>NC_050076.1:91401218-92608250 GCF_009764565.3 Dermochelys coriacea
GTGAATCTAATCCTAGTTGTAAATCTGAATATCTAACAGTGGCAGAAGGTCAAAGTAACTTTTTAAAACACTATAGGCTCAATTCTCCACTAAGGTGTATGTCCCCGTCCTGCATATCTATCAAGGCACTGTGCTTTTGTATACTGTCCCCTGTCTACACAATATTAATCTGACAGCAGGATACGGGTATAAATATATGTAAGTTCCTGTCCCTCGTGTCTGATCACTGATGAGGAAGCAACAAATGGCCGAGAGGCTATGCTATGAATTAGGAATCCTGCAACAACCCCTCCTAAGTTTTTCCTTTTGTATTTTCTCATAATTATGCTTTTGTATTCAGTCCCAGATACCTGTGTGTAATGCTTCCTTTGACTTACCCTTTTCCTTATTTTATCCCACAGTCCTCCAACCCTGTTCAGCGCCATAGCTCTTTGAGTTTAGGTGGGACAGACAGTGAAGATGAACAGGTAAATAGTCGTTCTTCCTGTTACTAAAGTTTTCTGAGAAAGTGCATTCAGGGTCTGTATGAAGCCAAATATGCGCCACACACTACTGCTATATCTCTTCTGGGTAAAAAAATGCCACTGTGAATGTGACAGTTCATGCACAAGCCAGAGAATGACGTGTGTGCCCAGAGAGACATGGGTCAGAGTTTTGAACAACAAACACATTCATACAAATTTGAAATCTATTTGCAGATAACGCACAAACCACTAAGTTGTTCATGGGAATAGCTTAGCTGGCTCTAGTGACATACTATATACTCTGTTGTGTAACTTAGCAGGTATTGGTCAATTTAAGAGGCACAATATAATATTGCAAAACAATTCACTCCCCTATATACACCTTTAAGCCCTAACAGCCCCCACTGCTCAGTGAGTCCTGTCTGTCATCAGAAGATTGTGGGGGACACTCTACTCCTCTCTCAGACAAATGAGAATGGCTAGAGGGTTGGCATGTGTAAAGCTCTTGGCCCTTTCTAAACCCCAGATGTCCTGGGGAAAAGGGACTGAGCTAAATTGCAGCTTGTCTTTAGTATATAACTGATAACTAGGAGCACTTGGTCTTCCAGTTAGCCCAGCACAACCTATTCCTGACCTAAGGAGGGGAGGGCTTAAGCCAGCTCTCTTCACCAGAATATGTGCTCGAAGAACAGGCCCGGGTGACCCTCCCCCAAGCTATCTTTGCTGACTGTAGAGCAAGACAGCACGTTTCCACCGACAGTAGCCTACTTTAGCCATTGAAGGCAGACCTAATGGTCCAGATTTCCTTTTCCAGCCACCCACTCTCCAGCAGCTAATAAAGTGGTTGGGGAAACGATCCAACCCTCCCCAGGTGACCTCAAATTCCTGTTACATGAGTGGCCATCACTTTATAAATAGGGCTGCAGAGGAGCTTGCCTACCCCATGAGATAGCCACTGCCTAGTGGGAGGGCTCTTCCTGCTCCCTGGCTACACCCCGAGCACCAGATATCTTCATCCCACCTGATGGAGAAGAAAGGGAAGGTACATTTCACAACAAATGCTGATCTGGCTGGAATAGCGTACTGCCCGCCCCATACGGGAAACCTGCCAAAAAAGAAAAGAATTAACTCTTCAGCTATCTAGGAGGAACTGTAAGTAAGGCCAAGGCAGCATGGTGGCAGAAGATTGTGTACAGCCCCGTGCACCCTCCCAAGGGGGCTCCACTCACAGGGCCCTACTTGGGCAGCGCAGCATCTCCAAGGCCAAACCCTCCATCTCTAATCAAACTGCTCAGGAGGCCTTCTCTTCCCTTACACTCTCTCCTGCCAGCCTCTGAGAAGGATGGGAGGGGAGGGTGTTTTCCCAAGATGGACCCTGCTCCTCTGCCTGTGGTTGAGAGCAAGTACTACCTCGCCTGTTAGTTTCTGGCTTTATTGCTTTCTGGAGTGGGGGGAGGATGCAAAGCTCTTTAGAAATGGCAGGCCTCTGCTCTCTCCCTGAGACCGTTTTCTCTTCTCCCCCTCCCCCCCCCCCAATTGCTGCTCTACCCAGAAAACTACATCTCCTAGTGGGTCACAAACTGGACTGGGCAAATAATTCTAAAGCCAAAGTGGTCCAAGAAACTTGCATTTGTTTTTTAAATAAATAAATAAATAAAATAAAAATCTCATTGTGTATTGAATCCTTGGTTCAACTAATATTCTACCAGTGCTAGTCAAAATCAGTCTTTTTGTCCATTTGTATTAGCCAGACTATCCTTTCCGTAGCCTGGCTACTGGTGGTGCCTTTTAATTTTTCCATGTAAAATAATGTAAAATATCTGCTTCTTGCTGACCATGATTTCCTTCCCCCCTACTTTGCCTGTTTCACGTCCTGGTCTTCTATGGAGAAAGTGGGGAAGCGGGGAAGAAGAGAAGTAACTTTTTGTGGTGCAGAGTTCCACTACTTGTCAGCTCCCGCTTTCTTCCTCCAATTTCCTGGAAGCTGTATAGGGTTTTTTTTCTCCTTCTCAGTGCAGCATCTGTCCTTTCTCCCAAAGATTTTTCTCAGCAGCCTAGCTTGATGTTGTGTTTACATTTAATCTAAAATTAAGATGTCTTCCCTTAAACAATCATCAGTCGTGCAGTAACATTTGTTCCCTTTGCTTTAATATCAAGCTATGAATTAGTAGAGCATGAACCAGTAAACTGAACAGAACAGCAATTATAAATCTGTAGCTAGTTATTCCGTTTAACAGAATTCCCTTTGCTTCGTGCTAAGTAAAGAACAACTAGGCTTGATTACAGTTCTGGCTTAAGTGGATTTCACACCCGTGTACTGGTTTGAGTTTAGCAGTCTGCTGGGTTTGCTGAAATGGATGGGTAATGTGACATCAAGGTTCCCACTGGCTTCCAGGATTCTCTCAGTGCTTCTGCTGCTGTCTTCGTCTTTAGGAAGCTGTCAGGGGGCATGTGTGTGACTCCCATCAGTGGCCTAAGTATTTATAAATGTACACTTCCTGACTCTTTAAAAGATAAGGATGGGCTGTTACTCCAAAAACATCACAGCAAATCTCCCCCCCCCCTTCCCTCTTCTGGAGCTTTCACCCAGGATTAAACTCCTTTGCCAAATGGCTGTTACAGCAATCTAACTTCCCTGTTGGCTGCTTTTAACTCTAATTAATTAAAGAGCAAAGCAAAGTCCCAACACACAAGGAAAGTTTCCTGGCCGAAACACTTCGCAAGGAAAATCCTCTCTAGTTGCAACATTTTCCTTCTGCTTGAATTCCAGTTGCAGCACAGATGCCTTCCCGTAATAGTCTAACCCAAACTTCCCCCTTTTACCTTAAAACAAAGCAGTAAGGAGACTGCTTTCTGTCTACTCTTCTTTAGGCTGCCCCAGAGAAGAGGAAATCACCATCCAATCAGTGTTAGGGAGAAAGTTTATCATCCCTAGAGGCAGATCTTCTGCTGGTGTAAATTTTAATAGCTGTGGAGTCCCTGTGAAGACCACCTCTAGCCTCAGGTTTCAGTAAATGTTGCTAGCCTATGAAAAGAAGACGGGTCACTGTGTCTAGACTTACAGGACAAAAATAAGCAAGTACTATTAATTGTTTTGGCCATGGATAAACTAGAGTTTGAGTTTGTGCCTCTTGAATGTGTGGCAATGCATCACGTATCTTGTAAAATCAGGTACTGGTGCACATATAAGCCCAAAAAGGAAAGGAGTACTTGTGGCACCTTAGAGACTAACAAATTTATTAGAGCATAAGCTTTTGTGAGCTACAGCTCACTTCATCAGATGCATTTGGAGGAAAAAACAGAGGGGAGATTGAGATAGATAGATAGATATACACACACACAGAGAACATGAAACAATGGGTTTATCATACACACTGTAAGGAGAGTGATCACTTAAGGTAAGCCATCACCAGCAGCGGGGGGGGGGGGGAAGGAGGAGAACCTTTCATGGTGACAAGCAAGGTAGGCTATTTCCAGCAGTTAACAAGAATATCTGAGGAACAGTGGGGGGTGGGGGGGAGAAATACCATGGGGAAATAGTTTTACTTTGTGTAATGACTCATCCATTCCCAGTCTCTATTCAAGCCTAAGTTAATTGTATCCAGTTTGCAAATTAATTCCAATTCAGCAGTCTCTCGTTGGAGGCTGTTTTTGAAGCTTTTTTGTTGAAGTATAGCCACTCTTAGGTCTGTGATCGAGTGACCAGAGAGATTGAAGTGTTCTCCAACTGGTTTTTGAATGTTATAATTCTTGACGTCTGATTTGTGTCCATTCATTCTTTTACGTAGAGACTGTCCAGTTTGACCAATGTACATGGCAGAGGGGCATTGCTGGCACATGATGGCATATATCACATTGGTAGATGCGCAGGTGAACGAGCCTCTGATGGTGTGGCTGATGGTGATTAGGCTCTATGATGGTGTCCCCTGAATAGATATGTGGACAGAGTTGGCAACTGGCTTTGTTGCAAGGATAGGTTCCTAGGTTGGTGGTTCTGGTGTGTGGTTGCTGGTGAGTATTTGCTTCAGGTTGGGGGGCTGTTTGTAAGCAAGGACTGGCCTGTCTCCCAAGATCTGTGAGAGTGATGGGTCGTCCTTCAGGAAAGGTGGTAGATCCTTGATGATGCGTTGGAGAGGTTTTAGTTGGGGGCTGAAGGTGATGGCTAGTGGCGTTCTGTTGTTTTCTTTGTTGGGCCTGTCCTGTAGTAGGTGACTTCTGGGTACTCTTCTGGCTCTGTCAATCTGTTTCTTCACTTCAGCAGGTGGGTATTGTAGTTGTAGGAATGCATGATAGAGATCTTGTAGGTGTTTCTCTGTCTGAGGGGTTGGAGCAAATGCGGTTATATTGTAGAGCTTGGCCGTAGACAATGGATCGTGTGGTATATCTGGATGAAAGCTAGAGGCATGTAGGTAGAAATAGCGGTCAGTAGGTTTCCAATCTAGGGTAGTGTTTATGTGACCATCGCTTATTAGCACCGTAGTGTCCAGGAAGTGGATCTCTTGTGTGGACTGGTCCAGGCTGAGGTTGATGGTGGGATGGAAATTGTTGAAATCATGGTGGAATTCCTCAAGGGCTTCTTTTCCATGGGTCCAGATGATGAAGCGCAAGTAGAGTAGGGGCATTAGGAGACGAGAGCTGAGGAAGCGTTGTTCTAAGTCAGCCATAAAAATGTTGGCATACTGTGGGGCCATGCGGGTACCCATCGCAGTGCTGCTGACTTGAAGGTATACATTGTCCCCAAATGTGAAATAACATTCAAAAACCAGTTGGAGAACACTTCAATTTCTCTGGTCACTTTATTACAGACCTAAGAGTGGCTATCCTTCAACAAAAAAGCTTCAAAAACAGACTCCAACGAGAGACTACTGAATTGGAATTAATTTGCAAACTGGATACAATTAATTTAGGCTTGAATAGAGACTGGGAATGAATGAGTCATTACACAAAGTAAAACTATTTCCCCATGTTATTTCTCCACCCCACCCCACCCCCCACTGTTCCTCAGATATTCTTGTTAACTGCTGGAAATAGCCTACCTTGCTTGTCACCATGAAAGGTTTTCCTCCTGTCCCCCCCCCCCCCCCCCCCGCTGCTGGTGATGGCTTATCTTACGTGATCACTCTCCTTACAGTATGTATGATAAAACCCATTGTTTCATGTTCTCTGTGTGTGTATATCAATCTCCCCTGTGTGTTTTCCTCCAAATGCATCCGATGAAGTGAGCTGTAGCTCACGAAAGCTTATGCTCTAATAAATTTGTTAGTCTCTAAGGTGCCACAAGTACTCCTTTTCTTTTTGCGAATACAGACTAACACGGCTGCTACTCTGAAACCTGTCATATAAGCCCAGCAACTGATTTTGCTCTATAAAACAGCATGTCACTGACTGCAGGATCGGGCCTTTCATATATGAATTCAGAGTGCCACAGTAATTTTAAAACTGTTACAGGAAAGAACTTGTATGAGGGAAATGAGCAACAGTTACTGTTTTTGTTTTTTGTTTTTTTTTTTTTCCCCCCCTAAGATTTGCTGAACTTATTATAATTCTACAGGAGCAATAATAGTTTACTGGCTTACTTCTCCTGAATTTACACACGGTGAAAAAGAGAACCTAAAACTGAATTAATAAATTCAGTGTTGATTTTGTTTTAGCTCCATGAACTTAAAAAGTCAACAGTGATTAAGAAAGAGGGAGTTGCTTTTCTTTTTCTTAATTTAAAAGAATGTAATTTATATACCTAGACTAATACTATAGATCAGATGGGGAAAGCCTTTTAGAGCACAGCTCCAGTTCCAATCTTGCATTTAAAACCCAAGCTGAGAATGAGTACTTTCCTAGAACCAGAGTTAAAGGATTTTTAATAAATTTTAGGCAACCAGATGCAACCTGATGGTTTGAATTAAATCTGACAGGCCTTGGCCCAGGCCAAGATTGAGAGCAGATACTTTCTTAAAGTGACCGTACTATGTATCGTTGGAGGATCTTGTAGATCATGATTCTTCTTTAATGCACATGTGTTTCATCATGGTCATCAATATTTTCATCTTAAGTCTGTGAGTTTCTGACTTTATGGCTCAGCAAATCTAAAATATTCACTTATTAAATACTTGCCCAGGGGTCTTTACAATGGAATTTTCATCTGAATGGAGCTATGTAGCATCCTTATAAGGCTATTTTCCCACGTATTCTCACTGTCTGATGTATGCCTACCAACCCTGAGAATGAAACAGAGTAATAAGACATTATAACTTCCCCATACTATTTGTAATGTGGCAAACTCTGCACATTCCCTTCAGAGAGGTTTGTAGGAACTCTTTATTTGATCGGCATAGATTACTCCTTCTTGACCCTGTTTTAAATTCAAGCAAACCCAAAATGAGAGTGCCAAACTGCGATGTTTCACTGGATATTGTGGTGGAACCATGGAAAACCGTTTTGATTTCTCACACCTATAAAGCTTGCTAGAAGTGTCTGTGTAACTTTACGAATCTTCCAGTAAACCTGGTCCGAGTTTCAAGTTCGTAACAAAACCAGACAAACTTTGCATGATTTTGGGTTTCATTGCACACATTTTCTCTGACTCCCTTTATAATAGCATTATTTCTTGCTAAAATGACAAATATTTGATTCCCAAGGATAGCAGTGTTGTGGGGCTGTCTTGTGCGTAGTGTATTTATCTCAAAAATAGTACAGGACTGCTAGACGGAAAGGGACACGTGACTTCTGTAGCGATTTGAGGGAGAGAGAAGAGTGAAAGAACAAATTAATCTATAGTAACTTTCTTAGAGTTGGTGGGGAACAGAGAGTGGTCCTTTTGTGACCTTCAGCAATCACACTGCTGCAGGGTATCTGTTGCAGTCATGAGGAAAAGCAAGAAGACCTGGTTATAAAAATGTATCTGCTGGTACAAGAAGATTATTGCTAACTGCTCGTTCAAATAGGAATTGGGAGAGGAATGTGACTGTGTGTGTCTCGCTTGTTTCTTCAACAAAAAAAACTTCAAAAACAGACTCCAATGAGAAACTGCAGAATTGGAATTAATTTGCAAACTGGACACCATTAAATTAGACTTGAATAAAGACTGGGAATGGATGGGTCATTACACAAAGTAAAAACTATTTCCCCATGCTAATTTTTCCCTGTACTGTTACACCTTCTTGTCAACTATTGGAAATGAGCCATCCTGATTATCACTACAAAAGTGTTTTTTTTTCTCCTGCTGATAATAGCCCACCTTAATTGATTAGTCTTGTTATAGTTGGTATGGCAATACCCATTTTTTCATGTTCTCTGTGTATATACATCTTCCTACTGTATTTTTCACTGCATGCATCTGAAGTGGGTTTTAGCTGATGCAGACTAACACGGCTACCAGTCTGAAAGCTGTCTCGCTTGTGTGTACAATGCCATTGATCAGACAAAACTGAGTGTAAAATGTTAATTGCAAGTAGAAGCAGATATAAAAATGGACACATCCTGGAAGAGTGTGTGTTTTATGCACACAAAAAAATTCAGCTGTTAATATTTTTATAGATCTGATTTTGAGTATATTTGCTTCTAAGCCAATCTGGTGAGACAGGCAATGGGAACCAGAATCAGATGCACAGAAAATCTGAGTAAAATAAAAAGTGATGTGTTTGTTTGTGTTTTGTAGGTACCCTCTGATGCTTCCTCTAGACCTGTCAGCCCTTTGTCCTCTGTGGCGCTTGTGATTCCAGCGACACAAGCCAGCAGCTTGCTTCCCGTTGACTTCAACACCCCTGCCAGTCCCATGGGCTGCCTAGATACCTCGGCAGCTAGGCACAGGATAGCAATAAACCCGCGGAAACAGAGAGTTTTTACCAGTAAGAACCAGCAAACCCCTGTAAGTCTTTTCTGGAGGATGAGTGCAAAGCAAAGGGAGATGGGTGAAAGTGTGCACAGCCTTTGCTGTTCTTCCCCTGCTCTGGGGTTTATGAATGTGTTAAACAGGCAGATAAGTGATTAAAGCCAATGGGAATCTTCCCATTGGAATCTTCCCGTTGGCTTTAATAGAGACAGGAACAGAGACCTACTCCTATGTTGGCCTTAAAACTCTGACTGAATGGCCATGAAGGGGAGAATTTTGTTACAGTGAGAATTAAACTGTGGAAGTAGAATTTGACATGGGAATAATCAACAGAATAGAGAACTCTGTAGCTATCTTAGAGCTAGTCAAAAATGGGAATTCTTTTCCAAGGAAATTTTTGAATGAAGCTAAAATTTTGTTTTGGTTTGGAATTTTTCACTGAAATGATTCAAAATTAATTTGTTTTGTTGCTGTCATTCCAATTGAAATGAAAATTTCTCTTTTTCGTTGCCCCCCTCCCCCATTTCTCTATTCCACCTCCCTTTTCCCACTGGAAGGAAAAGAAAGGGGGGAACCCCAAAACCAAAATGCCCCTCTGCCACGTACAATGGCCAAACCGGACAGTCTCTATGTAAAAGAATAAATGGACACAAATCAGACGTCAAGAATTATAACATTCAAAAACTAGTCGGAGAACACTTCAATCTCCCTGGTCACCCTATTACAGATCTAAAAGTGGCAATAGTACAACAAAAAAACTTCAAAAACAGACTCCAATGAGAGACTGCTGAAATTGGAATTAATTTGCAAACTAGATACCATTACATTAGGCTTGAATAAAGACTGGGAGTGGATGGGTCATTACACAAAGTAAAACCATGCTTATTTTTCCCCCTACTGTTACTCTCACCTTTTTGTCAACTGTTGGAAATGGGCCATCCTGATTATCACTATAAAAGGTTTTTTCCTCCTGCTGATAATAGCCCACCTTAACTAATCACTCTTATTATAGTGGGTATGGCAACACCCATTTTTTTCCTGGTGGGTGTGGGTGTGTATCTTCCTACTGTGTATTTTCCACTGCATCCATCCGATGAAGTGGGTTTTAGTCCACAAAAGCTTATGCTCAAATAAATTTGTCTCTAAGGTGTCACAAGTACTCCTCGTTCTTTTTGCTGTTACAGACTAACACGACTACCACACTGAACTAATAATGACATCTCTGACTTGCTCTGTTCTGTACATCCATGTAGCTTTGTGATTTCTTGAAAACGTCCTCTCTGAAAATATATCCGTCTTAGAATGTTTCTGGTACTCACCAAAAACTGAAGTACTGTATTTGTAGTTTTAAAGCTTTGATGTCTTGCTGTGTAATTCATTGGAGTAGCAACATTCATTCATTGTATTGTTGAAGTTACAATACAGGAATTTTTTTTTCTTGTGTGTGTTTATATTTTTCAAAATGAAGTTACATACAGTGTAAGTTTTGTGCAAAAGTCTTTACTTTGAACCAACCCAAGCGTCTTTTTGAATCCCACTAGCTGGAACAACTGGAAAAGGAGCAGAGTTTTCCTGTAACTGCAGAAAAGAAAAGTACAACAAAATTGCTTGATGGTGACCAGTATGAAAATCGGGCAGGTAAGGCATAATTCTTAAAGGCTGAATTGTTAAGTCTGTTAACAGAATTCTGTTTTAAAACTTTTAAAACTAGGCAGCGTTTACTTTTTTTAAAAAAAATCCCAAACTCCATCCCCTCTGCCTAAGAGCTGGCAGACTGTGCTTGAAAGTGACGGGGAAAAAAAATGTGTTCTGCTAAACAGAATGATGGTGAACTCTGTGGAAGACTGTCTGAAGAAATCACACTGGGCGTAACATTTTTCAAAAGCACCTATATCTCACGGGAGCCTAAATCTCATTCATTATGCTTCTAAGTAACCTAGGCACTACTGAAAATGTTATCCTACGTCTGTAAATACTGCCTGAGCATTATATCTTTGGAACAAACCATCTTGTGAGACACTGTGTAGTGTTCCAGAGTAGCAGCCGTGTTAGTCTGTATTCGCAAAAAGAAAAGGAGTACTTGTGGCACCTTAGAGACTAACAAATTTATTAGAGCATAAGCTTTCGTGATGAAGTGAGCTGTAGCTGGTATCCTTTTCTTACTGTGTAGTGTGACTTTAAATAGCTTATGTACAAGCAGGTCCATTTTTCCTCTATTTTTTGGCTGATAATTGATCTTCACTGTCAGTGTTTCCCAAACTTCGGATGCCGCTTGCTCACGGAAAGCCCCTAGTTGGCCTGGCCAGTTTGTTTACCTGCCGCGTCCGCAGGTTCGGCCAATTGCGGCTCCCACTGGCCGCGGTTCACTGTGCCCGGCCAATGGGGGCCGCTGGAAGCAGCGGCCAGTACATCCCTCGGTCCGCAGCCCTGAACAAGCGGCGTCCCAAGTTTGGGAAACGCTGCTCACTGCAATAGTAAAATCCACTGACATTTCTCCCAAACAACCCATTTTTATAATCCCTGATTTTGATCAGTACGTTTTAAATGCATTGATTGATTGTAACATTGTCAGTGTTTTGTTAAACCAAACTCAAGGCTTGATCCTGCAGGATGCTAAGTCTTGCCTATGATGTGTTTAGCGTCTGCAAGCCACATTGAAGTGAACGGGGATTGAGGGTTCTTAAAATCTCACAGCTGTGCATGGTATGTAGTTGGGCATCTCTTTGCCAGTACTTCTGGTGTATTTGATGTAATCTGTGAATTCAGCGTTTGTGAAAGGGGGCAGTTCTAGAGGTCGAGATTCCAAAGCCGAAGAACAGGAACAGTGCAGATATCAGCTGGGTGAGCTTCCCCATGCTGCTCTTCCAGATGTTCTATTCCCTGAGACTACCAGTAATAGTGCCAATAGTTATGGTGATTTTACTGATGTGGATACTGGCACACTAGGATCTGAACGGAAAGCAACAATGCATTTGATACACCAGCTGCTGAGCAGGCACCTGGCGACAGCCGCTTTCAGCTGTAACTAGCCTTGGCTGGCTTCCACTGGGAATGTAATGTATTTCATTACTCCTGAGCCAGCCAGTCCATCCCCCATTTTTAAGTATGTTTGTCAGCCTGGGGTATCTAGTAAATGGTATCCAGATATTGGGGAAACTACTAGCAAATGACCACAGTACCTACTATGAATTACAATTGAAGGGGGTTTGAGGAGTGCAGGAGTCTTCATTGTAACCACCAAGCATAAACGTGTTTTCTTTTGTTCAACACAGGTTCATTGGTCTGGGAGGAGAATAATGGAAAAGGAAGTGGTGCTCAGGAGACACGGGCCATAACAAAGATTGACAATTCCACAAGTGACCCTTGGAATTCTGTATCCCCTGCAGACATAGTTTGTACTTTGCTAGAAGAGGATGCATGCCCTATAGAAACAGATCATCAATCTGTGTCCTTTCCAAATGTGCAGTTTTCTCTAGCAAAGTCTGAGGAGGAGAACAAGGCAGAGGAAGTATTGGTACCTTACTGCTCTGTTGAATCTATTGGTGAATTCGAACTACTTCTGCAAAATACATATGAAGTAATTGAACTTTCTGAATCTCTACAGACTGAACCGGAAGCAATTGTATTTCAGGACACATTAGCATCTGACTTGTATGGCATTTCCATGGAAAAGGAGGACATAAATAGTTTGGCAGATGCCACAAAGATATCCTTAAAACAACCTGTAGACCAAAGTGACAAAGAGCCTGGAGACAGTGGTATGGCACTTATAGGAAAAGTGGAAGATCAGCCTTGTACCAGTGAGAACAATTTCATCTGGCCTGATTCAGATCCTGCACTGTGTGTTTCACAGGTTCTTTTAGCCACTTCGGAGACTTCCTCTGAAGTAGAGTGGATGGCTGTTTCAGTGCCGGAAAATACCCCAGCAGCAAAAGATGATAAAGAAATGTGCAAATTTACAGAACTTCAGCCATCCAAAGACCATGTAGATTCAAAAACATCCCTACAAAAAGACTCGGTTGTGTCTGTGTCAAATATAGATTGCATGCTGCCTCGGAGTAAAGTGAACAAGGAGCTACATTTTAAACCAGAAATGCATGGTCCTGTTTCAAAGGCTAGCCAAAGCAATCAGGAGACAGATGCATCCAACAACTTGGAAAAACATTCCATCGGATGCCTTGCCTCCTCCAGTTTGGCTGGCTTCAAGAGTTGTATCCCTCTTAGTGGTTCTAAGCAGAACCAGTTAGGTGGTGTAACTTCTCAAGAGAAAACAAGGAAAGAGAGCAAATCTCCAGAGGAAAATGTAAAGACCCCACTGAAATCTGCTGCTACAAAACCAGTTAGATTTACTATTGCTCCTGCCTGGCAAAGATCTCTGTCTGGGGGTTCAAATTCCAAGGAAGATTCCTGTGCTAGAAGCTCCCCGTCCTCTCCCATAAGATCAGAGTTGTTTGAAGGAACAGCTCACTCCGATGCCACCAGGCAAGAGTCTACAAAAAACAACCCTGAAGGTTTTGAGAGGGAAAACGAGAGCAACAAGCCCAGTTTGAATTCTTCCATGCAGGGGGCTGAGCATGAAACACAGAATGCTGAAAACCCATTTGGGATCAGACTGAGAAGAACATCCTCTTTGCTAAAATACCACAGTGAATCTCCAAAGCAGATTCCATTAGCTGTTCACACCACCTTTTCTGGCTCTGTCAAGGAGGATCAAAAATCAGCAGGCGCTGGGAGGACACCTCACGGCCTTCCAGGCAACCAAAAAGCTTTAGCTAAAAAATCTGCTGTCATGGAAGAGAAAAATGCCCCCAAAACAAAACCTGAAGAAGTCTCAAAGAAGCAACACTCTAACAAACTTTCAGGTATTTATGCTGTACTTGTATCCAAAGACTCTAATGGCCTTGCACAGCCTTTATTCTCAACAAAGGCAAACCAGGGACACAAAGAAGGTAAAATATTTCTTTAATAGCCTTGACCCTGAAATACAGGACCCTATTCAGCCCTGGTATAACTCAGTTTATGTCGTTTTGGACTTGTATCTTGGGTTTAGGCTATTCAAGAAAATTCTTAGGTTCCACCATACAATATGTTCAAGCTAGAATAGTAACAGGGCATCAGAAATATAAAATGGGCCATTTCACATGGAGGTGTTTTTGTCCATATTTTGTGGAATTTGTAGAATTTGTTTTGCAGCTAATTGTCAGGTCAATGCAATTTAGAACATAACCAGGTATCACACTAGTTGTGATTTTTTTTTTTTTTTTTTCCTAAAAAATTTGGGAAACGAAAAGGCAGCGTGTCTCTAGCTGGATTACATAACAGAACAATGGCTGTCATTCTGCATTTAGCCTGTACTGTCAGGATGTTGCTTTGAGAGCTGAATCCTGCCCCGATTGACTTTTTTTTTTTTTTAAAGTCTCCAGTAGATTAAAAAGGACAAACATCCTTGCAAAGGAACAAAGACAAAATCAGCAGGGAAATTAATGTAATCTTCACCCTTTTCAAAGTGTATTCACCAGAGGATTTAAACACAAAACCGTTTAGGTTTTGACAGACTTGTCCTAAATCCCTTCTTTACTTCCAAAATGCTTCTTTTATAGAAAAAGTCCCTAGTCCGCATTTGGAAACTGTTACCTCTGAACCAGCTTGGGTCTCCATGGCAAAACTAAAGCAGAAAGGTTTCCAGGGTCATCCTCTTGCCAAAGGACATAAAAGGGAGGACAAAACTTTGACCAAAATGGATCAAGAGGAGGTACGGTACCGAGTGGCTGGTAGACTAGAACCATTGTGAATACTGACAGTCTGACTGGCTGCCTCTACACAATACTGAATTTGATGTTCTTGGACAGCTGGTTTTTAGTAAAGCGTATAACCAAATTTTCAAAACCAATTTCTAATGTTGCTGATGCAAATGAATAGATGTGTATTCGGCCATATCTGCAGCTCAGGTACTTGGAATTTTGGGGTCAGACTCTGCAATATGCCTTTCCTACACTAGTCATCTTCGTGCCTCTTACGTTCTGGACCCTGCCAGGGGTCTGCCCAATGCACAGCACAATTTAAAGCAGCCACAAAAAGCTGCTCTAAGTTACGGCAGTTTTCCACAGCCCCTGCTCTGCCACTGAGAACAGTTGTTCTGGCAGTGGATTTGGAGGCAAAAGGTTTGTGGTTCATCCACAGATTTCCTGTGTGACCTTGGGCAAGTCATTTGATCTGTGTCTCATTTTCTTAATCTGTAAAATGGGGATAATTGTCCTCTTTGCAGGGCTGTTGGGAAGTTTAATTCAGTAATATTTGTAAAGGACTTGATGATCCTTGGATAGATGATGCCAAGGAAGGACAAAGCAGTATTGTTGTTTCAGAGATCATTGTGATCATAAGTGTATTACAGATTTAATGGCAAATGGATACGATATCACAAGTAGGGATTGTTAAACATGCCATTGAAAAGCTGTGTAAAGAGAAAACCACCTGGCCTGCCTTAGTATATTCCCCATAGCACCTGCGCCCTGTTTCTGTTCCTCTTCTGGTGAATTCTCAAAGTGCATCTCTGATCAAATCTTAAAGGGGAGCTGCTCCCTGTGTGTAATTATTTACACTTGCTGGTTTCCTTATTTGCATTCTTTGTTTTTTCCCTTAAAGCGAGTGACCTGTGCTAGTGAGAATTTATTGGAGAAGAACGTAACTCCCAGCCTGTGTGTTCAGGAGAAGAAATCCCAAATGAAGATCACTATGTCTGCTGCAGCAGGTGTGTGTGTGTGTGTGTGTGTGTGTGTGTGTGTGTGTGTGTGTGTATATATGTAAAGTGTGTGTCTTACTCACTCACAGTAATGGCCAAGATCTTCACTAGTGACTTTTTGGGTGTGTCCATTTTTGGCTGCCCAGCCTGAGAACCCTTTAATCTTCAGAGGGCATAATCTTCGGAGGGTGAATGCTCAGCTTTTTCACCCACTATAGGGCTGTGTCCAGACATGTTGAGAATGCTACTCCCCTGCTTACTTCATCCCCAGAGCAGGTGGGTGGGTGGTTAAAGGAGAAAAGTTCCATCCTCAGCCTGCTTGCAAAAGTTCTTGAATCAGGGCGTGGAAGGGGTGGTTGGTGATGTAGTGACTCACTGTGACTAGAGGCCAATAGTAAACTACAACCAGCAGGGAGTAACCCTGGCTCAGAGAGGTGTGTGCCTTATGGTGCTTTCTGAGGGGACTGATGCAACTTATGCCCCAGCCCTTGTTCAGGGCTATGCCTAAGATCAGAGTTGAGCTGGAATTGTGTGCATATAACACTAATCAGACTTGCAGCTACGAGTATATTTTACTGAATGAAATCTACTAACATCAAAGCTTTCTTGTAAGTAAGTGAATAGACTTTCCGAGTAGCAGCCGTGTTAGTCTGTATTCGCAAAAAAGAAAAGGAGGACTTGTGGCACCTTAGAGACTAACAAATTTATTTGAGCATAAGCTTTCGTGAGCTACAGCTCACTTCATCAGATGCAACTTAGACTTTCTCGCCTTCCTCCCCGTCCTGGGTCACTGACGTAGCAATGACTGGCTGAGGAATCACAATGACAGAGCAGTGCTGCGTTAGCTGCAGCTCAACAGTGTGTGAATCAGCTATGATCCATTTTTTTTTTTTTTCTTTAAGGATTCCATTTTGTGCCAGCTTCATTCCCAGACTTGGTAAACTCGGTACAAAGCTAGACAATTGCAAGCCGTTAGGAAGTTTTGAGAAGTCTCCCTTTGGAGGACTGTCTCACAGCGGGGCTGAATATTACTCCCATGGCTCTGCTGGAGTCAGCTG
This sequence comes from Dermochelys coriacea, assembly GCF_009764565.3. NCBI lineage: Eukaryota > Metazoa > Chordata > Testudines > Dermochelyidae > Dermochelys > Dermochelys coriacea. The sequence continues at coordinate 91,417,308 of NC_050076.1, forward strand.
GATTTTCACTTCAGCTGAAATTCATGCCACCCGTGAAAGTTGCAGCAGCATTAAACCTTTCTTTGCATTGTCTTGCTCCAGGGATCGTCCTGGTTTACAATGTCTTTTCCCCACAGTGGTAGCACTATGGTCACTCAGTTCTTTCACCTCTTGAAAATTATGAATGTCTCTGACTAATGTTGATGTTCTCAAGAAAATCACCATTACCCAACAGTTCAGAAAAACACCAGGCCCTGCTGCCTGCGTTGTCCCCACATGACCAACAAAACAGGAAGACTTTCGAAACTTACATAATGTAGGGACTTAGGCTTGTAAAAAGCAAGACTCCCCTTGCTTTACTCCTATTAAAGGAGCCAATAATTTGACTTGGCCTGAGGAGCAAGGAGTGTATATAATTTCCAGAGCAAGTAGTAACCTTGGACACACTTTTTGTCTTAGAAAACTTTTGTAACAGCCATTTACTTCTCCGCTTTTCTTTCTCCACTTGTGTGTATGATGTGCATCCCATACAAATCAGCAGGTGTGGCTTGGTGCATGTATCGCACAAGATAAAATGGGATGATTAGGACGGAGTTCTGAGAAACCAGATCCTGCATTGACAGCTGCTCATAGCAAATGTCAGACCTAAAAGGGGATTGCTTATTTAGACGCCCTATTAGCATGATAAGGCTTGTCCTTAAGCCCATCTCCTCAGATGTGCCCATTTTCTGTCTACACTCCACCGCCCTTTTTTAATCCTATGCTCTTGAGACTGTCCAAGGGACTTGAGACTGACTTTCAATCAGTGTAGAGGAAAATGGGTATAATCTTCATAAGTGTCCAAGTCCCTTTTTTCAAAAGTGACTTAGGCTCTTGGGAGCCTAACTCCCTTTGAGACTTGAGGCCCAGATTTAAAAAAGGTATTTAAGCCTGCTGGAACCTAAATCTTATCAACTAGCAATGGGATTTTGGCTCCTTAGTGCCTACTTCCCTTTTGAAAAATGAGATGTAGACTCCTAAATCAGTTACCTTTAAAAATCTGGGCCTAAGTCCCTACATTATGTAAGCACTGTTGAAAAAGTTATCCTGCATCTGGAGCTTGACCTGGTGCTTATTAGGGGAGCATTGTCCCTTCCTCTATAGTCTGCTCCCTGCAGGGCACAGCCAGGGCTACCCCAGGCTGAGGCCCAGTGTCCTACTGAGCTGATCCCAGGGACAGGCTCTGCCTACAGGTGTTATCAGGATGAATGGGCATTTTTTTTTATTGGTCTCAACGTAAGAAGGATCAAGGCCCCTTGTGCTTAACTTTACTTGTACCTATAAATAGCTTCCATTCATGCTTGTGTTGAAGCACGGCTGCCTTGCCCCCCCGCTTCCTGCATGCCACGCAAAGACTTGTAGATACTTATTAAACATAAGAAAGGGTTTGGCTTTTTCAGGCCTGATTTATATTTTCAAATGAAATACAGTCTATTGGAGTGAAAGGAGAGTGCCAAATGTCAAATGGCTTGTGAACTGTCCCTCAAGATATTTTAGTTGCTTGTGTAGGGCTGCATTCTGTCCTGTCTCATGCAACCTGTCAGAAGACATCAGTCTTCGATATTTTCTATAAGATGGATAAAGTAGGCGTCTTTTAAATAGTAGCTCGGAGTTTTACCATCAACAGTATCAACATTCCTTAGCATCTGCCAATGTCACCAGGCTTGAGAGAGGCTGCAGATTTCAAAAACTATATTTGAAAAGAATATCTAGTCACATTATGCTAGCAACTTCCCTCCCCTCTGGCTAACATGTCCGAGAAGATGTAGTATGGGTTTCATGCATATTTTTTTCCGAATAGCATTTTTATAGTAGAAGTATTTTTTTTTTTTTTTTTTAGCAGTAAAAACTGGAAGATAAATCTCTAGACCATTCAGTGTTGAAGATGCATATCGCTCTCTGCTAGCCCAAGGTAAACTTGGAGTTGTTCTTCCCATGCTGCACATGATCATATGGATGATTTCTAGAGCCACTTGTGCGTTACACAATGCAAAATTAGCCTGTGGAATTCCCTGCCACAAGCTATAATTGTGCCAAGAGTTTTTAGCAGGATCCAAAAAGCGATTGGATATTTATATGAACAACAAGATAAAAATCCCTCAGGAATTTTGGAAAAATTTACTGATGCTTCAGGGCTTAAGCCCTCCCCTAAGTATTGGGAGTTGGGAGAGAGCTTTCACTGGAGTAGGCTATCCCCATAAGTGCCTATTACAGAGTTTCTGAAACCTTCGTCTGAAGAAGCTGGTACTGGCCATTGTTAGACTGGGTACTGGTCTCTAGACCACTGGTCAGATCTAGTCTGGCAATTCCTCCTTTTATCTCTGTTGCTTTGTGGAATTGTGTCAATTTCGGTTTTGTTTCACCTCTAGGTGATGTCACTTTAAAGAGCAGGAAAAAAGTTAGCGTAAGTTCTGTCTAACTCTCCTGGGTTCTGATGACTGACTGGCATTGTTCTCAGCAGTTACACTTGGACCTATGGCTCAGGAGGCGTCTGTGGTTCCCACCACTGAAAAGGAAACGAGACAATCCTGTGATCTGCCAATGACCCCGTGCAACTCTGTTGAACCACCCTGGCTGTCCCTGGCCAAGAAAAAAGCCAAAGCTTGGAGAGAGATGCCTCAGATTGTTCAATAGCAAATGACAAGAGTGTCCTCCTCTGTATTGCCAATAACTGTATTAACTCCATATAGTAACGTCTTCGCTGGGACCATTTTTGGGGGGATGAGATAAAAGCCTTAGAACGTTCATCACAGACTGTAGCTGTGAATGTGTGAAGAAGAAATGCCATTGACGGATTAACCTGCAGTAACCACCAGCATTAGGAAACTGAGCATTTTCCACGACAAAACACTATGAAATTCCAGTTGACCAATTCATACTGATTACACATTTGACTAAAAGACAGTGATGCTCTAAGAGGAGGTGCTTCATGCCTTTGAAGCATTTCCTTTCTAAAAGGGGAGGTTAAAGTACCCTGCACGCAATACAGTATTCTGCATGATTTCACTTTGAGCATTGAATTTGTTTGGTGTCACAAAATGGTTTTAGAACTCTGCACTGGAGCATCCAGACTGGCTGCCGCTGATGTAGTAGCATTTGTCTCTAGGGCAGGTCTGACTGTGCTTCTGATTCGTAATGTATCTGTTTCATAAATGAAATAAGTCACAAGCAGGAATGCAGATTTAGGGGATTCTTATTTCTTAGGTGGTTAGAGTCACTCTGCCTTGGGCCTCATGCCTTATATTATACCACCTACTGGACAGGCCCAGAACTGTACTGCCTTTGTGTTCTATTGTAATGTATTTTAAAAAATCAATACCTTCTAAGGACTAGATTCTGCTCAGTTACCTCTGTAAATCTGGAATAACTCCACTGACCTTAACATAGTTTGGAGATGCTGAATTTGGTCCTTATACCTAATCTGAAATCTTTATTTAATTTCTAGCATAGAGCAATTTCTCTTCCTAAGCCTCTTTAGTGAAATGTCCAGGCTAAAGGCAGAGGTGGGGAAGGTTTGACCCACTCTTGTTTTCTGTGTAGAAGGATGCCTGTTTGCCACAAACAGCATCCCACTGTCCATATTCACGGCACTATGGTTTTTAGACTATTTCCTTTACAGCTTAGAGGGGGGGGGGGAAAGATGCACTCAACATTCACCCTTACCCATCAGTACATAAGTGGAAGCTGAAGCTGACCATCTATCTAAAGACACACAGCTGGCAAACAGCTGCTCTTTTAGAGTCCAGTTCTGCTGCCACTGAAGTCTATTGGAATCTTACCATTGACTTTTATGGGATCAGAATCAGATCCTTTAAAAATAAACTTTGTAAAATGACTTAGTGACATGAGTGTCATGACAACCAAACTGCTCCTGCCTGAACATTGCACGTTTGCTAAACATTTTCTGTGTACAGCTAATGAAAACATTGAAGTCTGACTTGTCTGAGAGATTGTCTTTCAAAAAAAAAAGTTGGGTAGCATCTTTAATGTGAAACAACACATTTGACCTTGGAGTAACTCGTTATCTGGACTCCCACCTGTTGGCTCTGGCCTGAATTTAAATGTGTCCCTACTTCTGAAATCTGTAGCCACTGCTCATGAAGATTGTGCAACTTATTCATGTGGCTGAACAGCTTACTCGCACAAATAGTCCCACTTAAATTAATGGGTCTGCTCTGATGAGTCACTGCTAATCGGAAAGAGTAAAGGTTCCACAGTCAGTTTGCTAATACAGGCCTGTTTTTCTTCTACTTAGTATCTGTTCTAAGACATGCATCTCCTCATGCAATGTACTGGAGCACTTGTATTTCTCTAAAGTTTGAAAGTATTATGTAAAAACCAATTTAAACATTATCTGCTATGGTTTTCTACAGCTGACATCACATACATGGTTTATGGACCCTCTGTTTAAAATATGCACTTTCCTATATACTGCTATTTCTCACCTGTTCTTTGCCAGTCTGGATTGCAACCACACACCTAAACTACTGCAAATAACAGCATTTATCTATTCCCATGTTGCTTTTGTTCTTGATATTGTGTCTCTCATTTTCTGTATGGTATGTATATACGTTTTTGTAATCCTCACCTTTGGAGGTTCCCCCTTTTGTATTCTATTCCCATTATTTGGTTTACTATTAAACGCTATTGTCATGATGGAATTTTTCAGGGTTTGGATGGGTTGTAATTTGTGGAGGGAAGGGACTGACATTAGGGAAACAGACCTTTAAGAGGTTTCAGAGTAGCAGCCGTGTTAGTCTGTATTCGCAAAAAGAAAAGGAGTACTTGTGGCACCTTAGAGACTAACAAATTTATTAGAGCATAAGCTTTCGTGAGCTACAGCTCACTTCATCGGATGCATCCGATGAAGTGAGCTGTAGCTCACGAACGCTTATGCTCTAATAAATTTGTTAGTCTCTAAGGTGCCACAAGTAGACCTTTAAGAGGAACTGTTTGTGCTGGGTGGGTTGATATACTGTATAGATTCCAGTTTGGGGAAAACTCTCATCTACGGGGCTTTGGACTGAGCATCATGGAGGTGAGAGACTGTATTTAGTCTTCTTTGAAGTCCTGGGACAATTGGTGCAGTCTCTCTTGGGGTATGGGGTTCTTTCAGTGATTCTGAAATAAAGCTCTGTTTTGTGCCTTGCTATGTGGACCTTGAAGTCAGCAGGACTAAGGGGCTGGCACAGTAGCATTGATGACAGGAATGGAGCTTAAGCTCTTGATGAACTGGAATATCAGTAATTATTTTTTTTTAATTCGTTTATCAGAAGAATTTGGTGACCAGAAGAGACGTTCCCTACTCCTTGCAGCAGAACTGCTGCTGTCTGGACAGGAAGCTGTTCTAGAAATCCTTATTTATATATATTTTACTGACTCTCAATGAGCAGAATTCTGTAAAGTTCTATAGTATGTTTGTTTATAGAAACTGAGCACTAGGCTGCCCTAACAAAATCAAAGGGTATGGGCCTTATGTTAGGCCTACCAGCCTCAATTAACTTCCTAATAACATCCCATTTAAATATCCAGCTGGTCATGCTGCACTTTGGGGTACAGCCATGGAGCAGGTACCTTTGGCTGTCAAGCCAGGGGATAGAAATGCTATAGAATGTTTATCTAATATATAACTTTGCAGCATCATTGGCACCTATCTTGCATGTATCACTGTGTAAAGATGAGAATACTAAACATACCCTCCTCCTTAGCTCCAACCTTCAGCGATTGTTTTGCTTCTTCTCTCACATTAAAAAGAAAATTAAGCAACTCTCCACTGTATGGCATAGTCAACTGCTGCTTTGGGAGGGGAGGTGGTTCAGTAGCAAAGTGCATGAATGTTCTTTCTCTCAGTTTAGCATGTAGCGGCCGATCAGGGCTCCAGTCCTGCAAACATATACATATGTGCATAGTCTCACTGACTCCAGTGGGCCTACGTGCATGCTTAAAGTTGAGCACAGGTGTTTGGCTATGCTGTATTCTCTGCTCCACCATTGTTTTGTGAATTTGGCCCTGCTGCCTATCTTCCCAGGGTCAAGAGTCCCCCTGGCCTTGGTTGAACTAGACCATAGTTAGCCTAAATGTGTCCTTTCACATTTACGTGAAAGTTCCTATGCACTAAGCTTTGCACACAGCTGATAATGTAGTATCAGCTGAACAAAGCAATCTGAGTGGAATAAATGTACCTTGGGCAGTCTGTGTTAACTTTAATGTCTTATCTCTAGAGTAGATTTAGTGAGACTTGATGGTCCCTTATGAACCTTCATACTCCTAGGCATGGCAAAGCAAAGCAAATGCAGTTTCCTTTCAGACCCTCTTTACAGAGGTGAGCAAACTACGGGCCACATCTGGCCCACAGGACTGTCCTGCCCGGCCCCTCCCCTGCGTTCCACACCACCGCTCAGTGCAATGCTCTGGGTGGCAGGGCTGCAGAGCCGAGCCTGACCCGGTGCTCTGTGCTGTGTGGGTGCTGCACTGCCAGCCCCTGGTGCTCCACGCAGCGCAGTAAGGGGGCAGAGAGCAGTGGGGGGTGGGTTGGATAGAGGGCAGGGGAGTTTGGAGGATGGTCTGGGGTGTGGATAGGGGTTAGGGCAGTCAGAGGGCAGGGAAGAGGGGGGGTTGAATGGGGGCAGGGGTCCCAGGGAGGCAATCAGGAAGGAGAGGAAGGGTTGGATGGGGGGGGCGGTCAGGGGACAGGGAGCAGGGGGGGTGGATGGGGATGGGGCAGGGGTCCCAGGGTGGCCGTCAGGAAGGAGAGGGGAGTTGAATGAGGTGGGAGGCAGTTAGAGGCAAGGGATGCAGGAGCAGTCAGGGAGAAGGGGTGGGTGGTTGGATGGGACAGGGGTCCCAGGGAGGCGGGCAGGCAGTCAGGAAGGGGGGGGTTGGATGGGGCAGGTGGGCAGGTAGGGGTGGAGGATCTCAGGGTGGTCAGGGGACCGAGAGCAGGGGGTTGGATGGGGCAGGGGTCCCTGGGCGGCTGTCAGGGAACAGGGTGGGTTGGATGGGGTAGAGTCCTGGGGGGACCGTCAGGGGGCAAAAAGCAGGGGCTGGCCCATGCCTGGCTGTTTGGGGAGGCACAGCCTCCCCTAACTGGCTCTCCATTCAATTTCAGAAACCCAATGCGGCCCTTAGGCCAAAAAGTTTGCCCGCCCCTGCTCTTTAGGTTCTCCTGCTGATGGACACAGTCCTTTTCTCACTCTCCAAAACGTAAACACCCTGAAATTAGAGCTTATCAAAAAGTTAGTTTTTTGAAGCATTACAAAATTTCAGAGTTTTGTTCCAAAGAGTTTGAAATGGATCTGTTTTTTCCCCAATACTTTATTGAAAAAATGATCTAAGATGTTCTAGACATGGTTACCATTTCAAGGACAATTTTGAAAAATATTTTTAACAAATGTTTTGGAAAAAATTGGGAAAAGTCACTTTTTTGAAAAATAAAATATTTGAACAGTTTGGCAAATCTGGGGGGGGGGAAATAATTTTTGAAAAAGGTTCTTTTTTCAATTGAAGAGAAGCAAGAAGTTTTAAATGTCTGGCCAGTTCTACCTAAAATATACCAAAGTGAATCTGTAGAAAGTGGCAAAGATAAATGTGAGCATGAGCAGTTATAGGAAAGAAAAATAAAAACCAAAGAAAGTTTTATTCAGTGTCAATTTTAGTCAGTTATACTGGCCCTAGATCTATGCACCATTTGTGAAAACTCTGATCCCCTAAACAATGGTAGTAGCAGAAGCAACGCCTAAAGGCATATTGATTTGTCTCCAAATTCTGACAGTGCTAGTAAGTGGAAAATATGGTTGCTAATCCATTTAAAAGATCTACCATATAGGCAGTTTCCTAGGGCAGCAAGATATCAGCAACAACAATTCAGTGACTTTTAATTTAGGTGACTGAGGAGTTCGGAGGGATAGATGTGCTTCATCACTTCTCAGGACATCAGAGAACTGTGGGCCCTGCCAATTTACATGGTATGTTTGTTCAAGGCAGTCATTCAAATGACTGGAAGGGCTCAGCGTGCTGTGTGAAGCTGAAAAGCTGCATAGTGCCATGGTTCTGGATGTACATCCTCTTGCCATAGAGCACAGAAGCATTTAATTCATATGTAACTTGAGAGAAATCATTTAACATGTTGCTATAAGTGATCTATAGGCTCACAATCTCCAGTAGGTCAAACATCCCCAAATGTCCTATTTAAAACTTCCTCACTGAGGAGCTCTCTTGAACTGGTTCAGGGACTTCCTGAGTGCAGCCTCAGATTCAGAGAACTCGAGATTTGTGCATTCCACCTGTGAATGAGAATTTGGAAATAGGGTGAAACTAGAAGTGATGAGGAAGAATTGAAATATTTCCAGAGCCAACTTTATTGGCTAGAAACAAAAAAATCAATAAATAAACTGGGTATGTTCAAGGCAGTATATTGTTACTTCTAAAAACAAAATATATGATGGACAGAAGGAATTGTACAGCTCTTCCTTTGAGGTTAGATGAACCTTTGCAAGACTCCCATGGCCCTTCATCACAGTAACTTATTCCCCATTAGGAAGTTCCCTTAAGAATCTCCTCATTCATCTCTTACCATGGAGTTATTGCTTTTCTACTGATTCTGATGATAGCCTTTAAGTATATTCCTTTAACTCTCTCTTGCCTATGATGCCTGAGATGACAGTCTCATGCTTAAAATAAAGCAGGTACAATAAATTGATTAGATTACAAATCAATCAGTATATACCTATACCGAGGCATCTAAACATGGTTCAGTAAGAAAATGCAAAAAAAGGTTCTAAATAAAAAGGTCCAGCTAAAGCCAGTTCACAGCAACAAGGATATATACAACAGCCATCAAGCAAAACCCTTCCCTGCTTCCAGAGATCAGTTCCCAATTAGTGGGAGGACTGGGAGAGACCAAAAGGTAGACAGTGGGGAAAATCAAGGTGTGGAAGCCTCCAAAAAGCAGTAAAAAACTAGAACAATAGAAATAAGACAAAGAGACCCTGTGAGGGACAGCAGTGCCCGTCCTTTGCGGGGCATGGCCAAAAAAAAAAAGAACTCTCCTCATTATACATAGGGACCAAGAGCAGACTAGCCCCACCTGACTAAGTGTTAGCTAGGAGTAGCGGCAATCACTTTCATATTTAGTACTTAGATTATGAAGGGCTTTACATAATACATCAGAGATTCCCACACTTTCCATCAGGGCTTTTATTATTATAGAGACATTACCTCGGGGACCACCTCTCCAACTGTTTATGATCAGATAGGCCACCTTCCCCTTGCACTACAGCAATCGCTTACAGGGAAAAATAGTATTCGGAGACTGACATATTTCACCTATCTTTTAATGCAAATGAGCAGGTGGAAACGAGGAGGAGCCAACATCATATGAGCAGCCCAGAGTTCATGGAGTACAGTTTGTGAGCCAACATATACTAATCCTGGGTGTGATAACTGCACACAGGAGAACTGAGCAACTACTGCAAAAACAGCATTCACCAAAGCTTCTTGGATTGAAAGCCGGAACTATGCACCAGCAGTGCACACAGTACTCTTAAGCCTTCCACCAGTATTTTTGCCAGTGGTCCTCTGGTCCCAGGAAACCTTGCAAAAACTCATGAGAGTAGATTTCAGTATTGCCAATGCCAAACATTTAAAAAAAAAACAACAACAACATGGGATTAAGAAAATACATCTGGGGTTCGTTTTATTTGTTTTCTGGATTTTGAGGTGCACATTTTCAAGCCTCTCTCTGCAACCATGAAGGCTAGAAGCTTAAGTTAAAAAAAATTGAGAGTCTCAATGTGATTACTTGACTCCAGGAGCGAGGGCTTTAAGAAAACCACCACATATCATGAGATTTGTGATAAAGCCATGAGAGCTAGCTATGTTCCTGAGAGCATTCATGCAGCCATCTTAGTATCTTTGACTTTCTATTTTCTGTGCCCAGCACAATCCTGACTGGATTTTTGGGCCCTACCTTGCTACATATAATACATAACACAATAAGCTTACCTAGGTATTTTTAAAAATTTAAGATTACTTTTCAAAGATTATAATTTTAAATAAACTGAATAGAAGTGCAGAGGGTATGTAACATTATGGGTAATTAGGGCTGGGTTTTTACTGACTGACCTGGAAACCGGTCACTGAAACTCCATGTATATGGCTCAGGCATCTGGCTTTAGGCTACCTACTATGCCACTGCATGGCAGCAGAGGGTGCTCAAACCTTCTCCAAAGAGCAAGGAAACATTCCAATGCCTGGGAGCAGTAGATTCATTTCAAAATTTGGTTGCATTTATTACAGTAAAAAGGCTTTTCTTAATGCAAAGGAAAGGTAGGTCCAAGAAAGTGGAGGGGCATTTCTGTTTATAACTCTGTGTTTATTTAGGAAGCTACATAAAAAGTGTGGTGAAAGCTACAGCTGCTAGAAAGACACTGCATCTCCTGGTGCTGCTGTAGTTAAAAGCCATTAGGACCAGAGGAGAGTTTGTGTGTGAGTAAACCATCATGCAGAATATATATAGGCAAGTTATGTAAAGAGGGATATTGTCAATTGTTAAACTGTTATATAGTTCAGTAAATCAGTCTGTCAACAAGCAGACACACAGTGAGCTGGCCAGTCTATATAGAGAACACATTACAGTCATGAAATGTGTTTTTATAAGAGCAAGGTTTCAAGTAAGTGAATGGGGAATGGCTGGCACAGCTGCCTGTCCCAATTTTACTGGATGACTCAAACATATTGCAAGACCAGCCTACAGAATGTCAAACAAAGTCTCTGTTTTAAATAGCTGAGGGGGTTGGAAGCATAGTGTCATGCTGCGAAGCTATTGCTTTATAGGACAAATCCTGAAACAAATGGGGGCCTCACTCCAAGGGAGGGAACAGAGCTGCTCCTAAGCAGTGGAGGACATTGAGTCGCCCTTGTCTACTCTAGAAAGTTGGACCGCTTTAACGATACCAGTATAGCTGAAACAGTACAACCCCCTTAGTATGGGCACAGTTATATAGATATAAAAGTGCTTTATACTGGTATCGCTTTATTCCTATGTCAGTATAAGGCATGTTTATACAAGTATAACTGCTTCTAAATGAGAGATTCCACTGGTATAACTATTAAATCACACCCCTAACTGACATAGTTAGACCAGTTCAAAGTATATGTGTAGACTAGGCCTCTCTGAAAATAATTTGTCTGTTTAGTTTATTGAAGATAAATGTTCTTTGCATCCTTACATCACACAAAAATCTTTAAACGGAAAACGGCAACTTACATTTAACAGACTATAGTAGTGCAACAGCAATTGCTTGACAAATATTCTGTGTTTAAAAAAAATGTCATTTGCAACGTGACTCTCAAATTAGATTCTCCCTTTTATCCATTTCAGAATGGATTTGTTAATGCTACTTAGCTTTTATATAGCACTTTTCATCTGAGGATCTCAAAGCACTTTACAAAAGAAACTAAATATAATCAGCCTTCTTTTACAGGGATATGAGGCACAGAAAGGTGAAGTGACTCACCTAATGTCAAACAAGGGGTCAGTGGCTGAGCCCATATCTCCTGAGTCCCAGGTCAGTGTCCTATGCACTAGATCACATTGTCTAATTAGATTATGATGTAAATTGAGCTAATGAATTCAGATCTGTTCTGCAGAGGCCTCTTTCCAGAACAGAAGAGCGAGGCTGATTGTATGCCAGAGCACTGTGGAAAGCTTCTAAATTTAAACATTTCCACTGCATTTAGGTAACTCTCCAATTTACAAAATAATGACAGCAGCAACCTGTGGGAAAGGCGCCAAGTCATGGGGAACTTGTTTGTTTTAATTGTTTGCAGCGACAGCTCTTTGCCGCTTATATCACCAAGCCCAGCTCTGATCTGATGTTTTGGAAGAGAAGTTTATTGTCTGAAGTGCAGAGAACAGAGTTATTCCTGCTGTTTTAGATACATGCTCTTCTGCTGGTGGTGTGAATACTCTGAACAGCTATGCCAAGCTGCAGCATATGTAGTCACAAGCAATGGGCATGTTAACAAATTTTCTGGACAGCTCTTCCAAGGGGGCAGCATTGTACAGGTCAAACTTGGCAGGGTAAAACCATATCAGTTGGCTTCATTAGCTGCAGAGATACCACATTTTATTGGTGGAAAGAAGTAAAAAAGTGACTTGTGTCTCAGCTGGATATAAAAGTGCAGGGGACTGGTCTAGCTGACCTCTCAAGGTTCCTTCCAGTCCTATAAAAGCCTAGGATGCTTCCACATTGCACTTCACCTATATTTAAAGACAGTAGAATCTTTTCCCCCTTGAATCGTGTCTATTCGAGATCCATAACGTACTACAGATTTTAAATTAGAATTCTCCGTTGAAATCAATTAGAAGTTCTCATTTTAAATAAAAATCTGTATCTATGTTAATGGAAGTAATTGATATCTGAGAGTAGACACTCACTCAGTGTGCTTTTTTCAGTCTGAAAAAGTATTTTAATGTGTAGACATCCCTAAGTTTATGTCCACCCTGATAATAAATGTGACTTTTGTAGCAATAGCTCCTTACTGCAGGACAGTCCTAAAACAAGAATTCTGGTTTTAAGGAATATTGTTTGCTGTGATGGAATGATACAACAGAAAGGTAAGTACAGAATACTTAAAATGACAAAGGAAAAAAGTATTTTATCTACTCATAACAGTTTTATATTTTCTTAATATACCTTCCCACTACTACCAACAAGATCCTGGTTCAGCAAAGCAATTAAGCCCAAGCCAAAGTGAGTTGTCTTATTGGCTGCAATGGGACTATGAACATGTTAAAGTTAGGCATGTGTTTAATTATTTTGCAGAATTGGGGCCTGCGGGCCCAGTCCTGCTCACACAGAAGCTAAGGCAAAACATCCAGTGACTTCAGTGGGAGCAGTGTTGGGCGCATAGAAAGGACAGTTTAACAACATTAATTTTCAGAAATAACGGTTGCATTAGTTAATCTGGTAATGCAGTTAAGAGCATTACTGAGAATGAAGCATAAAGAAAAAGTGTTAGTCTAAATAGCCAGTTATGTCTGAAGCGCAGAGGCTGACAGTCCTGGACTGGTGGGTACTGCAATGTGTTTTTTCTTTTCCACTTGATCCTATATATAGTGTCTCCTTCCAGCCGCATAGTTTACATTGATGCTTGTTGAGAAACATGCTTTCATTCCTAAACCGGTCTTCTGGAAGGGACACTTAAGTTGTATTATCTCAACATCTGACCTTCCTTAAAAATAGGTGTTATACAGATTACTTTTGTAAGCAATTAGGTTTATTCCCCACTACCATTTCCATTATGATGCACTCTCCTACTAATGTGAATCTGTTTCATATAGTTTCTAAGGACTCTCAAACATGCATGTCTTCCCGCTCCTATGAGTGCATGGTTCTGCATGGGACATGGCTCAAATAGCATGCATTCTATCAATCTAGCATGGAGGTTACAAACTCAAGAATAACTGTAACAAGGTTCATGGTTGCAGCCTTTACTCCAGCCATAAACGAAAGATGTTACGTGCAACCACTGGCTCCTGGGAATCCAGGACTGGTGATGGATCCAATATGGCTCTGAAACTTGGACAGGTCACTCATACCTCCAACAGAATGTACAGTTAAAGCCCTGGCCTACTCCCCAGATATTTCCCCCTGCACTATTTTAGAGTCATGGCTCTCACTGTGTCTTTTTCTTTGGTAGGGAAAAGGCATCCTATTTTAATGATCTGTTAACACCAACCTTGAGGTTTTGACAAGTATGACTTCAGCCCCAGATATGATGGGATAAGTATCGTTTCTTTAAGTGCAGGTGAAAAAACAGCTAGCCAGAATAGCATAGTTGCATCCATGCCAGTAGGACTCTTGAAAACTGTATCTTTTGCTTCACAGGCAGACAGATGCTCCATACTGCCACAGAAAATAGAGGAGATGTTTATGCAGCTTCACTTCTGACAGTTTCATGAGGGAGTTGCTCCTGCCAGTAACTATCCCGCTGTGCTCCCTGGTCTCTTGTAGCATGGTCAATTTATTTACCAGGTTTAATAAAAAGAAAAAGAAAAAAAGAAGACTACAGGCTACCAGCCTTGAACATGCGCTAAATGTAAGGAGCCCAATCTATCCTTGGTGTAAATCCAAGGAAGTCCATGGAAATATACCAGGTGTGAATTTGGCCCTTTATTCCCTCCACCCACTCTCTCTGTTTGTTTGAAGCTTTTCTCCACAATCTTTCATGTAGATTTCTCCTTTTGATGTATGTGTCCTGGTGACAATGTAGGTGGTGGAGGTGTATTGCCTTTGCTGGCTTCTCTTCAGACAGGATCCTCAAACATCTTTCATGTAAAGCTGAAGTGCTAGGCATCAGTGGAGTGTGTTTGCTCTGAAAACTTATAAAACAAAAAACCACCCACTCACCGTACTTGTTAGGATTTGCTGACATCTAGATGTTTCACAGTGAGAGCTTCTGTGTCTGGCCAGGTAGGTTTGAAATAGCTACACAGTTGGCGCCTTTGAAGGTCCTTGAAGTTCATTTTGTATGGTGGTGCTGCAGTTCCAGTGCTTTAGAGGCAGTGTGAACCAAGTAGAGATGCAGTGTTGCCTAGTGCATGGATCACTGGACTAGGACTTGGAAGACCAGGTAAAATTTGATTCTTGGCTTTGACCTGCTGTGAGACTTCAGACATTCATGATTCCTCCCCCCCACCCCCTCCCTTCACCTTTTGTCTTGTCTATTTAGATAATCAATTATTTGGGGTAAAGACTGTCTTACTATGTGTCTGTACAGTGCCGAGTGCAGCAGAAGTCCCTCATTTTGGTGCTACTATAATAATCCTTTTCTGAGAGAGAAACATTTTTGAGTTATGATAAGCTCCAAACAGGACATACTGTACATTCCATATAAACTTAGTAAAGCAAATGGCTACATTAACCAAGTTCCCATATAGATGTAAGATCCATAATGTAAAGATGCTGCTCTACAAGGGATAATGGGATAGATTCACAGCTGGTGTAATTCCACTGATTTATTCCAGCTGGGGATCAGGCTCCAATATGTTGAACAAAATAAAAGGAAAAAAATTCTCAAACATGAACAACTCCCCTGAAAACTGAAAGTTTGTCTTCCCTGCAATTTCTGTTGCTCCCAACTTGAGTCCCATCCACACACAAAAACCCTTCACTTAAGGGTGGGGGTGATTTAACTCGAGTGGGCTGGCCCATCTGGGGAACAGGCTAAAGCTTGTGTTAGCAGCTGATGAATGACTCTAACTCAACTACTCTTTGTAGCCTTGAGTTTTATTTTTACAGTCTGGCTGCTCTTACTTGAACTAGGCTAACTGTAGAGGAGTTAATATGTGGCTTCATGGCAGTTAACTCATTTCCCTTATTAAATAAAGTCCACATTGAACCTCTTTTGCCTCCATCACAAATCCATAAAAACGCACACATGACCAGCGAGGGAGCAGGATTCTCTGGCCACAGCCTGTTCCAGTCCCACTCTCTGAACTGCCAGCAGTCTGTTGTGAGGGGGCCCAACCACTGAATCCCACAGGCTGCTCACCAACCTGGCTCTGGGTAGTGACTGATCACTGTTCTTAGCTATGGGTCTCTCAGACACAGACCCCAGCTGCAGACACTCTGACATCTCTTTTTGGATTGTGGGTCCCACAGTCCAGTCACCTCAACCCTAGAACCAGTGCCACAACCCTCTTGACCCCACTCCATCAGTTGCTTAGACCCATTCCCTCCAGCATCCATGTGGCTGGGTGAGCTCTGGTTTCTTCATTTACGCCCTTCTGGGACCCCATGACAGTTAAAGCAAGGGGCATAGGTTTTTAAAGGAATTTCTAAACACACACACTTTATACTTGGTAAGCACAACAGAATGACAGAATTATGGGAAAAAAATGCTTGTAGAAGTGTTGACTCACCACCGGAGTGGCAGGGCATGACATAGCAGCTCTTTCCGCCTCATCATTCCCCGCTGAGGATCGCTCCAGCCTGGCAGTTGTTTGCCTCTTCCAGTGACTCTGCCCTCCAGCCAGATCACGAGTTAGTTCCAAACCCCTTCAGGGTACTCCACTCCCAAGTCCCCATTACACTATATCCAAAGTTCCAGTCCCTTCAGCCCCTCTTCATGGTGGTTCTTAAGATCCACATGTTCTACCTGGTATCTTCAAATGTAGACCACACCAGGAACTATCAGTTCTAGTGCTCCTACTCCCATTCAACTCCCAGTACTTCACCAATCCTTGTCGTGGGCTTCCCACAGTGAGAACCCCTCATCTCCTGCCAGCTTGGTACTCTTTTAGTCTCAGCTCTGTATTGAGCCCTCTTCCAGGAAGACAGGAGAGCGAATCACCATTTCTTGTAGCCTTCACCTTTTAGTGCCAATACTCAGGGTTTTCCCTGCCTCTAGCAGCCTTCCATGACATTCTCAGCTTCCTGGGCTTCCTTTCCAGGTCCCCCACCCTCCTTCATCAGGGCTTCTTGTTGGGACTCAGCTTAATAGCAGCAGAGTTCTTTCTTGCTCTTCTTTCATAGCAGAGCCTCCCAGACAGCCTCCCAACCTGTTCTGAATCCAAGCTTCCGGCCTCCCTGGCTTTTCTCAGCCTTTAGCTCAAGAGAGAAAGCTCCTAGTTACCTCTCCCATGGATCTCTTCTCTGGCCTCAGTTTCCCCTGCTCTATGCTCCTTCCTTTATGAAGGCCCCACTCCTCCCAAGTTGGGTTTAATAACCAATTATGCATAGGTGCTGACTTTTGGTTTTGCCCATGGGTGCTTCTGAAGAAGAGGTGTGTGTGTTTGGGGCAGGCACTCTGCCAGCTTTTGGGGGAGGCTATTATCAGCATATTTATACACTTCTTTCATATTCTAGTTATTGAATATGCGTCTATCATTGGTATCTTTACTATTTTAGTGATTCAGTTGTTATGAACTATATAATTACATTGTCGTGAATTACAGCATATTAAAATCATTGCAATCACCTAAAAGCTGTCTTCATTAACATCCCAGTTTAAAGATATTATGACTCACTAGCTTTCTGGATGAAACTGTCAGCAACCTTATTTACGTCTAGGTTCCCTGGTATTGTTTTGATGCACGTTAAGGACAGCTACATTATTCAGTTGCATCTGTCCCATTGATGACTGGAGATAATTTTTAAGTCTCCTGAAGCTGGAGAATGAGTTCAGGATAATATGGGCACAGTGAGAAGGATTTATAAATTTGCAGTATTCTGGAAACAGAGTGCTTCCAGAGTACTGAAAATGACTTCAGGAGCTCTTTCTTGCTAGGTAACAGCTAATTTAGGCATCATCATTTTGTATGTATAGTTAGGATTATATTTTGCCACGTGCATTACTTTGCATTTAACATTGAATTTCGTCTGCCATTTTGTTGCTAAGTCACCCCGTTTTGTGAGACCCCTTTGTAATTCTTTGCAGTCTGTTTTGGGCTAAACTATCTTGAGTAATTTTGTATCATCTGCAAACTTTGCCACCTCACTGTTTATTCCTTTTGCAGATTATTTATGAATATGTTGAACAGCACTGGTCCGTGACCAGTACAAGCCCCTAGGGGACATCACTTTACTTCTCTCCATTCTGAAAATGGACCATTTATTCCTACCCTTTGTTTCCTTTCTTTAACTGGAAAGCCTGGGAATGCTTTCAGGATCATCTAATGATTCTTAATTTACTATAATGACAGCCTATTATCTTAATCACCCTGCCTCTGTTTATAAACAAACTTCCTGCCCCAAGGGCAGAAGTTGTTAGCAGCATAGAACTCATCAGACTCCACACTCAAGATCTATCTTCTGGGTTCTGAAGGATAGCTCAGTGGTTTGAGCACTGGGAATGCAGAGTTGTGAGTTCAATCCTTGAGGGGGGCCATTTAGGGATCTGGGGCGGGAATTGGTCATTGGATTAGATGACCTCTGAGGTCCTGAATATTCTATGAATATATATTTTTTTTCCTGTGGATGCTTGAGCCCCCATGGAGTCAGCGCCTATGCAATTATGCCTTAGACCCACCAGATGCTACACAGTGGCATAATTGGGCTCAGGCTCCTATTAACCCAGGGTTAATTGGTGTGGGATTTATACACCCCATCACACATCTGCATGCAACTTGCATCCTCAGCTTCCTCACCACTCCTAAGAGTCTTTCGGTTTTAATGTGCCCTTCAGGAAGGCCAAATTGTTCCTACTTCTACTCCTCCCACTGAATCTTCTGGTTCTGGCAGTGGTCTGATCCTCCTTGCTAGGGAGCAGCTGGACTCCTCTTCCTGCTTTTCTTACTCTAGAATTTTCCATTCCCCTGTGGGTGGCTGGTCCTAGAGAGTCATTCACAGTCTTTGGTTCTGCCAGTAGCCCTCACATCCCACCAACATAGGGCAATTTAAGGTTGAGGACTCCCTGTAGGCCCTGTTTCAGTTTCCCAGACTCAGGGCTTGTCTACCTGGTGCCACAGACCAGATTATGAGGGTACAAATTATAGAATGCTCTAACATATGCGCTCTAACTGCCCAATATCAAACCCACTGGTGCAAACGAAAAAGTACCTGGGCCACACTGATGAAGTCCTCAGGAGAGAGTTTCAACAACCCATAGAAAGGGTTGTTGAAACCATGCTGAATGAACCTCCAGCAAGTCAGAAAGGCTTCCCAAAGAGTCCCATTATTTTAGGTGACAGGGCAGCCCCTGTCTCGGGCACCCCCCTGCAGCAGTCTTCAGCACAACCAGTGCACCTGCCTCAGTTTCCCCTTCACTCACCCATAAAAAGGAAGGCAGTCTCTATGTCCTTTCAGAGTCCCATCTTTGGCACACGAATTTATTTGTGTACACAAAATAATCTACAGAACCCTCATCATAAAACCATTTTTCCTGAAGCACAGCCAAATCACAGCTGCTTCTCATGCCCCCTCAGGGGATCATTTCCAGCTCACACTCCTTACAGGCCATCTCCAGCCTCCTTTTTTGGAGGCTTGTTCCTGGGCTCCACTTCCCAGGCTAGCCATCTGAGAGTGCCCAGATGAGCTGTGGGAAAGAAATCATTGTCCAGGAGGCTCAAATCAGGTATGCCACTAGAGTGTTCCACTCACTCAGGCCTCCCTCAGTGCAACTTCCACCACAGCTCCTGGGATCTGCTCTCTCCTATCTACCTGCAGGCTTGGCTTCCCTTAACCAAGCTGGTTCTTTCCCTTATTTCTAGGGGCCTCTACACAAGCATTTGTTAG
This sequence comes from Dermochelys coriacea, assembly GCF_009764565.3. NCBI lineage: Eukaryota > Metazoa > Chordata > Testudines > Dermochelyidae > Dermochelys > Dermochelys coriacea. Next base: position 91,436,567 of record NC_050076.1, read on the forward strand.
ATGCAGTCTTGGAGAAAAGGCTCTGTCTCTTTTTCCTCAGAGAGTGCCTCAATGGCAGTGTCTGAAGGATACTGCTTCAGTGTATAGCTCAAAATAAAGGCAGTATGTCTGGTTGTTTTGGTTAAGACGTCCCAGTTTCATTGGCACTTGTAACTTCTTTGAGGCCAGCCTGATTTATTTTTCATCTCATAGATATGTAAATGTGTTATTAATTTTAAACATGCACACTCTGGTATCATCTGGCTTAACAAGAAATCGGTGTTAGGTTTAACCATATTAATTCACTCCCTGTAGGGGAAATTGAAGCAGCTTTTCATATCTTTGCATAAGTCTTAGATCAGCACAGGAAAATTCACTTAATCAGAATGTGAAAATTAAAAAAGGAAATTCTGTTCTGACACCTAGACTGTGATTTCTTTGGGACACTGACTATCTTCTTACTTGTCCGAACAGTGCCTAGCGCAATGGGGCTCTGATCCTTGTCTGTAACAATAACAGTAATTAATGCAAAGCAGTATTTTAAAATGTTTCAAAATCTCCAGTGATATCTGCCGAGCAGCCATTCTAGCGATAACTCCAACATACCAAGTGCCCCAGTAACATGAGCATTTCAGCCAGAAACACAGGGGACAGCAAGAGATTCCCACAGTTCGTGTAGGTACATTCTGTATATTTCTGATTAGGTTTAGTGGGTGGAAATCTGGCATTCTGTGTGTCTCTGGCTCCAGCACTGATCTTCTTCTCCTGATGCAGTCTTGTCAGGCTGGCAAAATGGTTTCTTCCTGTTTCATTAGTTCATATTCAAATTGTTTATAAACAAAAAAAACTTTGAGGAGACAATTAGTAGAGAATTAACCCTGCTTACACTGCATTCAAGGACTGGACAATACTTTTTTTTAACTGCATGGCAGATTTCCTGCAATGCAATATAAAATATGGAAGAACAAGGATAAAAGGATAGCAGGTTGGAAAGAAAAGGAGGACCTGTGGCACCTTAGAGATTAACAAATTTATTTGAGCATAAGCTTTCGTGAGCTACAGCTCACTTCATCCAATAAAGTGAGCTGTAGCTCACGAAAGCTTATGCTCAAATAAATTTGTTAGTCTCTAAGGTGCCACAAGTCCTTTTTGTGGATACAGACTAACACGGCTGTTACTCTGAAACCTGTCATTATGCAAGGTTGGAAAGAGCTAGTACTCTTCCATGGCATAGCTAGGTGATAGCATAGCACAAAAGGTTTTGGTCATAGTCATCATTTCATGGGGGGAGGGGCATTTCCCCACCCAACCAACTTTCAGCTGGGGAGGATTATTAATAGATTTCTCCTCACCAACATTTAGACCCCACCTGGAGGGAGGGAGCAGGAGAGAGACAGCCCTCAGTGCTCTCTCTCGTGCGCCTTCCCCTATGATCAGCAACCTGTTGGGTGGGTTGGAGGAAGCTGCAGTGTTACTAGGGGCTGCTATGTCTCTCCTGGCTGCTCTCAGCCCTGCCAGCACCTCCACTGACCCTGAGTATAGAGGGAGGGGGCCACTCTGGGAAGGCAGGGGGCCGGGCTGGGCTGATTCCAGAGGAAAGAGTGTGGTGAGTTCTGCCCTGCCCAGTAACTTCTTTCTCCCAAAGAAGGTTCAGGTATGAGAGAGGGGAGCTGGGAGGACCAAGGATTGAGGGGGGCTTTTGGTAGGGTGACCAAACAGCAAGTGTGAAAAATCAGGAAAGGGGGTGGGGGGTAATAGGTGCTTGTATAACACAAAGCCCCAAATATTGGGACTGTCCCTGTAAAATTGGGACATCTGGTCACCCTAGCTTTTGGGGAAGGGAGCTGAAGGGAAACCTAGTCACAGAGGTGGTTTTTTTTGGAGGGGGGACACTGGCTTTTTGCGGGGGGGGGGGTTTGGAGTGGAGACATATTCTGAGAGAGGGGAAGGGTCCTGTGGAGGAGAGCTGAGGAGCCATCTCCTAGGCATGTGGTGCCAGCTCCCGTGACTTTGTCATGGGTGTCATTAAAGTTGATAAGTTTCAGAGTAGCAGCCGTGTTAGTCTGTATTTGCAAAAAGAAAAGGAGTACTTGCGGCACCTTGGAGACTAACAAATTTATTTGAGCATAAGCTTTCGTGAGCTACAGCTCACTTCACTTAGCTGATGTTCACTTAGCACCTCAGCTCCTGGAGTCATGTGCTTACATGAGTGTCTTGGCTTTGATAGGAAAAAAATGGCTTCTGGCCCTCCCAATTACTGAGAAGAGGAGAAAATGTGAGCCAAGGGCTCTTTGCAGGCCCAGAAGCCCTGATTTTTAACTAGTCTTGTGATGTTTTGTGGCCCAACTCATGGTTTTGGAACGTTAGAAGTTAGCAGGGTTGGGAACAGTGGTCTGTCATTCCCCATTCTCGCTGACAAGGTTACTCGGTGTTTTTGACTGATCCCAGGAACTCTCAGGCCTTGCTATTCAGGGCCTCTGATTTTAGCTGTGTGAGAGGTTGTGCTGTCAGAACAGACACTGGAGGGTAGAAAGGACAACCCTGTCATCTTCTGTTCTATAATGCAAAAGGAGCCCACCCTGTGCTAAAATAACCAAGTCCATTGCATAATAATCTTGTCCTCAAAATGAATTCCTCCTGGCCTATAACATGTGAAATAGATAGGGCCAGTTGACATTGCTAAGTACCTGAAAATGCACCCGAGGAATGACAGATTTCTGTGCATCAGGCAGGCAGGTTATCAGTCTTTTCGTGCTGTCTGCTGAGGAAGAGACCTTAAGAAATCCTATTTGTTCTGGATAAACCAGATAAGATCAACAATTTTCCAAGCACCTAGCTAACATTTTTGCTAGAGTTTTGCATCCATCTTAATTAGTGATATGGGTCTATAATCACGTTCCTCCAGCAAAGAGCTTCCCTTCTAGGGAATTACTGCAGTAAGAGGAGATTTCATGCAATTTTCCAAGAAAATGTAAATGTAAAATAACAGGAAGGATTTCAGTATTAAATGACACTTTGGGGGAAGTTTGGGTTTTCAATCTGATTTTTATTAGCAGTTCTGTCAATCAGGAATAAATCCACTGAAGCCAATGGAATTATGTTGCTGTAAACGAGATTAGAATCAGGCTTTTGTTTCATTGTGACACAACAATAAATCCAGAAAAAGAATTTAGGGCCAAATTCTATTTCCAGTTTCACCAGTATAAAACTGGAGTAATTCCACTGAAATTAGTTGAAGTTACTCCAGATTTACGCTAGTGTGCCTGCCAACAGAATTTGTTCCACAATGAAAAAATGACTAGATGACTGTCTGGGTCTTCTGTGTAGCGCCCCCAGAACTTGGCCCATAATTAATGTTTTTTCATGCTTAGGCAATTCTGCCTGTTTTTTTGGGTTGCTCTAAATCATTAAGTTTGTCTCTCTTATGAAGAACTTTCAAAACACAATTGTTCACGCCAATAATATGATGGACCTGAGCCACAAAGTTTGAATATGAAACTAGGTACAAACTTTTCCAAAATTCAGAAAGGCTTGTGGTTCTGCCTATTGTGAAGCAGTAGGATCAGATCTGCTGTGGGACACTGCAGTAAAGTTTGGGAATGTTTGTAGCTGCGATTCTCATTCATGCCAATCTCTGAGTTTTGCAGCTCCGTTTATTTTGATGCCGAATATATTAGTGCACAGCTTAAAAGGGAGCAGTTCACATTAGCTAAGGTACCAGCATAGCCTTACGCATATTTCTGCTAATTGCCCAAGTCTGTCATTTTAACTTTAAAGTAATGCAATATTTTTAATTTGTTGAAGCTGCTAATTAAAGCTGCATACCTGGTGTGTGTGTGTGTGTGTGTGTGTATATATAAAGAATTAGGGATTTATATTACTCAAGGGCAACTATTAATCCCATGTCCAAAAGAAGAGTGAGAAGCTGCATTTTTGTGATCTTTGTACTAATTTGACATCTTTGTCCTTTTTATGTAATGAAATGTGACAGTTATTTACAGCATGGATACTGGCTTGGACCCTTTGTGTTGTGGGAAACATGTTTGGCACATGAAAAACAGTATTAAGGTAGGACTTCCTTTATTCCCACAAAGCTTCTGTATTTTGGGGTCTGTTGCATTGGTCAGGTAACAGCTGTAGGATCAAATTGCAGATAATAGCTGAATCGCTTAATAACTCCTATGACCACTTACTCTAACACTAGTGCTATAAAGTTGCTCCTGGTCATTTCATGTGTAAGTGGAGGTATAACCCTGGTGTTCTCATTCTGGCCATGACCAGCTGGGATGGGGTGAGAGTAAGAGACCTGACTCATTCTTCTTCCCAGAGCCATGGTTTGAGCCTTGTGGTTCCACAGTAGGCATGGAGTGGACATAAAGCTCTTGCCCAGTTTGTAGGTGACACACTTGCTTCCCTCTTCCCCATTCCCTTGCTGAAAGCTGTCAAAATGACTTCCTGACATGAAGAAGGGCTGTGCTTGCTTCCCCAGCACTGGATCTCTCCATAGGTGTCCCCCAGAATCTTTTCGGCTGACTTTAGGCCTTGTGGGACCACACAGGTCATTTCAAGACTTGATCTGAGCATTCAGTTCTGCACCAGTAATGAGGGTTCAAATTCAATGGCATTCTTTAAATGTCATTGACATAAGCCTTTGACTGGGGAGCTACTGGAGGAATCTGAGGTACGTTTGTCTTTAAGGAGCGAGGGAAGAAGCTGGATTCTGGCATTGGCAATGAGACATTTTTATTTAAATGTAGTGCACTTGGATGAAGAGAGTGCTTTGATTTGATACACTGAAATAAAGTTTGAAAGAAACTAACCAAAGGGAAGATGAAAATATTGGAAAAAGGGTACCGCTTGTTTTACACTCAGAATTGGACTTGGAATTTTGTGTTAAAAGTAGGCTTGCAAGGATTAGATTTGTAGTGGTAAATGTTGGTAAACCCCAGTTTCACTATATACTCAGAAACAGTCAGAAAAATATTTTCATTGATGATAATCAAAATTTACAGATAGGCTAAGTAAGAAAAATGCTGCTTGAGAACTTAATAGAGTTTGATTTAAAGATATTTACTTGGTATATTTTGACATGTGATATTGACAATTTTGTTTTAATGGTTGCAAAGTTTTAACTTTTTGGATCTCAACATCTACTGTAATTAAATAACTATTCTCTGAACCCTCCCATAATTTCCCACAACTGCACAAATGTAAATAGATAAAAATTGAAAAAATGTTTAAAGCCCATAATTTCACACAACTGTGAAAATGTAAATGGATTCAAATGAAAAAGCTTAAATAATCAATATTATCCATCACAATTACTATAAATAAATAAATGAGTTCTGCCAAGCCTCATTACAAGCTCTAAAAACTTGCTTACATAACTCAGTTATAAAACCTCTATTTCTATTCCTAAAGGCTTATGTGGTCTATACAGTATTGAATTACGCATTTAAAATTAATCCACTGAGGCAGCCTACTGAGATGCCACTTCTTATTTAGTAACTGCGCCAAGCATTTAGGGACAGTGAGGAGCATGCTTTGTGCTATACACAGAAGCAGGACTGTCCTGACTATTGCAGGGGATTTGAAATAACCATCCCTCCGCTTTTCTCCCTCTTAGTTTCCAATAAGATTCTACTCCTGACTCTTTTGACATTCATGCAGCTTGATTTAAACTGACAACAGCCAACCAAGTCGTGTCAAATTCTTGAGGGGAAGATTAACAGATTTTCTGAAGGGATCAGGGGCATCTGTTTCTGGGGACGGCCTTGGCAGGACTGTGGGAAACATGTCTATATGAACAGAAGTATTTAGAGGAATCAAGATTTTATAAACGGAGCAGTAGAACAAGTTTTCAAAGTCTTTCTTTTGTTTCTGCAGTGATCAGCTTCTTGTTTTCTCATCCCCTTCACAGGGCTTAATAGTTGTTTACTCAAACCAAGATTTTGGGTAATCAGTTCTTTTCCTCTGAATTCTTCAAAGTGCAGTTCTGCTCTGAAAAGGGTCTGTAAAATGGCGTTGTGGGACTCCAAATTTGATCTGGATATACAATTAGCATGATCAGGTTAAAAATAAAAACAGTGCCAGCCAGTCCTGCAAATGCGTACTTGGATTTGAAATACAAACGGGGCCTCTTCCAGATACTGCATCATAACCAGGAATTAGGATTTTGCAGGGCAACATCTGCCCTGAGTGACGCATGGGCAAACCTGTGGTCTTCAAAATCTGCTCTCAGTTGTACCTATGCAATCCCTGAATATATTTTAGAACAAATTTCTATCAGTGAACACTGCTACTAAGAATATGGGAATATAATCTCATTCCTCCAGGGTGCTCTTTCACTTTCTATTTCCTTGTCTCTGTGTTTACATGCCCTGCCACCCCCAACCATAGTATCTGAGCATCTCCTGAATAATTAAAAATAGAAATAAGAATCTCTCTCTCTCTTTGCTTTCATCTATTCCAGCCTGTAGGAGAACCTGCTTGATTGGTTTTGTTCATTTACTTGTGTGTATGTGTAGAATTTCGTGGAGCAAAGCTAAATTCTGGAAGTGGTTAGTGCTCCAGTTGTTTTTATCTCTTGTGAGATTGAGTTCTGTAATCTCGATCCAGCTAGCATGAAAGTTCAGTCTCCTGTGTTTATGAACCTTGTAATTCCAATGGAATGTAGTTGTTATGGGAAGTGATGCTTATGGAGGGAGATGAAATCTCTCTTGGGTAACTGGGACCCATCCCACTTAGGGCTTTGAATAAAGGATAGAGATTCTAAACTGGGTCCTATTTTCAATGAGAAGCCAGTGCAGGTACCCCGGCACTTCTGTAGGTAACCTTAAATTGTTTTTGTGCCTGGGTATATAAATAACTTCCTTAATTTCAAATAGTCTCAACGGAACCAGATCCACTAAACATTGATGAGCTTTTCTAGAAAAAAAAATAACAATGATTAAAATCTGAGGGATTTATTAAAGAACACTGCTTTAAGGATATGAGTATAGTTTTATTTGTGCTTAGATTGATTTTGTTTGTTTATTTTGCTTTAAATGTACATTTTAATTTGTGAAAAAGCTACTGGTTGCATAACTCGTGAGTTATGAAACCTATATTTTTGTCCTCTGTATTCTGAACATCTGTGGCTATATCCAATTACAGTTTTCATCTTCAATTTGAAGAAATAATATTTGGTCTGAAGACTAGAGCGATCTGTATAGTGAAATCAGCTAAATAATGTGGTTGAGTCTCACTTGCTAACAGAATTCACACGTGCTAGGTTATGAAATTCCATTTGTTTAATTAATAGGTTTCAAAGAGTAGCAGCCGTGTTAGTCTGTATTCGCAAAAAGAAAAGGAGTACTTGTGGCACCTTGGAGACTAACAAATTTATTTGAGCATAAGCTTTCATGAGCTACAGCTCATTTCGTCGTATGCATTCAGTGGAAAATACAGTGGGGAGATTTATATACATAGACAACATGAAACAATGGGGGTTACCATACACACTGTAACAAGAGTGATCACTTAAGGTGAACTATTACCAGCAGTGCAATATAATGGCAAAAAGGAGGTGATGGTGGGAGAAATGTAAAGCTTCTTCTTAAAATGAATGAGGTGTACTATTGAGATTATACCTAAAATGCTGCACACAGTTCCAGGATCCTCAGTGCTGAGAACAGATCAACAGACTAGAGGGAATTCACAAGAAAGAGACAAAAATAATGAAGGATCTGGAGGAACTGATTTACATGGAAAGATAGAAAGAACTATATGGAGAAAATTGTCTAACTGATTACTATATTGGGGGAAAATAATAATGATTTACAATAATGCTCCATTATGGCTTCTAATACTTACATTTAGTGTTTCCAGGTAACAATAAGGAACCTGAAGGGTTTTATGGAAGGCAGGACTCAAACAGGAAAAAAGAAAGTACTGATGCTCTCCCAAGTTCCACCTACAAACAAACCACCCACTTGAGACATCAAAATGAGTTTCCACGCACAGTAAGTTCTTGCCTGATTTAATCAGTAGTTCTGTAGCTTACAATGCTGATATTGAAATTGCCATTAATACACTTGAGAGTTAACAACCCTTTAAATAATCAGAGGCAGTTCACGCTGCCCTCCTAAGTATTATTTCAGGCTATCTGCAGATGCATGCAGGCATCGCTGCATCAATTTACACTCGAGTATCATCTTTTAAGTTACCCCAGCCATAAAGGCTAGAGACCTTAAGCTTGATTTTCAAAGGTTCTCAGCACCCACAACTCCCACTGAGTTCACGTCAGGTTGCAGCTAAGCCTGGGACCAGCTGGTTCTACCTCCCAGATGAGCAACAGAGGACTAACAGCTGAATCACAATTGGCTTGCAGCAGAATCACCTGATTGGGCAGACCATCCAATTGGCTGGAGGAACCAAGAGACATGTTCTGAAGCCCAGCACTAGCATCAGACTGCTAGCAGCTCGCTACTTACACCTGCAGCATCAAGTACTCCGATTCCTGCCTTGTTCCCAGCCCTGCTCGGTTTCTGACCTTGGCTCTGTCTCCTGACCTTTGGCTGCGACCACTAGGCACAGTCACCCATGGCTCTGATCACTAACCTGGCAGCTGATGCCCAGATCCGTGACAGTTCAGGTGCTGAGCACTGTAATCTGACTCTTTAATTTTCATTTTAAATGAAAATTTAGATTATGGTACACAAGATAGCAGCCTCCAGAAACAAGTACTCAGTCACCAAAGCACTATAACTAGTCCAGTTCTACCTCTGATGGTGACATAAAGTCCTGGAGGCATTCTGATTCTGTTCAAGCTAAAGCACTCTGAATCAGTGGGAGCATGCACATCCCCACTACAGTTGATATGAAAAAGTCCTACCATGCTTCATCACACCTCCTTTCGGAGTCTAGCATCGCTGATGCTGCTGCAACCTTCTTGCCCTGAACTTTTGGAGAGGAAGAGGGTTCACAATTAGAACTGGGGTCTAAATTTTGCACTTGGCCCCTATATCTGTAATGGGCTGAACCAAAAGCACAGACACTCCTGAATGCTGAAGGCTTGAAATTCAGATCTGCATTTGGTGGCTCAGAAACATCTCATCTAGCACAGTAATCATAGAGAAGATATGGGAGGAGATTAATAGGCAAGGTGAAAAAAGTAAGATTGTGAGACTGTGGTATATTGGGCAGAGTGATTTTTCTGTTCTTAAAGTTTTAGGGGCCAAATACTATTCTGAGATGCATGCACTCAGTTCCCATCCACTTCAGTCTACACCAGGGCAGAATGGGTTTCTCTCATTGGCCATGTCTGCACTGGAAAAAAGGTGTGCGCTAACGTGTTAATCTCCTGCTGAAGACAAGGTAAATTCTGATTTTAACAATTTAGCCTAGCTATTGCCTCAACCAGTTGTATGCTAAAACTACAACTTGCTTTGTCTACACTAGGGGTATTAACACGCTAGCTAACGTATTTAAAATACACCTTTGTCCCTAGTGAAGACCAGACTTTTCTCTCATCCTCCAATTTATGCCTTCACATAACTCCAATTGAAGTGACTAGGTGGCCTTTCCTCTTCAGGTTAACATGATTAAACTGAGTAGGCTGTTCTTACTCAGGACATTAAACATCTCAGGATACCAAACGGGTGTCTGGACAGGTAGTAAGGGCTTGTCTACACTTGAAATGCTGCAGTGGCATAGCTGTGCTTCTGTAGCACTTCAGTGAAGATGATACCTATGCTGACTGGAGGGACTCTCCAATTGGCATAGGTAATCCCCTTCCCTGAGAATCAGTAGCGAGGTTGATGGGAGAATTCTCTCATCAACCCAGCACCATCTATACTGGGGGTGGGGAATGGGGAAAGGTCAGTTTAACTGCGTCGCTCCAGGGGATGGATTTTTCACACTCTGGGCAAAATAGTTATACTGACCTAATATTGTCATGTAGACCAGGCTGAAGTTTCTTCCAGGTACTTCTCAAGTATTTTATTTGCAGGTCATTTCACATTAATGGTGAATGCTTTCCTCAGTTTGGCTCTGTAGATTAACAAATGAAGAAATAGGAGGGATTTTTCAGAATGCAGATATCATCGAAATGAACAGTTTGTGGTTGCCAGTGTCCCTCCTTCCCCTCCATGCACATTTTTTTAAGAGAATGCTTAAAGACATCAGGCATATAATTTCCAAAATAGTAAGGACATTTAAAAGAGAATACATTATTTACACTGAAGAAAATAGACTGCTCCCATATATTGCAACAAATTGTTCATAAGCACTTTAGCTTAATAGCATAGATAGAAATGCAGAGGAAGCACCACAATATCGAGTGAACCTGTTTCAGAACATTGGCAGAGGCCACAAAGCAAGCAATTAACTAGCTGAATGAAGCATATAAGCCTACGCCTTATTTATGTAACTAACCTTTGAGTTTTGGACATACTGGTATGCTGCAGTGAAGCCTACGCAATGTTTCTTTTATGTCTATGTGCTGAGCAAATGGGAAATGCAGATCCTGCCATTTGCTTTTCTCATTTTCAGCACTTATCAGTGCTCTCTGCCTGAGTGATCTTGTACTGCAAAAATGTTCACCTTACAGTCCCTAGTCTGTAATGCACTGCAAAGCTAGATGAGACTTTGCCTTGCTGTGTGAGAGGTATATTCTGCCCTTAAAGGTGTTTTTGAGCCTAGTCTCATGCCCTGACCTTAACATGCCTCCGTGGAGAAGTCAGAAACAGTGAACCGGAGAGGGCTCCCACAAGCCCCTTGTTGACAAGAGACAGCCTTTGCGAATAGCCTTGAAAACATAAAACCAATGTAAACCAGTGTAATCTGATTGTAAGGGCTGAAGGGAAGTAGGCCCTGGACTTCAGTTCTGCAGGTTGTCTCCCTCGTCCGTTCCAGGAAGCATTGGGAGCACAGGAATGCTTGGATCTCTGGTGATAACATTAGGTCTATGTAATATTCAGCAGTGGAGTCACTCACATGCAGGTCTGCTCTACTGAAGTCATTTCTGTGGTTGGGGAATGAGTCATTTTGCTCATCAGTTCTTTTTTTCTTCTTCTTTCCCCCGTCATGTTATAACCAGACTAATTTGGAAGCCTTTTAAGACCAACACGATTTCTTCTCAGCAGGAGGAAATAAAATAGCATACATAACATGGTTATATAACACTCTGCTACTCATGCCTAGAATGAGGTCATTTTGATTAATGTATTTATCCAATGTGCAGTTCTAGCAGGAGATGTAATTGTGATAAAAGTGCACCATTTTAGGTTCTTTTCAGCAGAGCCCTCAGCTTTCTAACTAATTTTCCAAAACCTGTAGATTTACTTTGCATGCTCTAAGCTCTCTAAACCTTGGGAAGCCCTTTGAGCTTTCTTTCTTTCTTTTTGTAAGAGGTACACTCTGTAGCTGCCTATTTTCTAGTATTATTATATTTTCTTTGTATTACAGCAGTGACCAGTGGTCTCAATCGCAGCAGGGCCCCATTTTGCTAGGGACTGTGTAAACATATTGTAAAAGATTAAGACCTAAATTAAGCCAAGAGGCAACAATATGGTGGAACATACAACTGGAGGACTGATAACAGTGATAGGTACTAGGGCTATCAATTAATCGCAGTTAACTCATGCGATTAATTCAAAAAAATTAACTGCGATTAAAAAAAAATTAATCATGAATAATCACACCGTTAAACAATAGGATACCAATTGAAATGTATTAAATATTTTTGGATGTCTTTCTACATTTTCAAATATATTGATTTCTATTACAACACAATACAAAGTGTACAATGCTCACTTTATATTTTTTATTACAAATATTTGCACTGTAAAAATGATAAACAAAAGAAATAGTATTTTTCAATTCACCTTGTACAAGTACTGTAGTGCAATCTCTTTATCATGAAAGTGTAACTTACAAATGTAGATTTTTTTTTTGTTACATAACTGCCCACAAAAACAAAACAATGTAAAACTTTAGCGCCTACAAGTCCACTCAGTCCTACTTCTTGGTCAGACAATTGCTAAGATAAACAAGTTTGTTTACATTTATGGGAGATACTGCTGACTGCTTCTTATTTACAATGTTACCTGAAAGTGAGAACAGGCGTTCGCATGGCACTTCTGTAGCTGGCATTGCAAAGTATTTATGTGCCAGATATGCTAAACTTTCATATGCTCCTTCATGCTTTGGCCACCATTCCAGAGGACGTGCTTTCATGCTGATGATGCTGGTTAAAAAAGTGTGTTGATTAAATTTGTGACTGAACTTCTTGGGGAAGAATTGCATGTCTCCTGTTCTGTTTTACCTGCATTCTGCCATATATTTCATGTTATAACAGTCTCGGATGATGACCCAGCACATGTTCATTTTAAGAACACTTTCACAGCAGATTTGACAAAATGCAAAGAAGGTACCAATGTGAGATTTCTTAGATACAGCACTCGACCCAAGGTTTAATAATCTGAAGAGCCTTCCAAAATGTGAGAGTGATGAGATATGGAGAATGCTTTCAGATGTCTTAAGAGGAACACGCTGATGTTCCTGTTCTCTCTGGCGGTGGTGTATTTGGCAGGTTTTGGGTTTTTTTTGTTGTTTTTTTTTTTTTTTTGCTGCTTGGGGCGGGAAAAAATGTAGAGCCGACCCTGATAATACAAGTGCATAAGTAAGGGGGAGCCATGTGATGACAAGCCTAAAAATAAGGACAAGAATCTGTATTTGAGGGAATGGTGAAGGGTAAGCCAGTGTAGGGGCAAGTGACAGTCATAGCAATGGGCTAGGAAGATAGGTTTAGCAGCCATGCTTTGGGTGAAGCTATTCCTCCATCATTGTAAGATGATCTCTAGTACTTGCTTGTGGAATCAGTGGGTGGGTGGGTGTTTGTTTGTTTCAGGGTGTTGAATTCCCATTCTTCAAAGCTTTGACATGCACGCACACACACACACCCCAGTTCTTTTTCAGCTTAGTAGCTCCTAACTGGCCATATAACCTGTTGCTACTGGGCAGCAGCCGGTCTTTGGAAATACTCTGTGTGTTTATTTGCACTACTGTTTCTGGCAAAAAGCTCGTTATTCAATTGCTCTCTCTGACCTTTAGTTACCTTTTGTTTTATATAATTGGACAGCAACTTCCCATCATGCACTTCTCTGTCCATGTTTTGCCTATCTATTTAGTGATTTTATGAGTTATAAAGGGTGTGTCTGCTCAGTTGCTACAGAAATTTACGCTACTGACCCTGATTTTTTTTTCTACAGTCAAAATTCACTATAGAAGGTAAGAGAGTGAGTACAGGAATTGAGGAAAATTTCAGTGAATAGTCACTTGAATTTAAAAGGAAATTTCAATTCAACTACATTCAGAATGTTTGCAGAAAGAGAATTCAAGAGCCTGAGTTTTTTACTGGTGCAAATACTCATAGAAACCACATTGAAGCTACAATATTCTTGCAACATGAATTTCAAATTCATATTAAAATTTCAACAAATAATCAATGGTAACAGGCCCAGATAATGATACTTACTCTCTGTTGAGGGAAAGAATAGCATGTGACTTGCTTAACTAACCAACTGTGTAAATTGTGAATATTCACAATAAACTTTCTGCAGACCTGCAAAAATCCCTTCATAATTACGTCAATTTCATGAGTTTGCCACTCACAATAAATATGTCTCAGGGGAGACAAGAATTGAATTTCTAATATAGAAATCACACTGAGAAAAATTTAGTACTCTCATTGCTGTTTTGCTTTTACAAAACTTTCCAGGCCTTCTTTGTGCCTTACTAAAACCAAACCATCCTCCTGCTCACAAAAAAAAACAAAACAAAAAACAACAACAACAAAAAAGCACAAGCTCCACTTTATTTTCCTTAAAATACATACATACAATATGGCCTCAAGCTCTCCTTTTGTTTACAGTTATGTAAATCAGAAGTCGCTCCAGGGAAGTTAAGAGATATATTATTGGCACCCTATGTACCCATATTAGCATCATGTGAGAAATAATCAGTCTGTGTCTGAAAAGTCCAAATAACATATATGGTGGAGAAATGCAACATGTAGGGCAGTTGCTCCAAATTTCACATGCAAGCTGTAAATGTTGATCCCAAAATTCCTATAACTCAGCAATACAAAATACTGCAGCATTTTGAATCAGTGGCTCCAGTAGTTCCTGGCATATCACTTATGGAAATGAAAAGCATATCACAGCTGCAAACTAGGGGCTCTTAAAGCAGTGGCAGCTAACTGTAAGAAGCAGTCATATGATGTGGTCATCAGTTTGCTGAGAAGCAGGCCCTATGGTCATCATTGAAATTGCATTGAAATCACTTGGCGTTTGGGGATCAGGCACTACAGCAGAATATGCTGTAGTTTGACTAAGTAATTTCACTTATGTTGGCTTGCACACATGGTGTTAATTGAGAAACATGAAGATTAAAATATTAGACTGGATTGTGAGCTCACTTATGTTGATATAAATCAAGACAGACCACAATCATGATAATGAAGAGAGACTTGCGCAGGGGTTCTCAAACTTCATTGCACCCTGATCCCCTTCTGACAACAAAAACTACTCCATTACACCCCAGGAGGGGTGACTGAAGTCTGAGCCTGCCCAAGCCCCCCTGGGTGGGAGGAACAAAGCAGAAGCCCAAGGGCTTCAGCCTCAAGGAGGGGGCCTGTAACCTGAGCCCTGCCATCCCAGGCTGAAGCCCTCAGGCTTTGGCCCCCAGGCCCTAGCAAGTCTAAGCCAGCCCTGGTGACCCCATTAAAAAGGGGTTGCTATCCACTTTGGGGCCCCCCATGCAGAATTTGAGAACTGCTGCACTAGTGTAAAAGGAGCACTAAATCATGCCTAATGTACCTATCAGCAGTGATGTTGGAACTTTTTATGGGGTGGGGTGGGTGTGCATGCTGAAAGTCATTGAACAAAATAAAACCCTCTACATTATGGAAACCTCTTCAAGTTGGGGGTGCTGGCACACACCCTGCAGCCCTGCTTCCAGCACCCCAATCCCAGAAAGGAAAACTAGAGTTTTGAACTATCTGGCTCATCCCATGCAGTCATGCCCTTATCCAATATAATAAAAGGAGTAGAGTTAGGCTCAGACAATACTTGTTTAGACCTACAAGCAAAGCTTCAGGGCTACTGTTGGAAATGGTGTTGATGGCTCAGAAGTTGGAACTTTTGGATCAAACACAGCGCCACAACTTACCCTAGGGATGGTTGACTGGATAGAGAGCTGAAGGATCTGACTTTTCCTTCTACTTAGCAATGCTTGTATAGCTTGTCATGCCACTAAAGTCTCACTGAGTTGAAAATGGAGGCAGTGCTGCTGTCCAAGCCTAGCATTTAGAAGTGCTGTTTTTCAGCTGACATGTAAAATCAAGGTCGTCATTGCAAGCCCTTCAACAGCCCCTGGAACTCTTGATAAGAGGGGAGCAGTTAACCTCCATGTCCTGTTCTTTTATCCCATCACATTAAGCCAGGAGGCAGTGAGACATACATCAACAGCGGTAAGGAAATTGAAAGCAGTTTGATGACTTGTCCTTTTAAAATAAATATAAAAAATAATTCCTCATGAAGCAGACTGTGCAGTAGGAGAGGCACAATGATCCAGTGGAATGAGCACAATAGGAGGAGCCAGGAGTTCCAATTATTCTTGTTTTATAGATTCAAAACTGAGCCAGAGAAATGATGGGATTTGCTTAAGGTCATAGAATTTAAGGGCCACCAGATCACCTAGTCTGACCTGCTATGTATCACAGGCCACCAACCACTCTCTCCCCACAATTAGACCAAAGTCTTACAGCCCTCCTGACACTAGGCTGCCTGTGACACACATGAGAATGGTAGGGACCTAGGGGTGCTCAAGATCCCTGCAACAGACCATAGGGTTTAAGCAAGTTACTCCCCCTTTATGTCAGTTTCCCAAAGTTGCCCACATCCACAGGCTTATGTGATCTTGGACAAGGCCCTATGCTCCTTGGACTTGCTTTTCTCATGTACAAAGAATTAATAATTCTTTGAACAGAGGGTTGAGTACTAATTACTACTATTTATCAATTAATAAAACAGCAGTGTTAGTTGCTCACTGTTTAAACGTTTTGAGGATTCTTAATAAAACACTGAATGAATAGCAAGTTAAACTCCTTTGAGGCAATACAGCTTACTGAACAAATATATCCATTAAGCCAAGTTTTTAGGGGGCCTAATTTACTGGCCCTGCAAATTTTGTGACTTCTCCTTTGCAAGAGGAAAAACTATCACCTGTGTATTAAAATCTGATCCCATATATGTATTCATAAGCTGGCCTTACTCTACACTCAAATATACAGGCCCCCCTGAAATCAACAGCAGTTGCTTTCACCTATCTTACAGCAGAATTTGGTCCAGGTAGTGCACTTGTCCTTTGGGGGTGGAGGAGGGAGAAAATGTAACTAGTAGTTGTACAAATGCAGTACCTACTTTCCTCTAACAAGTAGCTGTCAGGATATTTTCTAGAGACTCTTATAAGCCTCCAAGTCAGAAAAGAATCCTTGTTCAATCCTTCTGAAATCAATGGAACTTAAGCATCTTCTTAAAGTTAAAGCACATGCTTAGTAGTGTCCTAAAATAAGTATGTGTTTGAAATCCATCCTGAAGTGCTTTTCCTGACTTGTGCCTGATTGAGGATCCATTGCAGGCAATAAGAATCTTTCCATTAACTGCAGTGGGGAGCAGGCCTTAAGTTACGAGTGCCATAGTGATTTAGGGTATTCTTTCCATCTTTGTAATTTCTTATCAGATACAGATCAGAGTGTGAACACACATTTTAATTAACAAACACGTATCCATACAAACTTATGTCCATACAACATAATTAGTACTACTGGATACACACAGGCTGACAGGACTATGAAATTAATATCTTGAACATAACATGAATTGGAAAAGAGATGTCAAACTTTAGAGGTAGTGGAATAGTACTGCTGTTCAATGACAAGAGTTGAATTTAATTTCACTTCAAGTTCATTAGTGCAAGAAGAAAATAAAAGGATGCTTTACACACAAGTAGAATACACAAGCCCCCAAAGAAATGTCACTATTTAAAATGACTTGATAGATATTTTGTTTCTTGTTCTCTAATAACCACATAGCTTAAGGGTATTAAATAGGAAAGTCTACAGCAACACATGAAGATATCTTAAAATGATTTTTCCACCAGCTTTTTTCCCTCCAGTAGATGTATGTAAAACAATTACATTGTTTCTGCCACAGTGCTGATCTGTAAACTTGTGTTCCTTCACTCTGATGTCAAGAATTAAAAAGGGGGTGGGGGGTAGGCTATGACTGAAGATTAAGAATGGCAACCAGTAACACAGAAATACAGGCACTTCTATTTGAGGGTCAATTTAGACCCTATGAAAACTCCTCATATTAATAAGCACTTCTGTACATGATACCTGCATGTATAACTCTGGGCATATCTACACTGCAGGGAAGTACTGATGACAGAGGTGTGAACAGTAGAATATGCCAATTTGTGCTCTGACCCCTGTATACCCTGCTAGTGTGAACTAAGTAGTACTTGCCCTGTTTCAAATAGGACTACAGCAGCACTAACTAGGTACTTTCTAGTTCACACCAGCAGGGTCTACATAGGACAATTAGAGCATACTCTACAGTTCATACTGCTGTAGTTACCACTGCACTGCCATGTAGACAAGACCTCAGTGTAATAGTTCAGCTTTTGTGCATCAGCCATTTAAGAATTAAATCCTGTATTAAATGATCTGGTTTCTTTTATATTGGCAATATTTATCCTGCAAATCTTGGCAGAGTATTTCATTTACAAAGGTACTTTTCTGCATTCTTCTTAAGCCTACAGTCTTTGTGGGCTTGATCCAACCCCCTCATGAAGTCAATGCGAGTCTATTGACAATTATATCAGACCCTAAATGCATACAATTCCCATTGAGTTTTGCACAAAACTGAACTCAGTTACTCAGATAGGCAAAACATCTATTTTCACAAAAGCTACATGAATCACTCTCTCCACTACCCCCCCCCAAAAAAAAACCAACAAGGCATTGAAAGTGTACCTGTGGCCCTCATTAACTAGTTTAAACACTGGTAACATTCCAGTATCAAAGAAATCATTGAGTGACCACATCCAAAATATAAAACTTCAGTTTATAAATGCTCTAACCTCTATACCTCACTATCTAACAGATTCAGACCCAGTAAATACAAATCTGTCAAACTCCATTTTTAACAAGATTAAAATTATTGGAACAAATTAGTGGTTTGTACATGCTCTAAATGCTAATAAATACTCACACAGGACAGAGGGGTAGCCCAAGCATGGACCAGCCACTTTGCAATGAGAAATCCCAGCTGTCAGCTTAACAGCTAATAAAAAACATAATAGCACTCAAGAAAAGGGAACTCCAGCACTACCACCATGAGGCTAACCAGGTCTGACTTCCAGAAGGGTCTGCTGAACCTTGCGCTTGATTCTGTTCTCACATCAGTTTTATACTGGTGTAATTCCATTGCCTTACATGTAGTTACTCCTGATTTACACATCAATGAGATCAGAATCAGGCTCTATCTACTCTGTTCAGTCACACCCATTTTTAGTTTTTTGGCCAAGTTGAGCTGGCCAAGAGAAAAAATACTGTATTTTCCCCCCCTTCATTCATGTTTTCCCATCATTTTGTTATTGTTAGATGTAGTGTACAAAGCAGGAAGGAGTCTTAGCTTGAGTCTGCCTTGTACTTCGTCATGGAAACAAATTTACTGAAGAAATTTGATGCGAGTATCTCTTCCTCCACCTACCTACCAAGGAATGTGGCATAATGTCATGACCAACATTAAGTTATTTGCATGCATTTGCACTAATCACGTCTCAAATGGTGAAGGTTGCAAATGAACAAAATCACATCAAACAAGTGTAAATGAATCTAAAACTTTCAGGAAACCCATACTAGGGCTGCTTTTTGGCTAGCTCTACAATATTGGTATGGCAGATGGCTTTCATTCAGCTATGGTTTGATATTTCTCTCATCTGATTGTCATTATTGGGGACCAAACTCCCCCCTTGAAATCAAACTTTTGCTGGTGACTTCCAGGCTGCTGAATTGAGCTCCAGTGAAAATTTAACTGGTGTGAAGGACCAGCAAAAAGCATACATGTTGTTTAAACCCCCCCAAATAGGGGTTAAATGGGATTTAAATGGGTTTGCTACACAGGGGTGAATTTTACCCTATGCTATTAAAGAACTATGAATCCAAGCCTGTATTTGGTGTGCAGCCAAAACCTGATCAATACTTTTGGGTGCACAGTTAACAGGATTGTTTTTATTCTACAGTAGGTCAGTAGACCTAGTTATGGGGACAACTTGATGGTAAGAATAATAAGTATACTATCAGATCAACATACTATATAAAATTTAAGTGACTATTGTTAAACCTATTTTCCTCACATTTCAGACAAGATGCCAAATTTACTGTATCTCAAAAACAAACACTACACAGTGGTGTATGTAGAAACTGGTAGATGTAATTCACTCCAAGAGTTGAAACTTGGTGGTCTCAACTCAGAGGGTGATGGAAAGGGCTAGCCTATTTTAAAAATAGCCATTGTCAAGTGTAATTAAAGAACTCTCCACAGTTATCTGTGAACCAGTAACATGAATACGTGTAACAGAAGTTCTGGCATGCAGAAAAGAGCAAAAAGATCAGTGAGAAAACAGCCCAAAAATACAAGATACTTAAAGACCAAATCCTGCTCCCATGGATGTGAGGACCAAACACCCACTGACTTGTATGGAAGCAGGACTGGTCTCAAGTTATACATTACTAATACAGAAATGGCTTCGGTCATTAATAAGGATGAAAAACTACATTTTACAGAATGTTAACAGGGTTCATAAATTACTCAAAACTATAAAACTGAAATAAAATAAATGATCTCAAACTAAAATGATTTTAAAAGCCTATGGAAAGATGACAATATTTGATTAAATTCTACAGGACTTTTCCAGAAGGGTATGAAATAATAAATACTATTCTGGGCAATATCATGAATTTTCATCCATCCTACTTGCACTCTGAAGAAGGAAATCCATAGTTTAGATTACAAAGACCCAAGCTTGCGCCCACTTAAGTCAATGGTAGAACTCCAACTGACTTTAATGGAAGCAAGATCAGGCCCAAAATGTTACACAGCGCAAAAGATGCAGAAAAAGTGAAACCCAGTTTTCATTTGCCTTTGGGGTTTTAACCATTAGCTATCAAGCTGCTCACAGTCTGACAGAAGACACAGAGATCAGGTAGAGACTTGTGGCTAATGGAAAAACCTGGAGGTTGAGGTGGAATAAATAGAAAGTTTATTAAAATATCTTCCTTCTTGTGAGCCCTCCTGGAGCCCTACATAGCAAAAATCAAATCATAATATTAATTACAAACATAAGATCTTAACATATAAAAAGGGTTGATGTAAAGAATCACTCTAGTAACCTGAAGTGAAATAATACCCCTCTAGTTCTCTTTTGTGAAAGGTTGCTTCTTACACCTGCTCCTGCATTGTGTTTGTAGGTAGCTGTGATACTCATAGCAATTCAAATACAACATTTCACTGCAAGCTGCTGCATAATGCTACTCTTTATATTGTGCAAAATTAATGGCTGGATCCTTCAGTCATCTCTCTGGGCAAACCCCACTGAAGTTTATTACCCAAAGCCCCAAATACACTTAAGCATATGCTGAAGTGCTTTGCTTGATTGGGGGCCAAGCTAAGATTGTAGGATCAAGCTTTACCCAGCAACGACTGAATTTCAGACAAAGCCTGCATATTCATGGCTGGCTGTGTTGGGGGCAATCCTTCTTAGATTATAGATCACTGGAGATAGAAAAACAAAGTACTCAAACACAAATGTATTGAAAATGATCGATGTAGTAGCTTGTGTATTCCTAATATCTTTTCCCGTAGTCATTCATACATGGTAAGACCCCATAAATAAATAGAGCAGCTTACTTTCTGTGTAGAGAATGTACACAAATAATTACAATATACATTTGGAAACCAAAAAAGTCATTATAGTGCAAAAATAAATCAAACAGAAGTTGTGGACATTATAATACACAATGCTATATAAACCTGAACCATTTGGAATAAAAGACTTTGCAGTTCATTGAAATAATGCTTTAACACTATCAGTATTTCTTTTTCACATTAAACCGCACAGATTTCCTTTATCTACTACTACAGAAAACCCACCTCAAACTTTCAAAAGGTTTATGGCAAACAAGATCACTTTGTTCTGTTATATAACACCGATGATAATAGCCTAGCAGTGCAGCAATTGAATACTCGTCTCAAGAAAGTTCGAGATCCAAATGGATATTACTGAATGATCTGTAAATATCCTTGGCTCTTTATATTTTATTTCCTTTGAAAGTTAGACTTCAAACTTGTCTTGTTTTGACACACCATATGACACCAATGTCATAAGACATTATTGCAGTTAGATATAGTTACAAGAGCAACTCCACAGTCAAGTATTGCAAGAGTCTTCACAGCTTGTTCTCAGCATCATCGTGACCTTGTACGGGACATAAATGTAAGGACACGTCTGATGCCATTCAAGCGGTCTTTCAGGGATTTCATGGCAAGAAACGGAAGCTGAGCTCTACTCTCAAGTGGAAGGACAGCAAGGACCCACCAGCACCATGCAGGGCCATTGGGGCTAGCCTGCAATAGAG
Source organism: Dermochelys coriacea (assembly GCF_009764565.3). NCBI lineage: Eukaryota > Metazoa > Chordata > Testudines > Dermochelyidae > Dermochelys > Dermochelys coriacea. Next base: position 91,458,294 of record NC_050076.1, read on the forward strand.
AACACATACATTATGCTGCGGAAGCTAAGATTGTCAGTGACAAAAAAATCTTGGTATGGAGCAATACATTTTTCTATATGGTCCCTCCAAATGCCATTTTAATAACTTCTAGTTGGACATACACAGTTTATACCCAGATCCTAAACTTTTCTATAATTTAGAGTGTTTGGATTAGACCCATTTTTGCCTCTAGTAATATGTAATTTGTGTCCTCTGCATTATCTTCAGACTATGTCTTAGTGGGCCCAAAACCTATAAGTAAGGGCCCTACCAAGTTCACAGTCCATTTTGGTCAATTTAAAAAATACATTTAATGATTTCAGATATTTCAAGCTATTGTAATTGTAGGGATCCTGACCCAAAAAGGAGTTGTGGGGTGGTCACAAGGTTGTAAGGGGTTTGTGGCTCTGCTATCCTTACTTCTGTGCTGCTGTTGGCAGTGGTGTAAGGACGGCATGGTATGGTATTGCCACCTTTACTTCTGCACTGCTGCCTGCAGAGCTGGGCCCTCAGTCAGCAGCTGCCTACCTCTAAAGGTAGCCATGCAGAAGGGTGGCAAGGTATGGTATTGCCACCCTTACTTCTGCACTGCTGCTGGTGGGGTGCTGCCTTCAGAGCTGGGTGCCCAGCCACCCAGCTCTGAAGGCAGCACAGAAGTAAGGGTAGCAATCTACAACCCCCCAAAATTATCTTGTGACCCCCCTGCAATTCCCTTTTGGGTCAGGGCCTCAAATTTGCAAACACTGGTCTCCCCCTGTGAAATCTGTATGGGGGAAAGCACAAAAGACCAGATTTCATGGCTGTGAATTTGGTAGGGCCCTATCTATTAGGGATTTAGCACCCCAACATCTGTTACTCTGTTAGTACTTGGAGTTTAGGGTCTCCAGCACCTTGCAGTATTGAGTCCTGTAACACTAGCATCAAGTTTGTCCTGCAGTTCACTGTTTTGTACAATCGCTATTTTCTACCTAAACTTTGGGACAAATTCAGTTACATTACAAAATGGTGCACATTCACTGAAATCAATAGGGATTAATTTGGTCAATATTAAACGAAGTATTAATATTGACTTGCTCAGAGTTACTGCAGCAATAGCTTATGGCAACAATTCAGATATTGAACAGGTTATACAGGGTCATGAAGAGGATTAATATTTTCTTCAATGATTTAGAAAATTCTTCTTGGTTTATCAGTGTGATTGCTAAACTTCCTGTAATCAACAAAAATGACAACCTCTACTCCTGGATAAATATAAAGTACCTGTGGGTCAGGATCCTTAGCTGGCATTGGACCAAAATGACTGAGAATTCGACTCTTGAGTGCTTGTTTGAGTGAGTTAAACCACATATAAGCCTGATCATATACAGAATCATGTAGAATAAGTAACTCAGCATAGTTCTCTCCTTGCACCTGAAGAGAGCACAGAGAGGGGGTGAGGCTGGAGTTAATTCCAATTACATTTTCAAAAGGCACAACCGTCTTAATTCTTTTGAGAACTCTAGGGCAGATCCTGAAAGTTTGTTCTTTGGTTTATTTTTCTGAAAAGTATCTCAACCTTTCTTCACCCCTAGGTTCTAAAACAAAAAAAAAATCCATTTTCAGAACAAAATGTTTGTCAGGCTAAATCCAATCACTACTTACTAGAGTTATATATTTAAATGAAAATGGGTCCTCAAATGATTTGTGTTCAGGTTTTTTTTTAAATATGGAAACTTTGTGGCAGGCACTGTCTTCCTATAAATACCGTACAGGTTAGCACAGCACCTAACACATTTTGGGTGTTACATATTTTCTCAGTAATAGTGGACTTAAAAAAATTGGGGATAATGGGCCCAATCCAATTTGGAAATTGATTTCAGGGGGAGTAGGGCCAGATCCAATCAGATTACCAATATAAAGGAAACCGGAAGTACCCTATTAGGAAGCCTGGCAAGAGCCCATCCTGATACACACTACTTTTATAAAGATAAACTCTTGGAAAATAATCTTCGGTAAACTCACCTTCTGATCCTCAATGTACTCTATATCTGCTGTGTTGTATCCATCACGCTGGCTGTGCTCTACCACCTTAAACCTCCTCTTGCCAATGCTGTCTACAACAGAGCGACCGTCAGCAAAGAATTCAACATTTCTGATCTCCAGAATGCAGCCATAATCAGCAAACCTATTTAAATAAAAACAAAAGCAAATAAACTGGCTGTATTCTTTCCAGGTTCAGTTCTGTAGATTTACTGAACAGCCACTCTAATACAAAGATATTTAGCGGTGTCAATGAGTACTACATGTAATACATATTTTTTGTTGTTCTCCTTCAGGTTATACAACACTTTTCAAAACTGTACCTTTATGAATGTTCAGGCAAGCTGATCAGCTGAATGCCCAGCACCATTATAATAAGGCCAACTTTTCTAAGTTCTCTAAAATCAAGGCACTTAGCTGGATTCATTTGAAATTTGGCCTGCCTCAGGAAGGTTCACAGTTGGTTTAGTGACCAAGAATTGGGATCCTTTGGGCTAGGGGTTCTGAGATACAAGCCCTCTCCCCCCCAAGCCATTTTTCAAAGAGTTTCTAGGTGTTTTTTTTTCCCTGCGCACAGAGCTAGAGATTAAAGTTAACTATTAATGTGATGCAGATCACAATGGTCTCAAATCAGAGTTTTACTCCAGGTAGTGCATGGCACCCATTCAATCTCTGGGGGACCCAAACGGAGAATAGTATTTTTAAAAAAAAAATGTATCTTTTACAGTGCATATGCACCAATACAGAAAGGTGGTTAGAGGGTTTTCATGCCTGCCATTTTACATGCTTTAAAGCTTGACTTTTGTAAGTGCTCTAAAAGGCAAATGGTTACTTGGATTGCTATGAAATTTGATGCGCCTCATGGGGGCAAAAGGAATCATTAATGATCCAAATGTGTGGTCATCTAACCTAGGGGATCCAAGTTACAGGCCTCAAAACCAAAACGAAGCCAGTTCCCTTCTGCTGCCTTGTTCTGTTAAATTGAGATGTACTAATGGCTGGATGAATCACAGACCACACTAAGACAGATGGTGAACTCATCCTCTTCAGTTAACATAACTAAGGATAAATTAATTATAAGCCCCGCATCTTAGACAAAAGGAGTTTTGGACTGAGTGGCCAGAGGCAGCTGCACTTTGCAAGTCACAGGTGGCATTTTATTTTGTGGGAGAATGTAATCAGTCTATGGGGGAGGAAAAAAATTAAGTGTGACTGCTTCCTGGGAGGAGATAGCTATTAGGAGGCTGAGGAATTGAGTAATAAGGAGAGGGGGGTTTGGGGCTGCAGCAAGGGGAAGAAGTTTATAGGGGATTCACTGGGATGGCTGATGAACAACCAGTTCAAGACTTGCCTAGGGGAAAAAACCTGTTTTTCATTAGCTCCTGTGGGGACTGGTTGGGACAAGTAATTACTAGGGCAGATTAATGTGACGTTTTCAAAGAAACATTGCACAGAGCTTAGGAATGGACAGTGCAGGCATCATGTTTTGCCCACTCTGCATCATCTAACCAGCGATTTAAGAAGCTGTGTCCTATTGGGCATGGTGGGGATTCATTGGGTGGAAATAATCTGAGCCTTATTTCTGGTGTTCATCTCATACATTGGATCATATCAGAGATGTGTCCAGGAGCTATGATAATTTTCCTCTCATTTTTGTCCTTTAATAGTGTTAGATGGAATCCTGTGAGTGAGAATGAATGGGCTGTAAAAAGGAGGTAAAGAGCTAGCACATTTCAGCAACTATGGGGTTGGCAAAGCAAAGTGTGCCGTTACAGGGCATATTGGAACATTGCTGAAAGAGGGTAGATTTAAGGTTGCATGGGTGATCTTAATGGGGCATTTCCTGGTTTTCAGCAGTCTGAGTTTTGCAAGGGAACAATATACCACCAAACAACCTTAATTCTGCATTAATGTAGTTTGTTGCCATTGAATTTTAGAATACTGATCATTTCTTTTGCAATGGAATATCTTAGGTAATCACATACTGCACCAGTGCAATTGTTCTAGAAGGATATTTCACTTTACTATTTATCTACATTTCAGAATGTAAGAACTTCAAATGTTCAGTGAAAACTCTATGGCCCAGTAGGGTTAAGGATAGTAAGCACTATGGAAGGACTATGAAATCTACAAGAAAAAAAACTTACCAATGATTTTAGTAAGCTTTGCTTTCCAGTCCCTGGCTCATACAGACCATTATGACACTGGTGAGAAGTCAAAATGCAGATGTGGGCTTCAAGGCAGGGTGATACAAGATTGGCACTTTGCTGTAAATGGCATGATGTAAATGCTCAGCCAGTCCATGTACTAAGCTGACTATACTTCTATCCCAACCACTATATTTAATACAGTGGAGATGTCAATCTGACCTGATAACATGACTGTTTCTTTTGATAGTAAAATTAGTTAGCATTCCAACTTGGCTGGCAGTAGCAAAGAAATAAATTTAAAACTAATGAGACCATACTTTTTCTCAAGCCATACCTAATAAACTTCTGTGAGCCAGGGTAAAAGTTTACAGTAAGGGATATAAAGCTCATCTTCATGCTTCAGTACATCAGCCTACCACTAACACTGCTAGGAAGAAATGCCGCCCCCCCTCCCCCCCCCCCACGGCCCTTCTGTCTGTTATTCCAGTTGTCCATTATGGGGTTTTCAGCACCTTTCTCTGAGGCAGCTACTACAGACAGGCTACTGGACTAAACAGATCACTGGTCTGATCTAGAAATGCAACTGCCACCACTGGTGTGCACTGGTCACTCACCCCTTGATAGGATCACCGATACACATTCCAAATTGTTTGGTGCCAGTCTCCATGCATCTTCGAATCATCAGTCGATAACATGGCTCAAAGATGTGCAGAGGGCAAGGGACTGTAGGATAGGCCATTGTGCAGACAAAGATGGGAACGTTCTTATTTAAGCTACAAGAAAAAAACCCACTACATATAGGAAAACATGCACCATCTTTGAGAAAGCATTAGAAAGGTACAAACTACAGACATATTATGAAATACAATGCAATTTACAGGATGCCTTATCTTGCTAACATCTCAAAGTGCTTTACAATAAAATCAAAATTGAAAGACAAGATTTCTATATTATACAAAGACAGTTAAACGATTTTTTGCTTTCATCTTTCCAGATAATAGTAATGATATTCCATTATAATTAATGGAACTATTTTTTTTTTTTTTTAACTTTCTGGCTTTGTTGGAAGGATTTATCACCTCATCTCTTGAGGTTGCTTTAGAGCTTGGATGTTAACTGTCCCCCTTTCCCATCCAATTTCCAATCCACATGTATTGGTGTGAAATTCCACTTCAAGCCACTGTGACATGCACAAAGGTCAACAGAACACAATGTCATTGTAATGCACCTCATTATTGGTTTGGATTTCCTCCAAAAGAGTATGCTACCAGATAGCTTGAAGTTTAGTCTTGTGTGTCTGAAGCCTGCCCTTCTTGAATCATCTAATACAGAGTAAGCTCCTTTATCAGTACCTTAGGACATGTTCTACAGTGATGAGAGCCATTCAGTTGCTAGCTAAACTACTTTTAAAGATTGGTTTAAACCCCGCCCCCATGAAAGCCCATGCAAACTGATTATGTACTTGGAAAGCTCTGCAATTTCCTCTTCATAAATCTTCCTTCTCTCAGTGAGTTCCTCTGGAAGATACTTTGCTATTAACTCCTCCATCAGTACTGTTTTGCAATATTTCCTCAGAGCCAAGCACTGCAACAAGAAGGCACAACTGAGCAGATATCAAACAATGTATAGCAATGGCTGCCATGTGCTATTTCACTAAAGCTTCCTCCGACAGCCTTTCCTTAATAGTATTTGGTCACTTCCATTATAAACAATGGGTCACTAATCCATTTCCCTCCTTGCTTTCCGACCTGCTTGTGACACCCCAGGACCTGGGATTCTGGACTCCCAAGAATAAGCAGTTGAGTCAACTGATTCAATACAATATTACTATACTATAGAAGTGTCAAGTCTGGTCTTTTTACTAAAGCCAGACACACACTGATCTTGTGTGTGATGGTTTTGGAGAGATCTGAGACTGGAAGGGCTGTTGGGGTTACCCTGGCAAGCGGCAACCAGACTGGTGGACTCTAGGGTGAAGCCACTGTGCTGGGAGAGGCTGTTGGTGTCAGGGCTCTGAGCCAGAGCTGTACAGCACCGGAGTACCCTGGGTTACAGGAGAGGCGATGACAACCCCTTACTGGTTTGGGTGTACTCCTGCAGCACCACACTATTATAAAGACATGGGAAGGGCACCGCTTTTTTAGAAGACTTTTCAAAGCAATACAGAGAACAGCATTACAAGCCAATATCCTACATGAACGTCATGCACCAAATGAATGTCATGGGGAATTTCATGCCCAGAGCTTGCAGGATTGCGCTCTTTGTTTATTACTCCTGTAATTGGTATTGATAACCTACACAGACAGTAACAAAACAACCCCCAAAAGCTACTGTGTCATTTTGCTGGGGGTTGGCCATTTCCTGTGGGCTTTTGTATTTCCCCAAGACATAGCAGAAACAGCTGGATGCATGATGAGCTTCAGTTTTATTACTCCATTCAAAGAGTTAGTGTCAAAGTGCCCTACCATATATACTTGTTCATAAGTCGATTTTTTTTTTAGTAAAAAAGGAAAGCAACAGAGAGGAAGAGCTGGGACACAGCCCCTCCCCCCAGAGGGGCAAGGAGAGGCAGCACAGCCAGCAGGGAGGAGGCAGGGCCAGAGTCTCTCTGCTTCTGGCCAGGCCACTCTCCCCACAGCCTCCGAAGCAGCTGCAGCTCTGGGGCTGGCAGGTTGCGGCCGTGCTGCCCAGTCTGGCCTGCTGGAGCAGCTCTGGCCAGGCCAGAGACATTCTCCCCTGGCCTGCCCTAGGTAAGGTGGGAAGGGATGAGGAGAGTGTGGGGGTCCCAGGGATTACTCCCCTGACCCCCAGCTTCTTCCCCCTCTGCCCCAAAATTTCTGCACTAGTTGCTATCCCAGTTCATCAGGGTAAGCAGCAGGCAGGAAAACTGTTTACTTAGGCTTACCTCCATGCCTGCCAACACATAAGGTAGACAAACGTCTCAGCCCGCCAGCTGCTTATCCTGATGGCCCAGGAGCCAAAGTTTGCCAACCCCTGAATTATAGGGTCGGCTTATGAATGGGTCATAAAAATTTTCTATTTTTACTTATCCATCTTTGGTGGGGAGGGAATCAGTTTATAAATGAACTGCTTATGATAGTATATATGGTAATCATTTAGAGTTTCCTATGTCCTTTAAATGTGTTCACTCTGAAGAGATCATTTCTTTCCCTACTGGGTTTATGTGTGTCAGAATTTTTACACATTTATATCATTGCTGTGTTTCCCATGGAGCTTAAAATTAACTGTACTCATTTTGTTTACTTTTGGTTGGTGCAGCAGCAAGTCAACACTAGTGCCATTGACAATGTATCAGAGCCAGAAGAGGGAACAAAATATTGTTGTATAGACTGTACAAACCCTAGCTACTCTTCCCTTCTCCACTACAATTAAAAATCGTTAGTTCCTGGGAGTTGACCAATAAGCATATTTAAAAATCCACCCCTGAAATCTGTTAAACATGAGAAATGTCTCCAGTTTATTTGCTGCCAACCCTCACCTCCCAAATTTTTATAAAAAACTTTCAATTACAAATATGCATTCCTGCAAGAGAGCAAGAATTGAACAGTAAACCAGAGACAAAGAAAGCATACCAAATCCTACTAGTGAAGGTCACAAATAATTTAACAATTTTAGATGCTAATTTTTCCCTGCCTTAAGCTACTTGACAGTATCCTTTTAAGGCATGAATTAAGAACATGAAGAAGTTCAAGTGAACAATTAATGACAAAAAGTAACACCTTAGCCCTGGTCCAGTAGCATGCACCACATGGGCTAACCAGGAAGAGCACTGATCTCAATCTGCAACCGCACAAAGCGAGCTCTGTGCTGGATCAGGGCTTTAGGTCTTAAGTGTTTAAACACAGAAAACATGAACTCTCAGAGCTGTAGAGACATTTAAAAAAGGCTTCTTTCCCATATCATATGGGATTTCAAGTATATTTGGATATACCAGTGGATTTCTGAAATCATTAATTCCCCCTCCCCTCCAGTGTATGCGGACTAAATTCATGTATCATTACCTCAGAAAGACCTTCTTTGCACAGGGGACATTTTGGGTTGTGATCTAGGCATCTTTCAAGACATTTCAGGCAGAAGGTGTGCCCACAATGTGTGGTGACAGGTTCATAAAAAAGCCTGGAATGGAACAATCAACAAAAAAGCGACAATATCGTGTAGCAAGAAGATAAGGCTGCTTCATAACATCTTTTCATATCTATTCAGTAGTTAGAATTCTGTGTACTTTAGTCAGAAATTTGTTTCTTGCTTTTCACAACTTTTGTATTTATTCAACTTAGGCATTTTGCTATTGCCAATCAAATGTAGAAGGTACTCTGAAATCCTGGTTCCCTTGAAGTCAACAGAAATTTTGTCACTGATTTTCATTTGAAGAGGATTGCACTCATGCTATGGTGATGAATGGCAGTACAAAATAAGATAGACCTTATGTTTTTCAAATTAAGCTGATTAAAAATAAGGCCCTGATCTTGCAAACCCTAACTCTCATGGGTAAAATTAAGCACATGGATAATTGTTTTGGGACCTATAGGATTAATAAAATTGGTACACACTATTGTTACCATATCTAGTGCTGGAGAATTTAGTTTTGTTTGAATACAGTGCATAGCTTCTAACTTCCAACTGAACATTCTCCCATAAAATAAATGCACATTAGAGTCATATTTCATCAAAACATACACATTGTGATTGTTTTCAAGTTGGTGGTCTTTTCTGGCTAAATTCATTGGAAGAAGGTATATAAATTCCAAGAGATCTTTCCCTGCTGATGAGCATTTAAACAAAACCAAACCCCTGCCCACAACACCCCAGGAATGTTACCAAAGTCTCTCTAATCATTGAAACTAGAAATGAGACCATTCAAAACCAATTACTATGATCTTAAAAAACCACTCAATATTTTAAAGCCTCATAAGTAGTTATGTCAGGCTAAATAAAATTAAGTTCATTTTATTAAAGACAATTTAAAAAAAACTGGTTTATCAAGATAAATCTGGGTGCTATTGTCCATGCATAAAAACAATTCCATACTTAATTTTTTCAGCCTGCAAAGTATGTTTAAGAACATACTGATGCTTAATAAACTGGCTATTGCTTTTTTGTTAAGTGTCATTAGTTGCTATAAATACAGACACTTAGTGAGGGAGCATATGGGATTCTATAATGCCAGTTATCTTGTTGCACATCAGTTCAAACAATTGACAGGATTTTAAGAGCAGAAACTTGACTGCAGAATATTACCTGTTTTGCTTTAAAATGCTTAATACCAAGTTCTAAAATGAGTGTATATTTAATCAACTTACAATTATTTACTTGGACAAATACAACTTTAAATGTAAGCTTACAGCACAGGAAATGTCTATTATATCATAGTCCTGATCCAGCTCTTACTGCACTAATGGGAGTTTTGCTATGAGTTTAATGGGGGCTGATTTAAGCCTCACAAATTGGAGAAATCTATATTTTAGAGAAAGATTTCTTGAGACCACCTGTCAAGTGCAGTATGACAACATCAAAAATATTCACCCGTTAGGAAATACCTTCCAAACACAGAAGCATACAAATGTAGGGCTGGAAGGGATCTCGAGAGCTAAGGCAGGACTTAATATAACTCATCCTTAACAATGTGTCCATGTTTCCATTTCTGTAGGATACCTTTTTGATTTTTAGGTCACAAAAGAGCTGCCATATTGGCCTCTTACTATTTTTCCTATCAGGACAGTTTGCTGGGCCCCTCACAGCTAGAATGGGTGACTCATCACCACAAAACATGTTCTGCCAGTGCTTACTGCATGCTGCTGAAGTGGATATAGGTCAGTAACACTTTACCACTTACACGAAATAGGTCAATAGTAGCTTCTACAGTTAGTTGGTGAAAGGTCACTATTAGTCCAAGGTACACCTCAGCCTCAAAATCATGGATAAGACATTCTTGAATTACATAATATGGATAAGGACCACTCTGCATTAATATCAGCAGCAAGAGGAAGATCCTCCAACAGGATCTCCTTACACAGGCCCTTACATCCATGTGGTCTCAAGGACTTCAGTGGGACTCTATGTGGCTGCAAGGATCTGTGTTGTCCTGTGTTTCAGGATCAGGGCCAATATTCTGACAGTCAGGGAAGTCAGAGCTAAGTAATTTAAAAAAAGTCTGAAAATTGCTTTGTAAACAGTCAAACTGACACTCATTAAAACAGCCAAATTCAAATCGTGCACGCATATATGGTAGGGGTGTTGGAGAAAGTTTTGCTCTTACGAATATTGAATCTTTTGAAAGCTGTGTAAGCTTTTGGAGCACTTGGTTCAGGTTTATAGTTTAGGCTTCTGATTTTATTTTTTGTTTTGTTTTAACAATTTGTTAAAAGCTGAAACTAGCCAACCAAATACACCAATTCCTCCAAAATATTTCATTTTGTTTTAAACAATCTTAAGATGGTGCAAAAATATTTGCAGACTTGTCAAAAGAATGATAAATCCAAACTGGTGCTGCCATGTGTCCAGAAAAAACCAAACCCAAAAAACCAAACACCAATTCATTTAAAAGCTAAAAGCTAATAGGAGATTAATCCAGAACACAGCTAATTGGTTTTGGGGATTTTTTTCCTTCCTGGGGTGTGACTGTGTCCTTGTCAGAACCCTGAGAAACCAACAACTCCTTATTCTTATGGTTACATGTCAAGGTAATCATCCTAATTGAGGACTGGTTAAGTAACTCCTGAAATTACACAAACTGACAGATCTGCTTAAACTTTACATCTTCTGCACACAATTCTAATGTTAGTTCTACTTAGTTTTGCTATACATTTTAACAAACATGATTTGAAGTCACTGTTTGTATACAGCTACAAGAACTAGGTTAGCCTCTTGTATCTGAACTCTATCTGCGGTATACACTTGCTCTTTTGTTGACCTATAATAGCTACAATATACTAGTGCTTTTCCTACCATTTAACTTACTGCCACACACTGGCTTGAAGATAAACTATTCTTCCAAATAAAATCTCTAACTTGTGGATTTTTAAATGTTAGTTGGGAAGATATTTGCCTCTGTCTAAGTTTAATGGCGCATGGAAGACCAATAATAAAACTGATGCATTAGGCAACTCCTGTTTAAATTAGAAGCATCTCTGAGGAGAAATCAGTGATATTTAACTGTGAACAGAACAGTGAGCAAGTATATATTGAGCCTATGTTTGGTTATGTGTGCCAACTTATTTTGGCTAAGTACTAGAGACAAAGGACTTCTATTTGCTTATAAGGCCTTTATTATTGCAACACATGTACACCTTTACATAAAATGGTGCCGCTATAGTAAAGTGTTTTCATAGAAATCAACTCTTCAAATATTTCAAGCATTATGAAAAAGACAATACATGGTGTATGTATTAAATTAACTGCACAGGACTAAGTGTTGTCTTCCTCATAGTGGCTGGTAAGAAGAAATCTTTCAGATATGTTCATTAATCTATTTAACCCTGGCAAAAGATACATTGTGTCAGAACAGTCATTTGTCTGGGGCACATCAAAAGCTTTCAGTCAGTCCCATTCATAGTTAACTTTTCAGAACCAAACTACAAGTGAGGGGGGAAACCCATCCCCCACCAAACAGCTTCCAAATGATAGAAAAATAAGCAACCAAGCAAGCTAGGGAATGCCATAGATCATGGCAATGAAAAACAGGTACAACAAAAACGTTTGATGGAAAATAATGGATACCTCATACACAAAGAGCAATCCAGGTCAGAGGGGTCCACAAATTCAAATGGAATGCGGCAGCCAGCACTAGATCCCTTGGCATCAATTGTACCTATTTATAATTGTAAAAAAAGTCACTGGAATATATAATTGGACACAGCTGTGTGACTGGTTTAACATTTCAGAGACAGACTGTTGTGAGTTCACAAACAGCATCTGATTTTTAACATGTACTGTGATCACATACTGCATGTATTTATGAGTAGTTATTGAATCATTAGGATCATTGAATAATTTATGTGCAGACACCAAAATCAGCCTTGGCATAAGTGGGCACAACTCACAACAGGCTTGAATTTAGTCTTGAATTAACAGTGTCTCACAACCATGTTGTCACTGTTGGAAATATATAAGGGCTGGATTCTCCTGTCACACCACAGTATATCCACTGAATGGAGGACGAATCAGGCCCAAACACTTTGTGATCTCAAAGACATTATGAGCAATAAACAACATTCATGCTTTGTAAATATGAATAAGCACATCAAAACATTTTGAATTTAAATTCTACTATTACTATTTGACAGAGTGCCATGAGTGTACATGAGCCCTGAGAATGATGAGAAATGTCGGTGCCAACTGGTAAACAAGGGCTTGGCTCAATCCCTTTTGTTCTCTTTCTAGATTGATTAGTGTAATTACTTTTACAGAGGAAGCTTCACTCTCTGGAGGGTCACATCAGTTCAAGCCCTGACTACAATCTGGAGTGATTAGGAAAGACATGAAAGTCTAATTTGGAGCCCAGTCCTGCACTCTTTACTAGGCAAAACTCCTGCTGGAATTAAGGATCCAACACGGCATTCCTTACTCAGGCAAAATACCCACTGATTTCATAGCACAGGACCAGCCCCCAGTTTTATTAAACAGGTTTACCTTTCTTCATGAGTTTGCAGGGCACCTCAGCACTCTTCACTTCCTCAGAGCAGTGCTTTCTCTTCAGAAGGCTGCATTTCTCAGAAATGAGAAGTGTAGACTCTGGGGTGGAGTCATGTTTGTTCTCTTCTGCACAGCCTTTACTTTCCATCATCTGAATGGATTTTCTCAGACTGCCACAGTCAGTCATTTTTTGTTCTTCCTGAGCAGGGAAACACTTTTTCTGTTCCACATTTACCTGTGCGAAAGAGATGATTTTACATCAGGACTGCAGTTCTGTAGCATTTTCATTTGCAGATCACTTTGTAAGAGAACTCCACATACGTGCACATACTCCTGCTCAGATCTCAAAAGTTGTCATGTTGTGGACCATCAGGAAACCAATGCACCCCAGTTTGAGAACCACTGGGTCTGGACCTTATTTTCAGTCAAAATACCATCTTCCCACAATACACAACAAAACAAGCACACATACCCCAGTGTTGCTGTGTTATCAGCCTTCATTTAAAGGGATCTATAACTTAGCCATGATACTTGATTCAGGCAGTAATTTGGCAAAGTCTCACCCTGTAAGTCATTTCCTGAACTATGGAAAAACCCATTTGACTGGCTTTAAGTTAAGAGTGAAAAATATTTTGTATATCACACCGCTAGTTTAAAAGCCTAAATACCATATGATCTTTATTCCAAGAAGAAGTAAGAGTATATACAAAACTGATAAAAGGAAAAGTACATATAAGAGGCTGCTTCAGTGAAACTGATCTTTTACTCAATAGCTAAAATGGGCTGCTGGTTCTTCTTTACAGCAGTCACAATATCTCAGACAACAGGTCATAAATTGAATGACCTGCTGCATCATCCTTAATCCTACTGTTGCCGTGCAACAGCCAGGTAGTTACCATTTCATAGGACAATGCCTACCAGTTTGCCAAATCAAATGGAGGGACTGATTCCCCCTACTCCCCTGGTGAATATGAATGTAGATACTATAGGTCATTGTCAAGAGCCATCAGACAATGGTACACGGGAAGGCAGGTATAGGAGGTTGAATAGTCTCCTCTGCTCCCAAATAATCTACCTCATTCAGGAATGGTGCTCTGAGGGAGGGGGCCTCTCAGAAAGCACAAAAGGTCTTCCAGAAGACTGTGGCATTGACTTAAGGGTGCACCTGAGCAGAGCTGTGCAAAAGCCACCATTCTAGTTTGCAGGAGTTAGCGAAAAGCTTTCCTACAGCTGTGAGAGAATTTACACCCATGGAGTTTCATGTTTGGATGAAACAAAGATAGTCCTCAGCCAACCCTCTGAATCCAAACTCCCATAAACATTATGGAAGTCTGGATCTGAAACCAACCTCGTGGCTGGCTCATATTCCCATATCAGTAAAGATCCCAGAATAGCCAATCTGAATCCAGGGTGGATGGCCTATCAATTAAGGGCCAAATAAAAACCCTTGATCTGAACACCTCCAAAAATTTGGGGACACCAGGATCCAAAATTTACAACTCAGGTTCATCTCTGCTGCAAACTACATGGAAGATTAGAATTTGTTATCACAGGTAAAGGGATTAATTCTGACACAAGAAAAGAAGGATCTACTCCATAAAAGAATAAATCTTTTGAAGTCTGACAGCCTTCCTTCTTTATGGATCAATTAAGTTGAATTCAGTAAATTAGTTTGTTGCATCTTTTCAGTCCCCAAAGTAATCTTTAGCTTGTCTGTATTAAGTATTCTGATTCTCAGTAAAAACAATCTGGAAAAATTATTAATGTCCCATACAACACATCAAAATTAAGAACCACGCATCAGAGTTTCTTTACCTTGAGCAATCTTGGTAGGTTATGGCTGCTGTCTCCAGATCCCACTGAATTTAGAAGGTTCCCCTTCAATCTAGAGTGAGGTGACAACAGCAGCAGGATATCTGGTAAGTGTTCCTGAGCATTTCCCGGGATGGGTGAAAATAAACTAAGTAGAAGCTGTGATATAAAACAGAATACATACTTCACTACTTAGTTTTTCTCTTACAATCTCTTAATGGAAAGTGGAGATTGTGAGGAAGGGGATAGTTGACAGACACATCTTTGATTTGCAAAACCGCTCAAGAAGCCCTGAACAACTAATTAGATTTAGGGTGAACCCAAAAGGAAGAAAACAAAAGCTGGTGTGATGCAGGCTTAGAATAAGCAAAAGAGTCAATTTCAGAGTTAATGTGCTGATATGTCGTCAACTGGTTTTGTTTTTAGGATAACATCGCTTATACACATGAATTATGTTCTGCAGATTACAAAACTAGAATTCTACATAAACATGTCTGCAGCTACTGCTTGAGGAATTTGATACAAGTTTGTGCTCTGCACCCTAAACTCCCATTGAAGCAATTGGGAACTGAGGACACTTACCATCCCCTAGGTCGAGGCTTAATCAAATCTCTTATATTACAAATTGGTGTGTTGAGAAAGAAAAATTGAGACAGTGGCAAAGTTGCAGGCATGAAAAACAGGCAATGGCTTCTTGCCAACAGAAAACAAATGAATCTGTAAAATCCACTAGCAAATTGCTAGCCATTAGCACAGTGCAATTCACTGAATGCATTAAAAAAATAGGAATTCTATGTTTGAAAAGACTGCAGTCGTTTCACCAAAGTCCAGGCATGGTCCAGCAATGCTGCCATAAGTGTGTTGAGCACATCATGTATTATCAATCCATAGTCCTGTTCAAGCCAAAGAAGGGACTCCTCTTGTGAGCAAGACTGCAGGATTGAACCTTCAATGTCAAAATGAATTCCAATGAAGACTGCCAATTACAATGAGCAGAATGACAAATTTTCACTTAAAGGATTTAATAAAGAGGGGCTATGTCACTGTTAGGCAAACAGTCTTTGAAAAATCAATAGAATATTGTATCCTTTGATGCACTCTGTAACTGACAAAGTCTAGTTCAGGGGTCTCAAACACACGGCCCATGCAGCCCGCCAAGCTCCCTGTACCCCCCTGCCGGCATGCCCTTCTGCCCACCCCCATGCTGCTCCCTGAAGCAGCCAGAACCATGACTCTGCTGCCCTCTCCTCTTCCCCCCCAGGGCTTCATGCATTACTCTCACTTCCAGGCACTGCCCCCCACAGCTCCCATTGGCTGGGAACAGGGAACCACAGCCAATGGAGCTGCAGGGGAGGTACCTGGAGGAGCAGCAAGAGCAGCACACTGAGCCCCCGCTTCCCCAAGGGACATGGTTCCAGCTGCTTCCTGGAATGGAGCAGGGCAGTGTGGGGTCAGGGCAGATAGCAAGCCTGCCCTGGTGCATGCCACTGCCACCCCAGAGCTGCTCTAGGTTAAGTGGCACCAGGCCAGAGCTTGCACCCTAACTCACTGCCTGCCCCCTGCCACACCCCTCCTGCACCCCAGCCCCTCACCTCAACTCCCTGCCCTGAGCTCCCTGCCATACCCTCCTGCACCCCCTGGGGGTGAGGACTCTGGGGAAGGGATTGGAATGGGGGCAGGGAAGGAGTGGGAAGAGGCAGGATAGGGCCTCATAGAAGGGGTGGAGTGGGGGCAGGCCCGGAGGCAGCAAAGGTGGGGTGTCAGTGATGCAGCCCTTGGGCCAATCACTAGTCCTCATGTGGCCCTCGTGGTCATTTGAGTTTGAGACGCCTGGTCTAGTTCATCCTCAGGACCCTATTACGTAGAAATTAGTATAGCATTCTTGGACAAGGCTACTTTGAGCCTGAATTTAAAGACATATCAGTTCATTATATCTTGCTCCCACACAGGAAGATACCACTACAAAAATACTTCATGAATCAGTGACAGTGCATGAGACTGCATTTTGGGAAAGGAACATGCTGGCAATTCAGGAATGCACAGGAAAAAGCCATACAAATGTCTACAATCACTCAAAGCCTCCCAAATAAACTATATTATAATCAAACTGGTGCATGAACACTCATAACAGAGTAATCACGTACTTGTTTATTTTCACTGCAGGGACCACCACTAAATTTTATATAATATTGGAGCGTCCCAGCAAAGATTTTCAACAAAGGGTTAAACATACACATGCAAACCTTAAGGTAAGCGTTAATAACTGAAAATCATCGTATGTAAAGAAGGATTAGCAACCTTGGCAGTAGCTCTTTAAAGAGAAAGGTTACCAAACAGCTGTATACTGCAGCTTAGTTTGCTAGTGGAAGAGGCTTATTATAGATCTGTCACACTGTCCATTTATCTTTAATCATTAGCTGCCTTTTGAAACCGCTTTTAAAGTAAGACTTCCTTTGTTTACTCTATTCCCTTTCATGCCTTCCCTGCTTGCTGATGCTCACAGCAGCTTGAGTGGCTGTGAAGAGAGATGCTGCTCCCAAGTGCAATCCTGTCCCTACAGTGCCATGTTTTCACAGTCTAAGTTTTCAAACTGATACAACATTAACTAGATTCCAGAGTAGCAGCCGTGTTAGTCTGTATTCACAAAAAGAAAAGGAGTACTTGTGGCACCATAGAGGCTAACAAATTTATTTGAGCATAAGCTTTCGTGAGCTATAGCTCACTTCATTGGATGCATCAGATGAAGTGAGCTGTAGCTCACGAAAGCTTACGCTCAAATAAATTTGTTAGCCTCTATGGTGCCACAAGTACTCCTTTTCTTTTTGCGAACATTAAGTAGAAACTCCCACTTCCGTCCCAATAGATAGCATCAGTCTACCTGGTAATAAGACTAGGAAACAGACTGGAAGTGTAATTGCAGGGAGTCTAGGAGTGCAATACTAACCTCCCATTGATTTTTAACAACTCTCCTGTTATCTAAGCTACATAGGCGACTCTTACTAATATTAAGCACACAAAACAGCCTTTCCATACATCATGTGCTGTGTTTCTTGTGAATGCCAATGAAACTTTTTGAAGTATAGCAATGGACACAAAACAATTAGAACAGGAATACCCATCGCCCCAGCTATCACCATGTAATCTTTACTTTTTATATAAAATACATATAAACAAATGAGAAAAATGATTCTCTATTTCATTTTCAGTCATCTAAGTGTTGTTGCACAAGGCTAAAGAACTCACCTTTTGAGCCTCTGATTTAGCTGTCCTGTTCCCAAAATCCAGGGCAAGGCAAAACAGAAACTCTCTTAAAGAGTCTTCTATTTTCCCCACATTAGCTAATGCTTGTCCTTTCCTTAAGTGACCCTGAAAGCAAACAGATCTATAGTTCTAGTTTATTTCCTTTTACCACCTTTTGAGCCTCTATTAAAGCAAGATGATTACTATGAAAAAAATATTCCAAAAGTGAAATCAAAACAGGCACAAGGCAATTATGATAGTCCACATTACTTAAATAACGAGAGAAGAAATAAAAAGTCTTTGAGCTTTTAACCACAACACATTTCATATTTAGCTCTGAGAAGTATGGCATCTCTACCCCCACAACAAATACACATGCAAGTTTACCCTCACAGCATCTGGACACAGTTAAATGCTGGTACAGTGGAAGTCCTTGGGTTCCCTCTTATCACCTCCCCCTGCAACTTGATCTCCTAACCTTCTCCTTAATGCTTCCTTCTAGCACAATACAAGCACTGCACTCAACTTTTGACAGGGCATGTGAGCCTGACCTCCATCAAGGTCAGTGACAATTGTGCTTAGTCCATCAGCCAGGAGCCTGTGCCACCCTGCCCTTCTCCCCAGCCAGAGAACTCAGTTGTATCATCATGGAATGTGTCTGAGTTCAACTGATCTAAGATGTTGAGGCATCTCTCAAATTCAGTTCTTCTGTGCTACAGCATCTGCTAAGCAACCAGAATGGCCAAAGAGGTTTTACCCTAAATACATTTGTTAAAATTAGAACTTACCTTTGACCAATATGGTTGGAGCCTGCATGCTGTTTCTGCATCATGCAATGCATCTTCATAAGATTTCAAAGTAGAATTAATCTGGGACCGGTTGCTATACAATAAATGGTCATTTGGAGCTGCAAGTAATGGAAACATTGACTCATAATTACTACAAACATTATGGACATGGGACCTATTCTTTAGGACTCTTTCTTAAAGGAATGCCTTTTTCTAGTGGTCTCAGGAAACCAAACATCCATTATTTAAATAATCAATTACAGAATGAGATATGGTGATCTCACTGGGGATTTCCAGGTACAAAGGTGTCAGATTTATATTACACAACTGCTTTAAACACTGCATACATAAAATTTACTACAGCTCACAAATAAATCACCTGCTCAGACAGAGGATCAAGTTGTTTATAGAAGCTGATCAGAAAGATTTAAGGCATGTCATAACTGTATTATGGCCCAATTAATGCTGCTATGGTACAGATGGGATTTTAAAATGAAAAACTCCCTTTTCAAAAGGTTTGGGATCAAAATTCATAAATGGCAAATAACTATAATCAAAAAATTAAATGACAGCCCGAAGAAGAACCCTGTAGCTCAACTGCTTCTCTTTCACGAGCAGGTTAGTCCAATAAAAGACATTACCTCACTCACAATGTCTAATAACAGCAACCAACAGATAAATATTACAACAGCATAGACCAAATGGCCCCATTGTTTCATACACTGTGTGCTGTAACAGCTAGGCACAATATGGTTTAAGAAAAAATTCTTGTTTTTAAGGATATTCAAGACTAAGAACCCTTATGGTTATTTTAACTTTCTTTTACATTTAGTTTATGCAACATAACTGATCTGGCTTCAAAATAAGTAAAGTAATAAATCAGTTTTCTTCACAACCATTTGTAATGTTTATTACTGGCTTGACATTGTTAAACTGAACAGTGTTTACAGAAGTTTGTTTAGCTGTTCTGGATTACTACCATGTTCCTGTTGGGTGGGGACTGTAGAGGACACAGAACTGTCATGAGATCTAAAAGTGACCTGCATGTATTCTAAGATCTAGCACTAAATCTCCAGTAAAATCATTTGACAAGCAAATCCCTCAACAAATTAGGCCAGGGTATTTTAAATCTTTTCACTCATTGCAACATGTCCAGTAATGATTCACCACGTGCCACTGCCTAAGTTAGATTTGTCCAGAGAGGGAAAAGCCCTTTTTCGGCAAAAAGCAGCAACCATCTCCTGAAATAAAGCATATTCCAATGAGCACCATGTAAGGGGAAGCTGTGACGCTCGTAATTTTGATAAATACGATCAAACCTCTGGGATGCTTTCAGAAACATGACCCAGTTTGTTGTTACTTCACTGGTTATACAACCATTCCATAAGAAGGGGGCAGGGAATCCAGATCAGAGTAGCAGGCTAAAAGCTTATGCAACACACTGTTCTCCTGACCTAGTTTCACTTTGGACTTAAAAAAACAACAGATTCCTAAAAGTTATCCCTCCCCTCAAAAGAGATGGAGAGGAGAGGTAAATATGATGGATACTAGTTTACCCTGTCAAACTACAAAACACCAAGCAACGAGCACCGTTATGTCATGTATGCTCTGCTGCCTGTACTTACAAGCTGGAAGTCCGTAGTATGTACAGGACAAACTGTCTGGCAAACTGATTCAGATTTTAAACTGGTACCAATACGCTTAATACTCCAGCAATCAATCACGTTTGCCTCTTTATAAAGGACTCGGCTTTATGGCAGATCCTCGGCACACCATGCGGACTGCCACACCCACTCCAATGTTAGAGCTAGGAATACCACGCAACGGCTGCACCTGGGATGAAAGTCTGTCACTTGCCCTGGTCAAAATACTTGGTAAATAGGCTCAGATTTAAAAGCAAGACTATAAGTGACACATAGCAGCATTGTAAGAACAAATTCGGTTGCGAGAAACTTGGGCTTCCAACATCCCCTTTGCCTGGCTGTGATCGATCAGTCGCAAAAGTTGCACACCCACAAAAATCCAAATGCTAAGGCGTTACGTCTTGCAGCATTAACCCCCTTAACCCTGCCCCTGTGGATGGGTCGGTGGGAGATCGTTTCGGGGGTGGGGAGGGTGTCATTACCTAGGCTGACTGCTTCATTGTACTTCTGCAGGGCAGCTTGCAGCTTCTTCTCCTTATATAAGAAGTTCCCTTCGTGCCTGAGCTGCGACGCCGACACTTGGCCGGGGAACCACTTGGCCAGGAGGTTGCTGAGGATGACATTGACGCGCAGGTGCTGCCCGGCCGCCAGGCTCCCCTCTTCCTTGCACAGGGCGCAGTGGGACTCGGGGGCCCTCTCCCGCTCCAGGCACTTTTTGCAAAACGTGTGTCCGCAAGGCAGAGACACGGGCTCGAAGAGGAAGCCCTGACATTTGCGACAGCTGAAGATATCCCAGTCCCGGGGCTGCAGGAGGCTGCCCCCGCCGCTACAGCGGGCGGGCAGCTGCTCCCGGAGCCGGACACCCTGCGCCAGGCACTCCACCAGCTTCTCCAGTTGCTCCGCCCGCAGCTGCTGGTGGCGGGAGGCCAGCTGGTAGAGCTGGAAGGCTTCGTGGAGCCGGCCCCCGGAGGCCAGCTCGTCGGCCCGCTTGAGCAGCACCTGCCACTCGGGCACCAGGCTCGGGGCATCCACCTGCAGCGGGCTGCCGCAGAGCTCGGCCGCCAGCTCGAACGGCAGCGGCGGCGGCGGGTGGGAGCCCATGGCCCGGGCCCGCTCTACAGGGCCCCGCGGCCGGGCTGCCGAGGAGCCGGAGCCGCCTGGCTGCGCCCCCACCGCTCCATGCTGCTCGCGCCCGGCACCGACCGAAGTAGCCCGCCTCCGCGGCCGATTATATAAAGCGCGGGGCACGTGACCCGGCGCGGCGCCGCTCATTGGCCGGCGCCTGCAGGATGGTTACAAAACGGGCTGGTGTTAGACGCGCGTGGCGTTGGGGCTTCGCTGGCGGCGCTGGGGCTCGGGCTCACTCCCCCTCCCCCTCCGCATCCCGGGGAGCGCTGGGCACGGCCCGGGCCGGGCTGGCTCTTACGTAAAGTCCGGAGCGGCTTTGTAGCGCCCGGCAGCAGGGTGGGGTGGGGAGACGGGGCGCGGCTCCCCCCCCCCCCCCGCAAGGGGTCGGGGAGGAGCGGGGGCGACAGCGGCGGGGACGGGCGCGGGTGTGCCCGAGGCGGTGCACCCGAGCCGGCGAGCAGAGCACTCCCCCGGTGGCTGGGGACAGGCTCGCGTCCCTTAGCCAGCCCAGAGCACGCCTGGGTCGGAGAAACAGGTGCCCCCCCCCCCCCGACGGGCGCGCGCCTGACCCACTGAGAGGGCCCCTCTGCTACGCCGTGTGTGGCAAATCACCTTGCAAAGCGCCAGCTAAGCGGTCCCCCCCCCCGCCCTGGGGGTTTATGCATTGCAGAAGCTGGACAACTCCTCCTCCTCCGCGGGAATCGCCGGGTCATTGCAAACGGGGTTGTCTCAGTTACTGTGTTTATTTTACCTGGCACGGGCTCATTAGGCACACATTAGGAAGGGAAAAACAACGCCCGCCCTTCCAACACTTTTTGAAAGGGTTTTTGCAACGTGGTCGAGTGATCCTCGCATTTAAAACCACACTTGCATAACGCTTTACTCGCTCCATAGTGGTGGTGAGAAACTTAATTCCTTAATGTAGTCAAAACGCTTAGCGCTGAAACCAGAGAAGTTTTAGTCCTACAGTACTGATAAAACATCAGTTAAAGATACAATTCCAAAGACCAGTATCTTTACAAAACAAAAAGAAAAGGAGGACTTGTGGCACCTTAGAGACTACCACATTTATTAGAGCATAAGCTTTCGTGAGCTACAGCTCACTTCGTCGGAGGCATTCGGTAGAAATGCATGTTTCCGCCAAATGCATCCGATGAAGTGAGCTGTAGCTCACGAAAGCTTATGCTCTAATAAATGTGTTAGTCTCTAGGGTGCCACAAGTCCTCCTTTTCTTTTTGCGAATACAGAGTAACAGGGCTGCTACTCTGAAACCTTTACAAAACAAAAGAATCAAGTCCCCACCCCAAGACACAAATGGAGTTATACAAGATTTAATTATACAATCTATAATAATAATTCTTTATAAACAAATGCACACCACTTTTAAGGAAGGATAGAACATATTTACATTTCAGCACACTTACTCACCAGAACGTTAAATGATAAGTAGCAAAACGTCCTGTCTACTTTGTCTTGTTCAGTCATGTAATATCTTGTCTTGTGTGTGTGTGTATATATACATATACATGTACACACCAGTTTTTAGATTAACAAAATTTAGGTATAGGTAGCTATAACAAAAAGCTTATCTTATATAAGGTTAGCTATGTTGCCCTCTTTACTGCAATTTTCAGTATTGATTGGCCTAGAGGGATCTTTAGGGTAAATCCATCTCAAAGGATACTGGAAGACGTTTAAAAAAATCAATCGTACTACCACAGAATTAATGTTTACATGCATTTGCTTCAAAATGAATGTACTTGATTGCAGAGGTTTTTTGTTTGCAGTTGTTCACGGAGGTAGAGCTTTAGATTGCACATTTTTAGAAACTCATCTACATAGGTGAATTTTCAAAACCGTGGGTAAAGATACAAGCCATTGTCACAATATCTCTATTCAGTGAAAGAGACATGTTGTCTCTCTGGGGATTGCTGTAGCAAGGATACAGCCTTGTACTTCCGCAGATAACCGCTCCCACCCACTCCCCGCCTGCTCCAGATGGTCAGGAGTCGGAGTCAGAGAATCCAGTTCCGATTCAGTATTCTTACTCATATTACAGTAGCACCTATAAATCTCAACCTAGATTGGGGCCCCACTGTGCTAGGCACTATACAGACAGATAGCAAACGACAGTCTCTGCCCTGATGAGTTTACATTCTAAGGTCTACACTATGAGTTTGTCAGATTTAGCAGCGTTAAATTGGATTAACCCTGCAGCCGTCCACACAATGAAGCCATTTTTTTCGACATAAAGGGCTCTTAAAACCGATTTCTGTACTCCTCCCCAACGAGGGGATTAGCACTGAAATCGACATCACCGTTTTGAATTAGGGTTAGTGTGGACGCAATTCGAAGGTATTGGCCTCTGGGAGCTATCCCAGAGTGCACCATTGTGACCGCTCTGGAAACACTCTGAACTCGGATGCACTGGCCAGGTGTACAGAAAAAGCCCTGGGAAGTTTTGAATCTTATTTCCTGTTTGGCCAAGCAAACTCATCATCACAGGTAACCATGCAGTCCCAGAATTGAAAAAGAGCTCCAGCATGGACCGAACGAGAGGTACTGGATCTGATCGCTGTATGGGGAGAGGAATCTGTGCTTTCAGAACCATGTTCCAAAAGACGAAATGCCAAAACATTTCAAAAAATCTCCAAGGCCATGATGGACAGAGGCTACATCAGGGACGCAACACAGTGCCGCGTGAAACTTAAGGAGCTCAGACAAGCGTACCAGAAAACCAAAGAATCAAATGGACGCTCTGGGACAGAGCCCCAGGCATGCCGCTTCTATGCTGAGCTGCATGCAATTCTAAGGGGGACTGCCACCACTACCCCACCCCTGTCCATGAACTCCAATGATGGGGTACTCCGCCATGCCTGAGGATTTTGCGGACGGGGAAGATGAGGTGGAGGAGGACGAGCTTGAGGAGAGCACACAGCACACCATTCTCCCTGACAGCCAGGATCTTTTTATCACCCTGACTGAAATACCCTCCCAACTCAATGAAGCCGGAGAAGGGACCTCTGGTGAATGTACTTTTTAAAATATAATACATGTTATAAAAGCAAGCATTTTTTAATGATTAAATAGCCCTGAGGACTTGGGATGAATTCGTGGCCAGTACAGCTACTGGAAATCTGTTAATAGTGTCTGGGGATGGAGCAGAAATCCTCCAGGGACATCTCCATGAAGCTCTCCTGGAGGTACTCTAAAAGCCTTTGCAGAAGGTTTCTGGGCAGATCAGCCTTATTCCGTCCTCCATGGTAGGACACTTTACCATGCCATGCTAGTAGCAAGTAATCTGGTATCATTGCATGACAAAGCATGGCAGCGTATGGTCCTGGTGTTTGCTGGCATTCAAGCAACATCCGTTCTTTATCTCTCTGTGTTATCCTCAGGAGTGTAGTATAGTTCATGGTAACCTGGTTGAAATAGGGGAATTTAATTAAGGGGACATTCAGAGCTGGCTGTTCCTAATGGGCTGTTTGCTTGTGGCTGAAAAGAAATCCTCCCCGCAGTTAGCCACACAGGCGGAGGGGAGGCATTGGCGCTGAGCTGTTCGCGTTTGGCTAGCAGGGATCTTTCCTGATACCAGCCACACGGTGGGGGGAAGGGTAAAGTGATCATCCCAGAGAATTGGATGGGGGGAGGGGGTTAGTTTAGTTTCTGCTGCTGCCCATTAACAGGAAAAGTGCAGCACTAAATGGCCAACTCAACTTGCTTTGCTTGGTATGGGAGAGGAGGGAGCTGCTGTTATGAAGGTTGCCGAAGCTGAAAGACTATGGCTTACCATGGCCGCCTGGAAGCTGAATTCTGTTGCCCAGCACTGCATGTGTGATCTCTAATACCAAAGCCGGAGACTCAATGTAAGATGCAAAATGCGACCTTGTACCAAAATCACATGTGCTATGTAATGTGAATAGTGTTGTTCACCATGAAAGAGTATAGCCATTGTTCTGTAAAATGTATCTTTTTTAATACTTCACTCCCTTTTTTTCCTGCAGCAGCTGCAAATGCTTCAAACTCTTTCTCCCTCCTCTGTCCAAAACGCTATCTCAGATAAGGTGGCGAAAAAAACGCACATGCGATGAAATGTTCTCTGAGCTCATGCAGTCATCCGGCACTGACAGAGCTCAGCAGAATGTCTGGAGGGACACAATAGCAGAGTACAGGAAAGTGGCCAATAAACGTGAGGAGAGGTAGCGGCAGGAAGATCAGAGGAGGCATGAGACAACGCTGGGGCTATTGCGGGATCAAACGGACATGCTCCAGTGTCTGGTGGAGATTCATGAACAGCAGCAGGATCATAGACTGCTGCTGCAGCCGCTGTTTAACGGCCCTCCCTCCTCCCCAAGTTCCATAGCCTCCTCACCCAGATGCCCAAGACCACGGGGGGGAGAGGCTCCGGGCACCTAACCCCTCCACCCCAGTGGACAGCCCAAGCAACAGAAGGCTGTCATTCAAGAAGTTTTAAAGTGGCCTTTTCCTTCCCTTCTACCCTCCTCCCACACCCCACCCGGGCTACCTTGTGAGTTATCTCCCTATTTTTATAATCAATTAATAAAGAATACATGTTTTTTAAACTATAGTGACTTTATTTCCTTTGCAAGCAAATTGTGATAGAAGGGGGGAGGGCGGGTGGCTTACAGGGAATTTAGAGGCAACCAAGGAGGTGGGTTTTCATCAAGAAAAAACAAACAGAAGTGTCACACAGCACCATGGCCAGTTATGAAACTGGTTTTCAAAGCTTCTCTGATGTGCAGCTCTTCCTGCTGTGCTCTTTTAACCACCCTGGTGTCTGGCTGTGCGTATTCAGTGACCAGGCAATTTGCCTCAACCTCCCATCCTGCCATAAACATCTCCCCCTTACTCTCACAGAGATTGTGGAGCACAGAACAAGCAGCAATAACAATGGGAATATTGATTTTGCTGAGGTCTGAGCGAGTCAGTAAACTGCGCCAGCGACCCTTTAAACGTCCAAATGCACACTCTACCACCATTCTGCACTTGCTCAGCCTATAGTTGAACAGCTCGTGACTACTGTCCAGGGTGCCTATGTACGGCTTCATGAGCCAGGGCATTAAGGGGTAGGCTGGGTCCCCAAGAATAACTATAGGCATTTCAACATCCCCAACAGTTATGTTCTGCTCTGGGAAGTACATCCCTTCCTGCAGCCGTTTAAACAGACCAGAGTTCCTGAAGACGTGAGCGTCAGGAACCTTTCCCGGCCATCCCACGTTGATGTTGGTGAAACATCCCTTGTGATCCACCAGTGCTTACAGCACCATTGAAAAGTACCCCTTGCAGTTTATGTACTGGCTGCCCTGGTGTTCCGGTCCCAAGACAGGGATATGCATTCTATCTATAGCTCCACCAGTTAGGGAATCCCATTGCAGCAAAGCCACCTAGTATGACCTGCATATTTCCCAGAGTCACTACCTTTGATAGCAGCAGCTCAATGATTCTGTTGGCTACTTGCATCACAGAAACCCACACAATAGATTTGCCCACTCCAAATTGATTACCGACTGACGGGTAGCTGTCTGGCGTTGCAAGCTTCCACAGGGCTATTGCCACTTGCTTGTGAACTGTGAGGGCTGCTCTCATCTTGGTATTCTTGCACTTCAGGGCAGGGAAAGCAAGTCACAAAGTTCCATGAAAATGTCCTTATGCATGTGAAAGTTTCGGAGCCACTGGGAATCATCCCAAACCTGCAACACTAAGTGGTCCCACCACTCTGTGCTTGTTTCCCGTGCCCAGAATCGGCGTTCCACGGCATGAGCCTGCCCCAATAACACCATGATCTCCAAATTTCTGGGGACCGTGGTTTTAGAGAAATCAGTGTTTATGTCCTCATCACCATGCTGTCGTTGCCTCCTCGCCTGGTTTTTCAGGTGCTGGTTCTGCATAAACTGCACGATAATGTGCGAGATGTTTACAATGGTCATAACTGCTGTGGTGAGCTGAACGGGCTCCATGCTTGCTGTGCTATGGCGTCTGCTCGGGCAATCCAGGGAAAAGGGCGCAAAATGATTGTCTGTTGTTGCTTTCATGGAGGGAGGGAGGGTTGACTGATGACATTTACTCATAATCACCCATGACAAATTTTTGTCCCCATCAGGCATTGGGAGCTCAGCCAAGAATTCCAATGGGCAGCGGGGACTGTGGGATAGCTACCCACAGTGCACTACTCGGAATGTCAACGCTTGCCACGGTACTGTGGATGCACACCGCTGAATTAATGTGCTTAATATGGATGCATGCACTCGACTTTATACAATCTGTTCCCAAAAATCAACTTCTGTAAAATTGGATTACTTTCATAGTGTAGACATGGCCTAAACAGACAAGACACAAGATGGGAGGGGAAATAAAGGTAAAGTGATTTGTACAAGGTTGCACAGCAGGCTAGTAGTAGAAACTCTGGAGTGGATCCTCAGCTGTCTTTGACATCAACAGAGCTATGACAGTGTATGCCAACCGATGCTCTGGTCCTTGCTCTCCTGAGTCCCAATCCAGCGCCCTATCTATTAAACCATAGAGCATCTCCTTAGAAAATGTTCAGAATCCAAACATGTTGTCAGGTAAAACTATTTAATTACAATAAACTGATTAATTGAATAACTGGTTTCAGTAATTCTGTTCTTGGAAAGTCAGGTGATACCTCAAAAGTACAGCAGAGCCCTTCAGCAAATAGTTCAAAAAAGGCATGAAAACCAAAGTTTTTCAGAGGACAGAGTGATGTTCTTGAAGAGTCCCCACAAAGGGATTAGTGGGGGGCAAAAAACCTAGCTTGTTTCAAGACTGAGCTACTGAGTTTGTGGAGGAGTTGGTATGAGGTTACCTACTATGGCAAATGGCCCATCTTCATCTGCTATTAGCAAATATCTCCAGTGGCCAGAGATAGGACACTAGATGGGAAGGGCTCTGACTTATTATGGAGAATTCTTTCCCGGGGTCTGGCTGGTGGGTCTTGCCCACACGCTCAGGGTCTAACTGATTGCCATGTTTGGAGTCGGGAAGGAATTTTCCCCCAAGTCTGAGTGTTGGGAGAGACTCTGGAGGGGTTCAACCTTCCTCTGCAGCATGGGGCATGAGACACTTGCTGATTTCAACTACTGTAAATGGTGGAGTCTATATAATTTGAAATCTTTAAATCAAGATTTGAGGACTTTAGTAACTGAGCCAGAGGTTATGGGCCTATTGCATGAGTGGGTGGACGAGGTTCTGTGGCCTGCAATATGCAGGACGTCAGACTAGATGATCATGATGCCCCCTCTGGCCTTAGAGACTATGAAGGTATAAGGAAAACATCTGTTTTTTTTCTTTTAGAACTCAGGATAGCAAAATTTTTTTCACTGCAGTGATTTTTTTTATAGCTTTGTGATTTTCATAACCATTGTCCTGAAAACCACTATGAGTCAAAATCTGTTCTGTGAAGGAGAGTGACCTAACCAGTAACTAGCAGTGCTGTAATAATGATTATGGGCAGTGGGACATGCTAACAGTTAACATATAGTAAACACCAAATAGATAGAAGGTAGTGGTGGAAAGGGGGTACAAACTAGGCCTAAAGGGATGAAGCTAGGGAAGGAAAAATTTCATAACAGCGAGAGCTCTCTATAGGATGTGGGAAAGACTCCCAAGGGAAGTGTTGGAAGTCCAGCCACTTTCAAACTAGCCTGACAAAACACTGTGAAATGTACTTTGTGAACAATCCTCCTCTAGCAGGAACATGGACTGGAAGATTTGAAGAAGGGAGGGCCGCTTTGCAAAGGGGCCACTCCAATTGTGGGAGCTGTATGCTCATAAGCATTCAGAGTGTAGACCTTGACTCCAACCCAGGAAAAAGTTCCTCATCATGGAAGGCCTTTGGAGCAGAATCCATGGGAGTTCTGGGGGAAAACCCCTAACAACTAAATTCTACCCAGTAATCCTTGGGCCAGCTCTGGGTTTGCTGGGATGTGCCTGTGCATATTGGCAGCCATAATTTGGTACTTGCTAATGTGGGGCCTGGGGATGATGAAGTGAGATAGGGAGATAGCCTTACACTCTATACTTTGAAGTATTTTAATGGTGAAAATGTCCCAGAACCACAAATATTTGGTCTTGAACACCTCCCCAGACAGTCCAGCAAAGCCCATGTTAGCGAAGTGCACCTCTACAAATCAAGATGACACACTAAGCTAGATTGCAATGTTTTCTGTATAACAGACCCTGGAAGCACGATTTGGAGCTTGGCATTCATATGTAGATTCAGAGCAGCAGGAGGTCACAAGGTGCCTTCTGGTTAGGAAGCAGAAGAGAAAGGAACCACTGCCTACTTGCATTGCTCATCAGATTAAGAAACTGATTTATCCTACACTTAAACAGAAAAAGTTGAAGCTAGCAGGTGACTCACTCTGAAAAAACACAAATCTCCCTTGTATGATTTTTCTACTAAGACAAAAGAAGAGTTTTTGCTTTTTAAAGACAGGGAGTACTGGTCTTTCTCAAGCAGTTAATGACTGGTATAATAAACACAATGAAAGCTACGAACATCGTGAATGACTCGTATAATAAACACAATGAAAGCTACGAACACTGTGAATTACTGGTATAATAAACACAATGAAAGCTACGGACATTATGACTTCATTCTTGAACTTTCTCTTAGGTTTATACTCTATTATTATAACTGAGAATAGGAATGTAATATAAACACTCCTATAGTGTTTTTCCTGTATTCAAGAGGTTGAGGACGGTGAAATTCTGTCCCATTCAAGTCAATGGCAAAACTCCCACTGACTTCAAGGGGGTCAGGATTTCACCCACAGCATTAGAGAGATGGATATGAATGTCACCTAGCAATTATGTAACCACAGTGGCTTTTTTTAGTCTGTGCACTTTCTCCATAATAACCAATAGGCACAAATATTTTTTGACTGCTGACTTAGAGTTCAGTCAATGCATTGTTTTTAAAGGGAGGGGAATCAGAATCATTATTGTAGATCTGACCTTATATGATGGGAAACAGCATGGACTCCTAGTTAGATGAAGGACATAGAGTCAGTAAATGTTGGTTCTATTACTTTATCTGCCATTGTGACTCCGTGTGAGCATGGGTAATTCCCTTTAACGCTCTGTGCCTCAGTTTCCCCATCTGTAAAATACTACCGATGCTTTGAGATCTGCAGTGCTATTATATATGCTGAAGATTATTTATAGTGAAAACAATAAAGTCAGATTTCTATTTTGATATGCTCTCATTGAGAGGAAAGGCACTGGTGGAAAATTATGTAACTATTATGTGTTTCATTGTTAGAAATTTATTACAACTAAAATCAACATATAGCAGTAAAGGCAATGTGAAAAACAGTTTGAGTAGATTCTAGGGACCAGTAGACAGAAGACAATGAGAGAACATGGATTTGATTTTTCAGAGAAAACTACAAATGAAATCTGTGAAAATCCTTGTTACCTACTGATCCATGAATACAGTGTAACGAGTAAGAAGCGACACCATTTCCATGCAAGGCTCATATCTTCGTAATTGATGACTGACTAGTGATCAGCTTGACAAGGCCTAGCAAAATGAGCATTGCATTCAATTCTACTTTGAACTAGGTGATACAGAAAGAGAAGAACTGACATGGTATTGTGATAATCAAACTGAGAGCTGGATAGAAAACGGAACATCTGTTTATGGGAAATCCCAACACTTCAAAATCTGATTTCATTCCAAAACGGAATGAAGTAAAATTTTTGAAATTTCCAATGAAATGGAAATTCCAAATAATTTCAATTCAGGTACATCAGTGTTTTGCTTAGATATCAAAACATTAATATAAAATAGTAATTACATGAATACTTTCAAAGTTGAAACAAAACATTTTGAAGTTATCAAAAAGAAAAGGGAAAATTGTTTTGACTTTCTTCCATTAAAAGTAGTAAGTTCCCATGAAATGTTTTGCTTTAAATGAAATTGCATTTGCCAGCAGAAAACTGTCCTGTCAATTTTTTTTGACCAGCTTTATCAAATTCCATTTGTTGCACAGAAGATGGAAAATCTCCAGTTTTTCAACACATGTGCAAATTATATTTTTGCTTACAACAAACCCCTTCTTAAGATGACATTGTCTTACTGCAAGTTAGACTTGTGGAGTGTAGGGTTGAGTGTCTTTCAGAGCATTGGACACAGTGATTGCAGAAAGAGGCTAGTCATATCATTTCCAGCTCTGTTGAACTTGGGAGTGAAATCAGAATCAAGCTTAAAATTTATACATATCCAAAAGATTTTCATAGTTCTTGTTGGCCCATGGGTAAGACAGACCATCACATGAAACCCACAAAACATGTGAGGTACAACAGTGTAAGTTTGAAGGTAACTATCTCAGCATAGTTTATATGGGAGAGAGGAAAAGCTTCTCATCCCAAATGGTGAGTAAACTATTGGTTTACAGGTTTCAGAGTAGCAGCCGTGTTAGTCTGTATTTGCAAAAAGAAAAGGAGGACTTGTGGCACCTTAGAGACTAACAAATTTATTTGAGCATAAGCTTTCATGAGCTACAGCTCACTTCATCGGATGCATTCGGTGGAAAATACAGTGGGGAGATTTATATACACACAGAGAAAACATGAAACAATGGGTTTCATCATACACACTGTAAGGAGAGTGATCACTTAAGATGAGCTATTACCAGCAGGAAGGAGGGCAGGAAGGAGGAAAACCTTTTGTGGTGATAATCAAGGTGGGCCATTTCCAGCAGTTAACAAGAACGTCTGAGGAACAGTGGGGGATGGGGTGGGGGGGAGAAATAACATGGGGAATTAATTAATTCCAATTCAGCAGTCTCTCGTTGGAGTCTGTTTTTGAAGTTTTTTTGTTGAAGGATAGCCACTACTAACAAATTTATTTGAGCATAAGCTTTCGTGAGCTACAGCTCACTTCATCAGATGCATTCGGTGGAAAATACAACTAACAAATTTATTTGAGCATAAGTGGCTATCCTTCAACAAAAAAACTTCAAAAACAGACTCCAACGAGAGACTGCTGAATTGGAATTAATTTGCAAACTGGATACAATTAACTTAGGTTTGAATAGAGACTGGGAGTGGATGGGTCATAACATAAAGTAAAACTATTTCCCCATATTATTTCTTCCCCCCCCCTCCACTGTTCCTCAGATGTTCTTGTTAACTGCTGGAAATGGCCCACCTTGATTATCACCACAAAAGGTTTTCCCCCCCCCCCCCCCCCCCCCCGCCAGCCTTCCCGCTGGTAATAGCTCATCTTAAGTGATCACTCTCCTTACAGTTTTCAGAGTAGCAGCCATGTTAATCTGTATTTCCAAAAGAAAAGGAGTACTTGTGGCACCTTAGAGACTAACAAATTTATTTGAGCATAAGCTTTCGTGATGCATCCGATGAAGTGAGCTGTAGCTCATGAAAGCTTATGGCAGCCGTTTACAAATGAGAGATATTGAAAAAGAATTAATTAATGAAAGCTCAGTTGAGATTTAGATTTTCAATTCAGAAGACACTTACGCCTAATATTCAAAGGAAAAAATTAAAACAAGGGATTGTAGAAACCCATGTTTTGGATCAAGATGTAATAAAGTAATTCCAATAATCAGTTAGTTTGGAAAATCTTAAATCAGTGGAACCAAAAAGGAGACATTAATTTACTGTAACCTCTGGGCCACCTTGAGCCATGGGGGTCAGGGTCGTTCACTTATAGCCTTTCCATGTTTCAGTGCCTAACTCCTTTTGGAGTCAATGGAGAGATTCCCATTTACTCTAACAGGCTGTGGATCAGGCCTTTTGTGAGTCACTGATAAGAAGTGCCTGCCAGGAGTCAGAAGGGCTAGATCTTAATCGACACAGGATAGTAGGTAGGTGAAAGGCTGGATTCTTACCTGCTCCAATCATAACCCACTGATTTGTTTGGCAACTTACCGTACAAACAGGTGTTTAGATTTCATAGACACAGAGGGTATTTTTTGTGGACTCAGACAACTCACTGCCTTGGGATTCGGACTGTCTCTTCTCAAAGAAAATTCCTCCTAAAAATATATTCCCTGTACTGAGCCATTCTTCTCTAGAAGCATCAAAGACCTGCCAAGGCAGGTGAAGGAGTTTGGACTTGCCTCACTAGCTAGTTGGAAAGACAGTTGTTCTATAGGAACGGTGATGGGCTGATATGCTAGAATCTAGCACTAAAGGAAACTGCCAGCTCTACCCTTAACTTGCTGATGACTTTGTACAAGTCAATATCCTTCTATGACAATTGACCCGTTTGATAAATTGGCCACTAAACGCACCTGGCCTTAGGGACACGTTGTGTGGCTTGTTTGCAAAGCATTTTGAGATCCTCAGATGAAAGCTAAGTATTTTGAACGTTAATTATGGTAGAAATGCTTGAGTCACGCTGCTCCCTATCAGCTATCTCTGTTCATTCACTCAAAGCCTCAACCCAGTTCCTAGACCTTGCACAAGGGAAGGGAAATCTTGTTATATTGCACTTACCTGAGATTCCTAGGGGTTCAGAGGCACAAGACTTTATTTTTAAGCAGCAGCTGTACATCTTATACCACAGAAAATGCTAAAGGCTTCAAATACATTTTTCCAATTAGAGAGGATTAGATGTGGTCATTAGGTTATTGATGGTTAGGGGTAGAACTGTACAACTTATGAATTCTGATTTATATTGTGAAGTTGTATTCTGTAAAACTGTTTTATAATGTGCCTTTATGTACATGGATCACCACTGCTGACAGGCATAGTAGCAGTTACACACCAGACAGGGGAAATAGAAAATACTTCAGGATAACAACAATACTTAGACCTCACAAAGGTTATGCTAAAAATCAAAACAAAAAACAGCTGCATTCTTTGAAAAACCAATTTAGCTGATTCCTCTGAAGATAGGAGTTGTGGAAAGTTAACTGGGAGTAAAACAAGAGAGACCAGGTGCCCAGAAGGGGTAGAAATCACAGGAACAAGGGGAGTGAGACAGGAGGAGGAAGTGTGGGGCAAGAGACAACAAGGTCACAGGAACTGGGTAAGGGGCTCCTACCTGAAGGAGATACCAGCTAGCATGCAACAGCCTGCATGAGGAGGGGACATCCTCTCTGCCTGGCTTCCTGGACCCAGATAATTCTTCAAGGGCTTACAAGGGAAGGATGAGCTAGAAAGTGAGGGACGTTGTAGTTCAGATGTTTATTGTTTTGCATGATCTGTACTCTTCTGTTTTACACGATTAAGTACAGAAGAGCATAAAGGTGCTAGACTGAGTAAAATTTGTATGTTGAATGCTGCATAACTGCTGCATGGCTCCGAGAGTTAAACTGTAAACCAGAAACTTCACAACTTTTGGGGCCGATTTCTGGGAGAGGGGTGTATTTAAAGTAACTGGGGTAATTTGGAAGTCTGTACCCCGGGACCTACAGCAGGTAGACTGAGGAGCTCCATTACCTTGAATTAGTAAGATGAGAGTCAGCACCCAGGAAATGTGTCAGAGAGACCTAGGGAGGAACCAGTTCTGCAGCCTGCTGATGCTCTAGAAGCTTAACACACCCCAGAGATCCAGAGCACAGAGGTATGGATTCTGCTCACAGCTGTCCTAGTGGCTAGGATCTGGAATACTTGACAGATAAAGATATTAGTTATGTTAGAATTCTTTGGCACCGAGCAATAGGAATGCAGAATAATGGCTATTTTGTAAAGAGGGCTCACAACAATCTGGTAAATTAACGATGACAACTATAATTGTCACAAACATGATATGGAAGCACTTACACAGCCTTCTAAAACATGATCATTCTCAAAGGACTGTGCATTCCCATCCATCCATCCAATGCATGCTGCTGTTAGACCTTTAGCTCTTATTTGCATTGGACTTTCAGGAAGATAATAGAACATTTGGATACAGCACCAAGTCTGGCTTTTGGCAACAAGATGTGACCCTGCAATCTTCAGATATTTTGATTCGTTTCAGCAGGAAGTCATGCAGTCTAAAATAATGGTACAGTCTGAAGCAAGTCCAACATCATGTCAGTGTATTTTTATGTCTATTGTGGTTCTTCAAAAAAACAAGAACTGACTTGTCCTCTCCCACACAAAAACATGGGGGAGTGAAAAAGGCTTTCTTGAAACTTCAAGCGTTTAATTTCACGTCTCTCTCGCTCTCTCTGTATGTATGTGGACAAGGGAGAGTTTTGCAACCACACCAGACACAGAGGCACTAGAGGAATAGGTGGCGCTACTGAGTCAGATCAGCAGGTAGCTAATTTAAGCCCATCCTTAAAAACTACAATATATGCTACGTAAAATGCCTTTGACAGGTAAATCCCATGGTTCCAAAGCCTATGCGCTGTGTTGTCCTCATGCTATTACCCAGCCTCTGCACCTCCCTGGCAGCAAAACTCACTCAAGCCTGGGTTCATGAACACATGCATCCCTACTCCGCAAAGCACTTAAACTCATGCTTGCTGTCCCATTGAAGC
The DNA here is from genome assembly GCF_009764565.3 of Dermochelys coriacea. Lineage (NCBI taxonomy): Eukaryota > Metazoa > Chordata > Testudines > Dermochelyidae > Dermochelys > Dermochelys coriacea. The sequence goes on from NC_050076.1 coordinate 91,494,212, forward strand.
CAATGGGACTTAAACACAGGCTTAAAGTTAGGAAGGTTCTTACGTGCTTTTCTCAAAAGGGATGACTTAAGCATGTGCTTAAGTGCTTTCCTGAATCAGGATCTCAAGCGCCACCGCACTACCTTTCTGCTCAAGAGGAGTAGGAAACAATGAGTGTGTGCAATGAGAAGCTTTGGATTTCTGCTTGGAAGTCCAGCAGGTAACCAGAGCAGCATGCTACGTGGAACAGTTGCCCACCCATGACAACCTGGTGAGGGGCTCTTACAGGCTCAAGTTCCACCCCCCTGCTGTTTGCACAGTTCTAGCTGGTTGCACTAGATTTCTTCTTTCCTGTTCCACTGGCTCCCAATTTTCTTTAAATTACCTTTTTCTTTTTAAACCGTCACTGCACCTCACTCACGTGTGGAGAATGAACATATTTTGAGAACACAGACAGCAATTTGACTTGTATGAAACTTGCTCAATTTCCTATATTTGTCGTGCTGTTTACAGAGAGTTTTTTTTAATTTCAAGCATTGCAAAGTTTTTTTATGTCACATAGTGAAGGGGCTTTCGGTAGCAAGCTTTCTAAAATAATTAGAGATGAATCATCATGAAGCAATGGTTCTTACATCTATTAGGACAGTTATTTTAAAAATGTTTTGATGAATCATACAGAAGCGCTCACAAACAGTGGATTATACCATGTTCATAAATATATTTCTTAGGAGAAAATAAGTTTGAGAAAACAGCAGAGGCTTTAATTGAAAAATATTTACAGCAGATGTTAGAAATGTTATGTTATAATACTGATACATGCAAAATGGTGCTGGATCTTTATTTTGCATTTCACAATTCTCTTTCAGGTTTTCCAAGTGCTTTTATTAATTTGCTGTTTCAGTCCTGGATTTTCAGAATGCTTCTTTTCTCCAGATCATTCATTTCCTTCAATATCAGGGCAACGTTGTACCTTAATTCTTGAAACTTTACAACTGGCACCTGAAACATAAGATTCGTTAGAATTGTGACTCATCTGGCTAATATATCCATGCAGACAGAAAACATTCTAGAACATCAGGCCCATATAGGTTCAGACAGGCTTTTATAGATTTTAAGCAAAAGATTACCTTTTTACCTATTACAAAATGCTAGGTAATAACATAAGAATGACCACAGAGAGTCAGACTAGTGGTCTATCTAGCTCAGTATCTGTCTTCCAAGTGGCCAGTGCCAGATGCTTCAGAGGGACTGAACAGAACAAGGCAATTTATCAAGTGATCCATCCCCAGCTTGTAGCAGTCAGAGGTTTAGGGACACCAAAGGCATGGGGTTGCATCCCTGACCATCTTGGCTAGTAACCACTGATGGACCTAACCTCCATGAACTTATCTAATACTTTTTTGAATCCAGTTACACTTTTGGCCTTCACAACATCCCTTGGCAACAGGTTTCAGTTTGTATGTTGTGTGAAGAAATACTTCCTTATGTTTGTTTTAAATCTGCTGCCTATTAATTTCATTGGGTGATGCCTGGTTCATGTGTCATGGGAAGGGGTAAATATCACTTCCCTATTCACTTTCTCCGCACCCGTCATGATTTTATAGACCTCTGTCAACCCCCCTTAGTTGTCTCTTTTCCAAGCTGAAAAGTCCTGGTCTTTTTAATCTCCTCACATGGAAGCTGTTCCATCCCCCTCATCATTTTGTTGCCCTTCTCTGCACCTTTTCCAATTCTAGTGCATCTTTTTTGAGATGGGGCAACCAGAACTGCACACAGTGTTCAACTTGTGGGCACACCATGGATTTATGTAGTGGCAATATGATATTTTCTGGTGTATTATCTATCCCTTTCCTAATGGTTCCTAACAGTCTGTTCACTTTTTTGACTGCTGCTGCACACTGAGCAGATCTTTTCAGAGAACTGCCCACAATGATTCCATGGCTTCTCTCTTGAGGGGTAACAAGCTAATTTAGACCCCATCATTTGTAGGTACAGTTGGCATTACGTTTTCCAATGTGTATTACTTTGCATTTATCAACATTGAATTTCATCTGACATTTTCTTGCCCAGTCACCTAATTTGGTGAGATCCTTTTGTAACTTCAGTCTGCTTTACACTTAAGAGCTGAACGTGTGTTGGCTAAATCAACAGCGTGACTGTTAAAAAAAAAATCATTACATTTCTTCTGTGCAGGGAATCAGCCTGGGAATACAGGGGTGAATGCAACTATTCCCAATTAGGTATTTCCACTGAAGAAGCTAAAGCATCTGATTTCCCTGAGGAGGCCACACAGCAAGAGCAAAAAAAAAAAAAAAGGGCTTAAAAAGAAAGGATACAGGAAAGGAATAAGGTAAGGCAGGAGAGGGAAGGGAAAGAAGTCTAAGAAGTCTATTTGGGGTGCATAGGTGATTGCTGTAGATTCTCACAGCTCCCCTGTTAAAAGCAGCATCAGATAATTTTAACATTGTCACAGAAGAGGAAAAATACCAAGTGAATTACTTTTTTTTCAGGCAAATAATGGGAATTTTGCTGCAGAAAGTGGAAGTTGTGTGTCCAGTTAGGATGTTTTTGGCAAAGCTGAGGAATAGATAACATCAAGGAATGCACGGTTAGCAATGACTAACAGGAGAGCAAGCTTCCAGAAAACACCGGCTGATCAAAAGGAAAAACTAAAATTATGATAAGATCCAATTGCCAAAGCACGAAGTACAACAGGTGCCGTGTAAAGCTGGCATCAGCATTTTGCACACGACAGTATAATTTGAAAGAACGTGTGAGCGGGAGGTTAGATAACACATGGGGGATCAGAGTTCACCTCTTGAGCATCCATCCAATGGCTGGCAGGTGATAGGAGAGCTCAGTCTCCAGGAACTGGGAGAGTTGTGACATTCTGACAGGAAATAGGGAGGAGTGGCTCCACAGGGAGAACTACTGCAAAGTGGGTCTTCTGAAGGACTGGGAAGAGGGCAAAGATGGGGAGGCCAAGGAGGCTACACAAGATCAACCAATCATGATTTATAGCACTTTGCACTATATCTAATACAGATGCAGGCACGGAGTTTGTTGCACTTCTGCAGATTATAAAATGCCTTTGTGACTCTTCAAGGCAAGGAAGCTTTGGTGGTTCCTAGCTGCGCTGGTTTTTAAGTGCCCACTAGACCAGGGGTGGGCAAACTTTTTGGCCTATGGGCCACATCTGTTAATAGAAATTGTATGGCGGGCCATGAATGCTCATAAAATTGGGGTTGGGGTGCAGGAGGGGGCGAGGGCTCTGGTTGGGGGTGTGGGCTCCAGGGTGGGGCCAGAAACAAGGAGTTCAGGGTGCGGGAGAGGGCTCCGGGCTGGGGAGTGGGGTGTGGGATCTGGCTGGGGGTGCAGGCTGGGAATGAGGAGTTTGGGGTGTGGGAGGGTGCTCTGGGCTGGAGTGCGGGGGTTCGGAGGGTGGGAGGGGGATCAGGGGTGTGGGAAGGGGTGCAGGCTCCGGCTGGGGGTGTGGGCCAATGGGAGTTGCAGGGGCGGTGTTCGGGGTAGGGGCAGCATGCCCCTGAGCAGCCCCCTGGCTGCCCCTATGCGTAGGAGTCAGAGTGGGGCCATGCCACTGCTTCCGGGAGCCACATGGTGCGGCCCCCAACCCTGCTCCCCGGCTGGAGCGCCGGTGCGGGGAAAGCCCCAGACCCTGCTCTGCAGCAGGAGCTCAAGGGCTGGATTAAAATGGCTGGTAGGCCAGATCCAGCCCGTGGGCCATAGTTTGCCCACCCCTGCACTAGACTCTCTTCTGTAACTATACAGCAGCACAGAAAAAGTTGGAAAAACCCACAAACTGAAACTGACACTGGTCTCCAGTCAGCTCAAATGAGGCAACGTTTTTATTTTTAGAAGCAAGATGGTGATTTAAGATCAAATATATTTAAAAACAAGTGTTTTTTTTTTTTTAAATAATTTACATTTTACAGTTCAGTCACAGCCAGAACTTTTTGAACTTTCAGACTGTTTGGATAAGTATTAGAGTTAAAAAAACCTCTGAGTCTATTCATGCTCTGTAAATTGGAAAGTAGTTATGGCAGATAATGCCTCAGGTGTAATAATGCAATTACATTACAATGGTGTACTATTAAGGCAGTTTTGAAAAAAATGTGGCCGCATGACTTTGTGCAAAATGCACATTCAGATAACATTAAAAACAGCACGCTGGCTGTACTCCTAGCCCTCCCTCCCCCTTCTTCTGGAGGTGAATAAGAAGGTTAAACAAAGTTTTATGATCCCAGTCACTTAACAGGATGTTTATGTTGATTGACAAAATACAATAAAATGTGTGAGAACCAGTTAAAAGGTTAAAAGTACAGACAAGTTCATGCCATTTTCTGGGAAGGCATGTACAATGTCAAAAAGAATGCCCTTGCTTAATTGGAAGTAAAAAAGGCACCAAAGTTTTCTGCTCTCTTTCTAGAAGTTTGTATTAAAGAGAAAATGAGTAAAGATACCTGATATCTATCTTCTGTGGCAAAAGTAACAGGCTTAATGGGGCATCTTGCATTTCATAAATTGCTTCAGTAACTTCCCAGCCATCAAAAAACATTGTCTTATCTTAAGATTAAAGTCAATAATAAAACTATAAAGTGTTAATCATCAGAAATTATGCAATACTACTTTGGAGTGATTACTATTTCTTTGGAAACTAAAGTTTCAACAAAACATGCCCAAGAAGAAGATAAGAAATCATTTTGGCTGGAGTTTTGTAATATACTGTGTATGGCTGCACAGAAATCAGAATATACTAAAGAAAAAAAATGAATTGTCCATGAAGGCTTTAACTTTTTTAATAGCAATTTAACTTTCTAAAAGGAACGTAAAGTGGATCTCTCTCTTCATCTATTCAGATAACCAGACTTACTTCAAAGCGATGAGCTGTCCCATCCGAAAGCTTCAGCAGCATTAAAATGGACGGTTGCAATGCACGGGCCAATGAACTGAAATTATTTACATGATTAGTATTAAAATAGTACACATTTGCAACTCTATAATATAGCATTATAAGTTAACCCTTTCCGGTGTCAGAGAGGTGCCATATAGCTCACATGAATCATTTCCAAACTTTTCAATCAAGCATTCACATTTGGCTGGGTATGAAATTCAGAGGAACACAAATTAACAGAACCCTATCAAATTCACTTTCATACTGAGGTAGCAGACTAAAAAAGGAGCTTTTATATTTAAAAGGAAATGTATTCAAACTTGTAATCATTACAGATAATAAGCCAAAGTCAACCCTGGTTTAATTCCACTGATTTCTACAGAGATACAATAGGGATGAAAATCGCCCAAATACTGTTAGCAAAAAAGAACACAGACCATCTTCCTATATATATCTTATGTCAAGCAGCACTAAACACTAAGTTCCCTAAACCCTTCCATTCCTCTTCTGCTCTAAACTGCAGCCCCAGCTGGGGAATCAAGCTCTCCTGGAGACTGTGTTAAGTTTGTGGCTTGCTATTTTACCCCAGAGTCTATTTGGTGACCAGAGGAGTGGGAAATGAGTCATCCCTGTGCTGCCTGCATCAGCGGATGTTGCCAAAGCCAGGTCAGGTACTGACAAGCATCAGAGCTGGAAGCCTGGGATCACTCTGCTTCCTCATCTCTTAATCAGAGGCGATGGCCAGATGACAAACAAGAATTCCTGAGGAGGCGGGGAGTGGCAGGGTGACTGGAAAGAAAAATAAAAGGGAAGAATACAGAAAGTGGAAGACATACTGTTCCTGAGTTGTTTGGAAGGAATGGTGAGGCTATTACGGGGCCCTCGAGCCACTGAGGCTAAGGTTATTTATCTGCATGCTTTGCTCTATCTTAGAGAAAGAATTTGCAGTGTAGTGGCACCTGAGTGGAACTCTTTAGGACAGGGGGTCTCAATCTTTTTCTTTCTGAAGTCCCCCCAACATGCTATAAAACTCCATGGCCCACCTGTGCCACAACTGTCTCTCTGCACATAAAAGCCAGGGCTGGTGTTAGGGGGTGGCAAGCAGGGCAACTGCTTGGTTCCCCATGCAACAGGGCCCCCCCATGAAGCTAAGTTGCTCAGGCTTTGGCTACAGCCCCACATGGCAGGGCTCAGGGCCCCAGGCTTCAGCCCCATGCGGTGGGGCTTTGGCTTTCTGCCCTAGGTCCCAGCGAGTCTAATGCTGGCCCTGCTTGGGGACCCCGAGACCTGCTTGCAGCCCCCTGGACTCCTGGTTGCGACCCACTGCTTTAGAACACACCTCAGGGCACTCTTTAGTTGTAACTACTCTATCTGCTTTGTATAATTCAGTTCAGTCAATGGTGAGTGCCCAACATCCTCCTTGCTCTGAGTTGGCTGCACAGCTAGTAGTTGAAAGTTGCTTGGCTTCCAATAGTTTGCTGCATCTGTGGGTGCAGGGTAATGTCTCAAGCAGACAAATGCTTTGTCTTCTTTGGCCGAGTTTTGGCCAATATTGCCTATTTTGGGTTGCCACAGTGCACCAGACCCATGGGCCTCTTGGTTGGTAAAGGACATCAGTGAGACACCATGGCCACTGTTGGTGTTATGCCAGCGTCTCTTTGACTGAAGGTAGGGAGACAGCTTCTCAGGGATGCACTGGTGGGGCCACTACTAAAGAAATTATCTTGAGCCCAACAATCTCCGCTACTGACACACATTGCATCTGCCTCTTTTGGGAAAGATTACCTAGAAGATTTCCTCTTTTGGGAAAGATGGCCAAGCAGCTACACCAGTGTCTGCACTCCATATTACCTTCAACCTGGTCAATATCGGTTCAGACCAGGTCTGAGGGACAAAAACTGCATGAGCAGTACTGGTCACTCTCTCTTCCTGGCTCTGCCCAAAGACAACGTATCTACATGGCTAGTGTAAGATGTGCCTTTGGCCTGGCTGATCATAAATGGCTGTTCACAAGGCTGTGAGGTCCCTAGCAGGAGTAGACAGAAATATTCTGAAATGGATTCACTCCTATTCAGAAGAGTGGTCCCAAGGGGAAATTATGGATGATTGTTTATCCACCCAAGAGCTCTCTCATGTAGGGTACTGCAAAGGTTCTGCTCTGTTGTCTCTCTTAGTCAATGTGTAAATTAGGCTGCAAGGAGGCTTAGTAAGGAGACAAGAGCTGCTGTGTCTATAGCGTGCAGATGATATTCAGCTCCACTCTTCTCAATTACAGTTGATCCCACCAATGGATCTGAAAGGATAACCAGACATCTAAAGGAAACTGGGGTTCGAAGGATGGTTGGCTGATCGAGGCTCAGTCCAGGTGAGACAGAGAATGTTAGGAAGTTGGGGGAAGCAGCCAAGTGAACTGGCTGGAGTTATCTCAGCTGTAATGTGTGTGGGGCTATGATCTGTAAGTCAGGGGTGCAGTTTAGACTATTGTTGGAAATGCAGGTAGTAGCTGTGTCCAAGAGCATTTTTTCCCATCTGCTTGGTAAGGGGAGTGTTTTCTTTGGTTTCAGATGTGGACTGACCCATGCCTTTGTCACTTTGAGATAAAGACTGTTGTAACGCTACTCAGGGCTACACCCTGACATCACTTAGAAACTGCAGCTAGTTCCAAAGGTAATGGCCTGCTTACTAATAGTATATGCTGGAGCTCATAGCACTGCTGCTCCAAGAGCTGCACAGGTTGCCTGTGGGCTTTCAGATGAAAGTCAAGGTGGCAGTCTTGGGTTTTAAGGCCCAGGTTACCCAAGGGACTGCCTATCCCCTTGGACCATACAAACATAGTTGCAGTCAGGGGAGGCACTAGAAATGGAACTCCTCTGATACAAAAGAAAAGGGAAGTTTCCTTTTATTTCCATGCTTGGCCTGCCAGAGTCCAGCTTTATCCACCTTCTCCACAGGCTACAAAGCTCATCTTCCTTTGTTTGGGTGTTTGGGAAGGGGACGGGATGTGGTTAGCTGTTATATGGTGTAATTACATAGTGGGACTGGATTGATTTACAATTATGGCCACTGGCAGGGCACTAATTAAATTTATTATTGTGCATTTTAAAATATTGGAAGGGTGTCACAGAGCTTGGGAGAGGAGCTTCTAGCATGCATGTTTTAGAAATCTAAACAAGAGAAGGCATAAAAATGCATGAACTGTCTTAACAAATGATGCAAGCATTTCCAACAGACTGATTTTATGTAACAGTAGCCCTGTATATAATCTGATTTGTGTGTTACTCAAGGTTATCTCCATACCGTACCGTTTAACGCTGCATGCAAATCTCACAGTGAGATATATTTTAGCATTGAGAAGTGGCACTGCAATTAAAGTTTAGAGTTGGAAAACCCTTTCACTGGTCCCGCAGGCTTTTATTCCTTACCTTGTGGATATAGCCACATCCACTCTCCACTTAACGTCATTAACACTTGGCAGCTTATTTCCTTGTTTCATAGTTGTGGCTTCAACAAGAGGACGCCTGGAAGATAAACCAGAGAAGGGAAATTATGAAGCACAAGTGCAAGGCAAAAATCTAAAGGGAAAAAATATCTCTCAGTACGAACACATTTCCCCTCTGTGGCTAGCATCATTCAGAGCAGTCTGAACAAATTAAGGTTTTGTAAAGGTGCTGCATCTTGTGCTCAGACTCCATACACGCTTCTCGCCTTTTGCTGCACTTTTCAACAGATAATTTATTGAACTACTGTGGATAATTTCAGTAAATGGAGGTCACAGTAATGATCTGAAAAAGGGTTATGGTAGAGACCTGAGTGTTGAAATTGGAATCAAAGTAATATATAATATATGTCAGGGATGCACTATTAATAACTAGGGTCCCTCTGACAATATATCTTTATCTCCATGCGAGGCCAGCACTAGCAAATAAGAAAGGAAAAAGAGGGTTTAAACACAGAAATTAAGATGTGCCAACACCCTCCTCCCCAACTGCCCTCCCCATAGCAAACACATAAAGCACTGCTGCAGCAGAACACACCTGATGTTAACATCAGGGAGCAGTCTGAAGCATGCAATAAAATGTCATCTCTGGGTCCTTGTTAGAGTATGTAAAGTGGATTGGATCAGAGTTCCTTATGTAATGCTCAGTCACAGCAAGTCCCGGCATGGCTTTTATGATTTTGTCTAGTCTAATAAATGAAAGTTTTGGCTTCTTACACATCATATTTTGTAGCAAGAGTCATATATGCTGGGTTTAAGTGCATTTCAATGAGAAAATGCAGATGACGGTGATTAAACTTCAGATGCCTGGCAGTCTTTAAAATTTTAATAGCATCTTAAATACAGGGTAAGTAAACAAGCCAGATCTGATACAAAGACACAACAAGCGTCCATTTTTAGATGTACTCACAAAACTGTCTTCAGAGGTCTGCTGGGGAAATAGTCTGAACTTTGTGTTATTCACCCCCTTTTTTGGGGGGGGGGCTAAGCTTCTTGTGCCAGGGTAAGTTATTTATGGTACATTTCAAAGCTACCCCAACCAAGGGCTGGATGATGCTTCACATAATCTAATTACATACTTTATTTCAGAAGAGAGTCCTCTTTTCACAAACAAGGATACATTTGCTTGATAGTCTAATGGCTATCTCTACTCAGATCCAGGCATACGGTTTGCTTGGTGTCTGCTTATAATTTGTCCAGAGAAATTAGCAGTTAGACAAAGGTGTGTAACATTGACAGCCTAAGGTAGTATGATGTTCTCATGTAGAGCAAAGGCACAAACAAACAAAAAAAAATCACAGGTTATTTTCACAACTGAGAGGCATCCCTGGTAGTGTGGACAAAAACATGAGCAGAGGAAACAGATCTGGCTCTTGCCCATAGTCAGCCCATGGATAAGAAATAGGTCAACACAGCTGGGTGCGACTACGAGGAGTCAGCCTAGAAATGGGCATTAGCAGAATCCTGACAGGATTAAACATTGTAAGCACGCCTTTTCCTCAATGGCAAACTGCTACAGGGCATTGTTTGCAGGAAGATCTCCTCAAAAATATCCACGCTGCAATTTCCTGCCTTTGTACATGCTAATGTCAGTCAGTGGAAGACACTTCAATTAGGCAGTAGGCTCTTGGGGGGAGAGGTGGAATGAAATATTTTTCCATTTTCTAGGTTGGGGTGGTTGGTGTAAAAGGTCCATAGCGCAAACAAGTGTGACGAGACTTAGCCTTAGACTCTCACTTAGAAGTCACAAAAACTCTGTGAACAAAATTTAGACCTTTAGTTTGGTGCTGGACTGATAGCTATAAACTTCTCTTTACAGGATAGTTTCATTTTCAGTCAACACCTTCTTAACCCTCTCCACCCAGTATACAAATGCAGCTGGAAATGGAAAATCAATGCATGAGAACACAGCAAAGATGGTAGAAACACAGCAGCCAAAGTGAAAAGAAATGGGACGTTGGTGATAGGAAAAGAAGAGTTTATTTACACTACAAAACATAAGACACCTTTGACTTCACAGAGTTTTCACGGCGCCTGCTGAGACTCTTGTCTTCAAAAGCATTTTAATTAAATAATATTTTTTTTGGTAAAGTGCGTCCATCAGTGACCCCATGTACTATCAGCATGCAACGCTTCACACAGAACTGTCTGGGAACAGTGTGAGTGAAGGAATACTGGGATGCACCACATTACTCTTGGGACATAATGATATTTATGGGGACCTAAATTAGTGTGTCAGAGTACCCTAAGCAAAATGCATTGCCGCAGGAGAGCATCTGGAATGAACTACCAATGTCAAAATTAATGACAAATTAATTCCAGACATAGCACCATTTGCCTAAAAGGAATGTATGAAAATACTATTGTGTAACAAGAGCACACGAATCAGTGAGACAGACAGGACCATGGGACCCACTCTGAGCAATGATCTGACAATACAGTAATCTGGATTAAAATTAAATTGTTCTAAGTTTATTGTAGGTATTAAAAGTTGGAGAATCTATAGTAATCCCTTTCAAAAAACAGCTTTAATTTCTTGCAGTTTATCTGATGGTGTCTATCAGACATGCTGCTCTTCTCCCTTTATCTACACAGCTTGACGTGTCTGAAGCTGTGGAGATATAAAGAGAAATACAATTTTTAATTTTGCAGAGTTTTGGAACTGTCTTTTAAGATGCAAAATTACGCGGACAGGCCAGAATGCCTGGGAAACCATAAAAATAGGAGGTCAAATGTTTCTCTGAAATGGATTCCTCTGGGATATGTAATTCATATGAGTTCTGAATCAAAACATCGAATACTTCTCACTCCAGTGGTCATGTACTTAGAACGACCGTACATACATTTATAATTCATTAAGAAAATATAGGATTAGGTGTTAGCTCATACAGCAGATTCACATGGAAATGATACATGGTCCTACAGGTCCCTGTGTTCTGGTTCTCAAACATGAAGCCAGATTACACTGGATAATCACAGCTGGAGTTAACTTCTGAAATTAAAAAAGTTAAATTCTCTAACACAATAGTGGTCTGGATGAAAATAGATAATTCATGCAAATTCCACCCTCCATTCAAACGTCTCTCTCCATCGCCAACATTTCACTTGGCGCCTATGAACTCTGCATTCTTACATCTATCATGGTGTAATTCAGAAAGAAGATTACAGAAAGGAAGAAAGGAGTAAAATGTATACCTGCTCCCAAGAAGTCTGTACTTTGAGCAAAGAGCCTGAACAAGGAAAATTAATAATAGCTTGAACTTCTGTAGCATCATTCATCCATTTGCTTGGGGTAAAACAAAACTACTAAGAACAAGGAGAAAATAATTATATCTATAACAACGCTGGGCTTGATTCTGACAGGGCTGAGTGCCCTCAACTCTCAGTGAGGAGCACTCAGCACATGCAAGATCAAGCCGTTTATATGCGGAGAGATTAAATAAGGGTGGAGGATCCGTCTGGGAGAAAGGACCCCCTAGAGGGGAAGAAAAACAGGCTGCTCTAATCCTCCTTGATTTGGTATAGCACACTAATCCAGTAAGCGATCAGTAAATGAATTCTGACTAGTGCAGCACCATCTATTAACCCTTCTAGAGTGTCATCAAATCACCTGGATTGAATTCTCAAGTCAATACGGCTGGATGACTGAACTTGATCTAGGAAAGTCTCTAACCATTACAGCACAGCATATGGCACACGTGGTTAGACTGTTAATGAAGCATGCTAATGAATATGCTCTGTACAATGCAAGTTATAGAAAGCTTAATGACAATGAATAATCACAGAAGTATAGGACTGGAAGGGACCTCAATAGGTCATCTAATCCAGACCCCAGCACTCAAGGCAGGACTAAGTAATAACTAGACCATTCCTGATAGATGTTTGTCTAACCCAGTGGTTGTCAACCCACGGCCCAATTAGTACACAGCCGTGTGCTAAAAAATATCCAGGTTCTGGCCATCTGTCCCTGCATGTGGGGGTCCAGGTCCCGGCTGCCTGTCCCTGCACGTGGCAGGGTCCGGGTCTGGGTCCTGGCTCCCTGCCTGCCTGGCCCCCACTGGTCTAACCTGTTCTTAAAAATCTCCAGTGAAGGGATTCCACAACCTTCCGAGACAATTTGTTCCAGTGCTTAACCACCCTAACAGGAAGCCTTTGCTAATGTCCAACCTAAACCTCCCTTGCTGCAATTTAAGCCCATTGCTTCTTGTCCTATCCTCAGAGGTTAAGGAGAACATTTTTTCACCCTCCTCCTGGTGACATCCTTTTATGTACTTGAAGAGTGTTGTCATGTCCCCATCTCAGTTTTCTCTTTTCCAAACCAAACAAACCCAATTTTTTCAATCTTTCCTCATAGGTCATGTTTTGTAGACCTTTAATTATTTTTGTTGTTCTCCTCTGGACTTTCTCCAATTTGTCCATATCTTTCCTGAAATGTGGCGCCCAGAACGGGACACAGTATTCTGGCTGAGGCCTTATTAGCACAGAGTAAAATGGAAAAATTGCTTCTTGTGTCTTGCTTACAACACTCCTGCTAATACATCCCAGTATTGTTTGCTTTTTTTGCAATAGTATTACACTGTTGATTCATATGTAGCTTGTGACTGACAATAACCCCCACGTTCCTTTCTGCAGTACTTCTTCCTGGACAGTCATTTCCCATTCTGTATGTGTGGAATTTGATTGTTCCTTCCTAAGTGAATACTTTGCATTTGTCCTTATTGAATTTCATCCCACTTACTACAGACTGTTTCGAATTTTAATCCAATCCTCCAAAGCACTTGCCACCCCTCTCAGCTTGGTATCATCTGCAAACTTTATAAGTATACTCCCTATGCCATTATTTAAATCGTTGAAGAAGATATTGAACAGAACTGGATCCAAGGACACATCCCAGAGGGATTCCACTCAATAAGCCCTTCCAGCTTGACTGTGAACTACTGATAACTACTCTCTGGGAACGGTTGCTTGATTATTTGCTCCATTATCTTACCAGGTACTGAAGTTAAACTGACTAGTCTGTAATTCCCTGGAGTTGTCCTTTCCCCCCTTTTTATAGATGGGCACTATATTTGCCCCATTCCAGTCCTCTGGAATCTCTCCCGTCTTCCATGAGTTTTCAAAGATAATGGCTAATGGCTCAGATACCTCCTCATTCAGCTCCTTGAGTATTAGAATGTATTTCATCAGGCCATGCCAACTTGGAAGACATCTAACTTGTTTAAGTAATTTTTAACTTGTTCTTTCCCTACTTTAGCCTCAGATTTTCCCTCATTTTCACGGGAATTCTCTACGTTAGATGTCCAATCGCTACTAATCTTTTGGTGGAAACAAACAACAAGGGCATTTAGAACTTGGAACTTTAGAATGTGATTTCCACATTTCCTCTTACCCCCTCATTAAGTAACAGGCCTACCCTGTCCTTGGTCTTTCTTTTGATTCTAATGTATTTGTAGAACGTTTTCTTGTTACGCTTTGTATTTCTAGCTAGTTTAATCTTATTTTGTGCCTTGGCCTTACTAATTTTGTCCCTACATGCTTGACTGAATTTTGTCCATACATACATAATATCCAACTCTTACATAGCATTTCCATCTGTTGGGGAAAGTATTCCCATCTTACACACAGGGAAACTGAAGGACAAACCCAAAATCATTCCGAGTCTCCCAAAGGAACTGCTGGTCTCCACTGCACCTGACTACTACTCCTGGAATTCTGTGACACTGCACAATGCAGAATTTGCGCAGAATTAATGTTCCCTGCAGAATTTTATATTTTTATGCAAAATTTGTTATTTCCACCGAAATGCTTCCTTTTTCCAGTTTTGCGTGTTTCAAATACACATAATGTCTGTGTGTGCACGTGAGCCTTAACACATCCCCCTCTGCTCCCATCTATCACTGAATGCCCCAGCACTCCTGCCCGCACCTGGCATGGCGGCATGCATACCACATCCGGAGACAAAGGGGTGTTAGCTGGCAAACCATGTGCATGACCCAAGCCACACAAACACCCCCTCTCCCTCCACACACTCTCCCTCACACACACACACACTTTTCGCTGGGTGTCTCTTCCCCATGCTAACCATCTATCTTAAACAAAACTCACCAACCCCCCTCCCACTACAGTGGTGTGACCCAAAAACATTATAATACACATAGAAGCTTGAAATTTGACAAGACATGACAGACAGACACAAAACAGTCCTTTAGGATGCTAGCGCCCTCTTAGGCCGGGTCATTACATGTATAACCTATTTTTGTATAATGACTTTGTTTAAATGCAATATTTAATTTAATTGAAACAGAACATAAAACTGTCACCAAAATACAAGTTCTGTATTAATATGCCTAGTAGAGAATCTATTTGCCAAAGAACATTTCCTGAATTTTTGTTGTTGTCTGTATTGTTACAGACGTACTTGCTGATGGGTATTTTGAAATAAATTACCAAAAGAACTGAAACTCGTGTGATTATATTGTATTTCGACAAAATATGCAGAATTTTTAAATACTGGGTGCAGAAATTTTAATTTTTGGGTGCAGAAATCCCCAGGAATACCTGACACAATCTGGGATTTCACCACTTGCCCTCAGTTGCAGATATACTAGTTGAGATTTTCAAGGCAGTTCAAGAGATTCAGCTACATGTCCTCTGTCCAAACAGTGCAAGAACTGTGGCTAAATTCCCTGCACTGTTTTAAAAACCTCAACCATTATTTTAATTGTCCATACACATGAATGTATTCATCATGGAGGAACAGTGCATAAAAGTAAATATGACCCCTGATTCACAGTGCTTACAATGCAAATCATATTGAGCAAAAGACAAACTACATAGACTGAATCTTCATGGGGAAGGTCAGGGATTTGGGGAAAAAACAATTTATATGTTGGGATTATTATTAGTGGTGGGTCATCAATGAAAGTCCCTGTAACAGCAGTGTGCCTTGAGAAAGGGTTTAAATTTGGCCAGAGAAGCTGCTTGCTGCTCAGAGGTATACTCTTGGACAGTCACTTTACACAGAATCAAACCTGTAGAGTGAAATCCGGGATCCTACTTCATTGGGACCAGGTTATCACCCACGATCCTTTTGACCAGTGGTTTTCAACCTGTGGTCCATGGACCCTTGTGGGTCTGCAGACTATGTCTAAGGGGCCAGCAAAAGGTTGTCGTTACCATAGAACAGTGGTTTTCAATCACATCTAAGATTTCCAAAGGAGTCAGCACCTCCACTTGAAATTTTGTAGGGGTCCACAAATGAAAAAAGGTTGAAAACCACTGCTTTAGACTTCTGATGAGAGCATATAAATTGTTTTATAAAATTACTAACCTGTTACCAAAGACCACACTGGCAAAGTCCATGATGAACTCTTCTGGTATCCTTAAAGAAAAGGTCAACAATATAAGACAAATATATAAGTGTGAAGTAACCACAGATACACACCCTTCTCTCTCTCCAAGTTATGTAAACCACTATATAACTCAAAACAAATAGTTTTATCAACATTTTACATTTTTTCCTCAGTTAGAACTGCCATCAGATTTTAAGCAATCACTGAAGTTCAGTCAAATTGAGAGGATCACAGGATTCCACTACCTTTTAGAGCAAGGGGTCTTAGGAACTCCATTTCACCTTTCCCTCCTTCCTTGGATAGCCTTTATTTGCTAAAGCAAATGGTTAGATCATCAAGTGTGAATTTCAAAGGTGCTCAGCACTGGCCTAACTGCTCTCAGTGAAGTCAACTGGAGTTTTACCAGTGACTTTAATGGGAGCAGAATTAGGCCAATGCTGGGTGCTTTGGAAAATCCCAACCAACACTTTTTGATTTTACTTCCATCTTGAAGTTCAAGGGAAAGAGAAGGAAAAGATTTGCAAAGAATGGCACCTCAGAGAGATGTGGAATTCTCTGGAATAGCTCAGAGCACTTATTAAAAAAGCCACACATTACATGGAATGTGCAATATTATTAATCATTCACATAATGCCTTAATGCACACAGCAATCAAAGACCAGAAAAGGAAAGGTCCCTGGCCTGAATGGCTTATTAGTTATAGGTGGGATAGGAACAAACAGGAACAAGGTAAGAATTTATACGGAGTGGTGTGTGGCCATTAGATCTTGAATGCTTAATGGTAAAGGTGGATTTTAAATAGCTTCTTGAAGGGGAAGTATGATTTACACTAGTGGGGAGGGTATTCCCGGCATATGGAAACACATGGAAGAAGGCACAGAGAGGGAAGTGGGCAAGAGGCACAGAGGAGTGCTTTTCCGGCAGTGTGTATCTCCTTCTCCATGAAAGGCAATGGTCCTACAATACAAACACTGTCTGGGCAAGTGTTTTACCTGAAACACCACAGCAAGGAACAAGATTCCATATCGCAAACAACTCTTCCTGGCTCCTCCTCTGTAAGGGCTGAGCGAAGGGGACCTAATGGTACATATCAGTGCACTGCGTTTATTGTCCCGGTGTGGATTACTCAAACACATAAGAAGTACTAATGCTACCTTTGCAATTGCATTATTTTTGCAATTCAACTTATGCTTTCAGGAAACCAACAATGTACAGACATTGTCCCTGGCTCAAGCAGCTTACATTTTAGTCCAGTCATGGGAGGAAGAGATCAGACAAACAGTGCTGAGCTAGAGATGGTGCAAGTATCCAGCGGTGATCATTTTGCAAAGGATTTGTTGAAAAGAATGTTTCAAGGAGGGATCTGTGGGACCAGGAGCAGGCTGTGAGGACACCCTTATCCAATGTTACTGGACCATGTGCTGGCCTGAGCTACAAAACTACTAAGCGTGCACAGAAAAATATTCCTGGCAGTGGTCACAGACTCATTCCCACTGGCTCAGCAGCTGCTGTATTGCTAAATGAAAGGTGAATTTGAGAGGTTGCTATTCTCTCTGCTGATGAAAGTACATGCCTGGAGATACCTGCGTGTTGTGATACTGGATGACAACTAGAGAGACAATCCACAGTGATGTAATCAATCCTAAGTGGGCTTGCCCTCCCTGCCTCCTTTCCACTAGATCTATTGAGGTTAAAATCAGGGGTAAGGAACTAAAGACCATAAAAACAGTTGTCAAGCTGCTGAGAGTTACAGGACCTTTGCCTGTCTGATTCCAGCCAAAACAGTTTTCAGTCTCATTGAAGGGAATGGTAAAGACTATGGGGAAGATGTAAGCAAGAATATGACTCAAGCCCATAACTTCTGGAGGAGAAATGACAGACAACTTGCTGTTGCTCTGGCCAAATTCTGGCAGCTAATCAATATAAAAATTGTTGCTCAGCCACATGTATTCTTCATGCATGTGGTCCTGGTGCTGATGAGAAATCTTGGCCCAACGACCCACGCCAGTTGATGCACATGGAGATATTTCTTTGGTTAATAAATACATCCCTGGGGCAGAGTGTGTGCGCTTTGTCTCCAGCTCAGATATGCTGTGCAACAATATCTATGTCATTTCCCATGAGAATCATTGAAGTTGTGAAAAGAGCCAACACACCTATATTTCAAAATCTCTCTGTATGCCCTTGTGACCAGAAAAACACGATTTGTTCATTTAAAAATCTAGCCTCAAGGTGAGCAGAGACAATGATTTAAAGAAAAAAAATCATTCAGAGATGAAAATGTTAGAAGACACGTCCCCTTAACTTAACTAGCTTATCAGAATCTCCCAAGGGTGCCAGAGAAGACTACCAGTGTAAACTTCTAGGTCTGAGAGCAGCATGAACGTACAGGCAAGTGAACTTTTATGGCTACGCCAACCACATTAACAGCAGCAATGAGGCATGTATATTGTCACACTCGTATACTTTCTTCTGTTAAAAGAAAAGGAGTACTTGTGTCACCTTAGAGACTAACAAATTTATTTGAGCATAAGCTTTCGTGAGCTACAGCTCACTTCATCGGATGCCTTCAGTGGAAAATACAATGGGGAGATTTATATACACAGAAAACATGAAACAATGGGTGTTACCATACACATTGAAAGCTTATGCTCAAATAAATTTGTTAGTTTCTAAGGTGCCACAAGTACTCCTTTTCTTTTTGCGAATACAGACTAACACAGCTGCTACTCTGAAACCTTTCTTCTGTTAGTAATCCAGGCCAATCCTGTAACAAGAGTCACTTAGGTTGAGTAATGAAGACCTTCCTCTGGGGAAAAGTGTTGGTAACAACATGATTAATCTATTAGTGGGAGGGAAAAAACCCCATACAAGTGTGAGGCAATGGCACTGTGGTCAAGTGGCAAGAGTGGATGTCAGGACTCCTGGATTCTATTTCCAACTCTAACACTGACTTGTGCTTTGGAAAGTTTCATTTCTCAACCTCTATTTCTGCAGTATAACAGGGATAATATTTACCTACTCACAGGTGGCATGGAGGTATTATTTCTTGAGCACATTAATGCACTTCTTAATGTATAACACAGAGAAGACAAGGCTCCTGCTTCATTCTAGGGCAGACATGCAACCAAGTTCAGACGCAGTACACCAGATGTTCAAGGACTGGAAAGTCAAATATCCAAGTTTTGCAGATTTATTTAAAAAAAAAATGGGTTAGTGTTGAAAGGGCTTCTTAGAAAAATGCAAAGGAGGCAGGACAATACATTGACCTAGATGAAGAGGGAGACTGTCCCAAGCAGTAGGGGTAGCATGGAAGGTGACAGAAAGATGAAATGGGGACAGAGTACACAGAGGGACGGGGGTTAGGCAGGAAGCTTGGATGGAATGACGCGATAACTGCAAGAGACTAGATGTGATTGCCAACAACCTTGAGGAAAGTAGTTTTGGTGGAATGAAAGACGCCGACACCAGAATGCCGAGGAGCTAGGAGAGAGAATGTTTTTAAAATAATTTGAGATCCTGGCACAAAAGACACTACACAGAAGCACAAAATATTAAAACAAATAATGCAGGGTACAGGTTGCATTCTCTCTTTTTTCTCCCCATTTCCGTGTTCAGCAACAAACCATGAATATCACTACTATACAGTGAAGACTAGCTTATAGTGCCTGAACTTCTATACCAAGATATTATCTCTGGATAGACTGAAATGGATTTTACTAAGTCTTTGTAACAAACATTGTGATTGGTTATGCTAATTAGCCAGCAAAACAGCTGAACAATGCAGTAGGATTTCTCGAGCGTTGTATCATTGTCCTTTCAAAGCAAAAAGTAGGCCAGTTCCTCAACTTCTGAAATGTTGTCATTGTCTTAGCAAACATACTAACAACAACAAAATATTGCACGGCAGGTGTGTGTGCGCATGTCACATTTGTATAACCTACATTAAGGACTAAATTGTGCCATCTCCCCAATGTGTGAAATTTACTGCATGAGTTCAATGCCAAATCCTATCTTATACAACGCCTGATTATTTGTCCTGGCTTCACATGGCCTCATTATCAAAGTAGTACATGCAAATTACATCTGAATGGGACCAGGTTATGTTACACTCACCTCACACAGCTCAGTTGATATAATGGTAATAAGCAAAGTGATAATCAAGCTCTTTTGGGAGAAGTGGCAACAGATAGAAGGGGTGAGGCAAGAATGAAGTGGCAGGCTCAGCTCTTTGTTATCTTGCATTTGAAGGATAAAGTCAATCCCTTATAGAATTCTCTCAGCAGATCCATGGGTGTGATGCTATACTGATCTATACTCTGACATTTTAAAACAAACCTAACTTTGAAGAGCTATAATTTTTTTTTAAAAAAGGTAGTGTTTGGTGAAAGCTTCGGTCTGACAGCCCTGGAGCCTCAAATCCTCTATCTACAGAGCAGGTACAACCCAGGCAGCAACAACACAAGTTCCTTTGTACCACACTGTGTGTGTGTCTCAGCCATGATCTGGAGAAACGCTAGTTAGGGTTGTGGCTGGTTTTACCTTCATGTTCAATCCTTGGAGTCTCAAGCATGACTGCCAATCATGGTGGTGCTTTTGTGATGGGGTTATTTGTTCATGGGGAACTAGACTGAGAACACCAACTCATTTCACAAAAGCTGTCACTAGACAGTGTCAACTTTTGGATTATACTGACCTAGGCTGGTTTTCAACTGGTGACCTAGAGGAGACTGGCTTGAGGAATTGGTAATGAGACAGAGCCTCTCTCTCCCATGAAGAGCAATAACATTTAAAAAGTTGATTATAGCAGCCTGTTCCCCTTCAGGGAAGCAGCTGTACAAAAACAGTTACAGTGAGCAATTTAGGTGAAATAAATGGGCATACCTAAGCTCCTGGAGATCTTCCTTAAAAACCTACAAAAACAAGGAATGTGCAATTTACATACCATAGACTTGAAAACTAGTTCTTTAAGAAAAAGATATACATTTACAAGAACTAAAATAGTGGTTACTTGCTTGTTAGCGCCCCCCCTCCCAAAATTTTATTTTGTGCTAATAGTCCTCAGACACCAAAACAGATGCTGGATAGGATTTCCAGAAGTGCCTAAGTGACTTAGGAGCAGAAGTCAACATTCAATAGGACTTGTGCTCCTAAATCGCTTAGTTTATCTATACTGCCCACCACTGGCAGCAGCATGTAGGGCATGCGTAGCGACCTGCCTCAGTGAAAGGCAAGTTGTGTCCACAGTGCGATGTATAGCTACCTGCCTCAGGGAAAGACTTTGAGAGCGGGAGGCAGTAGGGAAAGACTCTGGCAGCAGAACTCCTAAAAATAGCAATGTAGACAGCAGAGGCACTGCTTGGGCATGTAGAGACCTGTGTAGAGTACTTACCCACAGGGTTCAGGCATGTCTTTACTCTACTTGCCTAAGCACTATTTATGGAGTAGATAGGGGATGTGCAGTGTATGTACTCTACTCACTGCTGTAAGGCGTGTACTTTGTAGATGTACTCTCAGACACATTTGAAAACTCCACCCATTAGTTTTAAGAAGAACCTCCGTCATTATATCTTTATTAAATATATATGTTCTTCCTTTGGAATCATGTTGTGGTCTCCTGAAAACACTCTAGGGGTGCTTGTTTAAACTATTAGAACAAAACAGAAGCTGCAAAAGATAAATTCTGACCGCTAAAGAAATGTCATCACTATAACAGTATGATTGATGGGAGATCCCTCCCAACACCACCCTCTGATAGAGAAAAAGAACGTTTTGACACAAGATGCCAGGAAGCTAAAAGCAGACATTTAAAAGAGAAAATAAAATTAGACAAAAAGAAAAAACATAAGTTAAAATAATGCAAAAGGTAAGGGAAACAAAACAACAAAATCATAAAGAACAACAGGGGGAGGGGAAGGGATTGAGGCAGAGAGATTAAGTGACTTGTCCAAATTCACAAAGAACGTGTATAGCAGAACCAGGAACAGAACTCAGGTCTTCAGACACTCAGTGCCGTATCCTAGCCATACAATTATCCTTCCTCTAAGGTACACATATAAGGCAAGGAAAAACAGGGGTGCAGCACAATTTCACAGGGTTTTTTCGAAGCAAATATATATGGGTAGTGTGGGGAAAAAAGTTGATGTCAAAAGAAATTACAAATTATCTAAAAAAGAGAAACTGCTACAAAATGAAGACAAATAAAACAGACAAGCACAACAAGAATGCAAGCTGCTGAAGTAGAAAATAGATGCAAGTAAATCTTTTCCATAAACTACGGTTTTCCATAAACGTCTGCAAAAGTATCTTGTAAATCTGTACTTCGGGTCTTTTAAAAACAGACCAAGATAAACGATGAGTAACAACAAATGCATTCCCAGCAGAGATCCTTCTACCAGTTTCACATGACCTTTCTGAGTTGAGCTACACACCTCCGTTTGGAGAAGTTTATGCAATAATTTGCAAGTGACAAAACCTTAATTTATCAAGGCACTATGCACTCCTAGTACTTACTTCTTGTTTGAAAGTCGATATGGGAAGCCGCAGGGCCTCTCTGAGAAGAGAATACATGCCAGAGATGAGGGAAATAAGCTGCTCTTCTGACAGATCAACGCTTTCTGCAATCGCCTTCACAGATTCTTTGCAATCTTTTCCTTCCAATGCACTAACAACGACTGCAACAAAGAAACCAACAGGATGCTCCTTTAAAATGGGGAAAGTGTGATGTGTATGGGGACATCCAAGAAAAATTATGGAAATATTTGTGTGTATGAGGAGGCTGATGTTTTCCCCAGTATGAATATACCACTCCATGTCTTTGTAAACAGAATTGATTGTTCACCAGGTCTGTTGTGCAACATTTTGCGCACAAAGCTTGATTTGATGGAATAAGAGGTACAGTTTAAAGTGGAACTGTCAGCAGCAGTGGATGAGTTTGATTTGCTCAGGGAACTGGAAATGGGATACAAATGCTTTCATCATTATGTACTCCTGGGGGAAATCTGCACCACAGCGCATGCACAGAATTTATGTTCCCCGCAGAAAAATGACTTTCTGACAAGGAAGCAAAGGGAAGCCACAAGAACAGTCATGTGACCCTCCCCAGCAGTATGTTTTGGGTGCCCAGGACAGTTGGCAGAGAGGTAAATCACTGTGGGGCAGAGGGCAGGACTGGGGAAGACCCAGCTGGTGGCACCTACCCTGCGCTGGGCTCAGTTGCTAGTCCTGGGTGAGCTGAATAGGATGGGACATCCTCTTCCCCTGCATGGCATCCAGGGCCAGGTCAGACCCACCCCAAAATTTCTCCCCAGGCTGCAGGAAGCTCTGCAAACTTTCCCCCATCACTCTTCAGCAACAGGGGGAGGGATCACCATACGGGGAGCTGTTCCTCCATCTGCCCAATTCTGTGCATCCAGACTCCCTCATACCCAGACCCTCCCGCTGAGCCTCACCCCCCATATCCAGAATCCCTCTGCCAAGCCCCACTCCTCCTGCACCTGGACCACCCTGATGAGCCACCTGCACTCAGATCCCCACTCCACTGGCCCCAACCAGATGCATCTGGATCCCCACCCACTGAGCCACACTCTCCCAGCATCTGGACCCCCACTAATCCCCCCCGACTTCCCTATGGAGCTCTATCCCCCCCACATCAACCCCCTCCCTCTCACTGAGCCTCAACCACCTTCACCTGGACCCCCCCTGCAGAATCCCATTACCATTGCACCCATAACCCCCCCAACAAGCCCCTGTGCATCCAGATCCCCCCTGCACCAGGATTCCCCATTAAGTCGCCCACACACCGACTGCCCCACATAGAACTCTCTCAATCCACACCTGGATCCCCCAACGCTAAGCTCTTCCACACTTGGATCCTGCCTTGCTGAGCCTGTCTGCCCATACCCGGTGCACCTGGCAGGGAAGGACAGGGCCCTGGGCTGTTTCTGGGGCAGGCCCGGTCCTTGCGCTGTCAGGGATTGGTGCAGCCTCATTGCTGCGTCCATGTTGGGGGGGGGAGAGGAGAGAGGGGGAGGAGGGGGGGAAGAGAGAAGCTATGGAGAGCTCTCCCACCTCTGTGCAGGTAGTAGCCTGTGCTCCCCAATGCCATGCTGGAGTCTCCACATTTATTTGACAAATAACATTTGCAGAATTTTAAAATATTGTACGCAGAATTTTTTTTTGGCATAGAATGTCCTCAGGAGTAATTAGGTCACCAGTTTAAATCTGATGTGGGTGTGTAGTGACTGAAAGTCATTCACGTCACAAGTCTGGTGGTTCACCTACTTTAGGATGACCTGTAGCTCTGACACTTGTTTAATTGGAGCAGGACTGGGAGAACTCACTTGCTTCTCATCAGCTTTAGATCCCGCAGAGAGTCGCAAATGACACCCTGGTTGCAAGCTCAGCGGAGAGGTTAAATATTGAATGGTCATGGAGGTAAAGTGAAACTAACTCTTTTCAGCTGGCCTCTCTGGGTCAATACCAATGCACATTCTGGAGCAGTTTGTACTGTTGCTAATGGTGCAGTACCAGCACCAAAAGTCAGCCAACATAATAAAGAGACACCTTTAGTTGGACTCCCTAAGACCTTCAATATATACTTATTTTTCCACATTCCATATACACAAAGACTTATAAAAATGAATTTGGCTTGTATAAAAATTTTGCTTCTGCAATCAGATCTGTGTGGGCAGACCTCATAAGCACATGAAGCCCCACTGGGAAAGATAAATGTCTGCCTGCATGGATGGGTTTGCAGGATCAGGCCTTTAAAGTGGAAATTTATTATCCTCCAGATTTACCTCCTGGAATAAAACATGAAAAGTTAAAAGTGGCCAGGCTGGGACAGCAGCTTAACATTAAGGTTAACAAATAAAAAAAGTTTTAACTGAACTGCCAAACTTCCTTGTGGTATTAAATAGATTCCACTGACTACCAGCTTCTATTTTTGGACAATTTTACTTCCTTTTGTACATTTTTAAATGTCTTTAAATGCAGTGAAAGATTCTAAATAATCAGAACAGTAGACTGATATCCTCTGTATTTATCCACAGAACAGATGCAATATGGGCCGTGCCAGTACAACATTTCCCATAATGTTGGAAAATGACTCAACCCTAAAGCTGAGGAATTGTCTTTAAAGGAGAAGGAGAAGGATTCCTTCTTCACTGAAACGGCCTAAAAGAGTGTCAATTAGTACCAGGGGTGAGGATGTTTTTTCTGTTAACGCCTGTCCAGTAAGTGCACGTCCAGACTAGAAAAGCAGGTTGTGTTTTAAAACACGTTAGCTGGTTGTGAACAACTCCAGCAGAGGCAGGAGAATGGGAGGGGGCAGGTGGCGAGGTCAAGCTAATACATTTTTAAACACAATTAACCCAATCTACAGTAAATGCAACATCTTGTTTAAAATCACGTCAGTTACAAAATATTAGCTAGTATGTTTTAAAACAACCTGTTTTGCTCATTTGGACATGACCTAGAAGTTGGACTGGTACCAATAATCAAATAGGCTACCAAGCAGCCACATGCCAACAAACGATCCAAGAAGTGAAAAGCTCCTTCTCTTATTACTGAATCCTCTGAGTATTTCTCTTCAAATCCATTTGATCTATTTGTATATTACACCAGGGGTTTTCAACCTTTTTCTTTCCGAGTCCCCCTCCAACATGCTATAAAATCTCCATCGCCTACCTGCGTCACAAAAGTTTTTCTGCATATAAAAGCCGGAGACAGCATTAGCGGGTAGCAAGCAGGCCAATTGCCCAGGGCCCCACACCACTCGAGGCCTCATGAAACTAAGTTGCTCAGACTTCAGCTTCAGCCCCGGATGGCAGGGTTCGAGGCACCAGGCTTCAGCCTCATGTGGTGGGGCTTCTGCTTTCTGCCCTGTGCCCCAACAAGTCTAATGCCGGTCCTGCTTGGCAGACCCTCTGAAACCTGCTTGTGGCCCCTCAGGAGGCCCCAGACCTCTGGTTGAGAGCCACTGTATTACACTACTCTAGAATGCCTATTGTTTAATCCATCACATTGTAAAGAACTACATAGCTTTACTGGATTGATTGGAATGCTGGTAACCACATTATAGTAACATTTCCAGTTGATACTTTAAGATTGACTAGTGTCAGGCAGCATGTCCAATGGATAGAGCATAGGAGACCTAGGTTGTCATCCAGGCTCTAGAAGTGACTCAGATGACTTCTCTGCACCTTAGTTTCGCCATATGTCAAAATGGGATAACACTGAGTCTTAAAAACCCTTGTGAGTTAGGTAAACTAAATGATGATTGAGATCAATGAATGGAGTGTGATGTACAAGTGCAAACATTGTTTTCAACATGAAACATTTCATCACACATCCACTGAGTCAGAGCTAACATGCCATTAGTTTATGCTATCAGACTTGCATTCAGGGGAGCTTGTCATACCTTTGGCAGGATAACCCTGAGACTCTGGTTTGTGAGATTTCTACACCTTCAACTCAGGGGTTATATGACATTGCATATCATTTTGACATTAGCTATAATATAGAATGATATATAAACAAATTCACCATGCCTTCCAAGGCTGCCAATCCTTCAATGGAATAATAGTTTGTAGTACATGTACGCTCACCATACACCAGCATGTCAGCAAGAGGAAAAGATGGGTAGAGGGAGACCTGTGCTAGCTCGGCTCATTCTGGAAAAGTCTGTTTCCTTTGGCAGTAAGTGAAAATTAACTAACAGTTTGGGAGTCAATGGAAGATTGTTCACATGTTCTAGTTACAATAGCATTTTTGAGAGACTGTATGCTCCCCCTACAGTAGGAAGTGGGAAATGCACAATGAAATCACCATGAAATCTTCACCTCGGACATTAAACCAGTATGGGATTTAGGGAGAAGAGGGACATCTTCCTGGTGTTACTGTGGTTATCTAGTCTCCAGTCATCTCTCGGTAACAGTGGGCTGGACAAATATGGATCTACTTCCAATTTTACTCGACTATCCAGTGAATCTGCCAATTTGTAATTCCATTGCCTACAATTATTATATAGCTGCAGATCTAGCTTCAGTCAGGAGGTCTTGCTCCATTCTCACTCCAATACACGAGCACAATGAAGATTCCTAATGCCAACTAGAGCCAGCTCATTACAGCTCTGCGCAGATACAAAATTTGAACCCGCATCCGATCCACAATCCGAAAAATAATCTGCGGATTTGCAGGGCTCTCTACAGACCATCTTACTCTAATAGGTGTCTACTTATCCACTTCTTGGAGCTCTAAGCTCTATGTGATTCAGACCCAACACTCCCAGTAACCGGTTTGACCAGGAGACCAAGCATGTGGCTTCTGGTGCCCAAGAAAATTCAATGTCCAAAATGGAAGTAATGTCAGTTGATTAAAGGATATGAGCAGGACCTTCCTATCCATAAGGGGAGTGGGAGGGCGGGGCAGGAGGCCCCGGCCCTTTGCGGGGGGGGGGCGGGCGCGCGGGACCCCCGGGGAGGGGCAGGAGGCCCCGGCCCTTTGCGGGGGGGGGGCGGGCGGGCGCGCGGGACCCCCAGGGAGGGGCAGGAGGCCCCGGCCCTTTGCGGCGGGGGGCGGGCGCGCGGGACCCCCGGGGAGGGGCAGGAGGCCCCGGCCCTTTGCGGGGGGGGGGGCGGGCGGGCGCGCGGGACCCCCGGGGAGGGGCAGGAGGCCCCGGCCCTTTGCGGGGGGGCGGGCGCGCGCGCGGGACCCCCGGGGAGGGGCAGGAGGCCCCGGCCCTTTGCGGGGGGGCGGGCGCGCGCGCGGGACCCCCGGGGAGGGGCAGGAGGCCCCGGCCCTTTGCGGGGGGGGGCGGGCGCGCGCGCGGGACCCCCGGGGAGGGGCAGGAGGCCCCGGCCCTTTGCGGGGGGGGGCGGGCGGGCGCGCGGGACCCCCGGGGAGGGGCAGGAGGCCCCGGCCCTTTGCGGCGGGGCGGGCGCGCAGGACCCACTAGGGGCAGCAGGACCCCCCTGCCCGTTGGGGCGGGAGCAGGACCCCGCGGGGAGAGACGTGCTACGGGGGCGGGGGGAAAGCAGGAGCCCGGCCCAAGCGGAAGGCCGAGGGCGGGGAGGGGGGCCCGGGCCCGGCCGTACCTGTCAGCAGGCGGCGGAAGGTTGCCTGGCCCAGGCCCCGCACGCCCCTGGCCATCGCCTCCACCTCGGCGGGCAGCCGGGCCCCCAGGAAGCTGACTCTGCCCAGGCCGCTCTCGCCGTGCCCCGGGTGCGAGTAGGGCGGCGACCCCGCCTTCCCGGCTGCAGCCATGGCGGCCCGAGCGCCCGGCTCCCGTGCGCCGCCCGGCCGCTCCGCGTGCCCGGCGCGCCCCCTGCTGGGCCGAGGCCGACGCGGCAGCGCCTGGCCGGGCGCCGCTGGGGATGGTGGGAGACTGGCGGGGGGAAGGGCGGCTCGGTGGGGGGGTGGCGCGTGAGTAAAGCAACGCTAGTAACTCCCCGCAGTGCACAAGCCATTGCAGACCTTGTGCAGATGTTTGCAGCTGGCTGCAGATCCCCCTGTAAACCTCAAAAAGAAAAGGCGTACTCGTGGCACCTTAGAGACTGGCAAATTTATTAGAGCATAAGCTTTCGTGAGCTACAGCTCACTTCATCGGATGCATTCGGTGGAAAAAACAGAGGAGAGATTCACAGCCAGCATTTGTAACAAGGGAATGACAGGTTTCAGAGTAGCAGCGTGCATCCGATGCAGTGAGCTGTAGCTCACGGAAGCTTCTGCTCAAATAAATGTGTTCGTCTCTAAGGTGCCACAAGTCCTCCTTTTCTTAAGGGAATGACAGGTTTCAGAGCAGCAGCCGCGTTAGTCCGTATTCGCAAAAAAAGAACAGGAGGACTTGTGGCACCTTAGAGACGAACACATTTTTTTGAGCATAAGCTTTCGTGAGCTACCGTTCACTTGCACACCACAACACAGGGAAAAGGCACTCACTCTCCTTGGCTTTCCCGGTCAGCTTTGCTGGGATTTTAGGGAACGCAAATATAGAAGCGAGAAAGAGAAACGAGGCAAATACAAATGAGAAAAAGAAGGCGCCCTAGAGAAACATTATGCAGAAGTTTCAGAGTAGCAGCCGTGTTAGTCTGTATTATGCAGAAGAACAGAGAAAGAAGCAAAAAGAAAAGGATTACTTGTGGCACCTTACAGACTAACAAATTTGAGCTGTAGCTCACGAAAGCTTATGCTCTAATAAATTTGTTAGTAGCTAAGGTGCCACAAGTCCTCCTTTTCTTTTTGCGAATACAGACTAACACGGCGGCTACTCTGAAACCAGAGAAAGAAGCCAAATCTATCAACATGATACAGACGCCTGAACAGATCAGCGTGAGACTGAAATCAATGGCAGAAACTGGTAGACACCCTATGCACCTGAGGGTGCGGAGGAGAAAGAAAGAAATACAAAAGAATACAAAGAAGGGGGAAAGAGAAGCAGAAAAATAAATACAGGATCAAACGACACAAGTAGACATTGACACGTGGCTGTCAAATAACCATTGATTCCATTTCTCTTCTCATCTACTATGTTTGTGCCTCTGCACTTCTAGAGCAGACCCGGCTCTCCCTGTGTTATTGTGTGTGGGGGGTGTTTTTTGGGGGGTGTTGGGTGTTACGTGTGGTGAATTATGTCTATATGGCAGTTATATGCTGCTGGGTATGTTGGATGTGTATGTGACGCTGGTGGGTGCTGCATATGGGATGTATATGTCTGTGCGTTTCTGGGTATGGGTTGCGTGTAGGGGGTGTTGCTGAGTGTGGTGTACGTTAGATGTGTTGCTGGGATGGTGTGTGTGTGGCTGGTGTATTGCTGGGTATGGGCTGTGTGTATGGCTGGAGTTGCTCTTGGGTATAAGGTTTCAGAGTAGCAGCCGTGTTAGTCTGTATTCGCAAAAAGAAAAGGAGTACTGGTGGCACCTTAGAGACTAACAAATTTATTAGAGCATGAGCTTTCGTGAGCTACAGCTCACTTCCGATGAAAGTGAGCTGTAGCTCACGAAAGCTCATGCTCTAATAAATTTGTTAGTCTCTAAGGTGCTACCAGTACTCCTTTTCTTTTTGGGTATAAGGTGTGTGTGTGTGTGTGAGGGGGTGTTCCTGGGTATGGGGTGTATGTGTGTGTGTGTGTGTGGCAGGCACGGGATGTTCCTGGGTATGGTGTGTGTGTGTGTGAGGGGGTGTTCCTGGATATGGTGTGTGTGTGTGTGGCAGGCAGGGGGTGTTCCTGGGTATGGTGTGTGTGTGTGTGTGTGTGGCAGGGGGTGTTCCTGGGTATGGGGTGTGTGTGTGTGTATGTGTGAGAGAGGGGGTGTTCCTGAGTATGGGGCGTGTGTGTGTGTGGCAGGCAGGGGGTGTTCCTGGGTATGGTGTGTGTGTGTGTATGTGTGAGAGTGGGGGTGTTCCTGAGTATGGGGTGTGTGTGGCAGGCAGGAGGTGTTCCTGGGTATGGTGTGTGTGTGCATGTGTGTGTGAGAGAGGGGGTGTTCCTGTGTGTGTGTGTGTGTGTGTGTGTGTGGCAGGCAGGGGGTGTTCCTGGGTATGGTGTGTGTGTGCGTGTGTGTGTGTGAGAGAGGGGGTGTTCCTGAGTATGGGGCATGTGTGTGTGTGTGGCAGGCAGGGGGTGTTCCTGGGTATGGTGTGTGTGTGTTTGTGTGTGTGTGTGTGAGAGAGAGAGAGGGGGTGTTCCTGAGTATGGGGCGTGTGTGTGTATGTGGCAGGCAGGGGGTGTTCCTGGGTATGGTGCGTGTGGGTGTGTGTACGAGAGAGAGGGGGGGTGTTCCTGAGTATGGTGTGTGTGGGTGAGAGGGGGTGTTCTTGGGTATGGTGTGTGTGGGTGTGTGTGAGAGAGAGAGGGGGGTGTTCCTGAGTATGGTGTGTGTGGGTGTGTGTGTGAGAGAGAGGGTGGGTGTTCCTGAGTATGGGGTGTGTTTGTGTGGCAGGCAGGGGGTGTTCCTGGGTATGGGGTGTGTGTGTGTGTGTGTGTGTGAGAGGGGGTGTTCCTGGGTGTGTGTGTGTGGCAGGCAGGGGGTGTTCCTGCGTGGGGGTGTGTTGCTGGATATAGATGTGTCTAGAGGTGTTGCTTAAGGGTATTGGATATTGTCTCTCTCTCCCTGGCGGCGTTGATGGGTCTGGGCTCTGATCGCGGGCGGCGTAGGGGCCGCAGTTCCCCTCCGTCGCAGCAGGGGGCGCAGCCTCCCCGTCCCTTCCCGGAGCCGGAAGCGGCGGCGGCGGCTGGCTCCCGCTCGGAGCCGATTGCAGCCTGGCAGCGGCCGGCCTGTAATGGCGGCACCCGCAGCTCGGCGGCTGTGTCTGTGAGCCGCTCCCAGGGCCGGCCAGAGCCCGCGGCCCCCGCGCCTTCCCGGCCGGGGCCCGGTCCATGGTGGCGCCGTGGGCCCGCGGGAGCGGCAGGTGTTCGAGGCCGGGCGGGCCGGAGCCGCCGCCGCCGCCGCCGCCCGGGCCCCCCGCCCTGCCCGCGGCGCCATGAGCGAGGCGTTGTACGAGAAGTTCCTGGCCCCGGACGAGCCCTGCCCCCTGCTCTGCCACCAGCCCCCGCCGCGGGCCGCCAGCCTGAGCGAGGAGGGCTGCCTGGATGTCAGCGACTTCGGCTGCCAGCTCTCGTCCTGCCACCGCACCGACCCGCTGCGCCGCTTCCACTCCAGCAGGTGCGGGGCCAGGCGCGGGGTGCGGCGCCCCCGGGGTCCCCCCTCGAGGCGGGGCGCGGGAGGGGGGTTGTTCCCCTGCGTGGGGGGCGAGCCCCCGGCTCTTCGCGGTGCTTCTCCTGGCTCAGCTCTCGCCCCGCCTCTTCGGTGGACGGGGTTGCCACCGACCGAGCTGTTGTCCTGAATCTGCCACTTGGGCCCCCCCCGGCTGCGCTCGGAGCCAAGGTGGCTTCCCCCCGGTGGAGTTGGGCCACTCGGCTCCGCTTCATTGAAACCTCTCCATCCCCAGAGTGTAACTGACCAGTTTGGCAGGTCGAATGATCGTTTAGGCAAGAGGTGAGCTAGTTTAAATTGAGCTAGCTGGGTTGGGAAATAGCACCCGTTTCCCTCGTGCAGACGAGGCCTTTCTGTGAATTAGTTCCCTCCTCGCCCACCCCCAAGACGTTTGCAAATCCCTGTGTTACTGCCCAGCCACGGTGATATAGTAGCATTGCCTGTAAGCCTTCACTAAGCTAAAAATAAAAAACCTTACTAGGCTCATAACTATTTCCTTCTCCTCCACCCCAACCCCGGCATGCCTGTAAAACACATAATTGCTCCAGCCAGCCCACATACATGGCAAATATCGTTTGGATTAGGCTTGCTTTCTGCAGGGCTAATTAGTTGGATGACATTATGGCTGGTACTAAAATGGTTCAGACAGCTATCCTATGGTGTATTTGTAGCCTTTTTGAATCTTCTAGAAATCACTGTTTCTGGGAACTGTGGGATAGGAACTCAGAGGATGTTGTAACTGAAACAATTTAGAACAGCACTAGAGTGGGCACAAAGCAAACCTACAAAGATTCACACCATGAGTCAGAATGGCTAGAGTGGATGGATTGAAATGTTTGCTTAAACTAGTGCAGTCTTCACATTTCGGTTAAGAACTGTTTGATTTTCTGGTACAAATAGAGTCTTATGGCAGTGGTGAGGTGTAACTTCCAAAAGTGCACAATAGTTTTGCTAAAAACTACCACTTCTGTTTACCACAAAATACAAACACATCAATTCCCAAAGTGAAAAAATAATTTTGTCTGCCCAAGAAACGTATCTTGTACATGTGTACATGGAAGTGACTTTTTGTATGTCAATAATAAGTCACGCTAAAGTTGCAACAGCTTACAGATCTGGGCCTTAAATGTGAATTCAAGATAGTTTTGATGATTCTCTGTTTAGACTTCAAAATTTTTTTTTCATTACACATGTGCATCTAACTCCCCCACACTTTACATTTTTTGATTATTTTAGTATAAATATGGCAAGTACTTCACAAAGTTTGAATTTAGACTGAGAAGAAACGTATCAACTTCCAGCTCAATTTACATTCAAATAAGTTAACTTAGGCTTTGTCTACGCTGGCACTTTTGTTGCTAAAACTTTTATCGCTCGGGGGTGTGAAAAAACACCACCCTGAATGACATAAGTTTTAGTGATGAAAAGCGCCAGTGTGGACAGTGCTTTGTCTGTGGGAGCCACTCTCCTGTTGATAAAGCTACCGCACCTCGTTGGGGGTGGTTTTATATTGTTGATGGACGTGTTCGCTCCCGGTAATAAAGAACGGTCACACAGCGCACCTTACAATGGTGTGGCTGCAGCGGCAAAACTGTGCCATTGTAAGGTTGCAATGTAGACATAGCCTTAGAAACATAGTTGACAGTGGAAAAGGTGACAGGCCCTTAATCATAGCATTGCTAACCATCATTAATACAAACATGGTCCAGTAAGTGTGCTTTCATTACTCAGTATCAATTAAATTATATTTTCTTCCTCTGGGCTTTTGCACTATGCTATGATGAAGCCTGCATGTGACCTAAATAATAGGTTCATGTATTTCTGATCAATCTTTGGATCAATGTGAGTGGCAAACTTGTAAATATATGTGTAGACTATTTTTAAATGTTCCTCCTTATAACATACCTATCATTCAAGTTTCTGAGCAGGTATAACCAAGCCTCTGTCAGTTAACTAGTCAGTATTCTGCACCTTGAGCTGGTTCCTCATTTCTTCAGGAAAGTGTGTAACTTGTCTTCATTATTTTTTAATTCACTTTGTCCTCGTCACCTTTCAGAGTATGCTACTTACTTCCATGGTGTCTGCAAGTGCTCTGTATCTTTTGAAATTTCAAGTAAATATAATGCAATTCTCATTTCTCATGTACTTGCTCAGGTGTACTATGATCAGCAGCCAGACACCACTTTTTCTTTCATCGAGTTTTTGAACTGTTTTGGTGTTTGTGTCTGATCAAGTGTTGTGAAAGCCTTGCTAGTCTCCCAGACCATGAACTTCCTGTAGGAATTGGCAATTACAGTATTAATTAAGGCACCCATCTTCAATCATTAATGATTTACGGCCAATATTTGGCCTATTGGAACATGCAACATGCCATCCTAAGAAACATAAGTGTTGACAAGAAAGCATGTGTGCAAATCAAGTAAAAGTGCTGAGAGGCATGCTTCCTACCTACATCAGAAAGTTTTGCTCTTCAGTCTGTGATTAAAGGAATATTCCAATAGTAATCAATATGTCAAATGGATAAAACTTCACAGGTTAAAGATAGCTTGCATGGCTTTGTACAGTGAATTCTGGAAACCTTTGAATTTTCCAAACTCTTCTGGGATTGGGCCAGAATGCTGTGCAATTGTGAAACATAGTCAAGTCTCTGCTCATTGTATTGGTGAAAAATAATTGATGCTGAAACCAATTTCCTGACCTTGCTAAACTTCGTGTGAGTAGGTCAGCAGAGTGAAAACCTGTTCCACGGCTTTCTGTGGGACCAGACAGACTTTCCAGTTGGAAATATACTTTCCCTGATTAGCTAATTTGTAATAGTGAAACTGTGGAGAACATAATCAATCCTTTTTAAGTAGTATTGATTGAGGTATTTGATTTTTTTTATGTGGATTGTTTTCTGTATTCTGTTCTTCTGTGTGGTCTTTAGAATGAAAAGCTCTGTATCCTGTGTCTTTTTTGGCTTTGAGAACAGAGCCCAAAATATTAAGTAAATGAGTCCCAGATGTTTCCCTGGTTAGCACTAACTTCATGGGATCTACTCATGTGAGAGAGAGTTATGCTTGCTGACTCTCTGTTCTGTCTTTTAAACACAAGACCATCCTCCCTCCCTCATCTAGTGTTGGTACCTTTTAATTTTGTCATGCTTGGGAATACTATGGGAATACTTTTAATGGAGGTTTAAACAAACTGGAAATTGTTTTTAAAAAGTACATTTAATTAGAAATCTAGACTATAAATATGAGGAAATAATGGCTCTAGTGAATTTTTTTCTTACACTTAGAGTCTTTGTGTTTGAGTATTCATCCTTTGAATTTTTCTTGATTTTTGTGTGTGTAAATTAGACCCTTAATATCAATTTAAATGCAGCTTATTAGATGAATTAACTTATTTCCAGCAAAATCCACATGTAACAACTGATATAAAGGTATGGATATTTTAATGTACATCTTCAAAGAACAAAGCATTTTTTCTCTGTGCGTGTGCTGATGTTAATCTGTTCGGTATGCTTTGCAGGTGGAACTTGACTTCTTGTGGAACAAGTGTAGCCAGCTCAGAATGCAGCGAGGAGCTGTTTTCATCAGTTTCAGTTGGTGATCAGGATGACTGCTATTCTTTGCTGGATGACCAGGAGTTCACATCTTTTGATCTGTTCCCAGAGGGCAGTGTCTGCAGTGATGTCTCCTCTTCTATTAGCACATACTGGGATTGGTCAGACAGCGAGTTTGAGTGGCAGGTAAACTATTTCTATGTCAACATAGCAGATGAAGTGGGATCTATTAGCTGCTGTTGGCAGTTTTGATTCAGAAGTAAATGTTTGAAGCTCTTTGATGGTACGATAAACTCCCACTGCCTATACTGAGATTCAGCAGTAAAGGAAGTGTTTCGATAGACCATTTTATTACAAAGTTCTCATATAGAATTTTGATGACAAGACATGACAGGCTTCTGAAATAGGGCTGTTGCATAGTATGGTCACATTCATTTTTAGTTATCAGCATATCTTGCATCTATGAGGCCCTATCCTTTGGTGTGGGGCATCTCCACGTGTATTAGAATCTGGCTGTGTATACCTTGCATTGGCATTCTGGTGTGGCTGGGTTGCTGCTGTGTTCTTAATTCCCATTTGTGATTTTTGGCTCTGTGGGGCCGTTACTAATCAGGTGGACCAGCCCTGTGTTCTGTGGTCCAAGGATGGGAAGAGTGCAAAGGTGAGCTTTGTGCTACCTTGGCACTTTTCTCCCCATCTGTTATGTGCAATTTGATCTGACCTCAGATTCTAATCTGGTATCTTTACAATTTTTGTTTTGTTTTTGCATATAGCAGTCTTTCACCTGTGGAATGTGCAGACATCCTTTCTTTACAGGTTTCAATTTATTTTAATTATAGTTAAATATAGTGTTCTAGGATAAGTGTAATAATCAATTAAAAGCATAATGTTCCTTTATCTTTCATGGACTTCAGTCCATGATATGGCTAGATTCTCGCTGGAAAGTATTAAGGGAGACTATGCTAGGATGGGGAAGACGCTTAAGGAAATCGAGGCTCAGTGATCTTTAGTGGGATTCTGCCCCTTCCTAGAGAAGGGCAACAAAGATGTGACAAGATTATGACTGTCAACAGATGGCTTAGGCATGGTGCTATAAGGAGGGCTTTGGGATGTATGGCCACTGGGAGGCATTCATGAACAGAGGACAGTTCTCTCGGAATGGACTTCATCTGAGTAGGGAAGGAAATAGACTTCTAGGATGGAGGCTGGCACAACTGATAGAGAGCTTTAAACTAGGAATTTGGGAGAGATGGTTGGGAAATGTCCAGGTAATCTCCATGCCAGATTTTAGCGTTGAGAGGGAAGAAGACGAAGTAAGAAAGGATACAGTCATGGGCAGGAGAATGTATATAAGGAGCAAGGGCAGTGTGCATACCAGTCTAATAGATTATACTGGCTGTAGAATGACTGTGCCTAATAGGCTACAAAATGTGAGCGAGGCCAAACAGCAAAGATGTTTGTACACCAATGTGAGGAGTCTAGGTAACAAAATGGAGGAACTAGAGCTACTGGTGCAGGAAGTGAAACCAGATATTCCACCATGTTTCTGTTATCCCTATAATAGTAGTCATGACTGGACTACAGGTATTGAAGGGTAAGTGCTGTTTAGGAAAGACAGAAATAAAGGTAAAGGTGGTGGAGTAGCATTGTATATCAATGAGAGGTAGAATGTAAAGAAATAAGAAGCGATGCAATGGATAAGACAGAGTCTGTCTGGGCAAAAATTACATTGGGGAAGATAACTAGTTGACCCTCTCCTACGATAGTGCTTGGGGTGTGCTATAGACCGCCGGGATCTAATTTGGATATGGATAGAGCCCTTTTTAATGTTTTTAATAAAGTAAATACTAATGGAAACTGCGTGATCATGGAAAACTTTAATTTCCCAGATATAGACGGGAGGACCAGTGCTAGTAATAATAATAGGGCTCGGATTTTCCTAGATGCGATAGCTGATGGATTTCTTCATCAAGTAGTTGCTGAACCGACTAGAGGGGATGCCATTTTAGATTTGGTTTTGGTGAGTAGTGAGGACCTCATAGAAGAAATGGTTGTAGGGGACAACCTTAGTTCAAGTGATCATGAGCTAATTCAGTTCAAACTGAAGGATTAACAAAAATAAATCTGCAACTAGGCTTTTTGATTTTAAAAGGACTGACTTTCAAAAATTAAGGCAATTAGTTAGGGAAGTGGATTGGACTGAAGTACTTGTGGATCTAAAGGTAGAGGAGGCCTGGGATTACTTTAAATTAAAACTGCAGAAGCTATCAGAAGCCTGTATCCCAAGAAAGGGGAAAAAATTCATAGGCAGGAGATGTAGACCAAGCTGGATAAGCAAGCATCTTAGAGAGGTGATTAAGAAGAAGCAGAAAGCATACAGGGAGTGG
The DNA here is from genome assembly GCF_009764565.3 of Dermochelys coriacea. Classification (NCBI taxonomy): domain Eukaryota; kingdom Metazoa; phylum Chordata; order Testudines; family Dermochelyidae; genus Dermochelys; species Dermochelys coriacea. The sequence goes on from NC_050076.1 coordinate 91,531,601, forward strand.
AAGATGGGAGGGATCAGCAGGGAAAGCTACCTTATTGAGGTCAGAATATGTAGGGATAAAGTGAGACAGGCTAAAAGTCAAGTAGAGTTGGAGCTTGCAAAGGGAATTAAAACCAATAGTAAAAGGTTCTATAGCCATATAAATAAGAAGAAAACTAAGAAAGAAGAAGTGGGGCCGCTAAACACTGAGGATGGAGTGGAGGTTAAAGATAATCTAGGCATGGCCCAATATCTAAACAAATACTTTGCCTCAGTCTTTAATAAGGCTAAAGAGGATCTTAGGGATAATGGTAGCATGACAAATGGGAATGAGGATATGGAGGTAGATATTACCATATCTGAGGTAAAAGCGAAACTCAAACTGCTTACTGGGACTAAATTGGGGGGCCCAGATAATCTTCATCCAAGAATATTAAAGGAATTGGCCCCTGAAATTGCAAGCCCATTAGCAAGAATTTTTAACGAATCTGTAAACTCAGGAGTTGTACCGAATGATTGGAGAATTGCTAATATAGTTCTTATTTTTAAGAAAGGGAAAAAAAAAGTGATCCGGGTAACTACAGGCCAGTTAGTTTGACATCTGTAGTATGCAAGGTCCTGGAAAAAATTTTGAAGGAGAAATAAGTTAAGGACATTGAAGTCAATGGTAAATGGGACAAAACACAACATGGTTTTACAAAAGGTAGATCGTGTCAAACCAACCTTATCTCCTTCTTTTGAGAAAGTAACAGATTTTTTAGACAAAGGAAACTCAGTGGATCTAATTTACCTAGATTTCGGTAAGGCGTTTGATACCGTGCCACATGGGGAGTTATTAGTTAAATTGGAAAAGATGGGGATCAATATGAACATCAAAAGGTGGATAAGGAATTGGTTAAAGGGGAGACTACATCGGGTCCTACTGAAAGGCGAACTGTCAGGCTGGAGGGAGGTTACCAGTGGAGTTCCTCAGGGATCAGTTTTGGGACCAGTCTTATTTAATCTTTTTATTACTGACCTCGGCACAAAAAGTGGGGAATCTGCTATATAAAGTTTGCCGATGATACAAAGCTGGGAGGTATTGCCAATTCAGAGAAGGATCGGGATATTATACAGGAGGATCTGGATGACCTTGTAAACTGGAGTAATAGTAATAGGATGAAATTTAATAGTGAGAAGTGTAAGGTTATGCATTTAGGGATTAATAACAAGAATTTTAGTTATAAATTGGGGACGCATCAATTAGAAGTAACGGAAGAGGAGAAGGACCTTCGAGTATTGGTTGATCATAGGATGACTGTGAGCTGCCAATGTGATATGGCTGTGAAAAAAAGCTAATGCGGTTTTGGAATGCATCAGGAGAGATATTTCCAGTAGGGATAAGGAGGTTTTAGTACCGTTATACAAGGCACTGGTGAGACCTCACCTGGAATACTGTGTGCAGTTCTGGTCTCCCATGTTTAAAAAGGATGAATTCAAACTGGAGCAGGTACAGAGAAGGGCTACTAGGATGATCCGAGGAATGGAAAACTTGTCTTATGAAAGGAGACTTAAGGAGCTTGGCTTGTTTAGCCTAACTAAAAGAAGGTTTAGGGGAGATATGATTGCTCTCTATAAATATATCAGAGGGATAAATACAGGAGAGGGAGAGGAATTATTTAAGCTCAGCACCAATGTGGACACAAGAACAAATGGGTATAAACTGGCCACCAGGAAGTTTAGACTTGAAATTAGACGAAGGTTTCTAACCATCAGAGGAGTGAAGTTTTGGAATAGCCTTCCAAGGGAAGCAGTGGGGGCAAAAGATCTATCTGGCTTTAAGATTCTACTGCTAAGTTTATGGAGGAGATGGTAGGATGGGATAATGTGATTTTGGTAATGAATTGATCTTTAAATATTCAGGGTAAACAGGCCGAATCCCCTGAGATGGGATATTGGATGGATGGGATCTGAGTTACCCAGGAAAGAATTTTCTGTAGTATCTGGCTGGTGAATCTTGCCCATATGCTCAGGGTTTAGCTGATTGCCATATTTGGTGTCGGGAAGGAATTTTCCTCCAGGGCAAATTGGAAGAGGCCCTGGAATTTTTTCGCCTTCCTCTGTAGCATGGGGCATGGGTCACTTGAGGGAGGCTTCTCTGCTCCTTGAAGTCTTTAAACCATGATTTGAGGACTTCAATAGCTCAGACATAGGTGAGGTTTTTCGTAGGAGTGGGTGGGTGAGATTCTGTGGCCTGCGTTGTGCAGGAGGTTGGACTAGATGATCAGAATGGTCCCTTCTGACCTTAGTATCTATGAATCTAGTCATGGCATACAGTGTATGTAATACTCTGCAGCCATAGAAATATACTGTCTGTTCCAAATGTGATTTTAAACCCCAACCCCCACCCCAATTTAAACATTCCCTGATGAATTAGGAATGTTACAGATATCCCACAAAAGAAAAACTGTAAATGACATTGTGTAGGATAGCATTAGCTAAAAGTAGCTCCGTGTTTCTGACCGCAGCTTTAGAATCCCAGTTTCCAACTATATCCCTTGTACAAAAAGGGATATAGTTGGAAATTACAATTGCAGTTTTATAATGCAGCCTATAGAAATACCTCAGAAAATTACTCGGATGACTTAGTTCCTCACTGAGATGTGAAATGTTCATTACCACATGGGCACAGTGGGATTATAATTTTAAAAGAGAGTTTCCTGGTTATTTGATTAGCTGCCAGCTTTCCTTTTGAGTAGTTACTGGACATTTTTTCTATAAGCATTTGCTAGAAGAGACCTACTTGACTGGACTTGTTGAGCTTTGGAAAAGATTTTTTCATTGTTTTTTCAACCTTACACAGCAAATTCTGTAAGTGAGTAATTCAGTTGTCATATTTAAACTTGAAGTGGATCAGAAATTACATGTCAGTTGTACAAATGAAGCTAGTTAAAATTCTGCTGTTGCTTACAGGAAAAAAACGTGATGCAGGTGTCTTGTGTAGTTACTGTGTATAGTACAAATAAATAGGTTTCCAATCTTCTCAAACTGTACCTTTGGAATAGAATGTTTTTATTTTACAGTGGAAAATATTCCCAATTATATAACAGGTTAATTATGGGTTCCCTGGGTACACAAATGTGCAGGTAATTAGAACTCTGTGGTTCAGAATGTCTTTTTTTAATAAATAACCTCATAATTAGAAATGTGGCTTGATAAACAAAAGATAATAAACTGAATAATTTTACTCAAAAATTTAATAAAACCTTTATTTTAGGGCGTCCCTTTGAAATTTAAAGCTACCATTTTTTATATGTGCATACATTCATCTTTGTAGGATCTAAAACAATGAATTAAGAGCCTTAAATGACAATAATAGTATTTCTGCAACGTTAGGGCCACCTGGATTTAAGTAACAATGTACTGTCATTTGTTTTATTTCTCAACTTTTGAATAGTCTTTTTTAAATTAGTGTTATTTATGTTAATAGGAATGAACAAAAAAGCCCATCTTTTTAAAATAAGCCTCCAAAACATTTATGTATTAACATTTTTTTTAAATATGAAAAACTCAAATTCCACATGTGCCAGGAATTGGTATGTATATAATGCATGCAATTTTGAAAACCAAAATCTAATCAAAGTAAACGTAAATCCATAAAATCAATTTAAGCCAATTGCAGTAACCATTTTAAAATTAATTTATAAAATTTTTTGCTTCCCTTCTCTAAGCATCTGAGCACCTTATTTTATAAAAGCAACTAGTTGTTATAAAATACCAGCTTTTCAATGTAAAGGTCAGCAATTAAGCCATGTTCCTCCACTTCCTATTGTTAAACTAAATAAAACATTCTGAGAAATTTGACCAAACAGATTAGTATTGTAGTGCCCTGAAGCATGTTAAACTCTGGCTGTGATGGACTTCTAGAAGGAGCACTTCTACAGGCACTGTGAATGCCCTGCCATGTGAAGTTTAAGTTATGTATATTGACAGAGTTACTCATGTGATGTAGGAGAGAGGAGTTCCAGATTATAAATGTAATCTTAAATGTTACTCACTTCTGTGCCGAGTAAGTAGCCATTGCGGACAACAGGTTTGTGCTGCATCCTGCATTAATTGAAGCTTTTAGGGACTTTTCAAGCCTAGCCCCAAGTAGCATATGTTGCAGTAATGCAGTCTGGGGTAATAAACCTGTATCAGTGGTTTGGGGATGCATTAGAAAAGAATGATCACAAACTCCAGGCCAACCATACATGTAAAAAGATAGTATGTGTTACAGCTAATAGCTGAGACCTCAGGTGTAGTGATAAAATTATGACTCCAGACTGCAAACTGTTGGCAACACCCACACAAATGGAAGGTGGTCTTTTCACCTTTGCTAGTTCTGCCCAGATGCTTCTCCTTAGCCATCAGCATTGCTTCCATTGTAGTTGAGTTTGGCCTGTCCCCACCTCTGAAATCTGGCATTAGTTGAGGGCACCCTCAATCTCAATATTTGTCTCAAGTTTCTTTAGTATCACTGTGTTACTGAGCTTCCTTAAAACGTGAGTAAGAGACTGTCTAATAATTGACTAGTGGGGATTTTCTGAGCAGGCGCTTCATCATATGCTATTTAAGTATAGCTGGCACCCTGGCTTCACAATGGGAAGCATTAACAATCTTCAATGAAGAGCACTAAAACACCTTCTCATTAGAATTCATTAGACACGTGGCAAAGCTCCAGACTGATGTAGTTGGCTGCAACCCATACAAAACCTCACTGAGTGGAATTGGACAGAACTCCATCAGAGAAGGCAATGTGTTCATAGCCAGCTGCTCTAGCACTGCTCCAGTAGTGCCAGCTTAATCAGCTTGTAGTTGGCTAAATTATTTTTTTTGAAATTCCTTCTGGTGTAAAAAGTTTGACTCTAACAGAGCTTAGGCAAATCAGGTTCACTTGATTTCCCTTCACAATGACCATTCCTGTTGGATGATGCTTGGCAGAGAATGATGCTTTAATAGAGAACATTACTCATGGGGGCATTCTGTGTCAAAATATTCTGCACACAATATTTTAAAATTCTGCAAATTTTATTTGTTAAATGTGGAGGTTCCACCATGGCATTGGGGAGCATAGGCCACTGGCTGAACAGAGGTGGGAGATCACTGTGCAGCTCCTCTCCAGGACACGGACTCAGTGGTGAAGCTGCACCCAACCCTGCCACAGCACAAGGACCGGGCCTGCCCAAGAAACAGCCCAGGGCCTTGCATCTCCATGTCAGGTGGACCAGGTGTGGGCAGGCAGGCTCAGCAAGGCAGGATCTCAGTGTGGAGGTATCCAGGTGTGGGTTGAGGGGGTTCTGTGTGGGGCCATCTGGGTGCGGGTGGCTCAGTGGGAGATCTGAATGAACAGGGGCTTGTTGGAGGGTTCTGGGTGCAACAGTAATGGGACTCTGCGGGGGGGGTCCAGGTAAAGGAGTGTGTGTGGGGGCTCTGTGGGGCGTTCAGATGCTGGGGGAGTGGGGCTCAGTTGAGTGGGCATCCAGGTGCAGCTGGTTGGGGCTCAGTGGGGTGGGGATCGGCGTTCGGGTGGCTCGTTGGCATGGTCCAGGTGAAGGGGGAGTGGGGCTCAACAGGAGGGTCTGGGTATGAGGGGGTCTGGATGCACGGGGGTTGTGCAGATGTGGGAGCAGCTCCCTGTACAGGGATCCCTCTCCCTACAGCTGAAGAGCCATGGGTGTGGGAAGTGGGGCGGGGGGAGTTTGCAGACCTTCCTACATCTGGGGGAGAAATCTGAGGGTGGGTCTGATGCATCCTCGGATGCTGTGCAGGGGAATAGGAAGTCCCATCCTCCCCAATCCAGCCAGCTGACTAGCAGCTGACCACAGCGCAAAGGGTAGGAGCCGCTAGCTGGGTCTTCCCTAGTCCTGCCCCCTTCCCCACAGTGATTTACCTCTCTGCCGGCTGCTCTGGGCACCCAGTACTGATGGGGAGGGTTGCGTGACAGTTCTTGTGGCTTCCCTTTGCTTCCCCATCAGAAAGTCATTTTTCGGCAGGGAAGCAAAGAAATCTGAAAGGGGACATAAATTCTGTGCATGCGCCCTGGTGCAGAATTCCCCCAGGAATAGAACATACTAACATCATGTTAATGGATAGGGAAGAGTGAAGTGCTGCATAATTCTGACATTTCCCTGAATGCAAATTGAAAAAGGAAATCATGAAGTAGAAAGTTGCATAGTTTGTTTGCTACACTTCACTCCTGCAGATGGTTCACAAAATTAACTTTTGTGTTTTGGAGCTGTAAATCATTGTGGGCAATTGTTAGTTTGTTTGGATTAAGAACTGATACTTTGCCCAGTTGACAGCATATTTTGCGTGGTTAACAGTAGTGGTCTGACTATTTTTCTACTCCGACCTAGCATATTTTGAGATTTTTGTTCTGTTTTTTTTTTTTTCTTTGCACACCTACAAGTTGCCTGGCAGTGACATTGCAAGTGGGAGTGATGTACTTTCTGATGTCATACCTAGTATTCCAAGCTCTCCATGCTTGCTTCCAAAAAAGAAAAACAAGCATAGGAATCTTGATGAACTCCCGTGGAGCGCAATGACAAATGATGAACAGGTAAGCTTTGTTTTCATTTATATTGGAGAGAACCAGTGTAGATGTACAGAAGAATTAAGACTCAATTAAATTGTTAGTTTAATAAAAGTTCTGTTGGTTACAGCAATGTAAGTATGATTTTGAACAACAGTACATGACTATTGAAGTGAGAGATCAAATTCCTCGTCAAGTATACGTATAGAGACTGCTAACTTTTTCCTTTACTTTTCATTCTGAATTTTTATCTTCGATGATACTCAACTAGGTTGAGTCAAGAATCATAGGAAATGCAACATTTGAGAGCATTTCTTTGATCCAAAATGGTACTGGTTCCTTCCTTTTACTTCTGCTTTGACTCATATTAAGAGCTAGCAGTTTTTAATAACTTCGTGTGTTTTGTTTTTATTAGGTTGAATATATTGAATACCTGAGTCGGAAAGTCAGTACTGAGATGGGTCTTCGAGAGCAACTTGATATTATTAAAATTATTGATCCCACTGCTCAGATCTCACCTACAGATAGCGAGTTTATTATTGAATTAAACTGTCTTACAGATGAAAAATTGAAACAGGTAGGTTAAAATTTTTTATTTCTCTTGAATTGGAGTTACCATTGCTCTCTGACCTGTGGTATGTGTTGATACATGTCTTGGAAAATCATCTATTGGGTTGTAATTAATTTTTTTTTTCCATATTCACTGAGTACCAGTGGGCAGGATGGAACACAAGGTATGTTGTTGAACTTTGGCTTTCTTCTTCAACAGTTTCATATCAGTATGTGATCTTGTACCTTTATATGAAACACATTATTTACATAAATGTGACTGAAGTGGTAAGTTAGTTCTGGTATGTGAAACAGTTTCAGACAAAATACTCGCTGAGTAACTTTCAAGATTTATGTCTCAATCCTGCAAATGCTTCCTCTGGTGTGTAACTTCACTTGCATGAGTCGTCCCAAAGTGGAGGTACTGCTTGAGTGACTATATTTCTACACCTACATAAGCATTTACACGATTGGGGCCTTAATTTGCTTGCAAAAACTAAACTAAACTTAAAGAAAAATAAAAATTCTCATGAGAGATGATTGATTTGGCAGCTTTCTAAATGAATATTTTTTGGGGAAAAAAATTATTGAAGCGAGAGGATTATTGACCTTATAGAAAATAGAGCAAAAATAACTCTTCACTGCGTGTGCAGAGTAACTACTCAGGCAGCCCTTAGTGTCACATGAGGTGGAGGGTACCACAACTTCATTTTTTATCATAAGCTTTGTTTTCCCTCCACTTATACTATTTCTGAACCTATTTTGGGGCCCTGTTTTGGCATGATGCCAAGCACCCTCAGCTTTTATTGAATTCAATTGAAATTGAGAGCACTCAGGTCCATCACAGATTCATGACCATTTCATATTTCAGAACACTTAAAAAAACCCAATCCTAACCTAAAATGGATAAGAATCTACTCTTCTGAGGGTTACTACTGGCTATGTCTATGTAGTACAGTAAGTTTATAAAACATAATTTACTTAAACAAATGTTAGTCATCTTTTGCTACTATGGCTGACCTTTCTACATGGTGATATATTTTTTGTAAGACATTAAATAGAAAGGGGAAGAATGTTTGTTTATATTAAAGTAAAAATGTCAAGTAATTCCCTAGCTAATTACATCTATTTTAAGAAAGCCAAAGTGAAGATGTTCGCAGTGGTCATTACAATAAGTAGTTTTAACTGGCTAACTGAATCGTTGTTTTAGACTTTTTGGTTTTGTTTTTCCCCCCAGAACTTAGTTGTAATAAACATAAAATATACAGCTTTTCCATTAAATATGCTGTCACCAATCAAGCTTTTATCATTTTTTAATGCTTTTGTTCTAAAGGTGAGAAACTATATCAAGGAACATGGTCCTCGACAACGGTCTGCAAGGGAAAGCTGGAAGAGAAGCAGCTACAGTTGTGCAAGCACCAGTGGCGTGAGTGGTGCAAGTGCCAGCAGCAGCAGTGCCAGTATGGTCAGCTCAGCAAGCAGCAGCAGTTCCAGTGTGGGCAACTCTGCTTCAAACTCCAGTGCCAACATGAGTCGAGCACACAGTGATAGTAATTTATCCACGAGTGCTGCAGAGAGAATCCGGGACTCAAAAGTAAAACTTCTAATCGTGCGCACGTGTGTCTGTGTGTGTGAGAGAGAGTGAGTGTGCATATCAATTGTTTGTTTAAGTCACTTACATGATTGTCGTATTTTTACTGAAAGAAAAAGTATCGTTGATAGTTGCCGGACCCAAGGAAATTATTTGACTGGCTGCCTCATGACATGATGGTAAAGTGTCTAAAGGTGTTCTTATTGCTCCATATCACTTTTTTTTGCAAGTGAAGAATTGTTTTGAGATGTGTGTATGTGGTAGGGCTTAGACTAGTTTGAATTTTGTTTGAGTATTTAAAGAGCTGATAAATCAGCTTGACTCTTTTAATGATAAAAGCATGTGTTCTTCTTTTGAATTTATTAAAGATCAATTAATATTTCAGAGCACAATACATGACTATTAAAGAATACCTTGATCTTTGATAGAACTTGTCTGGCTTCCTATTTCTTTTTGTTTTTTCAACATATTTCTCATAGATTACTTGCTCATGCAAGCTTTGGGTGTACACTGAGAAGTGATTCTTTACAAGTAACATTATGGCATCTGTGTCTCAATTATTTTCATTTTGTGTGTGTGTATTTCTTCCAATTTTGCAGACTCAGTCTGGGCTTTAAGACAAGCTGATTTCTCTTGGTCTCATGACTCATCACTAATAGTTAAGGTTCTTCATCTCAAAGGCTCAGTTTTATCTATGCATTCTCTTCCAGTGAGCTTGCACAAGTACAACTGATAGATACTTAAACAGTTTGGACAATGCACAACATGGAATAGAATTTGCATCTTGCTCACTTAGTTGCATTGGCTCTGCATGGCTAAACAGTAAAAAGCAGTAAAAACTTGCTTATTTTAGTGACAAAATTAAGTAGGATTTTGAATAAACACATGGAATAGATCTGAGTAAGGATGCCTTTTTTAGTCACTTCTCAGAGCAGACCCTAACTTTACACTAATTTATGTTCACTAAAATCCATCTTTAATGTTTCTAATAAAGGACCATTTATTCCAGTAGTCTAGATATAGAAGAACTCATTTTGCCATTTGTCTTTATTTTAACAGAAACGTTCTAAGCAACGGAAGCTACAGCAAAAGGCTTTACGCAAGAGACAGCTGAAAGAGCAGAGACAGGCTCGGAAGGAAAGACTGAGTGGATTGTTTCTTAATGAAGAAGTGCTCTCTTTAAAAGTGACTGAGGAGGACCATGAAGGAGATGTGGATGTTTTAATGTGACAGGGATGAATTTATCAGTGTTCTTTCTAAGCCTTAAGTGTATTATCTTTGTTTACATACGTTTCTTGACCAAATTTTTGATTAGGACAGAGCTAACAATGCATCAAACAGAACCCTCTAAGTGTAATTTTAATATTTTGAACATTTATAACTTATTCAAGTGAGCTGACTTTTTAAGACTAACAGTTTTGACTAGGATTGAGACTTCGACAATTTCACAGTGACTTTAACAAGCTGCTGAAAAGATACTGTCTAAAAATAAGCCACTGAATTAGGTTTGTATGGTAATTGCTTTCAAGAAGCTAACTGCAATGGATTGTTCTGTTAAATGGGTTGGTACTCTTAAAGACACGCTGATGCTCATAGCAAACTTTGGGAAAAAAACAACAACAAAAAAACAACAAACCTGTTTCTAAATAGGAAATCTCACCTTTGTCTTATTCTGTGTTCCCCTTATTTCTTATTAGGAGCTTTGTTTTCATGAAAACAGGATCTCAGTTCTATAAGTTACTCTGTTCTTTCCCCTCACCCATATCAAATCCTAATACTTCATGAAATTGGATTTTTGGAAATGATGGTTATGATTTCACTGAAAGAATTATGAAGTAATTGGGGAGTAATAAGCAGAAGCAGACTTCTCACCACAAAAAGCTGTAACGCAAATGTCAGCTAGTAACAAAATGTAGACAAAAAGGTCATTTTCAAAAGTAGATTTTTTTCTAGGAGGAATTGGCTGTTCTTTAAGATGTAAACCTTAGTCTCTAAAAAGTTATCTTGCTCCTCAATATTTGGATGATTAGTTTTTGGTTCCTTTGATAGTCTTATTTATGTTGTTAATGGTTAATCAGTAAATTCTTTCTTGATGATAAGAAGAAAAAACCCTAAAAAAATGAAAATCTAATACATTACATTAATATCTATGTTTCAATCATAGAATACTATTCATAAAGCCTTAAAAAGTGTTACTGGAAACCAAAGTGCAAACAATTGATGCCCAAACTTGGTAGATATTTCTTTATGGCCAAAACTATATGTAAGAATAACTATTTGCTGTTGGCAAGAGAACCTAGTTATTGATGCAGCTGTGTGTTTTACCTATATGCTGCCAGTTTATTTACCACTTGCAGAATAGTTTAAGGTGATGGAACTTTTTTATGAGGTAGTGTATCATTGCTAATCTAACTCGGAGTACTGGTTTTGTTGTATAGCCTTTTGAATAAGTCTTGTTGAGGAGAACAAGATACACCTTTTAGTTTTTACTTCTGCACCTGAAAACTCCAATTGAGATGATTTTATTCTTGACAATTAGTAAACCAATTTCTGACTTTATTATGGAAATGTTTGTTGTTGGGTTCATCTTTTGTTTTGGATAAAATTGCTGTGTGTTCATTCCAGTGCAACTATTAGAGGTGAAAGAGGTGACTAGAATTCTGAATTCAGAAAGGTGACCTTTCTCATTTATATTGGTGCTTCATTAATATCATTTAGATTTGTTCACTCTGGAGATAATGAGTTTGTCCCTTACTGTCAATTTAATGTGGCCTCAGAAAACAGGAGTCCTGAGGCATGCATTTTCAGGATTGGGACCTAACTCTGCTCGTGAATAATTTTATACATGTGAGTAGTCCTATCAACTCAGTGTGACTATCCACCAGTGCAAGTGTTTGCAGGATTGGGCCCTAAATTAGTCCTGACAGTAGAATTTTATTGCTTTCTGGGGGGCTGCAAAAGTTAAATAAGGAGAAAAAAATCTGGGGACAAAGAAAATGTTAACAATACTACAGTTGAGATCACACTTTCAGTGGAAGATCAAAAGTAAAAACTTCTATACATGTGTGTGATGACATACGTTTAGACTGTAGCATCTTTGGAAATATTTGTTTGTTAGTAAATGACAGGCGTATTACTGTTCAGACTACAAACTCCAGAACATGGACCACCTGTGAGGAGATGCAAAATATACTGGCGATCTGAAATGTCTAGTAAGTATTTATAATGCCATGTGCCAAATGAAAGGGCTTCAATAAGAGAGGTCCACAGTCAAAATAGTAAATGTAAACTCTTCTTCTCAGTTGATTCTTCAAAAGTCACTAACAAGTTTGATTGCCCACTGTCTTCAGTGCAATGAGAAATATCAACTTAATTGTCAGTTTTAAAATTGAAATACCTGCTATGTCATTTGTCTTGTCATTTGAATATACTGGTAACTTGTCCTGGGCAATGAGCTCTTTTTTTATTACTTGTCTCTTTTATACGTGATTGCAATAGTAAAATACAAAAACAATCCCATAAACTTGAATATTAAATCTTGTTTGTAGTGATAAGTGTAACTCAAACCAAATAATCCTTATGCTTTCTGTTAACAAGTTTCTGAGATGGAGGATAGATGAAATTTGTATTGCTGTTAAAACTGCTAATTTCAGGATCCAATTATTGAACCCTTGTGGCAGAAGTTCACAAATTCATCATGAAACATTTCACATAATCCATATAGGTATCTATCGCAGTTCAGTATAGCCTTTATTTTCTACAGTGGCTTTGAAATATGCATCTTTATCTAAAGAATATTGTACATAGAGCATTGAAATGCTGAAATTAATTGTAAGAAGGGGGCAATATCTCAATTTTTGGGGGCATGGAAGTGTCACTTTATTTTTCTGTCTCAGCAAGTTTACTCTTCAAAGTGTAAAATTATTAGTTATTATTGCAAGAGGTGACCCCTCATTTTGATGAGATGCAACTCTTTTGAGTCACTTATTACCAGCTTCAGAGTAGAGTAAATGTCAGTGTTAACCCCAAAGCAGTTTGTCACCGTTACTTACCAGAATGGCAAGTTAGTTAGTTTTTTCTAAATAATAAATTCCTAAATCTAAACCTTAAGTTATAGAGCAACATTTGAGGAAGACCTTGCTATAGCAATTATGTGCAGTAGCAGAATTCCTTGAAATGGGAAGCTTCACTGAAAGGAATGGAAAGCCTGAGGCTTTCATATTTTTATCTGTTTGTCATTGGAAAATGTTATATAAAAATAAGTGAAGCATTTCATATTTGTTTTAAACTGGATATCATTCAAAACATTAGTTTGTTTAAAAATACTAGAATATTAAAACAAAACGTTGTATTAGCCTCCAAGCTTTAACTTAAGTTCTCACCTCTGTAGATAAGGATGTATATATCCCCATTCGTCATAATGAGGATATATCACTTTTAATGTGCCTTAAAGTGAGTCTGACACTTGTTTAAAATTATGTATTGGAAAAGGAAAAGAAATTAAAATTACTACGAAATGAATGGTTAGCTAAAATAGGTCCCTCCTAGACAAAATCTGACCATTTTTTTTAAAAAATGAAGAGCAGAATGAGTCATTGATTTAAATATTAGCCAATATAATTCTTCATTAATATTTTACAACACAAAATGAGAGGAAAAGAAATAGCATTTCTATCCTGGTGTTTTAGTGGTCCTATATAAAACAGTGTAAATCTAAATTTAAGCTTAGTGGTTAAATATTTCCAGTTTTCATCAACTTGGATGAATAGTTTCCAGAACTATTTTGGCCAAATGGTGGTGGTGGTTCACCATCACCTTGAGAGTTCAGCTCCTTATTGTATAATTTTGATGATGGTAGTCAAGAAGGGTGGAGGAAAAAGTGGCTTCCAAAAGGTGCCAAAATGGTGCTGCTTTAATAATTTGTAGTTTTTAGCATCCTGCAACTAAAGTAAAATCTTACATTATTGGTTATTCAGTTATAACTGTGTGGTTCTTTGGTCACCAAACTGAACATTCTTCATGTTCTTTATCTCATGCATCTGAATGTTTTGACTTTCTTATCTTGGTCTTGTAAAACCGGTCCATCAGAGGCCAAGTTCTCAATACCTCAGAAAATAAGACTCTAGGTAATTTTTGTTCTGAGGTCCTTATTTACACTTTGAGACTGTGTATCTGAGCTGGAGCGAAAATAGCTCCAAGAACAAAAGGTGTAACAGAATGCAAAAAGTTAAATACTTCTGTCCCTTCATAGATTACAATTCTCACATTTGAACAAATAACTTTTTTCAGTACCAGCGTTTTTTTGTCAATGATTTTGGTCTTCACTTTTAAAATGCAGTGTCATTTCATCACGTACTTACCCCTGGTGTCCATCTAATTTATGGATTTGTAGTTGAAAACAATATTTGTTTTGCCACATGGATGTTAGTTACTACTGCGATTTGTCATCCCATCTGGTCTTTGCAGGACTGACATCATAGCTACAGAAAGAAGCCAAACGGTTAAAATTTTAGATCTTTGAACTGCGTTTTTAAAAGTCCAATCCTGCTTTTTATCCCTTGGTTACATTGCTTCCAATATTTAAATTTCCAAGTGGAAAAGGAAGTGCTAATAGTTATTTGGTTCCTGAGTATTTGTTCTGTGGCTATCTTGAGCTTTGTAACAGCTGTGATATAAATTTAATCCATTTAGTCTCTGCAAGAACATTAACAGTTTGCCTGGGAATTATTTCTCTGTAAAGGCTTAGAAGGAGCACTGAAAATCTAACTGCAAGAGGACTGTTTATATTTTAAAAAAAACCAAAAGTAAGTCTTGAGCACGATTAAACATGAGGAAGAAAGAACTACCTGACAGACCTGTTCACTTTTTGTATATGTATAGCTAATTTCGTCTTCTGTTTTGTTTAAATGGTTTCAGTATTTTCTTCCTTTAACAGCCTGACAAACTTAATTAGATTAAAAGATGCTAAACTTATATTCAGTACAGAATGCTTACTGTGAACAGTAAGCAAAAATCAGATCTCTCTTGGTTCAATATTTAGTTTTTTAATGTGAACTTTTTTATATTGTGGTCAATAAAACGTGGAGATCTTTCTCTAGAAACTATTGCTTAAATTTATACATATGCATTTAAACTATAAAAGAGGACATATTAGATGTGGAAAAATGTGTATAAATTTGACAATATGTATTGATCTGAGTTGCTGAAAGGCCTATAAGCCTATACTTTTTTCTTCAAAAGTATGTTGACATGTTGGCCTTTAAATATTGGTGGTTTCTAAAAATTTGTTTTAGATGTCTGAAGCGTCGTGTTAGGCCACAGATTCTCATGCCCAGCATTTAAGACTAGCTGGCCTAATGGTCACTATTTTGTTGACTGACTGATTCTGCAGTTCTTTTGCATGGAAAACTCAGATGAAATGGGTTGTCTGCATAAAGACCCATTCTTGCAGTCCTTGATTTGTGAAGTGCAGATTTTAGCCCAACTTAAACCTTGTATGTTTGATGCTTTGGTCTGAATGAATAATAGTCAGAGAAGAGAAATGCAGAGAGCTTTAAAACATTTCATAATATGGTTAAAATTTTCAAATTCATTCATTCTAAAAGGTCAGTGATGATGGAACCCTGAGACTAAAAGTCATAACTAAAGCAAGAAGGAAGTTATCTCATTTGAAAAATCTGCTTCAAATAGTCTTTAGAGTTATAATGTATGAAACTGTTAAATTGGAGCTATTTTTCCAGGGTTTCTGCTACATGTATTGCAACAACGCACTTTTGTACATAAAACTGCCCTCTGTAAATTCTGTACCTACTTGCCACAGTGTTTATAGAAAGCTTTTTTCTGAAGTTGTGAAGAACTTAATAGCTGCAACACTGGTGACTGACTCTATTTTCAGCTCTTCATTGTATTTAAAATAGTCATGTGAACATCAAATTAGGGGTTGGAATTAAAAACACAGCAAAGATGTGCTGATGAAACTAAAAATGTGGTCTTGTTTTGAACAATAAAGTTTGACATGAGGTTTATGTGCCCATTGCCCAACATGTGGGCAGATGGCACAAAGAAATGAAGCATGTTTAAACTGCCTTTGGTAGAAGACAGCATGTACAGCCCTAGTTAAATATAAATAACCCAGCAAAGGTTCATAGTAAAACATGCATTTCATTAAAGCAGATGTGCTTTCAGTTGAACTCTGATGGATCAGAGGAAATGAGTTGCATAACCTGAGACCCACTAGCAAAAATGCTCTGGCTTTAATCAGTGACTTTGCACCTACAGACTAGGTCATTTGTTCTCTACGATCCTGGTGTTGTGCATATGGAGAGGAAGTCTCTAAGAGTACACCTTCACTGTTAATCTATCCCCACACACAAACCTCTGATCTGAGTTTTTAGTGGTGCTTTCAACCCAGGCTAGCTGGCCCATTCTGCGGTATTGGCTAAAGCCCAAGTGAGGCTTTCAGTCAGGCACGTAACCCATCTACTTTATAATGAAGATGCAGGTAAAACCACTTGAGGGGGCTGATAGTCCTCCACTGCATTCCCACAATTCCCATTGTATGCGCAGAAGGACAGATAAGTTCTCCCACAATTCACTGGGAAGGAATCAAGTGGCTCTGCTGCTGTAGCACAAGAATCATGGGACAAGCCTACGGAAGTACTAGTGTCACACAATGCTGGCTTCAGCATGGTGTGTGAGCTTTGCAGTGTGGTGGCTCACACCTGGGCCAGGGTAACTTGGGTGCTCAGGCCTGGCTGCTGATTACTTGAGTTAACTAGTGAAGACCTATCCTAAATAGATACATTCAGAATCGTATAGGCAAGGCCTTGTATATTCTGCTATGTTTCAGAATTTGTTGTAGAATTGACTCCTCAGTTTACCAATTAAAATGGAGCAATTTAATCTCAAAGTATTGCAATCTAGAACAGTTAAGGTTTTTAATTTTGTCTGTTTCCACTAGAGGGTGTTCTGTGATTGTATTATTTACCTCCTCTGACAGCACAGTTTAAGAGACTTGTTCTTGAAACAGTGTTGTTTATTCATTTCCCCTTCTTTATTCCTCAAAGTTATACTTATCAGGATGACTGACTCATGCTCTAGAATGTTTTAGTAGGAGAGAGAAAACCTATAAAAGAATGTGGTATCTATCTCTTACAATTAAATTTACACATTTCAGGTAGTTTTTGTAAAAGTTTAATTTAGCTTTTTTTTTTTTGATAGGTGACTACCATAATTTTTCTCTGTTGATGGTGCTCCCATTTGTGAGATGGACGTGTATCCTACCTGTCGTTCACAGGGAATAGGGAAAACTTTAAAGTCTCTTGGACTTTGGTTCAAATCCAGCACTGCTGAATATTAGCTGAAAGTTGCTAACAGCTGCATGGCTAGGTAGCTGATGTGAAATGAAATAGTCTGAATTCAGTTCCTTCTGGTGGGCAGGTATTTACATCACAAAACTCAGATCATGGCACTTGGCACCCTTAGAAAAATGGCAGTGGTGCGAACTCCTACCCTTTCACCGATTTATTCCAGGTAAAGTTTGGGGCTCATTGGTGGGTGACGTGGGGAATTTGGATTGCTGCCTCTGCTGAACCAGTTCTATAGGTAAACAAAATGCTTCACGTTCTGCTTGTGTCCTTTATCCTAGTTAAACATCTTTCCTTAATATAGACAACAACTGCTGCATAGGGTGGTGTTTTCCCCTGGAGTCTCAGACATGTTCTGGGAGCTCGTGGCCCTACTGGTCTTGTATAGTATTAATACTCTTTGTACTAGAGTGGATCTACAGTGACAGTATCATTCTCCTCCTCATGATGCTGCATAAATAGCCAGCTTAGCATGTTGAAGAAAATTCAGGCAGGAGGGAGAGAATTTCTGAGGCAGGTACTTGCCCAGAACCCTTGCTTGTGCAATGCTCAGGAGCTCTCCAGTGCATGTATTGTTTGCAACCACAGAGGCCCAAAGCAATTTAGGTGCCTAACTTCCATTGATTTCAGCATCTCTAAAGTGCAGAGATGCTCCCACCAGATCACCATCTACAGTGGAGTCAGGGCAGGCTGGTGGAGGTGATCTTGGGACTGGCTCTAGCCAGGGATGTGCCTGCCCCGGAACACTTAAGCTCCAACAAGAGCGAAGCAATGTCTTGTCGTCTTAGAGTTTAGGTGCTCCGCCCAGGGAAGACCTCACCTGCTAGAAAGCCTTGCCCTGTGGTCAGGTTTGACGTTAATTGCTACTTCGCAGTAGGCCCCTTCTTAGGCCTCCCAGTAGTTGGACTTAATTCTCAGGAGATCCCTAACTTTAAACACACAGGTGCACTTTCTCTCTTTCTCCCCCTCCCTCCTAGTTTCTACAATGAGGGAGGAGCTTAGATCCTATTAGTATCAAGCTGGCCCTTGCTGCATATTTAGAGTTGGACATGCTGCATGTAGAAAGTCTCCAACGCTACGTGTCCTTTATGTGCTCAGCTGCAGTGTTCTTTACTGCTTTGCAGACAGTGGAGTTGGTATCCTATTCATACACGTTTTCCCTCTGAGAAGGGGAAAACTGGCTGGAAAAATTGACCGTTCAGCTCCTTCAGCAGCAGTGTGTATTTTTACTCCTCCTTGCCTACTGTACTGTAAAGTATTCCCAGTGGCACTTTGTTTGTGTATACATCATCAGTAAGAAGCATGGAGAGAGTGAGGGAAAGAGCTGAAGAGTGGAGGTGCAAAGTTTCAGAACACACCTCTTGGTAATAAGTCTGGATTTGCAGTCACATGAAATCTGCTCTAGTGTTTTGTAAAGAAACAGGAGCTTCCTGTACAAACTCCCTAGATGGACAGATTTTTAGATAGCTAATTCTAGAATACTGGCCCTACCAAAAGTTTACCCAAAGAGCCCTGGAGTGAGGGAATATATTTTGAAAAGGTAATGAGATACACCATACAGCTATTAACAACTGGATACTTTGGTCATCAAAAGTCCTCTTCTCTTCCCAATCTTGTAGTATCTTCTTTACCTACTAGGAAGTTGAAATGGTGGTGCAGAGGAGAGACCAGGGCTGCATAAGGAGATGTGTGGATTACAGCTAGACACGCCATTTGTTCACATCCCTTTAGACATGTTAGTTGGGAATCTCTTTTCCTCAGTGCAATGCTGCTTGGGGATGTGTAGCTGCCCATGTTGTTTTCTCCTCACTGTAACAGCACACTACAACCACAACCTAAAAGTAGCCCTACCTTTTCCACATAACTAAATACAATTCTTAGTATTAAACCATACAAATTGGAACAAAGTATTAAAATGTGCAGCAGTTGTACATCAGAGAAATCTGCAGACATGGGGATCTTAATATTTAATAATTATGTTCCCTCTTCATTACACCGTTTTGTATTCTGGATTTTTTTCCTTAATTTCTGTTGTCCTTTTAGACTGTCATATTGAATGTCCTTGAATGTTAAGGGTTGATCCATAAATTCTCTGATGGTATGGTGGAATTATTGACCTCCTTTAGAGAGAGAGCCCATATTGTATCCCTTTAACAATTTTGTATGTGCTATAAGGAGGGTCACTTGGGTAATAAAACCAGGTTTTTACAGTGTAAAAATAATGGTAAAGGGAAAAAATCAGAAGGAAGAGCTGAAGTAATTCTAGGATGGATTTACTCATTAAAATTCCTAGTCTTGTTTTTTAATGCAACTAAGCTCTTGGCCTCTTCTGGTACTGAGTTGCACAAGTTAATTAGGAATTGTTAATTATTTCTGTTCATGAGTATTTACATATGTGGCATTTAATTTCATTGGCTGTTCTCCTTGCCTTTGCGTTATAAGAAAAGGCAAACTGAAGAGTCCAACTGAATACCTCTCTGCCATTTATTTTATTTACTTTGATCCTATCTCTTCTAACCTAATAGTCCGAAACGTTTTATTTTCTCTTATTACGATTTGTATTGCAGTAGTGCTTAAGCACATCTCCATTATGCTAGGTGCTGTACAATCACAGACCAAAAAGACAGTCCTTGCCTGGAGATCTTTCAATTTCTCTAACCATTTCTCTAGAGCCTTTCTCTACTTTTACTTTTTCATGTTGGATCTCCCTTTAGTTAGGGCAATGAGAATGGAAGACAGGATTCATGATCAAGACAAGCCATCCAATTCAGTAACATTCTATAATCTGTCCCTTTCTTAAGGCAGCCTCATATCTTGTCACCACTGAGCAAATATTCACATTGAACTGTGCACGATGGCACCTACTACTTTTTCTCTGAGTTGTTACACACTGGTGGGTTCTTAAATTACCTGTATCAGTGCATCAAATTGTTCTTTCCACTGGGTGTCACCTTGCGCTATCCGCACAGACACACCCCTGGAGCCCCGACCTCGGGTATTCTATCTGCTACCCAAGATCCATAAACCTGGAAATCCTGGACGCCCCATCATCTCAGGCATTGGCACCCTGACAGCAGGATTGTCTGGCTATGTAGACTCCCTCCTCAGGCCCTTCGTTACCAGCACTCCCAGCTATCTTCGAGACACCACCGATTTCCTGAGGAAACTACAGTCCATTGGTGATCTTCCTAAAAACACCATCCTAGCCACTATGGATGTAGAAGCCTCTACACCAACATTCCACACAAAGATGGACTACAAGCCGTCAGGAACAGTATCCCTGATACTGTCACGGCTAACCTGGTGGCAGAACTTTGTGACTTTGTCCTGACCCATAACTATTTCACATTTGGTGACAATGTATACCTTCAAATCAGCGGCACTGCGATGGGTACCCGCATGGCCCCACAATATGCCAACATTTTTATGGCTGACTTAGAACAACGCTTCCTCAGCTCTCGTTCCCTAATGCCCCTACTCTACTTGCGCTACATTGATGACATCTTCATCATCTGGACCCATGGAAAAGAAGCTCTTGAGGAATTCCACCATGATTTCAACAATTTCCATCCCACCATCAACCTCAGCCTGGACCAGTCCACACAAGAGATCCACTTCCTGGACACTACGGTGCTAATAAGCGATGGTCACATAAACACCACCCTATATCGGAAACCTACTGACCGCTATTCCTACCTACATGCCTCTAGCTTTCATCCAGATCATACCACTCGATCCATTGTCTACAGCCAAGCGCTACGATATAACCGCATTTGCTCCAACCCCTCAGACAGAGACAAACACCTACAAGATCTCTATCATGCATTCCTACAACTACAATACCCACCTGCTGAAGTGAAGAAACAGATTGACAGAGCCAGAAGAGTACCCAGAAGTCACCTACTACAGGACAGGCCCAACAAAGAAAACAACAGAACGCCACTAGCCATCACCTTCAGCCCCCAACTAAAACCTCTCCAACGCATCATCAAGGATCTACAACCTATCCTGAAGGACGAGCCATCGCTCTCTCAGATCTTGGGAGACAGACCAGTCCTTGCTTACAGACAGCCCCCCAATCTGAAGCAAATACTCACCAGCAACCACACACCACACAACAGAACCACTAACCCAGGAACCTATCCTTGCAACAAAGCCCGTTGCCAACTCTGTCCACATATCTATTCAGGGGATACCATCATAGGGCCTAATCACATCAGCCACACTATCAGAGGCTCGTTCACCTGCGCATCTACCAATGTGATATATGCCATCATGTGCCAGCAATGCCCCTCTGCCATGTACATTGGCCAAACTGGACAGTCTCTACGTAAAAGAATGAATGGACACAAATCAGACGTCAAGAATTATAACATTCAAAAACCAGTTGGAGAACACTTCAATCTCTCTGGTCACTCGATCACAGACCTAGGAGTGGCTATACTTCAACAAAAAAGCTTCAAAAACAGCCTCCAACGAGAGACTGCTGAATTGGAATTAATTTGCAAACTGGATACAATTAATTTAGGCTTGAATAGAGACTGGGAATGGATGAGTCATTACACAAAGTAAAACTATTTCCCCATGGTATTTCTCCCTCCCACCCCACCCCCCACTGTTCCTCTGATATTCTTGTTAACTGCTGGAATTAGCCTACCTGCTTGTCACCATGAAAGGTTTTCCTCCTCCCCCCCCCTGCTGTTGGTGATGGCTTATCTTAAGTGATCACTCTCCTTACAGTGTGTGTGATAAACCCATTGTTTCATGTTCTCTGTGTGTGTGTATATAAATCTCTCCTCTGTTTTTTCCACCAAATGCATCCGATGAAGTGAGCTGTAGCTCATGAAAGCTTATGCTCTAATAAATTTGTTAGTCTCTAAGGTGCCACAAGTACTCCTTTTCTTTTTGCGAATACAGACTAACACGGTTGCTACTCTGAAACTTGTCCACACTGAATTTCATCAGTTGTTTCCCAATCACTGGGCTTTGAGGTCCCTCTAAAGTTCCTTGCAATTCTCTTTAAGCTAAATAATGTCACTGGAAATGTCATCTCCATTCCCCTCTTTTCCTGGATAATCATTAGAACACCACTTCTAGTACAAAACCTTGGGACACCCCGCAATTAACCTGCGGCCATGTGTAAAATTGACCAGTTGTTCCTACTCTTATTTTCTACTTGCTAATTAGGGTTCAATCCATGACAGAACTTTACTTCTCAACCTGTGAATGCTTTGCTGTATTGGTGGTCTTTTGAGGAAGATTTTTTTAAAAAAGCTTCCTGAAAGTCCAGTTAAATATCTACTGGTTCGCCTTTATTTGCTACTATGTTGACTCCTTCAAAGAATTCTAATAGATTGGAGAGATGCAGTTTCCTTTACACAAGTCATGTTGGTTTGTCCTTTATGTTATGCTTATGCCGGTGTTTTATAACTTCATTTATTGTGTCAACTAATTTACCTGAGGCTCATGGACCTGTAATTCCCAGAAACGCTCCCTGTTTTAAAGATAAATAAAACATTGGCTACCTTCCAGTAGCTGATTTGTAATGACACCTAAATTATGTAGCCTAGTAGCTTTAGACACTTCATTCTTAAATCCCTTTGGATGAATAGGCAACTTGATAGAGCAATGTGGGGCAACTTGCATTAGCTAAGTTATAT
Source organism: Dermochelys coriacea (assembly GCF_009764565.3). NCBI lineage: Eukaryota > Metazoa > Chordata > Testudines > Dermochelyidae > Dermochelys > Dermochelys coriacea. Next base: position 91,554,298 of record NC_050076.1, read on the forward strand.
CTGGTTGGTTGACAAACAGAGAAATCTAGTCTTCAAATCTCAGTCCAGCACCTTCTGTGAACACAATAGATGCCTTACAAAACTTTGAACTGTGCAAACCCATGCCTTCAAAGTAGCCAAAACTGATTCTTGTTTTATATCATGCAATGATTTGCAATCAGATAATATCCGCAGGGTAATAAACAAGAATGTGAGTGCTTTCTAGTAGTGGACCAGGTTACTAGAGTTGGTTGAATCATGGAAAAAAAATGACAGGCCTACTAATCTATTTGAAATATTCTACTAATACACTATTTGAGTACTATTTGGCTGTCTCTGTTTTAAATAGAGTAGGAAATTGGCTGCCTATACAGTGTATCTGAGCTGCAGTATCTCCTGTTGCTCTAACAGTCACTCTTGTCGGCATGGAAACAGTATTACCAGAAACCATTTATATTGGTTTATTTGGTAGGCAGATGAAAGTAATATGTATATAAATATTTCATTAATCCAAAGAGAAAATGTATATTGACATGAAAGGGAGCATGTCCCTTATGAAGTCTGAAAAACAACATCCTCATCTCTGTTAGCATTGAAATATGTTCAATAAGGTGAGTTTATTTACCAAATAGAAGCCATTCAAAGCATAAGTACGGCTTACTAACCTATTACTCTTAACAAATCCATGCACTTCCTCCTGAAAGGATTTAGATCGTAAAACTGTTTGTTTGAAGTTACAAACGCTAGTCAACCGAAAATGAAGCACTGACTAAAATCTTAGTACAAACCCATTTGCAGGTTGATAAAATGAGTGTAATTGATAGTTCCAAATACCTTATTGGCATATGTATTAAAATTCTAGAATGTTTCTTTTTCTTAGTATTGCATTAACGGTAATTTCTATGTAATGCTTGAATTCATTTTTATATTTGCACAATACACTATTAGATAAAAAAGTGCCAAAATATGTGTAAGGAGGCCATCACTTTAGCTTAATTGCACACAAATTTCCTGCAGACTCTGATGCTTAAGACCAATAACGAGACTCCTACAGCTAGAATAAACGCATTAGCTTATAAATTTAGAGCTTCTACCTGCTTTGCAGAGGGAGAATCGTCTCTAAATGAGCCTAGTAACATTGATTTGTGATTAATCATTTTACTTAGTGACTCATCTGTGATCACAGTACAACAAAAATGCCATGTTTGCTTAGTGGCATTAACTCCATTTATCTTCTGGGCATGCAGAGAATTGCCTTGTTAATGTGGAACTGGGAATATGTCTGAACAATACAGTCGTTTAAAAATTGGTCAGTTTTTGATAACGCAGAATTGGAACTGAAGGAAAAGGCAATTGATTAAAACAAACCAACAACACCCCCTTCAAATTTAATAATTCCATTTGGTCAAACCAAAGTAGTATTTGAAGTAACGAGCTTGCATCTGCAAAACCAAAATAATTTTACTCTCATTTGCAGGGCATCTTCTACTTGCGGCTGAATTCTTCACTTCGGTTTTTCATATTGGGCCCAGTTCTGCAAGCTGATGAGTGCTCTCAACTTTTAGGATATTATTAGATTAGGATTGTAGGGTTTACTTGCTATGTTAGCACCACAATTTTAATAAGTTATCTGTGTTCCACTTGACTCTAATCCAGCTGTGTCCTTGCCTTTCAAACAAGATTTCTGAAAATGTGTTTTGGGAAGGGAGGTTTGATGAGTTTATGGAAGAGGATTCTGTCAACTTTCATAAGGGAATCTAGGGGGAGAAATGCTATGTGGTGAAGAGCATTGCCAGAGGGAATGAGAGACTAAAATGTTAACATTTGCATTACTCTGTTTTTGGCGATCAGAAATATAATACTATGTGTTTTTATAACACCTCTTATCCAGAGATGTGGTGTTAATGGTTGTCTGCATCCCATGGTCCAGTGGACAGGCCACAGGACTGAGGGTCAGGTGAGCTGGGTTCTCTTCTTGGCTGTCAATCATTTGTTGTGTGCCCTTTGGCGAGTCACTGCACCTCTCTACCTCTTCCCATCTTTTGTCTATTTTGTCTCTTCAAGGCAGGGACTATTTCTTCCTTTGTTTGTACTGTGCCTAGCAGAGCAGGGCCCTTCTTTTAGCTGGCGCCTATGAGCACTATTGTAATGCAAATAATGACGAATGATCCCACTTGTTACACATCACCCCAGACAAAATGGAAATAGCAAATATGAAGGCACTTCATAAAGCCAGCACTATGAGTTTTAAACCAGTCTTGCAAAATTCTACTCACCTTGGGTAATTTTTTTTTGAGGGCTGAGGAAGAAAGTGATAGTTTTCATCCTGGAAAAGGGCAGGCAATTTTGCTTGGCTGGTTTAAGAGCACCCCATTCCTACCTTTATAAGAGAGATAAAAATAATAGTGTGAGCCATGCACAGCACAACAGAGCTCTATTTAAAAAAAATCCCCATAACAAATGTATGTTGCACTATGTACAGAAAGTTCAACAAGCAGGATGTTGGCAAATTACACATGACCTTGTATTATTTTGATACCCATTTAAGTATTGGGGAATAATGCACAGATTTCTACCATATTCCCATACAGCTAAACTGTTTCTTGGCTAGCGTTCTGTCTCTTGCCTGTTTTGAAATTTTGCACAGTGCTTTCTCAAGTGCAAGACCCACCACACAAAGCTGAGTAGGATAGTTACCCCAAAAGTGGTCCAAGGCGATAATTAACATCAAAATTGCCACGGTAGCCACTGATTTGACAAATTATAAAGGTATTTCCTTTTTTTTGTGAATCTCAGGCATTCTTAGCAAACACAACAGCTTATGCAGAGCAAGAACTCATCGTGATTGGTGACATAGGAAAAAACGACTTACAAACATTCATGCAGCCAGACACCACTATCTCCAAAATGTATTTCTGCTGCTGTGAGTAAACGGTTAAGAAAATGAAAGGACACATTAGTGGGTCAAATCTGGAACCTTTGAAACCCATTGTGATGAATATTCTGGTTTAGGAACCAACATGGACACCAAGATCCTCAGCAAAGTTGCAAAATTCACAGCTGTCCTGTTCAGGACAGTGTTGCCAGCTGAAGTGTTCAAAAATCCTGAGCTAGCATCCAAAATCATATCAAGTTAAAATGAAAACGTGTGTGTGTGTGTGTATATATATATTGTGTGTGTGTGTGTGTGTGTGTGTATTTGGTATGTGTCTATATATAATATAATTTTGCCTTCTGGCTTTTAAGTCATTAGAGTTTATATTTAAGCTTTTCTATACAGCCATGAGGGCTAGATACTGCAGCTGGAGACCGGCTTTCAATGCGATGAATCCTGATTTTAAAAGGAACCTGGAACTAGTTGTGTACACTTTCAACACTGCTGCTCTATATTCTGTTGATAGCAGTGCTTCAAGTAGGCATGTTGGAAATCAAATGATTCTTAGTCGGCTTTTCAATTAAGACTTAACCACTTTACATGCACCTTAGTGATGATCAGTAGGAAAATGCTGACATCTAGAATTGTTTGGATAAAGTAATCTAAGTCATTGAAACTAATCTACATTTGTTTGACAAAATGGGGCCTCTTGCCATATCATGACTAACATGATATCATGACCTTAATGCTCAATCTGTATGCATAAATCATTAACTGTTTAGTTTTTATTGAGAAACCTGAGGAATTGAAATTCTCCACCAAATGCGTATGTTTTTCTCTCTCAATATTCTGAACTAGCTATCTCCAGGGTATTTAGGATGCAGTAGAAAAATGAATTCAAGAGTTGAACGAAGTCTAGATCCCATGGGCTGGAAAAACGCTTGCAAGCAAAAAGCTAAACAAAAAACCAAACCGCATTGTGATGCCCCCCAACCCCTCCAAACCATGAACTGGTGAAAAAGGATAATGAGCTGATGCTATCTTAAATGCTGTCTTTATCTATGCTAGGATATTAGATGCTACACTACAACCCGAAAACCAACAAAAGCTAAGAAGAACACCAGATTTTGATTTTTTTTTTTTTTTTGAGGGAGAGCAGAAATAAGGTCCTGATCCTACAGAAACTTTGGCGTATGGTTAACTTTACTCTCTTTAATAGTCAAGAGGATTACTTGCATGTTTAAAGCTACTCATGTGCAGAGGTGTTTGCAGGACTGGGACCGAAGGCTCCAATTCACAGCATTTAAGCATATGCCTAAAGCTAAGCACATGTTGTGTTGAATAGGGATGAGCTGCTGAGTCAGTGCTGAAGGGGGGTGGGAAACCTTGCCAGTGTGGTCATATCTCACATGATCACATTCCTTCAAGTTCTTGGGAAGAAATGTACAGGTCTTTGTTATGGCTGCTGTATTCCATGTTTCTAACAAATATCCATTGGCCAAGAATAACAGGCTAGTCTTGTGTACAGTAACATTACTTTACAATGACGCTTGTGTGACTTTCCAACTCCTGTCACTCACTCTGATTAGTCCACTGAAATAATAGGATAACTCCTACTGAGTAAGCTTTCCCCTGAGAAGAAAATCTGATAGTTGTGAAATTTGAGTTTAAATTGAAAAGCTTTAGGATTTCCTGTCTTAGTTCTGATTCATAGCAATAGACTTTTCACTTCTCTTTCTAAAATTTAAAGACAACTTTGGTTTGACTTTAAGATGGGAATGAGAAGAAATCATAAGGCAGAATGGGAAAGGCAGATTTCTTAATTATGAAAAACAATTTTGTCCCTGAAACTTGAGGCTCTTGAATTACTAAAATGAATGTTTTTTTCATTTTATATCTGTATATAGTATTTGTATAGAAGCTACATCTGAGGTGCTTTCCAAAACCCTAGTTAAGCCTCACTTCATCCCTTCAAGGTTGGGAAGCATGAATATCCTGTCTTATAGATAGGGAACTGAGGCACAGAGCAGTTGGGACCTGACCAAGGTTACAGAGTAAATCAAGCAGAACAGGGCCTAGAACCTGGGAATCCTGCCCTCATCTGACCTCTTGTTATCCTTCCTTCCTTTTGAGAGTGTTAACACATTCCCAAACAGGGTTGTCTTGTTCTTTCATGGTGCTCAATTGATAATGCTGAGAGAAAAAACAGCATCATTAGATGCATGCACAGAGGTAAAAGCTTTTATTTGACCCCTTTCACTACTCATTCAAAATCTGGAAGCTTGTTGCTAATGATCATTTTGGAGGAGCAAGTATTTAAGCCAATGAGATTCGCATCCATTCATGTATTCCGCAGCTGGACTTCAGTTTATTTGTTATGTACAGAATTAATCAGTTCAAGCCACTTTTTTTTTTTTTCTGAGCCAATGTCACGATCCGGGATTTCTATTTTATAAAGCAGATATCGTGTCTTTTAATATTTTATTGGTTTTTACACATTTAAGGGGAACTCATCCATCCTTCAAACAAAGCTTTGCTCTGAGATGTATTGGCATTGCATATTAAAGTGCTGAAGTTATGTACTGTTTAAATATATTTGCAAACTTCAGCACTAAATATGTTACATTCCAACCCTATTCATTTAAAGGGGAAACTAATTTGCTATTTTAGATTTTTATGTTGAAACAAATTTGGAAAATTGCATGCAAAATAAAATATATTAATTTCATTCCTACTTGCCTTTCTTTTTGTGGATACTGCAAAGCAATTAGGATCTATTTAAATGAGCCATATCATAATCTATCCATATTATGGATTTTGGCTCAGAAGCTAGAAAGTGATGTTTGAGGGGTAAATTCAATATTCTAAGAAGGATTTGTTTTACTTCATATAATAAAACTCCACAATTATTTTTCAGCTACGCTGGCTTTTAGGGGCTCTGTTTACAATTAACAATATATTCTTTGGAATACAGAAGTCCTTTTTAGAAAGAAAAATTTTCATTTTATTTCAAACATCTCTGAGTGGATGAGCTCTAAAGAATTCAATACAATACCCCCCTCTGCCCAATTCAAGCCAGTAATATAAGTTTTTACAGTTGCTAATAGCAACTTATGTGGCGAACATAATTACAGCAATTTAAAGGACACTGGTAATATGAATTTCTTCAAGTAGTTAAATACTAAGGTCTTTCATGACAACATCAATGTCAGCCCCACTCCAAGTCAAAAAGCAAAGGACAAATGAACTTACTATTTTTATTTGCTTTTTCTGAATGAAAGGTTTTCAGAAAAGCGACACCGTCTAGTCTGTAATTTTAACTGGATCTATTTGAATTAGTGAAATGTTTAGTAAATACATCCCAATGCACATCTTAAATATTTTCCCCTACAGATGAAACATCCATTACTTTTTAACTTCCACCAACACACACACTTTTTAATTTCTGTGCCTGACAGTCTTCTTGAAAGAAAGGAAAAGATAAGAGAAAAGGAAAAGGTCACTTAGGTACCAGAACCATTACAGCGAAGGAGAGCATTTGGCTAGCACATTTTACCTACTTATCTAAGCGATAGGCAGAAGTGTTGATCCAATGAGAGGTGTATCTGAATTGTTTACATTGGGATCAGAATGAAGGGATGGTCTTTTGCTGGGGAAGCTGTTTTCCAATGTATTATCTCTGGCTGTTGACTCTTTCATCTGTATCTGAGCAGGAGTGGGTCTACATTTATTAGGTTTCAGAGTAGCAGCGGTGTTAGTCTGTATCCATAAAAAGAAAAGGAGTACTTTTGGCACCTCAGAGACTAAAAGAAAAGGAGTACTTGTGGCACCTTAGAGACGAACAAATTTATTTGAGCATAAGCTTTCGTGAGCTACAGCTCACTCTGATGAAGTGAGCTGTAGCTCACGAAAGCTTATGCTCAAATAAATTTTAGTTTCTAAGGTGCCACAAGTACTCCTTTTCTTTCTACATTTATTAGTTATTCACAAAGAAACATTAATCTCAAGTTAAAGTACCTCGGGCAATAAGGAAGAAAAGTCAAGGCAGTACTGAAATATGCTCCTGGAAAGGATGTGAAGGGATACTGGGAGTAGAATGCAGGCCTGACAAGTGAGGAAGAAAATAAAATGACATCCAAAAGTTAAGGTGCTGTCTTGGTGTTAAATTCTGACCTTGTTGAAATCAATGGAAGTCTTGCCATTGACTTCAATGGGGCCAGGATTTCATCCTTGTTCCTTTTATCTGTGACTCTCCAGCTGGTAACCCTGTATCTATCTATGGTTCTTCTCTAAGAAACCCAGATGATGTCCTCCTGGTATTCGATGGCCCAATCCAAAGTCATGGAAGGACTCCTCTTGATCAGCAGGCTTTGGATCAAGGCTTAAGAAAAGCAAAATGCTATATTCTACAGATATTATTTCAATTTGTATGTTCCTTGTATTCAGACTTGAGTGAGGTTATTCCATGCTGTTTTGGAAACACTTGGGCTCACACAAGTCCACATGCCTTTCAACTGCTCAGATATTTTTCTAATATTTATTTCTGGTCTAAGTTCTTACTTCTTTCCATGCTGGTATTTGGTGTCCCAGAATCCCAACGGCAAGCTCTGTTTTGAAGATATGCGAACTGGTCTTCATTGTTACTTGACAGCATGAATAGTGTCACTAGTTCCAGCCAGAATAGATTGTGTCTACATATGCTTTTAAGCACAGCAGGCCAGGATGATTTTGACTGTCCTCTATAAAGTCCTGAATGGCTGAGTGATCTCAGAAGTGCCCTTGGACTTGGCTCCCTCTTGATATATGCCAGACCTGAGTTTGAACAGCATCTGAAACATCAGTTTAATCAATGTTTTTTACAGTGTCAGTGGCTGGTAAGATATTGCCTGTCACTAAATGAAGGTGGTAATTACAGTTCTTGGTCTGTACTGGGTCCCTTTGTGAACACTTGTTTAGATTTTGTGAATATCTCTGGTAACTATCTCATGATGGTGTGATGCTTCCCAGGGTTGCGAGGCATCTCGTTACCACCCGCCCTTAGCACAAGGAAAACTTGTCTGTCCTTGTCATGGGTTGGCTTCCAACTCTCCTGGCCACAGGCAGCACAAGTACTCCTCTCTAAGCCTTGTGGGTGCTGCTGTCTCTGCTGATTGGTGAAAAACACACTCCAGCCCCTGAGCCCTCCGAGCTGCTCCATGGAGTGTCCAACTCCTGGTCCACTAGACACTCAGGGTTTGTTTATACAGCAATGTAACCCCAGGGTTAGCTGGACTCAAGTCAGCTGACCTGTGTTAGGGAATCCTGGGCTTGAAGCGTCATTGTATTTAAACCCTAGGTTAAGAGTTTTCTGACCCATGATCGAACCTAGGGCTCTGGCATCCACACTACAGTGCACAGACCCGAGTCTAAGTAACTATATCCTGGAGTCCCTAGCAGCATGTGGCTCCTGTTTCCCCCCCCCCATCCCAAAATGTGGCCACTCTAGCCCTAGGAGCGTGGTGCACTGTGGGAAAACTTTACTGTGCACCCTGCACAACCAGGACACAGCTCAATTTGCAAAAGCCTTGATTGGTTCGCTCTCCATGCAAATCCAGGAGGCTCTCTGCTAGTGTGCTTGCAGACTGGTGACCAGAACAGAATGGCTTAACGCTGACCTGAGCTGCTGCCCTTTGCCAAGGGGGGTGCTTCTGTTTTCAACAGAGTGGATTGCAGATTGTTGAGATAGAGAGATCTATGGAAGTTGTCTCATGGAATTGTGGGATACTTCCAGTTGATGCTTGGGACCTGAGTCAAGCAGGGCTGCAGCTACACTGTGAAGCAGTAGGGCTTGGACCCTGGGTCCCCACTTGACTTGAGCTCGGACCCTCCAGCCCTGCAGGGTCCTTGGAGTCTGGGTCCAAGCCCTGGGTTAGCACAATTGCAGTGGAGATGCAAGTTGGGGTTAGGCTTGAGCCTGGGTTCTAGCACCAGCTTTTATTGCATTGTCAACCAGTGGTTTTCAGCGTGTACCCCTGGGGGTATGCAGAGGTCTTCCAAGGGGTACATCAACTCATCTAGTATTTGCCTAATTTTACAACAGGCTACGTAGAAAGCACTAGCAAAGTCAGTACAAACTAGAATTTCATACAGTCAATGACTTGTTTATACTGCTCTATATACTATTCATTGAAATGTAAGTACAATATTTATATTCCAGTTGATTCATTTTATAATTATATGGTAAAAATGAGAGAGGCAGCGATTTTTCAGTGGTAGTGTGCTATGGCACTTTTTTGTATTTTTATGTCTGATTTTGTAAGCAAGTAAGTTTTAAGTGAGGTGAAATTTGGGGGTACGCAAGACAAATCAGACTCCTGAAGGAGGTACAGTAGTCTGAAAAGGTTAAGAGCCACTGTAGATGAACCCCTCACACTATTCACTGACCGCTGTTTACAAAAAAGGACAAACCAGTTTGCCAGTTCCACCTCTGATCACCGTTTCACTTAACTCGGAGAACTTAGATTTGTTTGTAGTGAAATAATGTATAACGTTTATTTAACAAAGCACAGAGATTCAAGTAATAGCAAGTAGATGTATTGGAAACAAATGGCTACATATAAAACAAAATCATAACATGCATTCTTGAGCCTAGACTTGATTAACAAGACCCTCTCATGTCTAATAAAGTATTGCTCACCCAAAATCCTTGCAGAGCTTTACTGCCAGGCTGGCTGTGACCCTTCTTTCATGAGACAAGCTGTCAAGCTTGCCGAAGTGAAGGATTCAGTGTATCTTTCTGCACTCCAGGATATACCTGATCAGTTTTGTCTTTATTCATAAGCAGAACACCCCTCTGCTGTTTATCTTCCTGTAGATTTCCTCTCTTGTAGATTTTGCAATCTCTCAATTTGCATCTGCCTCAGACTGCAAATACGCCTACAGTGCAAGGCACACAATACACAGATTGGCTAGAGAGGGAGATACAGATGTCAGTTACCTCCAGCCTGAAAGGAATATCTCCAAGGTATGTCCTCTTGTGGGGATCTGCCTTAACTCCAGCACTTTCAGGACATAATTTTCAGTATAGGTACATAACTCCTTAAATATTATCCATGCATACATCTTGCAATGATTTTAATGACGAGTGGGCTACTGACTTTCAATGGAGACCTCACACGCCACCCTTTGGTGAATTATTGTGCAGATACCCACCCCAGGGGATCCTTGTAAAACCCTATGCACCTCCTGTGCTCTCTGCCAGTTGGTACCAAGGGCTCCCTGCGGGAGTCACAGATAGGTGTGATAGAAATGTCTTTAACTTCAGGCTATTTCAGATTTGTAGTTCCAAGCCTAAAACCATTGAGAAATGGTGGCAACTCCTGTAATAATTAGGAGACTGGCTTCCTTAAAAATAGAATTTGGGCTCATTTTCAATTCAATTTTAAACTAAATCACATTAATTAAACTACCCTTATCATTAGATTCCCAAGTAGGGCTCTGTTTTAGAGTAGCAGCCGTGTTAGTCTGTATTCGCAAAAAGAAAAGGAGTACTTGTGGCACCTTAGAGACTAGCAAATTTATTAGAGCATAAGCTTTCGTGAGCTACAGCTCACTTCATCGGATGCATTTGGTGGAAAAAAGAGGAGAGATTTATATACACACACACAGAGAACATGAAACAATGGGTTTATCATACACACTAAGGAGAGTGCTCACTTAAGATAAGCCATCACCAGCAGCGGGGGGGTGGGGGGGGGGAAGGAAGAAAACCTTTCATGGTGACAAGCGAGGTAGGCTAATTCCAGCAGTTAACAAGAATATCAGAGGAACAGTGGGGGGTGGGGTGGGGGGGGAGAAATTCCATGGGGAAATAGTTTTACTTTGTGTAATGACTCATCCATTCCCAGTCTCTATTCAAGCCTAAGTTAATTGTATCCAGTTTGCAAATTAATTCCAATTCAGCAGTCTCTCGTTGGAGGCTGTTTTTGAAGCTTTTTTGTTGAAGGATAGCCACTCTTAGGTCTGTAATCGAGTGACCAGAGAGATTGAAGTGTTCTCCAACTGGTTTTTGAATGTTATAATTCTTGACGTCTAATTTGTGTCCATTCATTCTTTTATGTAGAGACTGTCCAGTTTGGCCAATGTACATGGCAGAGGGGCATTGCTGGCACATGATGGCATATATCACATTGGTAGATGCGCAGGTGAACGAGCCTCTGATAGTGTGGCTGATGTGATTAGGCCCTATGATGGTATCCCCTGAATAGATATGTGGACAGAGTTGGCAACGGGTTTTGTTGCAAGGATAGGTTCCTGGGTTAGTGGTTCTGTTGTGTGGTGTGTGGTTGCTGGTGAATATTTGCTTCAGATTGGGGGGCTGTCTGTAAGCAAGGACTGGCCTGTCTCCCAAGATCTGTGAGAGTGATGGGTCGTCCTTCAGGATAGGTTGTAGATCCTTGATGATGCATTGGAGAGGTTTTAGTTGGGGGCTGAAGGTGATGGCTAGTGGCGTTCTGTTATTTGCTTTGTTGGGCCTGTCCTGTAGTAGGTGACTTCTGGGTACTCTTCTGGCTCTGTGAATATGTTTCTTCACTTCACCAGGTGGGTATTGTAGTTGTAAGAATGCATGATAGAGATCTTGTAGGTGTTTGTCTCTGTCTGAGGGGTTGGAGCAAATGCGGTTATATCGTAGAGCTTGGCTGTAGACAATGGATCGAGTGGTATGATCTGGATGAAAGCTAGAGGCATGTAGGAAGGAATAGCGGTCAGTAGGTTTCGATATAGGGTGGTGTTTGTGACCATCGCTTATTAGCACCGTAGTGTCCAGGAAGGGCTCTGTGTTTTATTATTTAGCTGGGCATTTAGCATTCACAAAGATGAACCTTGAAATTTTCAGTGCTCTCAATACTTGCAAAGTTCACAAATACGTATACATCATACTATTTTAATTCTGGTTAGAGAAGAGTTGGATGCCAAATGCAGATACCTTGCAGAATACTTTTATTTTGATGTCACTCACTGAATTTCCACCTCCTGGGAGCAGTGCTTCCGGGAACAAAGACTTAAGAGCAGCCTTTGTGCCTCCAGTGTTAATAGGTCATTTCTGGGAATAATGTTTTTGATTGACACTGTTATGAATCGTGGCCAAAGACAGTAGTTTCTATGGTTGGGTAAATGTTGCATAATAAATACTTCACTGAAGCTCTCTGGTCCACAGCCATTTTGGAATGTAGCCACACTTTTCAAAACCTGCCAGTCTCCCTCGAGTTGAGATTACTGATAAATCCTAAACTTGACTTCCAGGCATAAGAGATAAATAGGGCAGAACAAAATTTTTAATTAAAAACTTTTTTTTGATGGAAAATTGGTTTTGCAGCAAAATGAAAATTTACCTGGGAAGTGCATGCTTTCCTCAAGAACTTTTCGATATTTATCAGAAAACTGAAAACCCCAATCCCAAATATTTTTGACCAAAAGCTGAAATTTTTGCCTTCACAAAAAAAAGTTGAATATTTTTTCAGGAGAATATTTAAACAAACACCCCCGCCCCCTTTTGTTGAAATGTTCCATGGGTTGGGGGAAGCCATTTTCTAACAAGTGTCTGAGGTAAATCATAGATTGAGATTGTCCTTTTAAAAGTCTGTTCAGATGTAGACCAGACAGGAGTTTCCTTCTTAGCCACCATGGAAGGGTTCTTATGAGGTCCTCACTCCAGGTGAACGTAAGGACTCCCTTTGGTCTCTATGGTGACCCATGACCTGAGCTACTCCAGGCCTAGCTCTGTTGATATTCCCAGAGAGCATGTGTTGTGGAAGGCAGGTAACTCTCTTTTCTGGAACATCTTTGCTCCTTTTGGTTTGAAGGCTTCCCTTTCCCTGGGATAAGATAATTTCTCTGAAGAGGCAGCATCCTGGATTCCCGGGCCTTGTACAACCTTGTAGATGTGTTTTGCCTGGAGACTGATCATTGCAATGGAATAAAATCCACTCTCAGATTTTTTTTTTTTTTTTTCTTCCAAGCTAGAGAAATCAGTTTCTCAGGAAATAACTATTCCAGGCTGGAGGCTTTCATGCTAATGTAAGAAATGTCTGCAGATATTGCAGTGCTCCCTGACTTCCTCTTGAGAGGGTTATTTACAAGTTCTGATTTACAGCCATGAGGGACAGGCCTTCCCAATTCAGTGTGCTGAGGAAATCACAGCCTCAAGATGTTGCTCCTAATCTGCAGGGTCCTAAGAAACATGAATTCTCTGTGCCTTTTTGTAAGAGTTCTAAACAATCCCCATCCATGCTTAACTGACATTTCTTCCTCGTCTGTTACAGCATTCAGAACTTTCAACAGTGTGTGTCGGGGGGGGTTGGGGGGTTGCTTGCAGTATTTTTTTGGGGGGGGGAGAGGGGTATTTTCAGGTATAATTGGGGTAGAAAATGTGCATAGCATTATATGTCTAATTAAAACCATGTCAATAAAAAGTAGTTGTTTGCTACATAAAAGATACATTTATAGAAAATTGGCCTGAATTACAGCTGTTTTATACACATTAATTTCCTTTGTCCATACAAAATGGAGTTGAATGAATAGCATGATTGTTTGACGAGGGCTGAAAAGCGGCGCTTGGTGTAAGTAATTTAAATTGAGCACTATTATCATTTACGGATTTGTTCTGTTTAGAATCAATAAGATGAAAAAGCCCTGAAAGCTTTACGCTAATGCTAATCTCTCTTGGTTCAGTAACTCCTTGTGTTTAAGTTATGTATTTTTTTTTTGTCCTCTCAGTAATTGTGGCTACTTGGGAAACCAAATATTTAAAGTATCTTCAACTGGGGAGAATCACCCCTTCCCTAACTTCATGGACAATTTGGCATCTGTAAATCTCTTGTTGTGATAGAAAAGTTCCTTCAGAGGTTAGTGGTGCCAAACAGGAGGACAAAAGAGCCACTCTGGAAAGAAACTGAGCTCAGCTTACGTGGACAATGTGCTGCTTTTATTTTTGGTTTACAGGGGCACCTTCATTCCACGGTGGTTGGAGTCTCCCAGGCTGACAGCTTCTGAAGTATGATGGTGAACTCCTAGGCTTGAATGCAGCCCTGGGTAACCGCAGTAACTTTACGGATGGTTCCACCATTGCTGGATGTTGTTCCTTTCTGGGTTTACTTTTTTATCCGGTCAGATGCCACTGGTCTTCAAAAAGGAAATGCAGAGGGGAAATGGCACAAGGACAGAAGACGAAAGGTTAAAAGGAGAGTAGGAGCTAGGGGTGCTCCAACACGGAGACAGTGCCAAAACATTTGGGAGTAATAAAGCCCCCGTGCTTCTGAGTAAGGTGAACTGAAGATGAGCAGGAAAGATTAATTTACTCACCAGGTCAAGCAACAGGGCTGCAGCTGGTCTTTATGGCCCAGTGGAAAGGATCTACTAAGCTGGAAGTCTGGATTTTGCAAAGTGAAGGAGAGGCAGCATGACAAGCAAGTTCTTGTGGTGAGAGGTCTAGAGGAGAGTGGCACTAGAAGCAAGGAGCTGCTGAAGTAGTGGTGTTGGAGTTGGGCTCATCCCCCTAAGTTTCCTTTTTCCTTTCCCAATGAATTTCAGGAGTGATTCTGATAGATGCTGCCTAGAGAGGCTGGCATGAAGAGAGGTTGGAAAGAATTTGGTTCTTGCCGCAGCAAAGCTGGGGTTGTTGACTTAGGGCTGACAAATGATTCATAAGTTTCATGAGTCACTTTATCACCCCCAGACTGCAGCAAGATTTGATTCCATAAGGACAAAAGCATCATGCACAAAATGTAGGCACAGAGAAGAACGGATATCAAATGGAATGTCTGATATATTAATTCCTGATACAGTATCCTGTTATCAATGTACATGCACGGCTGGGTGGACGCTGCTTGAGTTACACTACGTACAAGTGCAGCAGATCCTGCTACCCACTGACCTAGTGCTTTTGGAGCCTCGGGTCTATTCCTGATTACTCTCACGTACGGTCAACTGAAAACTCTGGGGTCTGGAACACACCCATAGAAGAGTCTAATAAGTAGAATGGTAAAGAGCAAATAGCTAAAGAATAGATAAAAGGATATCGGTTGAGCGAGGAGTATAAGTCAAGTTAGGAAGAGAAGCATGTTAAATCAGATTGCATGAGGGAATCTGGTTTATTGATGACACTGCTAAGGTCACTAATATCTGAAATCAGAGTTTTAACTTACTGACTGGCAGAGAGAGCTGATATTTCCCCAGCAACAGCTGTCTGTGACTAGAGCTGGCTGGGAAATTTTTTCCTAATTGTTTTTTGTCAAAAATGCAAGTTCATTAATCCCAATACCATTCGCGAAATAGGGTTGGGTTTCATGAATTTCCTAACTTGAAAAAAGGTCAAGGAAAATTTCATAACTTTCCCGTCTGTTTTATTCTGAGAATTTCAAAATGAAAATTCATTTTTCAGGTTGAAATTAACTTTTGTTTACAAATTTATGCTAATTACAGCAAAAACATTTTTTGAAAAGAGAGTTTTGAACTCAAAATGACACATTTTGATTGAACCAAAACAAATGCAATAAAAACTCTTCATTTGCAAATAATTTTGAGATTTCAACTTTTCATCCTGACAGAACATTTTTTCCCAAACTTTCCAAAATATTTGTAGGTCCAGTAAACCACTTCCTACCCAGTTCTGCCTGTGAGTCTAGAAGTGGCGACGCTGCAGAGAAACGAAGATTGCATTGGTTACTTAGAATAAACAGAACTCTCCAGAGATGCGCAGGAATGTTGTTCAGGCCTGAGACTCCTTAGCAAAAGCATTAGTGGAGTCAAAAACAGGAGAAAGAGAGCATGATCGACTATCTTGGGTTTTGGTGTGAATGACTGACATTTTTTGCACTAGTCAATATCCTTGTACACTCTTTATTATCCACTGCTTTGTAGTTCACAATATGTGGGGCAGTTTGTGTTACAGTTGCTGTATAATATGTGACAGGATCAGGCCAGATAGCTACAGGAGAGTGATAGAAGGCAGATATATTAGCCCCAGGTTAAGTAGGTCCCTTTTCCCTTGGTAAGGTAACAGGGAAGGTTCCAGAACAATCAGGAACTTTCTGGACACAATTAAGACAGACAGGCTTATTAGAAAACCTGCAGCCAATCAAGAAGCTGCTAGAATCAATTAAGGCAGGCTCATCAGTTTAAAATGGTTTAAAAAGGAACTCACTTCAGTTTGTGGTGTGTGCGAGGAGCTGGGAGCAAGAGACGCTAGGAGATGAGACTGAGAACACGTACTGTTGGAGGACTGAGGAGTACAAGCATTATCAGACACCAGGAGGGAGGTCCTATGGTGAGGATAAAGGAGGTGTTGGGAGGATAGCCATGGGGAAGTAGCCCAGGGAGTTGTAGCTGTCGCACAGCTGTTCCAGGAGGCACTCTAGATAGCTGCATTCCACAGGGCCCTGGGCTGGAACCCGGAGTAGAGAGCAGGCCTGAGTTCCCCCCAAACCTCCCAATTCCTGGTCAGACACAGGAGGAGTTGACCTGGACTGTGAGCTCATGAAAATGGCCAAACTGAGGGCTGCCATGAATCTCGGAGGTGAGCAAATCTGCCAATAAGTGCAAGACCCACCAAGGTAGAGGAGGAACTTTGTCACAACATTAAAGTACAGTTTATAAGTATTTTATTTGTAGAAAAAGTCACCTGAAAGTCTTTAGATTGGTTAATTTAGTTGTAGTATTATTTATTATGTAGTTGTATTGCCAGGGATCCCAGGATCCTATTGTGCTAGGCACTGTATAATATAGGTGAGTTACTGTCAGGTTATGTAGGGCACTGTCCTGCTCCCAGAGGGGTCAATGGCAAAACGTCCAGTGACTTCAGCAGAATCAGGCCCAGAAAAGCTTTTATTTGGAGACTAATAGTTTTTATTAGAATGTGTCTAGTGAACACATCCTCTAAGGACATATGTATCTGTGGATGTTCCATAATCACACTGCTGACTGCTCCTTTCAGTGGTCTTACTGCAGTGGATTCAATGGTCTCAAAATGGCAGAGCAGACTCAAATGTAGGATTTCCATCTATTCCATGAACACGTTAATTTACAAAGTTAGACTCTGTGGGTGCATAGTCCAAGTCGCAAGAAGGAGTAAGAATCCCCACTACACAGTCTACTTGGAGGTTGGGTCCAGAGGTTTAGGAGTAAGCAGAGCGACCTACCAGTTTACTCTCCTCCCTAGAGTGAGTGGGTGGAAAGTGGGTGCAGCTGCTCAGAGTAGCTGAATCAGTGTGGGGGTGAGTGGTTATTGCAGGCCTATATGATCTTCCGGGAACAAGGAGAAAGCGGGGAAGGAACTGTTCAGAGTGGTGCCTGAGTCGCACTATCTCCTGGTGCTACCCCTGGGGTGGTGCCATTTACACCCCACCACTTTGCTCAGGGCTGTGCCTAAATTCAGAGTGGATTCCCAAGTGCACCTAATGGAAATAAGGTATGGCAGGTTTGCCTGTTAATAAGATGGCCAATGTGTAATGTCTAGTATTAATTCGTGGAAGTGACACTGATTTGCTGTATGATATTGCAAGATGCAAATTAGAGGCTGGGGATTAGAATGACATTTATAAACAGCTTCTTTTTTAAAACACTCCCAGGAAAAGGAATAATAAAAACCCTGGTAATTGGGGTTGTTAAAAGAAACAGTAAATATTCTAACCCAACCTTTTAAGTAAGATTGGAGGCCCAAGAGCACCAGCTTTCAACACACCATTTAAATCTCATCCTAGGCAAGATATGGGGAAATGCAAATATTGTCCATGGCCACGGTGGTTAGATGAGGTAATGTAGAGGTGTCTTCCTTGGCCTGACATAGCTGTGCTGGATGGGGAGCTTCATGGAGGCACAGGGCTTCTGCTTGATGGTCTTTTTGAACCTGTGGAGATCAACGAGTTTGGGGGCTAACTCCCCTAGTCAATGGGGAAGTATTAGTGCAAGCTCCACATGCAACAACTCGAAGAAACTCGGTGCATAGGTACTTGTGGAGTTTCTTGTCCCCACACAGGACTTGCTTATGTAGGGTGTGATTTTTATTATTGGTATTACAGTAGCACTCTTAAACCCTAACCATGGTAAGTGGCCCACTGCACAGACTAGTAGTGAGAAACAATGCTGCTGTGAAGAGCTTGCAATTGAAACTGACCAGGCAGAAGAAGGATGCTGAGAGACGTGAAGTGCTAAGGTCCAAGGCGGTACAACAGATCACTGGCTGCGCTGAGAATAGAATTCTGGTCTCCTGAATCCAAGGCAGTGCCCTAACCATTAGACCATGTTGCCTTTCTAATCAAGCCTTAAAGGTTATTTGTGGATGATATCCAATGATTAAATACCGAGTGCTTTTAAAATCTCAATACATCATGTACACCACTGTTACGCCTGATTGCAAGGATGCCTTCTTGCCAAATCTTCATTTTTTTCAAAAACTATCTTTCATTTCTAGCAGTTACTCTCCTACACGTCTAACGCTACTACACTTGTTAACTTTTTATGAAAAAGCATTTTTAAAAATGTGTTAAACTTAGCTGCTCTGGTCCATTTTAATAAAAGCAAATAGACTCTCTTGCTATTAAAAACATCAAAGGTTTTGATAACTGTTAGCTGTATATTTTGTAATGCAGGCCTGTTGTATTTCCATTTTGTTAGCTCTATTTAAAAAGCAGTTTTATCACGCCCCATTTGCTGTTAGATAGTTCTATTTGTCTGCTCTACAGGAGGCAAAAGATTTTAGGTCCAAAAGAAATTATCTCTCAGTAAATTACTAACTCCATTACTGAATACTAAACATCATCCCCATTTACCATACGAGCAGCTAGAAGAGATAACATTGCAATTTATTTATTTGTTTTGTCCTGTGTGCATAGGTGACACACAGACCCATTTGAGCAGAGAAGGTGATAAACTGACAGGTACATTAGATCTGCCACATATAGTAAAGTTTACTTTGATTATGTAGTAAGTGTCAAGATGTACAGTAGCTGATGTCAGTATGATCACTCTTATATAAAAAGAAAAGGAGTACCCGTGGCACCTTAGAGACTAACAAATTATGGCTCATCTTTTTCATGGTTGATTGGACACTAATTTTTGTCTAATAAGTAAGCTATCAGCGAGAGTGTTTTAGAGAGTAGCCAGAGGTTTTTTATCCTACTGAAAGGGAAACCATTTGTGAAATTATTTTAAAAATTGTTTGGATTGCTTGTTGTCTTCATTTTTCTCCTCCTAAAGTCTCCTGTTTACTCCAAGAAAGCACTAAAGGGATGCTATTTTCCAGAACCTGCTGTGAATCTGCTATATGTTGTGCAACAGACTTCCATATTAAAATAGCAGCATTGGATAGAATATTTTTTATCCTCTTTGTATAGCTACCCAACTGAAATGTCAATATGTAACACATTGCTGAGTCTCCAGGCAAAGTTGAGCAATTCCCCTGGTGTGGCCTCATGCAGGTGAGTCACTGAATTATAAGAAGTTGACGATTGGCAAATGACTAGGGAGAAGTATAAAAATATTGCTTAGGAATGTAGGAGAGAAATCAGAAAGGTCAAATCACACTTGGAGTTGCAGCTAGCAAGAGATGTGAAGAGTAGCAAGAAGGGTTTCTTCAGGTATGTTAGCAACAAGAAAGTCAAGGAAAGTGTGGGCCCCTTACTGAATGAGGGAGGCAACCTAGTGACAGAGGATGTGGAAAAAGCTAATGTACTCATTGCTTTTTTTGCCTCTGTCTTCATGAACAAGGTCAGCTGCCAGACTACTGCACTGGGCAGCACAGCATGGGAAGGAGGTGACAGCCCACTGTGGAGAAAGAAGTGGTGCAGGACTATTTAGAAAAGCTGGACAAGCACAAGTCCATGGGGCTGGATGCGCTACATCCAAGAGTGCTAAAGGAGTTGGCAGATGTGATTGCAGAGCTATTGGACATTATCTTCGAAAACTCATGGCATTCGGGGGAGGTCCAGGATGACTGGAAAAAGGCTAATGTAGTGCCCATCTTTTAAAAAAAAAAAAAAAAAAAAAGAGGAGGAGGATCTGGAGAACCACAGGCCAGTTAGCCTCACCTCAGTCCCTGGATAAATCATGGAGCAGGTCCTCAAGGAATCAATTCTAAAGCACTTAGAGGAGAGGAAAGTGTTCAGGAACAGTCAGCATGAATTCACCAAGGGCAAGTCATGCCTGACTAATCTAATTGCCTTCTATGACGAGATAACTGGCTCTGTGGATGAGGGGACAGCAGTGGACGTGTTATTCCTTCACTTTAGCAAAGCTTTTGATACGGTCTCCCAAAGTATTCTTACCAGCAAGTTAAAGTAGTATGGGCTGGATGAATGGACTATAAGGTGGATAGAAAGCTGACTAGATTGTCGGGCTCAACAGGTAGTGATCCATGGCTCCATGTCTCGCTGGCAGCCGGTATCAAGTGGAGTGCCCCAAGGGTCTGTCCTGGGGCCGGTTTTGTTCAGTATCTTCATTAATGATCTGGAGGATGGTGTGGACTGCACCCTCGGCAAGTTTGCAGATGACACTAAACTGGGAGGAGTGGTAGATACACTGGAGGGTAGGGATTGGATACAAAGGGACCTTGACAAATTAGAGGATTGGGCCAAAAGAAATCTGATGAGGTTGAACAAGGACAAGTGCACAGTCTTGCACTTAGGACGGAAGAATCCCATGCACCGTTACAGACTAGGGACCGAATGGCTAGGCAGCAGTTCTGCAGAAAAGGACCTAGGGGTTACAGTG
This sequence comes from Dermochelys coriacea, assembly GCF_009764565.3. NCBI lineage: Eukaryota > Metazoa > Chordata > Testudines > Dermochelyidae > Dermochelys > Dermochelys coriacea. The sequence goes on from NC_050076.1 coordinate 91,574,894, forward strand.
GACGAGAAGCTGGGTATGAATCAACAGTGTGTCCTTGTTGCCAAGAAGGCTAACGGCATTTTGGGCTGTATAAATAGGGGCATTGCCAGCAGATCGAGGGATGTGATCGTTCTCCTCTATTTGACATTGGCGAGGCCTGATCTGGAGTATTGTGTCCAGTTTTGGGCCCCACACTACAAGAAGGATGTGGAAAAATTGGAAAGAATCCAGTGGAGGGCAACAAAAATTATTAGAGGACTGGAACACATGACTTATGAGGAGAGGCTGAGGGAATTGGGATTGTTTAGTCTGCAGAAGAGAAGAATGGGGGGGGATTTGATAGCTGCTTTCAACTACCTGAAAGGGGATTCCAAAGAGGATGGATCTAGACTGTTCTCAGTGGTAGCAGATGACAGAACAAGGATTAATGGTCTCAAGTTGCAGTGGGGGAAGTTTAGGTTGGATATTAGGAAAAACTTTTTCGCTAGGAGGGTGGTGAAGCACTGGAATGCGTAACCTAGGGAGGTAGTGGAATCTCCTTCCTTTGAGGATTTTAAGGTCAGGCTTGACAAAGCCCTGGCTGGGATGATTTAGTTGGGGATTGGTCCTGCTTTGAGCAGGGGGTTGGACTAGATGACCTCCTGAGGTCCCTTCCAACCCTGTTATTCTATGATTCTATGATAACCCTTTCCCTGATACCTTACAGGGCATGCTTTATATGCAAGATCAAGACTCTCTAAAAATGAGGAATATGTGAGTTCCAGGATGCTCCCCCAAGGTATAGAATGACACAAGGACACTTTTCTAAAAAAGCAACCACTACCTTTCTAACTTGGTCTTCAGAATACACAGGACTAGGTATATAGCTTTGCTATTGGAGAAGTTTGTCATTGTTTGCAAAAGAATGAGATGTCTGCTCAATTTTCCAAAACCACCATCAATATAACTAGATGCTTTCTTATTTACTTGGGTGCCATTTTTCTTGTGTGATTTAGATAAAATTGAGCATATTCATTGCAATACAGGATAATAAATCTACAATGTTTCAAGTAACTTTAATGGAGCTGAGTGAACCACTTATTAAACAAATGTATCCTCTATTTCTGCTTTGTGGTTTGATTTTTGAATGCTCTAAAGGTGAGTTGTATTGCTTCGTTGTGTCACTTAAGTCCAATGATTTTGTTTCTGTTCTCTCATTGGGTAAGTGTACAAGTTCTTCTGCCACAAATCCTGAAATGTATTCCTCACGCTAGTGATTGGGCACCTCACAATCCTAATAATATCCTCACAACTCCTCTGTGAGGTAGGAAAGTACTGTCCGAGTTTTACAGACAGGGAACTGAGGCATAATACAGGACAATAAATTACCAAAGGTTGCACAGGGGCTCTGTGGCTGTGCCGGGAACTGAACTGAACACCAGGAACTACCCATTAGACTGTCCTTCCACCCTTGTTTGTATTAGAGATTCCATTTTTAGCACCCCCCTGGCTTCAGTTAACTGGGCCCTGAACCTTTATGGTAACTTCTCTACAAAGAGGGTAAAAGCTTACAGACATCAACTAAAACATCAAATAAAGGTCTTTGTTTGCTTCAGTCAGCAACTTCCCTACTTGTTCAGTTTGAGAGAGCACTAACAAGGTAAGACTAGATGTTTCTGATCACTTGCTGATGAGCACCCTTCAGGCTTTCTTCATACATTAACATTACAGCCTGCTTCACTTTCTTTTCCTTATATTCACCTGGCATATACAGAAAACAAGGCTATAATGATGCTGCCCTTTCTTGTCTTCTTTCACAAACATTAATCCCATGATTTTTTATCAGTACAAAATAACCCTGTAGATAGGGCAGTCTGTGGATCAGCTTCTATGAAACTAGAAAACTGAAATTATTTTGTTTAATTGTGTGTGAAAGTCAACTTTTGTCAAAATCTCTAGCTGTGACTTACAAAATGCAATATATTCGTTTCTTTAACAGATCACCTAAATACATTTTACTAGCAACCCTTTTGAACTAGAATTCAAGTTCAAGTTTAAACTGTAATTCAAGCTGTCTTGTCTTCTGCTTTGGTTCACAATAAAGTCACTATGCTGTTCACACCAAAGACTGCTGAGTTTTTATCTGTATTATATCAAGTATTTTGTCCCAGTTTTTCTGCAGGTCATTACTGTTTAGGCTGCTTTTTTTTAAATCTGTTTTTTCTCTTGCATCTATTCAGTAAATTTTTAATGGAAAAGTTTTTTGTTTCTCTGGCAGTGTGACTTTGCAAGCTTGAATTGTTCCCCCTCAGCCATTATATAGTGATTACTTGCAACCTAATAGAAGAAATGCTATTTCAGCCAACACAAGAAGATAATTCAGAATGTTACGTTCCCTCCAGGAGCTGGCATCCATCTTTAGCCTACTCATAATCTGGCATGCCACTTGATGGTACATCTTGGATGCTAGAAGGTTTTACATTGCATTCATTAGTAAATTGATGGGAGCAATATGATCTTATAGTGAGAACAGAGGACTAGGGGTCAGGAGACTTAGGTTCTTGCCCAAGCACCGCCACTGGTGAAATAAAGTCTATCACTTAGTTTCTCTGTGCTGTAGTTTCCTCATCTATAAAATGATGTAACACTCAGTTCCATAACTTCCTTCAGTGTTGAAGGCTTATGTGCTTGAAACCCTTGAAGACCTTAGGCTGGTAGATGGTATCTACATGCAGTATTATTGGTATTAACAAAATAGGGACCTAAACCATAATCTGAAATCCAAACCTCCCTGAAACCATGCAGTAGTTCTGTATTCAGATGTGAAAAATGATTTGTGGTTTAGGCCCACCTCTAATTAGTGAAATGTCATACCAAATTTAAAAATGTGCATTTGTGCTCTCTACCAAAAAGTAACTTTCTATACCAGTTTGAATAATCCTTAGAAGATAAAACTGAAGGCACTAGACATATGTTGGGTCAAATTCAACCTTTTTATGCCAGGGCAACTCTCATTGACTTCAACCTGGTTTACCATATAGAGTTGCATGGAAGTAATTGAAGACATAATTTGGCTTAGTGTGTATAAAGCCAAAAAAAGTGTAGGAAGGAGAAAAGTAGCTATTGCCAAATATTGAAATATCATTTTCAGGCTGTTTTATATCCATGTTTATATCATCTGCCAAACAAAGATGAAACTGAGTTTTAGACGTGCCTTCCACAAATTCATGTCTGAGGACTTAAGTGGGAAATGTTGGGCACCATTTAGAGGGGGCTCCTACCTCCCTAGAAAATACCAAATGACTAGTATGTTGGGAACGTAGGTTTTTTTCCTTTGTCAGGGATTCAGGCTTGTTTACTCCTGGCATTTGGTGTATTTGAGAATTATCAGCCTTGGGGTATTGGCTTCCTCTTCTTGACCGAGGAGTTCATGCCCTGCCATTCTGTGATTGTATTCCAGATCCTGGTGTGTGCTTAGTTGGCTTGGTGAGTTGTAGTTTCTCCTGCAATAGAAGACTGTTTTGGACAACAGCACTCTTATTACCCACTTGTAGTCTGGGAGCAACAGGCAGCATTATATGTAAGGATTCAGATCTCCTTTATGTTAAACTTGTATCAATCTAGAATTAGGCTCAGATTTTTAGAATTGTGCCTGTGCATATGCATAATAAATAATTTAACGAAAGGTCTTGCGTTTGTTGGCCTAATTAGTTTGTTAGGTATCTAACTGGCATTTGCATAGATGTTTATCATGATAACTCGTGTGCTCGCGGTGATTCCATGTAGAATCATGTGAGCATGTAACACTTACGTTAGCTTCATTTCTTCACAAACCTTGTTTAAAGGTGTTTGGTATCATGGCGGAAACTGAGTGTAGAAGGCCCTTATTCGCAGGAAGATATTTATGTAATCCATATGGTTTATATTAGCTCAGATAAGTGAAGTGTAGATTGCATGGTATGCATTTGGAAATGGTGGAGAATTCAGATCCATTTGTACTTCATCAAAGTGGTGCAGATCTTCCACCATAGCTTTCTTAACTCCTCCTTTCTCTGCGTGGTTATGAAAGGGTAGCCAAATGGCCAGATAGCCCTTGTATTCATCTTGAAGTGTTAGCATCTGATTGTCTATGACACAATCAGTCATGCTCCTGGTACCCTTCTGTTCCAGTCTGTTTCAAATTGTAGGCTAATTACATTCTTCTCAGTTGCAATCAAGTGATATACAGGCCAAGGTATAGATTCATTGTGGGAGTCTAGGATGGCATTGTCTACTGTACATATTTGTCAGGTGGTATTGTGACAACAATGAAAAATGTTAAAATATGCTCCTTGAGCTACTATACTCATTCAATATTCAATAAAATAGGTGATGGTGATTAGGAGAGTTATTCATTGGTCTTGACTAGATTAAATAAATAGATTACTTCATGGGGTGAACTTAGAGCCAAGTTCATCAACTCCATGTTGTTTTTGGCCCAATATTCTTGTTCCAATCCTATAGTGGGTACATTGCTATTCTCTAGAGAGACAGAAGAACCTCAGACCTTTCCAAATCGTTTGAAATGTTCAAAATTTTCAGGAAATCCCACAAGGAAAAGTTATTATGAACTTCCAGTCTAAAATACACTAAGAACAATCTTTTTTGCCAATATTTTCTCACTTCTAGTTCTGATCCTGACCAAATATTGGCAGTGGGAAAAAATAAAAACTTAAATCAGAACCTTAAAAAAAAAGTTGACTTCTTACTTTGGTCAAATCATTTGGGACTTGGGAATCCAAACTCTTTCTCCTAGCCCAGATGATGTCCCATTCTTTTTCACTTCATTTCACATATTTTTCTCAAGTTACATGGTTCACAGGTGTGTGGTGGAGAAAGGTTGTTCCTTGCATATGGGAGAATAGAGGTTTAAAGAGCTGCATGAAGATCTAGATCTATAAGTGAAGAAATTCCTGTTATCTATTTTAGATGAAAAGAAATGCCTGCCCATTTCAATGTATTTTATTGTTGAGGAAAATTAATATTCTATTAAATCAAATCACACCCAGCAGTTCACAAATATGCAGTGGGGACCAAATTGCAGTTTGGTGGTTTACATTTAATGTAGTTTGAAATAAAGGAATCACTCATGCATTCACGATCAATACAATTACCACTACTTTACATGAATTAAGTAATTTGTATGGTATTGCTGTTTGGTGCATTTGTATCCCTATTCAGTGCACTTCTTCAGTATTTCAACCCCTCTGATGGTAAAGGCAGGTGCATAGCAGTAGCCCACAAAACCAAGGAAAAGCTCTATGGGGAAACTCTTTTATGTCCATCTATATTTGAATTTGTAGTCCCTTTCCAATTACTGCACTAATTGTTTAAGAGATTGCTAGAATAAAAAAGTTTTTAATCACTAATCTGTTTTTGAAAAGACTTATGGGCTCAAAACCTGAACTACATACTTTTTAAATTAATTTTCTTCATGAATACTTCTTACTCAATACAGATTTGTGAGTCAGAACACCCTACTGTGCTCGTTCCTTTGTCTTTTCTTCAAACACCTGGCTTATTATTCTCTCTCTTACTCTCTAACAATAAAATTACTCTTTCTTTGTAGACAAAGTTCTGATGATATTATGCCACTGGAAATATGGGCATTTTATCCAAACTCCTGTTATCAAATCTGAACTTGAGATAGAAATCTAAGCTAAACAGAATTGACCGTTGTACACTATTTCTGCCAAAGGAGAGAAATCCATTAGAAACATTTGCCAGTGTTTCTTAGAGGGATACCAGTGTTCAGCAGAATTTTAGGATGTAACTCCCCAAACACATCGCAGTATAGAGGACAACATGGAGATGTTTAATTATGAGGCTGAGATTTTTCAAAGTGGTCCAGGGGACTGACGCAAATGAAGGGAAGATGTGTCTAAATCTCTTATGTGGCTTTGAAAATCTCCGTTTACATATTTTCAGTGTCCATAAAAAAAAAAAAAAGATACAGAGTAAGTGCTCCAATCTTGCTTCTGTTGAAGTCAATGGCACAACTCCCATTTATATCAACCAGAGCAGAATTATGCTATAAATTTAAGACTCAAATCGTAGAGCAACGGAGAAGCACAGGGCCAAATTATGCAATCTTAATCCAGGTCAATAGGCATTTTCCCTAAGTAAGGACTGTATGATTTGGTCTACATGGCAACATCAAGTGTTGGAGAATAATTCATATATGTTCAGTGAGACAACTCTTCCATAAAAGGGATATTCTGCATATGGCACGCTTCATATTGCATTGAAATAAATTGCAAAAGTACATTTCTGCATAACTCATGATAAAAATGCTGACACATGCATGGCTATGAATCCAGACCCAGACAGAAGGTTTTTCAGCTTGGTGCTTTTTTTTTTAAATGTAATTTAAAGCAACACTTTAATTTTTCTTAAAGGGGAAATTCTTCTTTTACTGTGCATGTAGTATATGCATGGAGCCACCTGGTAATGCAAATGGGAGTTAAGCAGAGTGGGTCTGATCCATAGCCTATTGATAAAAATCAATGGAAAGTCTCCCATTGATTGATTGATTTGGCTTTGGATCAGACCCTTAAATCCACCTGAGACTGAGAGAAGGCACCAGTATGTTTTTAAAAATGAAAATTTAATAACCGTGTGTGTGTGTGTGTGTGTGTGTGTGTGTGTGTGTGTATATTTGTATTTTAGCCTCCCCTGCCTCTGAAAACTTAAAATGAGAAGGTGGCTGTAAGCAAACCCTTCTCCTTTGGTGTTAATAACAAAACATTGATCTGTAACAGCAACAAAAGAAGCTTCTGGGAGTTCAAACAAGGCACAGTTTCGGTTACAGATGTGCTTTGATTCCTAAGCCAGTTTCAAGTGTTGCGCATACATATTGACTTTCATAATGTTATTAGCTCTCACAGCTGGCTTTTCAGTTCACGCAGCGGAATAGAAACTTTTTGGAAAACTCATTAAAGCAGAGAAAATTAAATCAGTTTAAATGAAATTTCTCTATAGTTTCAAAGCAAAATGGGTAGGAAATTATTGAGGCATGCTCTGCTAGGAAACATTTAATGCACGATACACCAATTTCCATTTGAGTGCTCTGTGGACTCGTAGCCTCTGTTACATTCCCCCATAATTCCTTTCACTGGAGGCCTCTCTGATCTGTGGTATAATTAAATTAATACCAAACTAAGTAATATTTAAAATTAATCTCTGGAGTGACATAGCTCCCAGAGGCCACAAGTGCATTGTTTGGCACTGTACAAATATACATCGGAGAGATGGCGCTTGACTCAGGCTTACAATCGAAGTAGAATACTATAGACACCAGGAAGATACAAGAAGAAGAAACGGGGGCGCACAAGCAACCAGTGGGATGATGGTGGTCTGCATTGTGGGCAAACCAGCTGCCTCATTCTGATTGAGCTGTTCATAGGCCTCATGGTAGAGAAGAGTTTGAAGGAGGACACTGAGGTGGCTTTGCAGCTATTGACAGGAAGCTCCTCCCACCCATAAAGGGCAGCATGGGAGGAAGTACAAAGGAGCCTGCTGAAAACAAGTGTGACTTAAGTTTTATTCAGAGGCAACGCATGGTGGGGGGGCACGTTGGACGTCATGTCCCCTGCCCAATTTGCTTGGCTTGTACTGAGCATGATCACACGGATTGAGCATGCTCACTAACATCTGCTGAAGCCACTGCCCTCACTGTGTCTCCTCTCCCCACCCCTCCCCATTGGCAGGCACGGGTCGTCTCTGGCATTTATTTCAATAATAAAATTGCAATTTTAAGTGCTTGATAGAGCATGTTTCCTTTGCAGCCTTTGTACACCCTGCTTATTAAAAGCAAAGTTTGGGTGACTGATGGGAAATTTTAGTGATTACGGAAGTGAGGGTCTGGCGGAGTAGCACGAAGTAAAGCAACCCCAGCACTGGCAGGTAGGGGTATCAGCTTCCATATGTGCTGCCGTGAATCAATACAGCCCTGGTCAAACATTCAATATATAGGGATTCACCAGTCAGAGAGGAAGCATGGGCCAGTGGGAGACTAGACTGGGACGCAGCAAATTTGGACTCTATTCCCAGCTCTGACATGGACTGGATGTGCTGTGTGACCATGGGTAAATAGTTCTGCCTGTTTGTGGCTTGGTTTCTGTAGCTGTAAAATGGGTTAAAAGGATATTTACCTGCTTTCAGATCCATGGATGAAAAGTACAATATAGGAGCTAGGGACTATTATTGAATTTGTACCAGGGCAAGATTATCATAAAATAATTTTGGGTTCGCAGACTTTTCTGTGGTCCTGAAGCCTGATCTATCAAATGAATGCCCGTGTTTCCAGGCTTCAGCTGACCAGACAGTGATTCTGTAGACAACTGTAGGAGATCCTTGAAATTTATTGTATGGGGTAGCCAAACTTAATTGAACACAAGTATCCAGATAGCAGGGTAATCCTGCAAATCACTGAACCATCAAGCTGCCCTGAACTTTAAAACTGTTAATTTCCTCTTTTGTTTTACTATCCCCGCCCGAGAAAGCCTGTGACTTCACGTTACCATGGGCTTTCTCACAACAGTGTCCTGTCCCAGTTGACTTTCAAAGCTTCTCTTCTCATCCCACCCAGTTCCTTCCTTTGTGAAACCTTCCATGGTCCGTCTGCAGATCCTATACTTCTAAACAAGTATGCCTGAAGCAGAGTAACTCACATCCTGGCATTGCTTATTTTGCTAAACTCGTTTTTACCTAATTGTGAATACACATGGGAATTCTATATGTATGGGGAAACATAGCGACTTGCTGGGCCAAATTCATCCCTGTTGTAATTATGGAAAGTAATGGAATTATGACTTTGGTGAATTTGACCCAGTAGGTGAAATCTTGACCCTACTGATGTCAATGATAAGACTACCATTGACTACATTGGTGCTAGGATTTCACCCAATATGTTGAAATGCAGGAGTGCCTTCTTCAAAAGTATTTTTGACACTATTTATCTTATGGATACTGCTCTGCAGAATGATAATTAGCAGGAACAGCTGGGATTTTTTTAAATAGGCAAATTCTGTTTTGAATAGCTATTGGATGAGTTCATTTAAGCAATGCATGGGTGAACGTAGGAGCAATATCTAATGCACCTAGCATACTTAGACATTTCTTGTTACTTTTTTTAAAAAAGTACAGCATGTGCTTTCCTTGCAGAATTTTCTAGCCTTTTCAAGAAACTGAGTATTAATTCCAGAGGAAAAACACAAGGAACCATGTGTAGAAAGAAATACAACTTGTGTAATGACAATTTACAAACTGTCCTACTTTATAAAAAGGTAATTCAGCACAAGACCGGAGCTTACATAGGTAATGTGCTGTGTTGCCAGTTGGCAGCCTGGAGGTTGGTCGTGGATGGGTTGAAATGAGGAGCCGTTCTGGAAGAAACACACTCAGGCTTTTGTGAGGAAAGGTACAAATTGCATTACTCCTAAGGTTTCCTGCTCATTGACCCACAGAGTGAGATTGCATTAACTTTGGAAGATGTAATTTACTTTTCCTAGAGGAAACTTGCCACCCTGTTATGGGTGGGAAAACAGTTACACTGGTCTATAGCCCTAAAATATTTCTCCATTCTCACTCATATGCAAAAGTGATGTTATGTAGATGCATATGCAACGTATACTGCAGTCAAACCACAAGCTAGAATAAAAGCAGGTTTGGAGGGTAAGGGAAGTGAACAATCTAATTAACCAAGAAGCCTTCTGTGTAATGTACAAAATTTAATACAGTCAAGGTTTAGAGACATCTACAAAAGCAGAAATTAGGGTAGCTAGGGGTTCTACATTCCAAGCTCACTGCAACAGTATTGATAACATTATTAATCCCATTCAGAGTAAATGTTATCAAGAGATGTCACAGGGGCTATGGTAGGTTGATTGTAGTTTGAGTCAAGATACAGTAGTCTGATTTTACAGAGCATTAAACACCTGGGGAAAAAAATCTTACAGAGGTGTGGGGGACACTGAATGCTTTTTCTGTATTTTCTAAGTGACACATCAGAATGGTCTCGATGGAACAGGAGGACCACAGGCAGCATCTGTAAAAGACTCTCCACCCTGTCCCACCAATGTACAATGTACTCAAAGCCTCTGCGGAGGGACCTCTAGGGATGAGACGAAAGCTTGGTCTCCATGTCTGTCACTTGCTGGAGAATTCTCTGCTCCTTGAAGTCTTTAAACCACGATTTGAGGACTTCAATAGCTCAGACATAGGTGAGAGGTTTTTCGCAGGAGTGGGTGGGTGAGATTCTGTGGCCTGCGTTGTGCAGGAGGTCAGACTAGATGATCATAATGGTCCATTCTGACCTTAATATCTATGAATCTATGTTCAGTCCTTGGTGCCTCTGCTGTGACTGCCAATGAGGATGCTAATTAACATACAAAGCTTCACACTAATATGGCTCTTTTACATTTGCGTGGTGTTCGGAACATTCAGTTAGTCCTCACAACAGCCCTATGAGATAGGCAAGTGGTCTGTAAAATGGGATGATACTTACCCTCCTTTATAACACACTTTATTTCTGGATCAAGAGCTACAGAAGAGCTAGTTGTTGTTCTTCTCACCCCCATTTTACAGCTGGGGAAACTGAGGCAGATGGCTTGCCCAAGGTTTTTGTAAATTTAATGTCTATTCGCCAGAACCTCATTTTTTAACTCTTCCCAATAATCATTTCAAGGACATTTTTTTAAAGACCCATTAATAATTTTCATTGCAATCTGAATGTACTTAGGCATACAATATACTTTGAAAGAGATTTACAAATAATGAGAGTTAACTTAATGATAATGGTCTGCTACTATTTGCCAACAGTCACACTAAAAACAGCCAGAAACCTTGCGGTTAAAACTAGTAACTACTCACTGATCTATATTGAATTATACACAATTTACTGCACAGAAACAACTATTTTTTACAGGACACAACTTTCATTTACAAACTGATCTATCGTCAAAGGCTAAAGCTTAGGATATAATTATTAAAACATTGCCACATTGAACATATAAACAAACTTTTTTTGTTTATTTTAGTTTGAAACAAGATACATTTTGTACAAAGCTAGTTGTGAATCAAAGCCCTATATTCAAAATATTTCATACCTCATTCCTGATCATTGTTTACTTTGTGAAATTTCACTGGCATTTGTACTTCAACGTGAAGCATGATCTTTAAATTAAGAACATACCATATATTGATTCTTAACTAGTCTAAACAATTGTAGTTACACAGTTCCTCCTGAGACATCATTTAAGGATTGTTTATAAAACTCCAGTTATTTCTACAGAGGATTTTCAACCGTTGTGCTAATGTCCAGTACATCATGGGGTTTCACAGCAAACTCATTCTTTACATTAGTTTTATTTATGTAGAAGAGTTGATTCCTGATGTATATCTTTTGTAATGTCAAAAATTCACCATCAGTAGTCATTTATCAATTTGCTACATGACCGCACAATTTTGTGTTACAATAAAGGAAAGCTATTTTTAGCAGGATTAAAATTTCCATCAATCCATTTTGCAGATGGAAGAGCTACAGATGGGTGGTGGGTTTTTTATATGCCTCTGTATAACTGGATCCACTTATGGGAGAAGGCATTTGCTTTCTCCTATACTACTGCAGTCTGCGGGAAAGTTCCTAACAAAGTTCTTTGTTAGTGTTTGTAAGACTGGATAGGAGGTTTAATTGAGGGATTTGTGCTGAATGTTCTTTCGCTTTGAGCCTTAGTGCTGCAATGCTCGACGTTTTCCTTTCAACTGCTGCCGGATCAGTGAAGGCAGTGAGAGCAGGGTCTGATGGGGGTCCTGGTGCTTTCATTAAGACTGAAGCTGTTGTCATGAGAGGATTTAAAGCATTGAGAAATCTATATTTGGGGAAAAAAAGTCAATAGTAACAAACCTAGAAGTATTTTGTAGAAGAAATATTTATCTTATTAATAACCACAGTACTAAACTGGATTGAATTTTTTTTAAACCAAACTTCTTCTTTGTTCCAAACTTATATTTTTTTGTAAATTAACTTGTAGTTTTTTTTTAGTACGATAGACAAATCCACTTTGCACCTAATAAATATCACTTACTAAACTGTGAATGCAGCATAGAATAGAGATGTTCATACAGCTGCATGCAATGCAGCTATCTAGAAAAGTCAGTTTGTTAGATTTGCTGTCACTCTCTTAACATGTTACATCCTTTCTAAGCAAACCTTGTAATGTGGGAGATCAGCACGCTCCCTGGAAACATCAGAATACTTCATGAAGGGAAAAATTTTCAGATAGGTCTCTGTGCAACCAATTTGTTGTGACAAGTTATTTCATGTGAAAAGCAGCATAAAATGTATGGCAGAAAGGTGTGCTCATTAATCGGAGGCTATAATATAGGCTGTCATTTCAGAAGGGAGAGGAGTATACAGTGCTAACACAGCAGCAGCTTTCGGTTGTTTAATTTCAGCACTTGGAGCGAGCGAGACTGAGGAGCCGATCTTCAGCTATTATAAATCATGAGCGCTCCATAGAATTCAATGGAATGCTGACAATAGACACAGGTTCAGGATCTCCCCTGCGGTCTTGGAGGCTGGGAAAGAAGACTCTGAACTCAATCCTGTGCTTATGGTAGTTGATGGCAAAACTCCCACTGGGACTGGGCACACGTGTCTTCAGTAAAGGAAATGTTAACGGTACGAGTATGGCCCTGAAATGAAAGCCAATGATGTCAGCTCTGTCACTGGCATTCTGGGAACAGGGGCCATGTTCTGCTCCCCTATGTGGAAACATCCAGTATAATTCTCTATTTTGCAGAGCCATCTTGAGAGCTCATATCTATATCGTTGTAGTAGATTTTAACATGTGAAATATACACCTATATATACAAGAGATCAGACCAGAGTCCATAGTCCGTCTACATTAGAACAGTCTGTCATGAAGACAAGGGCCAACTGACTTCAATGGGGCCAGGATTTCACCCAACATGCACAACTGCACTTTAAACAGTAACTATGTTGAATGACAGGTTTCAGAGCAGCAGCTGTGTTAGTCTGTATTCGCAAAAAAAAGGAGGACTTGTGGCACCTTAGAGCCTAACAAATTTATTAGAGCATAAGCTTTCGTGAGCTACAGCTCACTTCATCGGATGCATTCAGTGGAAAATACAGTGGGGAGATTTATATACACACACAGAGAACATGAAACAATTGGTTTTATCATACACACTGTAAGGAGAGTGATCATTTAAGATGAGTTATTACCAGCGGGAAGGAGGGGGGGTGGGAAGGAGGAAAACCTTTTGTGGTGATAATCAAGGTGGGCCATTTCCAGCAGTTAACAAAAACGTCTGAGGAACAGTGGGGGGAAGAAATAACATGGGGAAATAGTTTTACTTTGTGTAACGACCCATCCACTCCCAGTCTCTATTCAAGCCTAAGGTAATTGTATCCAGTTTGCAAATTAATTCCAATTCAACAGTCTCTCCTTGGAGTCCGTTTTTGAAGTTTTTTTTGTTGAAGAATAGCCACTCTCAGGTCTGTAATCGAGTGACCGGAGAGATTGAAGTGTTCTCCGACTGGTTTTTGAATGTTATAATTCTTGACGTCTGATTTGTGTCCATTTATTCTTTTACGTAGAGACTGTCCAGTTTGACCAATGTACATGGCAGAGGGGCATTGCTGGCACATGATGGCATATATCACATTGGTAGATGCGCAGGTGAACAAGCCTCTGATAGTGTGGCTGATGTGATTAGGCCCTATGATGGTGTCCCCTGAATAGATATGTGGACACAGTTGGCAACGGGCTTTGTTGCAAGGATAGGTTCCTGGGTTAGTGGTTCTGTTGTGTGGAGTGTGGTTGCTGGTGAGTATTTGCTTTAGGTTGGGGGGCTGTCTGTAAGCAAGGTCTGGCCTGTCTCCCAAGATCTGTGAGAGTGATGGGTCGTCCTTCAGGATAGGTTGTAGATCCTTGATGATGTGTTGGAGAGGTTTTAGTTGGGGGCTGAAGGTGATGGCTAGTGGCGTTCTGTTATTTTCTTTGTTGGGCCGGTCCTGTAGTAGGTGACTTCTGGGTACTCTTCTGGCTCTGTCAATCTGTTTCTTCACTTCAGCAGGTGGGTATTATAGTTGTAAGAATTCATGATAGAGATTTTGTAGGTGTTTGTCTCAAAAAACTTCAAAAACAATTCCAAGGAGAGACTGCTGAATTGGAATTAATTTACAAACTGGATACAATTAACTTAGGTTTGAATAGAGACTGGGAGTGGATGGGTCATTACACAAAGTAAAACTATTTCCCCGTGTTATTTTCCACCCCACCCCACCCCACCCCCACTGTTCCTCAGACGTTTTTGTTAACTGCTGGAAATGGCCCACCTTGATTATCACCACAAAAGGTTTTCCTCCCCTCCCCTTCCTGCTGGTAATAGCTCATCTTAAGTGATCACTCTCCTTACAGTGTGTATGATAAAACCCATTGTTTCATGTTCTCTGTGTGTGTATATAAATCTCCCCACTGTATTTTCCACGGAATGCATCCGATGAAGTCAGCTATAGCTCATGAAAGCTTATGCTCTAATAAATTTGTTAGTCTATAAGGTGCCCCAAGTACTCCTTTTCTTTATGTTGAATGACTTTCACTAGGGTTTACAGCTAATTTAGGGCCAAATCCTGCTTATTTTACTCAAGTTGTCCCAGTGAGTAAGACATGTGAGAGCTGGCTTTTTAAATAACTTTTTATATTATTCCTTTAAATAGACAGAATCCATACTGTAACATTGGAACACACATTTCATTAAGGCACCTGTGAATTGCTTACTGATATTAAGCTATTGTACTGCATAAGAACATCCATACTGGCTCAGACCAAATGTCCATCTAGGCCAGTATCCTCTCTTCCGACATTGGCCAATGCCAGGAGCCTCAGAGGGAATGAACAGAACAGGTAATCATCAAGTGATCCATCCCCTGTTGCCCATTCCCAACCTCTGGCAAACAGAGGATAGGAACACCATCCCTGCCCATCCTGCCTAATAGCCATTGATGAACCTATCCTCCATGAACTTATCTAGTTCTTTTTTTGAACTCTGTTATAGTCTTGGCCTTCACAACATCCTCTGGCAGGTTGACTGTGTGTTGTGTGAAAAAATACTTCCTTTTGTTTGTTTTAAACCTGCTGCCTATTAATTTCATTTGGTGACCCCTAGTTCTTGTGCTATGAGAAGGAGTAGCGTAAATAACACTTCCTTATTTACTTTCTCCACACCAGTCATGATTTTATAGACCTCCATCATATCCCCCCTTAGTCATCTCTTTTCCAAGGTGAAAAGTTCCAGATATATTAATCTCTCCTCTTATGGCAGCCGTTCCATACCCCTAATAATTTTTGTTTCCCTTTTCTGGACCTTTTCCAATTCCAATATATCTTTTTTGAGATGGGGTGACCACATCTGCATGCAGTATTCAAGATGTGGGCATACCATAGATGTATATAGAGGCAATATGGTATTTTTTGTCTTATTATCTATTCCTTTTTTACACCTCAAAGTTTAAAAGAAAGGGATAGATAAGAAGACAAAAAACCTTGAGGTTTAAAAGAAAAACACTTAAAATACACTCTCTGTACCTTCCAAAATGGGGATTTAAAATTGGATTTCTGAAGAGAGATGTCCAGGCAAGACTGCTGAGACCAAACGGCCCTAAGCTTGCAGGGCTGAATGCTGGAGTTACAGATGGCATAGCTATTGTTGAAAGTGGCATTGATCTCCATGCATGGTCCAGAAGAGGAGACTGACTCAATGGAATGTCCAAGAACAGACCCAATGGATGTGTTAAGGAGAGTCCTGGAACGTTCCCTAACATTTCAGTTTTTTCACGTTTCCTCCATTTTGCCCTTCTGTTTTGAAACCAGACCTTCAGAGAGAGAATACAAAAGAGTTAGCTAGACTGATTTTAATGTTGCTTTTATCAGCTATGGTAGGCCATGATGCACATGGCATAGTAGTGACCTTTATTTTAAAAGTACAGTTTCTATGTAGAAAGGTTCCATTTATAAAGTGTTTCTTATTAATTAATAGATGGTTTATGACATCTTTATGGATTTTAGTAGTATCTATTGTAGGCAGATTAGTAAAAGGTGTTACTGGTTATAAACCATAGTAATATGCAATCTATAACCTGTTGGACTCCAACTATTGACTATCTAGTAAACAATGAAAACAGCTATTAATAATTTATTACTCCTTTATTAATTGAGCCTCCAAATATGACCTCTCACCCTCCCCAAATCAAAAGGTGGCTACCTTAGTCCATGCAATTTAAGAAGCAATTTAATCATAACTGAAATAATTTTTAATCAAAACCATGAGTGTGATTTAAATGCCTAGATAAGCTGGCTGACTAACTACATAGATAAGGATTTAAAATTTTTTTTAGATGCTCTTATTACTTGCCATGACTCAAACTGATGTCATATATAGTTATGTGAAACTGATTTACCCAGTTATAGTACTATAGAAATCCATGTTACTCAAGATACCAAATATATTCAGATACTTGAGAGTTCTGGTAACCAGGAGTCAATAAAACAGGGAGACATGCTGGTAGTTTCTTAGACACTAGGCTTTGGATGCTAAGGAGTCTACTGTACAATGTACTTTTGTACAATAAACTGTTTGTTATATCAACTTCTCTTTGCAAGGCTGCCCTATTAATTATTTTAGGTTATGGAGTATATTAAAAAGTAACAGAGAAGTGAGACTAGAATTTAATCTACTCTGACAACTGATACCACACCATTTGTTTTTTTGCAATTTTGACTCTGTCTTGGAGTACTCTCCCTTGGGTCCCTAGATATGTGTGCGCACTAAGGTGAGAATGCATTGTGAAGTATACAGCAGAGATGGGCTGAAACCAGAATCTCAGATAGGAACGCTCCCAAGGTTGAGGATTCAAAAATCTAAATTTTCTCAAATGTTGAGATATTCTAATTCAGGTAGCGAGATACATTCAAACTGAATTCTGAACTATATTTAGGCTTGGATCAAAGATTTTAGTTTGGGCCTATCATCTGTAACACAAACTTTATATCTAGTCACTACTAAAATTCAGTAAGCCATTAGCATAAGTTTTCATATAGTACAATGATTTTGTATTAATTGGTACATTAATAGTCCCCCAAAGAGGAGTAAATATTATGCTGGGATATAAATAGACACTTCTTCCATCTGCAGGTGCAGCATTATAAAACCAAACTGTTCAAGTAAGATGATCAAAACATTCTAGTGTGTGGAGAGAATTATTATATTTTTAAAATGACCGAGGAGTCACATTACATTTTTGTAATTATTTTTATCAGAAGTCTCTAATATTAGTGCTACTATGGTCTGGGAGTTAAAGCAGGGCTGACTGGGAATCACTGACTTGCTCTGATCTTGGGCAAGTTGTTTTCGCTCTCTATTTGACTTAGTTTACCTGTCTGTTAAGATATACTAGCATCTGCTTCACAAAGAGCTTTTCAGTGCTTATTTAAGTAATAAATGTAAAGTGCCAAGAGCTTCTGAAGAAAAGCCCTATAGAAGTGAAAAGTTGTTAATACCCAGAGTACATTGCTGTATGGTAGGCCTAGATATCATAAACCTGATCTTTTCCCTTTAAATCAATGGCAAAACTCCTACTGAATTCAAAGAAGACAGGATTGGGCCACACATCAGCCTCACTAAAATATATTACAATATATATAATAAGGAGTGAAAAGATACTGTAATAAGGTAACCACATGACATAGGACTTGTTAATTCTTATTCACAGGGACCTGAAGAAGCAGTGACTATTTGAGTACATCTTTTGTTTAGATTTTTTTTTTAAAAGCTACCAATATTCTGTGAAAACTTTAGTGACTTTGCAAAAATAATGGTGTCTTTTTCCTCTGGGCAACTGACGTATACTTCGTGTTTAGGTCTGTTGGTAAGGAGATTGGTGTTTTAAACCAAGAAGTGACCAATGGAAAATATTGCACATTTGACAAAATCTGGCACAATAGTGTTGAACAATAAATAACCTTAGGGATACAAGGTCTAACATATCTGAGATTGTAAAGAGTCAAACTTCTTATAGTGGATAGCTGAACTAGTGAAATGCTAGAAATCTATATCTATAGACGGGAGCCAGGTGCATGAAAGAAACACTTTCAGTTGTGTTCGTTCAGCTTTAGGCATCGGCTAAATTTAATTAAATTATTTTTACAAGGTTTACTGGTTGAATAGCGGCCTCCAATCACTTGCCAATAAGCATCATAAATGGAGCTAGTGCTGGTATCTCAGAAGGAAAATAAAACCACTAGCTCTAAGCCACCAGTGCTCCCCTCTAGAATGGAGTTCAAAGGACTAAAAGGGTAGTGAGAATATTACGTGACACTTGTGCCTCACGTTTGGGCAGCAGATTAAGAACATTGTACTTTGCAGTGTTGCTAGTTTCTTTATCCTGTACAAGCATTTTGACCCCTTTTCTAAACATAGCAAAAGACAAGTGCTACGTGTATGAGAGAATATATTAATACTGTTGTGAAACCTAATTAAGGATTTTTTCCTCAGTCTGCTCCAAAAGAGAAACTGAATAAGAAGTGAAATGTTTGCTACCTTAAAATGTTAAAATAATTCCTTTAATTTACTCTTGTGTAATCTATACAGCTGTCTTTTATGATTGCAATATTATTGCTTGTCTGCTGTGCAGATTGTAAATCCAGTGTAACAACTGATTTCAATTGGCCATCAATTATTGTATTTATCTAATTTCTTTTAAAATCTAAACTGAATTTGGACTATCAGCACTGAAAGCCATTATTTAGGACTAAAATCCCAATCTTGAGCTCCTTGTCGGGCAAAATTCACATTAATATGAGTGATAAATGGGGCATAAACACATATCTTACTTTACAGTGACATCATAAACAGACAGTACTTTCAAAACTTTAGCATTTATATTATTATAAATAACATTTAGATTATTTAATAAAGCATAAAATGACTAATTTGTATTTTTGCTACTGATTAATAGAAGAGTTCAACTGCCTTTAAAAATAATTTAGCTTTACATTTTTAGATCATTACATTTGTCAGGTTACCAGAGTAGTTTGCATCTATACACAGATGTGTGCAAACTTGTAGCATGGAATATGCTATATATATGGTTTAGCTAACCATAGCTTCTTGGGCTAAATATATTCAAAATAATGTTTTAGAGGTATGTAACAAAGAAGAATTAATTGTAGACTCCTGAAGTCATTACAGTTTTGATCAGTTTTTAAATTTAACAAGAATGGACTATAAACCAGTGCATATTAAATACTGCATGTTATTTTTGTAATTATTGATAGATTCTGAATGTATTCTAAAAGTTATTCTTATACCAGGAATTTCATTAGAAATTGAAATTATCATTCATAATCCAAATTTAGAAGTACTCGGTGTTTTGAAAATAATTAAGAACTTTAACTTTGCAATTTTAAGAGAAGAGCCTACTGAATGTAAAGTCAGTTTTCAATTTAGTCTTTTCTGAAACTTTAAATCCCCTCAAAATCAAGTGAATTAAAACATTTTCTGATACATAACAAACAAGTTATATTATATTTGTGACTAGCCATAGTGTATCTTTGTTGCTGAGATTGATTTTGGGATTATTAGCAAATAATATCACAAGGATGTTCAGTTTGCAGTAATCCTTATTACTTTATAAGTGTGTGCTTTACCATTGATACCCATGGTGACGAATCAACCAGTTGATGTTTCGAACTTTTTCATGTTAGAAGTTTTTAAGATGTTCCTATTTTTTTCTCCCCAGACTAATGATCTATACTAATAATGAGAAACAAGCCTGTTAACAGAAGCGAAGTATGGACTCAAACAAGAATGCTGCTGGAAGTCCATAAAGGATGGCTTCCAAGAGGGACAGGATTTACCAGACTTTCCTATCATTCCTTTCCCATGGTATAGAAAAATATATGGGTCCCCTTGGATGCATTTTCAAAGAGGTTAAAGGGGAAATCTCTCTAGGTGGGAGAAATAGCTGAAATAAGAGGTGCATTCTGGAATGGGATGGGAATAAGATCATTTTTCTTTCTTGCAGGGTCACTTCCAATTAGGACTCAATGAAATGCAACAGTTTCTGCTGACTCCAGTAAGAGAGAGAATATTGTGCCTGCTCCCCATTTTATCTGGCTGTGTGTATAAAAACCACTGCCCCAGGAGGAGGTACAGCAGGTGTCTCTCCAGAGAAGCAAATCTCAGTTTGAAAAGCAATGGGCTGTTCTGCTGTCTCAGATATGACAACTCTGCATTAAATTAGCGTCACAGAGAGTTACTTTTGAGCAGGTCAGGAAGATACTATTACAGTATATTTTAAAATGGTCCGTTAACATATCCTGCTATCTGAGCACTTCAGAATCTTTAGTGTATTTATCCTCACAACACCCGTGTAAGCTATTATCTCCATTTTACAGTTGGGGGAATGAGACCGAGAGACCAAGTGACTTGCCCAAGGTACTCGTCTATGGCAGAGCAGGGAATTGAATCTCCGTCTCATGTTAGCAACCAAACCACTCTGCCTGTGACTCATAAGAGTCTAGCTTCCTGAGGGCTGTAATACTGGGGTCTCATCTCAGTTGTTGAGTTTCGTGTATGGGCGCTGGGTGGTGGTGATGACCTGTGATATATAAGAGCTCAGGGTAGATACTCTGATGGTCTCTTCTGGCCTTGAATTCTATGATACTGGAGTATCTTTCCTCTCAATATTTGCCTAGTACTCCTACGTGGCTATGCCACTGAACGTTCTGGTTTTTTTTTATGACATTCACAGGAAGCTTGGGTTCAAATCATCGACATGATCCCTTTCGCCGTATGCCAATGTCTCAAAAAAAGACATCGAACAGTGCAACCCAACTGCATGCAATTGGCAAGCCCCATATGAGAAGGTGAGAATGGGATTGGGGAAATGATAGGTGGGTTAACAGTTTTGCATCCGTGTTCATTTTATGGGAGAAATGTGTGGCTGTCGTGTTTATGGTATTTTAGTTACTAGTAGCATTGGTGATATTTATGTTGGGGTGTATAGGAGGGGGCATTTTCTTTCCTTAAAGGTCATAAAATAACTTAGCTGTGGAGTTGAGATGAAAAAGGTGACAAAGCTTGCTCACATGTATAAAATCATTGAGCACTGGATGTAATATATAAATTGTCTAAGAGCTTTCCCTGATGGCTGGAAATTCTCTTTCCCAATCTCCAAGGCTTAGATCCTTACAGGTATTTAAGCTCCTAACTTCCACTGACATCAATGAATTGTCGGAGCCTACTTATCTTTAATTATCTGGGCCCAAGTGTTAAAATATGGAAAGATGAGGAAATTCAAGATTTCTGGGGCCAGCTCCTCAGCCAGTGTAAACTGTCATTGCTCCATTGACTTCAGCTGAACTACAATTTACACAAGTTGAGCATCGGGCCCCAGTGGTGGAGTGT
The DNA here is from genome assembly GCF_009764565.3 of Dermochelys coriacea. NCBI lineage: Eukaryota > Metazoa > Chordata > Testudines > Dermochelyidae > Dermochelys > Dermochelys coriacea. The sequence goes on from NC_050076.1 coordinate 91,596,386, forward strand.
GAGGAGAAACAGAGATGAGTCTGTGAATAAGCCTGCCAAATCAGGGAAGAAGCTGCAATGCATATCATAGTCATGAAAACTGAACAGTACATGCTAGGAGCCAAGTCATGACTGCAGCTTGCAGCTGGACTGACATGCAAAGTAATTCGTTCAATATCCGATGTACAGTATGTGCGGAGGTTAGTATAACTTGATTGGTTTTGTGCCATTTTGGACCCTTAATTATCTGTTTGAAACTAAATTTTTAACAAGATTTAATGTTTGCTATGTATACAAGTTTTTTTTTTTTAAAGTTAACAGAGTAAATGAGTTAATACCAGAGTTAATACTTTTTTTTAAAAGGAACTTAATTATGGGTGTTTAGAACCAAGGATAGGCTTCTTTAGAGGACTGCAGTATGGAAGATTGGTTACACAATCTTTGTACCTGTATGCTTAAGGTTTTGTCTGATGTTCCATTATAACTGCCCAATCTAGTAATACAAATTCCCTTCAAGTAAACATTCTCATCTCAGTCTCAGAATAATCTTTTAATTTATTTAAGCATTTTTTAAAAAACAGTGCAGATGTTTTCAAGTTAAATTGGGGCAGGAGATGGTAAATGAATGCTTTTGTGAACTACATAAATAATTGCTTAGATGTAGAACACAACATTCAACTAATCATTGGTTCACAACACGATCTAACCATTTTGGGTCCTTTTATTGTTTTGGTCAAGAACCAAAACATCAGATTTTGGCACTTCAAAAGAAACTGCGTAAATATTTTTGCAATGCTAATGTGGACTTTTACAAAAACTAAATACAGAGATTTCTAAAAATGCCAGTATGCATTTAATTTTGGACCATTACAGACCAGTGGTAAAAATGCATTTTTAAGTGTACATCTAGAAAATGTTACCATCTAAAATGTTATGGTTTGTGTTTTTGTCTCAGATTTAATAATGGATGACATATCCAGGATATTTCTCCTTTCTTTAAAAAACAAATATCGAGGAGGAAAAAAAACCTGCTAAAAAAGTTGCAGTTGCAACACCAGCTGACAAATGTCAGAAAATTACAAATGTATCTACATTCTGAACTTCTACACAATACTATTGTCCCCAATTCTGTTTTTAAATATTTTTCCGGTGGAGGAAATTATAGTGAAAAAGTATCAAATTTTACTATGAATCTTTAGACTTTTGTTGGTTTGTTTCAGAACTTTAAGATTTAAACATAAAATAGTATTTAAACAATATGCACACAATTCATTCAAATCCACTTCTATATCCATAAACAGATGTTTAAATAGTTTAGACCAGTGGCTCTCAACCTTTCCAAACTATTGTACCCCTTTCAGGAGTCTGATTTGTCTTGTGTACTCCTAAATTTCGCCTCACTTGAAAACCACTTGCTTACAAAATCAGACATTAAAAATAGCAAAAGTGTCACAGTACACTATTACTGAAAAGTTGCTTACTTTCTAATTTTTACCATATAATTATAAAATAAATATAAATATTGTACTTACATTTCAGTGTATAGTATATAGAGCAGTATAAACAAGTCATTGTCTCTATGAAATTTTAGTTTGTTCTGACTTCGCTAGTGCTTTTTATAAAACTAGGCAAAAATCTAGATGAGTTGATGTACCCCCTGGAAGACCTCTGTGTACCTTCAGTGATATGTGTACCCCTGGCTGAGAACCACTGGTTTAGAAAAGATGCAAAGCCTATTTTAAACGATCATCTATTGTTTGCTGAAGTGTATTGATATTATATCTGACAATTACTATATTTTATTTTGATGTTTCTGGTTTTGGGAGGGGTGAGATACTAAAAACTTCTCCTCCTTCCTTCTTTTAAATTCAAAGCTCTGATCACATTTGGTCCTCTTTTGTAGGATAATATGGAATAACAGCCGCTAGCTTTTTTACATCCTTTACAGCAATACTTCTCAACCTGAGTGAGCTGGCAAAATAAAAAAAGCCAACAGCACTTAAGAAAACATTTAACACTTAATTTTAAGCTAAGAATGTTTATACATATCAAAAGGCAGTGTATTCGTCAAAACTAGGTCCCTGTTCTTTAGTACCTGTCACTCACCTGAACTCTGGCTTCTGTTAAATCCAGACGCATTGCTAGCTCCTCTCTGCAGAAGAGCCAAACATTTAGTATTTCAATCTTTAGTCACAAAAAAGGGTTGGCTTCATCAGGCCCCATCACACACTGAGAGTTCATCCGATGAAGTAGCTCAGGAAAGCTTATGCTCAAATAAATTTGTTAGTCTCTAAGGTGCCACAAGTCCTCCTTTTCTTTTTGAGAGTTCATTAAAAGCCAAATCAGATCCCCTGCTCTTTACAGGTGATTTCTAATCTAGAAGCCGCTGCATAGTGCCTACCAGTCTGAGATTATATAAACAGTAACATTCAACTGGGAGGTTTTTACACCCCCCACCCGCGGTAACTGCATTAGGACCGCTGAGACAGCAATAAGGGGATGTAAGATCCGAGACCCCCTCGCACACCATAGGGCCCTGATTTCACCTTGATTCCCACTTCATGCGAGCGCGGAATCGCATGTGCTCCAGCTGTTACTTTAAAGCTGGCGATTACCGTCCATCCCTGAGCTATTTCCGATTGCTTCGAGTGCTTTTCCTATCCTTCCACTTTTCAGAGTAGCAGCCGCGTTAGTCTGTATTCGCAAAAAAGAAAAGGAGGACTTGTGGCACCTTAGAGACTAACGCATTTATTTGAGCCTAAGCTTTCGTGAGCGACAGCGCACTTCATCGGATGCATTCAGTGGAAAATACAGTCATGCATCCGATGCAGTGAGCTGTCGCTCACGAAAGCTTAGGCTCAAATAAATGCGTTAGTCTCTAAGGTGCCACAAGTCCTCCTTTTCTTTTATCCTTCTATGTTCGCTTTCTTGGGGGCTCCCGGTCATTACATACCCTGGGTTCATTCAGTCTGGATTATTCCCAACACCAGAGAGTGGCATTTACAGGGCAGCGACCATTTCAAGGTTCCGCCTCGGGGGCGGAATCTCTCTTTGAAGCCCCCTGGACCCAGTCGAAACTTTGGGCAGAGGGCGCAGGCAGGGCCCGATCCTCCCAAAGGAGGGCAGCGTCCCCCGGCTTCTGGCCCTAGCGGGCTGCTGGGAAGGGAGGGGCCGGGCTGGGGCTGGGTGCCCCTGGCGGAGCGGCCCGGTCCGGCCCGGCCCCGCTCCGCTCCTACCTGGTGAACACGTCGGGGTAGTGGCACTTGCGGAACGCCCGCTCCAGCTGCTCCAGCTGCAAGTTGCTGAACGTGGTGCGGTAGCGCCGCTGCTTCCGCTTCAGGGGCCCCGGCGCCTCGCCCGCCGCTGCGGGGGCAGAGCCTGAGAGACCAGCCGCCGGCTCCCCGGGGCCGCCGCTGCCCCTCGCCGCGTCCTCCGCCGCGTCCTCCTCCGCCCAGGCCCCGGGGACCGGGCGCTTCGCCGCCGCCAGCGGCGCCGGACAGGGCTCGGGCGGCTCCGTGGGGTCCCCGCCTGGGGAGAGGGAGAGAAGCGGGAGGATGAGCCGAGGGCCCGGCTGCTGCGCTGCCCCGGGGAGCTCCGCACTGGGGGAACCAGCAGGCCGCCCCCGTGCCCCCAACCATCCCCGGCGGGTGGGGCCGGCAGGGCGCCCCGATCCCCCCCATCCATCCCCGGCGGGTGGGGCCGGCAGGGCGCCCCGATCCCCCCCCATCCATCCCCGGCGGGTGGGGCCGGCAGGGCGCCCCGATCCCCCCCCATCCATCCCCGGCGGGTGGGGTCGGCAGGGCGCCCCGATCCCCCCCCATCCATCCCCGGCGGGTGCGGCCGGCAGGGCGCCCCGATCGCCCCCCAACCATCCCCGGCGGGTGGGGCCGGCAGGGCGCCCCGATCGCCCTCCGGCGGGTGGGGCCGGCAGGGCGCCCCGATCCCCCCCCATCCATCCCCGGAAGGTGGGGCTGGCAGGGCGCCCCGTCCCGGCTGCTCCCGGGCAGGGTCCCGCTCACCTTGCCGCCTGGCGGCGGGGCTCCGGCCCAGGATGCTGTCGATGAAGTAGGAGGTGAGCAGGTGCAGGGCGGGGGCGGCCGGCCCGGGGGCTGCGCTCTGCATGGCTGCGGACAGGCACCGGGCAGAGCCCCGACTCCGCGCCGGGTTTTATTGGTGCCGGCAGCGACCGGCTCGGCGCCCCGGTATTAGCATTTCATTAGCGCGCTGGCGTCAAGGCCGGGGGTGGGACCCGCACAGGGGCCGGGTTCGCAGCCTGGCCAGGCGGGGAGGGGACGGGTGCCAGCTCCTGGGAGCCTGGCGGGGGGAGGTGCCAGACAACACTCCCTTCCTCCAGTCTCTGCCCGGTGCCAGCTATCCCCTGCTGCCTTGGAAAGTGGGTGCCTCCCCCAGAGCCTTTGCCACGATGTGGTGACATGGGAGGAAGCCCCTGCTGGGGAGAACTGGGCCCTCTGGAGAGGCAATTGACTCTGAAGGTTGTAGGCAGCTGGGGGAGGTGGGTGCCTGTGTACAGGAGAAAGGGCAGATCTCTTGTCATGGGCTTCGCTCTGCACTATTGGCTACAAATGGTGGGCCAGATTCTGAGCTCCCCTCCAGTGCTGTAAGGCCAGAGACTTCCCTGGACTCACGAAGACATTGATCTGGCAGAAGGGAGACTAGAATCTGGCCCGCTATCACAAGCAAACGATTGCTGGTTGGTAATAGGGTTCCCTTAGAGGGAACTTGCATCCTGCTCCTCACTGCCATGTGGAGAGGAGGTGCAACACATGAAAACATCACTGAGCTCTAGAAACACAATGCACTTCCTTTTTTTGCACCTACCCCGCCCTTGTGTACAACGAACTTGTACCCACTTTCTTACTGAATCTGATTTTGGCTCTTGGAGCCCGACTCTGCAAAGTGCGGCATGCCTTCGGGTCCTGTAAGAGCACCCAGCATCTTGCAGGATTGGGCCCTCCCTGGCCTGTGTTCTCAAGCCACCCATCCTCCTTTAGTTTTCCTCTTTGCTGTTACAGCAACAATCCCTCAGCAGCCGGAGGGCTGCAAGCCAGCACCTGCATGCAGACACTCAGCACAGCCATGACATGACTACAGTGCACTGCGAGAGTCCTACATAAATTAGATCAAGAGGTGACTTGATCACAGTGTATAAGTTCCTTCACAGGGATTCAATTCCGGCTTCTAAAAGGCTCTCTAATCTAGTGGAGAAAGGCATGACAAGAACCAAGGGCTGGAAGCTGAAGCCAGATAATTTCAATTTAGAAAATAAAGCACCCATTTGTAACAGTGAGGGTGATACCACTGGAACAAACCACCAAGGGAAGCAATGGATTCTTTGTTTCTTTATGTCTTCAAATCCAGAGCGGATGCCTTTCTGGAAGGTATGCTTTAGTCAACCCCAAATATTGGGCTTAGTGCAGTAGTAATTGCGTGAAATTCTATAGCCTGTGCAATACAGCCGGTCAGACTAGATGATCTAATGGTCCCTTCTGGTTTTAAAATCTAGGAATAAATTACATGCTCTTTCATCTTCCTCTCCTCCTATCCACCCAGCTGTGCGTGAATGATGCAATGCTTCCATCTCTTGCCAAGCTGGGCCCAGCACCCTATCTTCTGCATGCCAGCTCATTGTCCCACCACTGCCGAGCCAGACCTAGAGTTTGTTTGTTTGTTTGTTTAGCCTGAAACAATTCCACAACAAACCCATTTCTGTAGCACCTTCCAGCCTAGACTCTCTGAAAGTCCTTACTGATTCTAATTAATTAACCTCATAATACCCCTGTAAGAGAGAGACTTATTATCATCCCTATTTTACAGAAATGGAGGCCCAGTGAGATGACCTACCCCAAAAATTCATGGCAGAGCTGGTGATACAATCCTGATCGCTTGACTACAAGACCGTCTTTCCTTCTCTTTGATCCCGTAAGTCCATACATTTATCATATTTAGAGCAACTACAGCAGATACCAACTCAAGTAAAAAGCAGGACAGTAGCCATAATAGAGGGAACCTTGGCTGTTAGTCCTCTAGGCCCCATTATTATTTACTTAGGCTAGGTCTACACTAACAGCTACAGCTAACAACTAACAACTACAGCTAACAGACGTTGCATAGGGGTGTGAAAAAGACCCCTCCCCCGAGAGCCATGCAGGTTACAGCGACCTAAGCGCTGTCCACACTGGAGCTATGTCGGTGGGAAGCTGACATAGCTTCTGCCTCTTGCAGAGGTGGAGTAATTATGCCGACGGGAGAGCTCTCTCCCGTTGGCACAGAGCATCTTCACCAGATGCACTACAGCAGCTGTGCCGATGTACTGCTTCTAGTGTAGACCTGCCTTGAGTTCTGCTCTGCAGCCCCTTCTCACAGGCTTTGTATTGAGGTTACCTGTCAGACCAGCACTGGAGTGTTTTTGTTTGATAACCATGAATTTCCTCATAACTATATTCACCAGGGCAGCTGGGTCTTTGGTTTAGAAGGGTCAGTGTAGCATGCTACGATAGAAGTCTACTACAGCCTGTGTTCTTTCTGTATAAACTGAAAAAAATATTACTGCAACCTCCATTTTCTCAATGTTCACTCTCACACAGGCTTGAATACTGGTTACCTAATAAGTGGGTGGGAATGCTGTTTCGCTGACTGTATAAGAGAATTCTATGAGGCCTATTGAACCATGTGCAGTTTTATGGTTGCGGGCCATGAAGAGGTAACCAGGATGCATGTGAAATGGGTGGTTCAACTACTGCAGTTATATATTCTACCCCAGGCTGGCTCTCCATTCCTTTGGCTCCGCTGAAAACTCTTCCTGTGACCCACCATAACCCACATGCCTCTGCTGGCCCCAAAGGCTTGTGAGATATGGCAACAAAGGCTGGTGGGTCACAGGACAATTTTTTGGTCTTTGTGTGTGTATGTAGGGGAGGCTTCTGGGTGAGTTATTGCTGTTGGGAGCAAGCTGCCCCTTCCCTGGCCTGTCTGTGCTCCTGTGGGAGAATTTGAAGCTCCTTGAACCCATTGGATGTGCCCCATTTCCTGGTTACGTTCCACTAGGTGAGCACCATACCATCCTACGCAGTCCATACAGAAGCTCCTGAATGTCTGAGAAAATAGCGTCCAGTGCACACACAAGATCTTCATGTGAATTGATGACTCTATGTGCTAAAATGAGGCCAGGTTAACTTATATCTTCCTTTTGAAAAACAAACAAAAAACCCCAAACCTCCAAAATACCCCAGCCCTGAACTACAATTGAAGAATCATTATCATCTCACTAGACATTCAGCATCTGCCATCTGATGCATACTGATTTTGCCACGTATATTGTCCAACACAACCCTCAGGGGCCAGATGATTCCCAACTATTTATGAGGAAGCTGGTGTTCATTCTGAAGATGTATTCCACTGCAGCATTGATGTTTCTGTTTTGAAACACAGCTAAAAATAAGAGCTAGTTATGAACACTTGGATGAAAAGGTCAATCTTATTTAGAGTTTTTGTTGATCACAGTCAGGCACTTCATTCCACTAATGGCGGGTGACTAGCATGCTTTCTATCAGATTGTGATTGAACAAATGAAGACATCCTCATTATGGAAAAATTTACTGGTCTGAAATCGATAATGTAAATTACTTGGCAATATAGTCCCTGAAATGTATTGAAATCACTGAAATGTATTGAAATAAATAAAAGTAAAGTTTACTGTTGCCATTTGTACCCTATTATCAGTTATCATGTGAGTAACATTTATATTGTTGGATGGACCTTGATATCTGATCTAGTTTGCTAATTTATTTATTCTGATAAAACGAAGGAGCCCCAGTTATGGACTAGAACCCCACTGTGGTAGGTGCTGTACAAACAGAGAACAAAAAGACAGTCCCTGCCCCAATGAGCTTACAATCTAAGAAATGTCATATTTGATTACCAGCCTTTTTATTTGCTTACATGGTTTCTCTTTATGGCTCCCAAATAACATAAAAAAGAACAGATGAGTTGCAAGGTCCATCTTTTCCCCCAGGTGTTTGAAAAATGCGGCAAAATGTGTGGGGTGTGGGCAGACCTATAATATTATGAGGGGAATTTGTGTTTATCTTACATTGCTGCACTTAGGATGTTTTCTTAAGCTATGTCAAGAGCACTGTAGAGCATATGTGTTGGTCTTCTTCTTAGCATTGTTATAAATCTATAATAAATAAATATACTTGTAATGTATCTAGTATTAAGGCTCAGAAAAGAAAGGGCAGCTATAATCATGGGTCTGTAAAAGTTACCGGATAATCAGCAGATCGAATTTATAACATCACACAAAGCAAATGTAAGAATTCTTGCTGGAAAGCTGGGACTTAATAAAGCAAGTCCTGGGAGATTATCTGTGAGGTAGAAATAACTTTAATTAAAAAGTGATCATTATGATTTTAAGGAAAGAGCTAATTACTTATCAAATATTTTATTACAAACTTGCATGCAATGTCCCCTCTTCCTCCACAGTCAATGGGAGGCGGGGTCTTGGATGGACTGCAGGGAATGTAACATGGTGCCTGGAAGTGGTGGGAGGGGGTGTGAGAGTGCATGCATGGCAAGATGGTGGCATGGAGGTTAAGTCCATTAATGGCTATTAGCCAGGATGGGTAAGGAATGGTGTCCCTAGCCTCTGTTTGTCAGAGGGTGGAGATGGATGGCAGGAGAGAGATCACTTGATCATTACCTGTTAGGTTCACTCCCTCTGGGGCACCTGACATTGGCGACGTCAGTAGACAGGATACTGAGCTGGATGGACCTTTGGTCTGACCCAGTATGGCCGTTCTTATGTTCTTCCCTTCTCCTAGGTCTACCGCTTTCCCATTGGCTGGGGGATCAGGTTAGCTGATTGGCTGTTATGTGCCCCCACCATTTAAATGTCCTGGGCTTTTCAAAAGCTCCTGACTCCCATGCAGCCAGATCTCTTATAGAGGTCAGAGGGAGTTCTGGTGTGCAAGGACTGCAGCAGTAGATACTCTGGGATAGTCAATATAGCTCTGCTGATTTACACTGGCTGAAGCTCTGGGTCTATCTCTTTTTTGTAATAAAATCATAATACAGTAAACTCCTGTTTATCCAAACCTCTGCATTAAGTGAACCCCTTCCTTCTCCCCCATGTAGCTCCTGCTGGGGGACAAGGAAGGAATTCTGATAATAGAGCAGAGGGCCCCAGACAGGACTGCAAAGAGAAGGAGGAGGATGAGCTGGCTGCGGGGGAGGCCACCCTGCTGACGCTGTATGGCTCCTGTGGCAATGCAGGGAGCCCTCTGCAGCCCTGCTCTCACAGGCATGAGTGAGCAGGGCCAGGACAGTGCAGCTGTAGAGGGCTCCCTATGCTGCTGCAGGGCCAGTGACACCGGATCTCTGCAGGTACAAGGTGCAGGGAAGGCTGTGGTCCTGGCAGGGCAGAGCAGGTTCCTGGCCAGAGGATATCCACTCTGCCCTGCCCCTTGTGCCTGCAGGGATTGGGTGTCACCTGCCCTGCAGCTGCAGGGAGCCTTCTGCAGCCCTCCTGCCAATGGGCAGTGCAGTGGGGCAGAGCAGTGACCCCCAGCCAGTACTGCAAAGAGGAGGGAAGGAGGAGATCCCAGCCCTGGGCGGAGGGTGTCCTGCTGCTGAATGGCTGAAAGGCTCCTCCTGTCTCGATTATCCCAGCTCCCAGTTATCCGAAGCAAATCCATGTCCCCCATGCTATTTGGATAATTGGGAGTGCACTGTATAACGTTTGCCCTCTAGGTTAAGCTAATAACCCAGAAAATATTATATGTCTTTTGCTGACAGCAACACCTGACTGCTAGAAAAAAACGGCATAGCATATAGCTAATTTCCCTCTCTTATGCTGCATACGTTGGCTATTGAAGAATGCAATAAAGTATTAATTACCAAATATCGGAGATAAAAACCAGTGCACTGATCAGTGCACAAGTGGAAATAACATGCAATACAGTCACTGTATGCCTTTCAGGGGGAGGGTGTGCAGCCGAGTTCCTCTTGTGGCCCTGGACTGTGATCCTGTTCTGTTTGCACACTGGGCTCCAGAACTGTTCAGCTGCCCTTTGTAGGTCTCATGGTGCATCACTTGAGACACACAGAAAAGCGGTGTTCCTCGTATACCCTGTTAGTCTTTGTGCACGTGGTTCTTGAAGGGATTGCTCACAAAAGGCAGCCAAATGGAAGAGGATGCTGTGTAGAATTACAAGACGAAATAGAGGGAGAAGGACCCAGAAGAACCTAATCATGCAGCACTGAATGTTCTTTGTATCAGCATTGGTAACTGGATGTTTTTTTCCGACACTCTAGGACCTGGTCTATACTACAAAGCTAGGTTGATGTAAGTCACTTGGCGTTAACCTAGTTGTGCATGTCTGTACTCAGATTTGTCTGCTGCCGACGTCAGCACCCAATGACGGCAACACACTAACGCCACCGCTCTGAACAAGCCATGGGCAGTATACTGTGGTCAGCGTTGGGCAACTGTAAATATCGTGTGACCTATGTTGACCCTCACAGTCCTCCAGCAGCTGCCCCACAATGCCTGACCCTGACCACTCTGGTCACAGTTGTGAACTCCACTGCCCAGGAGTCACGGCGACCCAAAGCCTGCCCCTACACAATTTTTGAAATGGCTTTTCATAATCGCCTAGCTTGGCAAGCACACTTAAGCAGCTCTCCCTTGTTGGGTGCAACTGCCCAACCGACCATTCAGGCTCCATGCTCTAGACTTGCTCCTGCATGGACTAGACAGGGGGTATTGGATCTCTTGGGCCTGTGGGGAGAAGAGGCTGAGGAACAGCTGGACAGCTATGAGCAGATTGCACAGGGGTTGCAGGCAAAGGCGTGTGACAAAGATCAGCCACAGTGCCACGTGAAAGCAAAGGAATTCCAGCAGGTGGACCAGAAGGTCATGGAGGCCAATTGTTGATCTGGTGCTGAGCCACAGACCTGCTGCTTTTACAACAAGCTGCATGCCACACGTGGCAGAGACCCTGCAGAACATGGTGGATACCTCTGAGGAGCTCGAGACACAGACCCCTGGCGTGAACAGTAGGGAAGAGGAGGAGGATGGGAGACGTGCAACCAGGGTGTCCAGCTATACTGCGAGCCAGGATCTGTTCAAGATTTCATCACAGTCTAGTCAGTCCCGGCTGCTGAGCAAGGGCGAGACCAGTGTATAGGAAGCAACCTCAGGTAAGTGTGTGAATGCATTTCCCATTACAACGTTTAAATGTACAAATAATGCCTGACCCCAACGTAGCAGGACACAGGTATTGACTTTTCATTAATTTACTTGTACTAGAGGAGGTAGAGTTGTTATCTGTTTTCATTCCCCTGTAGAGTTAGTGGGAGGGGGGGCATGCAGAGCTGTTTGTTTACTTACACAGGGCTGTCCATTGAATCCTTCTGAGAGATCTTAATGCAACTTTCAGAGAGGTATTCTGAAATCCTCTCCTGATGGATTCTAGGGATGGCAGCCTTATTTCTTCCTCTGTGGTAGGACACTTTCCTATGCCAGTTCACAATGCAGTAAACAGGTGAGCGGCATATGGGCTCAAGCTGTTTCGGGACACCAGCAGCAGCTGTGTTCTCTGTGCCTTTGTTACCCTGAGGAGCAAGAAGGCAGCTAAAATCATAGAATCATAGAAGATTAGGGTTGGAAGAGACCTCAGGAGGTCATCTAGTCCAACCCCCTGCTCAAAGCAGGACCAGCACCAACTAAATCATCCCAGCCAGGGCTTTGTCAATCCGGGCCTTAAAAACCTCTAAGGATGGAGATTCCACCAACTCCCTAGGTAACCCATTCCAGTGCTTCACCACCCTCCTAGTGAAACAGTGTTTCCTAATATCCAACCTAGACCTCCCCCACTGCAATTTGAGACCATTGCTCCTTATTCTGTCATCTGCCACCACTGAGAACAGCCAAGCTCCATCCTCTCTGGAACACCCCTTCAGGTAGTTGAAGGCTGCTATCAAATCCCTCCTCACTCTTCTCTTATGCAGACTAAATAAGCCCAGTTCCCGCAGCCTCTCCTCATAAATCATGTGTTCCAGCCCCCTAATAATTTTTGTTGCCCTCTGCTGGACTCTCTCCAATTTGTCCAGATCCTTTCTGTTGTCGGGGCCCCAAAACTGGATTCAATACTCCAGATGTGGCCTCACCAGTACCGAATAGAGGGGAATAATCACTTCCCTTGATCGGCTGGCAATGCTCCAACTATTGCTGCCCAATATGCTGTTAGCCTTTCTGGCAACAAGGGCACACCGCTGACTCATATCCAGCTTCTCGTCCACTGTAATCCCCAGGTCCTTTCTGCAGAACTGCTGCTTAGCCAGTCGGTCCCCAGCCTGTAGCAGTGCATGGGATTCTTCCGTCCTAAGTGCAGGACTCGGCACTTGTTCTTGTTGAACCTCATCAGATTTCTTTTAGCCCAATCCTCCAATCACCCCTGCCTGTGGAAAATACTGCCAGTGCTGCATGCCACTTGTACCCATGGAAATAGGGGCCAAAATTGTATTGTTCCCTGCAGCTCAATAATTCTTTCCTCATTCTCCCACCTCCTGCTGGACCATGCTCCCCATGGCTGGGGCTGGAGAACGGTGATGTGCACAGGCGCTCCAAGGCTGAAGTGTCAATAAGCGTGTCTAGTTTAAAACATTAGGGGACCAAGGGAAGGGAGTTCTGAAACTTAACTTTTGCTTCCCATTATGGCTGTACCACTGAGTTTGTTATCTGCAGCTGTCACCATTGTCCAGTTGGGCCCAGGAGGACCATATTAAAGGAGCAGCAGAGCTAGAGACAGTCAGTTGCTGCCTGGAGCTGGAGCAGAGAGGAAAGTGTTCCTGGCTGGCTGAAGGAGCAGCAGATCTGGGGTGGGCCCTGGAGAAATGGGTGGGCCTACCCCTCCTGCCCCCCAGACACTAGGGAAGTGATTTAAGCCCTGAGGAAAAGAGTTGAGAAGGACCAGAGAAGGGGCTGAATAATGAACTGTGAAACATTCCTGGAAGAGGATCAGATGGTTTAGTGGCCCAGCTGGAGAGTTGGGACCAGAAAGGCCCCAGAGTGGGTGAAGACAGTGCCTCCAGCGAGGAAGACTTAGGGGTAGAGTCCCATACCAGGGCTGGGATGTTTAAAGACTGAGCCTGGGAAGGGCTACAGAGTTACCAACAGAGGGGTTCTGGAGTAGGCCCCTGATGGCTTGTATACCTTCGAAGGGGTCTGTTTTGTTTCATGTATAGACTGTGTGTGTGAGACTCGGCTGGAGGGCTGAGTCACTGAAAACCCACCTGAGAAACCACCTGACAGAGGTCACCACAGGTTAAGAGAGTGCAGACACTGCCCACCCCACCCCCCGGCCAAGGATGCTTGCGAGAGGTGGGTGCTACCCCATTACAGTGATATACTAACTGTGGTGGCATTATGCCAACTTAACTTGCATTGACCATAGTTTGTAGTGTAGACGTGACCTAGGTGAAATGTGAATAGCTGTTTGTAGTATTGACAACTCTTGCAATTTTATCACAAGTCTCACAATTTTTGGTGTTTTAAAGCTCCAGCTCCTGGACTCAGGTGGTGAGGTGAGAAGCATTCATTAAATTTTTTTCTAGCTCTGATGATTGTGGAGAAAAGCTTGAAAATATGATCTGAATGCACCCCCAGGACTCAAAACAGCAAAGGGCAAATAAAAATAACCCTGCATTTATTATTTGTAAAGAAATGTCATGATTTTAAAGCCAGTCTCTTAATTTGGGTGTGTGTGTGCCTGACACATGATTTTGGAACAGTCAGCAAAGTGTTTGCATGATGCTGAAAAAAAATCATTGTGCCTAATTCTTTGCAGAAGTTGTCCAAGGACACTTTGTGTGAAAACCATCATTTCTTTAGGATGCTTCGAGACTCATGGAAATTCAGGTGATCTGCTTTGCTGTCTGCAGTTTGTGGCATGGAAGGTCTTAAAAGCCCCTCTCTAAAAACTGGCCTTTCATTCTGGATGTGTAATACATTTTTGAAGTGGGGGCTATGTCGCTGCCTACTGGCAAATCTACCTAGAGGATAACAGCTTATTTCTGCTGCCACCTAATAGAGCTACTCCTGGAAGCTAAAAGAAGATCCTCTTCTTGGCTTGCATGTCAGAGAAGGAAGTCTTTAACTTGGCCTGTAATGTCAACTTTTGCGATTATTTCACATTTTTGCTTAACTTTTGGTTTTACTACCGTCAACTTGTGCATTAGTTAATCAGCTCTTTCCTCACTAATTGTAATTTCTATTTAAGTCACCATATGTGGATATTGTGGCAGCAGTCTGTGGAGAGAGATTTACCATTTAATTCCTGTAGTCTAATGAATTCTCTGCCGTGTCTCATTTTTCACGCCTTTCAGTATTAGAAGCTCTCGCTTCATTCCTTGTTTGTACCAAAGGACCATGGTTTAAATACAGATTAAGTGCATTTCATAATAAATATATTAAAACAGAACTCTATCCGACTCATAGGAATGTAAAAAGCCTGTGTGTGATGAATATTGCATATTCCAAACTCAGTTCCTCCTGATCCTCAACTCAAGGGCATTGAGTTGCATGTTTTTACAACACTGCATCTCTTCCTGGACTTGAGTTTTTCATGATGTTGTAAATGACAATGAAAAACAAATATATAAGGGGGAGAGACATACACACATGGGCGTGGCAAACATTTTTATAGACCGTCTTCTCCAAGCAGACAGTAAATACAGTGCCAACGAGTATTACTCATGCTATATCCTTTATTTTGCTGCTTTGAGGTGTATAGGAAATATTACTTTTCCCATGCATTTTTATATTCTGAACATGCCGTAATTTTTGAGGCTTTCTCTAACCCCCTCTGGCCAATGACAAAATAATTCTTCAGAGGATAAAGGTTTAGTAGATGCTCTGCTAAATATGCCAGCTGCAGTATGGGCGACTCCAGAGAACGGTTTTCAGGAGTTTTCTTAAACTGAGATAATTCTGTCTTTACTTATTAACACAGCCAAGCCATTCTATTTAACTTATTAATATTCCAAAATAATGGGATGAGTAACTGTATGATGATTTTTGTGATGTGTGCAAGAAAGAATGAGCCTTTCAAATTCCTTCCCACTCCTGAATCTGGTTCAAGAAGTGAAAAGGATTGTTTAATTCATTTCTCCATCTAACCTGTTGCAATAAGGGTGTTTGAGATACAGGAACCATGAAATATAAAGACAGATCGATGCATGCAACTCCTATTAATGTTACTGGGAGTTACATGCACGCATCAAGGTGAGCGTATGGGCATGACTCTCTTGCCCTGCATGGAGTGTAATCATTTATTCCAGTGCAAAGTAGATACTCTAATTTTGGGCAAGGTTTTCTTGTCCAGAGAGAAGTTACCAATAGTCTGGTAGCTCCTGAAAGTGATTAATTCATCATTTTTTAAATGTATACAGTATGAATACAGTGACATAGAAAGGAGAGAATTGGACAGTTAGATCATATTTGGTTACTGTTCATTCAATACTCTTGCCTGCACAAAACCTATCACATTTGAAATTATGCTGGAATATTAATAAGTTTAATAGACTGGCTTCACTGTGTTAATGGGCAAAGATAGAATAATCTTTCAGTATAAGAAAAACCCTGGGAAACATTATGTACAGGGTGCTGTCAAGATGCTCTTCTTCTAATGTGCTTGTGCCTTCCCAAATAAAGAAATGTAATGGAGTGATATAATCATCAATTTGTTCTAAGGTCCTTTTTATAATACCTTAGTGGGTAGAGCACAGAGCTGGGACTCAGGAGATCTGGATTCTGCTCCCGGCTCTGCTATTGGCCTGCTAGGTGACCTTGGGCAAGTCACATTACTGATCCGTGCCTCAGTTTCCCCATCTGTAAGATGGGGCTAATGACACTTCCTTTGAAAAGTGCTTTGAGTTCTACTGACAAAAAGCACTATACAAGAACTGGGTTTTGTTAATATTATAATATTGCTCCTCTGATGCATACACAATAATTTGTAAAATTACTTATATTTCCTAAATATTTTTTTAACTCTTAAAAATGAGCCTTGTTTTGTTTCAGAATAAACACTGAAAATATGATTCTCTTTTAGGTGACCATTTTTGTTCTAGGAATGAATTGTCTAGTCATAGTGTCTGTGTTTAAAAAAAATCCAGCATTTATCAGCATTTACAGTGGTGTCTGAGGCTCCCCAATGTTTCTCTATGTAAGTAGAACAGGAAATAACCAGGCCATCTCATATACTGCTCTATGGTAATTATATCCTTAGGCCCTAATCCTGCATACACTTATGCACATGCTTCACTTGACTACTTCGAATAGTTCCATTGTAGACAAGAGCCAAAGACTGGAAACTCTTTTGGGAAAGGGACTGTTATTTTGTAATATGGATGTGACATGCCTAGCTCAATGGGGCCTGATCCCTCACAGGGGCCATGGCACAAATGATGATATGTCTTGGTAAACACACTGGCTTTTATTCTTCTAGGGTACAGCTACACTGCACCAACGCTCCCCACCCCCGGCAGTGAGTCTCAGAGCCCCTGGTCACCTGATTCAGGCTCATGGGGCTCATGCTACAGGGTTAGAAACAACAGTGCAGATGTTCTTGGGCTGGAGCCTGGGCTCTGAGACCCATCCCTCTTGCTGGCTTTCAGAGTCTGGGCTCCAACCCAAGGAATGTCTACACTGTTGTTTTTAGCCCCGTAGAGTGAGCCTGAGTCAATTGATGCAGGTTCTGAGACTCGATGTCGCAGGGTTTTTTTTTTTGTTTTTTTTGCAGTGTCGACCTACCCTGAGGCACTCATCTGACCCACATTACTGTAGTATCGGAGTACCTCACCATTTTAATGTATTCATCTTCTCCACACCACATGCGATTAGCCCCATTTTACAGCTGAGGGATTGAGCCATAGAGTGATTGCGACTCACCCAAAAAGTCGGCATAGGAAGAAACTGAACTGACCCCTCCCAAGTCCCTAACCATGAGACCAGCCTTCCTCTCCTTTTAAGGGCCGCTTTATAAATATTAATATTAACTAACTTTTAAATATTATTAAAAGAATGGTAAACATAGAAACGACGAGGAGTCTGGTGGCACCTTAAAGACTAACAGATTTATTTGGGCATAAGCTTTTGTGGGTAGAAAACCCACTTCTTCGGATCCAAATAAATCTGTTTGTCTGCAAGGTGCCACCAGACTCCTCGTTGTTTTTGTGGATACAGACTAACATGGCTACCACTCTGATACTTGGTAAACATCAGCCGCTTTTTTGCTATATTAACCTGATAAAGTTAAATGTAAAACAGTATGTTGAACAGCTACAAGCATCTAACTGAATTTCTTTCATAATCAATAAATATTCATATGATTACAATTACCCTTACAACACTTGTTACAAGTTGGAAAGGCTATTGCAAGAAGGATTCATTTGTAGCATTTAATTGGATTCTTGTTGTGCCATTATGCATGTTGCATTTCCGAGTGATTACTGTCCCTTTATGCCTCTTTAATTAAATGAGACTGGTGAAGCACACTCAACGCTTCCATACATATTGCATTTGTTCGCTCCCTCTGCTGGGCAAATAAAGGTATTGAGTCCGAACCTCCTCTTGCATCAGTTTTACACATAAAAAGAAAAGGAGTACTTGTGGCGCCTTAGAGACTAACAAATTTATTTGAGCATAAGCTTTCGTGAGCTACAGCCCACTTCATCGGATGCATGCAGTGGAAAATACAGTGGGGAGATTTATAAATATATATGTATATATATATATACACACAGAGAACATGAAACAATGGGTGTTACCATACACACTGTAACAAGAGTGATCAGGTAAGGTGAGCTATTACCCAGCAGGAGAGCTGGGGCGGGGGGGGAACCATTTGTAGTGATAATCAAGGTGGGCCGTTTCCAGCAGTTGACAAGAACGTCTGAGGAACAGTGCGGGAGGGGGGAAAATAAACACGGGGAAATAGTTTTACTTTGTGTAATGACACATCCACTCCCAATCTTTATTCAAGCCTAAGTTAATTGTATCCAATTTGCAAATTAATTCCAATTCAGCAGTCTCTCATTGGAGTCTGTTTTTGAAGTTTTTTTGTTGAAGAATTGCCATTTTTAGGTCTGTAATCGAGTGACCAAAGAGATTGAGGTGTTCTCCAACTGGTTTTTGAATGTTATAATTCTTGACATCTGATTTGTTTCCATTTATTCTTTTACGTAGAGACTGTCCAGTTCCTAGGTTAGTGGTTTTGTTGTGTGGTGTGTGGTTTCTGGTGAGTATTTGCTTCAGGTTGGGGGGCTGGCTGTAAGCAAGGACTGGTCTGTCTCCCAAGATCTGTGAGAGTGATGGGTCGTCCTTCAGGATAGGTTGTAGATCCTTGTTGATGCGTTGGAGAGGTTTTAGTTGGGGGCTGAAGGTGATGGCTAGTGGCGTTCTGTTATTTTCTTTGTTGGGCCTGTCCTGTAGTAGATAACTTCTGGGTACTCTTCTGGCTCTGTCAATGGACTACAAGTTGTCAGGAACAGTATCCCTGATAATGTAATGGGAAACCTGGTGGCTGAACTTTGTGACTTTGTTCTCACCCATAACTATTTCACATTTGGGGACAATGTATACCTTCAAATCAGCGGCACTGCTATGGGTACCCGCATGGCCCCACAGTATGCCAACATTTTTATGGCTAACTTAGAACAACCGCTTCCTCAGCTGTAGTCACCTAATGCCATTACTCTACTTGCGCCACATTGATGACATCTTCATCATCTGGACCCATGGAAAAGAAGCCCTTGAGGAATTCCACCATGATTTCAACAATTTCCATCCCACCATCAACCTCAGCCTGGACTAGTCCACACAAGAGTTCAATTAGAAGTAACGGAAGTGGAGAAGGATCTTGGAGTATTGGTTGATCATAGGATGACTGTAAGCTGCCAATGTGATATGGCTGTGAAAAAAGCTAATGCAGTTTTGGGATGAATCAGGAGAGGTATTTCCAGTAGGGATAAGGAGGTTTTACAAGGAGGGATAAGGAGCGTTATACAAGGCACTGGTGAGACCTCACCTGGAATACTGTGTGCAGTTCTGGTCTCCATGTTTAAAAAGGATGAATTCAAACTGGAGCAGGTACAGAGAAGGGCTACTAGGATGATCCGAGGAATGGAAAACTTGTCTTATGAAAGGAGACTTAAGGAGCTTGGCTTGTTTAGCCTAACTAAAAGAAGGTTGAGGGGAGATATGATTGCTCTCTATAAATATATCAGAGGGATAAATACAGGAGAGGGAGAGGAATTATTTAAGCTCAGCACCAATGTGGACACAAGAACAAATGGGTATAAACTGGCCACCAGGAAGTTTAGACTTGAAATTAGACGAAGGTTTCTAACCATCAGAAGAGTGAAGTTTTGGAATAGCCTTCCAAGGGAAGCAGTGGGGGCAAAAGATCTATCTGGCTTTAAGATTCTACTTGCTAAGTTTATGGAGGAGATGGTATGATGGGATAATGTGATTTTGGTAATGAATTGATCTTTAAATATTCAGGGTAAATAGGCCGAATCCCCTGAGATGGGATATTAGATGAATGGGATCTGAGTTACCCAGGAAAGAATTTTCTGTAGTATCTGGCTGGTGAATCTTGCCCATATGCTCAGGGTTTAGCTGATCACCATATTTGGGGTCGGGAAGGAATTTTCCTCCAGGGCAGATTGGAAGAGGCCCTGGAGGTTTTTCGCCTTCCTCTGTAGCATGGGGCACGGGTCACTTGCTGGAGGATTCTCTGCTCCTTGAAGTCTTTAAACCACGATTTGAGGACTTCAATAGCTCAGACATAGGTGAGGTTTTTCGTAGGAGTGGGTGGGTGAGATTCTGTGGCCTGCGTTGTGCAGGAGGTCGGACTAGATGATCAGAATGGTTCCTTCTGACCTTAGTATCTATGAATCTAAGAGATCCACTTCCTGGACACTACGGTGCTAATAAGTGCTGGTCACATAAACACCACCCTATACCGGAAACGTACTGACCACTATGCCTACCTACATGCCTCCAGCTTTCATCCAGACCACACAGCACGATCCATTGTCTGCAGCCAAGCTCTACGATACAACCGCATTTGCTCCAACCCCTCAGACAGAGACAAACACCTACAAGATTTCTATCAAGCGTTCTTATAGCTACAATACCCACCTGGTGAAGTGAAGAAACAGATTGACCGAGCCAGAAGAGTACCCAGAAGTCACCTACTACAGGACAGGCCCAACAAAGAAAATAACAGAACGCCACTAGCCATCACCTTCAGCCCCCCAACCTGAAGCAAATACTCACCAGCAACCACACACCACACAACAGAACCACTAACCCAGGAACCTATCCTTGCAACAAAGCCCGTTGCCAACTGTGTCCACATATCTATTCAGGGGACACCATCATAGGGCCTAATCACATCAGCCACACTATCAGAGGCTCGTTCACCTGCGCATCTACCAATGTGATATATGCCATCATGTGCCAGCAATGCCCCTCTGCCATGTACATTGATCAAACTGGACAGTCTCTACATAAAAGAATAAATGGACACAAATCAGACGTCAAGAATTATAACATTCAAAAACCAGTCGGAGAACATTTCAACCTCTCCGTTCACTCGATTACAGACGTGAGAGTGGCTATCCTTCATCAAAAAAACTTCAAAAACAGCCTCCAACGAGAGACTGCTGAATTGGAATTAATTTGCAAACTGGATACAATTAATTTAGGCTTGAATAGAGACTGGGAGTGGATGGGTCATTACACAAAGTAAAACTATTTCCCCATGTTATTTCTCCCCCCCACCCCACCACCCACTGTTCCTCAGACGTTCTTATTAACTGCTGGAAATGGCCCACCTTGATTATCACCATAAAAGGTTTTCCTCCTCCCACCCACCCCCGCTGGTAACAGCTCATCTTAAGTGAAGGAGTACTTGTGGCACCTTAGAGACTAACAAATTTATTTGAGCATAAGCTTTCGTGAGCTACAGCTCACTTCATCGGATGCATTCGGTGGAAAATACAGTGGGGAGATTTCCACAAGTACTCTTCTTTTTTGCGAATACAGACTAACATGGCTGCTACTCTGAAACTCATCTTAAGTGATCACTCTCCTTACAGTGTGTATGATAAAACCCATTGTTTCATGTTCTCTGTGTGTATGTGTGAATCTCCCCACTGTATTTTCCACCGAATGCATCGGATTCAGTGAGCTGTAGCTCACGAAAGCTTATGCTCAAATAAATTTGTTAGTCTCTAAGGTGCCACAAGTCCTCCTTTTCTTTTTGCGAATACAGACTAACATGGCTGCTTCTCTGAAAAGAAATGGAATTTCCTCACAGGTCTATAGCTGTTTGTTTTGTTTCATAAGTGTTTTTTTTTTAAAAGTGAATAGCCATTTATCAGATGCTAAGGTTCATTTTCATACTGTGAGAGACCCAGGCCAGTTGGGTACAGCAGAGTAGCCTTATTGGGATTCAGGAAGTGGCAGAGCTAAAGGATCCCCCCCCCCCAGCCTAAGAGGGGGATCCACAGGACCTGGACACCAAATAAATATGGGGGACAACTAATGAAATAACAGGGACAGGAGTGTGGTAGCGGAAGGCAGATATACTGGCCTCTGGATTAACGGTTTTCTGTTCCCTGACTGACCAGAGCAGGGGCTGCTCCAGGCTAAAGAGAACACCTGACTCCAATTAACCTGCAAAGAGTCAGGTGAGGCCATTAAGCTAATGTGACCACCTGACTCTAATTAAAGCCCCTCTGATAATATAGAAGGGCTCACTCCAGTCAGGCAGAGAGGAGTGGAAGTGTGGCTGAAGGGCTGGTTAATGAAGACACCCTCAAGTCATTGGTAAGGGAGCCCTAAGATAAGGGTGAAGAAGGGAGAAGCAAGAGAGCTGTGGGGAAGTGGCCCAGGGAAATGTAGCAACTCTGGCAGTGAAAGGTTGGCTGCCAACAGCTGCTACCATTAGAATCCCTGGACCCGAACCCGGAGTAGAGGGCAGGCCTGGGTTCCCCCCAACCCACCACTACAGAAACACCTCTTGGGAGGGGAAAACAGGTCCCTATCAGGACAGGAGGCTAAACTGTTTTGGCATGAGGCCATAGGAGCAACAGAGACTGTGGGAGTTCTCTCACCAACCT
Organism: Dermochelys coriacea; assembly: GCF_009764565.3. Classification (NCBI taxonomy): domain Eukaryota; kingdom Metazoa; phylum Chordata; order Testudines; family Dermochelyidae; genus Dermochelys; species Dermochelys coriacea. The sequence goes on from NC_050076.1 coordinate 91,618,580, forward strand.
CCTTGCTGGCTTATGATGAAAAGGGCTCAGTAGACTGTACCCTGGCCCTAGAGAGAGAGGGGCTACATGGAGGGTTGCAGTGGGCCTCTGAGGCTAGCATAAACCTCCTGGAAGCACGGGACCCATGGGGAAAAGGTCGGAGCTCTGCTACAATACATATACCAATTATGAGTAAGGCTACGTTTATGTCATAGAAGTCATGGAATCTGTGACTTTTCTGTGACATTCTCTGCTTCAGCCCCCAGGGCTGCGGGACTCTGGAGCTGGTAGCCAGCGTGGCCCTGGCAGGATTCCAGCGACAGGTGACAGACTCCTGAGGGGGCCCTCCTCAAGGTTCCAATGACGGGCAACAGGGGGGGCAGAGGGAGGGGGAGCAGCTGGGGATGTCCCGTTTTTCCTTTGGGCAATATGGTCACCCTGCAGCTCCCAGCTGATGTGGGTGGAGGGCTTCCAGCTGCCATGGGCAGAGCGGGAACTGGCCCCACAGCTCCCAGCCACCACTGCGGTGGGGGAAACCATGGAGCTGCAGCAGCAAAAGTCACAGACAGGTCACCGCTTCTGTGAATTTTTGTTTAGTGTGTGCCCTGTCCGTGATTTTTACTAAAAATAACCATGACACAATCTTAGCCTTAATTATGAGCAAATTATCCAAAAGGAAATGAGTACATGAGTAAGCAGAACTCTTAACTTTAAGCATGTGAATATCCAGCAAAGCACTTAAGCATGTGCTTAACTTTAAGCATTTGATACTATGGGCACGAGTATGATATAAGAATCAGAATCGAGTCGAATTGATTTCAATGGGAAAACATAGATTCTATCTTCTTAAATGCTTTCCTGAATTGGGACCCTAGTCATCATTCTGCATCAGTGACATCAAATCCATGACTATAACGCTCTGTACGTGCTTAGAACAGAGAAGTTTTATCATTTTCATTTAATTGTAGCTGTTAAAAAGAAAAGCCTTAAAAGGGTATAGAAGAGAAATGATACCATGGAATTGTTCCTGACACGGAGGGCTTAATCATACATAACTATACAACAGGACATTCAGGGGACTGTCCTTCTAGGGGACTATTTATAGGGAAATGTATTTCTAAAAGATCATTGCATGCTTAGGATGTTGAAAAGAATCTCTTCTTCTTCCTCCTACCCTCTCACATATACCCCATGCATACACTAGTTATCTACACCTGTGTGCGTCTCATGTCCTATTATTGCAATGAATCGGAAAGCTCCTTAACAGAATATCAGAGGGTTTTTGGGCAGCACTGATAGTCCTGATGGACTCTGCGTTCACCCGTTAGCCAGTCCTTGTATGTGTTTGTTTTACTGTAGACACATATGCAGTGTATGCGCCTTGTGCAGTGCCCAGAGCAAAGGGAGCCCAATCCTGGGTGGGCTGTAGTAGTGCAATTAAAATATTGATTAAAAGAATCAAATATAGGCAATTGTTTCTCTTGAGTACCTTGAATGCTAGTTGAAGTGTTTAACTGGAGGTAATCTATGGAAACCAAAGAGATGAGAACCATTAAATATTACCAAGTACCATCAGCACGTGCTTCTCTACCACTTTTCAGGAACAATTTCCCAAGTCTTCTAGGCACAGAGCTCTTTTGGGAGTCACTGGCAGTTGTGCTCCAGTTCAAGCCCAGATGGCTGCACCGTAATTTTATAGCCCTGCAGCCAAAGCCCACATCTGAGTCCAAGAACACAGGTCAGCTGGGGGTGTTCTAGTGCGGTGTAGACCTCCCCTTTGGGCTTAGCTAGCCCTGTCCCACTATACCTGCAGCCAATGCTTGGCCTGGAGGGGGAAAAAAAGGAGGGAACCTGGCTCAGTTCAGGGCTGACTCGTGAAGAGGCAGGAGGTAGCTCTGCATCTCTATGAACCTGAGGGCCAGGAGAGATGCCGAGGGAAAAGCACTGAGGAGCACCAGCAGTGAGTGGGCTGTACTACAGTAAAACCTGTGGTATCTGGCACTTTATTGACCAGAAAGCTCTGTTGACCGGCATTTCTGATCTCTCCCAGTACAAATCTTCAGTCTAGTAACCGGGACTAGTATACTGCCCAGGAGGTTACGCAATTGCACATTCTGCACTCTGCTTTTATGCAAAAGAGGCAGAAGACAAGTCAGCAATTGGATATCGGCTATTTATTCAAAAAAGCAGCTTCCAAGGTGTGTCATAGGGTCAGTGCAGATTCAGCCCAATCTCCTACACCTTCTACAATGATAATTGATGTTGATAACGATGACCCTGAGGCACTGGCAAGATCCTGAAGTGCCTTCTGAATCATCAAAGAAAGATTAAATTATGTTCAGGATAGTTTTAGTGTTAAGTGAATTTTAGTGATCTGGGTGTACACCATGTGTTGCACATTGTGATATGTAGCGTCATAAGATAACCTTCTGTATAGAAAACTTTACCTGTATACACCTAAGTGCTTCAACTAGCATTCAAGAAATCAACCCCTCTGCAGTGCAATACTGCTACTGGATTGAAGTACCTGTATACTATTTTATACTTTATTCATTTTTTTGTATTCTAATTCTTTGAAAACTGGTATTTCATTGGTAAGTTAACCGGAATTTTTGATTAACCTGCACCCCCATCCTTCCAACATGCCGATAACAAAGCTTTTACTATACTTGACTATAAAGACGTTTTGGGCAAGGCCCTTCCAATTTTACATCCACCCCATCTAGAGGGACTGTGGCCACTGCAGGATGCTGCCAAAGGTCCCCACGGAGGCACCATTTGAGTCAAACCACTACAGACTGTTGGTGCTATCAGGGCCACTCCCAAAACTGAGGGGACAGTAGGAAGTTGTCCGGAACAGTGGATTTGGGCTCTTTGCTGGGAGGACCCTGCTGATGTTGCTTCACACAGGGCCCTGGGCTGGGATCTGGTGGACAGGGAGGGCCGTCGTCCCCCTACCACACCTTCTTAAGGGCTGAAGTCCAGATGCAAGCGGAGGCCAGAGAAGGTTCTCAGCATAAAGTCAGGAACCAGGCACCTCTGCCAGGGAAGCAAGGGGCCAGAAGTCAGGTGTGCTAACTGATAGGCTACCCGGCCCTCTGAGCACCCTATCACACTCCACTAGTGGGTTGCTGTGTAAATGAGGGCATTGTCAGCTCTGACTTTGGATTTCATTGTAAATAATTACAGAACGTGAGCATCTTAGCTTGCTCTGTAGAGCAGCAAGCATAAGGAAGGTGAATTCTGTGCTCCCTCTTGTGGTGAATGACAAAGAAAGAAAGTTGTTTGCAGGGTTGTTGTATCTGAGTTGGCCCAGGACATTAGAAAGACAAGGTGGGTGAGGTAATTAAGAAGTTGGTCCAATCAAAGATATTACCTCTTCCACTTTTTCTCGCTAAAAAAAGAAAGGGAAAATAATTTGAGGGTTAATCTATTCTCCCATTAAAGCTAATGGAAGTTGCACTTGTACATTTTCATTCTGAGCCTACTGCCACTGAAATCGGTGGCAGTTTTGCCCTTGACATAAATGGTAGTAAGGTCATACCCATAATGAGATCAGAACATAGCCTTTCAGTCAACATATTTTTAAAAGCTGTGCTAAATGCATCACCACGTCCTAGCCTTTGGGTTTCCAGCAAACACAAGCATATGAAGTGTGGCTACATGTATAACTCACTTACTATGCTTTATCTTTCCTGGGAAAAGAATGGCCTGAAAGAATTTAACCAATAATGTTCAGAGCTGTTCAACCTAAAATGTTTTACTATCCCTCTGGCATTTGGTTCTCACATGGGTTTGTGGATTGTATGTTACTTCTATGTCTCTTTCATGGATTTACCGATTATGTATTACATCGGTGTCTCTTACATGGATTTGTTTTAGTGATGGAAAATATAATAATTGTATTTATTAATATTTCTATAGCTCCCACAGTGCACCAGACATTGAGACAAGTATGAAGATAAGGTTGCTGCCCAAAGAAATTGCAGACTGAATTATTCCCACACAGATGGGGTATGAGATGCATTAAAGAGCAAACTGAGCCATGCAGTTCACCATGTATCTTGTAAGTGATAGGATATTGCTTAGATTTTGTAATGTCTGTTTTGTTACAGCTTATAGTGGGGAGAAGTAGGGGTTTGCCCATCTAGAAGAAAATACACTTCCTGTGTCTTATGTAATGGAGACAATAAGGGACTAAGATAGTGCTTTATCCTGCATACACATAGACATGTGAGTAACTTCAGCCATTTGAGTAGTTCTGCTGCAGGATCACATCTCTAGGGTAAAAGTTTATAATTTAGTTAAACCAAACCTACATCGTGTGAATAGTTGCCCTCTTATAAGTTATATGCTTGTGGCGAGAATAAAGTCAAGAGAATATTGAAGTCAAGACCCCCTCAGTGTTTATGTAGCTTCCCATTAGCACCAATACCTCACAACACATTATGTAGACTAAACTTAAAGCTGTGACACTTAATATCCTGTTTCTTAAGTGCATGTTATTGCTTGTTTTTTTTTCTATTCTATTTCAAGGGAGTGTGTTGTCCAGTTGTTGGGGCAGGGAGATTCAGGGTTGGACTCTTGGATTCTATTTCTGCCTTTACTACTGACTCACTTTGTGTGATTTTTTTGCTAAACACGTAGTTGCTCCATGCCTCAGTTTACTCCTCTATAAAATGGCATGATACATACCTTGTAGGCATCTCATTAACCTAAATTGATATTTTAAAGTCATTTTTGAGATTCTGGTATCGGGGGGGGGGGTAGCTGTGTTAGTCTGTATCCACCTTGTAGTCTGGTAGCACCTTAAAGACTAACAGATTTATTTGGGCATAAGCTTTCGTGGGTAAAAACACCACTTCTTCAGATGCATGGAGTGAAAATTACAGATGCAGGCATTATATACTGACACATGAAGAGAAGGGAGTTACCTCACAAGTGGAGAACAAGTGTTTGAGATTCTGGGATACAAAGAGGGTGCAAAGTATTTTTATTATTTAAAGATTATAGTCTTTATGCTACAATATACATGAATCTCAGGCTGTTTTGAATGTGGCCAACTGTAGTGGTTTTTTTTGCCTCTTTTGTAAGTTGTGTTACTTGGATATAACTTTTTTAAATAAACAGAAAAGCAGATGTAGCTTTTTGGGGAGCAGAGGCTGTGTTTGCACAGCACCTAGCATAATGGGGTCATGACCTGGTTGGCCGTTGGCGCAACCATAATATATCTAATAACAATAATAATCATTAATATCACTGCATACATTTTACATCCAATTTAAAAATCTGTAATTCTGTACTTTACAAGGAGACAAACTTTGAATTGCGTTAGTATTATATTGGCTATTTTACATGGCCCAGCAGGATTGCTAAGATTTGAAAATGTAGGTTTACTTTTACAACTACCTGTCAGGTGCTGACTAGAGCTGGTTGAACCATTTTCGTTGGAACAGTTTTCCATTGGAAAATGCTGTTTTGTTGAAATTGACAAGTTCCCCCCCCCCAAACATTTTCAACAGAAAAGTTTTGAAATGATTCAAAATTGAACTGAAATATTTGGTTTCAAATGTCTCATTTCATTTTGACTTATAATATAATAATGTTCTGATGCTATTGACATGAAAGACTCTGACAACGCTCGCATTTTTTTGCTTAGATATGTTTTTTTCCATGTTTTCAAATTGAAATATGTGGGAATTTCCATTCCATTAAAAATATCCAGATTTTTGACTTTTCACCCTGATTTGAGACAAAAAAACAAATTTAAAAATACTGAATTTCCTGAAGATTCCATTTCTGACCTGCTCTAGTCCTGACATCAGCAAAAATCCCATTGAAGTCAATGGGGGGGTTGGCCAGAATAAGGAATATGGCACTGGTCTTTCAGTGACATAATGCTAAATCATGTTAGCATAAGAAAGACGACATACCTCTGGTGGCCACCATTGTTTATGATTCAGAGAACATAAACTATCATTAACATGGAGCATCCTACATCCGAGCCTCTTACTGTAAAATGTCAGTCAAATGTTACCCAAAATACATCCAGCTGGATAGATGTAACATGCTGTACCATTTCAGGGAGGAGCTATCATGTAACTGACAGTCTGGAGAGACAATGAAATGATATTTCATCAATGCAAAGATTTGTTTAATGATGCAACATGCTGTTGCAAACCACAGTATGTTAGTTCCATGTGGAGTACAGCATGCCTGAGCAGTGTTGTTTAGTTACATCTGAGGAGGACAAACTTCTTGCAATTAAACATAGGTCTGTAATATATGATAGGCATTTAGATCCAAATCCAGGACTTGCTGTGCGGTATGAATAAGTGGGCTCCATGCTGGTAAGGTCTTGGATGTATGTGGTAGGGCACTAGTAGGACAGAATCCCTGTTCTCTCAGGTTGTACAATGGCAGTAAAGCATGGAGCACAGTACTGGAGAGATTTGCTGTTGACTTGAGGCTGCTCTAACTTACCCCAGGGGCTGTACAGGATTTTGTATGATCATAGGATATGTTGTGCATGCAGGACGGGCATTGAGGTTGGTCAGAAGATGGGAAGCATTATCTGTGGCAAATTTCAAAAGAACTGAAAAATGTTAATTTTGGAGGGAATTTATTTGTTGTTGTTGTTGAAGTGAAATATCTAAACCAGTGGTTCCCAAACTTGTTCCGCCACTTGTGCAGGGAAAACCCCTGGTGGGCCGGGCTGGTTTGTTTACCTGTCACATCCACAGGTTCGGCTGATTGCGGTTCCCACTGGCCGCGGTTCGCTGCTCCAGGCCAATGGGAGCTGCTGGAAGCAGCGCGGGCCGTACCAGCTGCTGCTTCCAGCAGCCCCCATTGGCCTGGAGCAGCGAACCGCGGTCACTGGGAGCCGCAATTGGCCGAACCTGCGGCCGCGGCAGGTAAACAAACCAGCCCACCTGCGGGGGCTTTCCCTGCACGAATGGCAGAACAAGTTTGGGAACCACTGATCTAAACTAAGTTTTGTTTTCTTCTGGGTTTTCAGTCATTTCTCTCTGCCTCCCCCTCATTTCTCTCCCTTTTGAAAAGAGTGGGAGTAGGAAAAGCCTCAAAATTAAAAATATTAGGTTTTGATGCAAAAATCAAAATATTTTAAAAAATAAAAATAAAATTTATTACAAAAATCTTTTGTCCCAACTCTCCGACCCATTATTTTTCAGTAAAAAAAGCCAGCCAGTTTTGGATGATATAAGGCCACCCAACCCAGTCCTTGCCCTAAGAGTAGGAATGGAATAACCAAGAGTCAGGCCCACTGAATGCAAAGTCAGAGCATCTAGCTCTAAGAGGGCAGTACTTTCTCTTCATTCTTAGATGATCCTCAGTATTGCCAACTTCAGGCTCTGAAACATCAAGAGGAAGGCCCCCAAAGATCATGAGCTTGGCTTGAAAATCAGGGTTGTTTTTTTTAAATAGTCCATTTTGGGTTCCTTCTCTTTACCTTCTGGTTTCTGAGCTTCTAATTTTCATATCTCAAGGTTCTCTCTGAAAGCATTAAGACTAGAAATGTCCTATTTTCTTTAAAATGAAAGCCAAGATTTTAATGTGATAACAGGAGATCAGCAGTTGGAGCTTTGAGATAAAACACCAACCTTGCAAAACTTGAGATAAACTATGAGAGGGTTGGCAACACTGGATCTTAAATATAAAGTTGCTGGACACTGACTCCTACTGGTAAATTCATCATATACTCCATCTGCACACTACGCATCTTGCTATTACAGCCTATTAGATGGCTGCTCCCCCAAAACAGCCTTTAATTGTGGGAGAGCTCTGTAACGATAATGACATTTTAAAGCAATTCAGTGAAGCACATGTATTTTATGTTGTGCTGGTATGTAAATATGGTAAATATCTTCCATCTTGTTAGCCTCTTCCACTGCTCTAATTAATGGACTAACTTGCTGGTTTGTCAGTTTATCACATTGATAGACCTGTTAAATGAAACCTGCAGAGATTAGACAATTTAGTCTGATGGTCAGTTGCAGCCGTCACGGCAGTAATTTCTAGTAATAGCATATGTGCCAAATGTCCAAGCGGTATCAACATGCATTATACTTTTTGTTGACTTGAACCATTCATAACCTATCAGATTAGGCAATTAGGCTGTCTTGACTTGCCAGGGGAAATTGCTTTCCCCTAACTGATGGTATTGGTTTTGTGGTTGAGCAGATAAGCACTTGGTCAGACTGCTCTATGCATTCCTAGCTGGCATGGGTGATGAATGCTGAACTGGTGCTCAAACTTGAGTGCTTGGTAGCAGTAAATACACCAAGAGAAATATTCGAGGCATCTTCATGCATGTTTTAAAGGTGCACGATTAATGATGCCCCCAATCCTTCAAACACTCAGTCATGTGCTTGACTTGATGTACGTAAGCTGTCCCATTGATTCCATTGCTAGTTTTTTACACTGTTTCCCTCTCCTGAATTACGGTCAGATCCAAAATCTACCGAAGCCAATGGGAGACATTCTACAAGGCTTCAATGGGCTTTGGAATAGGGCCTTAAACAAGCACGGCTGTCATAGGTGCCTCTGACACTTGGTGGTGGTCTTCTTGAAGTGGGTGCTGACATTCTCCTCTGGCAATTGTCCGTCTGGTACGTCAAGCAGTTGCTGTATCAGTTTGTAAACGCATCAGAGCTTCTGTTTATTCTATAGGAGTTGCTGCTCAGCTCTCTCAGTCAAATGACATTTAAGAGCTTTTAAGAGCCATAAATCCTTGACCTCAAAAGCCCAAGAGGTGCAGCTTCCGGATATAGTGTCACTTCAGTTGCTTTATGACTTTCAGTGGAAATAGACAAAAAAAGATGAGTTATCTTGAAAAGCCATTTAGGTCTCCATTGAGTAAGGCTTATGCCCTCTCAGTGGCTTGTTTTTTTTTAAAAAAGCTCTTTACAGGATTGGCACAAAAAATGAATGCTGGTGAAAGGCAAGACCGACAAAGGAGATGACTTCATGAGCAGATCGTCATTTTAAGGGGACATTTCCAAGCTGCTCTCTCTCTCTGAATTTTACTCCAATCCCGGAATTGGAATGACATTAGGAAGGGAGCAGATGGGTGGGCAAATAATAATAACACAGAGAATCTGATCTCAGTTCTGTGAGTGAACACCAATGAATGGCCGTGAGATGGTAAAGGAGATCAGGGAGTGGTCAGTTGAGCCTCCTCCAGCTGTATAGCCCTATGAAATATTGGTAATATTTAAAAAAGATGTCACCTTGTCTTGAGAGGGTGGTAGGTTGGTGCTAGAGGGCATAGAGCCAAGATATGCAAAAGTAGAGGTTGCAATGGTGCCAGGATGTTAAGGTGGCAGGGACTGCATAAATACCTAGATAGAGGCTCATTCTACGTGCTAGTCTGCTGGAATTTCTGTGGGGGCACTGAGGGGGGTGATACTGCTGATACGTTTCAGAATGATAATTGCGTGGTGTGTGTGTATGGTTTTTTTTTGGGGGGGGGTGCAACAGTGTTACAGTGTTGACTCATTTAGCTTGTGATCCATTATGACCCACAAACCCCTCTCCGCAGTACTCCTTTCTAGGCAGTCCATTTCCCATTTTGTATGTATGCAACTGACTGTTCCTTCCTAAATGGAGTGCTTTGCATTTGTCCTACTTGAATTTCATCCTGTTTACTTCAGGCCATTTCTCCAATTTGTTCAGATCATTTTGAATTTTAATCCTATCCTCCAAAGCACTTGAGCCCCTCCCAGCTTGGTATCATTTGCAAACTTTATAAGAGTACTCTCTGTGCCATTATCTAAATCATTGATGAAGATACTGAGTGGAACCTGCGGGACCCCACTTGATATGCCCATCCAGCTTGATTGTGAACCACTGATGATAACTCTCTGGGAATGGTTTTCCAACCAGTTATGCACCCACCTTGTAGTAGCACCATCTATGTTGTATTTCCCTAGTTTGTTTATGAGAAGGTCATGTGGGACTGTATCAAAAGCCTTATTAAAGTCTAGATACATCACATCTACTGCTTCCCCCACCCCCCAATCCACAAGGCTTGTTACCCTGTCACAGAAGGCTATTAGGTTGGTTTGACATGATTTGTTCTTGACAAATCCATGCTGACTGTCACTTATCACCTTATCTGTTTGCAAATTGATTGCTTAATTTGCTCCATTATCTTTCTGGGTGCTGAAGTTAAGTTTATTCTCCAGGTTTTCCTTATTCCCCTTTGTACAGATTGGGACTATATTTTCCCTTTTTCAGTCCTCTGGAATCTCTCCTGTCTTCCATGACTTTTTGAAGACAATTGCTTATGTCTCAGATATCTCCTCAGTCAGCTCCTTGAGTATTCTAGGACGTATTTCTTCAGGCCCTGGTGACTTGAAGACATCTAACTTGTCTAAGTAATTTTTAACTTGTCCTTTCCTTATTTTCGCCTCATTTTCTCTGGCATTCACTATGTTAGACGTCCATCTAACATTGGGCATTGGATGTCCAGTCCAATGTCTGGCTTTAGTCATCTGGATGACAAAGCAAGAAACAAAACAATCCCTTCCAAAAATATATACTGAAGGAGAAGGAAAATCTTTTGGAACGATGGACATTCCCCAGTGAGAGTTTTCCTTTGCCCCCTGATGCTTCCTTTGGAAGTTCCACAAAAGAACAAGCACACATGTGCATGCAAGACCTACTGAACCTCAAATGACTGCCAGGAGTCTGCCACTGATGATGTTGTAGGGAAGCGCACATCTGCATTTCTTGGGGCATGAGGAACAGTCTGCTTCTGCACTTGGACAGGATAATGGAGATCCTGATTCTAAATCTCAGTGAGGAAATTTGGCCAAGCCTCTATTAAAAATAGGAGCAGGCTTTAAATTTTCTCTGAGATTTACTACCCTAACTTTTTCAGGCTCACGCTCAAAAGCAGCATCAATCATTTAATTTACTGTGGGTCCAAGGCCTGGAGGCAGTTGATCTCTAGATAATGATCTATTAGAAGCCAAAGTTATCCATCACTCTGAGAGGAGTTTAGCCACTGCTTTCATTATGGAGGAAGTGGGAGCAAACCCTGGTTAGGGTTACTTTGAATTTTTCACTTAAAACAAGATTAAAATCCCTCTATTTTAGAGTTCAGCAATTGAATTTAGTCTCCTGAGTTACTAAATTTAGCAATTTAGTGTCCTTTTCTGAGAACAACTGAATTTTTTATGTCATTTTTGAATAAAATAGTTACCAATTTTGAGATGATACAGATCAAGGCTACATTTAAAAATGATTGATTTTAATTCTGTCTTCCTCTTTGTACAGAACCTTGTGCAATGAGGCCCGATCTTGACTGGGGTCTCTAAGTGCTACCACAGCATGCATTCATAGCAATAATATTCTCACTTTTTTTTGGCTAAACAATCACAATTGCTTCAGACTCAAAGCTTCCCCCAGACAGATCCATTCCCATGGTATGTTTGACATAAGCTGTGACAATAGCTGACATGCAGTTCTGTTTTCTGATGCTGGATCCCCAGCCCTTATCCTTGGGGAGCTATGGAAGCAGGGTGGGTAGCATAATATGTCTCCTTCTCTGGCTCCCCAGCCCCACTGCCTTTTCATCCCCAACTAAGCTACTCTACAACTGTTTGGCCTGCCTGGACAACTTCCAGCCAGCCTTGACTCCCCCATCATCCACTGTCCCGGCTCAGATGTCCCTAGATCTGTCAAGGTTTGCCAGTAGGTGTGCAGAGGTCTGATGAACATGATCAGGTTTGTTGGCACAGGACTTCTCACATGGGAAACAATAGAAAATTAGCTAGGAGAAGATGCTTCCACCATAGCAGAGCTACCGCTCGGTTTTTCAGGTCACTCTTCCTGCAAGTCGTCCCCTGTCTGTGTCCCTTCTCTTCTGTGTCCCATGGGACAGAGAGGAGTAGGTAGGGTAGAGACTGGCAGCTTATCTTTTGGAAGCCATAATGTCTTGGGTTTCCTGCGAGACCCTGCTCCAAAGATGTTCGCCTGGGGGTAGTGGTTTCAGTGTATGGAATGGAAGCAGCATAGAATTTAACAGATGCTTCTGGTGCTATCTTGCCTTGCACGTTTTTAGCACTATTAAAAGGGGTGAGCCAATGGTGAGAATCTACCCTTGAAGTTCTGCTCCTGTTGGATACCCGTAAAGAGGCTTTGATAGGATTGGATGACAGGGTGGGGCAACATACCATGGAGTTGCTGCTCTTCCCTTTGTGTGCTTCACCTCTGCTCTGTGCGCCTTCCCCTAACACAAATAGAGTCAGCGATCAGGCCCATCAAAATTATATTGAGCCACAGATTGTGTTAAATATCAGTAAGATGGAGAGTTAAAGTGTAAACAGTTCAACACCAGGATGGTTTTACTGTGAATACTTATGGCTCACAGCTATTGTAGACTAATACTCTCCTATAACTGTCTGCTCTTAGCTTTGTGATTATCAGAACCTACCAAGCAAGCAAGCCAACTTGGAAAATCCAGTCCTACTTGATGGAAGCATTGCATAATCACTGAATGGATGGCCCTTAGAGTACTTGATTAAATACTGATGCATGTCTGATCCAGGGATGTTTGTGTTCAGTAATAAACAGAAGGTTCATAATTACAAAGACTAGCTCCTGGCTTTGGATGAAGGGCCTCAGGTGGTGCACAGTAAATAAGCCACACCAAGATGTTTCTTTGCAAGGGTCAGTTATAGAAATTGTAAGGTCGCTCAGAGCCAAGAGACATTGTTCACCTACATGTGGTTATCAGACTTTACTGCTGTGAAATTCGTTATCGTGCTGAGTGGCAGACATGAGGTTTCACTCCTATGTGGTTAAAAAAAATAAATCTGCTGACAGAATATTGTCAGACTCAATAAATGTATTCTTGATGAATAGGGTCATTTGTGGGGCTGGCGAAGAATCAGGGGCACAATAAATCAAAGATGGTGTGTGTTTTTTTTTTTTTTTTTTTTTTAAAAAAACAGGACTCTTCAATTTGAACTCGCAATTGTTTAACTTTTGTATTGGAGCTAGTCCTGATTTTTTCCCCACCTCCCGCAACCTGAAGTAGTACTCTGGGAAACCTTGGAAGAAAAAGTGAAGGAAAGAGGAGGGGGATTGAGGTGAAAGGAAAGAGTCACAGCTGCAAGGACTGGGTTGGGCTTGGAGGCTAGGACAGGGCTAGAAGTAAGGAGGGAGGAATTTACAGAGCATCTTTTATAGCTGCAGACCAATGTTATCAAATAGCGATTTCCCCCCCCGCCCCACAGAATCATCGCTTAGGTTCCTGCAAGACTCTAGATGTTCCACAGTCTTAAGATCCAGGGATATGGTAGACAATAACAAACCTCTGGCCACCTAGGTTTTTACAGTGGACACACCATGGCCACTCCAGCCTTCAAATATAGAACTGCTCCAAAAGCACAAGCCCCTGCCTCTTGAACTAAACAGAATACTTTGTTTGCGCTGGGGAATGCTGGGTCTATGACACCAGGTTGAACAGTTCTAATTCAATCCAGCAGAGGGCAGTCTCTCATACTCACACATTTTCTCTCACCCACCGGTGTACTTTTGCTCCCTTCCCCAGTAGGTGGAAAGCAGGTGTTTACCAGAGAAGCTGCTGAAGTGCTTTGCACTTGGTGAAATCTGTGTGTCACTGCTGAGAGCGGAAGTTGAAAGTCAGAGAGTAAATTCCCCTTTCATGAAGGCTGCTCTGTGAGCTGCCCTGTTTATACCCACAGCAGAGAGTGCCTGGGTATGGAGGGAACTTATGAAGGGGTGTCGGGAGAAACGTGCAGTGAAATCCTATAAAATGAGTATGTGCTTAAGCGATGAAACCAACCTAAGAGTCCCACAAATATCCTGCAGCAAACAAGGTGCATAAATCGGGATTCTCAGATATGATGCTGTGGTTTGCCACAAGGTGTCGCTAGCTGTACAGAGATATATTTGCGTGTGACAGTACAGACATTTAAACACAGGTCTGCAACAAAACCATACTATGCTTTGCGTATGTTGTCCTGGTGATTAGCAGGCAGTCATCAGAGAGGTAGATTTACAGGGGGAAACGTGTAAACACAAGGCATCACTACAATAGCGTACGAGGACTAATGTTTTCAAATCTATATCTAGATTCCCTTTGGAAAACATAGATCACTTAGGGGAACAGATCTGCCACCCCAGTTTCTGCTGCAGGTATTTGTTGCTTCTTCCGCTATTGCCTTTTATTTTCAGTTGCATTATGGTGCAAAATGCACTCTGTCACACAGGGCAGCCGAGCCCAAGCAGTGAGAATTGTGTACCTTCGCTGTATGTTTGCAATCAGAACGTGATTGTATGCATTAAAACCTTTCTAATCTGCACTTCGCTATGCCACATACCTTCTGATCTCCACCAGGAACTGATGCGCTCTCTCTCACAAAAGATTTGACAGCAAATGTGGCGAGGGTTCCCGTTACTAATATTTCATGATATTTACAAACTACACTATGGTACATTTACAAGTGTTACAGCCAATAATTAGTAAGCATTGAGAGTACCCATGAACAAAGCACAGGTGATGATGCATTATCCCTGCTTTCTTTATTGTTTCTCCTCAGTTAGATCCAGGTGGGGGAGCCCCTAGGCCGATGTATAGCCCCATAGTAGTCAGTTTGTTCATTTATTTAAATTGAAAATAATAAAAAAGACGCCTATCCAAGGCTCTAGGTGCCCTAACACATCATTAATAATGCAGCATTGCAGTAATTTACTCAGCAGGAACTCAGCCAGCCAGACACCTACTGAAAGTCCTTTCCACCCCTTTTTGTCATTGTGGGGTGTGTACGCTCTGCCTTCTTCAAACCCCCTTGTAAACAGATGGCTTTTGCTGTGTGCCAGGGCTGAGGGCAGCAGGGTTCCACTAGGGAGGAACTCACTGCAGAATTGGGCCCCTCTACTAATTGAAATTAGATTGTAAACTCTCCAGGGCCATGCCATGGGTAAAATTTTCAGGAACCTATTTTTGAAAGTCACTAAAGTGGTGCCTCTATTGTGCTGCAGCGCAGCCTGCAGGGGTGCAAACTGAAGAGTCCACCACAATGTTGCACTCCAACTGCCCCCTGTGGAAACTGCTGGTGCTAACTAAAAGGTACCTTGTTGGCGTTAAGTCTTTCAGACAAACTTCATTAACCTGTGCTAGGTACCTTTTAGTTGGCGCCGGTCGCATCCACACGGGGTTACAGTGCAACATTTTGGTGTGCTCTGTAGGTTATCCCCTGATAGTCCTCATGCATTGCAGTGTAGACCAGCCATCAGCATGGGAGCTGGAACAATTTGTATAGTGGGGGTGCTGGGAGCCATTGAACCAAACTGTAAACCCGGGATAGGATGGAAACCACTTCAAACCAGGGGGTGCGGCAACATCCCCCTCCTCCCTAGTTCCAGCACCTATGGCTGTCAGGTACTTTAGGCACCTTGGTCCCATTGAAAGTCAATTTTACATGTGGGACTAAGGCGTTTTTGAACATTTTACCCCATCTTTTCCTTTGGTTTCATCTCTAAAGTACCTAGAACAGTTTGCAGCACTGTAAACAATAATCCATAATTAGACTAATTCACACCATTTGGTAATTCACAGTGGGTCTCCTAGGTGTATGTCTACACTGCAATAAACCCCCCCGGCTGGCCCGTACCAGCTGATGTGGACTCAGAGGGCTCAGGCTAATGGGCTGTTTAATTGCAATGTTTAATTGCACTTGGTGATTACCTCTTTTGTTCATTCCCTCTGGGGTACCTAGCGTTGGCCACTGTCAGAAAACAGGACACTGGGCTGGAGGGCCCTTGGCCTGACCCAGTGTGGCTGTTCTTATGTAGATGTTTGGTCTCAGGGCTGCAGCCTAGACTCTAGGATCCTGTGAGGAGGGTCTCAGAGCTCGGGCTGCAGCCCAAACATCTGCATGGCAGTTAAACAGCCCTTAGCCTGAGCCCAGCGAATCGGAGTCAGCTGGCAAGGGACAGCTGTGGGTGTAACTACAATGTAGCCATACCCCTAGCCACTAGTGAGAGAGTGTGAGATGCAATTTCATTCTCTGATCATTTTACTAACACAGTACACCCCACATGGAGGCACTCGGATACCATGGTAAGGAGGGTGGAACAAAAGCCTTATCTATAAAACGGTAACAGAAGGTCCATTTTTCTTCTACCAGAGCAGGGAGACCAGCTGTGTGTTTGCTGAGAACTAGATGGTGATAACACCACTTTTCCTGACACCGTTAAATGGATGTGAATTAGCAAACTGTCTCCTCTACCCTGAACACCTCAGGCTGCTGGGACTGGTGTGACCCTGCATGGGGATTATCGCCCTGCATTTCAGTTTGCAGAGTTTTGTTTTTCTTCTGTCAGGAATATGGATACTTCAGCCCAAGGAACTATATTTGGAAAACCCTTTGC
Source organism: Dermochelys coriacea (assembly GCF_009764565.3). Classification (NCBI taxonomy): domain Eukaryota; kingdom Metazoa; phylum Chordata; order Testudines; family Dermochelyidae; genus Dermochelys; species Dermochelys coriacea. The sequence goes on from NC_050076.1 coordinate 91,634,990, forward strand.
TAGGGTTTAGCTGCTGCAATAAGGCACAATCCATGGCCATCATTCCATTTTAATTCCACTAATTTCCAACTAGCTGCAACTAACAATGGTTTGGCTTTGTGGCAGGCTGCTATGAAACGCAATCCAGTGGCACGTGTGTACAGTGAATGTGGCTAATAATAATACATAGCTCTCATGCAGTGCTGTTCATCTTTAAAGTGCTTTGCAAACATTAATCCTCACAGCCGCCCTAGGATGTAGGAATGTATTATGACCCCATTTGACAGATGAGGAAGTGGAGGCAGAGAGATCAACAGAATGACTTGGTCTCTGGGATTAGAAGTCAGAAATTCCTGCCGACCAGTCTGTGTCCAGACCATGCTTTCGTAACAGTGAGTCTGCTTTTCTTCTAGTGAAGTAGATATAACAGGGAAGAGGGCCTTAGAAATGCACATGGAATGCAGACAGCAAAGTGGGCTGAAATCCGGCTGTTTCAGTGTGTGACAATATATCAATTCCAGTGGCCTTTCACACTAAGGGGGAAGTTGTTCCGAGTATGAGGGGCAGGAAACAACATAGTTCCACTCTGTGCAGGTTCCACTTTGAGTGTCCTATTATTCCTGTGACCTGCTGCATGCCATGATGCAATATCTGTGTCCCTCATTCCTTTGGTGGAGCGTGGACTACCTCAGCAGGTCTCTGATGGGTGTGCTCCCCACACTTACCTGGCAAGAGCTGAATTAGGCTAGGTGGGCTCAATTAGCTAATTAGGCTGCAAACAAGAGAGCTTTAGGCTGGAAGCAGCTAATTAGAGAGGGGCTTACCTGTGAGGGACAGATGGGGCTTCTATAAAAGCTAGCAGGCTGGCAACAGAAGGGTAGTGATGTTACAGTTCCTCTCTGAGAGAAGGGAGGGATATGTGAGGGGCTGCAGCAATAAGTTGCCTAAAGTTCTTCCCTGGGAGAAGACAGTGAGGAGACTGGCAAACCCGGAGGAGTGGGGAAGGCCAGAGGTATGGAAGTGGCTTAAGGAAATATAGTAAGGTGCAGGGAACAGAGCTTGGCTGTTGTGTAGAGGGTCTTTGAGCCAGAACCCAGAGTAGAAGGTGGGCCTAGGTTCCCCTGCCAGCTACTGTGGGGGTGGCACTGTAAGGCAGTGAAGCAGAAGACTGCCTGGGAATGCTGGAGAGCAGGAACCTTTATGCACTTCTCTGCTGGAAGGCCCCCCCCCCATCCCCCATAGTGACCTGGCCAGAGTGCTGAGTCCTGAAGAGGACAGCTGTGGCTCCTGAGAGCAAGAGAGGAGCTGCAGAGAAGAAACTGATGATGTGTAACTGCTGGAAGGGGTGTGACTGAGCTAATTCCCAGACCTGCCAGGAGGCAGTGCTATCCAGCGGTGAGTATAGCGCCCTGTCATAAAGTCCTACATCTTCTTGCTCTCCCACCAGTTTGGCTGAAAAATTCCATTTTAATCACATTCTGGATAATTTTATGCCATATTAAACTTCATTCTAGTGAATTAAAGCTCAATAATGATAGCAGTGCTGTAGATTGGCATGCACATGAAACTGCCAGTCAGCTGGGATAAGTGATGGTGCCAGATATAATGAAGTCTGTTCTTAGCAGGGCCACTGACAAGGCAGTCAAAATGCATGTGGGAGGATGCACTGGGTAAGGTGATGACATTTGTGTGCTAATGGAAATTCCCCACTTACAGCTCTGGGGACCACGGAGGGCTAGGCAGCAGGAGGATGGAAATTGTTTAGTCAAAATCTGATTAATACTGACATGAATGAGGAGAGTCTGCCACAGGACTTCTGTTGATGGAAATGTCTCGGGAATGAGAGAAATTTCTTCAAGTGCAGTGATGGTCAGAACAGTGATTTATGTAAGAAAGGCACCTGCTTATTCATTGGGTCTGCTTCCCGTGGGCCTGATGCGTGGAAATCTCCTTAGCTTTCGGTGAACTTTAGAAGAGGTTCCCCAAGTGAATTTAGATCCATGTCATTATTTTACTTACTAGAATAAATATGCATGGCAGAGCTAACACAGTTGGAGGGGTGGGGGAAGAGCTCATGAATTGTCAATTAAGTCCTCCCTATGTTATCTTTTTTACATGTGGCTTATGATGATGAATAAGCCAGTAAGAACCCAGCTTGACGTTCAACTCTTGAATTTATTTGGAAGCTGGTCAGGTTTGATCAGAGACCCAGTGAAGAAGGAGCCCTGCAATGCCGTTCCTGCAGGGTTGCTTTTCAGCTCCAAACCAGATATTTAACCAATAGGAAGAGATTCAGCAGTGGAGGCCTAAGTCATGCTCCATAGAGAGGTCCAGGAAATGCGTGGACTGAGTCATCCCCTTAGGTAGTGGGATTTCCCTCTGCTTTGGAATGAAACAAAGGGCTTCATCCTCCAAATCTTCACATACCCAGCGATCTATACAAGTTCAGGGGAGCTGTTAGAAGCAAGGACCATCAATGAAAGCCATATCCCTACATCCTGGTCCTTGGCAGGGCACCCTATAGGCTGTTGCCCCCAAAACCTTTCACAGAATATTAGGAGGGGCTACCATAGCTCAGAGGGAACCCAAGTTTTTTAGACTGATTTGGGCCTTGACGATTGAGAATCCCTGTGGGTTTGGTGTGGGGATGTGGTATGGAGAAGGCCTCTTCTCTCCTGGCCCCTTTCTCTCAATGCCTAGATCCCAGTGGAGGGACTTCTGCAGAGTCTGGGGAAGGTGGCATTTCCCTACTCTGTAGGTCCCCCTCTCCTTCAGGCAGGGATTCAGTAACTTTTCATCCTTTCTGTCCAGGATATCAGAAAGGATAATTGGATAGTACAGTGATGGGTGTGGTATAAGAACCAATACAGAATCTGTCGGAATTTGGTTGGATCTCTCTGTGGATTTGGGGCATTAGGCTCCAAATGAAGGAACTCCCCTCACAATTGTTAGTGGTGCTGAAATGCTGATTGCATAGGGGGACTATAGACAGGACAAGAAACTGAAGGTGCAGGGATGGTGTTGCCTGGAGTGTGTGTCCTTGCTTGGCTTTACTATTGCAAATTGTGTATTGTTTTGGAAAACTAAGTTGGCTGAGGAAAAAAGCGACAGGCCTGCTGCTAGAGAGCATCCTGCTGCAGCTCAAGCCACAGAGTAGTAGGGTGTAATGAAGCACTGATCAGTTTTCCATTCCAGTTCAGTGGAGTATGTTGCCTACATGAAATTATTGATTAGCTTAGGGTCAGTATTGAGACCTACAGGGAGAGGTGTTTTTATGCATAGAAGTACACTCTGTGCCTTCACTTACACATTTGCCATCGTGTTCTATTGGAATAAATGTCTCCTTTGATTGGAGACCAGCTCATGCCCTTGGCAGCACCCTCCTGCTGCATATATTCCTTTTTAGTTTTGTATACTCTGGGATCTTCGCTTTTATGGCCCAATCCTGCAAGGTACTTAGTACCTGTGGAGCTGAGATGGCTCAGCACCTACCAGAACTAGGCTCTGAATCTCCTATTTCCTGAAATTCAGACATAGTTTTCATAACGTCTTTAGAATGACTAAGATTTCCGAGTCCATGTATTGTGCTGCTTGCCCTCTGCTGTGCTTGCTTCATCTCTAAGACTAGCATTTTGTAGCTGAGATTTGCAATTTATGCCTGGTGCTCTAAATGTGGCCTCATTTGTTCTTTAGAGTGTGCTAGAATAATCTCTTCCTAGTTGCATTTGATAACTTCTTTATGCCTTCTGCAATTGTATTTGCATTCCACTGGTATTGGCACCAGCATATTTTAACTTCCATCCAGGGGATTGGCACAAGTGGCTAGTGAAGATATACTGTATTCCCCATAGCTTTTGGATCCCAAGCACTTCGCATTTCTCTACCATGCACTGCAGTTTGGCCCCTCTATATTCCTGTCCAGAACTTTAGAATAATGAAGAGACTATGCCCAGAAAATGCAGCCTAGGTTTGACATGTTGCAACAGGAATTTGGAAGTTGTGTGGACACTCAGAGGCCTGACTCAAAGCCCATTCAAGTCAATAGGAGTCCTTCCCCCCCCCCCCACATTGAAGTCAATGGCTTTGTAATCAATCTAAGAGTGCAGACGTGTTCAACAAAGTTCATAATTATGGATAACCCAAGTAGGAATACTTTGATTTATGAAGCCCAATGTCAGCTGAAATATAACAATGTATGTTTCTCTTACAGGTTTTTGAGCAAGGCTTCAGAATGCATCTTTCTAGGATGTCACAGATTCAAGAAGAGGCAATAGTTGCATGAGGTGTCTGATATTGCTAATGCCCCAGAATCCTGTATTATGGAGGAAGCATGGATACTACCACATCACGTCTAATAAACCCATAAGTGCACCTTAATTGCTACAAGCCTAAAAAGAACACGTAAAAAAAAAAATTGAGTCAAAATTTGTCTGTACTGCATGCCTGGTTACTGAGGGCATTTATCATCTGATTCTAGGCTTGCTTCCCTTTTTTTATTTTAGATTTGTAGTTCATGACTAAATTCTTAGGTTCAGAGATTGCAACTATGAAGAATATATCAGTGACTCTCTCACATGCTGTTCCTCAAGTTCCATTATGAACTTTCAGGGAAAAGTCCCCAGTCTTCTTTTTTTCCTTTTTTTTTTTTTTATTTAAAGTTCAGAGATGTAAATAGACTAGGAGTATAATTCTATGAAATTGAACTGCATTATTGCTCTATTCTCTTGTACTGATTGCATCCTCCAAAGTTTCCTATCGAGCAATTTTCATTCTTTTTCCAAGTCACTGACATCTAAACAGAAAAATTCAAGCAGCCTCAGTCCATCCAAAACTGTTTGTTTCCACTTAAATGTGTCCTCAGATTTCAAGTCTTTCATTATTTCATCCACTTAAGATCCTCACTCACTAAACCTAAACATCTAGTTATCTTGTTGACAGTCTGACACTGTCATGCATTTGTTTGCAGGTGTATATCCTGTAGGCAGCAGCTATACTCCTAAAAATGACCCAGTCAGACCTATGCAGAAAGAACAGTCTTTACATGTGTAATATCACAGCTTCCAAGAAGAACAGCACCACAAGTAACAAATAGCATTTCTCCAAGATCTTGCTGCCTAGTCATTCAGCTAGACAGAGCTTGCAAGACAAACTGTAACTTCACCATCTGGTGATTCCAAAAATGTTATGCCTTATAGAGCAATTCTCTGTATACTACTATATCAAAAGCTTTTCTAATCTTTAGGGTACTATACCAAGTGAAGTTGACATCTCTGTCTTAGTTTCACTTTGCACTTTGCTTTTGTACAGTACTGCTCTACTCACAGAGGGAGCAAGAAGTGGAAGTATGTCACAGGGCTTTACATGCTCAACTAATGTTGTCATGCCTGGCAGGGGTGGCTCTCCCCCATTGGCAGTCAGATCGTAGGAAGCTTTTCTAATTTGAACTTCTGTGTGTTGATTACACAAGTAAATTTGTTAAAACTGCACTTTCTCCATTGCCATGGCTCAAAGATGCTGTTTGCAATTGCGTATGTGTTACTGCCCATTAGACAAGGTCTGCATTTTTAGCCAGAGGATTTTAAGGGAGGTCATGAACCCAAAGCCCTCTGTAGGACTTCAGAACTGTAGGCGTAGAAAGAATGGTTTGTCATTAAAACATTGGTGAGAACTCAAGACATCTAAGGTCAATTCCTGACTCTGCCACAAATGTCCAGTGTGACCTTAGGCAAGTCACTTAATCTCTGTGTGCCTCATCTCCCATTTAAAAATAAGGGACTAATAATACTCCCTCCCTGCAAAGCCTTGTATGTTTAAATTGCAAACTCTTTAGCGCAGCAACTGTCCCTTTACTATGTTTATTACAGTGCCTAGCACCTCTTGGTGCTATTGTAATGCCAATAATAAAACTAGGGCTAGATCTTTTTTTATTACCTTCTCCACATGACACAAATCTCTCTCACCTCTGGGTCTCTGATTACAGCACATAAGCACTAGATTAAGGATGGTGCTTCAGCAGGCACACAGACCATGCCAATGCTGCAGGGCTTTTCTTTCCTTCTCTCCCTGGCACTCAAGTACTTTACTCATGGTGATTTGTAAGCAAATAACTATTTATAACTATGTACAAATTATTTAACGCTACCATACATAATGTTGTCACTGACTGAGTAGGCATTTAAAGGAGAAAAAGATGCTCTAAGACTGAACAATCCTCTGGGTCTCCCAATGCAGTGTTGTTATAGCCGTGTTGGGCCCAGGTATGGGAGAGATGAGGTAATATATTTTATTGGACCAACTTCTGCTGGTGAAAGAGACAAACTTTCAAGCTAAACAGAGCTCTTCTTCAGGTCTCATGATATCTGCTTGGAAAAGACTAGTCTGGATCCTGTGAATGTGAGGGGAGTCTTTCTATGGACTTGGGTGGGGGTGAAGTTCCTAGAAACCAATGCTGAGCCTCTAGCCATTTGCCACCATACACAGAATTAATAATAATGATGTGTTGGCAGGGCCAATGCATGTTAGTGGCAATAAATAATCAGGTTTCAGAGTAGCAGCCGTGTTAGTCTGTATTCTCAAAAAGAAAAGGAGTACTTGTGGCACCTTAGAGACTAACAAATTTATTAGAGCATAAGCTTTCGTGAGCTACAGCTCACTTCATCGGATGCATCCGATGAAGTGAGCTGTAGCTCACGAAAGCTTATGCTCTAATAAATTTGTTAGTCTCTAAGGTGCCACAAGTACTCCTTTTCTTTTTAATAAATAATCAGTAACAGCTGGAGCTGCTGTCTGCAAAATATTGCAAAAAAAAAAAAGGCAGATGAATCCATGTTGATAAAAATCAGTGACCCCGTTGGTTGATTCATTTGTTTATGCAAAACTTTATGCAGCAGCATGGGCCCTCCGTTGTGGACCCGGAAGGAAGTCCTGGATCTGTTCAGCCTCATGAAAGTGTCAGGAAATGCTGGTCTTCTCACCCTGCAGAGAGGCTGTGCAGAGGGGAAGAGGTCCCAGTGTCTGGGCTTTCCTGCTTTAATGATCCGAGTTAGTTTTTTACATCAGTTTTGAAAACACGGCCCTCGCTGTCTTCCTCCGGATCAGAAAAAGAACTAAGTAGTGTAGGGCCAGTGTAGGGTTTTTTGCGCGTTGTCTAGGTGTTTACACCTGTGAACAGGGAGTGTTTAACTGCCGCCCGGAGGAGTGAGTGGGAAAGTCTGACCGGGCTGAGTTTCCTGCTCACTTTGCACAGGTCTGAATGGTGACCCAAGATACAAGGCAATGAAGAATCGAGCCCAGAGAGCATCTTGGGCTTTATCTGAACTATCAGACAAAACTCTCCCTATCCCAGTCCATTTTCTGCTGCATTTTTTTTTATGGCTATTTACAGGTTTGCTCCAGGCAGCCAAGTAGCACAGCAGACATTTAAAGGGACCACACCCAGCATCTGTGTTAGTCTCCCTTTAGCATACTGGGAAATGTACCTGGTGTCATCTTCTATCAGTTTCCTTTTCCCCTCTGGGAGCACTGAGGCAAATAATATTCATTGAGCTTGTTTTAGAAAATGTCATTTTGCTATGTGAAGAAATTAGCCTGGCTGCAGTATCTTCAAGCCAGGCAGTCGGCTTCACTTACAGCACCCCATGGGTCTTCTGGACTTGAATCTTTTATTATTAGTTGTCTGAACATCTTGCATTATCTTTTATTCATTTGCCCCCCTTTGTGTTTTCTTTTCATTTGTTGCAGTCACTAACTTCAGTCTTCAATCCTGCCAGGCTTCCTGGTGCCTGGTGTTTAGTGTCCCTGTGCCTCCATGCTGCTCTTTACATCTCTTGATGTGTCCGCATTGCCTTTTCTTTGTGCACAGACAGTACTCACTTAGCACTGAACCCACTTAAATCAAGTCAGGCCACTGTGATGGGTTCTCCTGGGAGGCCAAGCTGGTGGGTCGGGGGGCTCAGTGCCACTTGGAACTGGGGTATCACACTGAAGGAACCCGTCACAGCCACCTCATTGTAACTACCTCTTGGACCACCTGTCTGTCTCTGCTCAGGGTGGCTTGCACGATACCTGACTGTATCCAGCTGGGTTAGTGCCTATGTGCCAGGGATATGTTGTGTCATCGGTCTGAAAATGTGAAGGATTGGTGTCTCCTGGGATCCCCTCAGATCATGGGATGTTCAGAATGGACCCCCAGACTCCTAAGCGCCTTCTGTCACAACACTGCTCAGAAAAAAAGAACAGTGTTCACACAAGCTTTTCTTTTTCTGCTCTTACACAGCTTTGCTCAGGGGGCTTGGAGGGTGGCCGAAAAGCAGCATAAGTAAAAGGGCACCTTGCACTGGTAGAAGGTGACACAGCAGACAAAGCCAAGACTGAGGTTAGAGGAGTGGAATAAGCAGGTGGAAGAAAATGTGGCAATGAGGATACGCAGACTTGGACAGAGTTAGTCTATACACAACTTTGAAAACCAGTTTTGGTCTCTGCAATAAGCCAGCAAAGAGGATGGAAGATAGGGGGGATTTTGCTTCTGGGAGTGGGAGCCTCATCTGGCTACAGTTTAGATGCACTTTAAATCTAAAAGTGCAATTCTACCCTGTGAGAATCTTGTCAGCATCAGTCTAAACACATCAGCTCCCTGTGCGCTTTCAGAGCCAGATCTGATGTATCTAGTGACTCATTAAATTTGTTCTGCTTTTAACTCCTATTAGCCCTGTGGAGGCATCACAGCTGCAGGAGAGGGGGCTGGATTCAGTTCCTCCTTGTGTGCCTCAACAACAGAGTTGTTTCTTAAGTTCCAGCCAACTACCCCTGTGCAATCCCATAGAAGGCAATGGAGTTGCACAGGCATCACTGAGGGCATACTCTGACCTGTAGGATCTTGATGATGAGGCAAGAGAAGGAAAGAGTGGTTGATTCTCGGAGCCCAGGTTGAGTTTGCAGGGAGTGTAGTTTTAAAAAGATGGTGTTATTTTTCCTTTGTGAACTAGGCACACCTGGTCAGGAGTCATTTGAAGACAATAAACATGAAGTAATTTCAGGAGCAGCATTTTGGAGCAGATCTGCATCTCAGTAAGACTATAAAAGATCAAGGGATGAGGAAGGATTTCAGTAGAGAGTGAATCAGGGTAAATACGTTCAAGGAGAAGACAGCAGGCCAGGGAGTTGCATGAGTAAAAATTTAGCTAATATTTAAGGATGTCTCTGACACAGATGTAAGTTTAAAAAAAATAATTAAAATTTAGGATCTGACTTAAGAAGAGTGGTGGCAGGTATAGGAAGCATACTGCAAATAGAACATGCTACCCAAGAAGATTAAATTCCATAGCAGGCAGTTATGGTATAGCCAGGAATTGACAGCTTTGAAAGAGCCAGCTGAAAGGATCTGAGAGAGTTATACCCATAGCTGTAACTCATTAGTGTCATAAGAGTGACGGGATTATGTAGGTTTGTCTCTCAGATGAAAGAAATTCTTATCCCCCCCCAATGACCAAGTCTTGTGCTGATGGAGAATTTCTATTTGAAAAGCTCATCTTCTGACTGAAATTGCAAACCCTTCCATAACTGCTATGCAGGCTTAACAATAATGTGCTGATTTAGAGGGATCTGGTATAAGGTAGCATATATACATAGGGATAGATTCTGCTGGCTCATCCCTTGCAGCGAAGAAAGGAGTTTTCAATCACCCCTTTGCAAAGCCTGCCAAAGGGTGAGCAGCATTACAGCCTCTCTCCTTCGGGGAGGACAGGGACTGCTCCTTCCCCGCCTCTCTGGAGGTGGAGGGTGCCCTAAAGAGTGGGGAGGAGCGGGAGTTATGGCCTTGTGCTACTTCCAGACTGGCTTGTGGCGTGGGACTAGGCTGGGCCCCAGGAAAGGCAATGTGTGCTTCCCCTGCAAGCCATGGAGTCTGGCCAGTTCCTCCTAGTACTCTGCCTGCCTCTCGCTCCGGGCTGTGCCCAAATAGAATAGTCTAGGCCAGAGTTACTGCTGATCTCACTGATTTTCCTAGGTGCTGGGGGCCAGCTCCTCAGTTGGTGTAAATAGGTGCAGGTCCACAGAAGCTATGCCTGCTGCTGCCAGTGCTGGATCTAGCCCTGCACAGGAACCCCCATTAACTCATTACAGATGGAAGGATTTGTCTAATGCTTTGGTGTCTGATATCTCTTGTGATACGCATCCTGTGCCTGAAATGAGAAGACAGCCCGTCTCTTCAAACCTGCGGTACTTGCTCCATGGCAGGCCTGATACTATGCGGGCAATGCATCCCTCCATAACAAAAGGCTGGTGTGGCTTATAATGTAGTCCTGCAGTTCTCAAACTGTGGGTTGGGACCCCAAAGTGGATCACCACCCCATTTTAATGGGGTCACCAGGGCTGATGTTAGACTTGCTGGGGCCAGAGGCCGAAGACCAAGCCCCACCATCCAGGGCCAAAGCTGAAGTGTAAGTCCCACTATCCAGGTCCGAAGCCTGAGGACTTTATCCCTTAGTGGCAGGGTTCAGGTCACAGGCTCCTCTTTCCCCCCTCCCCCCGACTAGGAGTGAAGCCCTTGGGCTTTGGCTTTGGTCCCTCTGCCCGGAGCAGTGAAGCTCAGGCTTTAGCCTCCCTCCAACCCGGGGCAGCTGGGCTTGGGCAGGCTCAGGCTTCGGTCTCCCTCTTGGGGTTCTGTAGCAATTTTTATTGTCAGAAGGGGGTCACGGCGCAATGAACTGAGAGAACTCTGATGTAGTCAACAGTGAGTCCTGCCTTGCACTGTTGTTGTTGGTTGTTGTTGTAGCAAGACGTAAGCAATGAGAAAATCTGTGCTGGGGTCAGCGAGAGGAGACTGTGTTGCTCGGTCGCTGCCGTTGCTGTAATGTTCCGGTCAGACACAGCTGTCAAAGCTCAGGACCATGGTTCAGACAAAACAAAGCTTCCTCTCTGCTGTTTTCTGGGTGATGTTCCCATTCTTTTCTCTCTCTGCTTTCCTCTCCCAAAGAGCCTTTGTAACATAGGAGATGAGAGAAACATTTCCTCTGTATAGTTTAGCCTTGTCTTCACTGGGAAAAAAGGGGCATTTATTACCAAGCTTGTTAGTTAAAATCCTAGTGAAGACATGGCAGTTGTGGTTTTAACATGTTAGCAGTCGAGGTACGACTGAGGTTCCACCATAGTCTTTAACTTGAAACTGCACACCGTGTGGTTAGCTAACTTCCATTAGTTAATGTCCAAAGACTGAGGACAATCCTGAGCTCTTTCTGAAGAATGTAGTTATACAACATAGCTCATTTTCCAGTCCTTTTCTTTGCTTCTCCCCTCCCCCCCCACCTCAGGTACATTGTCTCCAATCTGGGAATCAGAAACAAAGTGATTTGGCTGCGGTGAGTGTTGGGAGATAGAACAGGTCGCAAATAGGAACAAATTTTTGTGACAATTCCCTGGATTTCCCCTACCATTGAAATATGAAATTTTGAAGGAAATATGAGGAAAATTTGTTCTGGGAAGTCCTAGAGGGTTCCATGAGCAAATCATAAAGTGGATATTCTGGCAGAAGAAAAAATTTACAGAAGACTCCTACTCCTATGAAGCTATCTGCATCTGGTAGGTCACAATATCCACTGAGACAAATTCTGCCTTCCAATTTCTAGCCCGTGGCTTACACAGATGTAAAAGGAGAGCAAATATGGGCTCCAATGTCTGTACTGGAGTGCCGGTATGTGGGGAACAAAATATCATCGCTCGCTGTCTGACCAGGCAGAAATCCCAAGTTCACGGACATATATCTAAGCTTTTCAGAACTAGTTCAGGCCATAGCTTTAAAAACCTAAATGGTTCCTTCATGCTCAGAATGTATGCAAGCATCTCTGTTCGGTGTGCCAGGAATTAGTTTGGAATCTGCTTTTTTTTCTTTGGGGTATAAGTGCTTGGCATGAATGTATGGCAGTACTCCAAGCTACTCTCAAGGGACTGGGATTTCCATAATTTTTTTTTTTTTTTTAAATGTAGACTTCAAAGGTACCATGTTTAACTACGGCAGCAACTGAGACTGGTTCCTGAAGTTAAAGGCCTGAGGCAGAGCAAATAGCTCGCACTTAACGGCTATAGTGTCACCTGGGGAAAATGTAGGGGGTAGAACAGTTACAGCACTACATCGATCAGAGGTGAGGCTGTGAGTTTGTCACAAAGGTCACAGATTCCATGACCTCTGTGACTTCTGCAGCGGCTGCTCACCCCCCGCCTCCCCCAGAAGAAGAGTTTGGGTGTGGGAGAGGGCAGAGGGTTGGGGCACAGGGTGAGATGGGCTCGAGGCAGCACTTATCTGGAGGAGCTCCCTGGAATTGGCAACATCCCCCTCGCTCAGCTGCTAGGCGGAGGCGTGACCAGGCACCAGAGTGCTGGCTTCACGGCTCCCATTGGCCAGGAACCGCAGCGAATGGGAGCTGCGGGGGTGGTGCCTATGGCCACACCTCCACCTAGAAGCTGAGTGAGGTGGATGTTGCCACTTCCAGGGAGACCCCGGGGTAAACATGGCCCAGAGCCTGCCCCATCCTGTGCCCCTGCCCCCTCCCACACCCAAACTCTGCTGCTGAGGGGGGGTGTAGAGCCAGGCAGGGAGACTGCTGGACCCACCAATGCCCCCCCCCCCAGCACCAGCGAGGGTCCTGGGCTGTATGCAGCTGCCTGCCCCTCCAGCATCAGCAGGGGTCCTGGGCCATGCACTGCCCCAGCACCTGGGCCGCCCTCCTCCAGCATCCACAGGGCTCCCAGACGGACCCCCCCCCAGTTTTATTCATGGGTATTTTTAAAAAAAAGTCATGGAGAGGTCACGGTCCATGAATTTTTGTTTACTGCCTGTGACCTGTCTGTGACTTTTATTAACACGGCCCATAACTAAAACATAGCCTTAATCATAGAACAGATGTGAGGGCTGACCCTGATCCCCTTTGACTTTAGTTTGTGGAGGAGATGAAAGGAGTAAAAGGCCTGCTCAGATGTGCAAAATCAATGGGGAAGGAATCCCCATTTCCATCTGATTCCACAGAAATCCCACTGTGAGAAGTGCATGCACTGGGCCACTATGGATGTTTAATGGGGAGGGGACATGGCTAGCCAGGGAAGATTGGCTGTATATCATATCATCTCCTCTGCCAAACCAGTAAAGTTCCTGTTTGAATTAATATCAGTGCTGTTATATTAACGTGTTACTTTCACTCTGTCACGGAGTCACCAGGGGGATGCTCTGGAACTACTCCATATGAAGCCAGTCAGGACTCTGGGGAAGCCTCCTCTCTGTGAGCAGACTGTCTCCAGGGCAAGAAGCTTACACAGCTTCAACCTTCCTGGGTCTGACCTCAAAGCATTCAGCATCCCCTTCTCACAGTGTGCGCTTCCCCCAGCGAGCCCACACAGGTGGGGCTCCTGGGGAAGCCAGAGTCCCTGAATTCCAATTCCAAAGTCAAACATGACTCTCAGCCAGCCAGTAAAACAGAAGATTTATTGGACGACAGGAACATGGTCTAAAACAGAGCTTGTAGGTACAGAGAACGGGACCCTTCAGTCCGGTCTATCTTGGGGAGCAGGGAGCCCAGAGCCCCATCTGGGCCTCCCTCTATTTCCCCAGCCAGCTCCAAACTGAAACTCTCCTGCCCCTCCTCTCACCTTTGTCTCTTTCCTGGGCCAGGAAGCCACCTGAACTCTTTGTTCCCCTACACCTTCATTGGCACCTTTGCAGAGAGGAGGGGCCCAGGCCATCAGTTGCCAGGAGACAGGGTGTCAACCATTCTCTGTGCAGACACCATCACACTGGCCCTCTAGGGCTTTGCAACAATCACACACCCTTATCCCACGACCTAGATACTTAAGAACTGCATAGGGGAAACTGAGGCACCCACACAGTATTCAGAGAAAGCATTAAGAACATTCCCACTTCATCACACACTTCTTGGGATGGATATGGGCCAGACAGTTCATGTTACCTGTTCAAACTGTCCTATGAATCCTTATCTGTGGTGGGCAAGTGATGTATGGGTTATAAAGCAACAACCTGTTAAAAGGTACCTCTGTTTTGAGAGCACCCAAACTTTCTGAATGGGTTCAACCATTCATTGTAATTGTGGGTTTTATTGACCGACAGGCAAGACTTTGCAATAAGGTGGCTTCTAACTAGACAGTTTATAAAGGCTGCTTCAGGGGAGGGGTGAATTATAATCCCTCCTCTGGGAAAGTTAATGTTTTAAAAATGATTTTATGACCTCTACCAATATTTCAGTGTGAGGCTAGGAACACAGAAGTTTCTCTGCTGATTGCTCATTCTGGAATTATATAGCCTCCTTTGCATTAATGAAAGCTTTCTAGTCTCACATAAGTAGGTTTATTTGTGGACAAGCTGAGCTCAATGGATTCCCCCTCCCCACCACCAAACATAAGTAATGAGTGGATTTGGGCCAAATGACTCACTACAGCATATCGCTCTGCCTGCTAATAGTGGTCTGTCAATCATCGCTAAATCAATCATTGCTTATGAGGTAGCTGGCTACCGTAATGTGAGTGTGAAGTTTGCCAGCTCTTTATTACCTGTATTATGTACAATGCAGCAATTTGAGCTATTCAACTGGAGAGAAGAATTTTAGGGTAAACATCAGGGATGGAAAACTGAGCCAGAAGGTGTACAGGCATGATACAATTAAGCAGAATGCTAGTGCACAAGTCATTAATTCTGTGCTGCTTTACATAAAAGCATTGAGAATAATTTATACAGATCTTGAATATTTGAAGAATTTTTGAGGTGGAGAGGTGTTGAAAAGCGAAGCTATGGCATCTGTTAAACAAATATTTCAGAGGTGGCTTGAAGAGCGACTGTCAAACACATGGGCTTTTCCTTCTAAGATTGGACTTCAGCAGGAGCAGCAGCAAGATCTCCAACTCACCTCAACTAACTTCTCTTTTTCCCCAACAGGACAGTTACTACTATCTGTGATGGGGTCTATACATCCTATACTGACAAAGCAGGGGCAGGAGAAGCCCTCAGGGCAGGACTAGTCCCAGTCCTGTCAATCACATGTGGTAGGGAGGAGGCCTTTAAAAGGGAGGAAATTGCAGGCAGCTGGGGGTGGAGTGGGATTGCCCTAAGCAGGAGATTGCTAGAGTGAGTCTGGAAGCCATAAAGGAAACTCACATCCAGCAGCCCTTCACCCCAAACCTATAGGGAGTGCAGCAAATTCCCAGGGTAAGCTGGACTCAGTAGCCCTGCTGGAGAGATTTCTCAAAACCCACTCTGCGGGTGCTGCATCTTTGCCAGTGCAGCGAACCTACCATCCCCACTTTTGAAGGGCCCCCAGAATGGAGTGCCCTCTAGTGCATTGGGGCATTTCTCTTTTTTCTTTAAGAGGGGATCAAAAGGAGACTTAAGAAGACTTGTAAAGGCTTGCAAGTAATAACAGACTGAGACCTGGGCTGCAGCCATCCAGTGTAAATAACTGGGTGTGGCCAGGTTCTCCCACCCTCCGGGAGAACAACCTGAGGAGACTCCTTTACACCAGCTAAGAGACTGTCAAACAAGGGGCGTTCCCTTTTAGCAGTCTCCAGCTACTGGGGAAGGGAACAGGGGAGCCTTACTTAATACTTTACGCTTCAAATGCTTTAACTGTTTTTACTAAAGCTTAAGGTTTTTAAATGCTGTTTCCCATGGTGCGAAGAAGGCTGAGGCCTTTGTATATCAGCTCCAGGCCTTGTTTAAACATTGTTGAATGCTGGACAGTGAGTAACACCTTTTGTCCATAGACAACAAAAATCCTGATACAAAGGATTCATTTGATTAGTGAAATCTAAGCCGGGATTTCACAGGAAGGAAATAATCCTCGTGCTATGTATTCCTTATTCAACGCTGACAGCTGAGTGTGCTAAGACACCACTACAGATCCTGGCCTGGGTCATCAATGGTGTTTAGAGGTCTAATTCCCATGGAGGATCTGGGCTGCAGTCCTTACCCCTAGGATCGTATGGTCTAAAAGACAAACCCACTGGTATGGAGCCGGAGGATGGAGATGACTGTGAACTTACATTGGAATAGGGCTACTGTAATACTGGGCTAGCCTGAGATTTGTGATCCTCACAGCAGAAGCAGAAGGACTTGAATGAAGCATGAGAAAGTCCTGGGAGTGCTGAGCTAGGGATGTAATCATAGAATTAGGGCCACAAAGAAGAAGGAACAGAGACGAAAGTGGGAGAAGGACATGAAGGGAGTTGGGAGGCCGGCATCATCAGTGAAGCAAAAGGGTTGGAGTCTTGTGGGGATGTGTTAAAGATGGGAGCGGGAATGGCTTTCTGCAGAGCCCAGAAGGCAATTACGCTTTATTGAAATGACTCATTTATTCTAATTTATTATTTTATTTATTTATTTACTTATTCACTCTCTTATTGACCAGTCAGCCCTTTTCTGGGAATGGCTGCCTAAGGGGAGGATTAAGTCTATTGTGGGCCTTGATTTAACCTCCCTGGAGAAGCAAGTAGGGTATGCCATGCATGTCAGGTGAGGAGGAGTCACATGATTTGCCATAGTCACTGGCCTCTACATTCTTCTAGCCATGTCCTGATGGGAGATCTGAGAGATGAAGGGTCACCTGGCACCCACAGTGCATTTCTTCTTCCCGAGGGCTCTTGCCAAGGACTTATGGGTAGCCAGCAGCAGTCATCTCTCTGCCATCCCATCTGCTGCTCACTGCTGTGTTGGTGCCTTCTTTGATGGAGGGCCAGAGCTCTCATTAGCCAAGAAAAAAAAAAGAAAAGAAACTTGCCTTAATTCTCCTCTTGATTCCCTGGAGTTAAATAGAGATTTATTGCCCTGCTGATGCTATAATGCAACTGGAGTTAAGTATAGGGCATTGGAAAATATTGGCATTTGTATGGGGTTGAGAAAAAATAATGGCCCAAATTTTGCATGCGTCTTCTGTTGAAATTAACAGGGCTCGTTTGTGCTCAGCTGAGGGCAGAATTTGGCCCATTGTATATGAAAATGTTGAAGTATCATACCAGGATGAATATTTCAGTTCAAATTACTGAAGGAACTTCAGAGTTTGGGTTTGGATGAGACCTTGAATGAAAACTTCAGTTGACTCTTAACTTCAGAAGTTTCCCCAGGACTACTTTAAGGATATTCATGATCTTAATTATAGATACCAAAGCCACACAAACATACATTATATATCTATATCTATCTATCTATAGGGTATTTTCACATCTGAACAGAGCTATGGGGCTTAACAGGAAACTTGGACCTTAAATCTTCTTCTGGGCTTAGGGAAAGTCCAACTCATGATCCAATCTTCACATTAGACTTAATATCAACACTAAACTGAAGCCAGTACTCCAAATTGGAACACCTCTGAACTTTGGATATGGTTGGGATCTAGGTCCAAATGTCACAGCTACAGCCTGCCTCTAAGTACTGTTTATAGCGCCTTAAAATTAAGACAAACGTAAAGTAAACCTGCATGTTTAATTTTTTTTTTTAATGCTCAATTTGAACAGCCCAAATTATGTTCTAAACTTAAATTAAAACCTCAGCATGAATTGCATAGTGTCTCTGTACGATGGCTTTTATATTAAATGGTTTACATGAATGCAGTTATTTATCTTGGAAACAGGTTGGCATGCATATTAATGAGACCCAGGTGTTAATGTCATGCTGTTTCCTTTCCAACTAAGAAAATCTTTACATTTAACTCAAAGGATTTTTTACAAGTATTTCTTTTAAGGCAATGCTTTGTGCAGCATCATGTTTGTTTATCATTGCGTCTGCATTTTCTCTTTCCTTTCCACCAAGTTTTGTCTCTCTTTTTTCCCTCCCCGCCCAGTCTTGTCTTTCAGATAAGGCAGCAATACTACAGTTCTCATGTTACTTCCAGCATTCCTGTGTCCTTTAACAATTCTGGCTACTGTTCAGCAGTATCCCATGCAAGGTCACTTTTATTTACTGCCTCTTGGCTCTTCCTTCCCCAAGAGGGAATCAACCTAAGGAGTCTCTCTGTTACAGGAAACCTAATTAAATAGCTGTTGGGATTAGGACTGGGAGCACCCAGAGAGGATTTCTCATTCCCATGAAATGATTAAAATGGGAGCATTTTGAATCTTTAGAGGCAGCATGAGCTAGTGGATAGAGCACTGAACTGGGAGTCGGGAAACCTGGGTTTTATTCTTGGCTCTGCTACTGATCTGATTGGCAAGTCATGTCACCTTTCCATATCTCTCTTTCTACCACATCCTGTGTCTACCTACATTTATATACCCTTCTGGGTAGGGACTGTCTCTTACATGTCAGTACAGTGCCTAACACAATGGGGTTTATATTTAGCTTGGAGCCATCTACACCCTACTATGGTACAAATAGGTAAGAATATGAGAAATTCTTATTTCAGAGGAAGGTCCTCAGACTGCAGAAAGCACGAGAGGTCTGCACAGCTCTCATGACAATTATTTACCTTTTTAATGCATTAATCCCACCAACCTGCTTTTACTGTAGGGATCTGACTATGGTTCAGAAATGTTTAAAGATCTTGACTCCTTAAATAAAAGTTATAGCAGAAGATGGGTGGGTGTGGCTGAGAGGGTCTGAGGAGAGCTGAATTATAGTTACCACAGTTTAGGCCTGATCCAAAGCCCGTTAGCATCCACAGAAAAACTTTGATCTATGGGCTTGGGTCTGGCCTTAGGAGCACCTGCATGATCAGACTCTAGGACTATGCCTACACTGCAATTAGACAGCCGTGGCTGGTCCATGCCAGCTGACTCTGGCTCATGGAGCTTGGGCAAAGGGCTGTTTAATTGTGGTGTAGATGTTCTGGTTTGCGCTGCAGCGCAAGCTCTGACCCTCCCCACCTTGCAGTGTCCTAGAGCCCGGGCTCATGCCAAACCCAAATGTCTACACCACAATTTAAACTGCCCCTTACCGGAGCGCTGTGAGCCCAAGTCAGCTAGCTTGGACCAGCCACAGACAATTGCAGCCTAACCTGCAATTCTCACACAGACAATCTTGTACTGATGTAACAAGATGGAGTTTTACTTGAGTAAAAAGGGCTGGATTAGACTTTGATATATATATATGGGGGTCACCATTGGAAAGTTAGCATCTGCAGGGAGTTACCACAGAATGACATCTGAAATAGCAGCTTTCCTTATACTTAGAGTAGGGGATTTCTGCTGTACAGTGGAGAAGGAGTGTTACAGCTACATCTAGCCCATGGCTTATGCTCCAGTGCAGATGGGCTGAGTTTACATCTGGTTGAAAAATAGGAGCGGGGGAAAGGAGGGGAGGACTTTTTAAAAAAGCATCTATTTTTTTCAACATTTTGAAAAATGTGACCAGCTCTCATTGACTGTCCTTTCATTTGAGATGCTGGCACATTTGAGGTGATACAGGGAGAGAATTTGCCCTGTTCTTCCCATTTAGAAAAAAAAAAAGGTCTGAGATTCTCCGTCATTATGGGCCATTGGATAGGGAAGCCAGTGGGGGCAGGGTAGTGAAATGGAAATATTTCGTACATTGTCAGTGGTTTAGTGAAATGCCAGAAAGCAAAATGCCCAACTTTGACTTCTTTTCCATAAAAAGCTTGCTATTAATTAGAATTGCAATTGTTTTCCTTGATCAAGTTAAATCCAAAGAAATGACTAGGACTTCCCATGTCTTCAGGACTGGGTCTACTGTATGTAATTGGGGGGGAACTGCAGCAAGATATCTAGTACAAAAGTCCTTGCCTGAAACCCCTACTGATCTCTCCATTTGACCAGTAAGCTAATGAAGTCTTGCAGGATGGCTCAGGCTGTGGATGGGCAAAGCAAGAATGAAGACTGAAGCGAATTAAAATCGCAGCTTTGGGGAAGGAATATGACTGGTTGAGTGAAAGTACAGTAGCATCACCATGGATGCTCAAGCTTTGAAAGATTAGTGGATCAGTGTTTCCCAGCTGTTGAGGATCAGGGAGAAAATAGGTCCTGTGAATGGGCTTCTGATCTTTGAAAGCCAACTGTATATGGTATAAATGTGAAAATCTTGGATTTCTAAAGCTCTTACCGCTCTGATCTGTAGGCTGAGTGGGGCTTATAATTTTTAGAAATACATTTTTAAAAAGTTTTTCTGTGAATTTACTACTCATGAAAGATGATAGACCCACAGATCTAGAGACGAACGTCTTCAGTTTTCTGCAGAACAGGTACAACACAGGAAACAGGAGTGCACACTTTCTCCTGCCACTGCCCCATGAAACAGCCATTCAGTCCCTGGCTGTTGGCAAAAATGCCGGTTGTGGTGATGGAGAAACCTTGCCATTGGGAACAGGATGAAGACCTTCCAATTCATTTTGCTAAGGTCTTTTGAACAGCCATCAAGCACTGACTGTTTTTAGTCACTATGGAGCTCGGCTGGAGAAAATAGGCTTTCAACCATAATTCTATAGGGCAAGACACTATAGCCATCCAGGAGGATTGTAACATTTGACTGTTTTAAATCTTCCCTCCTGTTTTACCAGAGTGAAGATATTTTTGTTGTTTTTTCAGCTTGAGGTAGGAAAGTTCATGGACTGCTGATAAGACTGAAAACTTCCAGAGTGAAAAGTAATCTTTATGGATCTGTTCTAAGATAAGTCTGCAATATTATGTGGCTGACACAGTGACAAACTGTGTCAAGTGCTGCTAATGAGTCCTCTTGTAGTCTAATCTCTGTAGACCACAATAGTCCTGCAACACTTCAGAATTCACACAGCTGCTTCTGTCATAATGATGAAGCAGCTGTCAATCCTCAAACAATGATGTTACCTGTAGCTCAGTCTGGGACTAGTTACAGCATGTACTGCTTTTTTGTTTTAATCTAGTAAGCTAAAACATTACATTTCTCCGTGCCCTGCTCTGTTGCTTCATGTTTCTCTTTTTTGGGTGTATCTTTGATGTTACTCTAACGATATTCAGTTGTCAACTGCACACTTGATTTAGAGGGATAGCAGGGACTGAGGAAGGTAGAACCAAACTGCAAAGCCATCTCAAGAGATTCCAGCGGGGACTGCAGGGATGGTTTAATGCCCTACAATCAGCAAGAGAAAATAAATAGCACAAACACAAAGTGAGGGGAACATAACCAAGCAGGTTGACTTGCTGCATTCATGTGAATTTCTTTGCAGCTGCTCTTTTCTGTTCTGTACCAATAGCCCTTTTTGGAAGTTCTCAGGCACTGTAGATTCAAAAAGGAAGGTGAAGAATCAGGAGGGAATGGTTGGGGAAGGTGGTGATCTTGGAGATGATCATTGTGTTAAGAAGAGGTCCACCATATGAAAAAGCCCAAGAAGCTTTAGCCCTGGCAAATACTTTCTGTTTGTTTCCTGAGTCATGCTCAGTGCATTCTAATCATTTTTGTAAGAGAAACAAGTGCCATGAACATCAACATGTGCAATAGAAGGGAATTGCTCTGTATAGTTTACAAAACAGGTCTGATCTGACATTCATCTAATGCCATAACTAGATATTCAAGGTGGGGCTGGTAGCGCTGCCTATTATTAAGGTTGACCAACACTTCCCATTATAAGACCCTGTTTTCAGTTGCTTATAATGTTGCCAAACTTTAACCATTTGGGCAGAAATTTTCCTTGCAAGGTGTTTGTCTGAGGTTAAAGTTTTAATGGAAATTCGCAGCCCTGATTCATATCCAGAGTAGTTCCCTCCTGTGCGCTGAATGAGGGGGACCTGGGGGGGAAAAACCAGTATGCACCGGCAACTTCAAATTTAGGAAATGCCAGAATTAGAGTGCTTGACTTAGCAACATTTATAATGTTCTTTTAGTGTTTGCATGTGTGTGAGCTAAACATAGCTTTTTTGTGACTCCATTGACATTCCCCAGCATGAAGTTGGCTCATTGATTCTTGAGATATGTGGAGATGCACTTTTTTTGTGGTGCTTCTTTGGCAATTTCTGATGCTGAACTTGAAGACTGCTGGGTGTGCCACATCCAAAACGCCAGAGGAATGGACTCCGGCTGTTCTTATAAATAGCCCTTGTCCTCACTCTGCAGACTCCCTTTCACAAAACACCAAGAAATGATATTAAAACCTGACTTAATCCACCGTTTTTAAAAGCCAACAAATGAACTAAATGCCCGTGAGTGCCCGCTTTGTGGGGTCTGGGAGGTTTCTGTGGGAGTGCTAGGGTAGGGTGAGGTGGTTGTGATAATTGCTGATTGTTCTTAAATGACAGCCTGATTGCTCTAGGGAACGCTTACATGGTTTGCCAAGTGTGGATGCCAGTTAATGCCATCCACTCTTGCTCTGTGGTTCTCCAGGGCTTTTGTGCATATTTCAAATGAGTACTTGCAGAGTGCTTTTATTTAGTTTATTTTCAGACTCTGATATACTAGTTTGGCAGATGTGAAAGGGTCTGCCTACTGTCCCACCCTGTTAGCCATAGTTGGAAACTTGCAGGGAGCTGCTAGTGAATTCCTGCTGACTCACTGGAGCAGGTGGGGCTCATTAGACTCCATGCTGAATACAGGGAAGTTGTGAGTAGCTCTTGTGGAGAGGAATTTAAGATCTGGAACAGGCAGGCCCTACAGTAGTGTTCTAGGGAGAAGGCTTAGGCTGTTTTTTCCTTGTATCCTGAGTTACTTTGTTGCGAATATCAAACTCCAGGAAAGGTGCAAGGATTGACCCTATAGGATGTGTGTGTAGTCTTTATCTGGAGCAGAGTTTATATTGAACAATGGAAATGTGGCCGTTTGGAAAGGAGATTGGGATTGATAAAATAATACAAGTATTTTGCACTGACTCATGATAACCTTTGCAAAGACTGACTTACAAGCATGCAGCAGGCACCAGACAAGGAAATTATGAATTGAGCTGGGCTGGTATCAAAACCTAAAATCCAGACATGACTCTAGTTCTGTTGCTACCTTCTATCTCTATAATAAACTGAATGAAAACCTCAGATCGGGAGCCAGATTGGCTCTTTCTGACTTCTCGAATTAGAGTTGTGTTACACTTGGATGTGAAGCTTTTCCGAGCAGGGACCATCTTGTTGTTCTGTGTCTAGCACAATGGGCTCCAAAGTGCTACCACAATACAAATAATAAATAAGAACAATGGTAGCATTTTAACTAGGCACTAGTAGGCCAATTCAATGGCACCCCAAAAGGTTCCTCAAAACATGTGAAACCAGGGTTATTTTATATGCCAGATATGCTGCAATATATGAGTTTGAGAGATGACTAAATGGGTATAGTAGACAGGGATTGCTTTGCTTAAGTGTGGGGGTTCTCCTTCATTGCACTGCAACCCCCTTCTGACAACAAAAATTACTACATGACCCCAGGAGGGGGGACTGAAGCCTGAACTGGCCCAAGCCCTGCCACCCCGGGTGGGGCAAAGCCCAAGTACCACTGCCCTGGGCAGGGAGGGGGGCAAAGCCCAAGGGCTTCAGCTCCAGGCAGGGGGCCTGTAACTTGAGCTCTGCTGCCCAGGGCTGAATCCCTCAGGCTTTGGCTTTGGCCCTGGGTGGTGGGGCTCAAGCTTTGGCTTCGGCCCTGAGCCCCAGCCCACTTTTGGGTCCTGACCCACAATTTGAGAACCACTGCTTTAGTGGGTTTGTCAGGATGTAATGGAACTGTAACCTAGCATAATGTTTTCTCGGTGTAAATTTCCCTCTAGGGCTCTTTTTCAGCTGATGCCTCAAAAACCTGACTTTTCAAATGTGAAAGTCCTTGTGTCACCAATTCTAACTTGGAGGTATAATTTAACCACATACTTGTTCAATGAAGATTTGGATTTGAGAAAATATCTGAAGGCAGCTTCTTTGCTTCCCCTTTAGGCATGTTCAGTTTCTGCTCTGACTCAAATCAAAGATTGGTGTGTGTGTGTGGGGGAAGGTGCCATTTTTCCCCCTTCTTCTTTAGTAACCTTTTCATCAGACATGAGGAACTGCGTGTCTTTATGCCTAGAATTGTGTTATCCTTAGGCAACAATAAGTAGAAAAATGTGTTTCTGCCTAGGAGATCCTATCACTTGTATAAAATCGCTTTCAGGTTCTTCACTTCTCTTTTATCTGCCTGCTTGTCTGTGTCCTTCGCGATTGTGGATGAACTGTAGCAACATGACTTATATAAAATGCAGAAGAGTGACTCTTGTGCACCAGAGGTGTTTAAACGGAGATTCTAATTCAATAGAAATCAAGCTCACTGAACGAGGTCAAGACTTTTAGCAATTTTTTTTTCATTATCTTAATTTCCTTTTCCTAATTATTTTGCAAAATGTTGATTGAAATATCCGTTTTCCCATTTTTAATGAAAATTTTCTAGTAAGAAATATTTTGGAAAAAAATGAATTTCAATTAACTTAATCACATGCTATGTCTAGGAAGAAAAAAGTCCAACTGGAATTTTTTAAACATATTTTAGGTGTTTTTTCGGGTGGGAGGAAGAAGGTCAGTACAGATTTCCCTTCCTCCCCCGACAACGACGGTTTGATTTCCTTCTGGTAATTAATTTATATGAAGATAAATATTTGAATGAAATTCTCTACAAAATAGATTGCAGCCAATAAAGCTCTAAGCCAATGGCAATTTCACTGGTGTAAGGTCAGGATCACTGGCAGTGTCGGTTGAGCAGTGATTCTGTGTGACACATTCTTGACTAGTGTAAATTGTGAGCTCGACTGACGTCAATGGCACCATGACAATTTATATCAGCGGAGAATGTGCCCCTGTATGTTCTGGAGAGTATCAGATGTTCCTTTGTGTTTTGGTCAGCTGGCAAGCAGCCACACTTTTCAAATGGGGTGTTGATTTACAGAAAGAAGGGGGTGAATTTATTCATCTCTCAGCTTTTTTGCAGACCTTTATGAGTGAATGTGAACATCATGTCACTGATCTATTCTTGCACTGGGCTGCCTCATAGTTTTGCAGCCTACCTCTTGAAATGCGGATCTAGTCATGTTTCAGAACTAAACTCCCCTAAAATATTTCACCAGTCCTTGCAGCGTGAGCCAGCTGAAAAGCCTTTGTTACTAAAAAGGGAGCTCCTTGGTGTACTAGTTTATAGGAATTGGGTAGCATTGCTGGAAATAGTTTGTGAGCCCCTCTCACAGCGTTCTACGTTTCAGAAACCAGCCAGATCAACAGTGTGTATATACAGGTAGGCCGTGCATGTTGTGTATAATTAGTAAATATGGCTATTTGGACCCCACTGTGCTTGTGGATTATTTTGTTATGTAAATGGCAAAAGACACAACCCTTGGCCTTCATATTCAGACTAGTTTTTCAGTCAAGGAAAGGAAGCTTCAGCAGGCCAGTGACACAAATGAAACCGACAATAGGGCCTAAGGTATGGACACTTTCTGATGTGCCTGTCTAATACCCTTCAAATAAACACAAGTTGTTCAAGCACATGCTCGGTAGAGTTCCTCTGGGATGGAACTTGCTACTTGAGCTGATTTTTGGCACAAATTGTATTTTTTGCCACAGTCAGAGCTATTTTTTTTTTAATACACCCTTGAAATGTACTTTTGATTTGAAAAGTAGAGCTGGCCAGGCAGTGTGTGCTGGCAGTTTCAGCAATACTGCCTTTTTATTTCCCCTCTGGCTGGTGTGACATGGGGTGATGCCACACGTTTAGGCTGCATCATTAAATCCATAGAGCAGGGGTGGCCAAACTTCTGGCCCTCCGAGCCCCATGTGACAATCTTCAGAAGTTCAAGAGCCGGGGGCCAGGACTCGGGGCTTCAGCACCGCTCCTGCAGAAGCCCCAAGCCCTGGCAGGTGCACCCTGCTGGGCAGAAGCTCCGAGCCTCACCCCCGACTAAACAGAAGCCACTACCCCGCTGCAAGGCACAGGTTCCAAGCTTCCCTCCCGCTCCAGTCTGGTAGGTGGGGGGGGGCATGAGGAGCTCCAAGAGCCACACTTTAATGGTTAAAGAACTGCATGTGCCTCACGAGCCATAGCTGGGCCACCCCTGCCCTAGAGCATTGCAAAGAGAGGCTGTTATATGACCTGTTGGTTGGAAAGTTTTTTAAAAAAATGTCTAGGATTTACCCAAGCGCCAGTAACTGTTAGAGTGCTCATAGATCTGCCACCATGGATGTTCTTACTTGACCTATTCATTAATGCTCCATTTACACTGATCCTACAAAGGGCTTTATACCTTTAGCTGCTAATGAAACAAAAGGGAATTGAAGGCACTTGCACCTCAGAGGACTGGGTTCTCTGATGCAAATCCAATGTTCAAGCCGAGTATTTCAACTAGATGCTTGGGGGAAACAAAGCAGGAATCCTCCCTATGTCTGTGATGTGGTTGCACTCCTGCTCTGTAGTCTCACGGCTTGTCTTCATTACCTGGGCACACTTCACTTAGTGCACTTCATTTATGGGCAGAGCCTTCGGATAGCAATAAATCCTCTCAGCTCTGCCTTCCCCAGTCCCACCTGCAACATCTCCATGTAATACGGGGAGCCCACACAGAGCTGGGCAAAGCACGTGCCCAAAGCCCTCCTCTTGGCAGAGCAGAACAACTGCATTTCTGGTGCCAAGGAGCATTCTGTTCCTGTGGGGGAGGGGCAAGATTGGAAAGCAGGCACTGGGAGGTAACCTAGTTTAGGTGGTGCTGTCAAGCAGATCCGGATGTTTGCAATGTCTCCTGTATTGTCTGTTACAATGCCAAAACCTTCTGAGTTACATTTAGGAAAATACAGAGGCGTGTACCTGTTGGGTACGTTTTGCAGTAAGCAGTATTGGGTGGGCATCTTCCCTCATCCCAGAAACCAAGGATTGTTGCACATGAATTATGGGCCAGTCTTGTGCTATGAAATCCATGAGCATCAGAAGCCTGCTGCTTCCATTTTTCTATCCCTTCACTAAGCGTAGAGCTGTCGTCTTGTATGATAGTGACATAAAATATTGAATTGGGGATGCAGGCCTAATGGTTCCACCAGGTACTGGAAGTAGCAAAGCAGGATGATTAATGAGAACAGGCTCCAGCTCTGACAAAAGCCACATCTACTGGGCTGAACGGTTTCTTTCTTTTTGGAATATTACACTCAGCAGCATGCTGCTGTGCAGCCTATTGAGTAAGTGCGGAGCAGATGGAGCAATGACACATTTTACTTCTCAGCAGCAGGGACAATGTATGTGTGAGGAGATTTAAAAAAAAATTAGTTGCATGCAAAAATAAAAGCTACAGGCGAGTGCTCTCTCTGCAGTGTTGCAGATGGACAAAAGGGAAAAAAAGCAAAAAGCAATTGACCTAAATAGGAATTGCAAAGATCAAATGTTCATTAAATTAATATTGAATCCATGATATAGCAAGTACACAAGTCTATCTACAATATGGATCCAGCTGTTATGGTGTATGACTGTCAGAACTTTGTTTTGCTCTTTAAGATAATACCCTGATGAATAGTGCTTTACAAATGCCATGGCTGGATAGATAGGGTGAGCTACTGGATAGCTGTCATTTAAATCCCAGATACTAACTTTCATTTGGGTGGTCTCTGAAGTCACATTCCTCTCCTTTTATAATAAGATTCCCTTTTTTCACATCTGTAGCCGATGAGATGTGTTAATTGAAAATTAGAGTTGAGTCAGAGCTGAGATAAGAATTCAGGAGTTACTGGCTCCCAGTCCTGGACTCAGACAGCTGTGCCACATCTGTGTTTCCGCTATAAATTCCATGCTTAATCATGTTTGCTAGGATGTTTGGAATTTGATATTACTAACTATGAGGCTCAAGTGCCTTGATAAAATATTGGGCTGGATCCTAAAGCCAATGGGACAGTTTGCATGAGTAAAGCCAGCTCTTACTGGCAGGGACTCACTTTGTCTGTACAGTTTCTAGCACAATAAAGCCCTTATTTTGTTCAGGGTCCTTAGGCATGACCATAATATTAATAAATAGGATTTGGCCCATGCAGTAGAATTGTATGCTTTTACTAAGGCCCACTAGTAGGGGACCTATCCATTTAATGTCTTAATTGGACAGCACTGTGTTCTCACTACCACTGTTACAGTATGCTACTATTTTTTATCATGATGGCTTTTATTAGTATTATTTGCTGAGAATTTAATGATTTATGTGCAGTGGAGGGAGTATATAGACCAATGCATGCGGTGAGAATTGCTCTACACCAGGTCTGAATATCTGTAAAAGTCAGTTTGCCGTGATGACCCTATGCAACATGGGGGAATTTTGATCAAAGGCATCAGACATTTTCCAAAGCTCACACAATCTTTATTTGTTGTGTCTTCCCACAGTAGATGAGATCTTGTTGCTGTAATGTACCATTGGAAGACGTGTAATTAGGACAAGTGAGGAGAGAGAGACTATCCTGCTACTATTCTAAGACCCAAAGGATTGAGGAACATAGCAATAGACATGTGTTGGGAGCAGTGGTGAGGCACCCTGCTTCAGTGGGAACGCAGTGAGGCAGTTAGCTTTAAGCTGTAAGAATGCCTCTGGGTAGCCCATTGGCTTCAGGGATCAAACTTGGGACCTCTCGATGTAAAACCATAATTCTCTCCTACCTGAGCTAAAAGAGTTAGCTCATTAGGTAAGTCTGTAGCAGGCTCATCAATCTCCACATGTGCCCCAGCTACCACTAAAGGGCAACAGAATACCACGCTGACTTGGTGTGGATTCCAAAGGCACGACGCTTCCCAGAGCTTCAGGGTGAGCAAGGCTGCTGCACATTTGAAGAGGTGTCCCCTTCGTCTAGCTCTGCCATGAATTCACATCTGAATCCTAACATTGCAGCTGGCCCCTCTTTCAGGCTTAAGGTCTGATATATGATGACTTATCAAAGGTAGAAATGGGAGTTTTTATGCCATAGGAAAAAGGAGATTACTTGCTTTGCAATAAGACTTGCTTGATGCATTGGCTGGGCCCAAGATACCAGACCTTAAAATGTGGACATAATTCTAAACAGCAAAGCTATTGTAGGTCACTTGCAGAAGTTTTTAAATTGTATTGGTTTCAGAGGGGTAGCCGTGTTAGTCTGTATCAGCAAAAACAATGAGGAGTCCTTGTGGCACCTTAGAGACTAACAAATTTATTTTGGGCATAAGCTTTCGTGGGCTATAAATGGGTTATAGCCCATGAAAGCTTTTGCCCATATAAATTTGTTAATCTCTAAGGTGCCACAAGGACTCCTAGTTTTTTAAATGGTATTGATTATCGGTTTCCTTTTATTGCAGCTAGACTGCAGTGGGATACAGGGTTATGAAAAATAGCTCTTTATAGGCACTTTAAAAAAAATCCTATAAAGCGTTTCTAAAGCAGCTCTGCTATAACACAAGCACACGCACAGAATATGTGATGCTGCTGTGTGGTGTGAAGCTTTCATTGGACCAGCATGCAGTGTTGATGTAGCCATGTCAGCCCAAGGCTGTCAAAGAGACAAGGTGGATGAGGGAATAACTTTTATTGGACCAACTTCTCTCTCACCAACAAAGGTTGGTTCAAATAAGATACTACCTCACCCAGCTTCTCTCTCTCCTTGGTACCAGCTCAGCTGTGCCATTCCTGAATAATGGGACCATTCTGAACTTATGATCAAAACTTTACATTGCCACATCATGTATTCTGTCAATCTTGTGCGCCTTCCCTTTCTTTATCTGTATCTAAACCTATACATAAGTGCACATATCCAAGTGATCAATATGATGTTCAGATATAGGAAAATTGAAAATGATTGGCTGTCACCTTGAAATTTGTGGAGAACATCTTGAGCAGAATCAATAAAGAGCAAGTTTTTATTTATTTTTTGTTCATTCCTGCAAAGAGCAAAATGAGCACTTTGTTCAATCCATTGCTTTTTGGTTTAAGAAAAAATTCAACTGAAGAAAAAAGGGAGCCCATCTGAATTCATTTTTTTGGAAACCTTCAACAATGAGGGTCTCATGAGAAGCTTAAGTTCAAATATTTTCAGTTCTCCTTTCTCTTTCCCACACATCAAAGAACTTCTAATGACAGCCTTAATGAGTCTCACACTGAGATCTAGATACAAATTTTAATATCTCACTAATGGAACAGACAATCATGCTTCCTACTGCAGGAGAGAGAGGATGAGGGAAGCATTCTGATCACCTGGCATTTTTGCTATACTGACTCATTTTCCTTTCTGAAAACTTGAGATATTGTGCTTTTCCCCTCAAGAAAAGGTGAGAGACCTGTTTTAACAACTGCATCTTTTACACCTAATGAACAGATGTCATTTGTCTTTGGGAGACAGTCCCACAGCTTTGAGAACTTTTGACTGCTAACCAAAAGGGTTTCCTGGATTTAAGGCCGTCATCTTGGTTTTTGTTTTTTTTTATAGATCTGTGTAGATGGGTGAGTCTGAGTTCAATATCGCTTGGTTGCATTCTCGTGTTGTTGCTGGTTCTCTTCAGCTGGATGGTGGTAAAAGATATGCAAGGATGGAGAAGCAGACTGTCAGGGTTGACTTCAGCATTCCTGTAACCATTCTCACAGCAGTGTTTGATTGCACATCAGCTAGTTTCATATGTACGCTACCTGCCCATGCTGGTGTGCAATAGTCAGCTGCTGAGAAGACAAGGGCCAAGGTGGCTGTCTGCAAGGTCTGAGCGTCTGTTCCCCAACTGGTCCTGCCTAGTTTGTGGATTATATTGTTCCTAGTCTTCCTCTTGGCAGCAGTTTTCATCACATTTTGGTGGGATGTGTGGCTACAATGCAGAACCACTCTAAGCTACTTTTGGAAATCCTCGTGCCTGAGTTTCGTGTCTCAGAAGGTGACAGTCACATGTTTCTCTCCAGAGTGATTGCTCAGATAGAATGCAGAGACAGCTGGTTTTTTGAGGGCTCAGTTAGTCGCCATAACTAATAGTATTCCTCTAGTTTTTTCAGTTCTTCTGTGAGGATGCATTCCATGTGGGTAAAGGCGTTTGACTAGTGAGCACATCTGTGTATCCAAATTTCCATGATTAGCTCAATGGTATGTTAATATAAATACCAAAGAGCTATGGTGCCAAGATGAATCCCTGTGGGAGCCAGCTGTTCAGTAGATGAGGTCTGCTGGTCTGTTCATTACATGTACATGGAACTTGCAATGATTATTCTTCAGTGCGCTATTTTAGTCACTTTCAGGCCATCCTGCCAAACCATGTCATATGCCGAGGACAGGACCACAGAGGTTGCTGCTTTTTGAGCCTGCCTTGATAGCTGGCTTTGATATGCGTTCTCATTGCGATTACCTGATTGCAAGTGCTTCATTTTGGTCTGAAACTGGATTGCTCTTTGGGGATGTAGCCCTCCTAGATGGGTATAGATCTCTGGAACAGTACTCTTTTCAAGAGCTTGTATGTTATGATAAATATACTACCATTATTTGAGAGAGAGGAGAAATGGGGTTGTTCTGTAACCTGATAAATGAAATCTTGACTTTCCTCAGCTGACCCTCTTCCCAGCCTTCATATATTGACTGATTCCTTATATATATTGCAGAAAAAGTGATTTGGAGAAGAGGGTGTTTGGACTCAGGCTCACATAATAGAGTATAGCTATTGGAGCCCCAGGATGGGATTCAGGGTTCAACAATTCCTAACTTGAGGTTCCAAATGGGTGTAGATGCTCAAGCCCTAGGTTAACAATGAAGTGTAGACATACCCATAGAGACTACTAAGGCTCCTTAAGGGAACAATGTGGGAACTACCAACTGGGCAATACCTCTGCTTGATTCCATCCAGGCTGGTAAAGGGCACTTCACCCAGACAAAACCTATGATCAAAGGGAATCCTAAAGCCTTAAAGATGCTACCTTAGGGAGGAAGGGGAGCTGCGTGGGCTGTTGGCAGCAGTGGCAGGAGATGAGTCTCTGGCAGAGAGAAAGATCGATAGAGAAGCTGCAACAGGTCAATCTGCTTCACCCAGCCAGAGGTGGAGGGATCTGGGCTGAGGGGAGCTTTCAAGGAAAGATTAAGGGATAGGTAAAGCCTTATGACTTTCTTGTTTGCATTCGGTGTACTTTTGGGTGAATAACGAATGCTTTGTTTGGAAGAAGCTGTTTTGGAGTTGCTTTAGTCAGCTCGCTGGTCACAGGTCCTTGAAGGGGAGGGCTTTACAGGTGCCACACCCAGATGAGCCTGTCCAATGGGGGGTTCATCCCAGAGATCCAGTCTGAGTGGCTGGAACGTGATGTTCGGTCCTGTGAGCGAGGCACAGGAAGCTGTGTTGTGGTGTGTACTTGAGAAGGAATGAGAAGGGTATAAAGTGCACCAGATATGGATTTACCAATCTACTGATGCTGTTGTGCAACAAATCACCAAACTTTACGTACAGAGGCATCTCTCTGTCTCATTGCTTGCCAGCCACAGCATGAAACGTATAGCACCAAGACGTACCCTCTGAGCAGTATGTCATGTCTGAAATGCCTTTTATGGGGAAAACTACCACTGAATCCGAAGAGACTTTCCTCGTTCCTCCTCTAAGGGCAGCATGTCACAGCATCACATGGGGAAGGATGCCAGCAGGGGGGTTAGTGCCTTTCATACACATTCAGACTAACATTTTTAGATGCTAGTGTCATGAATATCCCCTGCAAAATAGACAGATGCCTTAACATTGTCACTAGCATCTCCGCGCTGGTTGGGCAGAATTAAGGATAAGCTTTAGCTGAACATTAATTGCAGATTAGTCAGTTTGGAGGGGAGGAAAAACAGAAATTGCATAATTTCTGAATATTGATGGGTGAGGAAAAAATCCTATTTGGGTGTAAATCCGATGAAGTGAGCTGTAGCTCACGAAAGCTTATGCTCAAATACATTTGTTAGTCTCTAAGGTGCCACAAGTACTCCTTTTTCTTTTCACTTGAAACTGTTACTCTAGTAGCAGAAGTTTAGTTAATGTTAAATCTGTGTACTTAAAGAGGCCATGGGATAACACTGCTTTAAACACTCTGCTTTACAATCTTCTATTTAGCTGACCTAGAAATCCTGCCTTGTGGTAACACTGTCTGAAGCCGGCGGGAGGGGGCATGTTTGCCTGCTAGTGCTTGCTTTGAACTTCTGAGCTTATTAGCTCCCTCAATCAATATTCAGCACAATTTCATTACCAGTCAAGCACATTTGGACTTTTCATACAATGTGATTATCTCCCACCCTCTAGCTGTGAGGGAGGCTCCTAAACACACTTTGCTCCAGACTGATCAAAACATTAGCAGAGCCTTGTGATGTTTGGACATGCTAGTCAGCACCAGATTCATTAATCTTTTGGGGTTCTGACAGATGCTAAGTAAAAGCAGCTGTATGTTAAGATTTTCCTTAACTGATCGGTTTCAGAGTAGCAGCCGTGTTAGTCAACACATAACAGTGGTTGGAGCCTGGAGGGATAACACAGAATACATTGAGTTATGTGCAAATTTATATTCAAACAGATAAATAACTAGAAACTAAAACATAAAACTGGAGCCTGACATTATTAGTTATTATGTCTGAAGAGTATTTAACAGTTTAATTTTCTTAATGATTCTGAATGTTTGAAGGATAATTCAAATTATCCAGTATAACACCCCTCCACAGTTTAAAATACATACAGTTAACACTTCTAATACATATTCACTGAGGATATAGAATTAAGTATTTTTATATCCAAGGTTGGAATTAATTTGTAAGAAATTCCTCAAGTAAAAGATTTGTTAAATACTCCTGTTGCAGAGTGTGCCAATTCTTTAGAAATTTCCACAGTTACCAAGAAAAATTGCATCTATTATGAGACAAACCTAATAGATCACACAGTTAGTCACTTAAATCTGCAGGAAGCACTTTTATTAGGGTTTAATCTATATTATTAAGTACGCCTGGGGAATTACTATTAAGTTATAAATCACTGTCGCTGATGGTCAGTATAAAACAATGTGTCTCGACTGTGATTTTACTGTCACCTTTAAACCTTTTAGAATAGGGAGGAAAAAAGCTTAAAATAGAGCACATCAAACTCTCCGCAATAAAGGGGAAATCGCTCAAGGTTAGGTTGTGTGGCTCTTCCGCAGACTGGTGAGCACTTACGCTTGTGTGACTGTAACTAGGGAGTGCTCATCAACACCAGCAAAAGCAATACAGTTGAGCTTTTTGTACCTAAGGTTTGATCCAAAAGCCCTTTGGAGTCAATGGAGAGACACCTTTTAATTACATGGGTTTGAATGAGACCCATAGGCCTGTATTAACTTGCATATATGAGTAGTTCCATTTACTTCAATGGGATTACTCACATAAGTAAAGCTAACCATGTATGCAAGGACTGGGAATTTAGTGGTATGGGTTTTTTTTGTTTTTGTGTTTGCCATAGCTTATTGAGTATTTTTAAGGGTGCTTACCGTAAAGGCTATGACAGTGATCTGTCAACAGAACACTCCCTGCGTATTGTCAGAGTTTAACCAACAGCTAATCTGGAATCTGTGGCTATGGTGAAGAGTGTTTTGGTAGTTAACCAGTCCGTGAACAAGAACAGAATTTATTGCAGTACCATTATTACAGTGCGAGAACAGGAACAGCAGGCGAGGATTAATGTTGTTCCTCAAAGACTAGGGCCTCAACAAATGATTTGAAGATCAGATAATTTGGCCACATAGAATAGATTTTGTGTCAATTTTTTTCCTTTCACCTTTATCATTTTGACCCAGTGTTTTTAACTTTGACTATATTGCAAAAGTGGACCTATGTGTCTATTAATGGAGTGACGTAAATTACCTTTAAAATTCCCATAAAGCATATGGGCTGAGGACTATGCTCCGTGTACCATCTTTCATTTTGATGCCATCCATTTCCTCCCAGGATCATGCACCATTCCCGTGGGGTTCTCAGATGTGGCAGGGAGCTGTTTATATTAGCAAATATATTTGTAAGGCACATGCTGGTAGCGAAGGTTCTAAGTGCCGGGGGGGGGGGGGGGGGTGATTTCACTTCTGAATGTGACATGGACACCACTGTAGCAGAATATTAGGCATTAGCTGGCAGTGCGCTGGTGACCACAACACTCTCTTTGACGAATACATACGGGCATTTGGCGTGGTCCCATGAGAAGGATGCCTGCCAACAGTCGATAGCTATCAGAGGCATTTTTAATGGGGAACAGAGGCACCTTTGGAATTCCACATAGTTCCACTGGACTTGCAGAGATCTATGGAGGGACTGAGTGGAAATGGTAAATATTTTACTGTTCTATCTTAGCTAAATGCAGGAGGTTGGCTGCATGCATGTGGCAGAACAGCACTCTTGTAGAATCCCAGTTAGTGGTTTGTAAGTCCTTCACAATATATATCCCTGTAAACAGCTCACTGCCTGATGCCTCCTCATGGCAGTGCATGGCATGACCGTTCTTTTTCCCCTGGGGTCTGCAGCCATTGACTGCTCTGCCTCTTCTGACAGGCCTCTTCTTATGGCTTGGCCCTCTGGCTAGGTCATTTCCAAGTCTCCCCTTCTGGGATAGTCCATGAACAAAAAGCAATGGGAGTGAACACAAACAAGCTGTGTTAGTATGGGGGGGGGGAGATGACACCCCTTTGAGCAGGGGGTTGGACAGGATGATCTCCTGAGGTCCCTTCCAACCCTGATAGTCTATGATTATATCAGGCCCTCCCTTCCTGCAGGGATGTGTCTTCAGGCAGTGGTTGTCGGGGAAGCTCCTGCCTTACCTCCGCCCTTTCCTCAGGGGTTGAGGGTCTGTTCTCTTCCCTGGCCTGCCTTCAAGTGAGCGGTTCTGCCTCCCTTTTAACTCTTCCTTTAGCCTATGTGTGTCTTGCAGGTGTGGCAGGGCAGGGCTGGATAAGCCCAGAGTAGCTCCTTAACCTCTTGTTGTCCATTGTGAGATTTGTAGACCCCATCATAATCCTATACCAAGAGGGTGCAAACCTGGCACGTTTCACTCTCTTTTGAACCTTAAAAGTATTTTGGACTTGACACTCATTTATCCTAAGGCTTTGTTTACACTGCTTTGGCAGCATGAAGAGGCCATAAAGTATACCTGCTTTAATATTGTCTTTCTACCATCAGAGTGGTGTAAAAGGGCTTCAGTGTAGCTGAGAATCAGGTGCTTTCCTTATGACTCAAAATCTGAGTGCTGACAATGTAAACAGCAGCTGCTGGATACAGTTTGTCCATAACAGGTTTCTGTTAAAGTAAATATTTCCATGGTACAGTCATGGCCAAGCAAATATCTAGGAAGACATCTAACACAAGAACCTACGGAATCCTAGAAGGCAGAAACTGAAAAGACTATTAGGTTATCTAGGACTTTTTCATTCACTCTAAGAGGAGTAGGATCAGTGCCTTAGTCCCTGTCCATGTATGTTTCCTAGGGTCTTACTAAATCTTGTGCTTTCTTTTCTTTCTTTGATCTTGTTTGAAACGCCCATAAACTGTCTTACAAGCAGGTAGAAATGATTCTTCCAAATAAATAAAATAAAGCTGATTCAGAGTCTAAAAGTACAAAACTATGTACAATTAAAAATAGACAATTCTATATCCATTTCAATTTCAGATCCACAGCAATACTTCTTCTATTGCATCTTTCAGAAAAAAAAAACTTGGTCTAGCTCAATAAGGATGTAAATAAATTGACATCAGCGGCATAGGTATTATGGAGAGCTTTGATTCATACGCCTCACACAACTATTTTCTTGGGTCTGTATTTCACTCCAGTTATTTGATTTGGTGTCAGTGTCACAGATGGTAAAGGGTCCTGGGATTTTATGGCTCCTGCCTAGATAATATTACTAATGTTTCTGGGAGTGTTATAAAGCATACAAGCGAGGCATAAATCTATAAGGTAGCCTGGCTGCTGTAAAACTATAAAATAAATAAAGGCCTCTTGCATTTCCTACTAGGATGAGAGGAAAAGTGCTTGACCAATCAACTACTAATTATAATGATTAAAAATGAAAAACTTGCTTTAACCATCTTAAATTTATTAGGCAAACTATCCCTTTGCTCTTCAATAATGTAAATATGATTCAATAAAGGAAAGTAGACTAAAACAACTTAGGCCTATTTATTTTGAGCAGACGCACATGTATAGTATGAACCTCACTGAACACAATTTTAAGAACCCCTCTGTCCTACAAACACGTTATATTTTGGGAGACCTTGATTCTATCATCCTTTCTCACCATGGCCCAAACCTTCCGGCCTTTACTGCCATGAGTTATACTATTTGCTTGAATGGTTTCCTTCCAGAATGTATTTCATGTACTTCATGGTCTTTTAACGACACAGGGGTAGTGGCATTTTGGATCCAGTTCTGCTCCTACTTGTTTAGGTAGTAAAATAGCTTGCTATATGTCAACCTTTCTCCTCTGGACACCTGAGCCCAAATCCTGATTCACAGCGCCCAAGAGAGCATGAGTTTGGCTTCCCCAATTGTGGACATCCCTATGCCATGCTGAAATTTGGCACACTTTGCAATCTGTGCTTAAGAAAGGCCTTGGACTGAGGGTCAGACTGAAGTGTAATGACAGAGGTGAGCTATAGTGCACTTATCTGCCTCAAGCAACAATATTAATTCCACTCTTTCCTCAGCACACTCACGCATTTTATAAAAAGAACACCCTCCAATATCTTAAAGCTGTGCTCAATTACTTTTAGCTCATGCAATGTTAATGATGTTGGTTGAGTGGTTGGCATCTAAAAAACATGATCTTGTATTTTTAATAAGATTCATCCTTGTCAGTTACACAAAGCAGGGTAGGTATTCAAAGGATAATGGCAAGTTGACTTAAATTCTCATAAATTGTTGAATTCCGTTGCCATCTTAGAGCTGCTTCTTAGATCCCAGTCTTGCAAGGTACTCAGCATCCTCCATTCCCATTGGCTTGAATAGATGCTGAGGGAACTGAGCTCCTCCCAAGAAGTCATGTGGTCTAACTAGCTTCCATCTTGTCTGTTCAAGATCTATATGATGGATCACCAAAGAGAGATGGGATGCTTTTTTATTTTTATATATTCTGGGTGAGATTGGGGTATGGAGGAGAGCTGATTGGCTGGAGCTCAATGAGGATAAGATTGAGGTGAGGTTGGCAGGTTGGGGAAAGTGAATAGATGTTATGGTGAGGATTATATCCACCCCTTTCATTGAGGGGGCAGGCCTGCCCTATGTCATTAGAGTTTACATTCTGGGATTGATTATTCCTTCAGATATACAAATACAGTGGGAGTTGCACATGTGTATTTGAGGGAAGAGCTGGGCCCTTGCAGGGTAAACATATGACAGCAGGGACTTCCCCTTTGGTGCAGGGTTCCTATTGGGCAGTGCTCTGTCCACTTACAGAGTTACATCAATGCAAAGAGTAGACTAACTTGCTGCCTGCTTCTCTGGACTGACTCAGACAGGGCTTGCATTTCATTCCCTTGTGGGACATTTTCCTTCTTTGAGATGTTAGGATTGCTGTCCCTGGTTTAAGTATCTGATGGTCCATGGTGCTCTCATCACACGAGTTGGTGGGCTCAATTCATTTTCTAGTGGACAGATGTTCACTTCAAAAAACAAAACAGTTCAGCAAATGGATTGTCAGTCTTAGAGGAAGTTGAGTCTAACGGCTGGCTGGCAACAGGGACTGAAGTACCCCAAAGATGGTCTGTGCAAAGCAGAGGAGAGGCGGTGTGGAGAAGTTTGCACTGCCACTGCCCAGGGTGTACATGCTTGCTGATCAAGTAGGGAGGACTTTGCTTTCCACTATTGTCACTCTGAGACCTTTCTTGAGCACTAAATTCTCTCTTTTACAAGGATTTAAAAGAAAAAAAAGACTGAGATGGAGACAAGGAAATAAATTACCCAGAGTTAGACAGGCATAAACATTAATAAAAAAATGACACGAGTCTGCTAAGGAGAAAATAAAAAGCCCTGGTTTTTTTTTTTCAGAAGAAGGAACAAGTCCTAAGGGCCACTGATGACAAATTGAGGCTCAGCCAGCCATAGCCCCTCAGTCTCCCAGGCAGCTGATAAAAGCCAAGAAGACCTGTGCTGGGTCTCCCTCTACAGCCTCAGTCTTATCTGTTCTACTGCTGGTTTGGGGTTTTCTTTCTATTCCCACCATTCTTTTCTACTTGCCCTGCTTTGCTATAAAGAGAAGGCTTCCTCCAGGGGATGCTTGATCATAACAGCTCTCATGCACAACGGTGTGCTGCAGACTTGCTGCAACATCCTTCTCAAATTCAGTCGCAGGTAAAATGTTACCCTATCCAAAATCACAGTTCTGTATTTCCACGCTATGTGCATTTGCGTCCTACTCTTGTCCTAAAACTTGTTCCCGGGCTCTGCTGGGAGTTTAGACAAACTCCACACTTCCAATTTATTAACCTGATCACAATAATCTAAAGAAGTATTCTCAGCCTTGTGGTTGAGACCCCCACCAGGGGAGGGAGGTCATGGTCACTCTGCCCTTCCCATTACTCTAATTGGCTGGATCCATTACAGAGAAGGGGGTCTCTGTATGGAATAGGTTGAGAACAGCAGGTCTAGAGATACCTATGGTTCCATCCTTTTCTGCTGACATATTGTCCCTTTGTCAAGGATTTAGCTCAGGGGTGGCCAACCTGGGGCTTTGGAGCCACATGCAGCTCTTCAGAGGTTAATATGCGGCTCCTTGTATAGGCACCGACTCCGGGGCTGGAGCTACAGGTGACAACTTTCTAATGTGCTGGGTGGAGCTCACTGCTCAACCCCCGACTCTGCCACAGGTCTTGCCCCCACTCCACACCCCTTCCTGTCCCCTCCCCTGAGCCTGCAGTACCCTTGCTCCTCTCCCCCACCACCCAGACCCTCCTGCACGCCAGGAAACAGGTGATTGGGAAGTGTGTGGGAGGGAGGTGCTGATTGGCAGGGCTGCTGGTGGGTGGGAAGCTCTGGGAGTGGGGGGAGGCCTGATGGGGGCGCTACTGACATATTACTGTGGCTCTTTGGCAATGTACATTGGTAAATTCTGGTTCCTTCTCAGGCTCAGGTTGGCCACAGCTGATTTAGCTGATCCAACTCTTTCCTTCTTGCTGAGTACCACAGAGCGAAGGGTTCCCTAGTTTTTTAGATGCAAAGAATGTAGGCAATCTGTTTTGTTTTCTTTTGGCACCGGAGAAAGGTCTGTCTAGGCTCTGCTATTAGCTGCTAGCATCCAGCCATTTCTCCATTCCACATACTTCTCAAAGGCATGCTTTTATCCTGAGCTTTGCTGC
The DNA here is from genome assembly GCF_009764565.3 of Dermochelys coriacea. Classification (NCBI taxonomy): domain Eukaryota; kingdom Metazoa; phylum Chordata; order Testudines; family Dermochelyidae; genus Dermochelys; species Dermochelys coriacea. The sequence goes on from NC_050076.1 coordinate 91,675,127, forward strand.
ATTGGCTCCTTTGTGATTCAGTTTTACCCCTGTTGCTACTGGCTGCTGGAGAATTGCCTTTGGGGTGTGTTCACCTGCTCTTACATAGATCCTAATTCCCTAGTGGGATTTGGTGAATTCCTTCAGATATAGTACAAATCCTCACCCCTGCCATCTGGAACTCTGTGACAAATCTGAATCTTGGCTCAGATTTGTCACAGAGGAGACTGAATACTAAGAATGAATTATGTAAGGATGTAGGGTTTACATGTTTTATGAGCAGAAGAATCTAGCTTCAGGTTGATGTTTCCAGTCAAGGCAAGCGTGGCCGCTAGGCCAGAATAAGTAGCAGAGAATCCTTGAAGGGTTTTGGGAAAACCATGCTTCTTTGGGGCGATCAGAAGTAAAGATAGATGGAGAAACAACTATTGCAGATGCACCTTCAAAGGGAATGTACTTTCTAAAAACAGGATGTGCAAAACAGCGAATGTAGTCCTAGCACACAGACAACAGCCATGGCATGACCAGCACCTGAAAGCACCATCTGGGAAGCTATGTCTGATAGGATGATAAACCAGGCAAACCAAAGAAATCTGAAAACACCTAACAGGGAATAGAGGCAGGTGAAGAAAGGAGTATGACACAAGTCTGGAAACCAACTGGAAGGATTAGGAGGAAGAAAAGAGTTCCCTGGAAGGGGAAAGTATGTTTCTTTCATTTATTGTAGCTGATACTAAGGTGCAAATATCTAGATGAGCTTTTGCAGAGTCTCAGACTAGACATGTCCTTGTACGCCATTTCTTTTGGCTTAATCTCATCTTTTCTGTCTGTTCTTAATAGATCTTATTTTTAATTAGACCACTTGGGACTGATTCTCAGTAAAACCAAGGTCCCTTTATGTCACTCTGGCAATGTAAAGAAGTATTAATCTGGGCAGAAATGGCCTACTGATAATACTTCCTTCTTTGGCTGGCCTAGCGCTAGTATAAAGACTCTAAACTAACCCTGCTCCCAGTCGTGGTTGTAGGGGCATTGTGTCGCTTAGGCCCAAGTCAGCAAGGCATTTAAGCATGTGCTTAATGTTAAGCCTGTGAGCAGTAGAGAGGCAGTTTGGGCTAGTGGATAGTTCACTAATCTGAGAGCCAGGAGACATGGGCTCCTATTCCTGACTCTGCTTTTCACCTGCTCTGTGCCCTTGGGCAAGTCACTTTACTTTCTGTGCCTCCATTTCCCCTCCCACACTTTGTCTTTCTGGTCTATTTAGGTTGTAAATTGAAGCAGGGCATTCACTGTCTGTTTACAGGGACCACCACATTGGATCCCTGATCTTGTTAGAGGCCTTTAGATGCTACCATAATACAAAGAATAAATAACACTACTACAAAGTCATGGGACTACTCACATGCTTGAAGTCAGTGGGACTGCACATGTTTAAAATTAGGTCTTTTGTATCTTGCCCAAACAAGGCCTCACATTGCAAGCTTTCCCAAATTAGCTAGCACAGCTCCTCAACAAGGAGGTGCCTTTGGGTGTCACTGTACCTTGTTACTAATAATGAAGGGCTCAAATGAAATCCTTGGAACCTGACTATGGCTAGTTCAGCTATGGACCCAAATCCAACATGTACAGCTCAGTGTCAGGTTCCTCTTTTGGATGTTGATCTGGACTGAACATCTGAGGCACTAAATGGCAGTTCAATAATGAAGGCTCCCTAAAAGAGTTCAGTAGTGGTAATATGCCATCATTGTCTAACTTCTATCACCCTTTCCAGATAGCCCTAGGAGGCTGTCTGCCTGCTTGCCCATAGCTGACATCAAGGTTGATACATATGCATATTTTTAATCAAAGGCTGAAATCGCAGTTCTGTGGAAGCTCTGAGGATAAAACCATCTGGCTGACGAATCCCAGCTGAGATGGAGTGATAGTCAATGTGTGCAGAGGCCAAAGATGTGGAGAGATCAGACTTTTGCCTGAATGGATCCTAAATATTTCTCAGAATACCTAAATCTACTTGCTCTGTGTGCAACCGATGAATCCCTAAGTTATTGTCTGAGAAAAGCAACAGTTATTCTACTTAATGCTTTGGGTGGTCACTACTGCTTAAGGGATATTCAGACTAGGTGCCACTCCGTTGGCTTCAGAAGTTATGCTGCTAACCCCAGCTCTGAATTTGGCTGTTGATCTTTAGCAGCAGGAGATGTAAACACACAGCAGTTGAGCATTTAACTTAACTTCATATGACTACATGACTTGCAGATTCTGAGGCAAATTTGGCTGCTATTAAAGAGAGACACTTATGTGTTAATATACATGCATTCCAACAAAAGACTGGAGGAAAATTTTAATATTTATGGAGCAATAATTGGTCTTTTACCACTGTCAAAAGCTGTTAAAGACTTATCAGCTTGCTATTTCAGCACCATATGCTCTGTACAAGTTGCTCACCATGTGTCTTTCTGTGCTATAAGGAAAGAACATTTGTAGAGTATTAGCCTAGGAAATCATTTGAATTGTATCTTACCCGCCCCACCAGAAATTCACGTGGGCTGAGAGCTTTTTAAACAATGGGGTCTATGTAGGCATGGATACACTTGGAACCTGATCTTGTACAGATAAAACTCCTGTGGCAATCACTGGAGTTTGGAGGAATGTACGATCAAACCCTCATATAATATCTCAGCAATGAAAACAGTAAATTATTCTGTTTGTTTGGGTTTTTTTTTTTTAAGATATATTGCTATTGTTCCCCTATAACAAGAGTGATCAGGTAAAGTGAACTATTATCAGCAGGAGAGTGGGGTGAGGGGAAAACCTTTTGTAGTGATAATCAAGATGGGCCATTTCCAGCAGTTGACAAGAACGTCTGAGGAACAGTGTGTGTGTGTGGGGGGGAAGGAATAAACATTGGGAAATAGTTTTACTTTGCGTAATGACCCATCCACTCCCAGTCTCCGGTTGTCTCTCTTACCTGGCTCTGAGAACTTGTCACCCTTTACTGGATGATAACCTGCCCTGATCCACAGCTGCCTCTCAAAGAGGCATGAAAGACTTTTGGAACCACTTGGAACTAGAGGTTATTAACAGTGAGTTTATGACAACCTTGTGGTGGTGATTTGTTCCTCCTCGCCCCCAAAAAAGGCTTTCTGTGCTTTAGGATTCTTTGAACTGAACTGTGAGCGTGAAGCAATTTGGCATGTTCCATGATTGGTAGCCTGAGGCGAGGAGAGGGATTGGAGTTAGACTACCCTTTGAGAGTATGCTGGCTTTGCTGCTGTACTTACGTGTTTAAGTATTTTTGTATTTTGTTTTAAACTTTGTCTGGGAAAAGAACCCCCCCACCCCCACAAACCAACCTCTGAGTAAAGGAATTGGCAGAAGGTTCAATATGCAAAAATAGCTTTTTTTTTTTAATCATGGAGCTGGCAGGAAAAAAAATGTCTGGAAATCAGGGCCCTCCAGGCAGTTGTTGACCTGAGTGATGGAGAAGTTGCCTCACATAACACAAAATAAAGTTGCCAAGGAAACTCCTGAAGTGAAAGCAGATGTCCTGAAAAAATCTAGCATCAGGTGAGGCAGTGTGGGCTATTACATTATTATTGTTATGGTCTAATAATTATCTTAGACATATTACTGTTGAAAAGAGGGAAAAATATTATCCTAAGAATCTAAATCTATCTATCAATTGTGACAAAGCTCTGTCCTTGCCTCCGTGGGTCCCGCGTTTCCTAGTGGATTTCGCAAGCCTTAGAGGCTCACTGTGACCCTCCACATAACCCTTCTTTCTCTAGAGACAAGGGTCACAGTCTACTGAGCCATTTTCATCATAAGCCAGCGAGGGAGGTGAGGAGAAGTTATCCTTCCTTGCACAGTCTTTGTTGTCTCCCAGTCTCAGTGATTAATCAGGGGGCAAAGGTGGGTGGGTGGGGAGCCCAGGCCCACCCTCTACTCCGGGCTCCAGCCTAGGGACCCTAATAGTATCAGCTATGGTAGCTGACCTTTTAGAAACATGACATGTACAATTCCCTGGGCTACTTCCCCCACAGCAGCCCTCACTTCCTCAAGCTCCATTTCACCCTTACCTCAGGGCCTCCTTCCTAGTGCCTGATATGGTGTGTACTACTCAGCCTCTCCAACAACACAACTTCCTCCCACAGCTCCTGACATGCACACCCACCTGACTAACTGGGAGGCTTTTAACTAGTTTCAGCCAGCCCCTGATTGGCTTCAGGTGTCCCAATCAACCTAGCCTTCTCCCTGCCTTCTGGAAAGTTTTTAATTGGACCCAGGCATCTTAATTGAGCTGGAGCAGCTGCCATTTCACTTATCCTGGTACCAGGGATTTGTTTAGCCTGGAGCTAATATATGCATCTCCCACTACTTTTCTATAGCCATCTGGCCTTGCCCCGTCACACTATGTATATGCCCACCATCATTGCAGTGCCCAAGTATCCAGTTAAAATGTGAAGAAACGAAGGAAATCTTGAGTCCCACCATTCCTGAGATCCGTGTGAGGATTGGACATTCTGTAGATCTGTTTCTATTTACATAGGAGTAGGAGATCAGCTGACTCTGTTGCCTTAGACACCCCTTCCTAAGTAGGAAAGCTCTTGCTGGGGTCTAGGATCTTCACATCCTATCAAATAACAAGATTAGTGCAATCACTGTAATAACTTTGCCCTCAGGATAAAACTCCACTGCAAACTCAGGATCTGTGTCCAAAATGTTCCAAAGACTGGCAGAAATGGTCCTGAATATCTGGTTGCTTTCAATTGTGTTGAATTCTTGGAACATGAGTTCCCCACTAGAGATGTCCTGGGTTAGCCCAACTTGGCTCTTCATTTATTTAAAAAAGTTGTCAAGTTTCTTTGGGTGGGAGCTAGAGCTGTGGGAATTTTCATAATGAATCATGAAACTGCTCGAAACTTATCAGTTTTTGGTATGACTAGGTTTACCAGCAAGTTGATTGGCAAGTTCACAACCTTTTGGGGAACTTAGTGCAAGCTGCAAGCAATCCTCTACCAATTTCTCCTCTGTGGATTTCTCTTGTTGTAGTAAAGACCTCTAGCTTAAAATGGCTCAAATTCCCTCTGGTTCAGCAAAGTGCCATGCAGGAAACAATTTTGATGCTTAAGGCTTCCCCTGGGAAAGATCAACAGCTATGTGGGGAAAGTTCACCATGCTAAAAATAATCCTGGTGTGTGTGGGGAATGGCAATTTTAACAAATGTTATACTTATTAATGAGTCCTGGAGCAGATAAATGATGATGATTGATGCTTCAGTTATTTGAACTGTATGTTGAATTAAGAGTGGAACAGCTGCTAGGGCTGGTAATGGTTCAGCTGAGCCAGATACTACTATCACAAGTGTAGCAAAACTGAGCATTTCAGAAAGTAGAACCTGAACATTCTGCCCACTTTGAAATGGCCCAGAATTGATCAGGGCCTTGGGCAATACATGGTGAAAGCACTTACTCAGCATTGTGTGATGTGTTGAATTTGTGTGCTGTGTCACAAAAGAACAAGACAGACAACAAAGAGTGATTTAGTGGTAGAGGGATACTGAAATCCGGCAGCTGAGATGGAGCATTCTAAGTGTATCTCAGAGGGGAGACTATAGGAATCCACAAAGTTTGTTTCTGACAGGATGAAATAGACAAGGAAGCCATGGAAGAATTCTCTGGCTTGGAGTGTAGTGGAAAGGAGAATGTCTAGTAACAAGACTAGTAGAAAGAAGCTGCAAAGATATGAGTGCTTAATGAAAATGATAAAAGCAGGAGAAGTTATTTAGAGTGAGGCTTTTATAAGGACCTAAGGGTCAACTGAAGTCCGAGGTAATTGGGTGACTAACTGCATTAGGAAATCTGGAAAATCCTACCCTCAATGATCTGCCCAATGGGGCCAAATCTGGCATGATGGACCATGCTGGAGTTTGGATCTGGTAACCAGACTGGTGCAAGTGCATGGATTTAAGACTGACAGTGCTTTCAGGCATCGCCGGTAATGTATGGCTTATTATGTCTACTTGTGTTTAGACCGTAGTATTACTCTCTGACCTCATCTGTCTGTCATCCACAAACCAGTGTCTCTTCTATAGGTTCTTGAAGATCAGTTATTGAGAGTATAAAGTAAATTTCACTCACCCACAGCTCACAGTGATCATTAATTTTTACCAGTCTCTTGAGAAGAGTGTTCCTTCTGTCCCTATCAAAGGCCAGAGATTGTGGGGCATGGAGAAAGAAGGGTAGAAAATTTTAGGAAAGGTGAAAAAATTATCAGTACAAATAGCTTTATTTCTGGTGGCTTCCAGTGGTACATGGTCTTATCACCCAATAAGAAAATGGACTGTCAGTGTCAGACTCAGTAGTGTGATGTGTGAATTCAGATCCCCTATGATAAAAAGGCAGAGCCCCTATCCTGCATTCCTGTGCAGCTGAAAGTCTCACTGACCTCAACAGAGCGTGACAAAAATGCAGGATTCAGCCCCGTGTCCCCTATTCTTCTCTACTAATAACTTAAAATGTCAATCAGCTGCATATTTATGGATATAATATACCAAAGTATGTCCCGGTATAATGTCTGTGTTTTGGCAGTGTGGAATTGGGAGTGATTTTAACTATGTGTTCTTTGACTAGATTTCTCTCATAGTCAGGCTAAATTATTTTAGACTTAATTCAGTTTTCTGCCCCAGAAGCAGCAAAAAGCATCGCTAAATATTTGAACAGTGCTTTTAAATTATATGCTTGCAAATTAGGCAGCTGTTAAACAACAGAGACCACAACAGTTAGATTGTTAAAGTTAACGATCTGATTCATTACAAATGAACTTGCCATTCAATATAACTTAACTGAACCCAGTGAAATACTGAAGAGTGGAGCTGGCAAAACTATTCTGATGCAGTCAGTGTCCCTTCCATTAGACAGAATGGAGAGAGGTTTCTTTCCTGAAGGCCAAGAGACTCCGGTGATTTGCTGAGTGCCCGCTGTTGCTACTGATGTCAACTAGATTGACATTCCCTGCTTTATTGGTATTTAACACTCTTAACCAAAAGCAATGACAGCTAATTAAAAGAACATGACATCACAAAGGAGGGCAGCGCAATTCGTGTCAGAGCATATCTCAAAGCCAAAGTCAGCTGTGTACCATTGAAATGGTTGGTAGGGAAAACCCAGTGCAGAGTCTTCCCAACAGAACAGTTTTGAAAGCAATATTCATATTCCAACAATATATTAAATAAGGACCTGCTCTTGTAATCATTGAGGTCAATGGCAAACCTCCCTTTTATTTCAATGATGTAGTATCAGACCCTAAATTCTTCATGCTGCTTATAATAATGACAAAGGTTTTGGAAGAGTTTCTTGGGCTTAGATTCAGCAACAGACTACAGTGGGCAAAATTTATGCCTCGATTAGGAGTTACATCATGCATGAATTTGGCCCTCTATAAAATCTCTATTTTATAATGTAGATCTATAAAGAGGTCTATAAAATCATGACTGGTGTAGAGAAAGTAGATAAGGAAGTGTTTACTACTTATAACACAAGAACTAGGGGGTCACCAAATGAAATGAATAGGCAGCAGGTTTAAAACAAATAAAAGGAAGTATTTCTTCACACAACACACAGTCAACCTGTGGAACTCCTTGGCAGAGGATGTTGTGAAGGCCAAGACCATAACAGGGTTTAAAAAATAACTAGATAAATTCATGGAGGATAGGTCCATCAATGGCTATTGGGCAGGAATAGTGTTCCTAGCCTCTGTTTGCCAGAAGCTAGGAATGAGCGACAGGGGATGGATCACTTGATGATTACCTGTTCTGTTCATTCCCTCTGGGGCACCTGGCAGTAGCCGCTGTCAGAAGACAGGATACTGGGTTAGATGAACCCTTGGTCTGACCTAGTAGGGCTGTTCTTATGTTCCTATGTTCTCTACAAAAATGCTCTATCAGTTCCCATGTATGTCTGGGCTCAAACATAAGCCATGCAAGTGATTCTTCCATGAGTTTGGGAGTCCTCTGCAGACAGGCAACTCATGGGACCAGTGGGAGATGCTACTCACTACTTGATTCTCTCTCATAGGGCCTCATCCAGGGCCTATTGAGGTCAATGGGAATCTTCCCATTGGTTTAAATCCAGACCTTAGGTAGTAGCAGAGGGGGGAGATAGTAACTTTACTCAGGTCCTCCCCGCAGAGGTAGGATCATAAAAGGAGTAAATAAATGGTCCTATCTATGCCTACCCCATGCCTGAGAGCTATGGGCCATGCGTTATTTATAGCCCAGCAAACTGTAGGGATGGGCCTGTTATTACTAAATATACAGAAAGAGTGAACCAGGGCTCCGATTGGATACTTTTGTTTTTGCGTAATTTGCATAACATTTTCTCCTTCTTTTCAGAGGTCTCCCAGCTATGGTAGACCTTCTTCCTGGAGAGTTGTGGGAGATTAAATGGTTGTCTGGCATTCTCCCCAGTACAGTAAAAGGGGAGGTGTAAGCCCCTTTTTGCTTGGGTTAAAGGCCTGATATCTCTGGAAATGAGCGTATAATAATGTGGCTTTCCAGCAGGGTTTCCTTTACTTGGCATGTAGTGATCACTGTTTCAAAGGCCTAATTGTTTTACTGTTATGTGTATTTTCTGGATGATGAAGACCGTAGCTTCATAGGTGCTAAAAGGTTCTCTCCTGTGTTTCTCAGTATCTATTGTAGATATAACACATTAGTCCAAAGTGATGCACTGTACAGCGAGAGGCTGAACTTCCACAGTGCAAAGATGGAGAGAACATGCTCCGACAATCCAGAGGCTGAAGAATATCAATGTCAAGTTGCTCTCTCACACTTTTACTGCCTTTAAGATGTCCTTTTATCTAGTGCTTCCAAGAGTGATGGAGTAGAAGTGAGAACTTCTGTACAGCTCAAAATAGGGCCCTGCCCCAGCACTTACAGAGGTCAATAGAAGGATTCCCCCTGACACAATGGGCATTGAATCAGGCCCCAAAGACTGGGTTGGCACGTTGCAATCCACCCTGACAGAGGGGCAGTATGTAGTTGTGCCTCACAGGTGCAGAGCAGTGATAAAATTGTGGCTCCTGAGAGTTACAATTTGGTCCCTTCTTCCTCTTGCTCCACTGGGGAAGCTGCTCCAGGCCTTTTCCTCTTACAACTTACTTTCCTCTCTGGCTTGAGCTCAGCTGTGTTGGCTAAGGCTCCACCCACTCCTCGTGCTTGCCTATCCACTCCTTGCCCAGCTGGGCAGGAGTGGGACTAGCAGCACAGAGAGGAGGAAAAATCAAAATCTTGAGCATTCTTGCAAATTAATAATCCAAACACATTTTTGAGATTGGGTCAATTGAAACATTTTGTTTCAATAATTTTGAAGCATTTTGACTTTTAATTTTTTTAAACTTTTTTTCCCTAGAAATTAACTACAATTTCAAAGTGAAACGTCATTTGGAACCGGAAAACGAAATGTCTCAGTTTGAAAATGCTGAAAGGGGATGTTTCAACAACTTCAAAACTTCTTACATTTTTTTTTCAAATCTGGACAGTTGTCAACACTGACCCTTTCTTCTGAAAATTGATGTTTTCCAATAAATATTTTATTGGAACATTCCTGACTGGCTCTACTCATGGTGGGGTCCAAAATAAGTAAATGTGGCTTTTTTAAAGCTTGGGATAATAAACCATGTGCAGAGGGCTTACTTGTTTTGTGAACCAGTTTCTTCATCTGAGAAGAGAGAAATTGCATTCCTGTGCTCCAATTAATATATATTGCTAATAAAATATATAAAGTATGTTTGCTACATGTAGATCTAAAATTATACTGTACAGAAAACATATACGCCCAAATCTTACAGCAGTTGCTTCCTTTTAATATGTTAAGCATGTGTTTCTAGTATGGTACTACAATGAAGTAGTGAATTCACACTAGGCAAAGCATTAGATGGAGTAAACATCATAATTTCTATCCAAACTGTTATACTATTAAAGCAAAGTGTAAAGTTTTTGTTACACACCTTTACTAATTTAGCATTCTTCTTTCATTAGAACCGACTATGAGATGCTAAGGTTGAATTGAAGCTGACAAATTAGATTCAATCGCAAAAGGAACATCGAAAGAGACTCTTAAATTGCAGTTCTGCTTTAAAAAGTAACTGTAAAAATGACATCAAGGTTTGGTTTCCATGTTTATTACCTCCATGACTCGTGTCGCATCTGGTCAGTTTACAAGTAATACAATATTTTTATCCTAGGTGTCAGTCCTACAAACTCAACCTCAGTTTTGAAAGTCAAAGTCCCATTCCCCCTACCAGGAAAAATAATTCTGTAACTGGAATTTAGTGGACAGTTTGGTTTATACAAAAGGATTGTTTGGTTTATACATCTCTTAGGCATCTTAGTTTTTCTTCACACTAATAGGTTGGACACACTCAAGGACTATTAATGCAATCCCTTTTATTTGAAAAGTAAATATTGATTTTTTTCCCATGCACCAAAATGTTAGTCCATTCCATGGCTACAAGATTGGGATTTGAAAATTGCAAAAGATGCTAATTTTCTATATTTTATATTGAAGTTGATTTCTTTTCTCATAATAAGATTTCTTTTAATATTTTATCTGTGTAGCGTTTAATGCATTCTGCAGTTTCTGTTTGTGGCTCAACTTCTGCTCCTTTTAATCCCTTAAATTTGTCCAGGACATAGTGGTTGAGAATGGGTGATCAGCTACAATTGTGGTCATGCTTTTATTGTTCCGCATGAAATGCATGTGGCCTTGTTACCTTCAAAAATCTGTTTCCTTTCCTTTTCAAGGGCAGTGGCTCAAGATGATATATAAAAGGAACATTTTTCTGTTTAGCCACATTCACATAGCAAGTAACATGAATTGCAGTAGGATTGCTCTTAGGGATTTCTTGCATAATACATTCAGGATAATATCAGTTTTGAACCAATCTCAGACTGTCTCTAAGGTAACAATAATAGATTATAGGACAGAGCCAGGGGATATCAACAGGAGACTGGAAATCTTCCTTGCCCTCAGTTTGTTTCTTTCCCTGGACAACTCTCTTCTGGCAAGATCCTGAGCAGCCTTCCATGGCTGCATAAGGTCCAAAACCAGTGGAAATGCTGGGATTGTAGCAGCAGAGGGAAGAATTGTGAAGGGTGACGCTAGACCACACCTGGCCTTGTCAACGGCTCTGCACACTGCAACACCGAGAAAGGGAAGTTGTGCCTCTGGAGGGGGTGGTGAGCAGGTTCATAGATAGTAAGAAGAGCTGTAGTTAGTACTGTGGGTTGGGTTTGTGAAACCTTTTTTTGATACCTCCTCAAAACCATGAATCTTCTCTAACATGATCACCTGCTTTCCAGAGCATCAGCAGTAGCATTCTAGGGAACTTCAATGTGATGGCACCGATTAACTGATCTGACCAAGGCAGAGAGGACATTAGAACACCAGTCCCTTGCTCTCAGCCTCATGCACATGGCCTTTCGGGCTATTGAACTGTACTTTCTTCTGTTCATAAACCACATTAGCTGCTCAGCAGAAGCTGGGTTAGCTGCAAGCAGAGCACAGCCTTTCATAATTGCATGCATAGTCATTGTTCAAGGGAGTGATCCCCAATCTATATATTTGGGTATACACATTTGGGTATGTTGGTTAGACAAACCTTGTGAGCTGTTTGTCTAAATCCAAGAATACATGCATTACTAGGTTAATAGGAATGCTGTCAAGTGATTAAAAAAATTAATCGTGATTAATCGTGCTGTTAATAATAGAATACCATTTATATAAATATTTCTGGAAATTTCCCACACTTTCAAATATATTGATTTCAATTACAACACAGAATACAAAGTGTACAGTGCAAAATAAAAGAAATAGTATTTTTCAATTCATCTAATACAAGTATTGTGGTGCAATCTCTTTATCATGAAAGTTGAATTTACAAATGTAGAGTTGTGTACAAAAAATAACTGCATTCAAAAACAAAACAATGTAAAACTTTAGAGCCTACGAGTCCACTCTGTCCTACTTCTTGTTCAGCCAATCACTAAGAGAAACAAGTTTGTTTACATTTGCAGAAGATAATGTGGCCCGCTTCTTGTTTACAATGTCACCTGAAAGTGAAAACAGGTGTTTGCATGGCACTGTTGTAGCCGGCTTTGCAAGATATTTATGTGCCAGATGTATTAAATATTCATTTGTCCCTTCATGCTTCAACCACCATTCCAGCGGACATGCATCCATGGTGATGATGGGTTCTGCTCAATAATGATCTGAAGCAGTGCGGACCAATACATGTTCATTTTCATCATCTGAGTCAGATGTCACTGGCAGAAGGTTGATTTTCTGTTTTGGTGGTTTGGGTTCTATAGTTTCAGCATTGGAGTGTTGCTTTTTTAAGACTTCTGAAAGCATGCTCCACATTCCATCCCTCTCAGATTTTGGAAGGCACTTCAGATTCTTAAATTTTGGGTCAAGTGCTGTAGCTATCTTTAGAAATCTCACATTTGTATCTTCTTTGCATTTTGTCAAATCTGCAGTGAAAGTGTTCTTAAAACAAACATGCTGGGTCATCATCCAAGACTGCTATGACATGAAATATATGGGAGAATGCGGGTAAAACACAGTGCAGGAGACATACAATTCTTCCCCAAAGAGTTCAGTCTCAAATTTAATTAACGCATTTTTTTTCCATGAGTGTCATAAGCATGTCCTCTGGAAAGGTGGCTTAAGCACAAAGGGGCATATGAATGGTTAGCTATCTGGCATGTAAATACCTTGCAACGCTGGCTACAAAAATGCCATGCGAAAGCCTATTCTCACTTTCAGATGACATTGTAAACAAGAAGCAGGTAGCATTATCTCCTGTAAATGTAAACAAACTTGTTTATCTTAGCAATTGGTTGCACAAGAAGTAGGACTCAGTGGACTTGAGGGCTCTAAAGTTTTACGTTGTTTTGTTTTTGAGTGCAGTTATGTAACAAATCTACATTTGTAAGTTGCGTTTTCATGATAAAGAGATTGCACTTTGGTATTTGTATGAGGTGAACTGAAATACTATTTGTTATTTTACTACAAATATTTTCACAGTAAAAATGAGAAAGTAAGCACTGTACACTCTGTATTCTGTGTTGTAATTGAAATCAATATATTTGAAAATGTAAAAAATCCAAAATATTTAATACATTTCAATTGCTATTCTATTGTTTAACAGTGCAATTAAAACTGCAATTAATCACAATTTATTTTTTAAATTGCGATTAATTTTTGAGTTAATTGTGTGAGTTAACTGCAATTAATCGACAGGCCTAGTTAAACTCCTCAACTATTAATACGAAATGAGGCATTGTGTTCCAGAGTCTCCTCACAATGGTTTTACACTCGTGTAACTCCATTGACTTCAGTGGTGTCACCCCTGACCTTTCCTGATGACGCTAAGAGGAGAAGCAGGACCCACTGTAGACAGATATATCTATGAATTACACTATATGTTAATATTACTTATTTAAGTCAGGATGGAAGTTAGACTTACAAGATTATAATTCAAGATCACTCTCCTTTCCATGAGACACTATTTTAATGGAACCTTGGACATGGACCAAAGCAAAAAGTCCTAGAAACCTCACAAGAAAGCTTCTTCTGAGATTTCCAGCTGGCTTTAAAGCCCAAAGAGATTCAGAATGTAAGAAAAGCCTCTGGTCCAAACTTTTTATTGTCCATCATCACTGATAGATTTGTTACGCAAACATGATAAATCTTGGGTTATCAAGGATAAATTCTGTCCTTGGAGGACAGAAAATGTTAAACATACTGTATAGATAATCCATAAATTGCTGTCCTGATGCGAGGAAAGGAGAATGCTGTTTCTTTGCCATGAAGGCTTTCAGGATAACATATGAAATGATTTAGTGTTTCCTAATGTTATGTTTCATCTAGGCACCCTAAATAGAATTAATTATGAGCTAATTATAAAGGCCTCCTGCTTCCCTTCAAAATATCCTTTTGGTATCGACTACAGTGTGTTTAGCTATCCTCAGAAAACCATAAATCATTCCGCTGCTTAAAGAAAAATTGATTGCTGTTCTAATACTTATTGAACACCTATAACAGATGTTTAAATCTCTACAAGCTTGAGATAATTAAAATAATAAATCTATACTTATTTGACAAGAACATTAGCAGGAATCAAGGGTATAAATAATCGGGTAGAGTGGGGAGACATTACTCTGCCAGATGTTATGATCATGTTTTTATGGATGGAAATATAGAACCTGATTCCATAGTCCTTACTTGGGTAAAGTGCCCACTGATAATCAAACATGATTGAGTTGAATGTGGTGCTTGTCTGAGTAATGACCAGAGGATTGGAGCGCTATAGTGTGTATTAAAAAAAAAAAAATAAAAAAAAATATTAGAATTTCTGGAAGGCTCACCACTCAACCCAATGTCATAGCTCAGCACTCAGCCACATAACTTGTGTCTTAGTAGGACTCATACACTCTTGATAAATTTAGTATAGATTTCTATGGATGTAGGATATATGTCAGATCTTTCATTTTCAGTTTACCAATTTTTACCAACATTTTCCCATGTTTTAGAAAAGTTGTTACTTTTTGGTTACTGATTTTTCCCTGAATTTTGGGCACTCAAGTACCTAAAAATATTGATTGTGTTAAGAACATCCAATATATTACATTAGGTAGATGTTTGTTAATAAATTAGTCTAAATGTAAATGTGAGGCTGTCTGTTAAAAGTAAGGTCCTATATTGGAAGACACACACGTGCATGCACATGAATGTGTATGTACTGTTAATATACCGTTCATGAAATAAACTAAAACATCGGACAGCTTGCCCTTTCAATATGCTCACTTTTCTTTATTAGTTGCTTTTTTTTTACTGTCCTCCTATTTCCCAGTATTAATCCAGAAAACTGTAGTTAGTTTTTTGCACCGATTTTTTACCTGTTTTTAAATTTTTGTAATATACACTGATAAATTCTTGTGAAATTGTAAATAAAATAAAAACTGAAAATGAAGGGCTTTGAATATCAGTCAATTGGCACCCAACAATTAGTATAGATTTCGATGGACATAAGGTATAGATCATTTGGAACAGGACAAATGAGTCTAGATTTCAGTGAAGCAAATCAAAGCTTTGCCTGAATAAGGGCTATAGAATCAGTCTTTATTGGTGGTGTGATGGGATCCATGGTTACAACCTGGAACTGTGGGACCACTATGCCTCCTTAAATCTCTAATTTGGGTTGTCTCTATCAAAGCTACACTAGTGACAAGCAGCAAATCCCTCCAGGCTCTGATCACTCATCCATATGCATGTGGAACTATGCTCCCAGCTAAATTGCTTGAATAGTCCCTGAGCCACTCATAAATTATACAGAGAAAGGCACCAGCAGATCTCCCCAGCTCTCAGCCTTGCACCCTTGAAATATACCATCTCATACTGCTCAAGGTTCCCTTGGACAGTGCAAGCTCATTAATAAGTTCACCTCTCTGACAAAAGGGTAGTGGATGTGCAACAACCCGTTTGTTAACCTGAGCTGAGATTCTCCAAGCACTTCAACCAAAACCAGACTGTTTGTAGTTAATAAATCTGTTTTATATTTTACCTAAGAAAGATTTAAGTGATTATAAATAGCAGGCATAGAGATCAAAGTTGGTTACTTAGGAAATAAAAATAAAAACACAGTCTAAATTCTAACTTTAACAGACAAAGTGAAATTTGAATCAGTCTCTCACCCTACTAGATGTTACAAGCAGTTTATAGTTCTCAATACTCAGACTAAACTCTCTTTCAGCTTGGGACCAATCTCCCTAGTTCAAAGTCTTTGTCTTCCAGACAATCTTCCAGATGTTGAGATTTGGGGAAGAGGCCAAGATTGTCCCTCTTTTAAACCTTCTTCCAGCTGCTAGAAAGATCCTTGCTGTGATGTGGGGTCAGGCAGTCCTCCTTACGTATGTGCCTTCTCTGAGAAGCCTCAGAGATAATGGCTCATCAAGAAGAATCCACTAACTCCTGTCTGGCCGCTGCTTGTTGCTCCTTTGTCCCTACGGAAAGGCCAGCTATGGGCGTCTCCCAATGTATTTCACTAGGCCATATAACAATATGTCATAACTTCACATCCAACAAAAATACATACAATTCAACAGGATATCAAGATGCAACAGATCAAGACTTTTAAAATACCTCACAAGGCATGTATTGTATAAACATATCACAATTATATGACACTGACAAATTTATTAGAGCATAAGCTTTCGTGAGCTACAGCTCACTTCATCGGATGCATCCGATGAAGTGAGCTGTAGCTCACGAAAGCTTATGCTCTAATAAATTTGTTAGTCTCTAAGGTGCCACAAGTACTCCTTTTCTTTTTGCGAATACAGACTAACACGGCTGCTACTCTGAAATATATGACACTGGTGAATATGGGGATTCCAGAGTGTCACACAGGTGGTTAAAATTTCTGTTGGCTATACTTTCCCATGGACACCACTAATCTCCGGAGCATAAATCCTCCTTCTCTCTTCCCTCACCAAAGACAACAGGAAGGGGTTTTCAAAAAGAGCTTAAGAAAGTTGGATGTCTCATTCCCATTGATTTCAGTGTGCTCCAGGCACCTAATTTCCCTTTTTTGGAAAATTCCAGCCATAATGCAGGAAAAAGCATTTAAATGACAAGAAATGTATAAAACAAAACGATGTCTGGACTAGAGCTGGTCAAAACCCTTCACAAAATTCTATGAAAAATTTCAGAATTTTGAGGCAGTTTCCATTTTTCAGAGCTTAGAATGGATTCATTTTTCTTTCCTCCCCCCCCATGCAATATATGTGAAAACACAGGCAACATCGTTACTGAATTTTTTCACTTTTTGGAAACCAGGGAACGGCACACAACATCCAAAACTCAAGCCACATCTGACCAATACCAATGTAAAACAGGTTGCCAAAATATCTTTCTTTGAAAGAGATTCTATATATTTACTTCTCTGCATCCTTTACAGAGTCTTTATGTTTTGTAAAGAAGCAATTAACATATCTGAATAACTTTAAAGATGTCATTTTTGTTGTAAGGAGGAAGGGGGTTGGTAAATAGCCGACTTTAATCATTTAATTTAAAGAATGTAAAGATGCACTGAAATGAAGCTCCTGTGGGGAATTTTTAAGTAGCTCACTGGAATGAACAACCTGAACTCCAGAGCCAGACTTTATTCCATCCTTTTATCAACTACTTCCCTGTCTGCTCAGAGCCGTAGATTTGCCTGTTTAAAAGCTATAAGGTTGGGTGTCTCCTAACTATTCTGATGAATGCCTTGGAATGAATCAACAACCACGCTGAAGCTGACGAATGAGTGAGTTATGTTCAGGGTGCGTTTCCTCCAACTGTAGCTATCAGTCCTTTCAGATTGATTTTAAGGGCCTGGAAATCTTGAGTTCATCAGTAATATTTTGTCACAATAATTGGACAGAAAATAAACCAAGTTAATTATAACACCAATGTGTTTGCTTTCATCTTATCACAATATTAATTTTATTATGGTAAACTGTGATTATTGTCCTGATTTTAGAATAATCTAATATTACAATGTTTTCTCTGTCATTTCTAACCTGGTGTGCCCCTTCTCTTTCTGCCAGCTATGTAGGGTCATTTGAAAGGTAAAGCCATTAGAAGGAGAGACAGCCTATAGCACAGCAATGAAAAATAGTTTTTAGCTTCTTTTTCTTATTTGTTTAATTTCTACTGCACTTTTTTTCCTGCTTGAGCAGTGACACTGACTTGCTAATAAGACGTTGCATTGATAAATGTTAGCCAATTATGTTCAGGCTTTTAATACATGAAGCACAGATTCTGGAGCACTAGATAGGTCAAGGTACCAGTTTATCTGTGGATTTGTGTGGGTAGTAGTTACTCAGTGATTCTGGCTCAGGTCTGATGACATGTTGTTTGCTGTCTCTGTGTTATCCTGTTGAAGTTTGCTTTATTTGTACTTTAGGTTCTTTATTTGTATTGTTTCAGAGTAGCAGCCGTGTTAGTCTGTGTTCGCAACAAGAAAAGGAGTACTTGTGGCACCTTAGAGACTAACAAATTTATTTGAGCATAAGCTTTCGTGAGCTACAGCTCACTTGCAATTTCTTTGTTAGCTAAAGAAATCTACCAGCACTTCATTTACTAGATTTTCTTCCAGGGGAACCCCTACCCCCACTTTTTTCTTGTCAAGGGAATCCAGCTAATGTGTTCCTGCATGGATAATTATAACTTACCTGTCAGAGAAATGTTATAGAAATTTTCCTTTTGGGAAAATGGAATAGATTTTTTTTTCTGACAAGCAAATATTATACAGATGGTCTTCTCTAGATAATACAGTTGAAATATTCTTTGTAAGATAACCTGATATAAATACTTCCATTAGACTGATTTCTCTGTCAGTAGAAGGCTGAGAATATGGTCCTCTGAGGAGAATGTAGAGGGAAAATATTTTTCAGGTGCCTGGTTCTGTTAGGATAATACAACTGAAAAATGCTGAAGTGTTTTGTATTTTAAATGCGTTAGAGCTCCATTTCACTTAAGCACATACTTAAATCTAGTCCTATTCAGCAAAGCATTTAAGAACATGCCTCAATTCACTACTGAACAGGAATGGAGGGCTGACCTAGAACTGTAGATCTGGATAGTATCTTGAGCTCAGCTAACCAGCCTGTCAAACATAGATGACAGGTTTCAGAGTAGCAGCCGTGTTAGTCTGTATTCGCAAAAAGAAAAGGAGTACTTGTGGCACCTTAGAGACTAACAAATTTATTAGAGCATAAGCTTTCGTGAGCTACAGCTCACTTCATCGGATGCATTTGGTGGAAAAAACAGAGGAGAGATTTATATACACACACACACAGAGAACATGAAACAATGGGTTTATCATACACACTGTAAGGAGAGTGATCACTTAAGATAAGCCATCACCCACAGCAGGGGGGGGGAAAGGAGGAAAACCTTCCATGGTGACAAGCAGGTAGGCTAATTCCAGCAGTTAACAAGAATATCAGAGGAACAGTGGGGGGTGGGGTGGGGGGGAGAAATACCATGGGGAAATAGTTTTACTTTGTATAATGACTCATCCATTCCCAGTCTCTATTCAAGCCTAAGTTAATTGTATCCAGTTTGCAAATTAATTCCAATTCAGCAGTCTCTCGTTGGAGTCTGTTTTTGAAGCTTTTTTGTTGAAGTATAGCCACTCTTAGGTCTGTGATCGAGTGACCAGAGAGATTGAAGTGTTCTCCAACTGGTTTTTGAATGTTATAATTCTTGACGTCTGATTTGTGTCCATTCATTCTTTTACGTAGAGACTGTCCAGTTTGGCCAATGTACATGGCAGAGGGGCATTGCTGGCACATGATGGCATATATCACATTGCTAGATGCGCAGGTGAACGAGCCTCTGATAGTGTTGCTGATGTGATTAGGCCCTATGATGGTATCCCCTGAATAGATATGTGGACAGAGTTGGCAACGGGCTTTGTTGCAAGGATAGGTTCCTGGGTTAGTGGTGCTGTTGTGTGGTGTGTGGTTGCTGGTGAGTATTTGCTTCAGATTGGGGGGCTGTCTGTAAGCAAGGACTGGCCTGTCTCCCAAGATCTGTGAGAGTGATGGGTCGTCCTTCAGGATAGGTTGTAGATCCTTGATGATGCGTTGGAGAGGTTTTAGTTGGGGGCTGAAGGTGATGGCTAGTGGCGTTCTGTTATTTGCTTTGTTGGGCCTGTCCTGTAGTAGGTGACTTCTGGGTACTCTTCTGGCTCTGTCAATCTGTTTCTTCACTTCAGCAGGTGGGTATAGAGATCTTGTAGGTGTTTGTCTCTGTCTGAGGGGTTGGAGCAAATAGCCTGTACCAGTCCACACAAGAGATCCACTTCCTGGACACTACGGTGCTAATAATAATACATTGTCACCAAATGTGAAATAGTTATGGGTCAGGACAAAGTCCTGAGGAAATTACAGTCCATTGGTGATCTTCCTAAAAACACCATCCTAGCCACTATGGATGTAGAAGCCGTCTACTCCAACATTCCACACAAAGATGGACTACAAGCCGTCAGGAACAGTATCCCCGATACTGTCACGGCTAACCTGGTGGCAGAACTTTGTGACTTTGTCCTGACCCATAACTATTTCACATTTGGTGACAATGTATACCTTCAAATCAGCGGCACTGCGATGGGTACCCGCATGGCCCCACAGTATGCCAACATTTTTATGGCTGACTTAGAACAACGCTTCCTCAGCTCTCGTCCCCTAATGCCCCTACTCTACTTGCGCTACATTGATGACATCTTCATCATCTGGACCCATGGAAAAGAAGCTCTTGAGGAATTCCACCATGATTTCAACAATTTCCATCCCACCATCAACCTCAGCCTGGACCAGTCCACACAAGAGATCCACTTCCTGGACACTACGGTGCTAATAAGCGATGGTCACATAAACACCACCCTATATCGGAAACCTACTGACCGCTATTCCTACCTACATGCCTCTAGCTTTCATCCAGATCATACCACTCGATCCATTGTCTACAGCCAAGCGCTACGATATAACCGCATTTGCTCCAACCCCTCAGACAGAGACAAACACCTACAAGATCTCTATCATGCATTCCTACAACTACAATACCCACCTGCTGAAGTGAAGAAACAGATTGACAGAGCCAGAAGAGTACCCAGAAGTCACCTACTACAGGACAGGCCCAACAAAGAAAACAACAGAACGCCACTAGCCATCACCTTCAGCCCCCAACTAAAACCTCTCCAACGCATCATCAAGGATCTACAACCTATCCTGAAGGACGAGCCATCGCTCTCTCAGATCTTGGGAGATAGACCAGTCCTTGCTTACAGACAGCCCCCCAATCTGAAGCAAATACTCACCAGCAACCACACACCACACAACAGAACCACTAACCCAGGAACCTATCCTTGCAACAAAGCCCGTTGCCAACTCTGTCCACATATCTATTCAGGGGATACCATCATAGGGCCTAATCACATCAGCCACACTATCAGAGGCTCGTTCACCTGCGCATCTACCAATGTGATATATGCCATCATGTGCCAGCAATGCCCCTCTGCCATGTACATTGGCCAAACTGGACAGTCTCTACGTAAAAGAATGAATGGACACAAATCAGACGTCAAGAATTATAACATTCAAAAACCAGTTGGAGAACACTTCAATCTCTCTGGTCACTCGATCACAGACCTAAGAGTGGCTGTACTTCAACAAAAAAGCTTCAAAAACAGACTCCAATGAGAGACTGCTGAATTGGAATTAATTTGCAAACTGGATACAATTAACTTAGGCTTGAATAGAGACTGGGAATGGATGAGTCATTATACAAAGTAAAACTATTTCCCCATGTTTCAGAGTAGCAGCCGTGTTAGTCTGTATTCGCAAAAAGAAAAGGAGTACATGTGGCACCTTAGAGACTAACAAATTTATTAGAGCATAAGCTTTCGTGAGCTACAGCTCACTTCATCGAATGCATCCGATGAAGTGAGCTGTAGCTCACGAAAGCTTATGCTCTAATAAATTTGTTAGTCTCTAAGGTGCCACACGTACTCCTTTTCTATTTCCCCATGGTATTTCTCCCCCCCACCCCACCCCCCACTGTTCCTCTGATATTCTTGTTAACTGCTACAATTATCCTACCTGCTTGTCACCATGGAAGGTTTTCCTCCTTTCCCCCCCCTGCTGTGGGTGATGGCTTATCTTAAGTGATCACTCTCCTTACAGTGTGTATGATAAACCCATTGTTTCATGTTCTCTGTGTGTGTGTGTATATAAATCTCTCCTCTGTTTTTTCCACCAAATGCATCCGATGAAGTGAGCTGTAGCTCACGAAAGCTTATGCTCTAATAAATTTGTTAGTCTCTAAGGTGCCACAAGTACTCCTTTTCAAACATAGATGTAACCATTCACAGGAGAACTGGAAGGTTTACTAGTCAAGTGGTAACTTGTCACATGAACCATTGTTTATCTGGCATGAGCACTGTCTTGTTTCTGAGTGTATCAAGCTTACATCAAACCACCCTATTTACAGGAGCTGGATCAGTTACTTAAGCAAAGAAGCATCTTTTCTGCTGGCCCAGCTTTGGTGTGACCAGTAGCTGATACTTGAGAAGAGCGTGACCGCTCTACCCTCCATCCTCTAAAATGCACGTGGTTCATTTGGCAACATACAGTCCTATGTCCCTGTGGTTAGGAAGAGTATTTTGAGGATAACTGCAAAGAAATGGAATATCAGTCTAGTTGTTTATTCTGTGATACTTGTACATTAATAAAATATTTTGAGGTAGGGAGCTATTATCTGTCTTTCTCTATAAACATTAACAGGTGCCCAATTAGTTGCTTAGTCTAATGCACTTACACACTTTTGCAGGAATGATCAGTACAGCAGCCAAGCAAATAGACATGTCCCAGTTCAACGTGTCTGCGTGCTGGCGGTGGAGTGCTACGACTGTGTTGAGAGTAGTTTTCAAACCTGGTTCTGATTAACCCAGCAGACATATGTTTGACACTTTTTAAAATTTTTGTACCCTTCATTATTTAATGGGCCTGGGGCTGGAGCCTGAGGTGAGGATATTTCCCTTGCTTTGGAATCCAGGATTCCCTGGTTCCTAGTTAGACAGAAACTAATCTCCTCTCTCCATCAATTAAAAAAGTTTGGTGCAATTAGGAGTTGGGCCTTAATTATTGTTTCAGAAGAACATAAGAACGGCCATACTGGGTCAGACCAAAGCTTCATCCAGCCCAGTATCCTGTCTATCAACAGTGGCCAATGTCAGGTACCCCAGAGGGAGTGAACCTAACAGGTAATGATCAAGTGATCTCTCTCCTGCCATCCATCTCCACCTTCTGACAAACAGAGGCTAGGGACACCATTCCTTACCCATCCTGGCTAGTAGTCATTAATGGACTTAATCGCCATGAATTTATCCAGTTCTCTTTTAAACTCTGTTATAGTCCTAGCCTTCACAACCTCCCCAGGCAAGGAGTTCCACAGGTTGACTGTGCGCCATGTGAAGAACTTCCTTTTATTTGTTTGAAACCTGCTGCCCATTAATTTCATTTGGTGGCCCCTAGTTCTTATATTATAGGAACAAGTAAATAACTTTTCCGTATTCACTTTCTCCACACCACTCATGAGTTTATATACCTCCATCATATCCCCCCTTAGTCTCCTCTTTTCCAAGCTGAAAATCCTAGCCTCTTTAACCTCTTCTCATATGGGACCTGTTCCAAATCCCTAATCATTTTAGTTGCCCTTCTCTGAATCTTTTCTAATGCCAGTATATCTTTTTTGAAATGAGGGGACCACATCTGTATGCAGTATTCAAGATGTGGGTGTATCATGGATTTATATAAGGGCAATAAGATATTCTCCATCTTATTCTCTATCCCTTTTTTAATGATTCCTAACATCCCGTTTGCTTTTTTGACTACCGCTGCACACTGTGTGGACATCCAGAGAACTATCCACGATGACTCCAAGATCTTTTTCCTGATTAGTTGTAGCTAAATTAGCCCCCATCCTATTGTGTATATATAATTGGGGTTATTTTTTTCAATGTGCATTATTTTACATTTATCCACATTAAATTTCATTTGCCATTGTGTTGCCCAATCACTTAGTTTTGTGAGATCTTTTTGAAGTTCTTCACAGTCTGCTTTGGTCTTAACTATCTTGAGCAGTTTAGTATCATCTGCAAACTTTGCCACCTCACTGTTTACCCCGTTCTCCAGATCATTTATGAATAAGTTGAATAGGACTGGCCCTAGGACTGACCCTTGGGGAACACCACTAGTTACTCCTCTCCATTCTGAACATTTACCATTTATTCCTACCCTCTGTTCCCTGTCTTTTAACCAGTTCTCAATCCATGAAAAGATCTTCCCTTTTATCCCATGACAACTTAATTTATGTAAGAGCCTTTGGTGAAGGACCTTATCAAAGGCTTTCTGGAAATCTAAGTCCACTATGTCTACTGGATTCCCCTTGTCCACATGTTTGTTGACCCCCTCAAAGAACTCTAATAGATTAGTAAGACACGATCTCCCTTTACAGAAGCCATGTTGACTTTTGCGCAACAATTTATGTTAGTCTATGTGTCTGACAATTTTATTCTTTACTATTGTTTCAACTAATTTGCCCGGTACTGATTTTAGACTTACCTATCTGTAATCACCATGGTCACCTCTAGAGCCCTTCTTAAATATTGACATTACATTAGCTATCTTCCAGTCCATTGAGTACAGTAGCTGATTTAAAGGATGGGTTACAAACCATAGTTAATAGTTCCGCAATTTCACATTTGAGTTCTTTCAGAACTCTTGGGTGAATGCCATCTGGTCCCGGTGACTTGTTACTGTTAACTTTCTCAATTAATTCCCAAAACCTCCTCTAGTAACATTTCAATCTGTGACAATTTCTCAGATTTGTCACCTACAAAAGACGGCTCAGGTTTGGGAATCTCCCTAACATCCTCAGCCGTGAAGACTGAAGCAAAGAATTCATTTAGTTTCTCTGCACTGACTTTATTGTCTTTAAGTGCTCCTTTTGTATCTCGATCATCCAGGAGCTCCATTGGTTGTTTAGCAGGCTTCCTGGTTCTGATGTACTTAAAAAAACATTTTGTTATTACCTTTTGAGTTTTTGGCTAGCTGTCCTTCAAACTCCTTTTTCGCTTTTCTTATTACATTTTTACATTCAATTTGGCAGTGTTCATGCTCCTGTCTATTTACCTCACTAGGATTTGACTTCCACTTTTTAAAAGATAATTTTTATCTCTCACTGCTTCTTTTACATGGTTAAGCCACGGTGGCTCTTTTTTAGTTTTTACTGTGTTTTTTAATGTAGGGTATACAGTTAAGTTTAGCCTCTGTTATGGTGTCTTTGAAGTGTCCATGCAGCTTGCAGGGATTTCACTATAGTCACTGTACCTTTTAATTTCTGTTTAACTAACCTCCTCATTTTTGAATAGTTTCTCTTTCTGAAATTAAATGCCACAGTGTTGGGCTGTTGAGGTGTTCTTCCCACCACAGGAATGTCTTAGATGAATGTACTGCTAATACAGCATGTATATGGTCCAGAAATCGAAGGGTACTCAAAATTATCACTTTCACCCTTTCTGATTACTGTTCTGCTAAGATTTGTCTCATGCCTTTGCCATATGGGAGAGAGTGAAACATCTCTCAGAGAAGAGGAGGCTGTATTTTAGGAATCTGTGACTCTACTGGATCCCCTTTCCAGTCCTAACCTCTCCACCATCAAAGAACTGATGCATGCTGTTGACTGGAAATGGACTGAAAGTGGCGGCACTCAGAAGATGTTTAGTTGAAACACTGGCATAGCCAGGAAACCAAACCCCAGCAACAAGGATTTTGGGGACTGTCATCAGTTGTACAGAGAGAGTTTTTGATGTTGTCCCTCTTGAAGGGGCAAAGATTGTTCTGCACCTCTTGGCAGCAGTTTTCCTTGGAAGCGTTGTCCTTCTTGATAAAGTTGGCCTTCTCCCATATACATGTGTAACAGTAATAACGTAGTAAGTTATCCACAGGTAACCAATGGAGCCAGCTATACAGCACCCAAACCAGAAAATGTCATAAAACTATTATTTATACTGCACAATGGTCTGCATAATGCAAATTTTTGGAATAAAGAATTTCATAGTATTTCATCTTATTGCAGCAGACTCAAGTATTTATCTCTGTTTAAGAGCTGCCAGCTCAGAGCTTTAAACTTGTTGGACTATGTGATTTTTATCAAATCATAAAAGGAGGGGTGAAATTAAATATCACAACTGGAATAATTGCAATGATCAGTTAGGTTACTTAATCCCAGTTACTATGACTTTATAAGAAATGTTTTATCTTCAAAGTGATGGGAGTAATAACTCATGGAATGTCCCAATATTTCTGAGTTATATAAGTATTGCTCACCTTATTCTGAAGATGGAGAAACTGAGATGAAGATACTGTAGGTGACTTGCCCCAGGTCACAGAAGCTTTCAGTGGCAGAATGAGGATCTCAAGAGGTCCTGGCTCCCAGACATGTGTTTAGCATACTAATTCATGCTCCTTTTTAACATTTTTATTACAGTAGCACCTAGGGGTCCCAATCAGGATAGGGATCTAATTATGTAAGGTGTTCTGCAAGCATGTGAAGATACACTCCTTGCCACAGAACTTTCCTTATAAGACTCCAGACTCCATTCTTTTCTCACTAACCCCTACCTCTGGAGCTGGTCCCTGATGCACACTCTGTGTAACATGATGACTTCAAAGATGACATACTTGGGATGGAACTGGACGTGCATTTTATCCCATCTGCCGGGTACCCCAGGGGGGTTAAAAATATCAGCTTTTTGCTGTTAATCACTGTGGGCTAGATCCACAAAGGGTTGATTATGACCATTTATATCATTGATATTGCCACTGCTATACAATTGCAACAAATCTTGTACAAAGTCATACATGTAAGGTGTCAATGGAAAAGTTATGATTTGCCTAAGTATGTTATCCTGTTTATATGCATGTATCATTTTTTGTATCTGAAGTTATGAATGTTGGCTATGTATTGGCATCATACGGATGTGTTGTATTCCTGGGTAACACCCACCAGGTAAAATTTAGATTAAACCCAGACAGCCCAAGGACACTTACTCTCACAATGGGTGATAGAACAAACTCATTCTTCCCACATTGCTCTTCCTGTGGACACCTCAGCAAGAATATGGGCAATGGCTATCCCCCAAGAGTCATCAAGCCATGTCAGAATGTGTGATATACTCATGTGACCTTGGACTCCATCTAAGGCCAGTAACTTTCCACAAACAGGGACAGTAACTTTCCAGGCATGTGGCAGAGGATATAAAAGACCTCTGAGATATCTCCATTTTGCCTCTTTCCTGTCCTGATTTTCTGGACTGTGGATTTACAACTAAAAGGAGCATTTTGAACTATAGGCTGAGAACCTTCCAATCTTTTGGAAGTTACCAGAGAGACTTTACAAGTCAGCAGTCTATTCCATCACTGCTACAAACCTTATATAAAGACTTTGCAATCATTTCTATGTATATGTTCTATTAACCATTACTAACTCGCTTCTTCTTTTCTTATTAAACCTTTAGTTTTAGTTACCAAAGGCTTGGCATCAGCGTGATTATTGGGTAAGATCTGAGTTCTATATTGATCTGGCTAGGTGTCTGATCTCTTGGGATTAGAAGAACCCTATATTTGATTAAATTGGTTTTCAGTAACCACTCATCTTAGAGTTCAGTGTCTGGGTGGTGAGACAAGGAGTGGAATGCCTAAGGAGACTTCCTGTTAACGAGTGTGGTGAGACAGAAGTTTACTTTTGTTACTGGTCTGGTATATCTAATGATAGAATAACCACCAGTTTGGGGGTAATTCTACCCTACTTCTCAGCAGTCTATCCTGAATTTGGCATTCTCAGCACCCACTGAGGCATGGTGACAGGGACTCAGGCATTGCAAGATTGGGTCTAACTTTTAGGCATCCTGCTGCCTACTGGTATCCTCTCCCCCAAGTTAGGCACCCAGACTCCCTGCACAATGCATGGAGAGAGGTGCCTAAGAATGGGATTCACAAAGGTCAGCATGCTAAGGAGCCAGTAGGAAATGCCAAGGAGTTAGGTGCCTAATGGGAAGCATCTTCCTCCCCTTGGGATTCACAGTCAAGAATCCTTTCCTGGACTTGGGTGTCTAAACCAAGTCAACCCTTTCTCACAAAAAAACTGAGGAGGTGCACCTCCCTCCACTCCTGTTCTTCTTCCTGGCAACCCAGTGGTTAGAGCCCTTTCCTAACATGTGGGAGACCCAGGTTCAAATCTCTTCTCTACCTGGTATGGAACAGGGAATTGGACCCAAGTCTCCCACCTCTCCAGATGGTGTCCGAGTCACTGGGCTATAGGCTGTTTTGGGGTTCTGCTCAATCTTTTCTATTTAAGCTTATTAATTTTTGTATAAATAGTTAAATATTAATTGGGACAGCAAGAGAGCAGTGAGAATGACTCTCTAGCCTGGCTGATTGGGCACTCATGTTGGAGGAGGGAGAGCTGGGGTTCCGTCCCAGGGCCAATGAATATTTAATTACTTTAAATGTGAAGTGCGTTTCTGATCGGTGATTGTAAAACAGACATTGCAGCCTCAATGGTTGTATCTTGGGGATTTCCATAGGATGTGCTAATGCAAGTAAGAAGATGTTCTTTCTAATTGCTTACCCTTCAGATGCAGCATCAATAAATCAGCAAAGATCCACGGAAGGTCATTGGAACTATGCTAACTTACTCCTGCGAGGGGCTGCTCCTCCATCTTGCATCTAAGAGCCAAGCTGGGTTGTTTTTGGAGTTGGCTGAAATTTCCTGATGATATAATATTTGACATTTTTTGAGTCAAAACATTAATTTTCAATGGGAAAAAACCCTAAAAAATGGTGACAACCCAAAAATTTGATGACTTAAAAAAACAAACAAACCCTTGTATATTCAAAAAAATTCCTGTGATCTTTTTTAAAACCAGGTCTAGTTATCTCTTTCTAATATATCACCTGTAATAGAAGTTCTGCAGGACATAGTAAGACCCCAGTTACCTCCATGCCAAGCACACTATATTCAAGTGAAACTCAAGTGCATCGAGATCTACTGATAAACAAGTGCTGTATAAGGGTTAAGTTTTATTTATTTATTATTATTACTTGTGCAATGTCATTGCTGCCATGAGTTTCCACATGTGTAATCCATTGGAACTCAGTAACCACTTCTGCCAATGCTGCACAAGAGAAAACAAAGTCCAGCTCGCTCTCTGAACTATATTGTTTCTGCAATGCCATCAGGAGTAAAATTATTATTATTGATCACTGAGGTCAGTAGATTGGACTCTGAGTAAGCACAAGAGCTGATTTGCTGGACAAGGCATTGATCTACAATGTGATGCATGTGGGTGGCACTCCTGTGCCCTTCTGCAGGCATAGGGATCTCTATCGCAGGATCAGGACCTAAGAAGGTGCCATTTTCATAAAGTCACTTTCCAGAACAGAACTTGCAAGTTGAATAAAAAACTTAAGAAACTCGTATTTTAGAACTACGCTCGGAACTGGTCTTCAGGATTCCCCTATTCCTTTTAATCAATAGATGGCAGCAATTTTCCTTGTATTTCTCTGATAAGATCAGCACATTAATTACTGTAAAACAATCCAATCTATCTACAGAAATCTATTTATTTTAAAAGCTAAACATTTCAATTGCTCTTTTCGATGAGCATTGTTATTGCCTGTTAACTAAAACGCAAATCCTGTACTACTCCTGTGATTGGCATAGGCAGTACACTAAGCAGGGGGTTAGTCAAATGTGCAGTGACAGCTGAGGCAGGAGTGTGACAGATCTGGCAATTTCCTGCAATATCCTTGAAAGACCTTATTTATTAAGTGTATGTATTAGTGCGGGCTGGGATAGTGTGTAACAGTGCAACCCCATGCAGTCACTTTGGGGTCCATTGTTTTTAAATGAATGGTTTATATGTGATTGTGTTCTACTCCATGGGGGAGGGCTAGCACAGGTCCTCCAGGAACTGACAACATTGGGTGGTGATTCAGACAACTTGGTGATTCAGCCAAGTTGTAAACCCTCCCAGGGATGATTACCTATACTAGTGTCTCCAGAGACCAACAGACAAAGAAAGGATTTTGGATAAATAGCCTGACTCAGGGCCTTCTTTCTGATCCAGCAAACAGCCAGGACTTTGTGTCCCAGAAGGGACCCCAATGCTCACCGAAGGGTTGGAAGGATTTGACTGGCTAGAGCTCCATGAGACTGATGGGCGACTTCTGATAAGCTTTTTAGCATGTGTGTGGGTTCTTTTGTTGTTTTTAATGTTCTCTCTCTAATACTTTTACCTTAAGAATAAATGGGCTTGCTTAGAAATAGCTGTGTGGTAACTTGTAACTCTGGGCAGCTACACAGTTTGTAGCCTTTGTAGAGAAAGCAGAGCACAGACACTGGCCTGTTTAGTCAGTCCGGTTTGCTGGGAATATCCCACTGTTAGGCAGGGAGCTATGCAGCCATGAAAACCCCTGGTTAGAAGGGAGCGACATACGGGTCTCTGCCTAAGAGAGGTGATGGGAGCCTAAAGGTGGGTGCCCTTGGTGGACAATGGATGGGGAATACAGGTACAGTTACCCTGAACTGTGACAAGGAGTATGAAACTGCTTATCTGATTCACGTCTAAACATCTCAGCTATTGTCAAATACTTTCACTAGTACAGCCTGAGGGCCCAGTCCTCCACACTGGCTCTGATTGCAGAGAGAGCTGCCTTGAAGGAGCAGCTGAGAATTGCCTACAACATAGGGGAGTCCTTGGGTGTTGCAAAGCCAATTTAGCTGGTTCTGTGCCAGCCACCCTGCCCAGCCCCTTTCAGCATAGGAGGGGTGCACACAACACCCTCACATCCCAAACCGTGCAGCAGTTTAATTCCAAGTAGCCTGGAGTCTGCTCTAAATTAGCCTGGATGCCATTGTGGCCATGTGGTTGCTGAAGATTTGTAGAGTTCAATGGGGTAGAGCTAATAGTCTAGCCTTCAGCCAGGATTGTCCCAAGAAGGAAGTGGTATGGTCCTTTGTGCTTACTCTTGTAAATGAGGCTAGAAGGATTCCCCCACCCCACCAAACACATGATGAGAATAGCTTAATGGAGGGGCCAGACAGACTGAAACTCAGTTTAGTCCAGAGATAAAAGTGCTACGTATAGAAGAGACTGGAAATGATCCAGCTCAGAAGCAATTCATTTGTACATATTATTTGAGGCTGATTTTTTTCTCATATATGCACTGGAAATGTATTTCCAGGAGACAGTCATTAAGAGACTCATTTTTAAATGAAATTTTCGTGTTCAGTACAAAGGTTTGCAAACAGGAGATTGAAAGCAAGGGAAATAAATCAGGCAAAGCTACTTAATGAATCTAAAATATAATGGCTACTGTGATTTGAGCATAGAAATAATGATGTTGAAATTAGGGAAGCTTCATGAACTTCAAATGAATAACCAATCTTCATTGAACAGAGGAAAACTGATTTTAATTACTATTTTAAACTAACATTTTGGTGTGATAAATGTTTTATGCATTTGCTATAATATGGAATTAGCTGCTTTCCCTCCCTTTAGTCTTTGGCACCGGCTTTGCCTGCTATCACACACTCCATCAGCTATCTCAGTCTTCAATCTTGTAAAATTATTTCTAAAAGCTGCAGCCAATTTTTAAAGTTTATGGTCCATTTCATAATGGCTTGTAAATTAGCCCTTGCTTCTTTTTAATGATGCGTCCCAGAGGCTTGAATGTACCACCCTGAGATGTATATGCAAGGCCAAAAATTGGACAACTTTATAAGAGGATAATTGTTTTAAAGCCTATTAAGGTCTTTCCCCCCCCTTAAACATTGCTCAGATTATGAACAGTAGCCTTCCAGTCCATTTCTGGTAGTGCACTAAGAGCCCGTACATCTATTTCAGATTTATTAATATCCTGTCAGCATAATACAGACCAAAAGGACTCTGAGCTGCACTAAATCAGAGTGAGACTCAGAAGGAGAAAAAGAGGGTCCCCAGAATGGGCTAGACAATAGTCATAGAACCATAGGGTTAGAAGGCTATCTAGTCTAAACACCTGCCAAGACGCAGGATTTGTTGTGTCTAAACCTTCAGAGTCTATCCAGCCTCTTTTTGAAAACCTCTAGTGAAATAGATCATCATTATGATCATTTTCATTGTCTGACCTGCAGCAACTCGACCCATTGGTGGGGCAGACTGGAGAATTCTTAGTAGTCATCAGAGGAAACCATTTACAAATGTACTGCCTGTTCCTGAAAACTACTTTGTCCATGGATACAAGCCCCCCCATGCTGTGTCCCACAGTAGTCAATGAAATGTGGAGTGGGGTAGCTTTACTTGAAGATATAGCAGTTTGCAGGATCAGACCCCCAAATGGCACAATCTGCAATCTACCGTGCTCTCAGTTATGTTGGTTTTGGGGGCTGCCAGATTCCTCTTGGGAGTGCACACAATCAAGCATTGTTCTTTCTACCATATGCAGATTTAGATGTTGCAGAGTTATGTGCAGTAAAGTTTGCACTGAGATTTGCCATGACAGCAGGGTCTAAATCCCTTTGTTATACATGTAAAATAAACACATGTTAGTCGGTATCAAATGTACATCACATCTTCTCAGAGTACAGGTTGAATTTTCTGGGAAGTCAGAGGTAAATTTGTCCAGTGGTTTATGAGTTATAAATGTAAATCTACAAACTAAGTCCACCCCCCCACCCCGCCCAGATTCCTCTGGTTTTGAGAATGCAGGCTCTTTGGGTAGGGACTGTCATGTACTGTGTGCACAAGGCTCTGCCTTCCTACAGGCTTCTAGATACTATTGCAATATAAATGTTTAACACCTGGGTCTTCCTATTTTCTGTTTTCCTGTTGCTGGTCCCTCTCATTGCTATTTCTTAACAGCTGGAGAAATAGACGTCATCTCAAAAAGGTTATGGCAGAAATTAAAAAAAGAGCCAGCAAAGGGCAACCAAAATAATTAGGGGCATGGGAGGGCTTTCTTATGAGATTAAAGAAGTTTAAGACTACTTAGTTTGGAGAGAAGACTAATAAAAGGAGATATGACAGGGGAATAGATAATAATGAAGGGCACAGAGAATGGCAGTCAGGCACTGCTATTTATCCTCTCCCAATATAAGAAGGGAATACTAAACAAAATTAAAAGGCAACAAGTTTGAAACTGATAAATGAGAAATTTTTTTAACCCAATGCAAAATGAACCTGTGGAATTCACTTCCATACGATTTGATATAGCAGGATACAAAAAGAGATTTGTGGTTTGCAGGAATAATAAGACTATTATCCACAACAGCGCTATATATTTATTTTAGGTTTTAATGTACCGTGTAAACCTATCAGTCTATCCCTGGCTCTAAGCATCTTTGTCATACATTAAAAATACAAATCAAAGTAAATCCAGCAACTTCCCTGAACCAGGAAGAAAAACCAAATTGAAACCTATCCCAGCCCTCAACAGTCTCTTCCCTCCCTATATGCTGGAAAACAGAGGCGCTAGCTAGGGTTAATGTTGATAAGGCATTATAAACCCTCATGCTTTAGAACATAAGACCAGTTGGCTGGGGTTCAGAAGTCTTAGGCACACTATTACATAATGGGGATTTTAAACTTTCCTTTGAAGCAACTGCTGTTAGAAAGAGGACACTGGACTAGGAGGATAATTGGTCTGATCTGATATAGCAAATCTTATGTTTTTTTCATCAGTTTGTAGATTACACCGATGCATCTATGTAACTGAATACATTTGCAATCATGATTTAGGTGACTGTATAAGTGTTAATATGACAAAATACAAGAGGATCCAAATCACATACAGCAATACAAAAGTAATGGAACTAGCAAAGCCTGGGGCCTTGCACTCTGTTTTGACTCCTAAAAATCCTGTGGCAAGCTTCTATTCTCAGTTACACCGATGGAAATCAGTAGTGACTCCAGTCAATGAAGTAACTCTGGATTTAGCATCTGATCCAAAGCCCATCGATATCAATGGGGTTTGGACTGGGCCTTTACCTCTGTTATTGGGATCAGAATCTGGCCATTAACAAGCTGCTATCCTTTCTAAATTATACATGTTTAGGAAAGGTGCACGGGCACATGCTAGGTGACTTATTTAACACTTATCCAGGTGCTAATGCAATATAAATAATATCTGTTTGCATCATCAATTTTCTGCAGAAAGCCAATTAGACACTGCCTTGCTGAGTGCTCAAGAGTGGAAGGCTCATGCACTGTAAACGAGCTTCCTGCCTCTTGGATTCTTGAGACTTCACTGAGTTTTTGGAGACTGTGGATCAGTTGCCTTTGGGGTATCTTTTTTAAAAAAGCATAGAGCCTATTATTCCTTCCCCCACCCTGTCCATTCTTGAACTTCATTTCAAGAAAGTTATTCACTCTTAACACAGATAGTTGTATGACTTCCTTATGGGTATTGCATATAGCCTTGTCCAGCTGCTTCAGGTAAATGTTATTTACAGATGGCCAAAAAAGACTGGATTATATTAATTTGCCAAAAATGACCTCCCTTTTTTTTGCTCTTGGCAGAAGGTTTTTAATTGTTGTATCTGGTATCTCCTTTATTTTAATGACTATATGTGACTCTTTCCCATGTTGACTGTCTTTGTAACTTTAAATGATAACCCATAAAGGCATCATGCACATACCTGAAGGAGATCCTCTGCTTGTTTATCCCTGTTTGCATGTACCTGATTAATGGAATCTAACCCCTCAACCTCTCTGGCAACATAAGAACTAGGAGGTGTGATTCCCGGTTTGTGTAGAAATACCTGCACTATTAAAAATAGCAGTGTGCAGTCAGCATAGCATGGGCCAGGGCTTGAGCTAACCACCCAAGTACGTACCCGGGGGCCTGGGTGAGTATGTACTCAGGTAGGTAGTGCGAGCTGCCACCTGGGCTACCCTGGCTATGATGCTCAAGCTAGCATGGGTGCATCTACATGAGCTAGGAATCACACCTCCCAGCTCGACTGTAGACATGCCTGAGGGGGCAGTCCTGTAGTCCCTCAGGAGTTTATAGCAGGAAAAGAATTCTGCTGGTGAGATGTAGTATAATAGTTTGTGGCGCAGTCTCCTAAAAGCAGTAGTGGAACCCTGTTGCTTTTAGACCTCTGAACCTCAGCTGGCCAGTGTACCAAAATGAAGCATCCTCTGCTAGCAGGAGTGGACTAGATAATCTAATAGGCCTCTTCGGTCTCTCATTTCTGTGAAAATGAAGTCCCTGGGAATGTTGCCAGCGTAAGGACTATAGGGTTTTGACAAACTGGATATGGTTGCGGTGATGGGGGAGCTTAGTGTATGTACATATGCCATTGTGGGATCCAGAGAAGACGAAGGCCCAGCTTGTGTGAACTGGCATAGTTCCATTGCCTTTACTGTAGGCTAGTTGAGGAGTGGTGCCTACCTGAATATTCAGCAGCTGGTATCTTACTACTCAACCATGGCCTCTACACTGCTGGGCATTGATTTCATAGAGGTGCTTGGTAGGGGTGGGTTTTCTTCATTTACTACAGATACAGTTGACTTGATTCTACAGTGATTCTCACTGATTTCTACAGTGGTGTAATTTCACTACTGCTGGTTTACTCCAGTGCAAGTGGGGAAGTGGGCCCCAGGGGATTAATTAGTAGTATCTGAGAGGTTTCAGAGTAGCAGCCGTGTTAGTCTGTATTCACAAAAAGAAAAGGAGGACTTGTGGCACCTTAGAGACTATGCTCAAATAAATTTGTTAGTCTCTAAGGTGCCACAAGTCCTCCTTTTCTTTTTAGTATCTGAGAGATCTCCAAGGTACTTTCACTGAATAAAGGCTGAGTCCTGCAGTTGCTTCATCCTCAGAAAGGCCTAACCTGAAAAGTTTCAAACTGTAAAGTTCATTCCCAGTCCTTAGAAATGGAAAGAACAATGAAAATTCACCTTTTAGTTAGTGGAAACCCTCTGGAAGAAAATGGAGGAGAACTTGGCTTGATCTTTCATACAGCAGAAAATGTTAACTGCTTTTAGCCTTGCACAATTCAAAAGACTGGATTCTACTCAGACATCTATATGCACTGAGACCAAGCAAGGAAAATGCAACCCACACAGGAATTTTCATTAAGGTATGAAGACGTGAAAAGAAGAAGCTGAAGACTCAGTGTAATCTTAGGGACACATTTTGTAAACAATTTTGAAGGCATTAATCCCCTGGTAGCAATTAAAGCTGGGCAAATATACTTGTAGAAGCCCTTCGGCACATATCAGGACTGAAGGACAGAAATGAAGAAAAAATTAGCTCCATAAAGAAGAAGGGAGGGGAAATCAACAAGGCTTCTACAATGGCTGTGCTATTAAATTGCTTTTCTTTAACGTGAAAAATAAAGAGGTGGCATGTGAGCAACTAGGAAATAATGAAAACTACATCAATATCTGTGTTAATGAAAAGCAGGCAAGGAGCCCTTGGAGAGAGAAAAATTAATACATACAGATCAGCTGTTCTGGATATTCTACATTCCAGGGTCTTATGGGAATTAACTAATAAACTTACTATGAACCACTGGCAATTATTATACCTGACAATGACCATCTGGGTATGCACCAAGTTGTCTTCTCAGCATTCAGCCTCACGCTTGTAGCATGACCGTGGAGAAATACAGAAGTTGGGGGTAGGGTGGAAATGTGAACCGAAATGGGGAAAAAAAAGCTTTCAAATATGCGGAACTCTTTCGGCATCTGGTTTTTCCTCTCACTCCCGTGTAACTCTCTCTTGTCTTTAGGGGAGCTACTCCTGAGAACGAGGAGTGGGAGCTTTTTAACTTTCAGAGTCTAACATGCTCTCACTCAAATTAGTGGCACATAGTATGTTCAGCAGCTGATCAGAGGCACTCCTACAATATAGGTTACTATACATCTGCTGGAACTTAAATTTATTAGCAAGCAGCTCCATAGTCAGAGGCGGGACAGGTGACTGCCAACATTGTTTCACAGAGAAGGTTTGTGTGGGTGAAAGTACTATTTGTGCTAGTAGCATTATTGGTCTATTCATTATGGCTCCGCGGTGGTATACAGAGCCAATGAGGGGAGGCAGTGTAGAGTTGCACCACTGCAGCAGAAGATCCTAGAGGCATATGATAGCAGAGGCAAGCCCAGTGGGTATGATCCTGTGAGGAGCCAAGCACTCTGGCTCAGTATCAGAAAAGTGCTTAAGCACATGCTTACAGGCAAGCATATGCTTAAGGGTTTTGCAGGATCAGGGCCCAATGGAGTTCAGACACTTTGCAGCCTCTTCAAGGGTGGCAGTGCACTCTCCCCTTGAGTGAGACTTATAACTGCAAAAAGGTTTTTTTTTTTTTTTTTTTTTTTTTTAAGTACATCAGAAGCAGGAAGCCTGCTAAAACAACCAATGGGGCCCATGGACGATTGAGATGCTAAAGGAACACTTGGGGACAATAAGGTCATTCCGGAGAAACTAAATGAATTCTTTGCATTGGTCTTCAGAGCTGAGGATGTGAGGGAGATTCCCAAACCTGAGCCCAGGGCTGTCCCTAGGGGTGTGCAGGGCCCAGGGTGGCAGTGACAAATTCGTCTCTTTCTGGAGCGACCGCACTGGCCAATCGCACTGGCCAGTGGTGCCCCACAAAGCACAGGACACAGAGTGGTTGCTCCGATTCGCCCTACCCAAGGGAAGGCTCTGCCTGAGCCCTTCTTTTTAGCAGGGCTTGCTCTACCGTTTTTGCAGCTCCAAGCAGTGAAAAAGCCTGTCACCGAATTGCTGCCATGGATGGCAGGGGAGAGAGAAGTTGCTGCTGAATTGCCGCCGCGGCCGGCGGAATGGAGAAGCTGCCGCCGAATTGCTGCCACCGCGGAAACTCTGCCGCCCCTTTCTGACCGCCGCCCCGAGCACCTGCTTGGAATGCTGGTGCCTGGAGCCGGCCCTGCTTTTTAGGAAACAAATCTGAGGAACTGTCCCAGATTGAGGTGTCATTAGAAGAGGTTTTGGAACAAATTGATAAATTAAACAGTAATAAATTATCAGGACCAGCTGGTATTCACCCAAGAGTTCTGAAGGAACTCAAATGTGAAATGGCAGAATTACTAACCATGGTATGTAACCTGTCGTTAAATCAGCTTCTCTACCAGATGACTGGAGGATAGCTAATGTGATGCCAATTTTTAAAAAAGACTCCAGAGGCGATCCTGTCAATCACAGGCTGGTAAACCTGACTTCAGTACCAGCCAGACTGGTTGAAACTCTAGTAAAGAACAGAATTATCAGACACACAGATGAATACAATTTGTTGGGGAAGAGTCAACATGGCTTGTGTAAAGGGAAATCATGCCTCGCCAGTCTACTTGAATTCTTGGAGAGGGTCAACAAGCATGTGGACAAGGGGGATCCAGTGGATATAGTGTATTTAGATTTTCAGAAAGCCTCTGAGCATAGCCCCACCTGCTCTAGGAGGTTAGCGCTGGCTGCTAGACTTGAAGTCCTTGTGCTCACTGACATGCAAGGCCTATGATTGCACCTGGCCTCTGGTTGCATGCAAGGCAGGAAAGCTCCTTGCTGCTGCTCCCTACTTATGCACCTCTGCAGGTGCTGTGCACAGTTTTGCTCAAAACATAGAGCTGTGGTTCCTGTGGGCTTTGCAGGGTTGGGACACAGATCCAGGAGAAGATGTTTTAGTGTGCAGGGAAGCAAAGCTTTGCTTCATCCTTGCGTAGAGGAGCAGCTTGTCACGGTTACAGAACTAGTTGTACTTTTGACCCCCTCTCTAGTCTCTCTGAGTGCAACCACTCAGGATTTAGCCCTCTTGTCTTCACCTGTTCTAGGGTGGAATCCTCCAATTCTCCAACTCCTAGATTGGAGCTTTGACTACAGCTCACTGAGTCCCAGCCAACATTCCCCCTAAGCTGAGCGCATGTGCAGCCATGCAGCAATTGGGTATCTACCGTGCATCTCGCTTGGCTGGAAGTGTGGCTGGCACCCAGGCCCTTAAGCAGCCAGAGGTTGCAGCATCTCTGGGTGCTGGGGACTGGCAGGAAGCCTCGAGCCAGCTGGGAGAGGTGAGGGTGCCAGCTCTGGAGGGAGTATGGCCAGCAACTGGGTCCTGCTGGGCCCTTCTGCTGGAACCTGGTGCCATGGAAAGTCTCAAGCCAGCAGGGAAGGCTAAGGAGTGAGGTTGGGGAGGCAGGGGTCAGGGACACAATTTAGGGAGGGCAGGGAGGCTGTTCAGGGGCTGGTGGTACTGAACATAAGAATGGCCATATTGGGTCAGACCAAAGGTCTATCTAGCCCAGTATCCTGTCTTCCAACAGTGGCCAGTGCCAGGAGCCTGAGAGGGAATGAACATAACAGGTAATCATCAAGTGATCCATCCCCTTTCCCTTGTTCCCAGCTTCTGGCAAACAGAGGCTAGAGACGTCTTCCCTGCCCAACCTGGCTAATAGCCATTGATAGACCTATCCTCCATGAACTTATCTAGTTCCTTTTCGAACCCTGTTATAATCTTGGCCTTCACCACATCCTCTGGCAAGGAAATGAGCCCCTGACAGAGAACCATGGCACAGGGGAGGAATGGGGGGAGGGGAGCCCATGCTATTGCTGAGGTAGGGGTGTCTCCTCTGTGTGATTCTCTCCAGGCTGCGCTGGCAACTCCCTCCGGGGGACCTGAGGTGGGGAGGGACTGGCTGTGGGACAGAGAGGAATAGACCCTAAAATCTTTTCTCCCAAGGAAGATGCAAGACTGCAGGGAGGGGTAAGGAGTGGGGTTCTTGGAAGGGGACAGTAGGGGGATCCCTCAAAGGCTGAATCTCCTGGGAGGGGATGGGTGTATGGGCTCATGGGGAGGGTGGGGGAAAGTTGGGGACTCCTGACTTTCTGGGTTTCTGACTATTGTGTGGGTTTTAAAACTCCAACTCTGGAAAGTTAACAGACATTCAACTCACTGTTGTGTGATCCATGTGTATATGTATTACTGACATGTCACTGTACTGCTTTGAAAAGTGTAAGCTTGCCCCAGGGCAAATATGTAGTGCTGGGTGGAGCTGGTAGCCAATCAGAACAAACAAATTTTAGAGGGAATGCTGGTCCCAAACGTGATGTTTCAGCAGGTCCAACTGGGCTCACCACCTGCAAGTCTTTCCTTTGGGAGCTGTGACCAGAGGTTGAGGCTGTGACCAGACAGCTTTCTTAGAACCAAGCATTGTTTAATCTTCATGCTACAAATACAGCAAAGCATAAGAGAGAAGGACTTTAAAACACTCTATATGCATGTCTCTCACCTCAACTTCCAGGGATAAGGCTCAACTGCCTATGACCCCCTCCACAAGGCCTGTCTCTGGGTCAGCGTGTTCCTTCTGAACAGCCCCTCACCACCACTTCCTCCTCCCTTGAATGTTGCTTATACACCCAAAGCTCTTTGGCTTAAGTTGTAGATGCAAAGGAACCTGTGAAGGCCTCCACCCCCTGCCAGACTGGTCTGTTGAGCTTGATAGCAGGTCACAGAGGGGACGTCAAAGAAAACAGGTCTAGTATTGTCCCTTGTGTGGGGAAATGGTGGCTAGCTGAAGCTCTTATCTTCTTTCCTGTATAAGTGCAATTAACCCCTTGTAATCCTACAGCGAACTTTTACATCAGCCAAACAGAACATATATTGACATTACATAACTTTGTGTGTGTCTCTCTTTCTCTTAGCCTTTGCCCCATCTCCCGCTCCCTGTTGCTTTGAGTAATTTTTCTTTCCCTGTGCATGTTGCTTGTCTGCAGGGACAAGAGTGCATCCGTTTGTTTGCTGGAATTCTTCAGTAAATCAAACACTTATTTTCCCCACCTCTTATTCATGTTTTGAGCTGCCACAATGTTCAGTCTAAAGCAGAATAAAAGGCCTTTTAAATGGGAAACTCCTGGAAGTAGCCACTTTATAGAGACCTAATGTCAAGGTCTGGTACTCCTAGCAATCTTGACAGGGGCTATTTAAAACAGTTATCTACTGTGTATTTTAATGGCAGGAACATAACTCAAACAGCTGAATGCATACCTTGAACACTGCTTCAGCAGTTTCTTATTCTGCAGTTCCCCCATCCCCGTCCCCAGCCAACCTTGATCTGATCTTTTGGGAACACAGACTGTTTTGTTCACAACCATTTATGGATCACTTTTCAGTTTGAGTCAAGGCTCAGCTTTGCACTGCCAGCTACAGTATATGAAATTAGAGCGAAGGCTTGTGAGAATAAGCATGTCTGAAAGGGCACAAAAACATATTCAAGGATAATAATATTCTTTCCTGGTCATTGAAGGAAAGCATTATTTCTAATACTGGTTTAACTCTCCTGCCAGGCGTTTACTCAGCAAAAAGGGCTGAGTCCAATTATCCAAGGGTTCCTTCCAGAAACTTAAGAAATAGCACTGGCTTGAGGCCCCACCCAAAAAGCTGGAAAACTAAATTACCTCCCACGGGCATTCTTGATAGGCAACATTTCCCCACTTAGCAACAAGTTTAAAACAAGGAAAACTTTATTAGGGAATAAAGAGGGCACAAAATAAACACGTGGAAGCCAGCAATAATAAAGGAACTGTGTATATGTGTGACTCCCACCCCACAGGGGGTCTTGGCAATAGTCTTGCACTGTGAGAGGAGGACTGAGTATGCATCTCCTGCAATAGCTACTTCCTTTGCTGTGCCTTCACTCGCTGTTTGTTGTCCAGGATTGGTGGAGTCCAGAGTTCAGGCAAGTCTATTTCTAGCCACTGGAGAAGTGCTGTCTGGCTTGCTCCAGAGGGCTCTATCATCTAGTCTTTTATTAAAAAGAAAAGGAGGACTTGTGGCACCTTAGAGACTAACAAATTTATTTGAGCATAAGCTTTCGTGAGCTACAGCTCATTTCGTCGGATGCATCGGATGCTGTAGCTCACAAAAGCTTATGCTCAAATAAATTTGTTAGTCTCTAAGGTGCCACAAGTACTCCTTTTCTTTTTGCGAATACAGACTAACACGGCTGCTACTCTGAAGTCTTTTATTAATAGCTGGATGGGGGGGGGCCCTTACAAGAGTTCTTCAGCTATGCCATTATACTCTGTGGCTTCAGCAAAAGCCCGTCAGCACAGCTACCTGCCTCTGCGTGGCTGCCTCCTCTGCGCCATCACCCACCTTGAAGTTACCTGTTCACCTGGAGCTCTGATGCAGCTCTGGGCTCCTCTTCTCCCTGTTCACCAACAGTTGGCAATAGCTAGCTTCCTATTCCCTAAATCACCATGCCCCTGGACAAACACTGGCCAAGCTCCTGCTTAAGACCTCATGAGATGCTTCAGTAAAGACAGGAGTAGGAGTCACTTGTTAAAGTCAACAGTGCTCTGTGGTCTAGTAAGTATGTCAGCTATCTGACTGCTCCAGTAATGTGCATTCCCCAAAACAATGGGTCAGTTAAATCAAAAGAGAAAGTGAGTGTTTCTGGTCTACTGAGACTCTCTTGAATACTGTTGACTTCTGAATGGTGGCAACTGTATTGTGGAACTGGAAGAGAAGCCTTAATCAAGCCCTGGGCATGTTTGGCAGAGTCTGCTCAGATGAGGCCTCCCAGAAATGGAATAGTGCGTGAGGACTGAAGGGTGGGTGGAGGTGGATGTGTATAAGCTTGACCAGTGTATTTATCTGCACTATGTCTGATTTGTGGCAGGGAACCACATACACCAGCTGGAGAAGTATAACAGTGTCTGTTTAAATATTAGCTTTAGCAGAGGTTTTCTCTTTCAGACACTAATGTAGCTCTAATATATTTGGCATTTCAAAGTACTGGCATTTTTTATTAGGGAAGAAATGTTCCAATTCAAAATACACTGAACACATTCTTGCAGAAATTCAAGCCACTTTTAGGATATTAAAATGTTATCATAAGGTAAAAGCTTTGGAGATCAAAAGTGTTTCTTGAAGCCATTAGCTCCAGTTCCACTGACTTATTTTAAGTTTTTCTCACTGGGAACATTAATTGTGGTACAGAACCCACTGAAAGATTGTATGACAAGGCTGGCTTAAGCATACTGAAAAAATAAAATGTCAGTAACTAAAACCTCTCCTTTTAATCTTTGAATCACAGATTAGAGCAGTAAATGAGAAGGATTTAAACATTTTTCTTCCCAGATGTCCTAGATGATGGCAATTAAATGCATAACGATGATGGTTTTAAAATGTCATACCTCGAAAAAATAATGCTATGAAATTTTGAGGCATCAAAGCAGCTAAGGATGGAATAGGGAAATGGATTTCTAACAGACAAGACTTTTGTTTACGCAACATGAAATAGTGCCAATACATTTGACATGTCTGTAAAATGCTCACAAGGAGAATGTGATCAATAGTGCTCAGACATGCCCTGAAATGTGATGTTTGAATTAAATTACTTTGTGTGTTGAAATTAGAACTACTAGAAACTGTTCCATCTGGTGTTAGTTTGTCTGGATTAACCTAGGGGTGTGTGTGTATGTGTATGTGTGAGACTCTGTTTCCTGCCAAGAATACTCCATACGTGTACAACAAAACAGAGGGCCTTCATCTGCATCAAGGACCCTCTGTGGCTGCTGGTACAGTGAAGTTTCATGGCCCCCTTGACTATATAACAGTGAAGACTGCTTTTTTCTTTCTGAAGAGGACTGCCCACATGAGTGACCACATAAAGCAGA
The DNA here is from genome assembly GCF_009764565.3 of Dermochelys coriacea. Classification (NCBI taxonomy): domain Eukaryota; kingdom Metazoa; phylum Chordata; order Testudines; family Dermochelyidae; genus Dermochelys; species Dermochelys coriacea. The sequence goes on from NC_050076.1 coordinate 91,718,460, forward strand.
TTCAGGTATTAGGTTGCTGCTTAACACTTCTCCTTTCCCAGGCTATGATTATGCCCATTTTATCATCCTTCAGGGGTGTGTAACACCTAGAAAAAGAATTAACTGAGTAAACTGGCTTTCCAAAACTGCTAAAAATAGCATCACGCAGTTGCAGGTACGTTCAGGCAAAGCGCATCTCTTTTAATGATGCAATGATTCTTTCTTGTTTTTTTTCACAATTGTCACTTGATATCCTGCTGGAGAAGTTTAGGGGGAGAGTTTTGGTTCACCTCCACTTTTTGAGGAAGGGGGCCTAATCTCTATGCTTCAATTCCCACTCTGTGAAATAAGGATAATACTTTTTCTCTCCCAGTCTTGTTTATGCAGACTGTAAACTCTCTGGGGGATGGACTGTCCAATGCTATGTGTTTGTACAGAACCTAGCACAACTGGGATCTGATCTCAGCTGAGACCTCTTGTGGCTACTGAAATAGAAATGATAGGACTCAGAAATAAATGGCAAAAGAAGTCTCCTTACTGTATGTGTAAGAAGCTATTCCTAAGCATGGTACATGGCACAGGGGAGTGTTTTCTCTTCACCTGGAAGGCTGCTGTCTTTTGCTCTATGTTCTAATGCATCAATACATGTTTTGTATCTTCATTCACTGCTAAGCCTGTGTCATAGCAGTGTCTGTGAAATGAGCTATTTTCCATGCTGGGCTAAGATGAGACCAGAGCATATGGACTAAAGTTAGTTTAAAAACCTGAATTTGCATTAGGGATTTTATTTCCTTTTTTATAAATAATGTATATGCTGTTACCTTAATTATGCTATACTGTATCTTTGATTTATTGTAAACCGTTAAAGTATGTCTAATGATACCACTTCATCTGTTCATTTAAAATTACAATATAAATCAAAATATAAATCATATCATTAAATATAATTTCATCTTACTGTATACTTCAAAGTCCATGGGATGTTTTACTTCTATGCTTCTAATCTCTTAATTCAGCTAAAAATTGACTTTAATAAGTGACACGTTAAATAATTTAAAACATAGCTCTTTTATACCATAATCATGCCAAGGGAAATGAAAGAGTAGCTGAAGTGTCAGAGGCTATAAATTGCTGCAAAGGTATTAGTATCCCAGTAAGAAGGGATGTTGCGGGGAGAAGTAAGGTCTACGGGCCACATATTGACTCTTCCTGATGAGTCGAAAGATTTATAGTCCCTCTAAAAATTGGCTTTTTTTTGTCACATTCAAAATAAATTACAAATAATTTTGTACGAGTCCCTTCTGCGCTCATGGGCGTGTAGCAGTGCTGGGTTGCTAAAGGTTATCTTACTGCATTGTCTGCAGCCTGCCTTTTTAAATATAAAGAGCCAAGTGCCGCTGTGTTACGCCAGTGTAATCCCCTGGAGTCAAAGGAGGATTTGCAGTGTGCTTAGATTCTGAAAAGTAACTGTAAAAATGATATCATGGGGTGCTCTTTTTAATGTCTCACAATGACCTCTACAGCAGACTTCCTTAGTTCACAGGTAAAAAGACTGCTCTAAGTGCCAGTCCAGCGTACTCACCTGAGGAGCCAAGCTGGCCTGGATTTTTTCCTGCCTTTCATATCATTTAGCAGCAAAGATTCTTCAACTGCAGCATCGTTAACAATTCTGTATCTCATGTGAGAGCCCAAATAGAATCGAGCTCCCACTCCCATAACTGTGTTGGCTCTGGCGGGATAACGGGAGTTAAAAGTAGGAAAAACTTATCTTAGTAGTAAGAGGAATAGAAAGGCCTCTGACTCCATACGAAGAGAAGATCTACCTTGAATCAGGCCCAGCAATTTTTTTTCCTGACTGGAACTGCCGTTACCTAATAAAACATGTTAAGAAAATAATACCCAATCATCTGAGGCCCTGCACAGCAAGTGCGGGCTGAATGGAGCTATTCCAAGACATTTAAAAGCAACCTCGGTAACTAAAAATAACAGGGCCCAGCTGCAAAAAGGGTACATGTGTCATCTTAGAAACAGAACTAGGGCCATATATAGCACTGAGGGAGAGAATTTAGGTCTGATCTAGTTTTAATTGAAATGTGTTTTAAACGGATTTAGGTAAGGTGGTGCAAAACCCCATGATGATGCTCATATGTTGGTTTTGAGTGTCTTATATCATTGAATTTACGTCAATTCCTTCTGATATAAGCAATTCTCAGACTGAAAGAAGAGTGTCTAGAGTGCTTTGCACCAATTTACAGTAACATTGCTACAATTTCTGCATGGAGACTAGGCCTGATTGTGCTTAAGAGTTGTAAGAGGCATTATGACTGCTGGATTGGGGGATGGTAAATATGTCTAGACTCTGGTTTCAGAGTAGCAGCCGTGTTAGTCTGTATTCGCAAAAAGAAAAGGAGTACTTGTGGCACCTTAGAGACTAACAAATTTATTAGAGCATAAGCTTTCGTGAGCTACAGCTCACTTCATCGGATGCATTTGGTGGAAAAAACAGAGGAGAGATTTATATACACACACACAGAGAACATGAAACAATGGGTTTATCATACACACTGTAAGGAGAGTGATCACTTAAGATAAGCCATCACCAACAGCAGGGGGGGGAAGGAGGAAAACCTTTCATGGTGACAAGCAGGTAGGCTAATTCCAGCAGTTAACAAGAATATCAGAGGAACAGTGGGGGGTGGGGTGGGAGGGAGAAATACCATGGGGAAATAGTTTTACTTTGTGTAATGACTCATCCATTCCCAGTCTCTATTCAAGCCTAAGTTAATTGTATCCAGTTTGCAAATTAATTCCAATTCAGCAGTCTCTCGTTGGAGTCTGTTTTTGAAGCTTTTTTGTTGAAGTATAGCCACTCTTAGGTCTGTGATCGAGTGACCAGAGAGATTGAAGTGTTCTCCAACTGGTTTTTGAATGTTATAATTCTTGACGTCTGATTTGTGTCCATTCATTCTTTTACGTAGAGACTGTCCAGTTTGGCCAATGTACATGGCAGAGGGGCATTGCTGGCACATGATGGCATATATCACATTGGTAGATGCACAGGTGAACGAGCCTCTGATGGTGTGGCTGATGTGATTAGGCCCTATGATGGTATCCCCTGAATAGATATGTGGACAGAGTTGGCAACGGGCTTTGTTGCAAGGATAGGTTCCTGGGTTAGTGGTTCTGTTGTGTGGTGTGTGGTTGCTGGTGAGTATTTGCTTCAGATTGGGGGGCTGTCTGTAAGCAAGGACTGGTCTGTCTCCCAAGATCTGTGAGAGTGATGGCTCGTCCTTCAGGATAGGTTGTAGATCCTTGATGATGCGTTGGAGGGGTTTTAGTTGGGGGCTGAAGGTGATGGCTAGTGGCGTTCTGTTGTTTTCTTTGTTGGGCCTGTCCTGTAGTAGGTGACTTCTGGGTAAACACTTCAATCTCTCTGGTCACTCGATCACAGACCTAAGAGTGGCTATACTTCAACAAAAAAGCTTCAAAAACAGACTCCAACGAGAGACTGCTGAATTGGAATTAATTTGCAAACTGGATACAATTAACTTAGGCTTGAATAGAGACTGGGAATGGATGAGTCATTACACAAAGTAAAACTATTTCCCCATGGTATTTCTCCCTCCCACCCCACCCCCCACTGTTCCTCTGATATTCTTGTTAACTGCTGGAATTAGCCTACCTGCTTGTCACCATGAAAGGTTTTCCTCCTTCCCCCCCCTGCTGTTGGTGATGGCTTATTTTAAGTGATCACTCTCCTTACAGTGTGTATGATAAACCCATTGTTTCATGTTCTCTGTGTGTGTGTATATAAATCTCTCCTCTGTTTTTTCCACCAAATGCATCCGATGAAGTGAGCTGTAGCTCACGAAAGCTTATGCTCTAATAAATTTGTTAGTCTCTAAGGTGCCACAAGTACTCCTTTTCTTTTTGCGAATACAGACTCACACGGCTGCTACTCTGAAACCTGTGATTATGCAAGGCACTGAATTTAGCCGTATAGAGTGGAAATCTGTCAACTTCATGAAAAAACTCGCACAGATACAGACAGACATCATCTTCCTCTCCAAATGCAAACAGATGGACATCATACCGAAAGGACTGAAGGTAAAAAATCCATTACAATCTACATACCACACAGACTATGCTGACAGCTTGTGCCACACACTCTCAAGGAAACTGCGGAACCACCTGATCAACATCCTCTACAGCAAACAGGGAAAGATTAAGAATGAGCTCTCAAAACTGGATACTCTCATAAAGAACCAACCTTCCACACAAACTTCCTCGTGGCTGGACTTTACAAAAACTAGACAAGCCATTTACAAAACACACTTTGATTCTCTACAAAAGAAAAAGGACACTAAGCTATCTAAACTACTATATGCCACAAGGGGCCACAACAATGGTTCCCGTAACCCACCCAGCAATATTGTTAATCTATCCAACTATACTCTTAGCCCAGCGGAAGAATCTGTCCTATCTCGGGGCCTCTCCTTTTGCCCCTCCACCCCCACGAACATGATACAGTTCTGTGGTGACCTAGAATCCTATTTTCGACGTCTCAGACTCAAGGAATATTTCCAACACACCTCTGACCAACATATTAACCCACAGAGACCTTCCTGCCAACACTACAAAAAGAAGGATTCTAGGTGGACTCCTCCTGAAGGTCGAAACAGCAGCCTGGATTTCTACATAGACTGCTTCCGCCGACGTGCACGAGCTGAAATTGTGGAAAAGCAGCATCGCTTACCCCATAACCTCAGCCATGCAGAACACAGTGCCATCCACAGCCTCAGAAACAACTCTGACATCATAATCAAAAAGGCTGACAAAGGAGGTGCTGTCGTCATCATGAATAGGTCAGAGTATGAACAAGAGGCTACTAGGCAGCTCTCCAACACCACTTTCTACAAGCCATTACCCTCTGATCCCACTGAGAGTTACCAAAAGAAACTACAGCATTTGCTCAAGAAACTCCCTGAAAAAGCACAAGAACAAATCCGCACAGACACACCCCTGGAGCCAGGACCTGGGGTATTCTATCTGCTACCCAAGATCCATAAACCTGGAAATCCTGGACGCCCCATCATCTCAGGCATTGGCACCCTGACAGCAGGATTGTCTGGCTATGTAGACTCCCTCCTCAGGCCCTTCGTTACCAGCACTCCCAGCTATCTTCGAGACACCACCGATTTCCTGAGGAAACTACAGTCCATTGGTGATCTTCCTAAAAACACCATCCTAGCCACTATGGATGTAGAAGCCCTCTACACCAACATTCCACACAAAGATGGACTACAAGCCGTCAGGAACAGTATCCCCGATACTGTCACGGCTAACCTGGTGGCAGAACTTTGTGACTTTGTCCTGACCCATAACTATTTCACATTTGGTGACAATGTATACCTTCAAATCAGCGGCATTGCGATGGGTACCCGCATGGCCCCACAGTATGCCAACATTTTTATGGCTGACTTAGAACAACGCTTCCTCAGCTCTCGTTCCCTAATGCCCCTACTCTACTTGCGCTACATTGATGACATCTTCATATCTGGACCCATGGAAAAGAAGCTCTTGAGGAATTCCACCATGATTTCAACAATTTCCATCCCACCATCAACCTCAGCCTGGACCAGTCCACACAAGAGATCCACTTCCTGGACACTACGGTGCTAATAAGCGATGGTCACATAAACACCACCCTATATCGGAAACCTACTGACCGCTATTCCTACCTACATGCCTCTAGCTTTCATCCAGATCATACCACTCGATCCATTGTCTACAGCCAAGCGCTACGATATAACCGCATTTGCTCCAACCCCTCAGACAGAGACAAACACCTACAAGATCTCTATCATGCATTCCTACAACTACAGTACCCACCTGCTGAAGTGAAGAAACAGATTGACAGAGCCAGAAGAGTACCCAGAAGTCACCTACTACAGGACAGGCCCAACAAAGAAAACAACAGAACGCCACTAGCCATCACCTTCAGCCCCCAACTAAAACCCCTCCAACGCATCATCAAGGATCTACAACCTATCCTGAAGGACGAGCCATCGCTCTCTCAGATCTTGGGAGACAGACCAGTCCTTGCTTACAGACAGCCCCCCAATCTGAAGCAAATACTCACCAGCAACCACACACCACACAACAGAACCACTAACCCAGGAACCTATCCTTGCAACAAAGCCCGTTGCCAACTCTGTCCACATATCTATTCAGGGGATACCATCATAGGGCCTAATCACATCAGCCACACCATCAGAGGCTCGTTCACCTGTGCATCTACCAATGTGATATATGCCATCATGTGCCAGCAATGCCCCTCTGCCATGTACATTGGCCAAACTGGACAGTCTCTACGTAAAAGAATGAATGGACACAAATCAGACGTCAAGAATTATAACATTCAAAAACCAGTTGGAGAACACTTCAATCTCTCTGGTCACTCGATCACAGACCTAAGAGTGGCTATACTTCAACAAAAAAGCTTCAAAAACAGACTCCAACGAGAGACTGCTGAATTGGAATTAATTTGCAAACTGGATACAATTAACTTAGGCTTGAATAGAGACTGGGAATGGATGAGTCATTACACAAAGTAAAACTATTTCCCCATGGTATTTCTCCCTCCCACCCCACCCCCCACTGTTCCTCTGATATTCTTGTTAACTGCTGGAATTAGCCTACCTGCTTGTCACCATGAAAGGTTTTCCTCCTTCCCCCCCCTGCTGTTGGTGATGGCTTATCTTAAGTGATCACTCTCCTTACAGTGTGTATGATAAACCCATTGTTTCATGTTCTCTGTGTGTGTGTATATAAATCTCTCCTCTGTTTTTTCCACCAAATGCATCCGATGAAGTGAGCTGTAGCTCACGAAAGCTTATGCTCTAATAAATTTGTTAGTCTCTAAGGTGCCACAAGTACTCCTTTTCTTTTTGTCTAGACTCTGTGTTTCAATGGACACATGAAGTTTGTACTTGCTCAGGAAGGGGAACATATGTGCCGAATGCTGTACTGTGTTCGTAGCCTGGGTTTGTATTGCGGTGGAGTTGACTTTCCAGTTTGAAAAGTCAACTCCTACGATATTAAATAATTAAGAAGCCCCTGTGCTTTTCTGCAGAAATTTGCTGATGCTCCATAATTTGAGCAGGATATTTCTTGGCAATTATAAAAAATAAATACATTGACTTTCTGTCCATATGAAAGGCAGAAGGCAAAATTGGTTTTTACCTAGCATCAAAAATTGGATTGGTATGTGTGGTTTCCTAGTTCTCTGAGAAGTAAAATGGAAGTTCTTCTTGATTTAGTGTATTCAGGGCTTTGGTCCTAGTTATGGCAAATTCACACCTGGTGGAAGTGAGCACAATTCTTCTGGTAGTGTATTATACCCACTTTGCACAGATGTAAATGACTCTACAGCATTTTCACTCACCCTACACCAGATTTTTGAACTGATCTTGCACAATCTTGTTTTGTTTCCTACAAGCTTTTGTATGGTATTCAGTGCCATCCTACCAGAGCCCCAGTGAACGTTTGTGCATTCAGTTACCCAATGCCCCTGGAAGGGAGACTGGGACACAGCAAAATTAACATATCTTGTATAATGGGGCAGAGCTGGGAATAGAACTCCCCTCCCCCAATCCTCAGTTACTGCCTTAACCAGGAGCCCAGCCTTCCTCCCAACTTTGTTTCCTGTGCCATGAATGTCACAGTTTCAGGGTAATAGCTCCTGCATCCCCTCCCTCCATGGGCCACTCCAGGAGTGCTCAGGCAGGGCTCAGATCTCCAGCCATCACCTGTCTCTAATCTCCAGCAATCATCTGTCTCTGGACAGGCCCCTCGTCCCACTCCCGGCTGAGCAGGGGATGGGGGTTTATGCCCTGCCTTATACTGATGTCCCCAGTGTGCCAGTGCATTGCTCTCTCTCTCCAATGGCCTTGAACAGTGTATTGCTTGCAGTTATAAGTTACCACACAGCTCTTTGTAAGCATGCATATTTATTCTTAAAGTAAAAGCATCATATAAAAAAACAACTAACAAATTTAGAGACACTAAACATAGGAGCCACCCTAGGCCTTATGGGGCCCTAGTAGGCCAAAGTCTCTCCAACCCTTCCTCAAAGTGTGAGGGGGCCTCCTTAGACAGAAGGTCCTGTATGGTTGGCGGATCAGAAGGAAGGCATTGTGTCAGTTCAAGCTCATTTTTTTTATATGATAGTCCCTTTCTTTGTCTCTTACTCTCTGGAAAATCCAGCTTGAACCACCCCCAAGAGGGGGAATTTCTCTGGAGTTGTTTACTAGCTCAGGGGTTATCACTCCCTCTTGTTTTAGTTTGTGTAAGAGCTGTGGTAACCCTCCCCGCTGGAGTAGAACACAGTCAGACATAAACCATTCATAAATGTAATGCAGTGAGCCCTGAAGATACGGCGTGGGGTTGCAACGTCTGTCACAATGAATAAAAAGTCTTCCTGATCAAACAGGGCTGAGTTAAATGTTTAATTAAAAAATAAAATTCTACCGTGCTGGCCTCTGTTGCTCCCTAGTGGCTAGTGAAGAGCAATGTGGGACCCAAGTCCAGGTTTTAGTATAGCACAAATGTAGGCAATATTTTAGCTGAAAGAATCTCTAGCGGTGGCTCACCCTCTCTAGAACTGAGTTTACTCTGGGTTAATTGCAGGTGGATTCTCTCCAGAGCTATGAGTGTCCCTCAGTGTTTGCCAGAGTGAAGAGTCTCCTACCATTTAAGAGCCCCGCTCCCCAACCCTGCATTGCACCCTCAGGGGTTTATTCCTCTTGGTCACTGCTCCCTACCCTGCTTGCCAGTGTACAGATGATAACAAGCAAGTGCCCCTGGGGTGCAGAACTCTCCAGATTCCCTCTTTAAGGCTAATGCCAGAGCAAGCAGAGTGATCTGCAGAGAGAACACACGTGCGCCCCCTTGCCCCTGATTTATTAGTGGGTCCTTCTTGCCCCACTTTATGGCTTTCTTACCTAGCCTAAAGTCACAGGGCAGCTTGGCAGTTTAGCAGGGGGGTGGGAAGCGATGCACTGTACCAAGTACCCCAACAACTGCCTCCACCGTGGGCTTCCTGCCCCGTGCCATTGAGCCTGGCCCAATCCTGAAGTCCTGGTGTGAGTAAATCACAGGGTGCTCTGCCTGGTTAGGGGCTGCAGGATTGGTCCCTGGGAGTCACGGGGCACTCTGCCTGGTTAGGGGCTGCAGGATCGGTCCCTGGGAGTCACAGGCGCTCTGCCAGGTTAGGGGCTGCAGGATCGGTCTCTGGGAGTCACAGGGCGCTCTGCCTGGTTAGGGGCTGCAGGATCGGTCTCTGGGAGTCACAGGGCGCTCTGCCTGGTTAGGGGCTGCAGGATCGGTCTCTGGGAGTCACAGGGCGCTCTGCCTGGTTAGGGGCTGCAGGATCGGTCTCTGGGAGTCACAGGGCGCTCTGCCTGGTTAGGGGCTGCAGGATCGGTCTCTGGGAGTCACAGGGCGCTCTGCCTGGTTAGGGGCTGCAGGATCGGTCTCTGGGAGTCACAGGGCGCTCTGCCTCGTTAGGGGCTGCAGGATCGATCTCTGGGAGTCACAGGGCGCTCTGCCTGGTTAGGGGCTGCAGGATCAGTCTCTGGGAGTCACAGGGCGCTCTGCCTGATTAGGGGCTACAGGATCGGGCCCTGGGAGTCACAGGACCCTGAGACTGATTGCTCCAATGCAGAGGACCCTCTGTAGTTAGTGCCTTAAAAGCCACGGGACGGATGCTGCTCCCATTGGATGCAGTGGGATTTCAGCCATTGACTTCAATGATGTCCTGCACTGCAGGCCAGACTGGCCCAAACTGGGAGATAGCAGGCTCAGCCAGCAAAGGCTCCAGCGATATGTAGCTGCTCACAAAAGCGACACGTTTGCTCTTCAGCCGGTTGATTGATTCCCCAACAGGGTTTAATAATGGTTTCTTTCCTCGTCATCTATCCATTGAGAGGAGTTTATTATTAATCCTTCCCTATGTCTAAACTCTGTTCTTCCATCAGTTGCTTTCTGAACCAGGTCTCCAAATCCATGTTATATCTGGTCACATAGGATGACAGCTAGGGGAAAGGTACCTAGCGTGACCTGCATTCACTAAATGACACCATCATCCTCAGCTCCTGGTGTTTGTTTCAAGCACTGTTAGAACTTAAACAAACAAACAAACAAAAAACTCCTCCTTGCAAGCCCTTTATGCAGTTATAGCAATAGGAAGCCCAGGGGCTGAGGCTGGGTGGGAAAGATCAAGCTTGCTTCACAGAGAGATCAGAATATTTCCTTCCTACCTGCTGGGAAACATCTAACTTATTTTATGTCCAAGTGACTTTCTAGCTGAATGCAGCCTGAATTATTGGTGAGATTTTACACTGAAAGTTTAGCGCAGGATTGTTGTAGCTCCAGGATATTAGAGAGACAAGGTGGATGATGTAACATCTTCTATTGGACCAACATCTGTTGGTGAAAGAGACAAGCTATGAAGCTTACACAGACCTCTTCTTCAGGTTTGGGAAACATACTTTGTGCCACAGCTAAATACAAGGTGGAACACGTTGTTTAGCATAGGTAGCTAACGCATATTTCAAACCATTCAAATATCTCTCCACGTTGTATTTAGCTGTGACTCTCTAGTGCATTTCCCAAACCTGAAGAAGAGCTCTGTGTAAACTTCAAAGCTTGTCTGTCTCTTACCAGCAGAAGCTGGTCCATAAGAGATATGACCTCGCCTGCCTTGTCTCTGAAAGTTTAGCTCCATTATGGCAATTTCCCCATTCCCACTTCAGTCCTTAAATCCTGCTTAAAATCATAGGGGGGGAGAGGAAGTAAGGGCATTAATATGATAGAAAAAGTCTTCATCTGTTTATTTCATGACTCCATGCTCCATCAAAAACATGGGCCTGTAGAACCACTTGTTTTCAGTAAACACCTAATTTGCAGGTTCACATTTCCTCTAGTTAACTTAAAACAGATCCAATAATTAAAACATCATCAAAAATCACAGATGTACTAACTCAGGGTTTAGTGGCCACCCCACTTCATACACTTCAGTGAAGAAGGCTTTCGCTCCCCATTCGCATGTGTCACACGCTCACGATGGCGTGGGGGGGGGGGAGACTGATCCAGGCAGGAAAGAAACAAGTGGATATGATGAAACCGCTTCCGGATGCTAGCATTAACACAGGAGCTGACCTTGGAAAGGAGCGCTCCGGTTCAATGCATTAATCAGCTCTGCACCCATCAGCTCCTCATATGCTAGACACCCACTCTTTGCCTGGTCATCTGTGACCATCCCCTGCCTCTGATTCCTCCAAGCCCTGCTCTGCACAGACACATAGCTCCTGTCTGCCCCAGTGAGTTACCCTCAGCTGCCCCATGGGACGAGGGAGGCAAAAGTGCCTGATCGGATACCCCTGGCTACTCTCAGTGCTGGGTTGGATGCCTAAGAAGGCTCATCCTGAAATTAACAACCCAAAGCCAGTGACCCTGCCAGACCTGACTGGAAGGGAAGCCCTGGCTTTCTAACCATTGCACGCGTGAAAGAGGCTACTCCCCTCCTGCAAAAAGGGAAACACGGCAGCCACTCCGGTGTTTATTTAACACGCAAGGGCTTTAATGCTGAGTGAAGAGCAGGCTTGCAAGATTACATGGCACCCAATGGGGAGGGTGGGGAAAGCGACCTCAGCTGAGCCTGACTCCGGGTCCAGAAGCGGGCGATCTCTCCCGTGGCCGCTAGACGGCGCTGCAGCCTCGCACTTTCCTAACCCAGAAAGGTAAGTAAGCGAAATGACATTTTTGCTTGGGGAATGGGGACGAGCTGTTTAAACCCAGGATTGCTGGGCTGGACGCCTCTCGCTCCTCACCTGAACTCCCAGATCCAAGGGGGCAGCCTAGGCACCGCGGGGTGACCTGGTTTCTGCCTCTTCCCGTGGGCAGGCGGCTGGCTGGAGAGATGGCACAGCCAGGGTAGGCGTGAGTGGGGCTCTTGGAGAGGATCCAGGAATGCGATGGGCACAGAGCCACCCAGGAGAGCTCCTCTCCGGCTCAGTGGTTTCTGGCAGCAAGTCCGGGCAGGGCAGTGAAGAGGCTTCCCAGTGCAACCCCCTTCCCCAGCCCTGACTGCGGGGGTCCTGCCTCCGGGCTATTGCTGCACTAGCTTAACTAGGGAACCCGCCGCCCGAGAAGCAGCCCACCCCTTTTGAATCTCTCTCTCTCTCTGTCTCTCCAAAAGGGAAGCTGCCCTGCTGGATTTGCGGCTGTCCGGGGGACAAGGCGCCTGTTGGATCTGCTCCTAACTCGAGCCATGGCCACAGCCAGCGCCAGGACCGTGTAACGAGCAGCCCCGCTGACTGGAGTGAAATCAAGGAAGCTGCAACTCCAGGCATTTGCTCGGGCTGGGGAAGTTCTTCATCAGGTCCTGTCCTTGCCCCGGCTGGTGAAGGAAGCTGCCCTCCAGCTCCAAGCCAAGGACTTTCCTTAGGGGGGGGGGTGGTAGGCAGGGTTTCCTCCGGGGTGGGCGCCTGAAGTGATTTCGGCTTGTTAGGAAGGGAACCAAAACCTCCCGAGCATGGAATTGTACTTGTGAGCTCCCTGGCTAACTCCTTGCTGTGCTGTGCAGAAGTAGGTAAGCTGCATGCACTTACGCTGGGGTGTCCTGGCCTCTACACGATTGCATGGGGTTATTATTATTATTTATTATTATTATTTTGGGGGGTAAGAGCCTCTTTTGAATCGTGCCCCCACGCATTCGTGAAACGTTCCCTTCAAACTTTGTGAGCCGGTGGCCGGATCGTTTTGTTTCTAAGGGGATAATACATTCCCCCCCCCCCATCCCCGCCCCTGCAAAATTGCTTTAGAAGCCTTTTATTTTTAAAAAGACCTCTCCCTCCTCACAATAATGGCTTTGGTTTGCCTCTGTCACTTAAGGGAGGGACTATTCCCCCCACTGCTTTAGAGGCTGTTAATGCTGATCTAAACCTTTCCAAAAAGTCCCAAACCGTTCCAAAAAGAGAGAGGAAAAGTTCTTCTTCCCCCCCCCCCCACTCCCCCCAAATGTGGACCAGCAAGTCAAACCCAAAGCACGAAAAACAACCCCCTTGCGGATGCTTGTGATTTGCTCTCCTGTGATCCACACTAATCTTTTCTCCGCCCCCCCCCCCCCAGATAGTGAAGTTAGTAAACTGGTGACTGATGCTGCCAATAAATCTGCGGCTCTGAGGACTGAAGAACATTGATTTCTGCCTTAGATAATGCCATTGATTAGGGGCATGACTGGAGATGGGCTCTCAGCAAAGTTTGTTCTAAAGTCTGTCTGTGAGGCTGAAAGAGAGGGGGAAAGTGTCTGGAAAAAGGCACCTCTGTTATGCCGGCTTTTGCCCTTGTTCCTTATTTTCCCCCTCTGTTTTTCCTTTGTAAGAATAGCACAAAGAAAATACAATGTATGTTTCATGTGAGATGTTATAAATGTGCGTATTACATATGGGGCAAAGGATAGGTGCCTGTTTATATATTGTATATTGGAGTCATCTTTACCATCTCTTCTAATGATGTTCATCTGGCGCCTGATCCAAAGCCCACTGTTAGTCAATGAATTTTTGCATTGACTTCAATGGGCTTTGGCTCAGGGCCCTGATCCATTATTGTATCCTTAGTGACTTAGGTAGCGGCACCATAAGCCTGGAAGCTGCTGCCCAAGGTAAAGAGTGCTTGGCAATATGTTAATCAAATGCTGCTGCAAACCCCAGAAAGGAAAACGTTCACTGGCTGGGAAGTTATTGCACACTCGAGGAAACAGGCGGTTCAGGCGGGTGGGGAATCTCCTGGCATCTCCCCTATAAATAGATCCCTGCCCCACGTAGCACATGGCCATCCCTCTAGAGCGCTGTTATTTCAATTAAAAAAACAGAGTCTCTGCTCAGCGCCTGTGCTTTCTATTCTGGGTTAGTTACAGTTCTCCCACTTCCTTCTGAATCCTCCAAGAAGGGCTGCAGGACTTTAAAGGCAGCTGCTGGTGACCACACAGATCAGTTCAGTCTTTCTGAAAGTGGCTCGTGGAGTCAAGATGGATCATAGACTCATAGACATTAAGGTCAGCAGGGACCATTACGATTATCTAGTCTGAACTCCTGCACAATGCAGGCCACAGAATCTCACCCACTCACTCCTGCAATAAACCTCTCACCTATGTCTGAGCTATTGAAGTCCTCAAATCATGGTTTAAAGACCAGAGGGTGGGTGGCTTAAAATAACCCCCCTCCACCACCCGGTTAGTTATAACAGCAAAGGATCTAATCCCGGTAGGTATGGAAGCTGCAGGTACACAGTACCTTTCAGGATCAGGCCCCTTAGTGAAAGAAACACATAAGAACATTCATATCTCCAAGGGAAGACTACATCACTACTGAGAGGCTAGTTATTTAGCACAGTTATGGTGCTAAATAAACTGGCAAAGAGGACTCAGCCAGGGTTTTCAAAAGTGAGCAGTGATTTTGAGGGGAGAGGGTACCATTGGAGATGTCTTAAAGGGTCCTGGCTTTCAGAATGTTGACCCCCCAACCTTCTGGAAATCAGGCTCCTTTAAGATGTCTCCAGTGTGTATGTGGAAATTGGGCCACCCAAAATCACTAATCAGGTGGGCTAACACCTGTCAGTGCTTCTTCACTGGGGCCTAATCCAAAGCCTGTTGAAGTAATTGAAAAGACTCCCATTGAATTCAATAGGCTTTGCATTGGGCCCTACATGCATGTGGCTGATGCGGCCCGTCACTATTGATGCTTCCAATACGGGGCCCCATTTGATGATGTGAAGTAGGATACCTGGCCAATAGAAAGCCTAGAAATCAGTGTGTTTCAATGGGTAAATCCTAAAACATAAAATCTCTGTGTATTGTGTGGGCTAACCTAACAAGTGTTCAGTGGGCCAAAACTGATACCTCATGTTACAACGTCTAGGAAAACCTTGATTTCCAATGCTTTCTAAGGGGAACTCATTCTTTCAGTTCTGCTTTGCGGCATCAAATTGTTCCATTTGCTTTTAGCTTCTTAAAAAATTAAGGTGCACGGAATTCCTTTGTAGGAGCGATTGGCATGCACTGGGTGTGTTATGCTGTGGCTTTCCTTCTTGACTCTGAGCCTGCATTCCTTGGAAATCCAACCCTCGATCTGAACTCACTGGAATGCAAGACAAGGCTCTAAGAGTGAAGGAGCGAGGAAAGGACAATAAAGGCACCCTAGAAACCCATGGAAAGGCTCCCATTGAAATTCATTGGCTTTGGATCAGGCCCTGTATGTGTTCACAGGAGCACTGTCACTATAAGCACTTTGAAAGGGACTTTAATTTATACGCAATGTTAAAATGTGGGTGTAGTAGGCTAGCAGTATCATCTTGAAACATCTTAACCTTGAAAGCAGGTGGCTCGTTTCCCTACCTGGAAATAAAGGAAATAGGGAGGGGCACTCTCTTGAGAGGATCTAGTGGATGGGCTGAGCAGACCTGAGATAGGAACTATAGGAGCAGCTAAGCTTGGGAGAAGGCTTCTGCTGACTAGTGTGACTAACTTGGCTAATGCCAGACCTGAGGCAGGGCGTGAAGTTGGGAAGATGTTGGCTTGCAATGAGTCAAAGTTAGCTGTGGGGAAGCTTGGGGGTGCCGAGGTTTCCGGTATTATCTAGATGTTGGGCTATCTAATCTGACTGAGCTAAACCTGCATAAAACAAGTGTCTGGCTGGGGAGAGGTTGAGGAGTGAGAAGTTACTTGTAAGTGAACAAAAATAGTCTCTCTTCTGCATTTTTCTACCTTTTCAGAACTGGAAGGTCCCGGGTGGGATGCTAGTGGGTAGAAAATCAGTGGAGCCCTGGGTAGTAGTAACTCCTTGGGAGTTTTACTTATCTCCTATCTCCTCCCCTTCTCTGTGCACAGGAGGAGCTGTAGTCTCTAGGCTGATTTCTTGGCTTCTCTGAGTCCCTCCCTGTTGCCAGGCTGCAGCTTGCACCTAGGTCTCATTAAGGAGAAAGTGAGACTGTCATGTACAAATGAGCAAGGAGAGACCAGCCCTACCCTCCAAGTGAGATCCTTTCTAGCTGTTATTGGTGGTCTAAGCCAGCAGCTAAAGAAATCCTTTTAAATAAGGATATTGAGTGGAAGGTAGTGTGTGTGTGTGTGTGTGTGTGTATTGAAAGCCCTTTAGCTTTTCCCGTCAATTTCCAGAAAGGAAAAGCAATAAGAGCAGGTAGCATGTTGAGACCTATAACTGTTCTTGTATGATGTTCTGATGTGTCAACTACAGCACCTTGACCTCCTCAGGGCCTGGAAGCTAGTCTTGGCGACTAGATAGCCACTGAAGGGGAGAACCTCCTGCAAAGCCTCTGCTATACAACCCCCATCTTGGTATGCAGGCGGCGGAGTCCCCCTCAGTGCACCAGAGGCTGGTGCCACCAGGCTTGGAGACCTCCTGGATTACAACTGGGAGGGCTGGGGGGACCCTGTGGCACTTGGCTGGCACATGGGGCTCTCTATCCCTCATGTCCCCCATCACGGCCTCTAGGAGGTGAGGGCAGCCCTACCGCCCACCTCTTGCATTTTTCTTGAATGGATCCTGCAGAAGGGTGCTCCCCAACCCATTCCTCAGGTCAGCCCTTGGGACCTTAACATTTGGCCTCTGTCCCGTGAGCCTCCCTGGTCCCCTGCCCCATTCACCATCTGAGGGCATGTCTACTTACCTCCAGAGCAATCGATCCAGCGGGGGTCGATTTATCGTGTCTAGTGAAGATGCGATAAATTGACCGCCGAGCACTCTCCTGTCGACTCCGGTACTCAACTGGAGCGAGAAGTACAGGTGGAGTCGATGGGGGAGCATCAGCAGTCGACCTACTGCAGTGAAGACACCGGGGTAAGTAGATCTAAGTACGTCGACTTCAGCTACGTTATTCACTGAAGTTGCGTAACTTGCGTAGCTGAAATTGTGTAACTTAGACCGATTTCCCCCCCCCCCCCCGGCCTCAGGTGGCTGCGAGGCAGGGTCTGGTGGCTCCTCCCCTTAGTCTGGGGGGAGGAGCCTTTAGATGTGGGTGGGCACAGAACTTTAATAGGTGCAGTGCCTTGAAGGTGTAGGCTATAAGTGAGCACAGCTGAGAGCGAGCAGCCTCATTCTTCTTTGCCTTGAATCATTCGGAGTTATTTGCATTTGTGCAACATGCTGACCTTGTGATGGGCCCAGGGATGCGTGATGCCAAACAGTAGTGCAGCATTGGCCCAAAGGTCTCTCTTGGTACAGTAAATTAAAGGAATCTAGGATCTCGCCTGTAGTCTCTCAGCTTTGAGCATTCTTTTTCCGCTGTCATTTGAAAATGGCTGTTATATTTCTCGTTCCCAAGACTCATTGCTGCTCCCACCCAAACCCCACATTGAAAAATGGGATTGATTATGTCCCACTCCTTCTGACTCCGCCCAGATGCTGGGCAGATGGGCTGTAATCCGAGATGGGCGTTGGTAGGTGCACAAAGATTGATCTCTGGAAATTTCTATTGCACAAGTTTGTGCAGTTGTCCTTTACTGGTGACTCCTCAGTGTGAATGTTTGGTGGAACCATTTGGATTTTCACACATTATTTGATAACTTCAAAGGATCTTGACTTCACCAAACTGTTGGCAATTGGCATTTAGTGGGAGGAAAAAATCTGGCCTGTATATATAACCTTCATGAGGAACTTCTCCAACTAATAGTGCCTTCTCATTAGCTCTGGAATGAAAGTGCTCCTTCGTTTTCTTTTAAGTATTCCATCAATTCAAAACTATTGGCTCCTCTGGAGCTGGCTTTTCTGCACAACGCTTTGCTTTTGGGGGTTGGATGTGGTGCTGTGCATGCACACACTAGAAAACTCCAGGTATATTCCAATGAAAGCTTCCGGCAGCAGCGTTTATATCTTATTGTGTGCAGCGGAACAAGATGGGCTTGACTCTGTACTGCTGCACTGTAGCTAAGAACAAGGGTCTTGGCAAGCGATGAACTAGGTTCCATCTCATCTGGGCTTAGAAATTCTGGTTTGAAGGTGCCAATGCCTGAGAGGGCAGGTGGGGGAAGCAGCACAAAGAACCTCCCTCGTATATAAGGGGCAGTCGTAATCGTAATGTAGAGTGCAGGCGCTGGGCACCTGTAAAGGAGCAGGAAGGAGTGGGTGAGGGTGGGGCTGCGTTGCCACAGGAGCCAGAGAGGGTCAGGATAGTGGGGCTTCTGCAGCCTAGGTTGCCGGGGAAAGAATTTTAGCCAAGTCACGTACGCTGCTTTAGTATGGCCAGTGGTTTAATGCCAGGACGTGGCTCTTTAGGAATGTCCACGTGCAAGCAAGGGTGCGATTGAAGGTGTTCGAGGGCTTTCCCTTCACCCTCCCACTTCCCAGGTTCTTGTCACACAGACAGCAAGCAGCAAAAGACCAGAAGTCCGAAGCGCAGACAATGCAATGTTTATTGGAGTTAATTTCCAGCAAGCATGATTCCAATTTTCCGACTTCCTGTTTGACCCCAGTTTGTATAGTCATATTCTCAGCTATACCTTATCCAATCATTTTACTGAAATTTAACTAACCATTCCTAACATATTTTAACATAATTCTCTAACCAATTATTTCCCACTACTCTAATTAACGTATACCAGAAAAATTAATTATACAGCAGACAGAACAATTAAAGAACCAGACAGAGACCATACAGATTAATAATAGAGAATTGGGGACCATAAGGACAAAACAAGAAAGAAATGAGGGTTTCACAACCACAACTATTGATAAGTGAGTTCGTGCCAGACAGAAAGCTATCCAACTAAGAAAAGGAGTACTTGTGGCACTTTAGAGACTAACAAATTTATTTGAGCATAAGCTTTTGTGAGCTACAGCTCACTTCATCAGATGCATTCAGTGGAAAATACAGTGGGGAGATTTATATACACACACAGAGAACATGAAACAATGGGTTTTATAATACACACTGTAAGGAGAAAAAGAAAAGGAGTACTTGTGGCACCTTAGAGACTAACAAATTTATTTGAGCATAAGCTTTCGATGCATCCGATGAAGTGAGCTGTAGTTGTAGGAATGCATGATAGAGATCTTGTAGGTGTTTGTCTCTGTCTGAGGGGTTGGAGCAAATGCGGTTATATCGTAGAGCTTGGCTGTAGACAATGGATTGAGTGGTATGATCTGGATGAAAGCTAGAGGCATGTAGGTAGGAATAGCGGTCAGTAGGTTTCCGATATAGGGTGGTGTTTATGTGACCATCGCTTATTAGCACCGTAGTGTCCAGGAAGTGGATCTCTTGTGTGGACTGGTACAGGCTATTTGCTCCAACCCCTCAGACAGAGACAAACACCTACAAGATCTCTATACCCACCTGCTGAAGTGAAGAAACAGATTGACAGAGCCAGAAGAGTACCCAGAAGTCACCTACTACAGGACAGGCCCAACAAAGCAAATAACAGAACGCCACTAGCCATCACCTTCAGCCCCCAACTAAAACCTCTCCAACGCATCATCAAGGATCTACAACCTATCCTGAAGGACGACCCCTCACTCTCACAGATCTTGGGAGACAGGCCAGTCCTTGCTTACAGACAGCCCCCCAATCTGAAGCAAATACTCACCAGCAACCACACACCACACAACAGAACCACTAACCCAGGAACCTATCCTTGCAACAAAGCCCGTTGCCAACTCTGTCCACATATCTATTCAGGGGATACCATCATAGGGCCTAATCACATCAGCAACACTATCAGAGGCTCGTTCACCTGCGCATCTAGCAATGTGATATATGCCATCATGTGCCAGCAATGCCCCTCTGCCATGTACATTGGCCAAACTGGACAGTCTCTACGTAAAAGAATGAATGGACACAAATCAGACGTCAAGAATTATAACATTCAAAAACCAGTTGGAGAACACTTCAATCTCTCTGGTCACTCGATTACAGACCTAAGAGTGGGTATCCTTCAACAAAAAAGCTTCAAAAACAGCCTCCAACGAGAGACTGCTGAATTGGAATTAATTTGCAAACTGGATACAATTAACTTAGGCTTGAATAGAGACTGGGAATGGATGAGTCATTACACAAAGTAAAACTATTTCCCCATTTTATTTCTCCCCCCCACCCCACCCCCCACTGTTCCTCTGATATTCTTGTTAACTGCTGGAATTAGCCTACCTTGCTTGTCAGCATGAAAGGTTTTCCTCCTTTCCCCCCCCTGCTGCTGGTGATGGCTTATCTTAAGTGATCACTCTCCTTACAGTGTGTATTATAAACCCATTGTTTCATGTTCTCTGTGTGTGTATATAAATCTCTCCTCTGTTTTTTCCACAAAATGCATCCGATGAAGTGAGCTGTAGCTCACGAAAGCTTATGCTCTAATAAATTTGTTAGTCTCTAAGGTGCCATAAGTACTCCTTTTCTTTTTGCGAATACAGACTAACACGGCTGCTACTCTAAAACCTGAAACCTGACAGTGAGAGAAGGCCCACACGCAGGCAGACTGTGATTTTGACTCTTTGTTTTTATACCCCTGTAACTAGCTAAGTGATAAAAATACACCTAAATTTTTAATTATAGGCCTTTACAGACAGGCCTGACTATCTATATTCTAACAGTAGGTACACCAGCCTTTGCTTTAATCTAGCGAGAATGGGTGGTAATAGTAGTGTAGACTTGGTGGCACAGGCATCAGCATATGCTTGCAACTAGGGTAGAAGTGTGCTGGGACCCTGGGGGTATGTACTGTGGTTGCTAGCCTGGGCTGAAGCCTGAGCTGCCATGTCTATGCTGCTGCAGTTCCTTGTGTTGGCTAGATGAAAGTTAGCCATACCTGGGCTATCTGTGCTACAATCACTCCACACAGTGTAGCCACACCCTTAGACCGATTCCAGCAAGCTACTGTGTGAATCCTCTTCTTTCCTGATGCTCATACAAGTGCTTGTGGCTGCTCCAGTAAAAATTCCAGCCTAAAATGCCCGATTCCCTAAGGGAAGTGGGATCAGTCCAAGAATAGATCCGTGGGAAAGCCCTGTAGGAACATTCTTTTGCCGGTGCCATTGAGAAGAGCTTAGGTACATCTTGCCCAAATGGAGCATAATTGGTGCTAAACCCCCTCTTCTCCTCCATGTCTATTTGCCTGTGCACTTCACATGTGGACATAGAAGAGATGGTTCATGAACAATACATTCTGTTCAGGGAAGACTTAGCTAAACTCATCCTGAGTACAAAACTCCATGTGAACAGCACATAATTACTTCTGAGCTGGGCATTACTGAGTGTAGTGCTCATAAAGCATCTATAATGTATGGGATTTACTCACACTCTAGTACATTTGAGCTCTGAGTAATCTCACTTCAAACTGAGGCTGAATTTGAAAATATCAAGGGATTCTAAATCATGAACTGCTATAAAAGTCTTTCAGAGCAACCATACCCAGTATTGTTTCTAAGCCCTCTTCAGACAATGCAACTTTATATTAAGCTGTTTATCAAGAAGTCTTTTTAGAGCTGCTAGGGAAAGTAAGGATTTGAATTGTCTGAACGGTGATATAAAGAAGCAGTTTGATGGCACTTGCTTTTCAGGCTGGTCCATTTAAAAAAATAGACTGTCACTTTCTTTAAGAACTGACGGAGAAATCTTGTCTCCATTGAAATTGATGGAAATCTTTTCATTGACCCCAGCAGTGTCATGGCTTCACCTCCAAGTGTTTTCCTAAGCATTAATTGCCTCAGGTGAAATGCCCACTGAAGTCTCCGGAGACCTTGTTTGCATCAAGATCAAGGGCCAGGTTATATTTTTCTGTGCCAAAGTCAATGAGGGAGAGATAGGGGAAACTCTGTAGGGGTCTCCGGATGGTATTTCCTGCTATTCCTCCTACAAGGGAAAGGGCAGTTTGGGGGCTGTGAAGGAGACTGGAAGGGCACGTTCCTCCAAGGGACGTGTAGGGGACTCTTCATCCGGTACCTCCATGCGGAGGGCCTGGAGGATGGTCAGAACCTTTTTGACAGTTTTTTTCATTGAAATATATTGTCTCGTTAAACCTGAAACATTTCATGGAGACCTATCGATTCTGACAGAGTTTTCACTGGGAACGATTTTGGAGACACCCTGTCCCTCTCTCTGCTGGGAAGTAAGATATTGGCCTTGGATGTGGAAGATTCTGCTCCAGACCAGGGACTTGTCCCTGGATATGTCCCTTTAATGTGAAAATTCTGCTCCCTTTGGTTTCTGAAATTCTAGCAGAGAGAACTTTGGGCCACAGGTAGGATTTTCAAAAGTGCTTGGCATGGACCTACCTCTGCTCCCATTGAAGTCGATGGCTTCAACGGGTCACTGGCTGCAAGGGGACCAAGTTAGGCCAAAGCTGTGGGCTTTCAAAAATGCCAGGCCCTGATAACACTAACGTCTAAGAATTCTTATCTGGATACCTCTTCTTCCTTGTCCCTCACCCCTCACAAAGTCACTCAGCCAGTCATGTTGAGCAGAACTCCACTGCTTCTGTACAGGGCTAGTATGGGTGTAGAATATGGCCCATAGGTGGCTCTTGGGGCTTGGGAAGGCTGCTTTCCTAGGATGGTTCTCCAAGAAGTTGTCTACACTAAATACTCTTGCTGTTTCACCTATACACACTCTCTCTCTCTTCACCTGCCCCATCCCCCCGCCATGTGACTGCAATTATACTGGTATATTCTATTCTGGTTTGGGAACAGAAATAAGATATACCAGTACAAGGTGACTTTATACAGTGAAACTACCTCCGCACTAGGGCTTATACCAGGGGTTGGCAACCTATGGCATGTGTGCCAAACATGGCATGTGTGCCAATATTTAATGGCACGCTGCTGTCTGCCGGACCCGGGCAGACAGCAGCATGCACTAAAAATCCTGCCCGGCTCACTCTTTTCCGCCCCCGCTCTCTCCTTGCAAGGCAGGCAAGCTTCCCCCTCCCCGGCCTCTTCCCCCAGCGTGCTGGGTTCCTGCCCCTCCTTCTCTCCCTCCCTACGGCTGATCAGCTGACAGCCCTTGCTAGGGATGGGGAGAGGGAAAAGTGGAGCCGCAGCATGCTTTCTGCTCCGGGGACCTTGGGGAAGGGGGGTGGAATCAGGGCATATCCCCTCCAGCCCCCTGCCATGAGCCGCTCAAGGCAGGGGGCTGGGAGCACTCCCACGATGCCAGCCCACACCCCCAGCCCTCTTCCCTGACTCCTGCACCTCCCTCATACACACCCAGCCCTCTGCCCTCACCCCTGCACCCCCACACACCCCAGCCCCATGCCCTGACCCCCCCCCCCACAACCACAGCCCTGACTCTGGCACTCCCCACACATTCCCAGCACCCTGCCCTGACTCCTGCACCCCCCAAAAATACCCAGACCCCCCAATGCCCTGACTCTTGCACCCCCCACATCCCCACTACCACCCTGAAACCAAAAGGGAGCTCCTGCAAACACACCACCCCCATTCCCACCTGCACCCCTCGCACCAAATGGGAGCTGCCCAGGTAAGCACTGCACACCCAAACCTCCTGCCCCAACCCTGAGTGCCCTCCCTCATTCTAGCTCCAGGTCAGACCCTGCACCCCAACCCCCAGCCTGCTCCTTCACCCCCAGCCCTGTTCTCAGCACACTCCCACCCTCAGCTCAGTGCAGAGAGAGGAAGAGAATGGCTAGAACCAGGGAGAAGGTAGGTACCCACTCTATGTAGGCAGGGCTGAGATCCCATACTGGCAGCAGGCTGAGCGGGGCCGGCAGCCGGGACCCTGGCTGGAAGGACCCAGCGGATGGAACCCCAGACCAGCAGCGGGCTGAGTGGCAGTGGGCTGAGCCGCTCAGCCCACTGCCGGTCTGGGGTCCAGGCCCCGCTCTGCCCACTGTCGGCCTAGGTGAACGGAACCCCAGGCCGGCAATGGGCTGAGTGGGCCGGCGGTGTAAGATCAGCATTTTAATTTAATTTTAAATGCAGCTTCTTAAACATTTTGAAAACCTTGTTTACATATGACAATAGTTTAGTTATATAATATATAGACTTATAGAGAGAGACCTTCTAAAAAATGTTAAAATGTATTATTGGCACGCAAAACCTTAAATTAAAGTGAATAAATGAAGACTCGGCACACCACTTCTGCAAGGTTGCCAACCCCTGGCTTATACCATATAACTAGACTGGTAAGAAGTCACATCCCCTAACTGATATAATTAGCAGAGTTACTGGTATAATGTAGACTAGCTCTAAGTCTCACCCTCGGTATGCTGTGGCTAGTTTCTAAATAACTTTGGCCTGCCAAGCAGTTAAATCCCATCAGTGGTCTTTAAAATCTCTGTGTCTGATAATCCTCCTTTTACGTTGCCTACAGTAGTTCTCATTGCCTGAGGTACTGTATTGATTAAGCCACATTTTGCAGCAGTAAATGTATGTAGAATATTAATAGCTTCCACTCTGAACAAAAGGCTGTAAATTAATGGGTGCGTTTTGTTGATCTCGTAAACCAGGAGTGCTTGGCCTACAACCTGTAATGTTCCTCCCACAATCATATATTTCAGTTTCAATGTCTATAAAATGGTTGGGTTCAAATTTAAAAGCGGTGACAGAGGATGAGCACGTCTCTATAACTTGTGACAACTGGGGAAAAGGGGTATAGTTGGGACATGCAAAGGCCACAGATTGCTGGAAAATCAAATGAATACATGACAGAACAGTAGTTCTTTGTGGAGCTCTGTGGAGTTTAATCAATGTCACAGCCATTGGAAGTGATTAATGTGTCCCCCACTACCACCCCAATTAGCTGCTTTTCTGCAGCTTCAAGTGCTACAGGGTCTGGGAACAAGTGGAGAAGAGCACAACTGGGGAGCGAGGAGTTGAATTAGGAGACCTAAATGCCAGAATGGCAAACTTTGATCACATTTCAATTTCTTACTGAAGTGAATGTAGCCTGGTCTGTATGATGAGCTCTCAGCACTGTGTCTAGTTGCAATACAAGGTGGGTTGGTTTCTTTTACTAGTTTTGCTAACACGTTCAGAAGAACTGCTCAGGGCTATTGCTAGAATATTTTAGGAAAGTCTCAGGCAATAATCTATAATGGGCAGACACATTAACATTAGTATTTTCATGCCACGAACACTGGAGTCCTTAAGTATTTGGAATGTTAATCTTTTTATTTTTGTTCATGATTTTCAATCATTGCTGTAAATGCAGACTGTAATAGAGAGCCATCAGGTCACAACATTGTCACATCAACATCCTCAGGGCTTTCCCTGTGTAGTATAATCCAACAGTTTTGCTCATCCTGTAGGTTTTTATTGTTTATGCTTTAGTATGACCAAAACCACTCTTTTTGCAGTTCGAAGGCTGTTCTTATTACCTGGGATCTTAAAATCATCAAGGCACAATCCAGCAAGCCCTGGCTCACATGAATAGCTCTTGTTCCTGTGAGGAGTCCTCCTAAAGCCAAAGGAGTTATTTGCTTAAGTTAGGGCCTGCAGGATTGACAGTGTTCCCTCAAACCTCTCTCAACTAGGAATGCACTTGTTTCATAACAGAGACTTGGGGGCACTTGGGTAAAGGAATCTCTCTGCCTAACTACTTCCTGCTCCCTTATTTTGCTTCTTCCCTTCCCCCATTCCTCTTCTATCATAAACTATCATGCACAATATCCTTTTGGTCTGAAGATCAGCATCATTCTGCAAAGGAGTCATTAGCATGTGACCAGTGTGTCTATCCACTCTTCTCAGAACCAAGGGCATGATCCAAAGCCCATTTGAGTCAACGGAAAGACCAATGACGTGAATGGACTCTGAACCCGGCACTAGGAGGACGACCTTCAGGATGCAAGAGCTACCTGAGCCTTGATGATTTCCGAAGAGCTACTTAAGCAATTATGCTGCCTTAGCTTTTGTTCAAGTCTCTGAAAATTCACAGTCCCGGCCTCAACCCAAGTTGATAGAGTAAAATGTCTTATTGTTCCTCTTTCCTTCAGAAAGGCTTCCCCTCTCTCAATGTGAGGAAGAAACACTAAAAGGTATCAAGAGAGCACTCGGGAGGGCAGCAACAAACAGGTCAGCAATCTACAGTGCTATTCATTTGCAAGGATTCACACTAGTCACAGAGAAGTGACACGTTCCTTAGCTGATTGCTAATCCCCTGAGTCCTCCTGTGTGAAAAATTATTAATCTTGCCACTCAATTTGCATTTGAAATCTGTGATAGGGGCAGGAAGTACCTAGACACTTGCACTGCAATTTTTTCTGTATGTCATCCCTAGCTAAAGATGCACAATGCTGAAGTGCAATCACTCATGGCTTGTTGCATTCCTCAAGATAGAGAAGAGATGGGACTTAGCTGTAATGAATATAGAGGTGACTTCTCATGTTTCTATCTGCATTCAGCAGCCTCTAATTCTCATGGATGTGCTACTCCAATAGGCTTGATTCTGCCAGATGCTGAGCATGCTGATTCTGATCCACAAAGTACTTAAGCATGTGCTTAATATTAAGCACATGAACAATTCCATGCCTGGGGCTGACATGCTCAGCACGTGGCAGGATTGAGCCCATACTGACTCATAGCTTCTGCTACCATCCTAGTGTCACCTAATAGAGAGATCCCAGGAATAAATTTAGATGACCCAGTCCTACAGTCCTGTCCTGGCACACTCAAAACACCCACTGAAATCTCATCTATTCTATAGAGGTTTTTGTACTGCCCTAAGGAAACCAATTTAATATTAAAAATACCAAAAATAAATGTGAATCCTGACTTGTACATGGGATTTCATGCTTCCTGGTGCTTTCATACAAGTAAGTAGCCATGTTCTGAAAGAAGCGGGCCATTGAGAGGCATGAGCTGTTTTTCACACCGATGTCACATATGGTAGGTTAGGGGATAGGAGATCCTAAAGAGCTATCAAGGGCTGTTTTTAGTGTTCTGGAGAAATGGTTTAAATTTGACCTTTACTGTTAAATTTTATGCCTGAGGTAAATTAGAAATGTTAACAGCACTTGTTCCTTTATAGGAACACAGTCATGACTACATTGTCTCATTCAGTCCATTTTTTTAAAAGACATTTACAGTGTAACTAAGGCAAAGAACCTCTTCTAGATGTTACAAACTGCAGCTCTAGTCATGGACAAGCAACAGCCTTTTAATGGCAGCATGATTAATGCAAGACAAATATTGAGCATATGATCAGAGCCAGCATTGCTCAAGAGTTAAAAATCCAAGTGAATGTGGTGAGGCTGATTGTGTGGGGGGTGTAACTCTTCTCCTGTGGTGGAAGAACTGGGCCTGAAGCGTTGGTGAATTGTATTCGTGAATCCTGAGGGCTGGGGAATTGGAAAGAATCCATCTGGGCTGAGAGATGGAGTCTTGAGCTGAGTTTTTCTAACATGATTTTGGGTGTCCAGGGGCTCTAATATTTCAGAAAATGCTGAGCAAACAGGTCTCAAAATGGGCATTCAACCTAAACACATCCTAGCTTTGAGCTAGTGAAGGAGATTCACACAGCAGGCAGTGGAAATTGTTAGGAAGATAGGGGTGGGCATATGTGGTGAGAGTAGAAGTGGGGTAGAGGAGATGGATATTAAAAGGTCCCCCCCCGTAAGGTTGCAGTTCCTATTAATCTCTTACTAGTATGAACCTCCCCCCCGAAAGCAATGCCAGTTGACAATGAACGGCTGTTTCACTCATCCTCACTTAAAAGGAACTTTGGATCTCAGATGACCTTATGTGCTGTCTGGATCTCTGAGGCTGGAAGTTGGTGGAGAGAAATAGACTATTCTGTGAATGAGCAGACCTGCCCTGAGGAGTGGAGGAGAAGGGCGTGTCACAGAAACAGGCAAATGGATAGGGATGTTCTGGTAAGTGCTAGAAGAAGCAAGTCTAAGGATTCTGCATGAACTGTTAGGCACATGGTATTTCACAGGAGCTACTTGAGCCTCTGCTTCCAGCTGAGCTGAGCAGCCGTCAAGTATAAAAAGGGGCCTGGTGAAGGCACTGCAGAGAGAGCTTTAGAAACCAGCTTGACACTTGGGATGAACCTCTTCCTGACTGGAAGACTGAAGAGGTAGCTTATGGTGCTAATGCCCACATAGGCAGAGCTTCCAGGTAGGCAGCATTATCATTTCTGTAGTACTGTGATTTGAACATGGTATAAAAGGGTTATTATGGGCTTAAGAGATCAATTAATCTGCCTGCTTCCACCTGGAGGTGGGCCTGGACTGATTAGAAATAAAGCCCAGCTGGGGGGAGAGTAGGGGCTAGCTGCCTTTCCATAAGAGCTGGGTGAGCCAAGTCAGGGGAAGCAAGACCTGGGAGAGGGTCTGGTAAGTAGCCTGAAAGGAAGAAGAAGCAGAGCAGACAGGCTACTGCAGGGGTGAGCTGGCAACCTGACTGGAGACAGGGGCCTTGAGGAGCTGTAACCTGTCTGAGTCCCTGAGCGAGGGGAGGAGTGTGTCAGTCTCTGGACAGTGTGGCTGTTGAAGGACAGGAGCCTAAGACAAGCGTGGGGACAAACTGTAGTAAATGAGATGCGCTTGTGAGGAAGAGGCAGCCAGCTTAGCCTAGCCAGGCTGAAGGTTTGGGTTTTTGTGTGTGAGTATTTTCATTGGACTTCAATAAAGGACGTGAAGCCTCCAGAAGGGGTTAGATGCTGTAAAGTGGTGTGGCTGAAGTGTGCCCAAAGAAGGTGGGAGAAACTGAGGTAAGAGGTGCTGCAATAGGAGGGGGCATGCTGGGGTGTGTTTGCCACAGGTACTGATTGCAGTATTCTACTAGTAGAGGGTGGAGTTTTTGTTTTTGTTTTAAAATACCTTAAAGGAATCAGAGCAACTAACTAGAGTTTTCAAAGGTAGTAGTGACTGATGGGAAGGCTTAGCGGTGAGGGCCGGAGATGGCCCTGAGTGAAGTCTGACAATTTGGAATTTGTGGAAGTTTGGGTCTAGGTCTTCGTCTGAACTCTGTGGCTTGCACTCACCTCTAATGAGGACTCTTCATCAATTATCACGCCTGAGAGCTGAAATTCTAGGTGCAAAATTCTGCTCCCTGTGATGCAGGAGCAGCTGCAACCAGGTTGGTTGGGTTGCCCTATATAACTGAGAGCAGAACCAGACTCAAGTTGTTTGCTTTCAAGTAAAGGTCAATTCAAAATCCACAAGGAAGGGAAAAAATAAACTAGCACTAGAGGAACATGTTTGCTCAATACATATGCTGAAGAGTTCTCTGCCAAAAAAGGGGTGTAATCTGCTCCAGGATCCAGCCCAATACCAACATGGGAGCCCTGTTGCAATACACTTACTTTGAAATAACACTTGCATGGACCAATGACTCAGTGCTGAGATTGTTTCCTCAAACCTGCAGTGATCTCATGGAAGACATGCTCAGCCAGCACTATGCAAGCTCACAGAATTAAGGGGCTGTAAAGTTTTTGCTCCCCATCTCCAAATCCCTACTCCTGGCCTTTAAAAGAGTCCTTTCAAGATTTGCACCATGCCCTTGAAATGGATCCAGTTCTGGATGTGGAGACAGTGCAACACCCAGAGCACCAACGTGATGTGTTCTTGCTCACTTGTGTTACTGAGTAATCATTACCACTAGTTTTAGTTTGTAGTGATTCTTTATCCTGTAATTCTGCATTATCAGTGTGGTCACTGCATGCTTGCAAGTAGCACACTCCTGGAACCACAAGACACCTTGGTTCTAATTTTAGCCTTAAATGTTCATGGCCAGAAAAAGAATGTGAGTTTGTCCGATGATAACTTAGTCTAGAGACTATGCTAGCAACAGTGACATGGATCTTCAAATAGAGATGTATGAAATCTAATTCCATAGCACAGTTTGGATTCAGTCATGTGGCATTTAGATGACTTAAGAGGCTGGTTAAGATGTTGAAGATGCACACTGAATTAGGCAAAAAATGAAATCTTATTCAGTGTTCATGGAGCAACAGAACAAAGAATCCTGCATGACTCCTACCAAGGAGAGCTGAAGATCTTGGATTTGAAATTAGCACACATCCTGTGTCAGTGTGTGGTGGCTTTTTTTTGTTTTTGTTTTTTTTGTGCTCTTTTCTCTTTCTCCCCCACCCCACCCCTTCCTGGTAGGATTCAGGTGTGTATAAAGAGGCCTGTGGTCTGCAGTCCATTATAGAAGACAGTGTGATATAGGAAACCAGCAATAAGAGAGAGGCAGCTCAAAGTTTGAGGTAGCAAAAGGAGAGGAGCAGGCTGATAGAAAAATCCTCATTAAAATTAAAAGCCTTGGAAAGTAGAAAAATAACATCAAAAGAATGGAACATAAAACATTATATCTAGAGTACTGGCAAAAAGACAAAAGAATTAGTGTTGCCAGTTCATGCTTTGTGTGAAGAAATGGTAACTTATTTCCCTGAGACTTCTGAGCAACAAAACCTGACAATTGGAGACTGCCAAAGAGGTGGGGTTTTGTTTTAATGAGCACCTTCTACATCTCAGCTACTGTGGAGAAACCAGAGTCCATAGAGCCTTGTGGAGCATCGGCAAATCACGCTTTGCATCTGAAAAGCAAACTACAGAGTGGAGTCACTAATATTGTTATATAAAAATGCAATTTTTATAAGGATGAGAACAAAACCTAATTTTATGGAAAAACAAAGCCGTGGAGCCCAATATAGACAGACAACAGCGTAGGCATCTGTACAGAATATTAATTGCTTATCCCCATTTAAAATACTTCTCCCGATCATTTCTCTGGGGATCCTTTTGAATCCAGGAAGCTGTTGGAGCTCGGGAGAAGGAGCTCTTAAAGAAAAGAGGAGAATATTTCACCAGACTGTATTTTCAAGGGCAGGAGCGGAGTTAGGAAGAGAGGATTGAACATTTCACTGCAGAGAAGGGGGTGTAGGCTGACTTTGAGCAGAATATCAGATTTGAGACTTTTGTCAGGGGAATGGGTGGTATTTATGCTACATTGCAGCTTGGTTCTCCTGGTCTTGCCCGTTGCTTACAACTCTGAATTGGACAGCTGCCTGAACTCTGTGGTCTGCTCTCGTGCATAGTATTCGGGGGAGGGAGGAGAAAGATTTGTTCTATACTGAGTTGAGAAGAGGGGGCAGGTTTGCCTGTTTCCTCTAGCCACACCGAATAATGTGTTACTATCAGAAATGTTCAGTCTCCTCCCACCCTCCTTTCCAGGTGGTGGAGTCTCAACCAAAAGGGCCAGCTTCAAACTATCTAGGGGTTCCTATGGATAACTTTTGTCTCTAGTCCCCACCCAGAAACTTGGGAAAACTAAATAAATATTCTCTTGGAAATCCGGGGTAGCTGATATCTCCCCACTCATAAGCCGAGTCAGTGAATGAAACAAAGAGAATTTTCTGGGGAGGAGGGGGAAGAAGGGGACACAGAATAAACTTGGGGAAGCCAATAATCAACTATATATTCAGACTCCCAACCCCAGGGTATCTTGGCAATAGTCTTAAATTCAGTCCTCCACTCATGGGAAGAACATCTAATCAAGTAGTGTGCTTCTGAAATAGCCACTTTCCTTCTCCACTGTACCCCCACTTTCTGTTTTGTTGTCTGGACTGGCAGTGGTCAGGCAGATCCCTCTCCAACCTGTAAGCGAAGAGCTCCCTGGCCTGCTCTGGGGGATCCACCACTTAATGCTTTGGTAGTGATGGGAGGTGGGGGGGGGCCCTCAATGGAGTTCTTCAGCTATGCTGCTGTCCTCTGTGGCTTCAGCAAAAGCTGCCTCAGACTTCGCAGCTGCCCCTGCACCATCAGCCACCTCTTAACAAAAGCTTTCTTTTCATATGCCTTCAGAGAGGGACAGTCCATGTATCAGACCCTGGACAGAGTCCTTGCCACCAGGAATGTTCTCCCACCAGAGATAAGTCCCCTGCTGTCTACCTTTGTCCAGGCTCTGCTGCCTAGCCATGCTAGAGTGTAGTTTTGACCCCTCACCCCAGGTATGCTTGATGCAGTTCTCATGTACATTTGTTAAAATGCTGTTATCCCAGTCAGGTATTACCCCCCCAAAGTTAAAAATTAACTGCATTTTGACTAACGTTCCCCCAAACTGTGTCAGAACCAAATGCAAATGCAGCCTGGCCCATTCAGTCACTTCTCCTGGCTCCCCAACAGATGCTGGCAAAGAGTTCCCTCCCTTAGGGAGCCTCTACCACCTGCTCTTCCCCCTGTTCACCAACGGGTGTCATTAGTGAACTCCCTTCTCTCTAGGCCACTTGGCTTACTCCAAATATCATTCATGTTTTGTGTAATTAAAATCACATAGCTGGATCCCTTTGTCCATTCTCCTGTGTACAATACTGCACTCCTGGTGCTACAAACAGACCTTGAAATGACAAGGGACCTAATCCTGAAGTTTGTGGCAATTGCAATAACTGATCAGGCAATGTACGATGCCCAGAATATTACCCTCCCTCACAGTACAATGCCAAAACTTAATTGCAAGCATTGGCAATGTTCGCAAATACAGAGTTGCAGTATGTGTGGGATTGGGTGGGAGCAGCGCTGAGGTTTATTATGTTGCGTCATCTGTTGTGTGTTGCATTTGTGAAGGGCAGAAGCCCATTCCTTGTGGTGATGTGCCCTGTGGTGTATGCCCATTAGGTTATCACTAAGAGGTGCCCTGTAACTTGTATTTCCTTACCTTGTATTTCTGTGCTCATGGAATAAATAAGGTGAAATCCACAAAAAGTATCGAATCTCAAGGCTGAATTTCCTCTTTTCTTTCCATAAATGTCAAGGGAAATCCTGCCATATGTCGTTTCCCTTTCTTCATGGATCAGTGGCTCCCCTGGATTAAAGGGAAGTCAAACAAGATACAACTGGAATCTTGATTCTTTTTTCCAGAAGGGTTGACCTTGATAGAAATAAACTTTATCTTTTTACTATGGGGAAATTACATTGAACTTTAATTGGCTTGTCATAGCTAATATTTCTGCAAATTAACACAATCCAGTCAAGGCTTATCTCTCTTTTTTCTCCTCTGCTTCTCCTCCTCTTTACACCCCTTCCCCCCCCCCCCCATGAATCCCACAAGAAGAAATTTTGCACTAAAGGGGATCTTGGCAGCTACAATAATTTAAATCTCCCCATAAACAGTTTAGTCACACATGGAGGACTTAACACTCTAGAAACATGGTAACCCTGTCAGTGCAAATGAGATGCAAATGTAACCAGTGGGTTTTCCTTCCACATTCCAGACCTTTGAACCTGGGTCCAAGGGATTACAAGAGCAGCCAGAACTCTCCACCTGGCAGCCTGCTAACAATAGCTGACCCAGGACCAGCCCCAGTTTGAGGCTCTGCCCCGACAGCCCATTGGCAGAGTCCCAGAGCAGCTGACTGGCCCTTTGGCCCCACTTAAGCCAGCAACAGGGAGCTGTCTGAACAACTGGGATCCACTGTGCTCAGGACTATGTGCCTGCTGACACCAGCTCCACCGGCCTCGCTTGGCTCCTGATCCTTGGTTTGTCCGTCGCCTCTGACTCGTGGTTCTGATCTCCAGTTTCTCTTGCTTCTGACCTCCCAGTATCCCAACCCAGCTGACTCCTGACTGAGGACTGCAGCTCTGAGCATTAGGTCTGGCTACCCATGATCTGGCCCTGACACCCCTCTTCCATCTGGAAGGCAGAGGAGAGTGAGGCTTAGCTGTTGGTTTTAGCTCCTTAAATTGATACATCTTTGGGATCTACACAATGCGGAGCTAGACACACAAGTCAGTGTAGGGACAACAAACTCCCAGGCCTCATGCCTCCTATGGCCAAGGCTCTAGGATTTTTGCCGCCCCAAGCAAAAAATCTTTTGGCTGCCCCTGCTTTTTTTTTTTGTGCCCCCCCCAGCTCCGCCCCTTCCCAACCCCTTCCCCAAATCCCCAGCCCTGCCTCCTCCCTGGGGCTTGCCACATTTCCCCCCTCCTCATTACTTCCTGCGGCTCCCCCTGGCAATCTCCCGCCCTAGCTCATCTCTGCTCCCCTGAACACATTGCTGCTCCGCTTCTCCCCCAACCCTCTCAGGCGAGGGAGAGGCAGCGCGTTCAGGGGAGCAGGCAGACCGGAGAGGAGTGAGGGTGGGGGGGGAGCGCAGGAAGTAATGGGGTAGGTAGAGGAACTGCTCCCTGCACCAGCTCACCTCCGCTCCACCACCGCCGCCTTCCCCGAAACAGCTGTTTCACGTGCGGCAAGCCTGGGTGGGAGGGGGGAGAAGCAGAGCGGTGGCAGTGTGCTCAGGGGAGCAGGCGGAGGCAAGCTGGGGGCGGCGGGGGCACATTTCTAGGGGCGGCATGGCCGGTGCCGGAATGTCGCCCCTAGAAATGTGCCGCCCTCAGTACCTGCTTGTTTTGCTGGTGCCTAGAGCCGGTCCTGCCTATGGCATGCTGCCCCAGCTCCCCTTGTTTTGGGGAGGGGCCATTCTGCAGTATAACGCTTATTTCCAAGTTTCACTCTTATGGAAAAAGTCCCGTAGCCGCAAGAGTGGTCAGAGGAACCATCCAAGGGCTCAGGTGAGTTCTGAGTTTGTGGAAAAATACTCCTTTAAAATATTGTGAGGGCAGCTCAAACCCCCTATTCTAAAATAACAGCACAGAGAAACAGCCATTGTGTGTGTGTATGTATGTACAAGAACATATATTCATCTTGCATCATATGATACATGGAGCTGGCCAGAAAATAGAAATCCCTTTCTGTGGAAAAATCCTTTTGAAACTTTTTTTCATCCCAAACTGGGACAAAGTCAAATGCGAAAATTTTTCACATGAAGGGATTTCCTGGAAAAATCCTGTTTTTGGGAGAACCAACGTGGAATCTTTTTAGCTTGCTGGATGCTCGCTTGGAAGACTCTTGACAATTTCACTTTCTCCCTATAGGGAGAAAGCAAAATTGACGAGCTTTCCAGGTGAGCAGCCAGAGCATCGTTCAGATTTTTCTGATTGGGGGGGGGGGAGGAAGGGAAATCCATTTTATTGGAGGGTGGGAGGGGGCGTGAATTAAAATTCTCCCATGGGAAAATTTCTTTTCTTTGCGAAAAGAGCATCTTTTGCCAGACCCATTCAGAGGGGAAAATTCCTGGTCAGATCTAGTGGTATGGTCATTCCCTTGGTAGGTCTCTACCAGCATAGAAATCTTAT
Source organism: Dermochelys coriacea (assembly GCF_009764565.3). NCBI lineage: Eukaryota > Metazoa > Chordata > Testudines > Dermochelyidae > Dermochelys > Dermochelys coriacea. The sequence continues at coordinate 91,753,600 of NC_050076.1, forward strand.
TGCCATGGTCACATTTGATAATGGGGGGGCGGGGGTATCCAGGCACATACCTCTGTGTTATGCAATCCACATGTGCATTTTAGAGAGAGAGGACTGGGGAGTTAAATGTCCACATTTTCTCTTTAATGTTTCAAATGTCTTGATTTCTTTCTGCTCTAGATCCTCAGCTGATTGTAAATTGTCATAGCTCCATTGAAGTAAATGACAACTTACACCAACTGAGGATGTGCCCCATTCTGTGAATGGTCAGACTCCACATCCTGCATTCAATGAGGTATATGTACGGCCACTGGAATAATGTCTGATTCTTACCCCTTGCCTAGGGTTTCCCTTCCTAGTTAAATACTAAAAGGTACATCCCAACCTAAAACATTTCCTGATCTTAATATTTTCCTGTGTGTTTGGGGGGGGGGAAGGGATTGGGGGTCTCTTTCTGTCTCTGCCCTTAGTTCCTTCATTCCCCTTAGAAAGAGATTCTAAGTCTTCTGTGCCTTGGAACGTGGCTAAAAGAATCCTAGCAGAGTAACGTTGTCTCCCCCTGCCAAGTCCTAAAACATGACATCTGCTGAGATTTATTTGTGTTGTCCTCTCCATCTTCCATAGCCTTCATAGGGGACAGCCCCCAAATGTGAGAAATCAGGTTCTTTCCCTGACACTGACATGCCATCCAACTTTGCACAAGTCATTTTACCTTTTTGGTGTCCACTCTTGTCCTTTGTTTTGTCTCTTTATGGTTGGGATTTTGAAGGGGGCTAGAGAAGTTAAGTGCCAAACTCCCTCAGGTGCCTTGGAAAATACCAGCCTGGGATTGTAAACTGTTTGAAGGCAGAGACTACCTCTTGTGTAGCTGTACAATATTTAGCTGAAAGGGACCTTGATCTCAGTTGGGGCCATTAAGCATCACCATAATACAAATAAATAGTAATAAAGAAAAAATTCAAGAAGCTTATTATGTGGGATCCCCTTAAGCACAAATAATATTTTCTATAACCTCAGTTTCATTATTCAAGTTCTCAGTTGTTGTAAATTTTAAATTGTAAAAAATTAAGATTTTTTTAACTGGCATGTCTAAAGGTAACCGTACAGGGATGTTCAGTATTGCTGATTCTGTCACAACAGCCTCAAAAGTGCTACTTTCCAATGGGGGGACTTAAAGGAATGACCCAAATCTACCCCCTAGGCTTTCAGTCTCTTTGGGCAGACGGACAGATTAGGAAACCACTACAGTGGCTGAAATCCTGGTCCCACTGAAGCCAATGGCAAAATTTTGTCCCTATTGAAATCAGTTGGCAAAATTCCCATTAGCTCTAGCATGAATAATGTATTAGTAAGTAGAATTTGCTTTTTATAGTCTATTTGCTGCAGACTTTTTAGTTTAAAAAAAATCCAGTGTGAAACAATGACCTGAGTTGCCTACCTCCACTGTAATAACTGAAGAGAGCAAAGTGGAGAAAGCAATTTGCAAAGCTACACTTGACAGTCATTGTAGCATAACATCATCACTGCAATTATCTAGTAAAAGGTTTGTTCCATTACATTTTTTTAACTGCCTCGTCAAGATGGCTCTACTTGTATCAGGATTTGGTACTCCAAGGAGAGGTTAAGAAAAAATGAATACTAATTCTTTCACTAACCATTGTGAGACAGCCTTCACTTCTCATAATTCATCACGTAGCCTTTTGGTCCTCTAACATGGTAAGCCTAGGGAATCAATAGGCATAAAGTGCTCAAGGGAAGGTAGAATTTGTGAGAGAGAAGCATTGCATATTTATAGCTATAGTACTGTAGCGAGGGGTGGGGATAGAGTCTTAAAATGAAGTGGTACTTTTGAAATAATAGAATAGCAGCATAATTGCCATTATACAAGAGATTATCCATGGTCCTTTACACTTTCTTCACACGACAGTTAGGCTGGTAGTAAAATTACAAGGGGGGAAAGACATAATGTAATAAATTAAAATATGATTTCCAGAGACTCACAGGATGTGTACACTCTTTTGATATCTTATTATTTAAAAACTTTCAGATCTGTGTACAATAATTCACTGGTCCTCTAGTTGTGGATGCTTTTGAAGGGACAGCGGGCTATCCAGCTGAATATTTTATTTCTCTGTGTGAACGTAAATATTTATTTCCTTTGCCTTTTAGCTTGATGGTTTCACATATTACTGCTCTTAAAAAAATAATTGTCCCTGTGAAATGTCATTCTGCTGTAAGATTGAGTATTTATTCTTTTAATGCCTAATAAATTCCTCATACAGATGATCTAACTAGTGTATTTTTGCTGAGAATAAAGGGCCTGATCCAAAACCTATTGAAGTCAAGAGGGGTCTTTGATAAAGTTATGGCTTTCTAGGGTCCTGATTCATGTTTCTCTTTAAGCATGTGAATCAATGGAACTACATGTGCTTAAAGCTAAGTGCATGTTTAGAATTTAATATAGCTATTTTTTATATGCACATAAGGGACTGAATTCTACTGTGTTGTATATTTGCAACCACACTTTCTTGAGTGACTTTGATAAATGAAAGTGGAACTTGCTTCAATAACTATATAAATTAAAACTGCAAATTTTAAACTTGATTTCTCTCGCCTCTAAAGTAGGTAATATAAAGCTGACAGTAAAATTCTCAGGAAAGACTAATCTTATCTCTAATAAGAACCCTGAGACTTGCATTCATTGACTTCTAAATTTCATTCACCCGTCTTTAGTTCATTTTATAGGTGAAATCTCGGGAATAGTAATTCATTGCAGCAGCTCTTGTAATGTTACCAGTGGGGAAATAAGATTTCTAAGAAATTATGCAAATAACTGCTCTTAGATCTTGTCATGTAATGTGGGAGATCAAACTATTTAAAAAGATATCTTTTCTTTGTAGGAGACGACTCTGACTGTGGCCACCCGAATCTCCTGGCTAGAACAGACAAAAATCTAATTTGATATAATAGACGTACTATTTCAAATAAATAGTTTAACTGTTTCTAAAGGAGAAAGTTTCTGTGTCATTTAAAAAACTTTTTTGTCTGATATGCTGATAAATTATTTATTTTGAAACATTGTTTTCCTAGCTCGGCATAATGCCCAAGCTGCCCCCCAAAAGTCACTAGATTAAGCCATTGCCCCATAATGGCTCTTTGAGAAATGTTCAGCTCTAGCTGTTGCTTTGTTGTAGCAAAGAGCTGTGATTCAGACTTCATGCTCTGTTTGCGTTTCAGCTGTCAATGAAAGTGAAAGATGAAGTCTCCCGTTCTCTTGGTTCTTGTGATCTGTACAGTAGTCAGCACAAATTTGAAGCTGGTATCAAAGAGAAATTCTGGTAAGTCTCAGAAAAATGTGATCGTTATTTTATATTTAACAAAGTCTGGCTTTGGCGATCATGTCATAGACCCAATTTTTGTTCTGCATGCATAATCCTTGTTGATCAATTATTTAAAAAGGGTTGTATCCAACACAAACTGCCTGCTAGCTGTGCAACAGGCTAAACGTTGTTGTTTAGCATCGATGGAATTTCTGTCTGCGTGTTCATTGTATTGAAATGTTTTGATATTAAGCCTGAAGTGATTTACCATGAAAAATGCTGATCTGTCAAGCTTATGAGTATCTTAGGCCTTTTTTTTTTTTTTTTAATGGCCCAGTTCTCAATTACACTAAGGTGCTCACACTTTCTTGTGAAAGTATAAAAGGATCTTAAAAGTCAACATGAATTTACATCCACTTTCAGGCTCCTTTACATTCTGGGTGGTGTAAAGGGGCCTATCTGTAAATAAGAACTGGGCCCAAAGTCTATAAAATGTCGTGTGGGTTTGTTTTTTTTTGTTTGTTTTGGTTTTTTTTAAATCTTATGTTGGCTTTAGGCCAGCTATCATCTAGCTTGAAAGAAAAAACCATCTAACCCATAGAATTGGCACTGGCACCAAAAGTAACTTCTTGTCCAGAGGGTTATTTTTACCCAGTGTTTAAAGTCATGATCTGAACCTGCTCTCCTTTCTCAAGCAAAACTTTGACCTCAGAGGGATTCCTGTCTGAGGAGGATTAGGCGTCAAGATCTTGCATACAGTTGTGAATCTTCTGAGATCATAGTAAGTAGGTATGGGATAAAATCGAGCACGTTGTTGAATGTGCAGTATATGCCTTATTCAGTTGATTGTGTCTAAGCTACTTTTCCTCTCTCTGCACTGAGATGAGGGTGGGAGTGTGCTGAGACCAGGGCTGGGGGTGAAGGAGCAGGCTGGGGTGGGGGTGCAGGATCTGGCCAGGAGCTAAAATGAGGGAGGGGGCTCAGGATTGGGGCAGGAGGTTTGGGTGTCAAGCACTTACCTGGGCAACTCCCATTTGGTGCAAGGGGTGCAGGTGGGAATGTTGGTGTGTGTGTGTGTGTGTGTGTGTGTGCAGGAGCTCCCGTTTGGTGCTCAGGGTGGGTGTGGGAGGTGCAAGAGTCAGGGCATGAGATGTGGGGGTGCAGAAGTCAGGGCAGGGGTCTGGGGGTGTGTGAGGAGGGTGCAGGAGTCAGGGCAGGGAGCTGGGAATGTGTGGGGAGTGCCGGAGTCGGGGCTGGAGTGTGTGTGTGTGTGTGTGTGTGTGTGTGAGAGAAAGGTGCAGGGGTCAAGGCAGAGGGTTGGGGTGTGTGTGGGGGATGCACTGGTCAGGGCTGGGGGTGTGGGCTGGCATCGTGGGGTGCTTCCAGCCCCCTGCCTTGAGCGGCTCACGGCAGGGGGCTGGAGGGGATATGCCCTGATTCCACCCCCTTCCCCAAGGTCCCCGGAGCAGAGAGCATGCTGCGGCTCCGCTTTTCCCTCTCCCCCTCTGTAGCAAAGGCTGTCAGCTGATCGGCTGCAGGGAGGGAGAAAAGGAGGGGCAGGAACCCAGCACGCTGGGGGAAGAGGCGGGGGAATGGGGAAGCTTGCCTGCCCTGCAAGGAGAGAGCCGGGGATGGAAAAGAGCGGGCCAGGCCGGGCAAGATTTTTAGTGGCATGTTGCTGTCTGCCCAGGTCCAGCAGACAGCAGCGTGCCATTAAAAATTGGCTCGCGTGCTGTCTTTGGCACGCGTGCCATAGGTTGCCGACCCCTGGTCTAGGTATACTTGGTCCTGCTTCAGCGCATGAGGTGGACTGGATGACCTCTTGAGGTCCCTTCCAGCCTTACATTTCTACAGCGTCTATGAAACCTAAAATATCTGTAGGTATAGTGTCTTCCAGCTGATAGTGTACCACTAGCTATATTTTAGTACATTGATCTTGGCTGCTTTCTTTGACTTATCTTGCAAAAAACCTTGAGTTATTGGCAATTTTTGTCTATCTCAATTCAGGTTGAATATCAGTAGGGGAAAAAATCCTTTAATATATTAGACTGCCTATTGCTAAATTTAACCTACTGGAGTAAATTTCTCATCTGGGTGGGCTAATGTATGCCAAGCATAAGATGAAAGAAAAAATGGATTTAAGACCGAAATATATAGTATCCCTTTATAACTACATGAATATATGTGGCTAGCTTTCTACTTTCTATATGTTTCAGAGTAGCAGCTGTGTTAGTCTGTATTTGCAAAAAGAAAAGGAGTACTTGTGGCACCTTAGAGACTAACAAGTTTATTAGAGCATAAGCTTTCGTGTGAGCTGTAGCTCACGAAAGCTTATGCTCTAATAAATTTGTTAGTCTCTAAGGTGCCACAAGTACTCCTTTTCTTTTTACTTTCTATATGCATTCTTTCTTATACATACCCTATGATTTTTAGGAGCAGAATATTGATTGATTTTTTTTCTCTCTCAATGTATGTGAGAAATGCACTTTCTGTGATTGAAGTATTTGAAGCATAATTGATAACTTTACCCTTTCTGAAAAGGTCCTTTACATTGGAAGAACTACCTTTTGATTGCTTGACTGCATGCAAGGGGTTTCACTGAATGTCATGTGTCAGTCCGAATACATTGCATGGAGGAAAGAACATCAGAGAAGCTGCTATTCTTATTATTTATATTACAGTAGTGTCTAGGAGCGCTACTCATGGACTGGGACCCCGTTGTGCTAGGTGCTGTATAAACACAAAACAAAAAGACAGTCAAGAAGCTTACAACCACATATAAGATCAGGGATGACCGACCAATACAGACAGCAAGAGGAGTGCAGGGAAACAGATGATACGGTCAACTTGACAGGTAGTAGTTTCAGCAGAAAACAGCTTGACTGTCAAGTTAAATGGTTCAAGGCTGTAGAATCTGTTGTCTGAATAGGTTTGGCTGAATCATTACTGGAATTGTCTAGTTTTAGATTTTTGGCTCAGAACTAATCCTGAGAACTACAAAATCCTATATTTCATCACCCTTGAACTTCTAAGTGTCTTAAATCCCCATATCAGTGTTGCTGCGCGAGTCCATCTCTGGCTAGTATGGTATTGGCTCATAGAATTTGAATACATTTTTTTGTTTGTAGGAAATATTTCAATGAAATTCTTATCTTTTGAGAACCCTGAAACAATTTTACATAGTACAGAGCGCAAAGAGATTGTTATATGGGCCACCTTCCCTGCCACTCGTGACTTATACAGTGGATGGGTTTTCTGAAAGTGGCTTAAAATAATTGCAAGACCCATTTGGTATCCCTTTGACAACTTAAAACTATTGCGTACATGAAAGTGAAGGCCAACTTTCTGAAAGTTCTAGTGGATTTGCAGACCTCGTCACAGTCTTGATTTCTAGAGGGGGCAGGTGCTTAACACTTTCTGAACAACAGGCCCTCTTAAGGGGTCTCGGATAGCTTTTGAAATGTAGATCCAAGAATTTGTGTCCTCTTAGCCAAAGCTGGCCTTTGGGATCCTGCAACGCCCCTGGCTACTGGCTCCACTGAGTTTGGAGGACCAAGAAATGTCCAGGAGAACCTCAGCTTTCACTCACATATTATATAAAATGGAGCTTTTTTTAAAGAGAGTAATATAAGCAATGCCAACTGATCCCTATGGATGAAAATGTGTCACTTGCTCTTTCCGGAAAGATCAGTTATCCACAGCCCCCTCTCAACCACCCAGGATTTTGCTTTCACAGCCCTGGCACAAAATGCTTTAAGCTGTCATCAGTGCTTAAAAGCTGTGTCCTTTTCGCAGAGAGTTAATCACTTTGTCTATTTCACTTCTTGTTTCCCTGCTGCCTCCCATCTGTTCAGCTTCTATCAGCTTGAAATGAGGAGGAGGAGGAGCTAGCACCATGTGATCAGTTAATCCTCCATGTGCCACCAGCAATTAATCTGTGAAGCACCCAGTAGTCCATGCACCTTATTAAGGAAAACTCTGCCATGGTTCTGTCTCCTCTAGAGAGGAAGCGGCATTACAGATATAGCACTAGCCAGGTGACAGCTGGCAACATTGAGTTGCATATAGAAAAGACCAGAGCAAATAGCAACATTTGTTGAAGGGTTAGCTATCTTGATCTCATATGGTTGAAATACTGAACTTTGGTAAAAATTGGAGCCTGTTTAAATATTGCACTTGGTTAAAATTAACTAATTTATGATAACATTTAAAATATTGAACAGATTTAGAGCCTAGCCCCTTCCCAAAAGAAGCGCTATAGTAAAAAACAGATAAAGAAAAGTGAACACACATCATTCTAGGGTGAAGTGAAATGCCAATGCAGGATCTTGGAGGGAATCAAAATAAGAAAAAAGTGGAATAGAAATGTATATTAACTTCTGAGGAGGGAATGGGTGTCAGGAAGAAGAAAAGGAGTACTTGTGGCACCTTAGAGACTAACAAATTTATTAGAGCATAAGCTTTCGTGAGCTACAGCTCACTTCATCGGATGCTGTAGCTCACGAAAGCTTATGCTCTAATAAATTTGTTAGTCTCTAAGGTGCCACAAGTACTCCTTTTCTTTTTGCGAATACAGACTAACACGGCTGCTACTCTGAAACCGGTGTCAGGAAGGAGACTGTGGAGAGGTGCCTCGGGAAAGTTTTGGAACAAATGGGTTTTGGGGAGCTTTTTGAAGGAGTGGAAGAAGGGGGGCTTTAGACATCAATTTGAAACCTCTTTCTGGAATAAGAAGTGGAGTAAAAGGAGTGGAAATGTCCAGAGGCTCCAGTGGGCTTGTGGGAACAGTCAGGGGACTTAGGCTGGGATATACAGAAGGTAGGTGCAGACACCAGAGTGCCTGGGAAGCAACCATTTAAAAACTGAACTTAATAGGGAAGCAAAAGGGATGTCCCAAGCAAGGCAAGATTCAAGAAGGGTGTCTGCAGGGCAGCCATGAAGACGATTTAATCCATTTTCCAGGACACAGAGAATACTTATGGCTTAGTTTATGAATATTATGACAATCACTGGGCCATAGAAACGCTCTAGCAGATGGCTATAACACAATTTTTATACTTTCAAAATAAGTATATTTTGTTGCGAAGGACAATGGATGTGTGAAGGCTGATTTCTGTACTGGACACATCATATTATCTGTTCTTAGTGTCAATATAAACTCCTTCTGGACCTTCCTAACAATGCACCAACTATTAAAAAAAACAAACATTTTGCCCCTTCACTGGAGTTCATGTTGCATTGTGAATGCTATCCACTTTGTTCAAACCATCACTTCCTTCTGAGCTGCCCTTGTGTAACTAGCTTATTTAAAGAAAAGGAGTACTTGTGGCACCTTAGAGACTAACAAATTTATTTGAGCATCCGATGAAGTAAGCTGTAGCTCACGAAAGCTTATGCTCAAATAAATTTGTTAGTCTCTAAGGTGCCACAAGTGCTCCTTTTTTTTGCAAATACAGACTAACACGGCTGCTACTCTGAAACCTAGTTTATTTAATACTTTAATCGCAGCTATTGAATAATTGAGTTCCCCACACTAGCATTTTGTGTATGAGTGAATAGACAGACCCGAAGAAAGGCAAAAGTACTTATTTAACTGCGTAGGATTCTTCCTGAATTCACTTTACCTGCTTCTCTGTGGGAGTAGGCTATTGCTAGTAGGCTGAATCCTGCTTAGGAGACCACTTATCTCAGTAGGATTTGGCCTGTTCGTTCATAAGAAACTCTGGCCTAAAACTAACTTGCTAGTTGAAAACAAATTTCAACCATCAAGGCATGAACCAAGCTGAACTTAACCTGCCACATAATCTTACTGTGTAATTTTCATCCTCTTGCCTCTAAAAATCCCCTCTCCCAAACATGCACTTGTCATTGGTGCAATTCTGGCCCCACTGAAGTGAATGGGAGTTTTGCCAACTGACTTTAGTGGGGCCAGGACTTCACTCAGGGTTTGTAGCAATCATTCATAGTTGGTCTAAACTGAGGGTTGGATCCTGCCACCTTTACTCAGGTGAGTAAATCGTGTTTGGTCAAGTAGTTTTTTATTGTATGATTTTTTTTTTCTTCATAAGTAGGGACAATGTATATGACTAAGGAATTGAGTCTTTAATGTAAACTCTTCGGGGCAGGTATTGTGTACCTTTGTGTATGGAAAGTACTAAGATGCTCGTACTGCTTTACTAATAATAATGGATAAATGTTTACATTACAGCTTTCCTTCAAAAAAGGAAACTAGTCAGCATTCACAGAAGACTGTGAGTTTCTAGGAGTACTTGTGGCATCTCCTGGTCTTTTTGCGGATACAGACTAACACGGCTGCTACTCTGAAATAGGTCTGCCTCTGACTTCTTGTATGATCTGAATTATGTAAGCCCAAATTTTCAAAAGTGGCTATTAATTTTGGTTCCCCGATTTGAGATTAATAGTATCTGGCTGAGCAAATCTCTTGAGCCAGGTCTTAGGGCATTATAGTACCTGGAAAGATATTGGAACAAAGTATTATAGAATCCATTTGTAAGCACCTAGATGATAGAAAGCTTATATGGAATACCCACCATAGATTTGTCAAAAGCAAATCTTGCCAAACAAACCCAATTTCCTTTTTTTGACAAGGTTACTGGATGGTGGGTGAGGGAGAAGCAGTAGACAGGATATATCTTGATTTTTTTTTTCTCTTTTAGAAAGGCTTTGGACACAGACCTACGTAATATTCTCAAAGACAATTGGGGAAATATGGTTTTGGTGAAATTACAATGGGGTGTCCAGCATCAGAGGGGTAGTATGTTAGTCTGGATCTGTAAAAGAGGCAAGGAGTCCTGTGGCACCTTATAGACTTAGAGCATAAGCTTTTATGTCTGTTAGTCTATAAGGTGCCACAGGACTCTTTGCTGCTTTTACTATGAGGTGGGTGCACAACTATCTCAAAGACTGTGCTCAGAGTAGTTATCACTGGCTTTCTGTCAAAATGAGAGGACCTATGGTAGTGGGATCCTGTAAGGATCAGTACTGGGTTCAGTTCTAGTCAATACTTTCATTAATGACATGGATAATGGTGTGGAGAGTGCTTATAAATTTTCAGATGACCCCAAGGTTGGGGGAGAGGGGAGCCTTGGAAGCACTTTAGAAGACAGGATTAGAAGTCAAAATGACCTTGACAAATTGGGTAACTGGTCTGAAATCAACCAGATGAAATTCAACAAAGACAAGTGTGAAACTACTTCACTTAGGAAGGAAAAGTCAAATGCACAACTACCAAATGGGGAATAACTGGCTCGGGGGTAGTACTGCTGAAAAGAATACAGTGGTTATAGTAAAAAGAAAAGGAGTACTTGTGGCACCTTAGCGACTAACAAATTTATTTGAGCATAAGCTTTCGTGAGCTACAGCTCACTTCATCGGATGCATTCAGTGGCTGCATTCAGCTTATGCTCAATTTGTTAGTCTCTAAGGTGCCACAAGTACTCCTTTTCTTTTTGCGAATACGGACTAACACAGCTGCTACTCGGAAACCAGCAGTTATAGTGGATCACAGCTGAATATGGGGCAACAATTTGATGCAGTTAAAAAAAGGCTAATATCATTCTGGGGTGCATTAAGAGGAGTGTCACATGTAAGACACAGGAAGTAATTGTCCCACTCTACTTGGCACTGTGTCAGGCCTCATCTAAAGTATTGTGTTCAGTTCTGGGCCACGCATTTTAGAAGAAATGTGGACAAATTGTTGAGAGTCCAGAGGAAAGCAACAAAAATAAGTTTAGAAAACATAACACATGAGGAAAGGGTGTGGTTTTTTTTTGTTTTGTTTGTTTTTTTTTTTTTTTAAAAAAAACCTGGACATGTTTGGTCTTGAGTAAGACTGGAGGGGGAGGGCTGATAAGTCTTTGAATATGTTAAGGGATATTATAAAGAGGATAGTGTAGGTAGGACAAGAATTGTAATGGGCTTAATCTGCAGCAAGGGAGATTTAGGCTAGATATTAGGAAAAACTAAATTCAAGAATAGGCTTCCAAGGGAGGCTGTGGAATCTCCATCATTGGAGGTTTTTTAAGGACATGTTGGACAAACACCAGTCAGGGATGGTCTAGGTTTGCTTCCTCCTGTCTCAGCCAGGGGGCTTGACTTGATGACCTCCCAAGGTCTCTTCTAGCTCTACATATCAGTGATTCAGCTGGACTGGAGAACCAATAACTCTTTGAAGAGCTCTAGGTACTGCCATTATGAATTAAATACAAGACTGAGCATAAAATTTCTGTCCACGGAATTTAAAGATTTAGGTTCTGTTTGTTGCTGTGAAAAATCACACTTACCATGCAAAGTGCACTGCAGTAAGGAAATTTGATTTAAAAAGTTGTAAGCAATGAATGCCCACAATTGCTGCCTCAGATGCTCCCTTGTCTTTACATGGAGTCTGTAATGAAATCTATTATTGACTGCAGTTTAAAAACAATCAGCGCTAACATTAGGGGGGGAAGAGAGGAGGAGTGTGTGAAATGGCTACAGGAGATTGTGATAAAATAGAGAAATATGATGATTTGGTTTCTCCCCCCCGGTAGTTGAAGTAAGTTCTTTGAACTAATTATAATAAAGAAAAGCTTAAAATTTCACTCCAACTCTGATGAAGGGCTGGTTTAAATATTTTCCACTGACAAAAGGAAGTGATTCTTTTCATACGTTGTGCAAGGGCTGGTAATATAGACCTGCATGGTATTCTCCTATTATGGTACCAGCTACTACTTGCTAAAGTAGACATAATTGCCTGTCTATGAGCTGAGAGCTAAATTGATCCAAGAAGCAATGCCCTCCTTAGGGGAGTATGTTTATCATTTTATTATCTCGCCCTTTCAAAACCAATCAATCCTTCCCTATGCAGAGCACGATTAGTACTTGTAGTCAGCTGAGAGGAGATAGGCCAGAGTGGAATTTGTGGTCAAAGATTTGTGTTGATTTTCAGAGGGTGGTTGATCCACCATTCCTCCATTAGATTGTGTGTGTGTGTGGGGGGGGGGAGGGGGGGTCTGTGAGTAGTGGGTGAAAGTAGCATGCATATTTTGCTGTTACTGTGAAGTACAAGAAACAAAACTAGAGAGCCTCCCATCATGGTGATGAATGTGACACATACTAGAAAACTTAAGACCTTTGCTGTGTCCTCCTCTCTTGATGTGAGACCTGAACAAAATCCCTTCAGGATTTAGTTTGGGAACTGAATACAGCAGCTCACTACTTCAAGGTTTGGAACCGTCCCATGCCTTCCACTTAATTCAATGTCACACTCCAGCAAGTACTCCTTACTTATCCTCCAGTGATGCTCTCTGCTGAAGGGCCACTGTTGGGCATGGATGTTCCAGTTGGACTGGCCTCTTCTTACATGGTTTAAATGTTCTCTATATCTTCCCATATGACAATTTGCTGTGCTTCAAACTTCTTATGTGACCCTCAGTGAGTCATTGAGGGTACATCTGCACAGCAAGAGCTGTGCATAGCTAGTTCAAGAGGCTAAGCTTGAATCCAGCTGGCAGGGAACAATAGCAGTGAAGGCCCTGTGAACGTGCTCAGCTCGCTAGTCTGCTCTGAAGCTCGTGCTGTGCTGTCTTCGTTGCTATTGTTACCTGTCCTAGCTGTATTCAAGCTAGCTTGGGCAAGCTAACCCATGCACAGCCTTTGCTGTGTAGACTTCCCTTGAGGGCCAGATTTCTTTGAAAGTATTTAGGTGCCTAAAGATGTGGATAGGCACCTAGGTGCTTTTGAAAATGTCTTAATCTCTAGGCATCAGCTATCCCATATATAAAATGGAATAATAGAGTGAAACCTTTACTAAGTGACCTAGGCAGCTAGCCCAAAGCAGGGGACTGATGGGACAAAAATAAGGAGCAGTTTTTGCCCACATTATGCTCCATGATACAAGATCCACTAGCTCATTACTCCAGAATGATTTGCTATTCCAGGTAGATGATGCGGTTCTTCATAATAGGATCGACCCTCTTCTTTCTTAAGTATCAGCAGTGGAATAGTGAAAAATGTGGATTTTAAGTTGTTTTGGCAGAGTTCTATGACTCTTCTAATGTGGTGGTGGTGTTTTTTTTTTTTAATACTAAACCAACAGACCATAATTATACCCAGATCTTGTCTGTGTCTGGGGCAGATCAATGTTTCAGCATCAAATGATTTTATACACTTTTTTTTAAAATGAAAGTAATTGGAAAGTATATTATGGAAAGATAAATATTTTGTGTATTCAATTTTCTCCTAATAAAATGCTTGGCATCAAGAGTGTGACTTCTAGCTCATCTCTGTAAGCTTTATTGCTATTATCAGTGCTGAGTGCTTATATAGTTAAGCTTTTACAAATGAGACTTTTTTTTTTTTTTTTAAAACAAAGGCCAGCATCATTTTTCCAATTTTACAGATGGGGAAACAAAGGTAGAGGGAGGTGAAGTGACTTGCCCAAGATCATCTAGCAATCCAGCTGCAGGCTAGGGAGAAGAACCTAGATCCCTGGAGTTCCTGTCAAGTGGGCTAACCACTAGGCATACTGCTCCCCATTTAAAGAGCTCCATGTTGTAGGATATCTCACGGGGAAGTTCTGAGGCTAACTTGGTGAGTGTGTGGAAAGTGCTTTGAATCCTCAGATGAGGGTGGTAGAGAAGTAAAAGTAATAGCAATTATTTTGGCTTTATTATGAAAAATAGAACATAGCTCTGCTTGGCCCGGGGAGACTGGTCGTAATGTGTCCGCCATTGCATAGCAGTTGGCCTTCTAGATACTTTGCTGTGAATGTCTCAAGTCTTGTTGGATGCCTAATACAATAGTGTCACTTCAGCCTAGTTTTGAATTTAAAAGGTAGCTTGGGGAGGAAAGTTGTGCGTGTTTTTTTGAATGCATTGAAAAAATGCATTCGATTTACCTGAGGGACTGACTGAATTGCTCATTAAGAGCCACCCACAGTCTCTATGTGACTTACCCTAGAGATCGAGAGTGTCTTCCAGGGCTCTCTGGTAAATACTCATTTCATAGACTGCAACAACTCCACTTTCCAGGCTGCTGAATAAATGTGGATCTAGCTAGACTTAATTTTTTGCTTTTTGCAAACCCAACAACCTTTTCGTTTCCTCCTCCTCCTCCACTCAAATGTTAGTATGCAAATAGTCTTGAATGGCCCTCTCCAAGGGCACTTCAGTGTTTGTGTACGTTCGTGTTCTTTTTAACGGCATATTAATCCCTTCTTGTTGTTGTTCAAATATATGTAGTCGGAGTTCAAGAGCTCTCTGTGAAATGTGCATTGGAAATGTGCCACTGTGTTAAATGGGGTGGAATGCTACCCCATCTACTTCTAGTGTGGTACTGGGAATAGGGCACGACGCTGGGGTTGGCAGACCTGGGTTCTAGTCCTAGCTCTGCCATTGACCTTGGGCAAGTCACTTTCCCTCTTTATGCCGCTTTTCCCTTCCACTCTCTTCTATTTGGTCTGTGAGCTCTTTGGTCTGTAAGCTGAGTGTTACATACACAGTGCCTAGCAATTCTTGTTAGGGACTCGAGGCTACTGCAATGCATTAGTGCTTGTATAAATAGTTGCTCCCTTCATGGGACTTCAGCTTAGAAACTCAGTCCAAACCTCTTTAGTTACTTTCACTGTTTGCTATGTTCAGGCACTCTGCGCCTCCAGATTTTAGATAGATCTGGATGGGATAATAAGCATGATAATAACCGCTATTTTTAGTGTCTCCAGTCCAGCAGAAAACAGTAAAATCTACTCATCTTCTTGCATGACCTTCTTGACTCCTTGCATGACCTTGCGACACTTTATGCCCAATTTTACAAAGCTAAGGAGGTTCATACAACTTGGATATGATTCAGAGAAGTATCTGAAAATATAGATAGAAAACAGGATGAGTACTACAAATGACACTTGGGGATGTTATGTCCACATTCAGTGCTACATCTCTAGTTATAGGCAAACCAACGGACTAAACTGGAAACCATGTTTGGGGTGGGGTTTTTTAGTGTCATTGGAGCAGTCTGGAAGCTAAAGCTTTTTGGCTGATTTTTTTTCTAATATAGGTCAGCATAATTTTTATTAACAATGACTTTGCACACTTACAGCATTGTGGTTTTTTTTTTTGTTTTTTTTTTTTTCATCTGGGCTGGGGTGAGTCAATCTGCTCTCTACTGCTCAGGGTTATCTGCACATGTTAAGCATGTTGCTGACTTGGGGAAGCAGAGAGAAACCTGAATGTAGTCACCTGGGTTGCTAGGCTCCTGGAGATCATGGTCCTTCATAAACATGAAATAAATAAATAAAAATGCAAACTATTGAGAGAGGGTCCCTATCAAAGTCCCCATTTAAATATGCCTGTGAATGAGATGTTCCATCTATTGTTGTGCAGGAAGAGATGAATTGTTGGAGCCTTGCTTAGTCCTAGGGGGATTGGAGATCTGATATGAACTGCTGGCTCTCCAGCATGTATTTAGAGTTCGCTGTAGAACATGAAGGTTAGAATGTGACCTGAGATCAAAGCTGCTCAGATGTAGAGCTGGGCAATTTTTTTTTAAACAAATAGGAAATGTGCCAAAAATGCATTCTCCCCCCCCCCCCCCCAGGGCATTAAAGCTATTCATGAGTTTGGTTAGAATATGGCAAATGGTTTCAGCTGTGAAAAATCTGGAAAATATTTTTCAACCATTTTGAAGGTGCTTCGAAGCTCCATTTTCACAATGAAATGTCAGGTCAAAATGGTATTTGCAATGTTTCATTTGACCCAAACAAAGTTTCTAAAGCTTTTTTGTTTCAATTTTTTAGCCTAAAAATTTCTAGTTTTGGCTCAAAACAAGCACATCCTCTTTGTTTGGCTTGGCTATAGATCCAAAATATGAAGCATTTTCTCAGCACTACTCAGATGCCCATGGCAATGAGGATCAAGATAGTACTTGCGTGGCTGGATAGACATCCCATTGGTATTGACTGGAAAAATGGAAATACTACATTCCCAAGTACCATGAAGGGGCAAAGACTTTGTTGCTGGATTTTTATTTCCAGAGAATGAAGCGGTGGGGATTTGCCCAAACTTGTCTGTCCAGGGTGCAGGATGGCCACCAGAACAAAATGTTAATATAAAATCCTGTGCCAGCAAGAGTGAATTTAGGCTCATCCTCAAGGCCTCTTTAAATGGGTTTCTCTAAAGTGTCTCCTCATAGCAAAGATCTGTCCATGACTTTGTTACAGGAAGTGGGTGTTAACAACCCTACTCTTTTAATGCACATGTTGCTGAGCATGATGGTGGGTGTGCAATGGAAGAGGTCTATATAGTAGAATGTTTCATTGATCTTACCCATAAAAAAACACCCCAACCCCGATCTCTTTTAATGGTTTTGTTCACCTGAAGGTTGTGCATTCTCATCAACATAATTACTAGAATAATTTAGTACTTGTGCTGTGCTTTACTACTGAGCTTTCCAACAGGGAGCTTTAAAAGGTAATTTTGATCTTGCATTTTTTAAGATTGTTAGGAAAATATTTTTAGAGGCAGTAGAATTCTATTTTTTGCATCAACTAATAGCCCCTTAAGGATCTACTCTTAAAACAGCATTAGTCTGTCAGGGAGGAGGATGGCAGAGCAGTCAGTCACTGTGTTATCATAGTGAGAGTTCAGTGCTTCATTGGGACTCAGAGTTCCAAGGCAAAGTTCCCCAGCTAAGAAGCTTTCTAGTGCTAGTGGTGATCAGTTTCAAATTTTCCAAGTGAGGCCCCTCTCTCTGTGGGGAAGCTCTATGCAAGCAGTTTCTCACACGCTGTACTGTGTGCGCTAATGCTATAATTTACATATGGTGACCTAATTTGTGCAGGCAATTAGGAACAAGCTGGCTTTGTGTCCAGATTGATTGGAGATCATCAGAAAGGTATTGCTGGCTCTTCCAACCCATGTGGCATTTGGGGAAGGGTGCTACTGGGCCAAGTGCTCCAAATGCTCTCACTGGTACAGTCTTGATCTGGAGGAGTGTGGGACAAAATTGGGGATCTGGTTGTTCAACTGTTTCCTCCCACTACAGCCTGTTGTCCTTGCTGCTGCTATTCAGCAGCCTTTGCCTCCTAGAGAAGAAGAATCTTATATGCTGCACTAGAAACTAGTGGTGAAGCTCCTGACCCATGTGGCCTCCTACAGCCCTGATACCCCCACAGTGATTTTTTTGATTCTGATCCAATCTGTGAAATTGAATCCCAGCCTGGATCATGGCACAATCCCTTTTTTCTTAGGATGAGATTCACTAATACCAACTACAGCAAGTTTCAACACCATGTAAGAAGGGTTCATTCATTGCTTAATTTCTAAACAATCTCCACCTGACTAATCAGTGTTGGATGACTGGTTGTCTTCAGCAGACATGGCAGCTCATTAGTAGAATACACACAGATGGTAATGTGTTCAAAGGTATTTAAAATATATGGGCACAGAGCTCTATTAATAAGGCAGACTTATCCTTACTCTTCATGACTGAGTTCACTGTTCCTGCTGCTGTCTGTACTAGAATTTGGTAAATGTATGAAAATACCTTTACCGAATCATATTTACAATTTTCACATTTCTATGCTGATAAGATTATGATAAATACTTGAAATTTACTGTTACTAGAAAGGAGAGTAGAGAGAAAATGGACTCATAACTATTTTATTTATTCAGTAACTAGTTTACCCATATATAATCTCCCTGAGTGAGAGACTTATTCAAAGCTTAATACAATAGCGGTTCCTTGGAATAATGTTTTTTGGTCTTTTTTTCATCAGATGCTTTTACGTATAAAACTTTTTCGGAGCAGGACGCTTTCACTGCTGAAAGTCTGGCTTTCTTCAGCAAATGTTACTCTTACCACTTCTTGCCAGTTACTTTTTTGTACAGGCATATAGGGTAATGGAGCACAAAGCATTTTCTAATTCCCTGGTCCTGCATACTGATATTGGGAGGAGTTATCCTCTGCAGAGCTGCTGTTCCCCGCTCCTGAGCAGATGCATTTGAAGTGGGTATAGTTTTGACTCCACTCCCACCAAGCTGGCCAGCATAGCTGAGTTCCAGGAATTCCTCTGCTCCTGGCAAGGACCAATAGCACACATCTTTCTCCTATCTTCCCTCAGAGCAAGACTGAGAACCAGAGGCCATATTATGTCTGCCCTTTCTCTGAAGCAAATATTTTGTTAATCATGCTCTTAACTGTTTGTGTTGTCCCATGTGGAGCACTGAAGGGACCAGTTTGCCAATAGAATGTGTCCTCTGCCAGCAAAATTGCATTCTGCTTGGTAATTTTGAGATCATAACTACAGTATATGTGGTGGACCCAACCAAGGCCAGATAGCTAGCCACAAGGGACACTTGAATCTGCTTGGGCTCATATCAAATAACCAAACTGTTAGCATGATCCCATGCCAGCTACCGAAAGACTGGAGGGAGGGAAAGGAGGAATAGCTGATGAGTAGCAACAAGAAACTTATTTGAATGAATAAGTTGTTCAATTTAGATCATTGTAGGAATGATTTTTGAAATGTCAAACTCTTGGATAAATAACTAAATTTTATAATGATACTGAATAAGACCACATGAGAGTTCTGAGGGCCTAATTCTCAATTCTCCCTGGCGTTAATGGGAGTTGCAGCTGTATGGCACCTTTCAGGAGGTGTGGATTCAGGTTCTACGATGCTTCAGGCTGTTTGTCTTGCTGGGCTATTATCACATTTCATGTGGCTAAAACCTTCAGTGTGATGCATAACAACTATAGCTCAGCACAATGTGCCCACTGCTAAATTTATTGCTTCATGGCCTAACCCAAAGTCCACTGAGTCTTTTTATTCACTTCACTGGGCTTTGGATGAGACCATAAATGAATGCTGTCTTCTGGCCCGTTTATGAATCTATACAAGCTTTAATATAAAATGCACATCTTACTGTTCCACAGTTAAGGTTGTTTTTTGGCCCTAAAGCAGGAATTCAATACTTCGTTGTGTATGAAGAATAAAACTTATCCTCAATTACAATACCAGATCTTTGTATGCAGTATTTTTTGTGAGCACTTACAAGAAAAGTGATTAGTTTTGTGTAAATTTCACTTTTGAAAAATGGGTCCTTGAAGAAATTGAACACTTAATGTCAGATCACTTTCTCCCAACTGATTGTACATTTTCAAACTTTCAGCAATGTGTTGTACTATTCCCACAGTATCTGGAGTTTACCTGGAGCTACAGTGTTCAACAGGATTTGTGCATCTCTGGCAGGAAAGCTAATTTCTTATGAAAGAACCCTAAGGATTTCCCTGTTTAATCCTTGACTGAGAGTTAAATGTACTTATTCTTTGGTTTTAAGGAAAGTTATTGGTCTGTGGGGCATATTGTTTAAATTATGTAGTTTACACAATAGCTTCAATCCATATTTTTATTTGATTTTAATAAGAATTTAATGTTTTTTTTTAAATCAAAGTCTGAGAGTATATGGATTCAAGTGGCAATAAACAAAATAGTTTTTCATCTCCATCCTCCTTGGGCACTTTGAGCATGCACATTTAACCAGGCCAATTTGGTAAACCCCTTAACATGTGTGAACACATTATTAAAAATATTAAGATGCTCCATAATCCAAGTCAGATATTCTTGTTTGTGAAAAGTCTTTTTAATAGCAACCACAAAGATTATCCTTAAAAAGAAAAGGAGTACTTGTGGCACCTTAGAGACTAACAAATTTATTAGAGCATAAGCTTTCGTGAGCTTATCCTTGTGGCAGATATTAAAGGATCATACAGCATTACCAAAAAAAGTATCCATTTTGTGGCTAAATCAATTCTTGGATATGCGTGCATTGCTTCTATGGCCTTCATTGTGAGCCCTCAGCATACACCCTTGTTTTAACCAAGGAAGTGTCTTATTGCAGAACCCAAATAGGGTTTGGAAGAAACACTTGCTTGAGTGCATATCATGCTTTCAGAGGGGGAATGCAAATGGCTTACAAAGCCATTTTAAGGGTTTGTAGCTATGAGTAGGAACACAAACTAGACATTGCAGTATATCAAATGGAAGAGCTCATTGCTGTACAAAGAGCTGGGGTGATCACATCTAGAGAAATGGGTTAAGATTTAGATGTTGCACCTGATTCTCAGATGCTGAAGTATTGGCAAAGGAAAAGGACCATGGGCAGCTGCACCTAATGGAGAGGTTAAGAAAAGCAAAGATTTGCTAGAAGAAAAGAGATTACAGCAATATACAGCCAGTGGATGACAGATTGTTCAAAGATGGCAATTTACCACCAAAAGAGCAGATTAAAACTAATGATCTGAGTTTAAAGTAGGTTAGAAGAAATGTCAGTAACAGTGAGTTACACTGCACAATTATCATGAACACTAACTACTCATTAATTATGGGGTTACTTAATAGGGCTTACTGCTACACCCTGGGCTCAGTTAATCTTTGGTGTAATTCCATTGACCTCAATGGAACTAAGCTAGGGATCAGTTTGGCCCAGCGCAAATATTTGGTAATTGCACGTTCCTTCACACTACTGTGTACTGTAGTTCCACTTAGTCTGATTTTTGTAAAACTTCCATTGATTTCAATTAGCCTAAAGTTAATTAACTTGTAATCCACACTACCTAGCAGCAAAGCCTTGTTCTTATTATGGTACCCACATGCTGTTGCCAATGACTGCTTGGAGTTTCCCTTGACCTTAATGAGAGTTCTGCTTATGAACTGGCTACAGAATTTATGTAAAAGCCCCACCACTACATTGTGATTACTGTGAAATTAAATGGACAATAATTACCATTTAAGTAATGATTACTTAATGGGTATTTGTACTCCCTAAATTAAAGTATTGCTGAAATTCCTTTTGTGCAAAGGGTAATTCAGTGTGGCGCAGATTATTAAGGACAGAAATACAGGCTACAAGAATATATAACTGGGGAAAGGAAATTACTGGTAAGGTAGATTATTGTAGCCACCCCGCCCCCCAAAGTTACTACAAGAAAGTGAGAATTTTGAAAAGAGAGCAACAAACATCATGTATTGCATGTATTTACTGGGATTTTCTGTCTTCTGTGCATTGTATTATGATTGCAGCTGTGTAGAGTTGTAAAGGAGGCAGATCTAATTAACTGAATAATGGAGAGATAAGCCTGCAAAAATACAGTATTGTAGCATGCCAGATCAACAGCAAATAGTTCAGTACACTCTGAACTGAAGAATGCTGTGCAAAATTCTTCAATGCAGACCCTCTAATCTGAATCTGTTCAGATACCACAACCTTTCCAAACCATAATTTGAATTTTAAATGAAGCTTGTAGCCTGCAAAAGAAAAGTAACACATCATCATTGTTCCTGAGACACATCTTTGGGGAAGATCCCCTACAATTCTTCAAGCATCTTTAAATTTCCCAGTAAGACATCAATGTTCCCCCTACAATGATTATTAATGGAAAATATCCCAATTAGATATGGTAAAAAAAAGAAAAGCCTTGGAGGCTTCTGATGACTGAGCTTTTGCGACTAAAAGGCTGAATGAAATCTTGACATGGTAGCTAACTATAATCATGAGTGGTGGTCTGTTCTCAGGTCTATGCATACAACTACGACTGAAATGGCAGTACATGCACACTGAGATTGTAAATGAGTGGGGACTGGAACTATCTTTTTGTTCTGTTTTGTACAGCACCTTGCACAATGGAGTCCCGGGGCATGACTGGGGCTCCTAGGTGCTATTGCAATCAACATTACTAATATTCAAGGACAGAGTATGGCCCTCAAATCCACTAAAGCATTTATTTGGATATTTGCATCTACAATGATCACAATAAAATATTAATCCTAATTCATATTTGGAACTTCTATTTATAAATATTGCAGATTCTTTGCACTTCAGGGCAGAGATATAACCATTAGGGTGTGGTTATTTTAAACTAAATTAAGAAAAAGACTACTTGAACCCTTGGTATTAATTGGTGGCTAAAGCCTTAATAGAATTTAATGAATGAATAGAATGGCTAAGAATAAAACATCATAAATCAAGATTGCTCAGTAATTCTTCTGTAAGCGTGTGGGACTCACCCATGCGGCACCTCCTGCTGGTGTCCTGGGAATTAGTTCTTCTTGAGCCTGGGAGTGCCCTCTGCAGGCGGGTGTCCCGCTTACGCCAGGCCTCCATGTCCCTCCCAGACCCGGTGCCCCTTGTACACCGGGGTGCTGCCCCCTGGCAGTAACCCCTCACTTGCAGGGTCCCCAACCCAGGGGAACCCACACCCCCTATCCCCACCTTGCCTCAGTCTTTTTCTGCTACCCAGTCACTATCTCGCCTCTATCTACTGGGGCTGACTGCAGTATATTAGCAACTCATCACAGGCAAGCGGGGTTTGGACCTGCTGCCTCTGCCTACCCACAGGCTCCCCCTGCAACCCCAGTACCTAACTGGCCTTCGACTAGGCCACAGCCTGGGTGGTTTCCAGGCTGGAGCTCCCCAGTTCCCTTGGCTTTCCCACAGCCCTGCTCCACTCTAGGCACTTGGTTAGGCTCCCCAGCAGCCAGGCCCTTCTCTCTCTACAGGCAGAGATTCTGTTTGGACTCCTGGCTCGCAGCCTCTTATTAGAGGCTAGCTGGGCCTGACTGGGGCATGCCCCCAGCTGTTGCTGCCTTCCCCAATCAACCCAGGCTTCTTGTCCCCAGCCACAGACCCTTCCTGGGCTGTTCTAAGCCCCTCGGGGCAGGAGCGGGTGTCTACCCCGCTACATCTTCCCTTAAGATCCCATGGTGTAAGTGCTGAGGCATAGTACATAACTTGTGCTATCACATGTGTAACCTTACTTATCTCTCTAGCATCTGTTGAAAGAACTATGGAGTCAACCAGTTTCCACTGTTTTCTTCTATTCTTCATTGCCACCAAAACAGAGAGAGTGTTTGCTTGAACGTAGGATTTGTATAAACTTTTACAAGCAACAGAAGTTTGGTAAAACAACACAACCAGAGGTCTGCACCATCCACGTTAATGGAAAAATGCCAATTGAATTTAATAGGTGCAAGATCTGATGTGGAAGGATAAACACTAGAGTTGATTTCTGTTTAATTTGTTTTTTTCCATGTGATTTTTTTTTTTCCAATTTCCACCATCTCCTTCTCCTCCAGTTGTCCCCTACCGAGACCTTAAGCAATGCTAAATCAGCTGGGTAAGATTCAGGTCAAGACCATAGCAAACAGCAAGCTGAAATAAACTCACCCTCCACACATACACAAGCGCTATTCCACTCAGCTTTTAGGCCTGGCAAAAGAATATTAGTGCTCAATCCCAATCCTAGAAACACTGTGGGTATGTCTACACAGCCCACAGGAATAAGCCTCCCAGCCTGGGCCGACAGACCGGGGCTAGCAGGGTTCATGCGAACACTGTAAAAATAGCTGTGAGGACAGTTGCTTTAAAGCTGTGGCACAGGCTGGAACTCAGGCTCTGAAGCCTAGGGAGGAAGGAGACTGATGGTCTGCTTTTTGGAAGTACTTAGCTCCTGCACAGAGGTGGTCAGGAATTATCTGACCGGGGATGGTCTCTGTCTCCATCTCCTCCTGTTGGAGCTGTTTTGCCTTTTACAAATAATTCCATATTCATTGGGTCAGAGAGAGGCTGACTAACTAGAGTCCAGTGCTCAAACACAGCACACACCTGAGATGCGGGAGAACTAGTTTCCAGCCCCTGCTCCAATCAATATTTATCTGTACACAGTGGATCAGCTTCAGCAGGAGAGATTGAGAGACCCAGACCAGAACAGCCAATAGTCTAGTGATGAGGTCACTCACTTGGGATGGGGGAGAATGGCAGCACCGGAACCAGAGTTCCCCACTCCACTTCCAGCTGAGTGCCCTGACCACTTGACTGCTGGATATTCTGGGATGGCTCTCTTGTTTTTCCCTGAGAGACTTCTAAAGATCTTGGTTTCATCCTAATGCAGAACAGGAAAATTTCTGAAATCTCAAAAAGTTCCACAGGATGGGAAAAGAGTTTCCTGCCCAGCTCTCAGAATTTGGTGGAAGTCGTAGGTACTTGGCCCCTCTGAGAAGTCATGCAATGAACTTCTCTTATCCTCCCTCTCCTTTACATTTCTGTTCACAGTTCAGAAGTGAGGAGAAAGAAACTGTGCTGGAAGAAAAGTAAAAAAAATGAAAAGGGATGACAAAATGTGTCCCGAAGGAGGAGGCAGGGGTGAGGAAAATACTAGAGAACTTACAAAAATTATTTTCTTCACACCATTTTTATTCAGTTCCATCTTTCATATTGTTGAAGGGGGAATTACTTTATTTCAGAAAGTGTCAAGATACAGAGAGAGAACCTAGTCATGGTATCCCCATAATAATAAAGCCACAAGTCCTAACAAGATTATTGCTAGCGAGATCTTATTTTAAGAACATATATAACAACATCACTGCTGCCTGGGGAGATTAAGATAAAATTTAATTGCATTCCATTCTTTTGGGATTTTTTATCAGCAAAATCTTCCATAAAATACATGTGTAAGACAGCACGTCCTAGCCTTCCGATTTGCAAGTTTTATCATTAATAGGTAACTCTTTGCAAGTTAAGGGTGTTTTTTTTGTTTGTTTGTTTTTTAAAGTCGTCGTCCTGCTTTTGTACAAGTAACCTGCAATTTACACATAGCATTGGTTTTAATCACTCAAAAGCAGCATGGTGGGATTTTCAAACAATTGCATAACTTCTCTTATTGATGTAAGTAGGAGTTTTACCATGGACCTCAGTAAGTTAGCTAAATGCTGAGCGAGCTTGAAAATCCTGCCCAGCTGGCACTGACTGGATTTATTTTGACATTAGATTGTCCTTATCCTTCCATCATCACACAGGTGAGGAAGACGAGAAAAATAACTCTTGTTAGTGTTCAGCACATTACTCATTTCAACACAGTTCTGAGTTAATATTACTATGGGTGAATTTCACCCTTATATAGCAGGTCAACAGAATGCCAATACACATGTCCTCTAAATAGCTTTTAAGTACCATATAGGCTTGTGGTGGCCCTCTCCACAGGAATGAATTTCATCCAATACAATTCCATGCTATTTTTCAGTACCGTATGCTGTTAGAACATTAACTTTGGCAATACTAACTCCACTGCATTGTGCATGCATTTTTCAATCCCTGTTTTTCTGGTTAAAAGTGTAGCCTGATGCATCATTATTTATATTGTAAAAAATATATGCTGTAAGAAACATACAGAAAGAACAGCATGGCCATGTTGGAACATTAACTTTTGGCAGAGTATTTTAGAGACTAATTATGTGATCGTGTAATTAAAGAAGGTGTCAGACCACATATG
Source organism: Dermochelys coriacea (assembly GCF_009764565.3). Lineage (NCBI taxonomy): Eukaryota > Metazoa > Chordata > Testudines > Dermochelyidae > Dermochelys > Dermochelys coriacea. The sequence continues at coordinate 91,779,219 of NC_050076.1, forward strand.
CATAAGGGGGAATAGTTTAAATTGTGTGTTCATCCTAAAATTACGCATTTCCTGATTTGTGTGTTCTTAATTTATGCAATAATGCAGCCTCTTACGTTTAGTAATCTTAAAATGTAGCTTTTGCTAGCAGCTAATCAAATATTTTGAACAGTCTTTGGAAATGGTAAACAGATGCAGATCAGATGGTTACAAGAAAAATCCCATTATAATCCTGAAAAATCCCAAGTAACAGTGGGTGCAAAACTAAGTACAGATTTATTAAAAGCAATCTACTTCTACATCCCCCTGATCTCACAGTGCTTTATAGAAATTAACAAATTAAGCTGCTTTATCCCCATTTTATAGATAACACAACTAGGCCCAAGAGGGTTAAATTGTTTGCCCCTGAACACATAGCAAGTCTAGCAGTAGTTGAGATCTTCTGATTTCTAATCCTGTAGTTTAGCCGCAAAACTAAATTTCCCCTCTCCCGAGCCCTTGTCATTTGTAAAAAGTGACATTAAGTGGCAAGGAAAAGATTGGTAAGTGACCACTGGGCTTGTAATTGATCAAAAGAGTTGCATAAGGTTTATCCTGTAGCCATTCCTGCATGTAGAACTCCCACAAATGCGAAGCGCTGTGTGTGACAGGCGTGCAGACGGGACTGTATCATGCCAGGGGATTTAAAGCAGAGTAAGTTATCATTTTCATCATCAAGAATTTGTTGAAACTTCTGTCAGTGTGCACAGACACTCAAATAAAATGAGACTAAACCTTTTTATTTAATTTTCAAACTCTTTAAAAAAACAGTATATTGATTTTTCTCTATCTATTCTGCATTTAAAAAGGACTCACATGTAATAGAACTGGCAGAAGTTTCCTAAATTTCAATTCTGCTCCTAAAAATAGAAACCATTTCACATTTCATTAAAAATGAGAGAGAAAGAGAGCGTCTAAGGGGGGAGGAAGGACGTGGGAGAAGACAATCAACATTTTACAGCAAATTACGCTGAGGGGCATTAAGTTACCACACAGTTCTTGGAGCAGTTCTCCCTTCTATCCTTACAATCTGTCCCGAGTAATGGCCGGCATGTAGCTATACCACCCCAAGGAGAGATCAGAGAGAAAATTGTTAATCAGTCACAATTCCTTGCCTCCTCCCTTTTGCTTTGGAGGCGGCATTAAAGCTGCTCCCACCTGTTCACCCTCTTGCCGGCAATTGGAGGAAGATCAGCAAAGCCAGGGTCTACCTACACCCTGCCCAGGGCTGGCTCTAGGTTTTTTTGCCACCACAAGCAAAAAATTTTGCTGCCCCAGGCTCAGGTGGGGCTGGGGCTCTCAGGCGGCGCTGGAAGCGGAGGGAGTGATGTCACCTTCTCCCAGCACCTGCAGGGGCTTTCCTCCCTCCCCCGCCCGGCCGTGCAGAGAAGCCCCGATATAAGGGGTGGCACAAGGCAGTGCAGCAGCCAGGGCGCAGATGAGGTGGGTGCAGCCCCGGCTCCCTGGCAGGACTCGCCCTCGCCTCCGCAGGTAGCAGCTGGGCCCTGGCAGCTAAGCATCCCGGGGCTGGAGCTTTCCCTTCTTGCTGCGGCCGGGGGCGCGGCGCCCTCGTCCCATCTAAGTGGCGCAGCTCCGAGATAGCAACTGCCCCGAAAAGAAAAGGATGGCTGGAATGTTGCCCCTGGAAATGTGCCGCCCCAAGCACGTGCTTGCTTTGCTGGTGCCTAGAGCCAGTTCTGACCCTGCCCACTTGTAGACAGTAGGGAGTATCAGGTGATTAACCCCTGCTTCCCCCCTCCCCCCAGTCAATCACAACCTGAACAAGGCAGGTAAGAGCTGTGATAACATCGCCCAAAGAGAAAAGGCATGAGGAAGTATACTAGCACAGTAGTACAATGTAAGTGAGCTGTGCAACCTCATTCATTTGGAAGTAAGATTACATGCAGTATGGTACATCCTCAGGAGGCTCTTCAACCTTTCCTTTCTGCAATGGGATTTAATTACATTAACTGCTCATGAATGAATATGTAACTCTGCAGATGTGCATTATTATTACTCCTACTGCAGTGCCTACCCCACAGTATAAAAGAAAGGGGGGAAATAGTCGTTGAAGTAGAGGAACAGTTTTACCACTGCCTAATGTAAAAGTGCTGAAAATCCTTTCCTAATAATTTGATTCCCATCAAGATGCTCCCCACAAGCTATAGGAATTTCCATGGTAGTGTGGTTGGTTATAATCTCTGTTTTCAACCTCCTGTTAGCTATTATAGGAGTGGAGGGAGAAGTAGAATAAGAGGAAAATTTTCACCATAACAAAGATTTAAATTTGAAACAAGTTGGGTCAGTAAAGTCAACATTTTTTTGCTGGGGAAGGGGAGAGGGGAAGGATCGGTGCCTCTGACAGTTGGTAGCATTTCATCTTCATACTTCAAGAACTAGTGCACAGAATGTTTTCAGTTTTGTTTGTGTTCGGATTAAGGAAGGAACTGCAGATTAGGTGATGTGATTGGGAAGGAACTGCAGATTAGGCTGGGTCACTATCTTTACAGATTACTTGGTAAAAACGGTACTTTCTCAAGGATGTTACTTTCCAAACCCCTTCTCCCCCGCCCAACACACCATGAATTGGAGAATATACAGGGTACCAGGTTCCCTGCTGGGGAAGATCTCTTTGATTCTGAGGGGTTATCCCTGTTCCAGCCACCCCCACTATCTGTGCCGCTTTTGAGGGTAGCAGTGGGGATTACTGGTGATTACTACTCTACAATAGGTTTCAGAGTAGCAGCCGTGTTAGTCTGTATTCGCAAAAAGAAAAGGAGTACTTGTGGCACCTTAAAGACTAACAAATTTATTTGAGCATAAGCTTTTGTGAGCTACAGCTCACTTCATCAGATGCATTCAGTGGAAAATACAGTGGGGAGATTTATATACATAGAGAACATGAAACAATGGGTGTTACCATACACACTGTAACGAGAGTGATCACTTAAGGTGAGCTATTACCAGAAGGAGAGCGGGGGGGGAGGACCTTTTGTAGTGATAATCAAGGTGGGCCATTTCCAGTGGTTGACAAGAATGTCTGAGGAACAGTGGGGGGTGGGGATAAACATGGGGAAATAGTTTTACTTTGTGTAATGACCCATCCACTCCCAATCTCTATTCAAGCCTAAGTTAATTGTATCCAGTTTGCAAATTAATTCCAATTCAGCAGTCTCTCCTTGGAGTCTGTTTTTGAAGTTTTTTTGTTGAAGTATTGCCGCTTCTTTTCCATGGGTCCAGATGATGAAGATGTCATCAATGTAGCAAGTAGAGTAGGGGCATTAGGGGACGAGAGCTGAGGAAGCGTTGTTCTAAGTCAGCCATTAAAATGTTGGCATACTGTGGGGCCATGCGGGTACCCATAGCAGTACCGCTGATTTGAAGATATACATTGTCCCCAAATGTGAAATAGTTATGGGTGAGGACAAAGTCACAAACTTCAGCCACCAGGTTAGCCGTGACATTATCGGGGATACTGTTCCTGACGGCTTGTAATCCATCTTTGTGTGAAGTTTTGGTGTAGAGGGCTTCTACATCCATAGTGGCCAGGATGGTGTTTTCCGGATGATCACCGATGGATTGTAGTTTCCTCAAGAAGTCAGTGGTGTCTCAAAGATAGCTGGGAGTGTTGGTAGCGTAGGGCCTGAGGAGGGAGTCTACATAGCAGACAATCTTGCTGTCAGGGTGCCAATGCCTGAGATGATGGGGTGTCCAGGATTTCCAGGTTTATGGATCTTGGGTAGCAGATAGAATACCCCAGGTCAGGGTTCCAGGGGTGTGTCTGTGCGGATTTGTTCTTGTGCTTTTTCAGGGAGTTTCTTGAGCAAATGCTGTTGTTTCTTTTGGTAACCCTCAGTGGGATCAGAGGGTAATGGCTTGTAGAAAGTGGTGTTGGAGAGCTGCCATCATCTGGACCCATGGAAAAGAAGCCCTTGAGGAATTCCACTATGATTTCAGCAAGTTCCATTTCACCATCAACCTCAGCCTGGACCAGTCCACACAAGAGATCCACTTCCTGGACACTACGGTGCTAAAAAGCGATGGTCACATAAACTCCACCCTATACCGGAAACCTATTGACCGCTATTCCTAACTACATGCCTCCAGCTTTCATCCATACCACATCACACGATCCATTGTCTACAGCCAAGCTCTACGATACAACCGCATTTGCTCCAACCCATCAGACAGAGACAAATACCTACAAGATTTCTATCAAGCGTTCTTACAACTACAATACCCACCTGCTGAAGTGAAGAAACAGATTGACAGAGCCAGAAGAGTACCCAGAAGTCACCTACTACAAGACAGGCCCAAGAAAGAAAATAACAGAACACCAATAGCCATCACCTTCAGCCCCCAACTAAAACCTCTCCAACGCATCATCAAGGATCTACAACCTATCCTAAAGGACGACCCATCACTCTCACAGATCTTTGTTGACAGGCCAGTCCTTGCTTACAGACAGCCCCCCAACCTGAAACAAATACTCACACCACAACAGAACCACTAACCCAGGAACCTATTCTTGCAACAAAGCCTGTTGCCAACTCATTGTCCACATATCTATTCAGGGGACACCATCATAGGGGCCTAATCACATCAGCCACAATATCAGAGGCTCGTTCACCAGCACATCTACCAATGTGATATATGCCATCATGTGCCAGCAATGCCCCTCTGCCATGTACATTGGTCAAACTGGACAGTCTCTAAGTAAAAGAATAAATGGACACAAATCAGACGTCAAGAATTATAACATTCAAAAACCAGTTGGAGAACACTTCAATCTCTCTGGTCACTTGATTACAGATCTAAAAGTGGCAATACTTCAACAAAAAAACTTCAAAAACAGACTCCAACGAGAGACTGCTGAATTGGAATTAATTTGCAAACTGGATACAATTAATTTAGGCTTGAACAGAGACTGGGAGTGGATGGGTCATTACACAAAGTAAAACTATTTCCCCATGTTTAGCCCCCCCCCCCCCCCCCCCGTTCCTCAGACATTCTTGTCAACTGCTGGAAATGGCCCACCTTGATTATCACTACAAAAGAGCCCCCCCCACCCGGGCCCGCTCTCCTTCTGGTAATAGCTCACCTTAAGTGATCACTCTGGTTACAGTGTGTATGGTTACAGTGTGTATGGTAACACCCATTGTTTCATGTTCTCTATGTATATAAATCTCCCCACTGTATTTTCCACTGAATGCATCCAATGAAGTGAGCTGTAGCTCACGAAAGCTTATGCTCAAATAAATTTGTTAGTCTCTAAGGTGCCACAAGTACTCCTTTTCTTTTTACTCTACAATAGTACAGGGCATTGAAAGCCCATAGGAAAAAATACCAGGAACTAATTTAAGGGGAGGAGAGAGAAAAAGTTTAGCCATTCTACCAGCAAAGCAGCTTTCCTGTTGCCAAAAAAAAAAAAAAGAGCAATGGATTGAAGTGATTGTAATGCTATTGGAAGTTCTGGGTGGTTTCTGTGTTATTTTGCTGTTCCTGGTATATTTATTTGAATACAATGATGATCGTTCTAATCTTCTCTTTGGGAGTACAATAGCTTCTCCTCCTGTATTGCTCTTATTCTGAATTGTTTCTGCTGCTGCTCTGGGCCTTTTCTGTCTTCTTTCTCTAAGTCTGGTTTTGCATAGTGGATGTTCTTTCATCTGTTGTTCATTCATGTATTTACATAGAACCACAGCAGGGTCTTTACTGACGGTTATAAAGACAAAGATGACAATCTTGAAACACCAAGGCCTAAAAAGTTAATCTCCCATATCCAGATTTAGGCCCCTAAATAAGACTTTGGCCTGATTTTCATAGATGCTGAGCAACAGAGCTGGTCAAAACAATTCAAATTCTGATGGAATTTCAAAAATTGCAGGATGTGGGAGAAAGATTGGAAGTTAAAAATTCATGGATTTTTGTTTTTGTCTCCAACCGGCTCTGCTGAGCATCACCAGCACACATGTGAAATCATTAGGAGCTTCCAATACTCAGCATCTTTTGAAAATCAAGCCATTTCTATGTCAATACCCCTAAATCCCTGTTTAGGGCTAACTTTTATACCCCCAGGTTTCCAAATTGTCATCAGAGTCTCTGTCCTGAAGAGCTGACTGTGCCCAGCACTCAATGTTTCCAATAAAGATGGACAACTGTTTTACTTAGAATAAGCATCACCTCTCTCATCACTGAACTTGGGCCCAACCAACCATTTTTAGATGTTTAGGAAAGATTAGTTAAGAAATCCCCCAATATCTCTCATCTGAAGAGATTGGGGAAGTCTGTAGTAATGATTACATGTGTGTAATAAATGCCTGTATTGGACAAAACATGTTCCCATCCCTTTCCCCTCTCCCTATATGCAGCCTGCTCCCCAATTTGGATCCCAGTGACTTTAAAGTGCTGACTCAGATATCTGCTATCCCACAGCCTACTTCGGTACCCTCTTACTGCGTCAACCAGCCATCTTGCCGCCGTGTTCTAGAGTAGCAGGGCTCAGGAATTTCTCTCTGGTGTCCTACAACTATGTCTCTCTGAGTTTTATAAAGCACTACAAAATGTATACCCCAGAGTTCATTCCCCTTCATTTCTTCCTCCAAATCACAGGAGCAGTTTTGGTCAGCTGCATGGGGAATATTTGATTACACTAATGGGTGCTTTTTAGATATTTCACATTGACTTAACACCATGAGGAGAAAATATGCATAAGGTCACCCCATCTCATACTTCAGGGTGTAAATTGCGTCAGTGAGGATTCACTCCACCCTTCTTCCCACATCAATCATGGCATTACACAATTATAATTGAATGCTATCTAACTTAAATGTGACATTGTTAGATATCTTTGTACATTAATGGGTGTGTGTGTGTGTGGGGGGTCACCTAGCTGGGAAGCTAATAGATCTCCAGTCCACATAACAAAATACATATATATGGTCCTGGGAGGTCAACTAGGGCTGAGAGCAAGTTATGAAATGGCTGGCTACCCCAAGTGGAAGATGAAAGGGATATTAAAAACTTCAGTTCTTAGTTTTTAAAGAGATTTCTTGGTAGTGTTGAGATGATCCATATGTTTTAATCAACTTGTGTATTTTGAGTGGGAAGAAGGCACCATAATAACTACTTGTGGGGGAGAAGGTAGTCAAAATAACTGCTCTTTTTCTCAAGGATCGTTGGATTCTGGAATCTTTCAACAGTCATCGTAGGATGCACAAACAGCCTAAACACATTTTAAGGGGTGTCTTAGTGAGCAGATCTAGAGGTTATGGAACAGTAAGATGCATCGTAATGCAGTCACATGCCAAAGAGAGCACTTGCCTGATTTTACATAATTTGGGCTTAATTCAAAAAGGGGATTTAGGCTAACTTTTAGGTGTCCAGCTTCTTAGTGGAATTCCTGCTCCTGAGTTAGGCTCCCAGTCTCTATATACAACACCTGTGGAAATTATTAGGCACCTAAGAATGGGCTTTGCAAAAGCCAGCATGCAGAGCAGGGAGCTGCCTGAGCCAGGCAATAGGAAGTGCTGAAAAGAGGGGAGGGACTTAAGCCTTGCTCCTCAAAGATGCAGAAGTGCCAAAGTCCATGCTAGAGAGAAGGGCACCTGTCTCCGCTTGGGATTCATGGCTCTGAACTGTCTACTGGAGTTAAGCACCTAACATGTTTTTTTGTTGTTGTTATTTTTTTTGCAAGAACTGCAGCTGCAGGAGGAGGAGACCTTCTTTATAACTTTTAGACCAGTGTTAGGGCACTCACCTGGGATGTCAAAGACCTGAATTCAATTCCCGCCCCTCCGCCTGATGTGGAGACAGTGTTTGAACTTGAGTCTCCCGCATCCCAACTGAGTTTCCGTAATAATTTGGGCTAACTGTTCTAAAGGTGGCCACCTTCTCCATTGGCTACTTTGTGTGGGTTTGGCGCATGCTTATTGGCAAAGACAAGTTAGGCAGGGGATTACCTAGTTTGTGAATCCAGCTGGGGTTTGGGCATGAATTTTAAGGGCCAAGCTACTGGGCAGTGTCAGTACTGAAGTGGCTGTGTGGATGCGCATCTGGTGAAATGTAAAGGACTTTAAGAGCAGAAACAGGCTGGGGTTTTGTGAATGCCAGCGGCACCTGAATGTTGGGGTTAGGTGCCTAAAGTGGCACTTGGCACCCAAGTCCTTTTGTGAATCAAGCCCTTTGTGTTTTCATTCTATTCTCAGCTGTAACTCTGTGTGACCTTGGATGAATTAAGTGATTTCCCCATTCGTCTCCCTATTTTATAAATGAGGACACTAATGTTTACTGATCTGTTCCTACTTCTATCTTTTTGGCAGTGCCGTTTCATAGGAACCATGCTGCTGAGGGCTGCCCTGTTAGTGCTTCCCTTGAAACCCACCGTGAAGTGCTTTTCCACAGACCAGGAAGCATGGAAAATATACTACAGCCAGAGACTCTATTGTCTTCTTAGGTTGATTCTCCGTTGGTTCTTGGGAAGATATGTTCCATGAACATGTTCTTTTGCCCCTATTCTGCTTTGTACTAATGGCAGTAAGCCATTATCTGCCCACATGCAGATCCAGAAGCCCACAGAGGGGCCCTCCATTGGATCTGTGAGACAAGGGGATGTCACTGGTGAGTCAGCTGACTTCCCTTCTCCCCCCCAAAACTTCTCCCAGATTGGCGACGGAAGAGCTGTGTGCAGAGAGCCTCTTTATGTGGACAGTTCACAAGGGCATGAACTGGTCCATCTGCTACTCGTTGGGAAGCATGCCTGTCAGAATTTAGCATCTTCGCAAGGACTAACATGCTGGCTGAGATTTCATAATTTAACTGATTATGAAGGGCTGTTGGCAGATATTGTAGACCCCTGTCAGACTTAACTGCATGTAAATTTAATTAGTATGCAAAAAACAGCTTTGGAGATTAGACCAAACTTAATTAATCAGCACCTTGAATCTGTTAGTATACTCTACTGCATGGGTAGGCAACCTATGGCACGTGTGCCAAAGGCAGCACGCGAGCTGATTTTCAGTGGCACTCACACTGCCCGGGTCCTGGCCACCAGTCCGGGGGGGCTCTGCATTTTAATTTAATTTTAAATGAAGCTTCTTTACATTTTTAAAACCTTATTTACTTTACATACAACAATAGTTTAGTTATATATTATAGACTTATAGAAAGAGACCTTCTAAAAACGTTAAAATGTATTACTGGCACGCGAAACCTTAAATTGGGGGAATAACCTTCTGAAAGGTTTCCGACCCCTGCTCTACTGAGTAATATATCAAAAAAGGGTACGGGGAGGCTATGGTCAAGTAATTAAATGTATAGGGACCTGATGGTGTGTTTTCTTTTACATAAACCTCTACTCTGTATGAATCTACTTGGAGAGATGGAACACAGCTTAAGGAGGTTGTGGTTTTTCGGTAGAGGTAGAATCTTCTCCTCAGTTTTTAGACAACAGTGTTCATTCATAAAAATTGTGCTGCCTTGAATGTCTCCAGCTCCACTTAGAGGATTTAGTGCGGCATCGTTGTAGCATTATAAGTGTAGACATAGCCTACATCTCTGCAGTGCCTAGCACAATGAGGCTCCAGTTTCAGTGGGGTCACTATTGCAATCCTATAAGAGACTAATACTAACTAGTACATGTTAAGGGGAAAATAGGAAAAGTACACTAAGGTTTTCCTGCATCCTTCCCCTTGTGTGCTGGGCTCAGCTCTGGCAATCCATCAGCTACTAGCAAACTTGAGGATCATTAAAAACAGTGGAATTCTGTAATAAAAGAAAACTGAGCATTCGCCAGTGCAGTTGGATACATATCAAACAGCAGTCATGGTTAAGGCTCAGATTTTGTCACGGATATTTTTAGTAAAAATCACAGACAGGTCATGGGCAATAAACAAAAATGCATGGAAGTGCGTGACCTGTCTGTGATTTTTACTAAGAATATCCCTGACAAAATGAGGAGGGAGGAGGATCCAGCTGCTGTGGGGGGAGGAGGGGGTGCCTGCTGACAGCTCCAGCCCCGAGGCAGAAAACGTCACAGATGTCTCTGGAAGTCACAGATTCCATGATCTCTGTGACATAATCATATCCTTAGTAATGGTACTTTACCCTTCTCTACTTTGTTTACTTTTGAGAACCTCACAATATTTCCTTAACCCTCACGACCCCCCTGTGAAGGGTTGTGAATGTTTTACAGATAGATCCAGCTGTGGCATGGAGATCTGAGATGACTTTCTTGGCTGTCACAACAAGTCAAAAGAAGAGTCCCACCTCTTAATCCCCTGCTTTGCCAAGCAGGCCACATGTTAGTCATCCAGGATGGAAGTTCCATGAAACCTCTGTCATCTTGGTTTTCGTCCCTTTTGTGAGAAAAATGGCTTTGATATGTTTTAACTGTGCACTCTGTCTGAGCAACACGTGTATACAATATATAGTGTGTGCCCATTGGCCAGGAGAGATGCAGAGTGATGCCCTTGCTTTGGATAAAATACTGTGGTGGGGCACATGGTCATTTACCATTGCACAAGCTTTATCAGGGGAATGATTGCGAGAGAGACGGCTGAGGAATCTGCTTCTTGAGCATCCCAATCAAAGGTGTCTTGTTCCAAGTTTGTCACTATGTGAACTCAAACTAAAAGTGTCAGCATTGCTTAGAGATTATGTACATGATAGCTGTCCAAGTGAAGGGGATACCAGATGGCTACCTGCCATTTATGTTAATGCAACCAGGAAGAAGTTGCAGACGAAGTAACTGTCTAAAGGGAAGACTGTGTTGTTGTCACCCACTACTTTAAATGGGTGGTGGGGTAGGGAGATGGGGAGTGGGAGAGATATTAATAAAGTACTACTACCGAGAGGGGGTTCTGTGATAGGGGGATGATTCAGCATAGGAATATGATTCAGTGCTGACTGCTTGAAAGACAAGGAATGAGCATTAATACCTTTTTGTTTCTGCAGAATTGATGTAGTCTGTATCTGACACCTGTCGCATCCTAGAGAAGCTCATAGTCCACTCCCTATCTGTGAAGCTGCTGTTCATTTGTTTGGGGGGTGTTTTGATTTCCTGCCGCCCTCTCCCCCTTCAGTTCCACGTGGCTGAAAACTATGTATCCCAATGACCTGTGTTTTGGAAGAGTCCTCTCTGACAGTGGGAAATAACTAATCCTGGCATAACAGGGACCGTCTCTGTCTATGATGTTCAGCAATGGATTAAAAAGAAATTCAAATATGCCAATAATGATCATTATAGCCTCTCTATGTAGCAAAATACAAAGATGCTAGAGTATGATCCCATTGCTATGCTCTGGATGGCAAGACTTCATGAAACTTCTAAGGGCCCAATTTCCCCCACTCCCATTGATGATACACTCAATGGGGGAACTATCTAGAAGGTGCTCAGCACTCCCCAGTTGAATTAATTCTTTGAGGTGCTGTGTCATCCATTCCTGTGTGAGGTGAGGGGCCCAGAACCATTGAGCAAAGCCAGTGTGGACTCAGCATGAACCAAGGCTGATTTTTGGGTGTGAAATGGAACAGAGCAGTTCCAGATGAGTTCCCCTTTGAGCTTTCAGGTTCCCATGAACCCAAAATGAAACACAAAGTTCTACCATTGACTCCAATGGAGTTAAGATGCTGCCCCTGTTTCCCCTCATAAGCTTATGTGCTGATAAAGAGTAGAGCTGTGCCAGTAGCTAATGGTTCGTGGGCAGTGGTAAAAAATACTCGCCTGACTCCCAATCCCTTGGTTGGGAATTATTTTAGAGTTTTTTGGGATTACCAATGAATTGGAAAAGTCAAAGGAAAAATTGACATTGAATGAAATGCTTTGTTAAACCTGAAACGTGTTGTTTTCAGGCCCCAGTCATAGAACAATAGTGGCATCTCCCTTTTTATCTGATAGTCCACCGGTTAGAGCACTCACTCAGGATGTGGGAAACTCATGCTCAGCCACGCCTCTAGCTGATGCAGAGCAGGGACTTGAACCCTTGACTCCCATTTCCCAGCTGAGTGCCTTAACCATCAGGTTATAGAGTCATTCTCATTCTCTGACCCATTGAGTATTTATTTATTTATACAAAGTGGTACAGCTTCCACAGGAGAGACTGAGAGAATCGCCAGTAACCTGGTGATTAGGTCATCTGGAATATGGGAGAGCTGGCTTCAAGTCCTGGCTCCAGAGCACAGATTCAAACCTGGGTCTCCCACATCCCAGGGAGTGCCCTGACCAGTGGGTTATTGAGTGTAAGGCACTAACTACTCCTTTGTTTTGTGAATGGCACCTAAGTCTCCTTGTGAATCTAGCTCAAAAAACCCAACATTTTGTTTTGTTTTGTTTTGGAAATGTTGAAATGAACCATTTTGACATTTCCAACAAAAAAAAGTCTTTGACTGAAAAAATGTGCCAAAATCAACATGAATTCATGAAATGTTTTAGTTGATCTGAATCTTTGCTTTCCGACAAAAAAATTTCACCCAGCCCTAACACAGTAGAGCGACTAGACTTCTGGGAAAGAGTCTACATATGACTGTGTCAGGTTCACTTCTTTGAAAGCCAGCAGTGCTCATTCTCATTCTGTTAAGAACATAGTCTCTTTAATGCCTAGCGTTTGTGTGCATGTGTATGCTGTGATTGACCGGAGAAGCGTATGGTGCTGTGCTGTGCTGTGCTGTTTGTGGCTTTTTTTGTGTGTGGAAAGCTTATGTATAAACATATGCCCATTTACGGCCTGTGAAACATTGTAGCATATAATCCATTAATTAGTGTCAATGTGGCATGATTTTTGCATTTAATGTATCTTTTTATTTTGATTTAATGCTTTGAAATGTCAGTTTCCTCTCAATTTTGGTGCATCTTCGAAGTAGCAAATTGCTTGGAATAGGATTTGTGACTCGATCTTAAGAACACTCGTTCATTTGGTCTGTGTCTCGGTTCCCCTTCCAAAGAGCATTAAGCGTTAGTTCTGTGAACCTTCTCTGTTTATCATAAAGTTCAGCCATACCTTTAATTGATTTTGGTTCCATTCAATCTAACTGTAACCATTTAATTTTTGTCTAAAATATTCAGTCATGTTGACCATATGGTGAACATCATTGATGCACAAAAGCTACTTGCTGTTTTACATCTGGAAATAGTTACAGCTTTCTCAGTAAGAGCTTCCTAACCATCTGCTACCCTTGTGCAAAGCTTGTGTTAATGTAGACATCTGCAGTTGTGACTCCAGGGTTATTAAGCAGCAATGTCCAGCTGAGTGCCCTTTTGCGCGGCTCTCCAAAACTTAGCACCGCATATAGCGGTCACTTTAGCTGCAACAAAAGCAGTTACGTTGCGCACGTGGCAGGCAGGTGCGTGCACTAACACACTCCTCCTTATACTGCAGCAAGTAAAATGAATGCATTTTGACAGGGGAATATAGCTCTCCCGATTAGCTGCATGTTTAGGTTGATGCCCTTTAATGCTAGATTGAGTCTTTCATTAGACTCCTTTTGTAATGTTTTTTTAAAACGTGCATCATATCCAAAAAGGATTACGCTGTTTAAAGTGAACCAGTTGTTTGTAACTAAGCACAATAACCCACAAATTACAGAAAGAAAAGACCTAGGGTGACATTTTAGCCTCATTGAAGTCAATGGCAAAAGTCCCATTGACTTTGGTAGGGCATCTAGTCTATCCTAGCCAATTTGGGATTGCTCCCTAAGGTAAATTTTCTAGTACATTGTCCCATGTATTTTAGATAACTAGGCCCAGCCAGTTGTGCAATTTACATCTAGCCCTGAGTTCATGATGGAAAGGGGAGGAGAAGGCTCATGGTGCCAACAAACCCAGCAACAGCCAAAAACAATCTAGCTAATGTATTTGAATTTCTAATGTCTCCAATGTTTAATTATGTTCTCCATATGTAAGACTCTCTGAAATTCTTGTTTTGAGTGTTACACAATACCTTCTGTTGTATATGGCAATCACATTTAGAAGGACATTTATAAGTTTAAAAATCATGCATTTTAAAAGAAACAACCTTCTACGAACACTTCTAGCCATGAGTAGTCCCGTTGACCTGCCAGTCCCTAAAGGGCACAACTGAGTAATCCCATTGCTGGGGATGAGAGGAAACCATCTAAAGAACTTTTTTTTTCTCACCAGAGAGAAATGTCACTCATGGAGCTGCACACAGCTTCTCATTGCTGTCCTAATGTGACTTCAGAATATTCCTTGCTGGTGGTTATAACCTTCTGAAGTAGATTGAAGCTGAATGGTGCTTCTGCTCTGTCCTAATTATGCTACATAAAAGATAGGTTTTCTCCCTCTTCTGATTTGGGGATAGGAGCATTATACCTTAACTAGTATTTTTTGCAAGTTTTGTTCTTAGAAGTGTGGAGAAGGGATAGATACATAATAGCACTTACAAAAGTTAAAATCCTAAAATGATCTATAAATGTAACATCTGTGTGCATCAAGGATTTCTGTTGCTACGCTGCACCCCATGGCCATTTGGAACTTCACAGTGACAAAAGGGGTAGAAATTTTGATCCTCTTCCTCAGTGCAGTCTACACCTTAATTTTACAATTGGAAATAATAACACTTCCTTACCTCAGGGGAGTGTTTTGAGGATAAGTACATTAAAGTTTGAGGTGCTCAGATACAGCAGTAACAGGGGGCCATGTAAGTACTTCAGATGGGATGCATGGAATGCCTTCACCATCTAGGGCAGGGGTGGGCAAACTTTTTGGCCTGAGGGCCACATCAGGGTGAGAAACTGTATGGAGGGTCGGGTAGGGAAGGCTGTGCCCCCCAAACAGCCTGGCCTCCACCCCCTATTTACACCTTCCCACTTCCCATCCCCTGACTGTCCCCCTCAAAACCCCTGACCCATCCAACCCCCCGATCCTTGTCCCCTGACTGCCCCCTCCCTGGACCTCCCCACCCCAAACTGCCCCCCCGGGATCCCACCCCCTCTCCAACCCCCCCGTCCCCTGACTGCCCCAACCTAACCACATCCCCACCCCCTGACAGGCCCCCCCGGGACTCCCACCCTCTATCCAACCCCCCCTGTTTCCCGACCCCTGACCGCCTGAGAACCTCCACCCCATCCAACCACCCCCTGCTCCCTGTCCCCTGACTGCTCCCCAGGACCCCTCACCCCTAACCTCCCTCTGCTCCCTGTCCCCTGACTGCCCCCTGGAACCCCCTACCCAACCCCTGCACCGCTGCTGCCCCCTTACCACGCCGCTCAGAGCGGCAGGAGCTTGCAGCCCTGCTGCCCATGTGGCTGTGTGGGAATGGGCGCAGCGGGGGAGGTGCCAGGAGCTCAGGGGCCAGATAGAATGGTTCCGTGGGCCATAGTTTGCCCACCTCTGATCTAGGGTGACCAGATGTCCCGATTTTATTGGGACAGTCCCAATTTTGGGGTCTTTTTCTTATATAGGTTCCTATTACCCCCACCCCCGTCCTGATTTTTTTCACATTTGCTGTCTGATCACCCTATCACCATCCCAACTGGTCTTTGATGAAAGAGTTGCTGCACAAGAACATGCTCTATATAATTTCCTTCACCCGCTGCTGGTAGTTGGTTTTCCAGAGTGACAAAAGGTGGAGATCTGATCAAATCTTTCCTGACCAACTCTGGGGTTCCATGTCACTTCACTAAAGTTTGTAACAACTGAACTTAACTCTAGGTAACTTGCTACCAGTTTTAGAAATCACAGTGATGAACTTTTTGTTTAATTTATAAAGAAGCCACCCTTGACAGCCTGCTGCTGAGCCAGATCCTTCCATGAAGTCCTATGATTTAGGCTCTGTGTTTGTCCAGAGCAGTGCAGGAGATTTTTTTTAAATGGCTTTAAAACAATTTCAACTAATTAATATTCATGTAAACTGTAAAATAAAAGGTATTTGACTTGTCTGGTAACTTCCTATTGCAAACAGCTTCCTGTGACTCTCAGAATTGTAGTAAATTAACTGTTTTGCCGTGAGAAGATTATAACTTAACCCATTTTTTTGCCATGGCAAGCAGTATCCTTATCCTTTTGTCTGTACACCTAATATACTTATAAGCCCCCCATTCCTGCAGTATCTGAAACACCTTACAACCTTTGATCTATTTACTCTCACATCACCTCTGTGGAAGGGTGTGTCCCAAGTTAACAGAGGGTACAGCGAAGCTAAGTGACGTCTCTAAATTCACACAGAGGAGCAATTTGAACCCAGATCTCCCAAGTTTTAGTTTGATGCCTTTAATTACTGGACTATCCTGAAGTGCAATAGCACTTCCTTTTTTGGCCCAGCCCATTTCATTTGTAGTGGAGTAGTGAATAAAATCCAGTATCTCTTCTATCCGTAGGCAGACAGAAGAACTGATCTGTTGAAAGTGCTGACCCTTGCCAGCTTTTAACTATGGGTATGTCTACACTGTGTTAAAAGACCTATGGCATGGCTGTGGCTGACCTAGGTCAGCTGACTCGGGCTTGCTGGGTTCGGGCTGTGGGGCTACAAAATTGCAGTGTAGGTATTCAGGCTGGAGCTCAGGTTCTGAGACCCTGTGAATGGGGAGGGTCTCAGAGTCTGGGCTCCAGCCCAAGCCCAAACGTCTACACTGCACGTTTTAGCTCTGAAGCCTTTGTCCCAGTCAGCTGACCTGGGCTCTGAAACTTGGTACCGTGGGTTTCTTCTTGCAACCTAAACATACCCTGTGAGGTCAGAGAGACTTCTATGCAGGCTGCTGAATAGTAAATGCTTCCATTGAGATTGATCCCTGGAGTCCACCTCCGTGCACCTTTGAGTGCAGTCACTCATTTTTCATTAAGCAGTGATTTGATTAGATAAAAATAAAAGTTGCTTGAGCATTCATTTTTTGCAGTGATGCATAGCAAATTTATGCAGATTCAAGTAGGACTAATCTGCATGCAAAATATAAAAGTGTGATTCCTAACTCATGCGCACCGGTACTGAAGTTTAATCGGCTACATGTATTTATTGGGAAGAATAAAACTTGACAATGTGCACAGCTCTCTGAGATTGGATGTGAATTTAGTGCAAAGAGATCCTTACAGTGTTGGACAATGATTCAGCTGTTTCAGGACTAACTTAAAATCTTTCTGTAATTTTAAAGAAAACTCTAATTCCTTAACTTTGACTATATTAAAAAAAATCCCTCTTTCTTTAAGCTTTTCACTATTGGTCCCCTTCCCCAGCTGCTGTGCTCTAGTGACATCCTTTTCAAGAGCCTAAATCCCTCAGAAAGCACAAGTGACTGATTCCGACCTCACAGGTACCAGCATAAATCAGGACTAATGTCACTGATATAAATGGAGTTTCACCAGCATAAAATCAGCATGTTGTGGGATCAGAATTAAATCTTGAAGGGACCTTTGTGATCATCTAGTATAACTTTCTGTATTACACAGACCATAGATTTCACACACAGATTCATTCATCTCTTCTACCCCAATCACTTGTGAGCGTAAACCCACCTTGAGGGTTTTGCTGTACAAAACAAGTTGGGTAGCAATAGAATGCATTTTGCCAGATGTATCTGGCATGCTGGTTCAGAAATGATCTATGCAGTCCAATTGGGAGTAATGAGGAAAAAGGTTATGTGACAAGGTCGGGCCAGATGGCTATAGGAGAGTAACAGAACGCAAATATATTAGCCCCACGCTAAGTAGGTCCCTTTTCCCTGGGTAAGGTAACAGGGAAGGTTCCAGAACAATCAGGAACCTTCTGGAGACAATTAAGACAGGCTGATTAGAAAACCTGCAGCCAATCAAGAAGCTGCTAGAATCAATTAAGGCAGGCTAATCAGGGCACCTGCGTTTTAAAAAGGAGCTCACTTCAGTTTGTGGTGTGCGCGTAAGGAGCTGGGAGCAAGAGGCACTAGGAGCTGAGAGTGAGAACGTGTAGGACTGAGGTGTACAAGCATTATCAGACACCAGGAGGGGGTCTGATGGTGAGGATAAAGAAAGTGTTGGGAGGAGGCCATGGGGAAGTAGCCCAGGGAGTTGTTGCTGTCTGTTCCAGGAGGCACTCTAGACAGCTGCATTCCACCAGGCCCTGGGCTGGAACCTGGAGTAGAAGGTGGGCCCGGGTTCCCCCCAAATCCTCCCAACTCCTGGTCAGACACAGGAGGAGTCGACCTGGACAGTGAATTCAGAAAAACAGCCAAGCTGAGGGCTGTCGTGAAGCTTCAAGGTGAGCAAATCCGCCAATAAGTGCAAGACCCACCAAGGCAGCGCAGGAACTTTGTCACACTAAAGACAAATGCTGTCATTTTTATTCATGTTTACAGCTCATATATGAGAAGAGATAGCATGCTTCTGCAGTCATGTTGTTCGTCAAAAATAACTGAAATCAGTTACAGTGCAAAGGTGAGTGAATGTCATGTCTGAAATGCGTTCCCATCATGCCACTGGCCAACACTCTGCTGAAACACTGAACTCTTGCAGGTTGGGTGGGTTTGTTTGTTTGTTTGTTTTGGTTTTTTTTACGCATTTTTAAATTGATGTTAGTGCTGACGAACGCTGTGGGATCGACAGCACTGGCAAAGGAAGTCTATTTATTTGCAGAAGAGGGAGGTCAGTAGCAGCACAAGCCAGTGTACCTCCACCTTGTCTTGAAGGAATCCTGTAGAGAGGATAGGGTGTTTCACTCTAAATTCTCTTCCAGTGCTTGGCTTCTTTGTAGAGTCTGCCAGCATGGGTGCTAAATGCCAGCTGTAATGACATTACTGGTGATGTGAATGGGAACTATCAAATGCATATGACAGGGTCGCATGGTAACAGCCATTGGTCAATACCAATGTGGCCCTACTAATCCTTATGAGTAAGAGTTTTATTTTTATTTTTAACCAGAAAGATTGGCTATACATTTTAAAGAAAAGTAAATGCAAATACTGGAAATGCTTTAAATAAACAAAGTTGACACCAAATAATCAAAACCACTTAACACTGTGACACAAACTGACAAGAGCCAGGAATTTCAAAATTAAAGTTGACACTCTGTCCTTCGCATTAGCAGCTATGAAAACAAAGGGCACCACGACATGAGTTAAAAGCAGAATGTTGGCCTTTCCTCTAAGTTGCTGGGGTTCTGTCACCATAACCTTTATGCTGTTGAAACAGGGGAGCGGTTATGTATACGAATTACCTCGTTGTTGTTGTTTAATGCTCATTTTACTTATTTAATCCTTCTGTGAAAGATTTATTAAAAATAAACACTTGATTTTTGGAGCTGAAGGAGTTGTTGTGGGTAGTTGTTACTGGGAAATAACCACCTAGAGCCCCCTCCCCAGTAAAAAACAAAAACAAAAACAACCCTCTCACAGTAGAGCTCCCAACACTCAAAACCTGCCAAATGTTGAAAAATTTACTGCTTTAGCACAGCCTTGTATCTAGCCCAGATCTACCTAATGGGTTAATCCAGACACACCCAAATTGTTGTCAAGTTAGGATTAGGATCAAATTCCTGATGTGGCTTCAGCCCATCTGCACTTTATATATTCTCCAACAGGGAATAGTGACTCGTTATTTACATTCAAGTAACACCATGGACTCCATGCCTCTCACAAAGCATGCTGATTATTAGGTGATGGTGAATGTTTTCCACTTATTCAGTGAACATGGTGGCAAAAATTTCAATCTTGCTCTTAAAAAATACCTATAGATTTGTGTGTTGTTTCAGCAGGAAACACATCCTGTATTCTGGAGATGGTAGACTCAATGGAAGGAGACAAAACAATACAGCCTTTGTTGTATAGGACATAAACCTTTATTATGTTACGGGGAGGGGGCAGGCAAGGGGCATCTGTGGATGGAATGGAAAGCAAGGCCTGATTCAACAAAGCTTAAGTGCTTTGTTGATTTTGGGATCTTAACACAGTTCTAGAGAAAGCTTTCTGTGTTTTGAAGCTCCTTTAAGAAACGTAGACAGGAAGAGGATGAATTGCCCAAGCTGCTTATGCATCAAAATACAGTGGGGAATCAGCTTTAACAATGTCTTGATAAATGTTGGTACCAAATGCTTTAAACTGCTTTATCAACCAGACTCAATCAACTCAATAGGAAAGGGTTTCATCCAGCAAGACCACCTGTGAAGTCTCTTGGCTATTAGCTGCAGGTCTAGGGAAGGGCAAATTGTTCCCAGAGCACTCAAGGAGCCTATAATACCAGAACAAATGACTTAAGCAAAGTAGATCAGTTAGGACCTCCGCAAGTCACAGGTGACAGACTCCTATAGGGCTGATGTTCTGGGAAACTTGTTAGAGTACTAGTACAAAACTAGCCCTTTCAGAATGCAGTTCCTAGCAATGAAAGCAGATGAGGGTTTTCTAGAGAGATTAATGAGCATTTTATTTTTATTGCCACTGAATGGAAAGAAGGTGAGACAGAGCTCCGGATGACAGAAAGCAAAGTAGCAAAGAAGGCCACAAATTACCGTAGCTTTCAGCTATTTTGTGTTATGCATAAGGTACTGAGGGAAATACTGTGCACGAGCATCTGGAAATGGCTGGCAACATATTTACTGCATATGAGGACGAAGGCACCTGGTGGAGATAATACTTAGCAGACAAATAATCTTTCAGTTCATCCTCCAGGCTCAAGTCAACCCATAGGTATTTGTAATAAAGGATTGTGCTGACTATCTACCAGCTACTAGTTTGGAAGGTGTGTGATTATCCCATAGCATATTAGTGTATGGTGTGGATGCGGGGTAACAATGTAGTTATGGTCAGGGAGATGCCCAGGAGGATAGAGAGACTCCTGCTATACAGACATGTTTTATCCTACGAGTATGAGTAGATTCTTAATATAGAGGTTTTTTAAAATGGTTTTGCAGTACTGCAGTGTTGCAGAAATAGGAAAGCACAACTACTGATTTGAAATTGGCAATTTGGAATACCAGAAACTGTTAATCATGAGGTCTGGCTGAAAAACAAGAATTCTGTTAGGTGAAAAATTCTGAGGTTTTAACATTGGTTCCATCTTGATGTGGAACTAAACCAAGATCTTTTAAAAAAGATTTTGGAAAATATAGGAGTGAGACACCCCACCCCAAGTCTCTGCTATACCAAATGTAGACCGGCGCTTGAAAACACCATTGGCTATTCTGGGATGGGTATTTATCTTTGGCTTTGAGCAGAAATTCCATCCTGGACTCGAGAAATTCTCTTGATAAAAGTTTCATCCAAAGAAATAAAGGGGTGTTCTGCCTGACATGAGCAGGGAATTGAACCAGGGTGTCTCACATCCCAGGAAAATGCCTAAATGACTGGGCTACAGTGTCAGTCTCTCTTGCCTAGAGACTATTTATTTATACAAAGCGGAACAGGTGCAACAGAAGAGCAAGCCTAATTCTACAGCTGATATTTACAGTACTCAGCTGGGATGTGGGAGATCCAGGTTCAAGTCCTTGGTCTGAATCAAGAACAGGCTGTATGTACAGGTGACCTATTGATAGCTAAACTCAGTGAATAAACTGTTTCTTCCACTTGTGATTTGTCCATGATCAAATCGTGAATTATTTGATTACCATATTGTACAAACATACTTCAGCAGGAATGGAAAATACCTTAGGAGGGCGCAGCATGTCCCTCCCGGACTTCTTTGGGGTGGTTTGCAACTCCAGGTGACAACTGATGCTGTTATTTATTTGGATTGTATTAGAACCTCGAAGACCAAATCAACATTGTGCTAGGTTCTGTACAAATATATAGTAAGAGGCTGTTCCAGCCTCAGCACTAAGCCGACACGATAGCCAGAAAACAGAGAAGTGAAGTGAGTTGCCTAAGTTCATACAGCAGTTCAATGGCAGAGCCTGGAATAGAACCCAGGTCTCTTGTGTCCTATCCACTGCACTGTGCTAGAGAGAATGAGCGGAGACAGGAATTCTTCAGTAGCCTCTTTGCTGGCACTTCTTGTACAAGGGCCAGGAACAATCTATCCCTTTATTAAAATCCGCACTGTGGCTGGTGTTTGGAGTTGGGCCTGAACTAGATTCTAGAACTAGATGTTCTGAATCCCACTCTGGGCCCAAACTTTGTGCTGATGCCCATCACTTGTTGTTGTGATGGAAAACCCAAGTAAGTGCAAGATGAATATTGCTGTATTTGAATTGTTTTTCTGTTTGTTGGTCTGCTGAATACTCCTACACACCAGAATTTATTGGGTGCATTTAGGGAGGTTGCCAGAGATTTCAGAATGTCATTTGGTAGAAGAATAAAACAGATGGTTTCTTGCAAAAGGATCCCACTGCTGGGCACTGAATTAGCTTCTGCCAGGGAATGAAGACTTACCCCTTTTTGAGAATAAGCTCAAAAATCTTAAAAGGTTAGTGGCTTAGATATCACAAGCTAGTGAAGTGTACCTTTAAACAGATGTAGTTACGAATTAAATCACTTGACTGCATGTAGATTCATCCTGGCACAGCAGATGGCCTCCTGCCAACTGGCTCTTTTTAAAGCTAAAGTTTTTTGTTTTATTGTTTAGAAGGCACCATTTCATTTTGTAAGATCAGGGAAGCAACTGAAAGAAAGAACCGAGCCTTTGGATGGCATTTGCCCAATGTAAGGTCTTGTCAGTGTTCTGCTGTCACAACAGTGCATCATAGGGCATTCCTTTTTTTGGTTTGGCAAGTGTGTGGAAAGCTCCTAATGTGCTGAAAGCTTGCTGTAAACCTGTAGTCTAACAAAGCATTCGACGTTTCTGGATCTTGTTGTTTTTATAATGGCATTACAGGTAGTAATTTAGTGAAGTAGTTCAAAAATAATTATCAAGCGGCCTCATGGTTAGATAACTTAGATAACAAAAGAAACTTCTGTGTTTAGATTATTGTGGATTTTTGTATTTTAAATTTCTATATATGCAATTTGTGATGTCAAATGATAAGTCTTTAATCTTTTATGGTACTTTTTGTCCAAAGGTCTCAAGCATCTTGTAAAGATTAAATTAGTTACTCTTCTGATTTTCTGCCATTGTATTTCTCCAGGGGCAATCTAATTTTACTACTTCTTCTGTGGCTGCTTGTTATTATTCATTTGTATTTCAATAGAACCTAGAGGCCCCAATTGGGACTGGGACCTCGTAGTGCGAGATGTAAACATAGCAAGACATTCCTTGCCTCACTGAGCTTACAGTCAAAATAGGCAATATTATTGTTCCCGTTTTACAGATGGGAGTGGGACCTTGTGATGCACAGATAGAGACTTGCCTGAGGTCATACAGGAAGTCGCTGGGACTCAGAGCTGGGACTCAAACCCACGTCTCCTGAGAGAGATCCTATATAGAATCTTCATGATAAGACCATTTTCTATAGGAGTTCTTCCTTTTATGAGGAAAAATGTAGCTAAGAGGATCAACTGATGCAGTCATTGTGCATGGCTTGCTCAGGTGTTCTTTGCGGGGAGGCAATGTTTTCAAATCAGAACTTTTGGTTTTAGAGCCTTTCTTGGCCCACTCTTGTTCTGCAGTCTCCAAAGTGGGGCAATCTTCAGGATAGGCTATGTCCTGAGCAGGAATCCCCACAGAACTGATTTGTGTTTGTTACCCAAAACATTTGTCTCCCCCGGAATATAACACGCAGCAGTGTGCAATGTGAATTTTGATTCAGAATCTTCACTCCTTCACCTAAAGTACGTGTACAGGCAAATGCAGTGGTGGTTGCACCCGTGTGATTGCGGGAATTGGGAAACTCTGCAATATGCTAATTGACTGGGTGAAATAGTGGCTACAATGAAGTCAATCAGAGTTTCTCCATTAACTTCAGTGGAGACAGGGTTTCACCCTGAATGCTGTATTTTTATTGTGCTTGATTAGGGTGGGACCTGGTGAGGTACATCCTTGAGGTGTTAATGGCCCTTGAATTTGATTTCAGTGATACTAACTTTGGGGGAGTCCATCACCCTTCGGGATGTTGCTCTTTGATAAGCCACTGATACTTCATAATGAAATATAGACACACTGAGATGTGCACTAAACACCTTCTCCACTAAACAACTTGCTGCCTTGGAGGATCACTTTGAATTATCCCCCAGGCTTCCGGTATTATTTAGAATTAAAAGCCCATCCACTAGCAGACAACCAATTTTTCTTGTTTCTTGGGTAGTCACTTAAGTCCAGTTTCATTATATATTAAAATGTCATCACATACAGTCCACGTATCCAGCACTTCGATGCTTAACAGGAGTTACTAATTGCTCGGTGTCTGGCTTTCAGTTTCCAGTATTGACAATGAGTTCACAATATGTTTCTTTCCCTCCCCCCAAACTTTCATTAGTTACTTAATCCAGTATGCTTGTGTGTTCTGTACTAAAGAGAAATGACACATATGAGTATTTTTGTATTTCAATAATGCCACATGCTTTTATTGTAAGCTAACTATGGACTTCCCCCCTCAGCAATGGTAATCCAAAATATGTGTGATATGAGGTAAATAAACCCCACACTGATGGGGAAGATGCTGGTGAGCACCTGTGGGCCCAATCAACCCACACGGTTATACCTGTGCAACATGTCAAGCTTGGAGGGAAGAGATAAGAGTGAAAGCCCAGCTCAGTGGTGGCTGACTGTGGGAGGGAGGAGATTTGAGAGAGCCTGTGAAAGAAGGACCAGTTAGAGCAAGAGCTTAGCTAGAGACTCCAAGTGCCAGAGCTGACGTGGGGCAGGGGCAGACCCCTTTTGCTTAGTTTGTTCCTCAACTAATTTTGATCCTCTTCGTGTCCTGGGGAAGTGACTGTGAGAAAAGGTTTGCTCTAGGCCATGGTAGGAAGCAGCCCAAGGATACAACAGAGGGCCTGAACAAACAGCCCTCATCTGCTTCATACGTTGTCCTTGGGCTGGAACCCAGGGTGGGCCTGGAGTTTTCCTACCAGTTCACTTAGGACAGGGACCTGAAGACCCTGGAGCCAAGAGCTGTCAGGCCCAAAAGCTTGTTGGGATGAACTTTTGGTGTGATGCTGCCAGACGTCTGGTGTGTTGGACTTGGGTTTTCTGGAAGGGGCAGCACTAAAAGTGACCTGATTGGAGAGCCAAGTCACAGGAAGAGGTAGACCACTGTAGGGATAGAATGACTGTCAACAGGGGGCACCACAGAAGGAGGAGAGCTGCTACACCATGCCCACCCATGAGGGAATGTGCCTGTGGTAAGTAGACTCTTCCACAGTGCTGTTAGGGTGTAGTTTGTTTGTATTTTTTAAATACACTATTTAATTGAATCAAATCATGTGAATGGCAGTTGATTCCTGCTATACATGCCTTTATTGTTATGGATTTTGAAATAGCACACACAGTTCTAATACAAATCTCGTCTATGCTGTTATATTACAAAAATATGGCACTGGAAATAACATTTACAAAAACATTGGCAATCAGAAAACTTGATGGCATTTGTGCTCATTTTATGGGAAGTTCACAGTGCTATGAAATTAGCATTGATTAAATGATGAGCTGAATGGAGAGAGAGGCTACTTATGAAATGGGAGAACAGGACATTTTCACTGCTAGACCAGGAACACTTAACAGTATGTTAATGAATCAAGACAGCTGGAGAATTCATAAAGGGCAACATCAGAGATGATTGCTTCCATTACAAGGTGATAGGTAGGTCAGTGGGTATTATAAGATACTTTATGATGGTATGCTATTGTAATATTGAGAAAGTAAGATAGTTATGTAATGGAAATAATGTTTCACAGCTATAATGAGCACATGAATAACAATCTACTGTGTAGGTTTCAGAGTAGCAGCCGTGTTAGTCTGTATTCGCAAAAAGAAAAGGAGTACTTGTGGCACCTTAGAGACTAACAAATTTATTAGAGCATAAGCTTTCGTGAGCTACAGCTCACTTCATCGGATGCATGATGCATCCGATGAAGTGAGCTGTAGCTCACGATAGAGCATAAGCTTTCGTGAGCTACAGCTCACTTCATCGGATGCATCATGCATCCGATGAAGTGAGCTGTAGCTCACGAAAGCTTATGCTCTAATAAATTTGTTAGTCTCTAAGGTGCCACAAGTACTCCTTTTCTTTTTGCGAATCTACTGTGTAGTGGCATTTAGTAAGAGTTGCATATTTTCTTATGCAGAATAAAAACAAGATTCAAGTGTAAAAAAGGAAATATTCTGACCTGAAAATGTTGTGTACTGCTCTTTGTGTGAATCACACTGGGGGCCTGGAGGAGCCCCTTGTTAAAAACCCACCACCTAGTGGAAGAGAGGGTTCATTGTCCCTGAGAAAGCTCATTTTTATGGCTGACTTAGAACAACGCTTCCTCAGCTCTCGTCCTCTAATGCCCCTACTCTACTTGCGCTACTTTGATGACATCTTCATCATCTGGACCCATGGAAAAGAAGCTCTTGAGGAATTCCACCATGATTTCAACAATTTCCATCCCACCATCAACCTCAGCCTGGACCAGTCCACACAATAGATCCACTTCCTGGACACTACGGTGCTAATAAGCGATGGTCACATAAACACCACCCTGTATCGGAAACCTACTGACCGCTATTCCTACCTACATGCCTCTAGCTTTCATCCAGATCATACCACTCGATCTATTGTCTACAGCCAAGCGCTACGATATAACCGCATTTGCTCCAACCCCTCAGACAGAGACAAACACCTACAAGATCTCTATCATGCATTCCTACAACTACAATACCCACCTGCTGAAGTGAAGAAACAGATTGACAGAGCCAGAAGAGTACCCAGAAGTCACCTACTACAGGACAGGCCCAGCAAAGAAAACAACAGAATGCCACTAGCCATCACCTTCAGCTCCCAACTAAAACCTCTCCAACGCATCATCAAGGATCTACAACCTATCCTGAAGGACGAGCCATCACTCTCACAGATCTTGGGAGACAGACCAGTCCTTGCTTACAGACAGCCCCCCAATCTGAAGCAAATACTCACCAGCAACCACACACCACACAACAGAACCACTAACCCAGGAACCTATCCTTGCAACAAAGCCCGTTGCCAACTCTGTCCACATATCTATTCAGGGGATACCATCATAGGGCCTAATCACATCAGCCACACTATCAGAGGCTCGTTCACCTGCGCATCTACCAATGTGATATATGCCATCATGTGCCAGCAATGCCCCTCTGCCATGTACATTGGCCAAACTGGACAGTCTCTACGTAAAAGAATGAATGGACACAAATCAGACGTCAAGAATTATAACATTCAAAAACCAGTTGGAGAACACTTCAATCTCTCTGGTCACTCGATCACAGACCTAAGAGTGGCTATACTTCAACAAAAAAGCTTCAAAAACAGACTCCAACGAGAGACTGCTGAATTGGAATTAATTTGCAAACTGGATACAATTAACTTAGGCTTGAATAGAGACTGGGAATGGATGAGTCATTACACAAAGTAAAACTATTTCCCCATGGTATTTCTCCCTCCCACCCCACCCCCCACTGTTCCTCTGATATTCTTGTTAACTGCTGGAATTAGCCTACCTGCTTGTCACCATGAAAGGTTTTCCTCCTTCCCCCCCCTGCTGTTGGTGATGGCTTATCTTAAGTGATCACTCTCCTTACAGTGTGTATGATAAACCCATTGTTTCATGTTCTCTGTGTGTGTGTATATAAATCTCTCCTCTGTTTTTTCCACCAAATGCATCCGATGAAGTGAGCTGTAGCTCACGAAAGCTTATGCTCTAATAAATTTGTTAGTCTCTAAGGTGCCACAAGTACTCCTTTTCTTTTTGCGAATACAGACTAACACGGCTGCTACTCTGAAACATGCTCCTTCAGTATATACTGCTAATATCTGGCCGAGAAGATTTGCACCTGCAGCTGAGAAGAAAAATTATTACAGATTAACTATTTTTTATTTGTCACTAAAACAGATGGCATTGCACCAAATGCCAGGTATTTTAAAAAACTGTGTACGGGGAGAATCTCTTCCAGAATTTCAAATGCTCCCAGGGTTCCTTCCCATTCTACAAGAGGAACGCTATCAATATGCAACAGTCTAGTGCAGTGATGTGCAAACATTTCCAATTGTTGTGCCCTCCCTTACTATTAATGGAGGAGACCTGGCACTGCACAGCCATGGCTTTCTTGGCAGCAGAGCTTGGGCTGAAGGTGGACTTGGGGGCAGAACTGGGCTGGAAGTGTGAGGCTGTTTTCCTGCCCCTTGTGGAGGCTGGCTTGACATTGCTGCTTGATCCCCCAAATGTTCCTCCGTGCCCCCATTTGGGGGATACACCCCACAGTTTGTGCATGACTGGACTAGTGCACAGGGTCCTGGAACGGGAGTCAGGAGACCTAGCTTTTATTCCTGGCTCTGCCACTGAACTGATGTGTGACTGTGGGCAAGTCCTGGAAGAAGAGACAGAAGTCTCACAAGAGAGCCAAGTTCAAGAGTGTCATACATTTCCAGTGAGCATCTGGAGTTTTGGATACTTATCCAAATTCTGAAGCTCTTGAGGTAAGCTCATCATTAGTTATGATGACACCTAACTTTCCTCCATTCTGACAAAGAGACAAAGATGTATTAAAAACAGCCCATCACCAAGTTGCTCCATACATAACATGCATAGCACGTCAGTGTCACATTTTCAAAGGTTATAGTTTGGGTTTTGTCAGTGACTCCATTATGAACCACCATTTAAAGGGCTGTTTTTAAGTATTTATAAGTCTTAGAATAGAACATCCATACTCCCACACCCATAGGTGCTTACATCCTGAAGTTCACTTATGTCCAAGGAAACACCTGACCCTGGGGTTCATTATTACAAGATGCTGTACCTCATTTGCATGCACAGTAACTGTGCCTGAGTGCATGTGTGCAGGTGAAGTATCCATCTAAGACGCAGAGCTTTCATCCTGTGTAGGTACAGAACCTGTCACCCTTCTGGTAGTTTGATTTTTGGCAAACAAACGGAATTATAAAATAATGCCGAGTATGTCTACATGGGGCCAGAGCTCAGGCTTCAGCCTGAGACCAAATGTCTACACAGCAGTTTTTCAGCTCCGCAGCCTGAGCTCCTCAAGCCTGAGTTAGCTGATCTGGGCCGGCCACAGCCGTGCCACAGGGTTTTTATCCCCTTGTAGGTGTACCCACAGAGTCCAGAAAATGCTTCTCTTTGGGCTTGACTGCTGCTAGTTTTTCTTGAACCAGGGCTATTCAGGCCACCCTCCACTCCTCTTTCTCAGATACCAGATCCCTCTTTCTCAACCCTGAAGCCTGCTTCCTCTCTTTTTATAGCCTCCATCTCTAGTCCTGGTATTGATACCTGGTATTGTCAGGGAGGGACAGCTTTACTTTTTGTTTCCAGGAGAGATCATTAACTGCTTCTTGGCCTGGTTGAATGTGGGTCTGACCACCCCATCAGAGTAGGGTGACCAGATGTCCCGATTTTATAGGGACAGTCCCGATATTTGGGGTTTTTTCTTATATAGGTGCCTATTACTCCCCACCCCCTTCCTGATTTTTCACACTTGCTATTGGTCACCCTACATCAGAGTGCAGGTACAAGGTATACTCATGTGCTGATAGCCAGATGGAGACATAACTGCCTATATACTTGCACAAATACTGATTTGCTTGGGCAATTGCAGAAATTGCCTGTGCTTCTTTTAGTGTCTAAAGTCCAGACCTTCAAATTCAAGCATGGATGCAATAGTTTTGTGGTGGTTACAATTTTTAAAAGGCCATATTTCATAGATGTGATCAGACAGCTATGAAAAATTCTTCCCTTTTAATGACAAGAGATGAGCCTGAAGCAAGCGTGCACATCTACATTTTGAGGAGAGGGGATGAAATGTGCACTCTCCGATTCAGATCTGTATTTTTGTAGCTGATCCTCCTCTCATGATTGAACACCCACTGATTTGGGATTTGAACCCACCTCTGGACTAAAAATAGGGATTAATGTCCTTTAGTACATTTTTATGATATCGTCAATATAAAGCAGAGTAATTCTCTTCTCACTGATAGCAGGACTTCATCTTTGTTGATACAAGGTGTGTGTGTGTGTGTTTATATATATATATATATATGTGTGTGTGTGTGTGTGTGTAAACTGATGCTGAATTACTCATGTGTTAGGTGTCTGTTTTCCTCATATTCAACTAAAGGAAGAATTTTCAGTGCTGTGCAATTAGTGCATTGTTGAGCCATTGCCAATTCTGGTCTTTTTTTCCACTAGGTAAAGCCATGTTGGCATAAAAAATTGACTGTCAGCTTGATTTTTTCCCCCCTCTTTTCTAGCTATGCTTATGATCCGTGTCAGAATGTTCCAGGCTATTGCCTCAATTACAGTGGAACCCTGGAAGGAAATATACATTAACTTACAAACAAACTGGAATCTGTTGGATAAACACTTTGTCAATCCCCAAATCCCAAAGGTTACTTTCTTTATCAGACCTCATTACAATTTTATCTCTGGTTCTACGATAAAATCAAAAGGATTAAGTAACTAGAGATGTGTAATGCTAATAGTGATCAATTCAGGTAATTGTTAATTGCAATTACCTACCAAATTCTAGCTTAGTGCAAGCCTTCTGTTACTTGTGGTGGTCAAATAAATAATTTCAGAGTGGAGAAAAGTTAATAGCAACCAGTGTCATTTAATACACTTAGTCATGATACAGAGGAAGAAGTTGAAAATGAATTGGTAATGTTTGCTGCTTACTTTGTTTTGGTTAAAAATAAACTATATTGGAGAGAATGTAAAAGAAACCTCTTCCTGCACCCGTCCATATGACTACAAAAGTTAATTTAAATTTTTTCCTCTCTATGATTTTGTATTCACTTTCTATTAAACTCAGGTGAAAGTGAATTTCTGCTCAAATATGAGTCAAATGTGAATTTGAATGATATATTAAATTGTAAAATTCACAGTTCATGCTATATTGGTTAATTATATAAGTAGCATGCTATTATTTACTGATTCCTGATTGGATGACTTACATAACTAAGAATATTACAATCAAATACACAATTTGAAATTCACTTGTTTAATTTTAAATTGGTTAAATACATTACATAAATTAAATTACATATGTTACAGAACAAATTGCAAACTTTGTATTTGACTGTAATAGTCACAATTTGCAATTCAAATGACCTGCAAACCAAGAATTATTTGCTTACAAAATGTTTGAATAACTTTGAATAATGAATAAATTAGAGAATTTCATCGTCTGTTCATAGGCAATTACTGAAGAGGAGAAAAAGCAATATTCATCAAATATATTATGAACTATTCACTCAGCCCAAGTAAGAAAAACTATGTGGACTATTATGAAAGAATCCAGATGGGTTTAGAGGTGTTGCAGGACTGGGGGAGGTGAAATTCAACAAGTATAAATAAAGCATAATTTCAAAACCAGTGTAATCTAGTAAACATATACCCTGATGTTCTTTGAACTTGCAGGATCCTCCAAGGAAATAGACTTAAGAAGTCTAGTTAGTGTTCAGTAGTACTTGCATATATGCTTGGGTGTATTTTTAAAAAAAGGAAGAGAGAATTATACGTAAAATATTATGTCATATCTATGGAAGAGCAAAATGGTTGGGATTTAAGAACTGACTCAAACTTTAAACTAAAAATTGAACTTGACCCAAACAGAAACTTTATCATTCTCCCCTCCCCTGAAAAATATTCTTTTTTTCCACACCCTTCTGTACTTCCAAATCCCAGCTGGTAGCAGAAGTACCAAAATACTAGAGATAAAAGATGCTAGTATTCTGGATTTTCCTGCCTGCTAGGAATTGGGAAGTGCCAATGATCTCATGAGATTTCTGTCGGATCCTAGAGATGTTTGAAGTGTGGTTAAGGGTCTGGACAAAAATTCTGAAAAATAGCTCTTGATTTGGGGGCTTTTTTTGGGTGCCAGCCTGACACTCCTTAAAGGGTCCACTTTCTGAAAATATGGCCCCTTTTAAACTGTCTCAGGTTAGGCATCCAGAATCACTAGCTGCTTTTGAAAACTTAGGTACTGATAAGTATCTGAATGTTGAGGCACTTATTGAAACTTCAATTTTGCAAGGCTTGCCACCCACTAATTATCATAATCCTGATGAGGAATGAAATGTTATCCTAAACCCATTGTAAATTGAACCTTAAATTGATTTTGATGATAAACTCTGTAGCAGAGAGATTAAAACAAACAACCCCCCTATTTTTCAGAATCTCAAATGCAAACAAACAAAAATACCCTCTCCAAAAATAAAATTCTCATTTGTTTCTAATGGATGAAATGGTCTTATTTTATAAACCTAGTCCACAATATGTGCTTGAGAGAGAAAAAACAATGTAGAATTTCTGTTTTGACCTTAGAGAGAGTAACCCTATAGCAAACAGTTGGCTGTCTCACAACAAAACATCTACTTTAGGAGATGAAAATGCTTAGAGAAATTTACATCAGTAGGGAAAGGAAACTTTAAAGGTGATACCATTCATGACTGAGTAAGAAAAATAGGACATGTTAAATCCTGGTCAACAGTTTGTCCACTGCTTGCTAAACTTTGGATGCCAAATCATTCCGTCATCTGGGAGTAGAAGAGTAACTACCTACAGTGTTGTTGTGATATGCTGTTCTTCACTTATCACTTTTATAAATCCTCATTAATTTCCGGAGAGAAGTGAAAGACAAGAATAACTACAGTTCATCAGCATGTTCGGATATGACTGACTTCAATTTTTTTACCTTTCTTAATGCACATTCATTTTGAGATTTATATCTGCTCAGTGTGGAGAAAAACAGTCCCCGTTGCTGCTTTGCTGCCTTGGTTTATGGTTGTTTCAGAACCTGGTTTTTGTAATCTTTTAAAAATCTCTAGTTTTGTTTGAGTTAGTTACAATCTAGCATGCAAGCCAGCAGAGCTGCAAAAATTCAGAAAGGGACACATCCTGGCCTAAGCAGCTGTATCATCATCATCATCATCATCATCATCATCATATTCTCATTATGCTTCTAGCATTTAGGGTAGCGACGAAGCTCCTCCACTCCTGTCTGTTTCTGGCAAGTCTTTCAATGGTTCCCTGGCTGTGCCCCAGGTTTTTCAGCTCGGTTTCCACAGCTCTTTGCCATGTTGTTTTCGGATGGCCTTGCTTTCGCTTCCCTTCCAGCGTCCATCTTATTGCTACTCTGGTGATGGAATCAGTTTCTATCCGAAGCACATGGCCATTCCATCTTCAAGGCCTCCTGGCAATGATGGTGCTCATGTCTTCTTGGCTGCACTGCGTGAATAGATCTTGGTTTGAGATTGTTCTAGGCCAAAAGATACGGAGGATTTTTCTGAGGCAGGTTGTATGGAATGAAGATAGTTTGGACATGTCATACTTTCTCATTCCCCAGCATTCTGCACTATGAAGTCGTGTTGAAAGTACGCAGCTCTGATAAATCTTGAGTTTGGTTTTGGTTTTGCATGTTGATGTTTTCCAGACTGTATTTAAGCCCCTGAAGGTGTTTCTGGCTTTATTGATTTTGTTCCGGATGTCCTGGCTTGTTCCACTGTCCTGGCTGATGGTGCTGCCCCAGTATGTGAATGTTTCTACACTGGTGAGAACATAATCCTCTATCGTATTGGTGATGATGAGGCAACATTAAAGGTCATGGTATCTGTCTTATCGTGGTTGCTTTTCAATCCAATTTTCTGGCTGAATGCGTTGTTGAGTTTTTTCTTGTATATGGCATTGTGTATGTGATAGGAGAATGAGATCATGTGCGAAGTCCAGGTCTTCAAGGGATGAGAAGGGTATCCATTTATTGCCTCTTGGCATGTCTTCTGTTGTACGCCGCATTAGCCCGTTGATGGCAATGTTGAAGAGGACTGCAGACATGGCACACCCAGATGTACTCCTGTTTTGACTTCAAAACTGAGCTCACTGTGATCAACATTGAATGTATATTTGAAATAAAAGTTTTTGATGATGATGATTATATGGAGAGGGATTCCATATGTCCTCAAAATGCGCCATAGGCTGGTCCTCTGAATGCTATCAAAAGCCTTCTCAAAAACTATGAGATTTATGTAGGGTTGCCATTGCCATTCTAAGCACTGTTATATTATGTTTCATAGAGTGACGATTTGGTCTGTGCATCCACGCCCTTTCTGAAAACCAGCTTGCTCTTTTCTGAGAATGCTATCGACTGCCTCTGATATATGCTGGATTATAATCTTACACAATACTTTGCTTGGCATAGATAAAAGTATGATACCTCACCAGTTACTCCAATAACTGAGAGTTCCTTTCTTTGGTATCTTCACTGTAACCCCATTGGTCCACTCATCTGGCACTTTTTCCCTTTCCCAGACTGATGTAAATAGAGGGGCCAGGATAGATGCTACTAATTCAGGATTTACTTTGAGCAATTATGCATTCAAGTTATCCTTGTCAGGAGCTTTCCCATTTTTTTAAGGATTTGATGGCTTGAGTGATCTCTTCCTTAGCTGGGGTGTCTGTATTGATATCAAGATCTTCTTCTGCCTTTTGGATGTTTGCTTCCTCTTTAGGTGGCTCTCTGTTCAGCAGTTCTTTGAAATGCTCTGTCCCACACATTTCTTGTTCTTTTTCTGTTGTTAGTAGGTGGCCTTGTTTGTCCCTGATGTGTGTTTCTTGGTGTCTGCTGTTTACCACTGATAAGCCGCGTCATTTGTAGACAGGTCCTTGTTCACCACAAGCAGCTGCATCCTCTGCTTGTGTTGACATATTATCAATATAATGTTGTTATGGTGCTACACCCATGTCTTCTCATTGCTCTGTTGTTGTTTGTGTTGTCTTGCAAGGCGTTTGACCTCCTGGTGTGCCTTGCCATATTGTTTGCGGTATTTATCCTTTAGCTTCTGGGATTTTGTGTCTAAAACTTTTTTCTTCAGGGTTTGTCTGGTTTCTATGGCGTTCCACAAGCTGGGTATAATCCACTCCTTCCTTCTCTTCTGTGTATAACCGAGACAGGCTTCACTGCTCTGTTTATAAATTGCTATTACTTTGTCCCACTTCATGTTGCTCTCATCTGCATTCCCCTCCTCTTCATCAAGGTCTGCAAGTGCTTGAAACCAGTTCTTTAACTGCAGAACGAAGGCTTTCTGAATTTCAGGGGACTTTAGCTTGTCAATATCATAACGTCTATGTCCCTTGTTTGGTGGACCCACACTTCTCAGTTTTAGCTTGATGGAGGCTGTCACAAGGTGGTGATTACTGCCAACATTTGCACCCCTTCTCACTTTCACATGTGTCAGTGAGCATCGCCATTTGCCATTGATTATGATATGGTCAATCTGGTTCTTATCTCTGCCAATTGGAGAACACCGTATCAGCTTGTGAATTTCACGATGTTGAAATAGGGTCCCACCGATGACTAGGTCATTCATATTACAGAAATCAACAAGCCTCTGTCTGTTTTCATTCATGGTGCTACACCCATGTCGTCTCATTGCTCTGTTGTTGTTTGTGTTGTCCTTACTGACCCTGGCATTCAGGTCTCCTATGACAATAGGTCATGTTATGGTACTCTCTCTAACTCTGCCTGTAGTGTAAGGTAGAATTTGTCCTTTACTTCTTCATCACTGTCATTTGTCAGAGCATAGCACTGAATGAGGGTGATGATATTATGTTTTCCTTTCGGTCTGGCTCTCATAAGTCTACTGCTGATGGACTTCCATTCACACAAGGAATGCTTCACTCCCTTCTTCAAAAGGACGGCAACACCCTTATGGTGTTGTCCATCATCTCATCCAGAATACAGCAAAGTTTCTCATGAGGCGGTTGTTAATCTTCCTGACCCTGACCATCTGCTCTCGCTGACACCCAGGATGTGTAAGCTGCAGCATCTCATCTCTGCTGGGACCTGAGCTAGCTTCCCTGTTTTGTACATTGCCCAAAACCAAAGTTTGGTTTTTGTTTTAGTGTTGAGCACTTCAGTATTCATGCCAGTGGCCTCCTTTTGGCTTTCACCACTGGCAGTCATACGGGTCATTGACTCCTGAAGGCCATCACCCACAGTAATGGTCGATTTCTCCATTGCTGTTTCAGTAACATATTTACTTTTTTACGGAACAGGGTTGTTAGCCCTGTACCTAACCCCCAACCTGTAGGACCAAGGTGTCTGTTTTGTCTGGCCCTTCCCACACGGACCAATCCAGCATGGTTGAATCTACCAGGAGCAAAAAGCCCATACCGACACAGACTCTTGATATCATTAGACCACGCAAGCTGTCCCGCCATGACAAGGCATGGACACCAGAGGACAGGGGTGCAGACTCACTTTCCCCCTCCCATATCACTACACCGTCCAGCACCTCCTCTGTGCAGTCCATAGGTCTTGGGTATGGGTACATAAAGGTAAGCAGTTATCTGTCATGTGAGAACAAACCTCACTTTACTCAAATTACTGAATGCAGTAATGGAAGGCACTCAAATACTATGGTGAGAAAAATCTATATGGACTAGAATAAGCAGGCAGTGTGCTTTGTTTTAAGCCTCCAGTGTACCAGCTAACCCAGCTGAACAGGTGCGGCGGGGCAAGAGGCTGAAGATTAATCTAGTCCTCTTATTGAAATAAGAGAGGCAGGATTGTTTTAGCATTAGAGAAGTTCATAACTGAAACACACCAGAATTCCGGTCAAATCTTGATCTAAATCTGAGCTTTGCATCTCATCCATCTTGTTCTAATGGGCCAAATTAAAATCCCAGATCTGTCTTGTCCAGAAAGATGTGAGGCGGCCGCTCTGCAGATATTCTGGGATTGGTATCGTTAAGGGGCATAATTGGATGTGGCTATGGGCCAAGTGGACATGGTCTGCGTGTATATCTGCATACACATCCACTAGAGCAATGAATGATTCCTTAAATGCATAGAATTCCTATGCTTACTGCTGCAGTAAAATGTGTGTGAGGTCTGACTAGTGTCTGGTGTGTAACTGATGTAGCATATATGCAATACTGCTGTTGGGTGTGAGCTTTTTTGTTTGTTTTGTTTTTTAAAACTGTGTTTGAAACTGTGAATTTGGCTGTCTCTAAAGATGAGGTTTATAGTCAAGATGCTATACAAATCAAAATGTCACCATGATTGTCTTAACTACAGTGATGTGAACATGTCAGGATTCTGATTAGTATTTTATAGGACAGGACAATACTTATCTGCTCTATGTTGAATGGCTCTAATGCTTTCTTTTCTTTCATCTTAATAAAAATGCTTCTGAAAAATGCAGAAATGGCAAATAATATTTAGCAGATACAGAACAAAATGCGTCTTGTGAATATGAACTAACTCTCAAAAGCTTCCACGAGATAGGTCATCAAATACCGTTCTTGTATTACAGAAATTGGTATGGAAAGGCTAAAAGCCTGATCCTGCCTTCGCAGCCACAGAAGTCATCTTTGCAGCATTTCAAGCCATAGGTGACTTACCATTCGATATCTGCTCTGTGACTGGAACTCAGAAGTTCCTGGCTCCCAGTTCTGTATTCAAACTTCGCTGCTTCTCTCCACATAATGAATATTTGCAAAGATGAAGCAGACTCAATTATCTACATTTTAATTAACTATATTTACAATATTCAGAGTAGCAGCCGTGTTAGTCTGTATTCTCAAAAAGAAAAGGAGTACTTGTGGCACCTTAGAGACTAACAAATTTATTGGAGCATAAGCTTTCGTGAGCTACAGCTCACTTCATCGGATGCATCCGATGAAGTGAGCTGTAGCTCACGAAAGCTTATGCTCTAATAAATTTGTTAGTCTCTAAGGTGCCACAAGTACTCCTTTTCCTTTTATATTTACAATAGTTAGTTAAATGTAGTAATGTAAAAATGTACTGTATAAATACATGCAATGAAAACAAATGGCCGCTTGTGAGAATTAAGCATCTTTTCCCTGACAAAGCAAATTTGTGCTGAAGAACAAATCATCATGAAGATAAAATGCAGTCATATAAATTCTACTGCCTGTTAAACAAGTGTAAATCCAGAGGAACTCCAGCCTCAAGAGTGCATATTGTTTAGGTCTGTCTCTATAGCAGTGGATGGGCCTTCAGCTTTATTCACGTGAGAAATCCTGTTGACTTCAATGAGAGTACTTGCATTAAGTGAACGAAAATGCATGTATGAGGGTTGCAGAATTGGACACTAAAGCCTGATTCAAAAGCCTGTTGAAGTCTATGGGAAAAACTCCCAATGACTTTTTTTCCTTTAGATCAGACCATATGTCAAGTGTTCATAATGTGAATGCATATATGAGTTGGTGCGTGTCTCTTATCACATGCTTTGGGATGCTTTCATTCCAGCAAGTTAGAATACTGATTGGTGTACAGTAAGTACTCAATGGTAGGGCATCTATTGTAAGATGTGGCTACTAGTGTATTATCTTTGATTACAAAGGATAATGGGTCCCCTTCTGGTGAACAAAAGAATGGTGTGTTTGTTATATTACATTTTTCATTAAATGTTTAACAAAAGCAGAGCTTCTAGCATTGATACTTTGGCCCAGATTTTGAAAGGTATTTAGGTATTGCAGTGCTCAGCATTGTAATGTGTAACTGATTTAGGAGCCTTTCTCATTTTCAAAAGGGATTTAGGCAATTAGGAAACAAAATCTTATAGTTAATGGGATTTAGGCTCTTAGTTCCTAAATCCCATTTGAAAATGAGACTTAGGCTCCTAAATCAGTTACACATTGCTATGCTGTGTGCTGCAATATCTAAAAAACTGGCCATTACAGTAGATCTTGGGGCCCAGGCTCTGAGCAGTAGTAGATAACACAGTTGTCAAATGCTGTGGCCTACTTTACACCATTGGTAGTATTGGTACAATGGCACTGGTGCTGAAAAATGCTTACAAATATTCCTAGAGTAACCATGCACTAGACACATTGACTAAGAATAGCATGAAGAAGCTAATTACCTGAGTATCATCCATTCTTTCAGGACCAGAATTCCCTATCTGTAGATCTGATCCAAAGCCTACTGATATCAGTGGTGAGCCTTTCTTTCCATTGACCTAAAGAGATTTTTGGACCAGGCTTTTTCTTTGTATATTTCCCAAAGACTTTGTATTCTCTGGCAAGACCTGTCTCAAGGAGACTCAAGGACAAAGGTGAAGGAGGAACCCCCTATTTGGCTAAACAACTGCTTGTACAAGTTACAGTTCGGTTGGTTTGTACAACAAGTCAGTACATTTTAAGTGACTTGAGACTGCTATACTCCAGCTCAGTAGAAAAGAACAGGTAGATTAAATGTCTGTGAAAGAACTAAACCCAGTCTGACACACAAATTACAGATTTGATTGCACTGTTCAGGACCCATCACCATGATAGTTAAATATTGCACCACACACAGTTTTACAATCCACTTTGAAAGTGACACATGGTGATGAGAGATGCTTGAAACAATGTCTTGTTTATAAGGAGAATCCTGTAAATGGATGGAGTATCTCAAAATCTGTCACCATTTAAGCAGAGTTTATTGATGCAGACAAAATGCAGACAATAGAATACTACATCAGTATGCAGTATAGTTATTTAATACATGAGCAGGGCAAAGCAAATTCTATCTAGCAGTGCTGGTTTAAGAAAAGTGTTAGAACTTGTCCTACTGTCGTTAGTTTACTCTCCCACCTGTTCATTTCTATTACATTCAGCGGGTATATTGGATTCCACGGAGTTGCTCAGGAACTTGCGCTGAGTGCTGAATTTTACTTGAGATCTATTTGTGTTCAGTTTTTCTGATAGGAAATGATATCCTGAGCCTGGTTCTCCATTGCCTTTCACCTTGTGTAGTCACTGACACTTGTGTATAGTGGATGTGCCCTAGTGTATTTGCTTGCTGGTCTGCTACAGCTCTGCACCCACTTTTCACAGGGGTCAATGACTCAACATGATGCAAAGCTGTGGAGAATCAAGACAGGATGGGGAATGTATTTCCCCTTCTTCCCTCCCCCCGGCCCCCCCAGTGATGGAATGGTGCTTTGGTATTTCACAATTAGATTTGGTTTTGCTTATATTTATCTGTTCATATAATCTCTTTCTCTTCCCCCTCCCCCACCTTTTCTTGTCGTAGTTTTTATATCATGTTCATCACTATGGCAAGATTCTGCATTTTATTTTCATTCTGCAACAGAAATATTTACATGTAGCATTTTAAATTCATTTGACTAAATTAAGAATAATGGATTAAAACACAAGACTACTAAAGGCCTTAATTGGCCATAAGCAAGCTAGAGGCCTGATTCGGCAAACCCACACAAAGTGGTCCCATTTATTTGTGTGCATAACTGGCCTTAGCATTTTAAGATAGGCCTGTGAACCAGCTCCCACCTACAATAGAACTAACTCCTGATCACTTTGCTTACACCACTAAGTACAGTGCTAGCCTGTGCTCTTTGGGAGCAGTGAGGTAATACTTTGCGACAGCCCTCAGCTTAGCTAATTATTTGTGAAACAAAAGGTATGTGGGAATCCTTCTGTTTTCTCTGCTGCTGAAGGAGTGAAACTCAGTTGCTT
The DNA here is from genome assembly GCF_009764565.3 of Dermochelys coriacea. Classification (NCBI taxonomy): domain Eukaryota; kingdom Metazoa; phylum Chordata; order Testudines; family Dermochelyidae; genus Dermochelys; species Dermochelys coriacea. The sequence goes on from NC_050076.1 coordinate 91,819,689, forward strand.
TGGCTGGAGTTTTAGAGTTGCAGTTATTTTCACAAGTTTGCAAGGGATATTTGTCCCAATAAATTGGGGATCTGGGAGCCCCTAAACCCCAGCCACTTGATGGGACGTGTGCATTTCAGTTAATTATGGTACCTTACAAACATTAGATTGTTGCCACAACATCCCTGTAGAATGGGTAAGTATTACCTGTTCCATTTAAGCAACTGATGATAATCTAAGGCAGAACACTTGTGACTTCACCTAGTGTACGCGTGGAGTCTGTGTTGGAGCATGCTGTATTACACCGCCTCTCACCAAAATTAGCTGCCCTTCCTTCCTGCTCTGAAGGCTTTCAACACAGTTGCTGGAGGCAGCCAGATGGGAGTGAATGTCCCATGAGTGGCAGCAGCTTGCGGATCACCGTTCCCCACAGCAGCAAACCGATCTGTGGGCCTCCCAAAAACTGGGAATGAAAATGGTAGGGTCCTTTTTGTTATCCGTCTCCCAAAGACCAGCCAGTCATTGCTGCTTTCTCCATGTTAATGTTGTTGCTGTTGACACCTTCACTCTGGGTAAATTTGCCCTTATGCCATGACTCAGCCTCTGCTAAAGTGCTTTGCTGAGTCTGTTCTTAAGTCATGATAACACAACTTATCTTTTTCCCTCTCCACCTTTGGAAAAATGTTTCTTTCTGTCCCCAGAGACATTTGAGAACTCTGTTTAAAACCTCAGCTATATTCAGCTGTATTTTAACTCCCGCACTTCCTTTTTGGGCAAACTTGCTTCCACCCCTGACTGTGCAAAAACAACAGATGTTTCGCTGATGCGCTGCTGGAGATACCCTCTTATGCTATTGGTTATCTCAACTCGCAGCCTATAAAGCGTATGTGATAATTGGTTTTCTCTCCAGTCTTTGAGGCTAGAAAACTCAATTAGCATCTATACGTATTTTCTTTTATAAATGGTCAAAAATGCAATTGTTTTGGAGGGAGGGGGGAAGAAGACAGCTTAGCACTGAATATGATTTTTTTTTAAAGTTAGGAGTTAGTTCTTCCATCTAAAGCACTTGTACATCGTTAGCAACAGAAGAAACTGCTTGCTCCTACAAAAAGAAAAGGAGTACTTGTGGCACCTTAGAGACTAAAGAATTTATTTGAGCATAAGCTTTCGTGAGCTACATCAGATGCATCTGATGAAGTGAGCTACAGCTCACTTCAGCTTATGCTCAAATAAATTTGTTAGTCTCTAAGGTGCCACAAGTCCTCATTTTGTTTTTGTGTTCTCTCAGATACTACTCCTCTGGAAACTGTTGTCAAATGCTGACAATTAATGGTAACCGTTGTCGAGTCAGGGATCTCTTGTTTTGTAGCGGGTTCTAAAAATACACCGTCAAGGGCAGGTTCAAACCTGATATTGCTGCGAGCAGAGTGTTTTTAAAAATCTTGCCCTGTTATTGAATTTCATATTGTATAAGAAAATAAATTTCCAATAATAAAATAAATAATAAACAGAAGCCTAATCTCTCACTAGGAATAAAACATTATGTGGCATTCTTTTTTATCACTTGGCTTTTTTAAGGTGGTTATTAGCAAATGAAATTTGGAACAAACTCCTTTAGGATTTCTCCTTTTATCAATGCAGCCATATGTCTGGTATAGACCCATTAATTTACCAATTTTGAAAGGATTTTTATCTAATAAAAAGAGCAGTGAGTAGGAGCTGACACTTCATTCCAGACACACAGATATAGGTATGACAATATCATCTCAGACTCCTGTGATACAGCTTAGAAGCTCAGTCAAGAGGAACTGATATGAAGCCATGCTGCAGAGCTCTTCATTCATAGATCACCACAATGTATAGCCTTCCCTGTTTTGTCAAATATAGGAGTATCTAAAAAGGTTGGGGGTTTTGAGCCCTACCCTTTTATCAGTGTCTGCCCAAGGGACTTGCCTGCACAACTTCTAGCTGTGCTGGGAGGAGGAAGAGTACTTAGTCTATATGCTTAGAATATCAGACCTGTTACAGGATGGACTGTGATATAACGGAGGGACTGGCAATAAGATATAGAGTCTTGGACCTGTGGCTCACCAGAAGGAATGCTTGACAGGTCTATACAGACCAAAAAATCATTCTTTACTCACAGCCAGGCTCAGGTGGTTTCTAGTGTTGGTCCAACTCTAGACACCAGGGTGGCTGAAACTTCCTCAGCCCTTTGAGGCAATAGTAGCTTCAGTGCATACTCGGTTGCTGCCATCAGGAACCTTGATGAGGTGGGCGTAGCTGTAGACCCACCAGGAGTTCCTGCAGCATGTGGATCTCAGGGAGCAGGAATTTCAGGCCTTGTGGCCATATGGTTGCCAACTCCGACTGAAGCTATCCCGGGAGATTTTTTTCCCCCAACATGAAGTAATGTCATTTTCTTAAATTATCCCATTAAAATCTCCCGAATTGCTTTCAGTAGATTCTGGGAGACTCCAGGACAGTCTTGGAGGGTTGGCAACCCTAGGCCATCTACCCCTTCAGAGCTACAAGCCCATGCTGCCTGATACTTCAGGTTGAGGAAGAGGTTTCTGAGCTGGGTGAGGGAGCCTTCAACTGGGAAGTGGGAGTGTCACAGTTGAGCTACTCCGTGGTGCCCCCTGAGAGGCCAGGTATAGTACTGTAAGTGCTCCTTGTCTTCGTCCACAAGTTGTGGTCGCCTGCTTGCAGCAGGGTGGCGGGCCTGTGTCACAAGCTCCGCGTCCGTCTCTACACAGTTAAATACAGATAACAAACCCAGAATTTGGCTGGCTTTAAATAAATTAACAAATGAAATCTCAAAGGGAAGTGCTTAGCTGCAGTGCTAAAAGGCCTGCTTTGACCTGACCCAAGGGGTCTCGGCTAGCGCTGAGGAGTGCCTCCTCTGACCCGGTCTCACCCAGAGCTTCCTCCTTGGTGGGGGTAGGCGCAAGCCTACTTAACTGGCCTGCTGGCTCCCGGCTGGTCAGTGTCACTCCTGGTCTTTCCAGGCCTCTGCCAAAGTCTTGTTGGTCGCCCAATCTGAGCAAGGGGTGTCAGGGTCCTGATGTCTCCAGCAGAGGGCAGAGAAGACCTGATGGACCCTGTCTCAGGGATGCCTTCTGAGCTATGAGAAGCTATTGAACCTGGGGGAGGCCATGTGAGAGGAACTCTGAGTCTGGTGAGTGGAGGGTATATTTTAGAGTCAGAGGGTTTATGGGGTATTTGACATGCAGGTCCTGAGTCGGAGGGGGTCATGTGGGAGCAAGAGGTGTGTGTGTGGGGGGTCAAGTTGCAGGGAGGGGTTTTGGAAGTGGGGGGTAGTTGGGAGATAGGAGAGTGTAGAAGGCAGTGAAGAGAGTATCCAGCAGAGCAGTCAGACTCAAATACTGTTCTCTTCCACTCTGTCCTTTCTCAGTGTGTTCTGGTTTTCATAATGGGTGGGAGAAGAAACAGAAGGCTCCTTTTTCTTGCCACTTCTCCATCAACTTCTCTCATGCACCCCTCCTCAAACTCCTTGCTTATGATATCCTCCACCAGTGTCCCCGTTTTAACTCTGATCAGTCTGCAGGGCAGGTGGTGGGGAGGCTGTGCTAGCACCATGCTAGGTACCTGCAACCCCACTGCTTACTTCAGGCACCAGCTGCCACTGCCTTTAGCTAGCTAGTGACTTTTGTGAAATGAGCTCAGTGCAGTGATTGACAAACAGCACTCACTTGAGCCCAGTTGGCATTAACTGACCCCCTCCTTGACAGTGTCTTCACAGAGCTGAGGGACTGGGCCATTACCTGATGGTCTCTTGTGCATGAGTCATACGGCACACACTACACTGTAAGCTGACATGTTATTGCAACTTGGGGAGAGAAACCTCTGTTACTTTTACTGTGTCTACACTATCAGTGTAGACACGGCAGCACAGGCTCCAGCATACACTAGCCACACAAGTACATACCCTGGATCGCTGGGATGCTTGTAAAGCACACCCGGAAGCTCATGCTGCTTGATCTACATTGCTATTTTTAGCCACGCTAGCATGACTAATGCTAGTGTGGATATGTCTACTCGGATAGCAGAGTGGACATACACCACTTTCTTTTACTCTGAATTTGAAACATACCGGTTAGAATTTCTAACGCTTGCCCCTGTGCCCCGTACGCATGTGTGCACAAGTGTTAGCCTATGTGCTGTAACACCCATTGGCATCAATGGGTTTGGTGGGCACAAATTCTAACACTGTGAGTGCATGTGCTAGACGGTTTAAAGGCCACATTCAACTCTTAAGAGTTTTTAGCAGGCGTTTACACAGCAGAGTGCAGACACTGGCCAACTGATACAGAAAGATGGAAGTTGTTTTGTTTCTACCAAGGATTGTGTGTGCTCTTTGGGTTTTTCTAAATATTTTTTTTTCTAACTGTGTGGGCTGGAATAGCTCTGAAATGCAGCCAACAAGCAGGCAATAAACCAACTAAAGCAGTAATTGTACAAAGATAAAATAATAGAAATTCTTGGGAAAGCAGAATTCTGCATGCAAATCTTGTGATCTCTGAGGCGGGGGAGGGATGTATTTGCAAAGTCCACCTGCTTGTCTTTTAAATTAGCTAACCAATTAGCTTTTAAATTAGCTAACCATTTTCAGCTAAATCCGTCTGTCCATCCGGCAGGTCTGGCAGTTGCCAGTTACTACCTCCACTAATTTTGACACATCAACACCACTGTTGGCAGTAATGTGATGTTGCCGGAGCCTCAGCGATCATCCTTTTGTAGCTCTTGCAGTAGTTTATCACTTTGATATCTGCACGTGCCGCAGACAGTGCCCTGCATTTAGAAATGGGGCAAGCCATTTGCAAACATTACAAGAATGCAAGTCAATCGCTGTTTCTGCCATCATATTATTCAGGTCAGAAGTATGCCTTTAAGCCTGGCATGCTCCATCACTGTCTCATTGGTCATTTTCTCTTGTCAAGATAGTCAGGATTCTCTCGTACTACTTTACTTTTAACACTTGATCTTCTTTTCCCTAACCATTTCTGTTTGGGACCCATAGACTTTGGCAATGAGTTAAAATTCACGCATGCACCCTAAATCTAATCTGAATAACATTCTATCATTCACATTCTGTCCATAAATTTCATATTCTGAAAAGGGCTTGACCCTGGTATATCCCTCGCTAGGGATGCAAGAGACGTCTGTATCACTCTTATCTCTGTTCTTGAAATCCTCTGTCTATGCTAATTACATCTAAACAGGTCACTACCTCACTGATTTATACTGATCGGCATATTTAGTGCAATCTTCTTTGCTGTGAAGGGGAGGAATCATGCTCCTCCTCTTTAGCGTTGTCTCGTCAGGTAGAATAGGATTTGTGAATCGTTTGCGATACATTTGAAAAGAACTGACACCCCCAGAAAAACTCCCAGCAGTAGGAAATTAACTAAAGCCTGCTTCTACTCAGTTTGGATATTTCTTTGCAAACGTTGGAGTGAAATTGTTAATTCGGTTGATCAAGTCTGATTACACTGCAGTTGTTAGGTTAAATGTTGTATTAATTGACTTCAATCTCTATATTTCCCCCTGCAAAAAACAGTCCTATAACATTCTTCGACTTTAATGAAGCGTCAGCTAATGCTGAACAGTGCAAGGCTGCTAGAAGTGCTATACGAAATTTAAATAGTAATTGCACCTGGCCAAATCATATTTAATATTAGTGAGGAGATCTGCTCACAGATTTTTTGTGTGTGTGTGTGTGTATGTGAGGAGGAGGGGAAGATTGTCTTAGGGACTTCGTCTCATTGTGGCATATTGGTACTCGAAGCACAGTATAGATATGTCTTTACTATGTTCCCCCTGAAATTTTAGCATCCATCTCTCTCTCAATACTGGGACTTTGCATGATCAATTTAGAGACTCTTTGGTTTTGTTAATTTTCTCAGTAACATGCAATATCCACATTTTCTCAACTGCTGTCCAGAAGGTAGGGGTCTGGCATTGGGAAATTACAGTGCTGGACTTCTTCACATATTTAATCCTTTCTTCTTGTTTCTGGTTTGTGTTCTGAAATCACCAGAGTCTTGAAGGTAATGTATTCAGTGTTTCTGTGAGTGGAGAGGCGAAATCAGGGGACCCTGTTCTACTGCAGTACTAAAATTAAAATCTCTGTGGGGCCCAATCCTTAACTAGGCAAAACTCTCATAAACATCAGGCTGAGGTCCAATGTCACTTTGGTTATTAATCTGGAATGATCAGACTATGCTGTTAATGTAAACTCTTGGAAATAATGGGAGTAAGCTGTTCTATTGAACAGCTCTTAATTGGTTTTGCCAGAAGTTGGGAATGAGCAACAGGGAATGGATCACTTGATAATTACCTGTTCTGTTCATTCCCTTTGGGGCTCCTGGCATTGGCCACTGTTGGAAGACAGGATACTGGGCTAGATGGACCTTTGGTTTGACCCAGTTAGGGCCATTCTGATGTTCTTATGTTATTTTAAGCAACACACTAGAGTCTCTAGCTTAATGGTAGCATCTTATGTTACCACTTGGGGATCAAACATCAGAATAGTGGAATAGCGGAAGTTGCATGAGGCAGTTGTTAAAGGAAGAGGGAGAATCTCAGCAAGCGGCTGGTGCTTGCAGGGGTATTTGGCTCAGAAGCGAGCTGTGTTGGTTTCCAGGGAGTGTCACTACAAGGAAAGGTTTCAGAGTAGCAGCCGTGTTAGTCTGTATCTACAAAAAGAAAAGGAGGACTTGTGGCACCTTAGAGACTTAACACATTTATTTGCGCATAAACTTATGCTCAAATAAATTATGCTCAAATAAATGTGTTAGTCTCTAAGGTGCCACAAGTCCTTCTTTTCTTCTTACTACAAAGAAAGGATCTATTGATGGCATGGCCATCGATGAAGGTGGAGGAAGCTATCCTGGATGAACCTCCAGAATGAAAAGACATTAGGCCTGACATGTGCAAGGAGCCCCACTGAAATGCATGGTCTTCTCTTCATGACTCAGGGTTTGACCCACAGCCGTGTCATGTCCAGCAATAACAACAATCTGAGAGAGAGGTGCATGCAGATGCTGGAGGAGGTGTCCCTCCGCACAGTGTAACATGGCACAAAAGTCACACAGGGTCTGATCCCTTTACACTGGTTTTACACTGGCATGGAACTCCACTGAGTTCAGAAGCATTTCTCCCTGTTTACACCACTGTGACTCTTCTGAAGTCAGTGGAGTTTCACGCCTGTGGTATCAAATGGGTATGGGGTTAGGAGCAGGCTGACAGTGTTTATTAGAGAGACAGCATTTAAAAATAAATGGCCCTATTGCTCTTTTTTAAAAAAAAAATATGAGCAGCTAATAGGCATTGATTCGTATTGAATATAAACCTTGTGATGGCTCTGGATGGTATAGTCTGTTTCATTTTGGTTTAAATCTGTTTTTATTACTTTATGCTGTCAGAAGATATATTATCTGTACAAAGATGCCCACTGTTCAATGTATAGGTTATCTCCAGTATGACAGCTCTGTATCTTCAATGTCAGATATACTGCTCTCAAGTCATAGTAGATTTACAGATTCTATTATACTTCTATTGAACAGCTCTTAATCTGGTCAGAGGGAAACATGCTACAACCAGCACATTTTATCCCTTTCCTTTAGTACTACAGCCTCTTTGGCAAGGTTGGACAATTGCATTAGAAATGTTCCAAGATCAAACCAGCATCTAATACTTGAAAATGTAACTCTGTAAATGCTGGAAATTTTTCTTCATCTACCAACGTATGAATCTGAATAAAAACTAGTGATTGAATTAATTGCAGTTTTTTATATGTTTAACCTCTAAGTATGAATGCATTGGTCTTCATGCTGTGTTCTATTAACTTAGTATACATATTGTTACAACCTCCATTTAAAAATGAGTCATAAATCTAATGAAGAAGCTACAGACCTTTTTAGTTTTGGCAGCTTTGCTTCTTGACAGCCATGTTTCTTCATTTAAGTTTATATGCATGAACAAATGTCACTGTTCTGTGCATGCAAAAATGACATTTGCTTTGCTTTGCTTTTTCCCAACTAAGTAAGCAGAGTTGCTGCTTTATTCTGTCTCTGTCGAATACCTCTTTTGTGTGCAGGACAATGCACAATGAATCTCCTGTGCCTGTAAAGAATAGTAGTGCAATGGCAGTTGTCATGTATGACACCTAATTATAATGAGTGTTGTTCGTTATATAGCTTTCTTGGTTGTAAGCAGTATAACGTAAATTCTCCTAAAGGAGATAGGAGCATACCGACTACTGCAAGAATATTGTGCTATGAATGTGAATTGTTTTGTTTTTTTGCTGTTACTCAGCTTTTCTCCCACCAGCTGCTTTGACCTTGTATCTCCCTTCAGATTCACACTTCTTACTACCTCTTTTCAATTGATCCCTGCTGTTAGTGCTTTGAATGCCATTGACTTTACACTGTGGCTGTTCCTACAGCTCAGCAGTTCCACTTTGTTGCAGCTGCTGTAGTCTTCTCTCTTATCGCCTTTAAAAAAGAAAAGCACAGAAGCATGGAATCCATCATTGGGAAGTATACAAATTGATTTCATTCTATTTGAAACAGGGGAGGTAGGAAGTGGGAAATGACGTGGTGCTTCTCTATGTAGAGATGTTGGTCATGAAAATGTATAATCAGCTTACATTTGTATCCACACTTTGCCAGAAAATAATCCTGCTTAGCGTCACTTTATGGGTTTGGAGTTTTTCTGAACCTTACAATCCCTTATGATATTTAAATAAAGCATTGTGATCACTGATTTGCTTAATGCATGGAGAAAGGACATGATCTATATTTAGTAGGAATGTATTTATGTATGTGTTTGACAGGCAAAATAGTTTTCTTTTCCACACTAAGGGCTACATTCTCATTTCAAAGACCCACGGCAGTTCTCTACTGAGGTGTTCTCTCTGGGAGATCCATGTACATTGCAAGAAAAAGCTGTCGGGATAGTGATCTGCCATGCGGTACACAGATGGGGAATTTTATGCTGAAGTTTGGGAACCACCATGATTGTCCATTTCCCCCAGCTAACAAGAAGATAGCACTCGCTTTTTAGCCTGGGTGGGATGAGGCAGCTCTCTGTCCCAGCTTGTCAATTTGATGGGCCCAAACTGCAGTTTCACAGTATTGCCAACTCCAAATGTCCAAAAATCATGAGATTGGCTTTAAAATCATGAGATTATGCAAAAATAATAGATTTGGTGTTCTTTTTATTTGCCTTCTGCTTTCTGAGCCTTTATGGTGCACTGGAGTCACATTTTCAAGCTTTCTCCACAGTCATGAGGGCTAGGAACTTACTACTACTTTAAGAATGAAGGCTGAAATCATCACGTGGCCACTTGACTCCAGTAGCTGGGGCTTTCTGGAAAACAATTATCATGAGATTCATGACATAATCATGAGAGTAGGCAACACTGGTTTCAGGATTTAAAAGTACCTTTTAAGAGCTGTGCAGAGAACTCCTTGTGCACTGCAAATGGCTAGTTTCTGTCAGGCCTACAAACCAAACTATGCCATCCGCTCCTGAGCGCAATCTACAAGCACCGTACCTATTTCCATATATATGCAGACCTAGAGCACTCTCATCATGATATCCAAAGTTACTGGAAGGACTGGGGCTTAGGATTTTGGCTCAGTGCTTTGTAGAGCTAGAAGCTGACTAGTTTCAGAGTAGCAGCCGTGTCAGTCTGTATTTGCAAAAAAGAAAAGGAGTACTTGTGGCACCTTAGAGACTAACAAATTTATTTGAGCATAAGCTTTCGTGAGCTACAGCTCACTTCATCGGATGCATTTGGTGGAAAATACAGTGGGGAGATTTATATACACACACAGAGAACATGAAACAATGGGTTTTATCATACACACTGTAAGGAGAGTGATCACTTAAGATGAGCCATCACCAGCAGCAGGGGGGCAGAAAGGAGGAAAACCTTTCATGGTGACAAGCAAGGTAGGCTATTTCCAGCAGTTAACAAGAACATCTGAGGAACAGTGGGGGTTGCGGGGGGGAGAGAAATAACATGGGGAAATTCTTGACGTCTGATACCACACACCACACAACAGAACCACTAACCCAGGAACCTATCCTTGCAACAAAGCCCGTTGCCAACTCTGTCCACATATCTATTCAGGGGATACCATCATAGGGCCTAATCACGTCAGCCACACTATCAGAGGCTCGTTCACTTGCGCATCTACCAATGTGATATATGCCATCATGTGCCAGCAATGCCCCTCTGCCATGTACATTGGTCAAACTGGACAGTCTCTACGTAAAAGAATGAATGGACACAAATCAGACGTCAAGAATTATAACGTTCAAAAACCAGTCGGAGAACACTTCAATCTCTCCGGTCACTCGATTACAGACCTGCGAGTGGCTATCCTTCAACAAAAAAACTTCAAAAACAGACTCCAAGGAGAGACTGCTGAATTGGAATTAATTTGCAAACTGGATACAATTAATTTAGGCTTGAATAGAGACTGGGAATGAATGAGTCATTACACAAAGTAAAACTATTTCCTCATGTTATTTCTGCCCCCCACCTCACCCCCCACTGTTCCTCAGATGTTCTTATTAACTGCTGGAAATAGCCTACCTTGCTTGTCACCATGAAAGGTTTTCCTCCTTTCCGCCCCCCTGCTGCTGGTGATGGCTCATCTTAAGTGATCACTCTCCTTACAGTGTGTATGATAAAACCCATTGTTTCATGTTCTCTGTGTGTGTATATAAATCTCCCCACTGTATTTTCCACCAAATGCATCCGATGAAGTGAGCTGTAGCTCACGAAAGCTTATGCTCAAATAAATTTGTTAGTCTCTAAGGTGCCACAAGTACTCCTTTCCTTTTTTGGAAATACAGACTGACACGGCTGCTACTCTGAAACTAGTCAGCTTCTAGCACTACAAAGCACTGAGCCAAAATCCTAAGCCCCCGTCCTTCCAGTAACTTTGGTTATCATGATGAGAGTGCTCTAGGTCTGCATATATATGGAAAGGTTTTCCTCCTTTCCGCCCCCCCTACTGCTGGTGATGGCTCATTTTAAGTGATCACTCTCCTTACAGTGTGTATGATAAAACCCATTGTTTCATGTTCTGTGTGTGTGTATATAAATCTCCCCACTGTATTTTCCACCAAATGCATCTGATGAAGTGAGCTGTAGCTCACGAAAGCTTATGCTCAAATAAATATGTTAGTCTCTAAGGTGCCACAAGTACTCCTTTTCTTTTTGAGAAGCTGACTAGGAAGGCTGGGATTAGATCTGAACTTCATTAAAGTTAAAGGGAATGTTTGGGGTCCACTCTAGCCCTTAATGCAGTATTTCCTGCCTCTGTGATGGAACTGTGAATAAAAAATAATCCTCCTCCAAATCACTTTCCCCATATTTTTTTTAAAGCTCCTATCCCCCACATTTCTCTACCAGCACCAGTGTGAAGTATTGGACATGCCTATCAGTAACTTCAGTTTTGGCTTAATTCTTAATTCCTAGGGGATTTACCCAGTGTGTACTTGACATATTTGTTCAGGGCAAAGCAGTAACTATGCTTCCGAACGGAGCAATGATCCTACCATCCATATGCTCCTATAGTCAATACACGTCCCATTAAGTGGAGGCTGTGTGGAAAAAAGAGCTAGTACTGAGTCCATCAAGTCTTATGGCACCTTTATAAAGTGATCCCCAGGAAAATGTGGGTACTCTCTCTAGTGAAATAGGAGATGTCTACACTGTGGGGGGAAAAATAAGACTTGGAGCAGCGAGTCTGGGAGCCCGGGTCAACTGACTAAGGCTCATGCTATGGGACTAAAAATAGCAGTGTAGACGTTTGGGCTTGGACTGGAGCTTCAGGCTCTGTAAGCCAGTGAGGGCAATGGGTTTCATATCCTGTGCGCATCTCCTTCATACAAAGGTAAATATATACACTTAAGCAAGTAAATAGCCCCATTGATTAACTGAATGACTTTTGCTTAAAAGTTCGGCATGTGCTCAAATGCTCTGCTGGATTAGTCTCATCATTAGAGGTGGGCAAAATTTTTCACCCCAAACTTTTTTTGTTGAAAAATGCAGATTTAGTGTCACCAAAAGTTTCAGGAATTCATGACAGTTTGTGTTCGGGGCAGCGGGATTTCTGAAATTCAAAATGTTTTTTGTTTCGACATCTTTGAAACAAAATGGTTTTATTTTTCAATTTGAAATGACTTCATTTAGAAATTTCCTTCAATTTTATTTTATTTTTTAATGCTCAACCAAAATGAAATCTTTTTTGGGGGTGGGTAGGTCAAATAACCTATTTCTTTTGACTCAAAATCTTTTTGACTTTTCAGTTTGAAAAATTTCGCTGTTGAGGGGACCTGAAACAATTTTTTTCAGAATTGCCCATTAATTTAACAATGTTATTTACAGCTTTAGTTAGAATGTTTACTAGTGTTACCAGTGTAGTTACCATTACTAGATTCAGAATGGCATGTGTTTGCAAAAGCGTATCTCAAAAAGGGCAACGGTATTCCTACTTCCAATTCAAGAGCACTGATTTCAGATACACAACGTAGAATTTAGATTAGAATCTGATCCATAAAATGGTGGTGTTAGGAGTACATATTTAAAAGTCCTTCCCATTGCCTTGAGAAATCATTATTGCAATAACACTCATTCTATTGTTGATGATAATTGAAAATGATTGAATGAGAAAATACCAGTTGATATTTAAACTACTACTTATTATCGAATCAAAGTTTCTTAGATAAAATCACTTAATTAAGTGGCATTCTATTTGTTAAGCATCCAGATCAGTATTCAATAAAAAGAGGTAAATAATGCTCCTCTGATTTCAGCAACCAGCCTACCTATTCATTTAATGAAGTATTATTATAGTAACCAGAGTTTTGTATATTGCTGTTCTGTAACCATACATTGATCTGTAGTACAATTGAAAAAGGATTATTCATTTAAGCCATATCTACAATTACCAAAAAATATCCCCAAACCTCCAGCTGCTATGCTGTGACTCACGGGTTCTTTTGTCTCTGAAAGTTGTTATTTTGTATTGTGAAGGATATTGATATATGGAAGCTTGCATTATTTTCTTCTAACAATCATGATTAAGCAAGCTTATATTGGGAGTTATGAATGAACTAAAAATTCTCTCTTGTTGCTGTAAGATTCTTATGGTTGCCCCCTCTTTGAACTGAACTATTAGTGAGATAACTCATGTCACCAGGATAAGCGCTTTGCAAGCTAGTTCATTTTTCATGGCTGTCTGAAGGACATTCCCGGATGGCGCCATTGTTACCATGCAGAATTTTTAGCCTGCTGAATGCATGATGATTCAGTGCGCTTCCTTACTGGACTGTAATTCAGTGACTAAATACAGGGAAGCAGTGCTTAAATAACAGTAAGACTCTGACAAAAAGATAATGATGCTAATGCTTGGGACCTGATCCTGAAAATCCTTATCAAGTGAGTAATCTTGCAGATTTCAGTGGGATTACTTCCAGGAATAGGAGGTTGACATTCATATTCCTGGCCTTCAATCCTTTGTTGCAATTCATGCAATTGGATTTATGCACCCATTCAGTCAAAGACTCATTTAAGTCTATCACAATGTGTATTGGGTCTTGGCTATTAACTCTCTCCCATTTGAACGGGAGAGGGGTAAGGAGAAACAACATGGCAGAAATTCAAGATTGTATTGTTATGTGGTGTACCTTTTGGCAGTTAAAAATGTGGCCTGGGTCTCATTTTCAAGAGAATTAGGCACCTAAGTCACTTTGGCAATTATGAAATTTGTGCCCAGTCATGTTTTTAAGTAGAACTCACCAGTGGATTTGGATCGCACTTTATATTGCTGTTAGTTCTTTAAATCATAGTTTTTGAATTAAGTCTTTTATTCTAGTTTAGCTTAAAAACTCATTTTTCATTTGTCATGTTTGCCAGAAGATCTACTTACATTTGAAAGGAGAACAGATACAACCTTTTATTTAAAATATACTGTGCACCTAATAGAATGACTGTAGGGCTATTATTAGTACCCATTTATTTTCATACTACTTTATTTACTTATTCTTCGTTGTGTTCTATATGTAAGTGCTACCACTTAGGGTATGTTTAGGGAATGGCTCTAACTAATATACAGTATCATTCATTGTCACTAAAGGCATGTCTACATTTACAGTGGCATGTAAAATACATGCACTTCAGAGGGTGGGCCAGAGCAATAGCATCACTTAAACTTTGTATTAATTCATTTAATAAGCAATTAGCAATTATTTACTATTTGTAAAAAGAAAAGGAGTACCCGTGGCACCTTAGAGACTAACAAATTTATTAGAGCATAAGCTTTCGTGAGCTACAGCTCACTTCATTGGCATCCGATGAAGTGAGCTGTAGCTCACGAAAGCTTATGCTCTAATAAATTTGTTAGTCTCTAAGGTGCCACAGGTACTCCTTTTCTTTTTGCGAATACAGACTAACACGGCTGCTACTCTTTACTATTTATATTACAGTGGTGCTGAGAGGCTGCAGTCACGACTGGGGATCTACTGTGCTAGGCACTGTGTAAACACGGAGCAAGAGGACAGTCCTTGCATCAAAGAGCTTAAAGCTTAATATACATGGCAAAGGATGGAAGGGGAAGCAGAGTGAAGTGACTTGCCCAAGGTCACATAGTCAGGCAATGGCAGAGCTAGTAACAGAATTCAGTCTCCTGAGTCCTAATCTGTTACTAGTTTGTACTACCTGTGGTTCTCCAGCGTGACCAACAGGGAGGGAACATCATGGTTATGTCTAGAGTTGTGTGAATAATTGACTTTTTGGATTGCTGGCAATTTTCAAGCAAGTAAAATAAATGAACTAAATGAAATGTTTTGGTTGACCCGACAATTTTTGTTTAAACTTTCAGCTTTAAGATTTTTTTTAAATTTTTTAAAAATAAAATTTGACACAAAGTAATTTCAAATCAGAAAATTGCTACATTTTGTTTTAAAAATGTTGAAAGGAAACCTTTCAATTTTCTTCTGGTTTTTCGGACTGAACCCACGTGGCAAAATTTTCACCACAAATTTTTCAAAAATTTGTGAAATGCTTTGGTTGACCCAAAGGTGTTGTTTTTTCTTTTTCCAGCCCCTCTCCCCTCCAAAAATGTTTCACTTGGAAAATTTCACCCAACTATAATTATGTCTCTCTTTGTTTATGCTGTACAATTGTAGAACATTTCTACCTGCAGAAGGGAATGCAGAATTTGTTAGAGAAAAACTCCTTCTATCAAGTGCATGAGTTGCTTGGAGGATGTGCCACCCGCAAAGACTAGAAGTTTAAGTAGTCATTGTCCATGACATGAGCCTCTTTTATATGTAACAAAAACAACAACCCACAAGAGTAATTTTAAGAGAAATAAGATGATGACTCTGCTCACTCCATGTATCTGTATGTATGGGTAGCTGTTAAGTGTGCAGTAAAGCAAGTCTATGTGAGAAGGCAAGTTATAGATTCCCCCACAAACAAGTTTCCTTTCACTGTTTTTCCTTTTCTTCCTCTGTAAATACACTCCTGCCCCCGCCCACACCCACCCACTGAATCAACAGAGCTGAATATTAAGATGCCTGTACTAAGTGCACCATGGTGGGCTTTTTATTCTTGCCTCTCTAGTCTGTCTCTGTAATTAATGTCAAAAGTCTCCTCAAACTCTAAATGCTGAATAAGAGGTAAATCAGTCATAATATCAGGAGGACCCACTGCATTTAGTTTCAGTAGCTTCAAGGCTGCTCTTTGGCCAGTCCCTTTGCTTGTCTAGGATTTAGTCCTTGGTGCAGAGAAGAGTGAGAAAGGTAAGAACTGATGGGCACTTAAGAGATCCTAAGGAATGAGACAAGGACTTGCCTTTTTAATGGGTGTCTTCTGGCTGCATGTTTCAGAAGTGCAGACACCACTGAGCTTCTGTGCCAAGAGCTGCCGAAAGGGGCAAGGAGTTCTCCATTGCAATGCATTGGACTCCCTGTGGCAAGCCAAATCCATTGAAACTGCCCTAGTGGGCTTGGGGCAGATTTGCTTTTTCTGCTTTCCTGTTGTAATATTTTTCTTGGATTTGATACACTATCCCTGACAAGTACCAAATCACTCTACAATGTGCACACAGATTACTTGACCCATCACAGAAAGTCAGCCCCCACTACTAATGAAGAGTGCAGGTCTGGTATAAATTTGTGAATCTGGGGGCTGGTGTATGAGGCCACGTGGTAAGAAGGGGCCCAGCTGGGTCTATCTTTTCCCCAACCCAGCAACTCCTGAAGCTAGAACTGTGTTGGGAAGAGTCCTCTCTCGGGCAATAGGACCCATGAAACAGCCCCTTTTTCCCCAGTCATACGGCCGGCCCTGAGGAAAGAGACTGCAGGGAGCAGTCTGCCAGAGACTGAAATCCACTGAAACGACATCATTTCAGTCCTGATCAATAGGCTAATTTTTGTAAATCCTCTTGAAGATGAAAACATGATCCAGCTGCTAATTATTGTTGAGTAGGAGTATTCTTTTCCAGCTACATTACCATACACCTCAGGGTTCTTTTGTGAGGGTGTGTGTGGGCAACGGGGAGAATGAAGAATAGTTTGCTTAACTAAAGATAAAGGAAGAATTGTAGGTTGCCAGAATCTAGTTACCCGTGTTGTGAATTTGGCTAGGACATTGGAACTCCATACCGTACTGCTGAGAAATGCCATGGGATCTGCAGTGATCACAACTGCACATGATCACAAAGTTGGTCTTTCAGTGTCCTTTTTTTCCTAAACCAAATTGTGCTAGACAGCTCAGACATTCGTCTTTCCCGTTCTATTACTCTTGTCTCATGAGGTGACAAATTACATTTGGCTGTGTTCGTCTCGTGGTTGTGTCTGATTTCCTAGAACCTACCTTCCCTAGGAAAACAAGTTAAGGGGAAGAATTACATAAGTGCTTTGGTTTTATGTCTTACAAGTAAGTTGGTGCTTCCATCATCACAATATCCTCTAACTACCATACTAAGGCATTGGTTCAATACTGATTTGGTGGGAAAAGAGCCATTTACTGATCACCAGAACCAGTTTTTCATCCAAGTCTTGACTAAGTACCACCTTGTCCATAAAATATATAATGGCCTGAGTCCTGGTTAGCATTATGTTGCTGTGCATATTTGGATACATCACGATCTGAAATGTAGATTTATATGGAAACAAACTTTATGGAAGAAATAGACTAACACTTTCTATAGACTAACAAAGGAGTTGTGATGTGTTGATGAAAGGGAAGATACATGCAGCTCTTTCTCTAAAGCAGGGATTCTCAACCCATGGCCTGCGGGCTGTTTGTGGCCCAATCAGCACACAGCTATAGCCCATGTGACATCCTCAGGGCCATGTAGGCAATATATATATTATGTGGATGCAGCCCACATAACACACACAGAGTTGCATATGCGGACCACAATGGTTAATAGGTTGAGAACCACTGCTCTAAAGGATACCAAATTTTGTCTTCTCTTCAGTTTGTGCAAGCAATTTTCCCATTAGGGATTAGGTAAATGGAGGGGGTGATAGCACTGCAGGTTTCCCCAGCGAGAGATGATTATGCATTGTTGTGCACATAGCTTAAGACATAAAATAGGTATTGGGTATTGATTAGATTACACTTGAATTAAAGCGGTGTGCGTGTGTGTGTGTGTGAGAGAGAGAGAGAGATGAAAGTTGATGATTTAGTTGGGGGTTGGACTAGATAACCTCCTGAGGTCCCTTCCAACCCTAATATTCTATGATTCTATGAAGGTTGTTGGACTATTTGCAAAGTGATTGTTTCTGGGAGGTTAACCTCTTCATTCTGCTCCTGTGTTATGATGGAATGACAGGTGATTGGAGAGCTGAACTGAAGCTATGATTCCTGCTTTCATTTGAATACTATGTGTTGTCTTCCTTTTGTATATGTATTCATTGTTGCCAGCTCTCCTGATTTTTACTGCATGTCTGGGGACATTTGGTGACTTTTTATTTTTTTTTTAAATGTCACAGCTCCTAGAATCACGTTACTACACTGGCATCTCAGATTTTAACAAGTGTGGGTTTCTAGCTCTCGTGGCTCTGGAGAAAAAGCTTGGAAATGTGAACCTTGAAGGTTCACACATCAAAAGGGAAATAAAAAGAAACCCAAACGTATTATTTAAAAAAAAGCCCTCAGGATTTCTAAGCCAATCTCCTGATTGCAGTACTTTTGAACCCAGTACTCTAGAAGGCCTATTAAGGCCTGGGGCTGGTCCCAGCTGTGCTCCATTTTACTCTCTCAGTGCAGCAGTCAAAGATTCATAACCTTGTACAACAGTCTTATTGCATTTATTCTTCTCTAGTAATTATTTGGCTATTTTTCATTTGCTGATCCGCAAGTTGATGAATGCTAATCAATCACTCCTCCCCCCCATGCCCCATATACACACAGGGAGAGTTCTGAATAGAAATGGGGCTGTTCTTTCTGGGGGAGAGAGAGAGAGAGATACAATCTTATGATTTCTTTCATTTGCTAGTTCTGACATGACCATATTGGATAGAAGGACATTATAACAGTGAACTGGAAAAACACCATCATTCAGACAAAAAGACACTGAGGCTGAATTCACAAATTAGTTCTGCATAACATGCATTCTAATGCTATTCAATTTATTTTAAAACAAGCATTGCCTTGACCTTAGTTATAGGGTATGGGCAGGTCACATTCTTCTGCAGGGGCTGGAGACAGCCACAATGGAAGAGTTGCTAAATAGAAATGGGCAAATGTCTCATTGTCCTGGTTAAAGAAACAGGGCAAAAAAAAAAAACCTTTCACAAACCTTTTTGTGCAGTCTGATGTGGTCCCTTCTCTTCCCACATTGTTGAATTTAGCTGTCCTGCTTAGGGCTTAAGAAGGGTCAAACTCCATGAGAAAATTACACTCCTGCATTGTTCTGGTGAGGGGTGGTGTTTGACTGCTCTGCAAAATAAGCCAGAGCCCCAAGAGCCACCTCCACAGTGGCTCTTGGTCCCTGGCAATGAGCTTTCATTGGAGCCAGGCTCTGTGATGTCCTCCCATGTTCCATGGCTGATCCTGGAAAATTCTTTTAAATGAGCATGCCACATTGTGGAGTTGAGGGTCCGGGAACCATAAGGCAGCTTTAGGATGTTACTTTACTCGGTCCATGGCCCCTGTGAAATCAGAGCAGGGGTGGTGATAGGATGGGTATGTATCTCCTGATCTGCAGCCAACATGGGCCCTCCAGCTTTGTTCAGTCCTCACTCCATCCTGTGTGCAGATCCTGACTCTGCTGAGAGTCCTTTCCAAGGCTTCAGGAAGGAGATAATGGAAATGTTACAGTGGGGACAGCTGACTCCTACCCTTTATCCATGCTAGGGGATGGCATCCAGACATAGAGGTTCCCTATGCAGGTAGGCGCACACACAGATGTTAGAATTCTATTTCAAGTAAGGGTTGCCTTTTTCAATAAGGGAGAGCATATGTGTTGGTGTGAGATTCCCTTTGCTTTAGTTAGATGGTGCTACAGTACATTGCTATATGTTGCTATGCTAATATGACTGTTTTGGATTGTAATTAGTACTAGTCAAATGGTGCGTGGGGAGTACCCTCAAGAATATTTTTAAAATATTATGGGTTTGGCTATAGTTGGCCATATTCAAGCCCTTCAGTATTTTCAGATTTGTGAAACACTGAAAATAGTCTTTGAGATTGGGTTGAATAAATGTATTTAACATAGAGCACATCTATTTGATTGTGAATGTGCCTAGTCTCTGTTGAGTTGATTATATTATTTAGTTGTATTGCAGTAGTACCAAGAGACCCCAGTCAAGGATAGGACTCCACTGTACGCACACACACAAACACACAACACCCAAAAGATGGTCCCCAATCCAAAAAGCAGACAAGTAAATTTGACAAGTACTGCAGTACTCGGATCAATTCTGCTGCTTGATTATACCAACCTTGCATTCCTTGCTTGAATGCCATTTGCTGCCACTGGTTTGCTTGTGGATCATCTTCGGATATTTCTGAATGCCATACAGGTTCTCGAGTGGCGGGGCTCGTTCACAAGTACCCATCAATGCCAAAATACAGTGTTTTGTATTCAGTGAATATTCTTTGATTAGCTCTCATTTTTGACCCTCTTGTTGTTAGAGGATTCTGGAATAAAGGAAACCAGTTGAGATGTGCAGCGGATAGTGTTGCTTTGTCCTAATTAACTGTATGTAGCGTGTCTCACTCCACAAAGATTCACAAATGGACCATGAAATAGGCAGAGATTGGGAGGGAGGAGTGTGTTGCTTTGATTAAAACAGCTCTCTGCTGGGATTCCATTCAGTTCCCTTCCAACTCGGGCTATCTTAAAATGTTGCTGAACAAGGTGCTGTGCAAATTGCTGGAGCTCTCATTAAAAGCTCTAAAGTTAGCATAGTCACATCCTATTAGTTATCCAGAAAAATGCAACATGCCACATTAGGGTTCTGCTTGAGACCCTAGGAATTCTGGTCATGGAGGGATTAAAGATCAGACCTTTCCAGGTTAATTCAGAGCCACAGAGGAAGGATTTCCCAATGGCTAGGGCAGTAGCCTAAAGTTTGGGAGACCTGGGTTCAAGCCCTAACTCCGCAGCAGACTTCTTGTCTGATGTTGCGTAAGTCAGTTAGCTCTTCTGTGACTCAGTTTTCCATCTGAAAAGGGGATAATAACACTTCCCTACCTCTCAGGGGAGTTGAGGATGACGATGTTAAGGATTGTGAGGTGAGCAAATACTATGGTCATAGAGACCAGATAAGTAGATAGCTTCATAGGTGATTTCTTTACTGTTGCTTTGATGGAATCAGTATAGGGCAGGGCACATATTACAATTCATTGAATGTAGGCTATAAACATCTGCTTATGAACAAGAACAATGCATATTTTTCATACATTTTGTGTCTGCTGTTGTTTTTCTTATTTAGAAGGTAATACGAAACTGTAGTGTCTCCTCAACAAGAGACCTAAACCGTTTAAGCTGAAACATATGACTCAAAGAGGAAGGATTTTGCAAAAAACAGGTGCACGGCAAGTCAATTTCCTATTCATATTCTGTTGTGGCAATTGGTAGTTTAGAGAAATGGCAGACTTAAATTAGCTGGAAAAGTGACATCTTTAATTACGAGAGCCTCTCTGCCAGCATGCTCAACGGTTGCCAGTTTCTGAGCATTTAGGGACCATTGATTGCCAACAGTGGTAGCTAAGCTGCTTCTGTGTAGAATCTAGTTGAATTTTCTCAAGTTAAAGCTTAGGCTCTGAAGTTAAAGTTAGAGGAACCCATAGTTTATTCTGACTTGACTTACAGCTACAGTATCCTACATTCTGTGGCTCCTACAGCATGTGTCAACAACGTTCAGCAATGTGGGGGCACAACTGAGAAAATCCCTCAGGCCTATGTAGCTCATCATGTTGAGAATCTGATATGCCATTTTCGGTATACCTTACATTGAGAAGCTTGAGTCCCTGTCACTGGTGGTGGTAAGGAGCAGTATGGACTTCTCTGCACCAATGGAATAGCTGTGCCAAGGGGCACTCACTTCAGAGAGAGAGTTAATTTTACTTAAGGCTGCTGTTCCAGGAGCACAGTTGGCAGAGACTGCGTGGGAGATGTGCTTTATCAGAACATCTGTATGCCCTGGTTGCATCCCCTCCTGCACCAGTATTTCCTGCTTTTGAGGTGGGCTTGACTGGGGATTGTAGGGGCTTGCACACTGAAAACCTGCCTTCCCCATGATGAATTTACCAACCATGGTGGACTCCCTGGAGGGAATTGTGTTCCTGGTGTCTTTGGACATCAGGCTGTTCCTTTAACTCTGAATCTGGGAGCTGGAGACTGACCATAACTGCACTGGAGGATAAAACCCTTTGTTAGACCCTGGCAAAAGCTCACTATCAGAACAATGTCATCTGCTGGCAGAAGCACAACTAGGGAAGATGCTTCTGCTCCTTATTTGGCAGTGGCATGTGTTGTAGACTGCCAAGCCCCTTCTGCTGTCCCTTCTTCAGTTCCTAAGTCAGGCTCAGGTGCAATTTCTCTAGTGCAACAGACCTGGACTTCAGCATGCCCATCTCCACTGAACCCTGGTGGGGTCTAACTTTACTCTATAAGCAGGGTCTGATGCTGCTGCTCTTTCTCTTCACAGTGGCTCCAAATTTAAATGGAGCTGACTCTTCCTGCCTTTTCTCCCTCTGTTGCTATCACATACTCTGAAGACTTGGTCACCGTTCCTTCTCTTCCACTGGGCTTTGCTGCATATGTTCCAGAAATATTCCAGTCATGGTAGTTTGCTTAGACCCCTGAAGCCATAACTCTTGCTGCTGTCTTGTCCTCCGCTTTTTTTAACCACTGCTAAATCTGACCCCCTCAGGGTTAACTCTTACAGCTGTCTTCCCTAGCTCTCTGCCTAGAGCAGTAGGAAGCTGTACACATAATTCAAGGTTGCTGGGTGCTGCTTGTTTTCTTCTTTGCCTTCAGTCCCTCTTGAACTTCATCCTGATTATCTCCCTCTGCCTCCTTTGTCTTTTCTTGGGTTTTTAGAGGAGGCCTTTGCTTGCTTGCTTGCTTTGCTGTTTAAAATAAATGATTGTGGGAAGTATTGGATCAATCTCACTCGTGGTGGATTCAGTCTCTGTCTATTCAGTCCTGAGCTCCGGGCATTCAGTGTCCCTTCGATACGGCCCATTCAGTCCTGCTGGATGTGTAAGTTAGTGCTCATAATAGAGCTGGTTGGAATTTTTTTCAGTTTACAAAAAAATATGTAAAATTGTTTTTGACAAAATGAAATAGCTCTTCATTGAATCATCCAAAACTACTGAAAACCAAAAAAGAAATCATTAGGGGTGGTGATGGGGGAGAGAGAGAGAGAGAGAGAGAGAGATGATTTGCTGATGAAAAATGTTTTTTTGAGGAAACCAGACGCTTTATATGAAAACTTTTGTTGAGTCAAAAATCCTATTTTTCAGTTAAAAAGTTTCAATGGAAATATTTTGACCTGTCCTAGTCAATAGCTAGGGAGGAGTTTAATAAATATTCTCATTAAGATCGTGGAACTTTCTTCCCCTGAGACACCAAACAGTCATTGGATGGTAATAACTTTTAGCTACTTGGGCTGGATTTGAAATGCTGAGGAAGAGGTGAAAGGCTCCCCATCTAATTGCCACCCCAAAGCCAGTTTCTTTCTTATGATTACTTAACCGCCTCCCACCCTCCAATTTGCTTTAAAAAAGGAGGTGGTTCAGCATCTCTCACTTACTACAGAACTTTATTCTCCTCAGGGTTCTCCATGTAAAATAGCTATTTGTATAGAGGGAAAGAGCTGGTTGTAAAATAAATTGATTGGAAAAAAATTACATTTTTTTGCAAAATATTTTGTAACAAATTTTTTCTTGTGACCAGCACTGTGTCTGACTATAACCAAAATAAATACAATTTACCTTTCCAACGTCTGCTTTTTGTTCAGAGCAGAAATGTTTTACTGGTGAAATATCCATGCTGCTCTCAGAAATAAGAAGCAAATCAGCTATTTTTTGCAAATTTTATGTCCCTTTGCTTTTTTTAATGGATATAGTGAAAACGTATAAAAATTGCCAGATTTTATACATGAAACAGTTGGAGCACCTCAAGCAGTCAGCAAGCAATTTTTCTTGATTCCCATTGTAGTGCTAGTTATGAGAAAGATAAGGAATGCTGAGATATCTACAAAGGAGTATTATCTCAGGAAGAGATAGTAAGGGAGGTTCTCTCAGCCCAATACAAAGAGGGTGGCTAACATCTGACATCTTAAATATGCTAGAATGGTTTAAAAGAAGAGAAGTCAAAGATGCTATAGGTGAGTTGAGACATAAAGGCAAGACAAGGAGAGTTCTGGGAACAGCATGCATCAAAAGTGAAAGGGACAAAGGGCTGGGAATTGTTTGAGATTGTAAATGAACTCTGTGAAAAGACCATTGAATTGTTACCAGTGACTGACAAGAACATAAGATGTCACATGTGAGAATGAAGATATCCTACGTCTGGCAGCCTCGGCATCAGAAATTCAGACAAAAAGATAGCATCTGATGCGTCTCAGTTTGTGATTGCGTTAAATCAAGAACAGAGAAGAGGAGAGAGGAATGGAAAGCTGGTGAAATGAGAGAGGCAGACACAAGTGACATTGAAGAAAATGGAATGAAGTGGTTAGGGAGATTTCAGGGAAGAAAACCTGAGAGAGTGTGAAATAGTTGCCAAAGTACTCTCGAAGGGCCCTGAAGCAGGGGAATGGTAAGAGTTCTTTACTATGTCATTCATCTTGCTGTTCACTAGGACTGGATGGGAAATGTATCTTGGCTTATGAATTATCATTTAAAAAATCTTAAACGTGCAAAAGGAGAACAAGGGCGTTTGCATAAACTCTGGAAGCTCTAGTTTGCTAACTGCACAGGTGCCAGCTTCCTAGTGGGTGCTCAGCACTCACCAGCAGTCCCACGGATCATCTCGCCCTCCCACCTGCCAGTGGGCCCTGATGATCAGCTCCTGCCTGCTGCGATCAGCTGTTCAGCGGCATGCAGGAGGCACTGGGGTGGGGCGGGAGCAGGAAGAAGCAGGGCAGGGGGCGGAATGGGGTGGGAAGGGGGAGGGCGGGGACAGGAAAGCTGGGGTGGGAGCTTGGGGAAAGGGGTGGAGCAGCACCTTTGGGGGAGCAGGGGTCGAGCACACCCCCAGGGAACTGGGGAAGTCGGTGCCTCTGGCTAAATGGATTTAGAGAGTTTCTCAACAAGAGCCAGGGATGGAGTTGCAGAAACATTTTCATGTAAGCCACGTGGCTGAAAGTACAAGAGTTATGTGTTTGGGGGGTTTATTTTGTTTGGCTTTTAAAAACAAAGGTGGTGCAGGTTGTGTTCCCTACAGTGAAGGTGCCCAATACTTTCCATTATAAGACACTATTATGTTGCCAAACTGAAACAATTCAGGCTGAAATTTTTCATGCTGGGTGTCTGGCCTCAGGCTGGCTGAAATATTCATGGGGATGGAGGAAAGTTTCAGCTAAAAGGGTTCATCTGTTTTTAAGAGCACGATTAGGGAAAACTACATGTGTTGCCCATGTTAAAAGAAATTCTTACAATCATTTCAATAAATGGCCATAGCACCTTATGATCTGGAGCGGGGTTTGCATTTGAAGTTAGCCCAAGGAATTGCCCTGATATCAAGGATGTGCCTTTTTCCTGTCCCTGTAGAAAAACAGCCGAAATTTGGCTGAATCATGAACCTCTGAAAAATGTCAGTTTCCACATGGTTGGTAGAAACTTGTTTGAGTTTGGCAGCTAAATTCTCCAGCGATTCCATTTGCACTGAGCATGCTCCAGTCCCTCATGGCTCCAGCATGCTGACCAGAGTGTAGAGCAGCTGAGCATGATCCCGACCTGGGCTGAACAGAACCTTGGGTGCTAGGCACAGGAACTGAGAGCAGGGCAAGGGAGTGTCAGTCACTCCTGCATTCTCCATGCTCCCCTGCTGGGACTGGTGTGTGTGTGTGATATGAAGTTCCCTGGGTGTAACCTAGACTCTGGGACTGCTGAGCCCTTGCCTCTCACTCGGTGATGCTGATGTCAAGCTACGAGCCTCTGACAGGCACTGAATTTCCACAGACATTCACAGGCAGGATCACACCCATCTCCCAGTCACTCATGAATCATCAGTAAAGAAACTCCAGCCAGTAACCCCTGAGCCCTCCAGCCTTGCATGACAGAAATATACCGCCTTGCACTCCTCAAGGTTCCCTTGGACTGTACAAACTCATTAATAACTTCATCACTTCTTCACAGGAAAGTGGACCAGCCTTTGTAATCTGAGCTGAGATTCCAAGCACTTTAACCAAAACACACAGTTTTAGATAATATATCAAATAGATTTATTAACTGTTGAAAGGTAGATTTTTAAGTAATTATAAGTAGCAGGCATAGGAATCGGAGTTGGTTACCAAAGAAACAAAAATAGAAATGCAGCCTGAATTCTAAATTAGACAGACTAAGCAAGATTTGAATCAAGCAATGTCTAACCTTAACAGATGGTACAAGCAGGTTACAGTTCCTCAATACACAGACTAGATACCCTTCCAGCTCGGGACCAGATTTCCACAGTTCAAAGCCTTTGTTTTCCAGAGGTGCTTCCAGGTGTTGAGATGGAGGGATGTGGGGGGGGAAGAGAGAGACCAAGTGATGATGTCTCTTTTTATGCCTTCTTCCAGCTGTTACAAAGTTCCTTGCTGTGACTTGGGGTTCTGGCAGTCCCTATTGGTCAAGCAATTTCCATAGTGTACGTGTCTCTAAGGAGTCTCTGAGATAGTGGACTTTTTTCTTGATGGACATAAACACCGTCTGGTCCTCCTTTGTTGTAACAGAAAGGCTGGTTCGTGGGTGTTCCCAACCTCGCAACATATTTCAGTAACATATACAGTAATACTTCATAACTTCACATACAAGCATAGTGCGTACAATCCAATAGGATATAAATGTTCAACAGATCCAGATTTTTAAAACCATACCTCACAAGGCATACATTTGTATAAAATATCATTATGAGACTGGTGAATATGGGGGGTTCTAGGGTGCTATTTTGAGGTACAGAGTGTTACTGTGTGTGTGTGTGTGTGTGTGTGTGCGCGCGCACGCGCGCGCAACAGATGTAGGGCAGGGGGACATGTCCAGGAACAAAGAGGAGGAAGGTGGGTTGGGAGCAGGAGCTGGGATGGGGTGGGAGAGGGAAATACAAACATGGTAAAGAAGAGGAGCAGGAGCAAGAGTCAGGGATGAGGGCGGATAGGTGTTGTGGATAGAGGTCATGGGGAGGGTGGATCAGAACAGAAGGGGGCGTGGAGGGGCAGAAGGCTGTGTAACCACTAGAGCCCTACAGATCCTATTATTCCTGTCTGTTAAATAGCTGTGAAACCCACCTGCAAAGTAAATGTCTCCATCCACCTCTAGTAGTAGGGCCATGTAGAAGATAACAGCTTTCTACTGTTACCAGTTACTCAGTTAGCTCAGGTGGTAGAGGACTATGATGTGAAACTAAAAATCCCAATTCTGCTGATGACCTGCATGGGGGAGTAACATGACATTTGTGTGTTCTGTTTTGTCTTCCCCGCCCCCCTTGCAAATTTTTAAGCTTTTAAACACTTAGAAAATTACATCCAGAACACTTAAGTTGAAAAGTCAAGCACCACAAACATTAGTAAATTGCAGAATTTGTCCCCCATTTGAATTTGGATATGGTCTTTAATTACATGATCTCATACTGTTCATTTTTTCTACAGAAAAAAAAGTTTTGATGAAAAAGTTTTAGCCAGCTCTTGGGGTTTCCCAGGTATCACTGAAAGCACAATCAGTGGGGTTTCAGAACTGTTATTAGGGCCATAATATGGATTACACAATCTTCAATTAGTGGCTGTGGTGCATGATAAGGAAGGAAACTAGCTTGACTCAGGTTGAGTTTGCAGGGTTGACAGAAAAAAAAATCTTGTACAGGTAAGCTGAGTATGTTTGATCTGGAGTCAATGAAACATAAAAACCATAAAACCTACCATGTTCTTTTTACTTAGTCATTTTTCTGAGTAAATCTATACTGTAAAGTGGGCATAGGGAAAGATCAGACATGGAGTTTTCAGGTTGCTAGGCAGCTAAAGGACATAAAAGGAGAACAAAACTTTGCATGATGACTGAAACTGAAACTGGGATGCAACCAAATCTAATCTGGCAATATCTTCTTGTGTGATATATATTTAATATCCTGGGACCAACATGGCTAGAACAACACGGCAAGGAACTTTCAAAAAGAATAAATTTTAATAAGGTCCCTAGATCACCAATTAGATCTGTTTTTTCTCTCTCTAGATATACACACACACACCCACCCACCCACTTCTGACCATCAGTTGTATCAAGCTTCCCTTTGAAAATAATTAATGCTACAACCACTTAGTGTTCTTCAAGGTAAATAAAAGTTTACAGTTGAACCAAAATATTTACAAACACAGAGAGGATGTTGCTGTCTGCCATAGGTGAAGAGAGGCTTTGAAGAAACTCTTTTGGAACCAGATCTTGTTGAGACTGTGGTTGGGATAGTTTTGATTAGGATTGGATGGCAATGAAATTGTGTGGACTGTTTTCCTGAGATTTTTGCCTTTTCCCCAAAACTGGAAGTCTTGGAATATCAGATGAGAGGGCAAAACTCTTGCCATCTCATTTCTTTTTTTGGAATGTTCTTGTTTTCCTCCTCTATCCCTAGGTAAAGTTTCAGAAACTTTGAAAGATAGGGATATTGCCAATCCTAACTATAGTGGCATGAAAGTGAGACTAAGCCCTGGTCTACACTAGGTGTTGAGGTCGAATTTAGCAGCATTAAATCAATGTAACCCTGCACCCGTCCACATGACGAAGCCCTTTTTTTTGACTTAAAGGGCTTTTAAAATCGATTTCCTTACTCCACCCCCAACAAGGGGATTAGTGCTGAAATTGGTTTTGCTGGGTCAAATTTGGGGTACTGTGGATGCAATTAGATGGTATTGGCCTCCGGGAGCTATCCCAGAGTGCTCCATTGTGACCGCTCCTGACAGCACTCTCAACTCAGATGCACTGACCAGGTAGACAGGAAAAGGCCCGCGAACTTTTGAATTTCAATTTCCTGTTTGGCCAGTGTGGCAAGCTGCAGGTGACCATGCAGAGCTCATCAGCAGAGGTGACCATGATGGAGTCCCAGAATCGCAAAAAAGCTCCAGCATGGACCAAACGGGAGGTACGGGATCTGATCTCTGTACAGGGAGAGGAATCCGTGCTATCAGAACTACGTTCCAGTTTTCGAAATGCCAAAACATTTGTGAAAATCTCCCAGGGCATGAAGAACAGAGACCCAAAGCGGTGCCGCGTGAAACTTAAGGAGCTGAGGCAAGCCTATCAGAAAACCAGAGAGGCGAACAGCCACTCCGGGTCAGAGCCCCAAACATGCCGCTTCTATGATGAGCTGCATGCCATTTTAGGGGGTTCAGCCACCACTACCCCAGCCATGTTGTTTGACTCCTTCAATGAAGATGGAGGCAAAATGGAAGCAGGTTTTGGGGATGAGGAAGACTATGATGAGGAGGCTATAGATAGCTCACAGCAAACAAGCGGAGAAACCGGTTTTCCCGACAGCCAGGAACTGTTTCTCACCCTGGACCTGGAGCCAGTAGCCCCCGAACCCACCCAAGGCTGCCTCCCGGACCCACCAGCCGGAGAAGGGACCTCTGGTGAGTGTACCTTTTAAAATACTATAAAAGGCTTAAAAGCCAGCATGTATAATGATTAATTTGCCCTGGCATTTGTGGTTCTCCTGCATATACTTCCAAAGCCTTTGCAAAAGGTTTCTGGGGAGGGCAGCCTTATTCCATCCACCATGGTAGGACACTTTACAACTCCAGGCCAGTAGCACGTACTCGGGAATCATTGCAGAACAAAGCATTGCAGTGTATGTTTGCTGGCGTTGAAACAACATCTGTTCTTTATCTCTCTGTATTATCCTCAGGAGAGTGATATCATTCCTGGTCACCTGGTTGAAATAGGGTGCTTTTCTTAAGGGGACATTCAGAGGTGCCCGTTCCTGCTGGGCTGTTTGCCTATGGCTGAACAGAAATGTTCCCCGCTGTTAGCCATGCAGGCGGGAGGGGGAGGCAAAATGCGACCTTGTAACGAAAGCACATGTGCTATGTATGTAATGTTAAAAGCAAGGTTTACCATGAAAGAGAGTGTACCCATTGTTCTATAAAAATGTGTCTTTTTAAATACCACTGTCCCTTTTTTTTTCTCCACCAGCTGCATGTGTTTCAAGGATCACAGGATCTTCTCCTTCCCAGAGGCTAGCGAAGATTAGAAGGCGAAAAAAACCGCACTCGCGATGAAATATTCTCTGAACTCATGCTGTCCTCCCACACTGACAGAGCACAGACGAATGCATGGAGGCAGACAATGTCAGAGTGCATGAAAGCACAAAATGACCGGGAGAAGAGGTGGCAGGCTGAAAAGAGTAATTGGCGGGCTGAAGAGAGGGCTGAAGCTGAAAGGTGGCAGCAGTGTGTTGAGAGGAGGCAGGATGCAATGCTGAGGCTGCTGGAGGATCAAACAAATATGCTCCAGCGTATGGTTGAGCTGCAGGAAAGGCAGCAGGAGCACAGACCGCCGCTACAGCCCCTGTGTAACCAACCGCCCTCCTCCCCCAGTTCCATCGCCTCCTCACCCAGACACCCAAGAACACGGTGGGGGGGCCTCTGGCCACCCAGCCACTCCACCCCAGAGGATTGCCCAAGTAACAGAAGGCTGGCATTCAATAAGTTTTAAACTTTTAAAGTGCTGTGTGGCCTTGTCCTTCCCTCCTCCACCACCCCTCCTGGGCTACCTTGGTAATTATCCCCCTGTTTGTGTGATGAATTAATAAAGAATGCATGAATGTGAAGCAACAACAACTTTATTGCCTCTGCAAGCGGTGATCGAAGGGAGGTGGGGAGGGTAGTTATCTTACTGGGAAGTAAAGTGAACTAAGGGGCGGGGGATTTCATCAAGGAGAAACAAACAGAACTTTCACAGCGTAGCCTGGCCAGTCATGAAACTGCTTTTCAAAGCTTCTCTGATGCGCACCGCACCCTCCTGTGCTCTTCTAACCACCCTGGTGTCTGGCTGTGCATAACCAGTAGCCAGGCGATTTACCTCAACCTCCCACACCGCCATAAACGTCTCCCCTTTACTCTCACAGATATTGTGGAGCGCACAGCAAGCAGTAATAACAGTGGGAATATTGGTTTCGCTGAGGTCTAACCGAGTCAGTAAACTGCGCCAGTGCGCTTTTAAACGTCCAAATGCACATTCTACGACCATTCTGCACTTGCTCAGCCTGTAGTTGAACAGCTCCTGACTACTCTCCAGGCTGCCTATGTATGGCTTCATGAGCCATGGCATTAAGGGGTAGGCTGGGTCCCCAAGGATAACTATAGGCATTTCAACATCCCCAACGGTTATTTTCTGGTCTGGGAAGAAAGTCCCTTCCTGCAGTTTTTGAAACAGACCAGAGTTCCTGAAGATGCGAGCGTCATGTACCTTTCCCGGCCATCCCACATTGATGTTGGTGAAATATCCCTTGTGATCCACCAGTGCTTGCAGCACTATTGAAAAGTACCCCTTGTGGTTTATGTACTTGCTGGCTTGGTGCTCCGGTGACAAGATAGGGATATGGGTTCCGCCTGTGGCCCCACCACAGTTAGGGAATCCCAATGCAGCAAAGCCATCCACTATGACCTGCACATTTCCCAGGGTCACTACCCTTGATATCAGCAGATCTTTGATTGCGTTGGCTACTTGCATCACAGCAGCCCCCCCAGTAGATTTTCCCACTCCAAATTGATTCCCGACTGACTGGTAGCTGTCTGGCATTGCAGGCTTCCACAGGGCTATTGCCACTCGCTTCTCAGCTGTGAGGGCTGCTCTCTTCTTGGTATTCTTGCACCTCAGGGCAGGGGAAAGCAAGTCACAAAGTTCCATGAAAGTGCCCTTATGCATGCGAAAGTTTCGCAGCCACTGGGAATCGTCCCAGACCTGCAACACTATGCGGTCCCACCAGTCTGTGCTTCTTTCCTGAGCCCAGAATCAGCATTCCACTGCATGAACCTGCCCCATTAGCACCATGATGCCCACATTGGCAGGGCCCGTGCTTTGAGAGAAGTCTGTGTCCATGTACTCATCACTCTCGTCACCACGCTGATGTTGCCTACTCGCCTGGTTTCACTTTGCCAGGCTCTGGTGCTGCATATACTGCTGGATAATGCGTGTGGTGTTTAATGTGCTCCTAATTGCCAAAGTGATCTGAGCAAGCTCCATGCTTGCCGTGGTATGGCGTTTGCACAGAAAAAAGGTGCGGAATGATTGTCTGCTGTTGCCCTGATGGAGGGAGGGGTGACTGACGACATGGCTTACAGGGTTGGCTTACAGGGAATTAAAATCAACAAAGTGGTGGCTTTGCGAGAAACTGAATGGCCGCCTCAAGGATAGAACTCAAAACCTCAAGGATAGAACTCAAAACTGGGTTTAGCAGGCCGTCGATTCACAGCGGGAGAGAGGAGAAAATGAATACAAAACAAATCTGGTCTATTTCTTGTTTTGAGCCACTTCATCTATCTTTATACATCATGCTGGCAGCAGACTGTGCAGTACAACTGCTAGCCATCATCATCTCCTGGATGCTTGGCAGAAGACAGTGCAGTATGACTACTGGCCATCGTCTTCTGCTGGCAGCAAATTAAAAGACTGCCGGTAGGACTCAATCGCCATGAGACAAAACAAGGGAAATGACCTTGCTGAGTCACTCCCATGTTTGCCCAGGCGCCCGGTTAAAAGAGCACCCAGGACTACGTCAATGACGGCTACCAGTCATACTGCACTGTCTGCTGCCAAAAGGCAATAGACTGCTGCTGTGTAGAAATGCAGTACCATGTCCGCCAGCACCCAGGAGACATACGGTGACGGTTAGCTGAGTGGGTTCCATGCTTTCCGTGGTATGGCGTCTGCACAGGTAACTCAAGAAAAAAGGTGCAAAATGATTGTCTGCCCTTGCTTTTATGGAGGGAGGGAGGGAACGGGGGCCTGACGATATGTACCCAGAACCACCCGCGACAATGATTTAGCCCCATCAGGCACTGGGATTTCTACCCAGAATTCAAATGGGTGGTGGAGACTGCGGGAACTGTGGGATAGCTACCCACAGTGCAAAGCTCCGGAAGTCGACTGTTGCCTCGGTACTGTGGATACAGTTCGCCAACTACATGCACTTAGAGCATTTGTGTGAGGACACACACACTCGACTGTATAAAAATGCTTTCTACAAAACCGACTTCTATAAATTCGACCTAATTTCATAGTGTAGACATACCCACAGGGTTTGACCCAGGAAACTCATGCAGTTGGACTGCTGGGCGAAAGTATGGTCCATGCTAAAGTAATAAACCCATAATGGTATAAAGAACAGGAGTACTTGTGGCACCTTAGAGACTAACAAATTTATTTGAGCATAAGCTTTCGTGGACTACAGCTCACTTCATTGGATGCACAGAATGGAACATATAGTAGAAGATATTTATATATATACAGAGAACATGAAACAATGGGTGTTACCATACACACTACAAGGAGAGTGATCAGTTAAGGTGAGCTATTACTAGCAGTATAGGAAAAAACAAACAAACAAACAAAAAAACCCTTTGTAGTGATAATTAAGATGGGCCATTTCCAGCAGTTGACAAGAACGCGTGAGGAACAGTAGGGGGGAATATAAACATGGGGAAATAGTTTTACTTTGTGTAATGACACATCCACTCCCGGTCTTTATTCAAGCCTAATTTTATGGTTTCCAGTTTGCAAATTAATTCCAATTAAGCAGTCTCTTGTTGGAGTCTGTTTTTGAAGTTTTTTTGTTGTAATATTGCGACTTTTAGGTCTGTAATCGAGTGATCAGAGAGATTGAAGTGTTCTCTGACTGGTTTTTGAATGTTATAATTCTTGACATCTGATTTGTGTCCATTTATTCTTTTACGTAGAGACTGTCCGGTTTGGCCAATGTACATGGTAGAGGAGCATTGCTGGCACATGATGGCATATATCACATTGGTAGATGTGCAGGTGAATGAGCTGTGTCCACAGATCTATTCAGGGGACACCATCATAGGGCCTAATCACATCAGCCACACTATCAGAGGCTCGTTTGTTAGTCTCTAAGGTGCCACAAGTACTCCTGTTCTTTTTGCGGATACAGACTAACATGGCTGCTACTCTGAAACCCGCCATAATGTTATGTATCTGTAATACACAGTGCATAACACCGGCCTATGAGGGGAGTACCTGGATATGGCCAGACCTTTAAATTGAAGAAATCTGTGTAATACAACATTCAATAAGATAATAATCTCTTGTTTCATCTCCCAAAGTTATTCAAAAGCCCTCAACACTAAACTATTTCCATTAAAGTAATGGGAGCAATATTAGGCCGGTGTTGAACACAGTTGAAAATACCATCCAAGATGTCTGCAGCAGATGTGTAGAGAGGCACACTTCATTAAAAGCTTTGATTTCAAAGTTTGGCGCTAAAGCTACAATTCAGATATTGAGAAGAAAAATTCTAACCGCTTGCAATATTCTGAATATTTAAACAATTATGAAACTACTTATGCAAAGAAGTTGCATGTTTATGAAGATAGAAGAAGGTGCATTTAAAAAACAGTGTACTGTTACCTTCTGAATTATTCGAGTGGCTTGCTTTTTTATGTAAAAGCTCCTATTTTTTCCTGAAAGAATGAACCATTTTCCTCTGAAGAGAGAACTTCTTCCTGTTTGTACAACCACTGACATATAATGGTGATGGATATATTAGAGATTCAGCTGTAGATGTGAAAAAAGATTAAATTTCTGTATTCCGCAGAATTAAATCAAAACTCATTTTAGTAAGGTGATTTGTCTTAAGTTTACAACTGAATCGAAAGCGCCAGACTTCTCAGTCCACCATAGACAGATTTCTTTTACAAAGCTGTCTGAATAATAAATGGCTTTGCTGTTAAATTTCCATGTACACAAACACTTCATTTTCACCTTCTGTTGATTGCAGCCTTGGTGGCTTGTGTACCACCACAGTTGTCACAACTTCAAATGTGCTCTTATCTCTGCAAACTAGTCATCAATCAAAAAAAAGGTTAATTTGACTCCCTTGACACTTTCATCATCTGCCTTTTTGGTGTCTATGTAACTAGTAAAAACAATTTCCATTCAGAGACTTTAATTTTCGAAAGGTTAAAAATCTTGGGGAAAACTCACTTTTTTTTCTGCTGAATATATAAACGGTATGTATATTCATTTAAAGATGTGTGAATGAGTTCATAGAAAATTTGAGCCTATTCTATTCTATTATTGAGAGAATGCTTAAGCTACACTGTTTTCCCCCCAAACCAGTTCCTCCAGTTTGAACTGATTTTATTTTAGTCAGAAAGTTCAAGCAGAAGTTGCCACCTTTGGAAAGGTGAATGAAACTCTTTTGAACTCCACATTTGTACAAAAAATTAAGTTACAGAATGACTGTTCACCTCAGCGGGAACCTGGGTGTTTTTTCTCAATTTCATTTCCCCCCGTCTCCTCAAATGTCCTCAGCATTTTTATTGGCTTCATTCAGGCACTTGGTTGTCTCATCTCTTTCTTTTCAAGCTGTATGCACTTCGCGGCCTGAGCCAAAGCCCGCTGAATTGGATGGGAAGACTCCAACAGGCTTTGAGTCAGGCCCAATGCAGCAAAGCCTGGGTAGCTGTGCACCAGTGTTCACGGAAGCACGTACAGCATTCATACTGATGCATCCACTTGGGTGGTAGTGCACATGACAGAAGATTGTGGCTTCAATCTTGGTTCTTCACAAACCTACAGAGAAGATGAGATGCTTATAGAAGGGCTTTGCTGGTCAGGGCCAAGGAGATGGGCTACGGTCACATGTTACTGCTCTCAGTGAGAGCTGAGGGCAAAATTTCCCCTGTTCTCAGTGGGAGCTGCTGGGGGGCTGAAGTTGGCCTCTGCGGTGTGGGCTGAGCACTTATGAAAATCTTCCACAGAATATGTAGTGAGATGCTGAAAGGGGCTGGTCTTCTAATATCACGGACTAGGCATTAATGCTGGTTTGGCAGTGTACAAAGTAGCTGCTCCTTTTGGTGTGAAGACAGGTAAGTACCTGTGTTTCCAGATACCTTCTACGGTGTGGCCCCAAAGCTGCAGTAGACACACAGCGTTATTTTTAGTGGGACGCTAATGCTCCTTCTCTATCTAGCCAGAGTATAGTGGTTGCTATTTAAAACTCAGCATTCATCCACAGCTGAGAGAGGCACTTGAAATAACATCCTGTTTTATTTGCCTATACTTAGAATATAGATACAATAGAACTGCTGTGTTACAGGTCCTATTGTGTGTTAGAGTAAAGGTTGATATTAATCCTGACCACTGTATAATGTCTGATTCTTTTCCTTTGAATGTTGGTTCTACCAGGTACTCCATTTCATATGGTGTTTTGTGAAGGGCAAAAGGACACTAAGAACTGTGTGAATACTCATGTCCCTTTTGAATGCTCTCACACCTTTGAGGACTAAAAGTCTCAACTGGGGTTGTAAATATACAGATTTCAATTGAGAAAAAGGGCATGTTGCCCTGCCAATATATGTAGTTAGTAGTAGTTAATCACAAAGCTACGAGCCTATTCATCCCTGATGTAATTCCCCCGACTTCACTGCAGCTACATCAGTAACAGAAAGACACTGAGTAACATCAAGCAGAACTCAGGCACTATATGAGTGTAACACTGGAGTGAAGCTGTAATTGTGAGAGATGCCAAGGGTGAAGAAAGAGGGCAGCTTCTTTATTTCATCATTAGTGAATCTGGGGTTAGCCAATTACTGATTAATTATCAGTACATACGGCACTTGTATGATAAAAGACTGTGTTTCCCCTGTGCCAGAACATGTTTTCCCTGTAAAAATGCTTGTTGCCTGAATTCTGTTTATATGTCATTACATGACTAATATGTAGGCACAATAATGTGTGCTGAAGTATACATGTTATACTGGCAAACTGCCAGACCTTCCACACCCCCGTGCCCAAACAGTCAATCCACCCAGCACATAAATCCCAGCTGCTTGTTTTTTAGACTACTCTCCCAAGGAACACTGCTATTCTTAGCAATGACACCAGCATGAACTGGCACTTAAATATGTTCTGTTCAGCCCTAGGCCTTTGATCCACAAATGAACTTCAGTTACTTGACTTATTCATGGTACAGAACTGTCTCTGTCTCTCCTGTGGCTATTTCAGCATTTTCTCCATTGTTTGCTTAGCAGGTCAGCAGATTCTTTTGCAATCAATGCCGGGGCCATTCCACTGATTGGCTGTATGCTGAGCCATAGAGACAGCTTACGTTGTGTCCCCTGACATTGTCTGTTTGGAAATCCCCTCTGCCACTGCTGCCCTGGGACCTGTGGTCGCATGTCTGCTTCTAAGGGCCAGGCTATACTAGAGAGCTTACAGTGGTCAGCTGTAAGCTCTCTAATGCAGCTGCTCGAACTTGACAGGAGAGAGCTCTCCCATCAGCTTAACTACCATGGTCCCCATGAGCGGCAGTAGCTCTTTCACCGACAGCGCTGTCCACACTGGCACAAAAGTTGGTGTAACTTACATTGCTCAGGGGGGTGATTTCTTCATAAGATATGCTGATATAAGCTGTCGACATAGCCTTAATGTGGGCTGTCTGTCTGGAACACAATCGACTAGGTCATGTTTGACAGGTAGTGTTCTTCCCACACACATGTTATGTTCTTTCTGTGAAAAGGAACTGATAAAAACTTTTATTCAACGTTAGGCGGAGGTGTTTGCAATTTATTTTGACATTTACCCATTGGTATCTGTCAATAATTTCTCCAGGTTTGTTACAAAAGTTAAAACCTCCCAATTCAGAAAGATTTCCCCATGTCTGAGATCCTGATGGTCACCAAAAAAGGGAGCAAACAAAACCACTCCAAGTCCCCTTCTGAACATGTCCAGCCATTGGTCCTGTCCCACTTAAATAGAGGAGTTGTTTGGGCACCATCTCTATTATTATTATTATTTGTATTGCAGTGCACCTATGAACTGCAGTCATGGACAAGGACCCCTTTCTGCTAGGTGCTGTACCAGCACACAACAAAAACCCATCCCTGTCCCAGAGAATTTATAATCTAATAAACAGCTGCCCTCACGTTACATGGCAAGGGAGACTGTGTGTCTCACACAGACAAGACAGATATGGTTTCTGACGATCTAGACCGGGGTGGGCAAACTTTTTGGCCCAAGGGCCACATTGGGGTTGCGAAACTGTGTGGAGGGCCACATAGGGAAGGCTGTGCCTCCCCAAACAGCTTGGCCCCTGCCCCTATCTGCCCCCCTCCCACTTCCCGCCCCCTGACTGCCCCCTTGACAACCCCCAATCCATCCAACTCCTCCTCCTGCTCCTTGTTCCCTGACCGCCCCCTCCCAGGACCCCCCCACCCCTAACCACCTCCCCGAGACCCCACCCCCATTCAACCCCCCCTTCTCCCTGTCCCCTGACTGCCCCGACCCTTATCCACACCCCTGCCCCCTGACCGGCCCCCTGGGATTCCCATGTTTATCCAACAACCTCGTGTTCCTCCGTCCCCTGACCACCACCCCCCGCCCAGAACCTCCACCCCATCCAACCACTCCCTGTCCCCTGACTGCCCCTGGGACTCCCTTCCCCCTTATTCAACCCCCCCTGCTCCCTGCTCCCCCACCCTTACCATGCCGCTCAGAGCAGCAGGAGCTCGCAGCCCCCCAGCCCGGCCACAGCCAGAGTGCTGGTGGCAGGGGGAGCTGTGGCTGTTGGGGAGGGAGTGGAGACAGCAGGGGAGGGGCCGGGGGCTAGCCTCCCCAGCCGGGAGCTCAAGAGCTGGGCAGGACGGTCCCACAGGCTATAGTTTGCCCACCTCTGATCTAGACTATGATACTTCAAAGGCACTTCTCACATAGATATCCTAAGATCCTGATTAAGGAAAGCACTTATTCATGTGCTTAAGTTCATATCTATTCAGGACAGCCTCAAATAGGATGCACATGAAGATTAAGCACCTGCTTAAAGTTCAGCATATGCTTAAGTGCACTCCTGAAAAGGAATGTTTTCCTGAATTGGATCCTAAGTGCTGAATATAGTCATGGAGAGACCTCAAAAGTCACAGAGGCACCTCTGTCTCCATTAGACTCTGGGTAAGTCATTTGTTTGCACTAGGGAGGGTCAGAAGAGATGCAAAGCTAGGATCTGCCTTAACTGCCTGAAAGACTCTCATTGACTTCAATCGGTTTTGGATCATCTAATGAGAACATTATCTATACTTACTTACAGACCCTTCTAATAGTCTCCTATGTACAGTTGAACATACGTGACAGAATACAAACCTATGGACTGCTTGGAGCTGATACGAGAGAGCTTAAATTTAAAAAAATTGTTCAGTGAAGAATGATCTGCTCAGTGAAACATGAGAAATGTTATACTTCACTGTGCAAACCATCATTAACAAAACAGTCATGGAAAACAAAAATTTGGGGTCAGGGCCTCAAAACAAAATAAGAAATGACTTGTGAAATGTCACTAAAAGATACAAGCTTCTTTTTATTGCACGTCTCTAATACAAGTGTATGTATGATGATGGTGGAATGTATGATGGTTTGTGAGAGCAATCAGTAGTGTGGGAATTTCCTCTCTGAACAAATGGGAAAGTTATCATATTGTTCTGTTTATAAATAAAATGTGTTTGTACATATGTATGTTCCTATACTGTCGTCAGCACCTTACAGCAGGGCATTAAGATGCGTGATGAATATCTGTCATACCATTTTGTCGGTCATCCTCTCGTTAGAAACTTAATTGTGTTTGCAGTATATCTTTTTTTTTCTAGGTGTCTCATTCTGGGGCGCAATCCAGATCCAGATAGTAGATTACCTTTTGGATCAAGGTTGCAGGGGAAATACAACTCTTCCTTAAGAGAGAAGTTATCTGCCTCAATTGTCAAGAGTATGCCATATTTGGTATTAGAATAAGTGGTGCTCTGAAGTCAAGATATGGGTACACTGTAGAAGGTTGTGTACATTGACAAAACTTATGGACTCTGACCTGTTGTTGCAGATCCATGGTGACCTTCCAAATTCATATGCACAAACATATGTGCTTAAATTTACAAAAGAGAAATCACTATATCACGAGTTGCTTTCTGTGTGACATGAAAGGTCTTGCCTTATTAAAGCATCTCTTAGGGAGTGCAACCTAGGTGGTTTGTTTGTTTTTTTTTTAACTCTGTAATTTTAAAATGCTATAACTATTGTGGAATGTAGTCATCGAATCATTTAAGCTATTTATTCTGCATCACTTAATTGAAGAGACTGAATTTTCCCCTGCTTTAGCATATTTTATCATTATCATTCAAGTAATAATTGAATGTATAATATGATGCGGTGAAGTCAGAACCAAAAAGTTTGAATAGGCTCATACTATATTTGCAGAAGAGCCATTAAATAATTGAAATATAGTGAGTTGATTGTGATATCTACAGAGTAATATGAGTTAATAGAGTGGGTACTTTAATAAGGATCCTAAATGAAATAATACTGAAATAATATTTATGGACTCAAACAATTATGAATTTAGCAGCAAGTACGCGGTGGATGCCGATATATTGCTTATAATGCTTTTCCATATAGCACACTGTATTATGGGAATTAGTTAGATTATTTCAAATGTGATTCATTTCTATCTCAAATACTCTGAACTTGGGGTGAGGGGTATACATAAGGAGGAAATTTGAAAGCAAGGGTTTAGACCCAACTTTCCCTGCTATTTTTTTGGATTAGTGGTTGTTTTAACAGATTTGGGCAAAACCCATAGCTATCGATCTCACCCAAGCTCCAAAGTTTGAGGGTTCAGATAAAATGGGATCTGGATCAGAATGATGGTTTTATGCATTTCTATTTACGCATTAATTTGCTAATATTAAAGAAATGGCGTTTGCCTCTGGTTCAGATGTAAGCCATGTTCTGAATTCACGATCAAATCAGCACTCGAGTTTCATGATGTCAGAATCTCACCAGCTGTTTCAGGGAGACTTCCACTATTGTGATCTAAAAATCTCTCAAAAGAAGCTTTTCACATGAAAACTTGGACACATGTAAATTGGAACAGCAAACAGGCATGTTCTGGGTTTGGACCTGAATTTGAAGTAAACTGTGGGACTGCTTCAGATCTAGCGATTCAAATCTGAATTTGCCTGTAATTTCAGAGTTTGGATTCCAGTTAACCTTACAAAAATATAATTTAAAGTCCGTCCGCGACTTGCATTGTAACTTTATTGGGGCACAAAGCTGCTAAATTCCATTCTGCTAAATTTCTACTAGGAAAACATACATTTTCTTGGCTATGAGTAAGACTCCCCTGGAGAAGGAAAAGCCCACACTGATTCTAGCACCAAGATTTCACTGCTTTCTAGTGACATATAAAAAGCACGGCAGCTGACCCTGGAAGAAAGTTGAGGGGAGGTTTTTGGATTGAGGTGCAAGCTGGAAAGAGGGTTCTTGGTGCTGTGAGTATAAGAAGCTGTTCTTCGCAGTTTGAGTCCTTCTGTGTTCAGAGACACAAGACACTTCTGCATTCCTTGTAAATAAAACTGCGTCTAAGAAGTACCTAACTCTCAACAATTTTTGCTTTGAACTGGAACTCAAACTTTGACTAGGGGCTTGAGTCAAAAGGGGCAATAGTCCCTTGTTGTGATCAGACCCAATTTTTCTTTTTTGGTTTTTGTTTCTCACCATCAGGACTTGCTACATTTATCTTTATGTAGAAGTACCTTTAAAATGGGCAGTTTACAGCTCCCATGCTCTTGCACAATACTGCAAAGTAGCCCCGATGTATTCAAAAGTCCTTCAGAAACTCATCCTCCTTTTAAAAACAATTGCATAGGTGAATAAATATTGCAGATGGGTGTAGCTTGCCCTACCAGCGGCATATGTCACCTCCTTTTGCAACTACAGTGTATATTGGAGCCTAAGCTACAGCAACGTTTCTGTCTGATGGCAGTGGGCCAGTCTTTCCAAATTTTTTTCACAATGTTTTGTGGTCAGAACTGGTTCACTGGTCCTGGGATCATTATCATTTGAACAGGTAAAGGACTGGTGTGATTGGACAACTGACCTTCCCTAAATGAAATGAGTTTTATACCAAGAAGATAAACAAAACATTGAGCATAGATGAGAATCATAATTATACTCAAATAGGAAGGTAATTTTAAGAATGAGAAATACTTTTCATCTCCTCTTAAGTTCTGGTAGATGTTTAGAGAGATGTCATCTTTTTTGGCGAGCTAAAATCCAGAGCATATATCCTGTATGTTACTTTTCTGGATTGTAATTGTGGCTCTTTGGGCATACAAAGAGTTAACAATTACTTGCCTGGCTGTTGCTAGCTGTTTGTTTAAAGGAAATTTAAATAAAAGGCCTATTTTGTAGGCCTGAGCTAGATCTCTGAATCCAATCCTGTTGCCCAATTTTGACCTGAACTTCACTGCTTGGTCTACCTACAGTTTGAGAATCTATCCATTTTCTTATTTATCTGTGTATCTGCCTGTCTGACTTCTTTTAAACCACATAGTTTTATTTCTAAATCAGAGACTCATTTTGAAGACTATGGTAGAGCTAAGTACTGAGCTTTGCCATGCAAGCCAATCATGTACACATCCCAATTTACATAAATAAAACTGCCTGTTTACCATCAGTAACACAGATGTAATACCGTATAATCCAATGGTCACATTGGGCCTTGAAATAAGACTACCAGGATTGACTACTGCATTGCATTTTTAGTAAAATAGACAGCCTGGATGTACTCTAATTTTATAACCTGACTTGTAGGTCATTACTTAAAGCCACCAAGTCATTTTTAATCTTGGACTCTTCCTTTTTGCAAGTAGATTCTCGAATGGACAGCATGTCATCTGCTAAGTAAATTTCAGATTTTAAAAAGGCATTTAGTCCTATAACTCAAGATGATAAAAAGCCCTTTAATAGGAAATGCTCTTTTGCTATGGACTAGATCAATAAATTAAATAGATTAATTAAGTCAAACTGTCAGGACCAAGGACTGTCATGAAGTGAAGTCAGTGGAGTTCGTCATT
Organism: Dermochelys coriacea; assembly: GCF_009764565.3. NCBI lineage: Eukaryota > Metazoa > Chordata > Testudines > Dermochelyidae > Dermochelys > Dermochelys coriacea. Next base: position 91,862,517 of record NC_050076.1, read on the forward strand.
TATCAGAGGCAGGAACGCAACAAGAAAAGGCAGTCTTCAATGGATAATTCTATAATGAACGTGTGTGAGTGGGTACAATAAATGTCTAGCAATGGGAAATTATGCCAGTCATCTGATCCCAAATGGTAAAAGGAGGCAGATAAGTCAGTGCAGAGAAACATTAGATTTGCTTATTGAATTCCTTCCTGTGAATTTTGAACTTCTTCAGTTTCCAAGTAAGTGAAGTTGCTTATGGAATAGTCTTAATTATTTTTGATTTTGAATCTTTACCACAAAGGACCCAGGAAAATGTACTTTTGCACCTCAGTGTCACACAGTTCAGACTTTATTCAGTCCACCTAGTATATCTGCCAAGGAGCGTCCCTGTGCCAGATCTCGTTAGCTAAGCAGAGCTTGCTTTGGTTTGGAGAGATGCAGAGGAAAAAGCTAGGTACTGCAAGTATCCTAGTAGGTGGCACTGAGGATTGGAACAATGCCCCACTATGGCATTAGGGGGAATTGTGCTGTTGGCAAGGCAATTTTACCAGTGAGATGTAAAACCAAAGCCATAATATCTAAAGATTCCTTGTCACTATTGAAAATGTGCGAGACCCCTATTGTCCTGTCCAAATTCCAGCATAGGGATATTTCATTCAATTTACCTGCAGTGAGTTCTCCCATTCCTTCATTTGACTAGTGTATTCTTTGTTCCCTGTCTCAGAATGACCCCACAGCTGGTTGCCCGTAGCCATGAGGTAGTCCATGGTAAGGCACTTATCCTTCCTCCTGGTTTTACTGACACCAGACTGGACGGTTCAGTTAGCCTTGTGCTGAGTCAGCTTTCCCCAGACAGCTCTTCTGTCCCGCTTGGGCCTGAAAGGTTGCAGGGACTTTGCCCCAGTGAGTAAAATGGAATTCCCCGGTTTGCGGGCTCCGTGCCAGTGCTCAGATGGAGGATAGAGGTGTTATGAGGCTGTAGGCTATTCCCTTCCCCACCCCCTCTAAAAATGGCACCGGAGAGTCTTCAGGACTCTGACGTTGTAGGGGGAGCCTCTTTCCTGCCAAGACCCTTGGGGCTGAGCAAGTCCAGCTCCAAGGCTGTAAAATGGTTCCTGCTGCCCAGTGAAACCATGAGGGAGACAGAGAATGCAGGAGTGCAGGTGGCTGGAGCTCTCTTCAACCAGCAGCTCTAACACACTTGGATCTTCCCTGAGGCGAGCTTATTTTGTCACATATCACATGTGCCTTAATTCACCTTTGGAATTTCACCTACATAGGAGAGTAGAGTCCCTTACAGTCCTATATTTCTATGATTCTATAGCGTGGCCATTCATCCTCATGTGATTTACATGTCTATTTGGTGGTAGGGGTTTTACAACAGGTAGCAGTAGAATGACAGGAAGGGCTAGCTGACCTGCATCCCACAGCAAAGGTTACTCCACAGCACTGTGAAAACATACATACAATTTACTTGTTTCAGAGTAGCAGCCGTGTTAGTCTGTATTCGCAAAAAGAAAAGGAGTACTTGTGGCACCTTAGAGACTAACACATTTATTAGAGCATAAGCTTTCGTGAGCTACCGATGCATCCGATGCATCCGATGAAGTGAGCTGTAGCTCATGAAAGCTTATGCTCTAATAAATTTGTTAGTCTCTAAGGTGCCACAAGTACTCCTTTTCTTTATACAATTTACTTGTCCTTTTAAGAAGTAGAAGTGGTCTTTGGTAGCAACAGAAATGTTCATGTAGCAAATATCACATGCCTGTGAAGCACTGTGCTGGTCATCTGGTCAAAAGGGTTGTTGCTTTGAAAGAGTGGGGTATTGGGTTGTTCCCACAGTCTCTAATAGTGACTGGGCATCCAGACCCTCTCACAGGACTCTCATCTTTGCTCTGAATCTTGGTACAAAGGGGCTTTCCACAAACCCCGGCAGACCAGAGGATATAAGGGCTACAACATACTCAGACCATAACTAATGCTGGCAGACCCTTTCTTTGCTCTTCAGAAATCAAGTTACTCCCAGTGGTGTGTTTAAATCTTTTTCTTGGAAGTGAGAAAAGCTTCTAACTTGGTTTCTTTCAGTCTCTGTGGTCTGGGAGATGTCACATAGTGTGATGTGCTTTTTCTTGATCTCTGCCCTGTAACTATTAGCCCTGAGAGAGCCTTCCCTGCTCCCCCCCTGGGGCAGCACCCAAGCTGAGAGGATTGCTAGATATCTACTAACAAAAAGCACTGTAAACATTCACGAGCCAAACTCAAGCCTGGTGTAAGCGGGTGCCATTTTGGTACCAAACTTTCTCCCCTTGCCTTGGTCTCTGCTCTCAGATTAATCAGCTACTCTGCACTTTGCCCACTGATATTCTAGGAATTTATCTATATAGTTCCAAGATACTATACTGAGAGAGTTTAACAAACAATTAATCACTGGCTTTCACAAAAACCCAACAGCAACAAAAACCACAACTCCATCTCTCAATAATATGTATTTGAAAATGGACAGTCAGTGCAATTTGTAAACACCAGCTGAAACAGGATCACTATTTAGTTAAACAAAGAGAATTCACTGACACTGTGATTTTATATTAGAAAAAGATAGGAGGTCTGTATCCTTGGAGGCCTCTACTTAGTTTTCACCCTGTTCTTATTTCGGCAATCTCACACTGACATCAGTGGGAGGTTGCTGGATTAAGGACTTTCTAAAAGCTAACCAGCAATCTCAGGATTTGGCGCTTTGAAAATAAGAGGGGCTTGGGCACTTAGATATGGCACACATTGCTTTTCCTCTATAATCAAGATTTCAAAGCAATCCGAACTGTCTGAATGATCATTTCATCCAAATGCCTTGTATTGTCTATGGGCCGCATCTTGAGGGAGAACTGTATAAACAATAGCATATAAGCACCATGTGAGCAGAGCTGCTGGAGTACTTCTAATGGCAAGTCCAGGAAAGGCTTCAACATGTTCTTCTGGTTGATGTGGCTGAATGCAGCTCCTGCAAGGATGGGTCAGATGAATGCCAGGTCTCGTGGGAACAGAGAGAGTAGGGAGGGGAACTGAAAACCGCCACCAGTGTTTTGCTAAATTAGAAGAACTAAAATATTGCGGTCATAGAACCTTTTAATATGTACTGGACTCTCCAGACTACATTGCCATTTGAAACACTTACAACCACCAGGCAGAGAGAATGAGATTATACACACTCCTACATCTGCCCCCAATGCAGACAGAAAGCATGTACACTGGCATGAAAATTAAATAGTACTACTTTTGTACTCCAGTTCTGCTGAAAAGCTCTGACCAGATGGCCATACTCCTACAGCCATCCTAGGGAAAGGCTAAGAATAAAAGGAGCTGTAAGCAAGTGCTAACAGCCTGTGTAAACCAAAAATTCCTGCAAACAAAACACACACACACACACTTGCCTGGAAAAACAGGGGCATGTTGAGTTTGTGTTGTTTTGGGGCTTCCTTCTGAGTTTGTCTGTGTCTAATCAAATCTCCATGGTGACCTAAAAGAGGTATTTGTGCAGAGGAGTGAGAACATCTTTCATGCACATGTTTCCATGCAAGCTACCAATGTTCTGGGTCCAGATGCTTAGGGGTAAGAGGAGCTGCATGCTTGCCTGCTTGCTTCCTTCCTGGGGCAGGTAGACAAAGAGAGGCAAGGAACAAGTGTAGCCTTGTCTTTGTGCGCCCCTCTTTCCCTGTAAGTGCTAGCCAGCAGATTTGAACCAGCATGGAGGTGAAGATTAGGAATTTGATGCCGGTATGGGCCAGGAGTAAATGACCTCCACCTTGGAGCAAGGAGGGAATTGTGGCTTCCTGAGCTACAGTTCCTTTTCTCCACTGATCCTGACATGGTGCAGCTACATACCATCCCTTGCTATGGGCTGGGTCCTAGGGACACAGGATAAAATTTTCAGAAGTAACTAAGGGAATGTCTGCGCTTTGAGCTGGGGTGTGATTCTCAGCTCATCAAGCTAGCGTATTAAAATTTAAATGTTGCCAGAGCAGCATGAGTGGTGGGAGGAGTTAGCCATCTGGGTGCATGCCCATATGAGACCATAGGCATGCACTCAGGGTGGCAAGCCCCTCCCACCACTCATGCTGCTGTGGCGAGATTCTATTTTAAGAGCACTAGCTTGCTGAGAGCAAACCTGAGTAAGTCACCTCAAGATGGAAATAGACACACCCTTATAATGACTTAGGAACCTAAGGCCTATTGACTGAGGAATGTAAGTGCCCAAATCTCTTTGGGAAATGGGACTTGGACTCCCAATTCACTTAGGCACAATTTGAAAATTTTATCCACTATCTTTGCACTAAGCAAAGATACTTTGCTTTGCAAACTCCTTTCTTTTTTATGTTATCTTAAATTGTTATTGGCAGCTATGAACGGTGATGCAATAAATATGCCATATGGAACTCCTATATATAAAAATCTGACATATGGATGTTTAGATGTTCTCAGAAGATTCCACACAGTTGGAAATCACCCACATTTTGTAAACATTCTCTTTGTGAATTATCTGCAAAGATATTATGTGAGATTTCCGTGACCCATTTCTGAAACCAAAGAAATTGTTGCGTTGGAAATATATGTTAGTCATGATTGAGGTGTCCTCTTTGCACACCATTCAAACATAGAAAATGTCTAAAAAGATGTATTTAATGAATATTATCAAGTAGTGTAAGTCTGTTTGAGAGGCTTTAAAGGTCATTGTGATCCATCAGAGCAATGGTTCTCCGCGTTTTCCATGGCAGGACTCCGACTCTCTCCTCGTGATCCACTTCTAATCTAGCCAGAATCTAACCAGGATCACCTTTCTCATGTAGCAACATGGTAAGGGTACAATGGCTGCACCCCCCAAGGTTTAAAATGAAGGTATTAGCACATGTCTTTGTGATTCTACAGCATCTCAGTTGTCCCATACAAATTGTCTGATAGACACTGTTTATATGGGACCTAAACACAAATAAGGTGTCGTATTCAAATGTTGCAGCCATTAGTAATTTACATCATTCCCAAAAATATGTTACTGTTATTGTTATACCACATCCTCAGCCTGCTGTAGGGCATAAGTTTCTTTCTCATTGGTACTGTTGCAAAAAATGTTGATTTGTCAAAACGGAAACTTTGTGCAACAGAGTATGTTTTGATGGATCTCCCAACTTGATGCATTTTTGAAGAAGGTTTCAAAATTGTCAAAACATTTCACTTTCACAAAAATTTCTGATTTTCCTGTTTGAAACATCATGTTTCCAAATTTAAGATAAGCCTTGCAAAACATTTAAAATAAATAAAGTCATAAACCAAGCAAAACGACTTGAAATTATCCAGACACAATGTTTTGATGACCCAATCTAAATTTTTTTTGGTTCATGCAAACTTCCGAGATTTTGACATTTGTCTTGGTTGGGGCTCGGAAAAGTTTTTGAAGTTGTGAAAATATTCACACGACAGGAAAACATTTGCCATGTTGCTCTAATTGCTACTGTCTATCATGTGGAAATGTTTAGATTGAACTTCTTCACACTTGGCCAGCATGGGTTAGCTAGGCTTTTAGCCAAGTTGGTCTCCTCAATTGACCTTGCACAAAGGCTGAACTTGCTAACGTAGCAATGCTATCCCTATTTGCATAATGGGGAAATTCTGTGTTATACTTATTGCCAGGGTAACAGCAACTGAGTGGTAGTGTCTTCTGTGTCAGTTACTGATGGTGATGGGGAATAAAGCCATGTTCATTTTGAACACCATTTAGAAAGAAAATCAGGGTTGACATGAGCAAAAATATGACAAGTAGGAAAATATTATATATATATATATATATATAATATATTATTATATATATATATAATATTTTCCCCTCAGCATTGCACTGAAAGGATGTTAATTTTTAAAAGCTGCTTGCTAAGTATGTGGCATTGGCCTTTAAACAGTTTGAATGTTGTGCAGTAGGCCAGTGAGTGAACACTTTTGTTTGCACTATTTACAAGGGTGTATTGAGTGCTAGAATATGCCTCGTCCTTGCATGAATATGAAGTTGTTGGGAGAGGAGCAAGGATCTTCCCCTGTGCTCCTTGTGCAGGGACAAGCGTAGTGCCTGGGGGATCACAGGGATTGCTCTAGCTGTTTGTAAGCCACCCTTTGGGAGGCAACAAGGAATGGACCACGGCCCCACCCATCCCTGGAGCTGGCCAGCATGGAGAGGGGAACATACTACATTATTCTAAGTGAGTGCAGTGTGCATACTCCCCCTGTGCATTGGGGAGCATCAGAAAAGGGTTGCTAGCTCTCAAGATCAAATTCTTCCCAGAACAGCCCTGGAAAGTGGTTGTGTAGCTCCATGCTGTGCCTTACTAAGGAACTGAGTCCAAGTGACCTGCTTTGTCTCCAGATGTTTTTATCTGTGTTTAGCTTTCCATTAAGCATCTCAGACTGTCCCTCTGCTCTCCTTGTCAGTTTTGTTCTGGAGAGATGGCAGGGGACTGACACTGATTTGAATCTCACTTCTGAAATGTCTGGATCAGGATTCCAATCATGCAGAGTGATCAATCTGTGACTCTAGTTATAGAGATGTGTAACCTGTCTCAAAAAAAGCCGTAAGAGAAAAATTAATTCTGTAGCCAATAAATATCAGTGTCCATAATCTGAGAAACTTGCTGAGAGAGCCTTTACGATGGCTTCATTATATCCCATTAATCTACAATCTACCCACCAAGAATGTTAGTTCATGGCTGCTTCTTAAAAGTTTGCATGCATTGTGCTGCAATAGTGAGGATCCTACTTCAAGGAAAGGAACATTTTTCTTGCCTTTAAAACAAAGGACTCTCACAAGGATCATGTCGATTATGGAAATTCAGGCCCCAACTCAAGTGTCTATTTCGAAGTGGGGCTCAGGCTCCATTAAAATACTGCAACTTCACATGTCATAGACAGAGGTTGGCAGAGTAGCAATGTGGTAGCTTAAAAGATTCCATCCCTACTTTGAAACTGACAAGCTTTTTAAGCTTTTGTAATGTTACACTTGAGTGTGTGTGGGAAACAATTATGCTCTTTCTTCTCTTCCAGTCCCCTCCTTCCCTCCCACTCCTGCCCCATGCTTCAAACTTTGTCCGAAAGTATATGCTTGTCTTTAGTGCTATTCAGACTGTATTCTAATTGGGCATAGCTGGTGAAGGCCTTAAGAAAAAGTAGTAAAATTATTGTGTAAAACTTGAAAACTGAGTAGAAGACAATCCTCTTTTTGGAAGAGATAATAGCTACCAAATCTTTTGACATGGATGCCCTCTGATGAAGACATTGTGCAAAAAGTGGAGAAAACTTTTAAGGTCTATGAACATGGCCCGAAGGGGAAAAATAATCATAGGGCTCTTGTAATTATAGCCAGTGACAATACACATCTTTCTACGCTATATAGGGAACAAACCTGCAGGAACAGTTGATGGATTTATAGGCCTTTCCCCCCATAATTTCTAAGCCAGGAATACACATCCTGTCATTTCCAGGGCCCTCCTGTATTTTTTAAATTTTGTTTTAGGGTCATTAGTAGGTGGTGGGCAGAAGGGTGTGTGTGTGTACAAGATATAGTATGTATGTCAGCTCATAGTCCAATTTAATACAATCAATGAATCACTTGCTGTATATCATGCATCAGTTATGTTGTGAATTATACCTGATAGGTCACGTGCAGTTTGAGTCTAGGCTGAGGCACACGAACAAAGTCCACAACTGCAGAGTCCCAAAGATATTGAGTTTATTACGCTCGAGCGTGGTGCCCCCCTGCTAGTCAGAAGGGGACCCCGAATGCAGGTTATACAAAGATTATATACCTTTTAGCAAAGCATGTTGCCCTCGTGCATCGGAAACCTTAGCCAATAGACAAACCCTTCCCTTATCTACCACCTATCCCTGCTAGGTACATTCCCCGTGCTAAACTATTACTTCAACTACACAACATGGTCCTAAAGCAATTCATCAGTAACTGCTCTTATCAGGATGGGAGGCCCACATCACAAGGCCAGGAGGCAGGGAGTTAGGAATAGACAAAGGACAAAAACCGGGAGTCGAGACAGGCTGGAAACAAGGGGGGAGGGTTTTCACAGGAATGCAGTATCTAAGGAACACTCCTCCTGGTGCATGATGTGCTTGCTATTAGACAATGGTGGGCCTCAAACCAAAATGGAGTCACATATACTAACTTTTCCTTAACAGTTATCACATGTGGATCTGATCCTGCAGAATGGAGTGTTCTGCAATGTAAAAAGAGAGACTCAGGACAGGGTTCATGGGAACCAGGTCCTGCAGGTCCAATTCATCAAGGTAGTAAAGCATGTATCAAAGTTGAAATGTGTGACTAATAGGACTAGTGTGTGTTCTGCTGAGTGAGTTAGGAGTGGAGCCATGCTGGGAACTACACTCTATGCTGCCAAAGGACTCCTGCCTAGTAGCAAGAGTAACCCCAAAGAGGGAAGTATGTAGCAAAGTGTTGGGTCTACCTGCAGGTGGGTTTTCAGGCCCAGCAGCCCACCAGTGAGCTGGCAGGGAATCCTAGCTCTTCCAGGTTCTGCCACTCTGTGGCATTTCAGGGCTTCCAGGTTTTTCCAGGCTTTCTGCTGTGGAACTGCGAGCCTGGGAGCCCTGGCTCTAAACTGGGACTTGGCTCCTCAATACACAGCCTGGAAGCCATGAGAACCTCAGCTTGCACTCTGGGTCTCAGGGCTTCAAGGCTCCTTGCTGTGGTGCCAGAAGTCGGGGGCGGGGGGGGGGAGGGAGCTGAAAAGAAGTGTCAATTTCAGTCAACAGCTGCCAAGATCCTGGAGAGCAGATTTCGTTTTGGAAACACAGATGCATGATGTTTCTGAAACAATTTTTCTGGTTCACAGGAAATGTTTTTTTTTAAAAAAAGAGTGTTTTCATTCCCAATCGGAACTAAACCACACTTCAAAATACCAAAATTTCCCATAAACTGGAAATACCAGTGTTTGGCCAGCGCTTCTTATGAATAAGAAAGCACATACTAAGGGGTCTTGAGACTTCACTGTGGAGGACTATACCTTTTGGGTAACCTTTCTTGCTCATTCTTGCACCAAAGCATAATAGTCTTAGAATTCCAGCTTTGCGCTGCACAGGGTCTTGCAAGATCGAGCCCATTATATATATTTATGACTTATAGTATGGTCGTCCCTATAGGCCTCAACCAAGATCAGGGCCCTATTGTGCTAGGCACTGTACAAACACATAGTAAGAGAGAATCCTTAACCTGGAGTGCATACAAGCTAAATAGACAAAACAGGTAAATGGTACACAGCCCTGATGAAATTCCAGGAGGATTCTGTGCATTGAACGAGGCAGGGGTCCTGTGGAAAAAATATGTCATCGTGTAATTAAAGACTGCATAATAATGCTTATGCCCAAGGGGGATGAATTAAGGTTGCACCGGTGGCAAGCTTATACATTTTCATTTCACAGTGAGGAGTTTTTTTTCCTATTTCAGAACATTTGGTTTCCAGAAACATTAGAATTTTCCATACTGTTATAGAATATATTTCAGGTTGTCTCCATCTCTAATTAATAGCAAGGATTTTCATTTTATGATTAATATTTGGATTCAGGGCAAATTGCAAAATGATTGAAAAAGTAAGATTTATCTGTATGTGCTGCCTTCCTTTCCCCTTTTTAGTTTGTAAATGAGTCTAAGGTAGTCTTAAATCATTTGTCTTCTTAGAATTCTTGCCAGTTTTAATTCAGTAAAAAGCAGTAGTCATTTCTCATATTTATCTGTAAATTGCATTGAATCTTGTTGCAGGCATATTAGGTAGTAATGATTTATATGCCTTCTAATAATTTATCTGATTATGCAAGCTATGTTCCATTTTTTAAAGATTTATCAAATTATTGCTTTCACATATGGGACAAAGAAATAATTTCCATAGATCCTGCTTTGCTTTTCCACAGTCTGACTTAGTTTTGTATGCTCTGTACATTAATATAGATGTATGTATGAATCAAGCTGACAATTTATTACACACATTTGCTATTGTCTGACATAAGCTCATAGGAGCTGCATCTTTACTGAGTGGTCTTAAATATTATACACGTGTTAGTAATTTTGTGATTATTAGATATATTTGGTATTAGGATTCACAGAATACTCCAAGTCTAGCCTTCTATTTAAGGAAATGTAGCTGTACTGCACAAATTGAATGAATTTGTAGCTATGTCCCTTGTGATGCAGAGATATGTGAATCCGAAGGAAGAAGAAGGCAATTATATTGTTTAAAAAAGTGTTAAATAGCTGAAAGTTTTGATGAATTTCCTCTCCCCCTCCCCACCCCTGGTATTCATCTTTTGCTCAGACAGGGGTTTAGGGTAATACTTAACAATAAAAGGAACATTTTAAAAACCTATGGCAGCTTTGAGAAAATCAAAATCTTGTGGAAAAACTGGCTGATCTCTAAAGGGCTGATTCAACAAGGTGAATTCACTTAAGCACAAGTGAACACTTTTGTTTGCACTATGAGTGCTGGTGCTCAAAAGTAGATATATACTTAAGCATCTTGCCTGGGGCCCATCTGATAGGGCCTGAAGAAAAAAGGAGTATGCATTTTGTCTCTTTAGTATATTCAATGAGCATTTTGAATAGACCATCTCTGATCTCCCACAGTACTTGATTCTTTCCTGTGTGGATTATATACTTGCAATCCTGTCTGATAAAACAAAAACTAGGAAGAAATCCTCACCACCAGGGGGGAAGTGGCCCTTCTCCCCTGCCCTTCAAATATTTGGATAAAAGAATAGTTGGAAAGATGTTATTTCCCACAAGCAAAACCAATTTAGCACTCTTTGCGCTGAACACTATCTCTTTGAAAACAGTGGGTTTCTATCTGGGCAAACTGTCATAAAATGTAAATTTTGGCCCAGTGATGGAATAAGGTTGTTTTTTGCAATTAAAAACTCTATTTCTCTGCAGAAGTGTTATACTTTTGCCATGGGTGAAATCTGAGAACTTGTGGAAATATATTTTGTGATTATTTCGGAGGAGAAATTGGTGCTTTCCCTACAAAGTTCATACACCCTGTGATGGCAGGTTGAGGGTTGGGAGGGAAAAACACAAACTGAAAGCAACGCAATGGAATTAGAAAGGGAACATGTGTTTTCACTCTAAATGGTAATTGTGGAACTTAATAAAAATCTAATAATAAACAAATGAGTTTTCTCCTGACAGTTTCAATCAAGGATTGTGTCTTGGAGCAATGCTTGACAGTTTGCAATTGCTATCCTTAAGCCACTAGGCTGAGAAAGCACCATTCAGTGTGTGAGAATCTCAGAAATGCTCAGAAAATGGAATAAAACACCACCATGAGAAAATTACTCGTTCTAGAGAGAGAGAGAGAGAGAGAGAGGCATTAAACAATTAAATTAATACCAGAGAAGCATCTTACGAATTCCCACTTCAAATCCTGTTTTACTTTTCTCTGAACACCTAACTTTTAGAGGAGAATTTGGGGCTTGATCCCATAAATTGCTGAGCTCCACCTTTGGAGGGCTTGGAGCCTTGCACTCCCTTTGAAGTCAACGGACCAGACCCTCAACTAGTGTAAAACAGCATAGTTCAATGTCTCTTAAAGGGTACTTAATATCTCTCAGCAGCAGGCCCTTTACTGTCTTGTGCTTCACCTTTCTTATTGTTGTGTCATTTGGTGCATGCTGCTAGGAAGTGTCACTATTTGTAGGAATACTTCTCCTTAAAATCTTATACTTTTTTCTTTTTGACATATTTACATATTAAAGGCAGATGTGGGCAGATGGAAACATCTGTGAATTTAGTGAAGTGCAAAGCCTCTCTTCATCAATATTTAATGTACACTGACATATTTTCATTTTTACACGAGACCTGTTTGCAACTTAGCATGCATTTTGGTTGTACGGTATTATGCAGATGACAAGGGAACAAAAAAACCCTTCCCCCATGAATGCCATTATATGTGAATGAGGAATAGCTGACCTTTGTATGAATACCCAAACATTTGCATGAACAAAAACCTTCTAGTATGGGTGAAGGAGTAAAAATGTGGTTGAACTGAACAGCTATTGGGACTTTACATTTTGGATTGTAAACACTTTTTCTCCCCTCAGTAATCTCCACTCCTTTATGCTCAGTCAGCCTTTTTGTTGATCTGTTGTGACAGGGTCGGGCCAGATGGCTACAGGAGAGTAATAGAAGGCAGATATATTAGCCCCAGGTTAAGTAGGTCCCTTTTCCCTGGGTAAGGTAACAGGGAAGGTTCCAGAACAATCAAGAACCTTCTGGAGACAATTAAGACAGACAGGCTGATTAGAGCACCTGCAGCCAATCAAGAAGCTGCTAGAATCAATTAAGGCAGGCTAATCAGGGCACCTGGGTTTAAAAAGGAGCTCACTTCAGTCTGTGGTGTGCGTGTGAGGAGCTGGGAGCAAGAGGCACTAGGAGCTGAGAGTGAGAATGTGTACTGTTGGAGGACTGAGGAGTACAAGCATTATCAGACACCAGGAAGAAGGTCCTATGGTGAGGATAAAGAAGGTGTTGGGAGGAGGCCATGGGGAAGTAGCCCAGGGAGTTGTAGCTGTCGCACAGCTGTTCCAGGAGATACTCTAGACAGCTGCATTCCACAGGGCCCTGGCTGGAACCCAGAGTAGAGGGCGGGCCCCGGTTCCCCCCAAACCTCCCAACTCCTGGTCAGACACAGGAGGAGTTGACCTGGACTGTTGGTTCATGAAAACGGCCAAACTGAGGGCTGCTGTGAGCAAATCCATCAATAAGCACAAGACCCACCAAGGTAGAGAAGGAACTTTGTCACACTGTATAACTAGGGACTGCTAAGAGGCTATTCTCTTAACAAACCATGCTCAGGCAGGATTCCACCCTATCCCAGGCAGTTTCTTTCAAATTGGGACCAATTATTGTGCCACATTCTCCACTGCCTTAAGCAGGCACAACTCCTCTATAGCTAGGAGTAGTGCCCACTTACCTAATAGGTGACTTTGGTCCCTTGTGGCCGTTTGCGGTTTGAAACTCAGGTGGTGAAAGATTCATATGATCCTGCATGTACAAATCTCGTGATGAGCTCTAGCTGTATGTTGGTCCTACCTTAAGAGCAGTGTATATCATCAATTCCTCGCTGGTTTCTTTGGTGCTAGTGTTAAGTCCAAGTCCACAGCTGGTGTAAGGTAGCTAGCTCCACTGTCCTCATGGGAGCTAGGCTGATTTAAACCAACTGAAGATCTGGCCTGTAGAATATTACTGTAGGTCTGAAGCATCGAAAATTCTCTTGTATGGTTAAATTGGGCATTTTCCCCAAGCCGTTCTTCAGACCAAACTGTACTTTCTCAAGGCTGCTGAGTGAATCCCTGGTGTTTGCATGAAGACGCAACTCTTTCTTTGTTTGTTGTGACCTTAGGGTTGAAAGTTTTTTATTTTTCCATAACAGAGGTGAAATATATTCATTTCCTGAACACACTTGCCATGCTTGTTCTTAAAAACCAAGTGCAGAAAGCTCTGCCGTGCTACCATTGCACCTATATCTGTTGTTGATTAATCTGTTTTTCCACTAAGACTCTTTTATGAGAGAAGATTAATATTAAGAAGAAGAAGATACTTGTTTGTTTCAAATATTTTGTTTCTTTTCTCTGTTGGGAATACTAGTATAAACACCAGGCAATCTAAATTTAAATAGCTGAAGTATTAGTCTTGCTCTTCCACTTGCTTGTCATTACACTTGAGGATATGGTTACAGTTGATTATACAAAAATACCTGAGCCATACATTTTGTATTCTCAATCAGCACATTATAGATAGCTTTTTATGATAATTGGAAGATATTTTCCTTGAAGTATGTAAAACCCTTGAGAGAACTTGAATTGCTTGTCAGTAATTTTGTTATAAGCTTTACTAGTATTTATTTAACGTGTAGTTTATTGCTTCTGAATATATTTTTCTTAGGTCTCTCTGTCAAAGGATGCATTTTTTCATAGAGCATATTCAGAGGGTCATTTTAATTTTTAATATTATCATCCATAGCTGCTTGCTTGTTCTGCCAATTTTGAAGCACCCACTAAGAGACTGATTCATACAAAAGACACTGGTGCATTTAAGTGAACAAAATGCAAATCATTATTGCTTGAGTGAGCCCCTTCAACGTTCTTTTGACATGCTGCGTATAATCAGCAGGCCACAAATGCCATCACTAAATAAGAACTGGCTCAAGCTTCCATCCATCCCTCAAACCAACCTTAGAGGGGGGTTGAGAAGCCCCATCCCAGAACCTTAAACGTGTGCCACCATTTCTTACCTTGCAGTAGCTGTTCTTCCCAGGAAGGGGCTAGATAGTAGCTAATAAGGCCTCATTAATAGGCATTCTCCAAAAGGGAGACAGACTGGTGGCTCATCCCACTTCCTTCAAGCATTGGGTTTAATTAGCTGCAGATGTGGATGGGTGGCTTGTTCCCCCATTTCTGTACTTGGTATGACATTTCCAGGAACAGCACCGGTTGCCCATGTGTACTCTGAACAACCTATTTTGGTGGAAGAGCTACTTTGACCACCCAACACTGGGCAACTCAAGAGAGTTTACACAGAAGGCCTCTCTGCCAAACCGTGTCATAAGTGGCAGTCATATACAGGAAGATGGCTCCTGTCTTTAGTTATTGTTGGAAACTGTTTTCGATAAAGATGGTCAAGGCCAAGACTTGATCACAAGTGCCATATCCTTCACTGAGCCCTGCCTGCTCAGCCTGCAAGACATAATCCAACTCTAGAGCGATTCGTTGGAGGATCAAGTGTTCGAGGATCAACCTTGAAACAAACTGTCTTCAAGAATATTTGGTGGTAACTCACCATGTTGTGGGGTCCTTGCCTGGGTTAAGAACACCAATAATCTTTACTTGACGCTAAGTGCATGGTAGCTTCTTCTCATTAACCATCCTTCTCATTAGTGACCCATTGTGATGTGTTTAGTCCAAGGTACTAAAGGAATTCCAGCAAGATGAATTAACTCCGCCAATGGGCCTGGTTTGATGGAGTTAAGGGCCTTATCTAGCTCATTGGCTGTTATCTAGCTCCGGTTGACTCCTGTCCACATTCAGATGTTGAAATTGACACCATTTGTCATATACTTTGCATTTAAATCAGTTAAGGAAGTTATGTGCATTGTTACCAAACTTTATGTGCAACTCTATTGCCATGGCTGCTAATACTTAGTAGCATAGCACCACCCCATATTCCCCATGTGGGGGCCTCCTGCATGCTTGCGGCCAAGATCCACAAGAACAGTGACTTGCCTCTGTACTCAGACCTCTTCAATCACCTGCTGGTTTGCTGGTCTTCTAGACGCCCTTTATAGTTACTCATGCCACCACAGGACATGACGGTGGAATCTGTTTGGCATAATGAGTGTACGACCACAGTCGTCACCACCCCAATCATCTGTCCACCAGGTTTTGACCTGCCAAGGCATCTGTGGTCATCCCTGAATGGATTTTGAACAGGGCAGAGCACGTGTGTGGCCAATGTCTTGAAATAGGGTTTTTTGAACGACCCACAACGTGGATGCAGTCAACTTCAGACTCTGTCAGATATCCTTGATGAGTGCTGTGACAGGGTCAGGCCAGATTGCTACAGGAGAGTGGTGAAAGGCAGGTATATTAGCCCCAGGATAAGCAGGTTCTTTCTCCCTTGGTAACTGATCAAAGGTTACTTTAGGTTAATTAGGACACCCAGGGCCAATCAAGGGCCTACTAGAACCTCTTAAAAGCCTCCCCTTCATCCAGAGAGGGGCACACGATAGTAGTTGTGGGAGGAAAGTGCACTACTGGAGAGCTGGGTGGTGCAGACGCTGACAAGCACCAGGAGGGAAACCCCACAGTTATAGAGGCGAAGGGCAAGGGAAACCCTACCCAACAGGGCGAACAGCCCTTCTGGGCCCCTGAGGTCTGAGGGAAGAGATCTTGCCGAAGGGGAGAGACTGAACTGGGTGCCTGGTTTGTTGCCACTATGCCCGGAGGAGCTACCAGAGACTAAGAGACTCCCCTGCCCCTCCCAGCTTCAGGGAGGCCAGAAGGAACCCTGCTCAGGCAAGGTATGGACAGCAAGCTCAGGGGCGTGGGGAAATTCTGAGGTAGAGAGGAATACCCCAGTCCACTGCTGAGTGGAAGCGCAGAACCCACCGAGGCAGAGAAGGGACTCTGTCACAGTGTCCACTGACTTATTTTGACAGCGGGCTACCGACTCTTCACCTGGCTGATCAGGAGGCTATCAAATGGTTGGGC
Organism: Dermochelys coriacea; assembly: GCF_009764565.3. Classification (NCBI taxonomy): domain Eukaryota; kingdom Metazoa; phylum Chordata; order Testudines; family Dermochelyidae; genus Dermochelys; species Dermochelys coriacea. The sequence goes on from NC_050076.1 coordinate 91,878,801, forward strand.
ACACTGCACATATGCTGATGCGTACTTTGTCTCTCAGCTGGCAGTCTACTCTGAGAAACCTACTAACTCTTTGGTCAGGCCCTGAAGATCTCTCCCCCATATTCTTGTAAAGGGTTTCCAGAGTGAACGCACAACTTGCACCCCAGAGTGCACCATGGTATTATAAAACAATGGAGTGCATGAGAGCTTGCCAAATAACTGGTGCTTATGGGATGAAGTGAGGGAGGAATTTCACACTCTGGGACTCTGTACTGTTGAGAGCAAAAGTCAGGAATTGCACTAAATTTGAAATGACGAGATCACTGAGAGGACACCCAGATTCTTCTCGAAGAGACAGGAGACTCACTGAAGGGGAGGAAGAGGACTCTGCTTGGCAGCTTTCCCAAGCAGTAGACACTGGGCAACAAAAGTGTCATAAACAGGTCTAGGTAATTGAGGTGAAATGGAAGTTGGCAGTTACAGGCATGCCAAGTCTGTTGTTTTCCCCAGTAGGCAACTGCTTTCTGGACTCTTCCAGCAAGAAACCCGACCAACCTATTGCTTTTGCTGGTTCCTGGATCCAGACTTGGTGCATGCTCTGATTACTTATGGAATCCCCTGACATGCTCTAATTATAGAGCTGATGCAAATGCACAGGCAGCTGGAGTTGCTGAGCAACACCAGAGGGTGGGTGGCTGGCCATGTAGGAGACCCCTGTTCCTAGAAGGACCTGGACTTGGCTCCCTATGGCCCTCTGAGCTGAGGAGGATGGAGCTGAAGAGGGATGCTGTAGACACTTATGACCCATTTCATATCTTCCCTTTGACTCTTTCTTGTCATTGGGTATAAAAAGAAATACCACCAGGGTTCCTCAGTCTGCCTCAGTCGGTTTTAGATTTAATTCAGTTATAATCTTCAATCCTTACTTTAAATGCGACTCCTACAGGTTTTTCAGCCTGCAGCCGGATCCAGGAGACCTTGCCACAGAATTTGGATCCAACTTGCCACAGAATTTGGATCCAGCTTGCCTCAGAGTTCATGAGGGTTGGAGTGTAACTTTAAAAGGGGAAGGAACTTGGAGTATACCTGAATTTGTGCAAATACTGAATATGAAAATGTATGCAAACTTAGCTACTGCATTTTAATTAATGTTGGACATACGAATTGTTAGCGAAGGTGCACATCACATGCTATTTTTGCTGTTAATTTTTTTTTTACCATTTTGATTCAATAAAGTTAGGTATGCCTATATGGAGAGTTAATGTGCAGCAAGCTGAAGTGTTAATCTACCAAGCTTTAGCCTGCTGCACGCTAGCAGGCCATGTAGACATTGCTGCCATGCACTAAAGGTTCTGTAGTGCTACTCTGCTTTCAAATAGCACTAGGTCAAAGTGCAGTACAGAACTTCTACTGCACAGTTGCAGGGTCCACAGGGCCAGTTAGTGCTCAGTGGGCTACACCACTGTGGATTTACACCCCAGCTTCATGTAGAGAAGCCCTTAGTTTAGCCCCAGTTTTAGGAAATGCTCTCGTTTTCCCTAGCACAGTGATGTTTGAGATGTTTAATTTTTAATCTCCATTTTCTGACACTTTTATAAACTGAGATCAACGGATTGTATAGTCGTTAGAAACTTATAGAATTAACGTTGAGTTTTGGAAAAGTAAAACACAATAGCACAATATTGGGCAGCTGGGGCAAAATGTAAAAGGAGCCAGCTGAAAGAATTCTATTTTTGAACAGTATTTAGTGAGGAAAACTTGTGACTTAAAAACAGAGAGGACATGCAAAGGGCGGCCCAGGATAGACAGGGATGGCAAAGCTTTGTTTGTCCTCTAGGCAACATTTGATGGCCCAGAAGGCTTCAGATTCAGAACATAGAGCCAAATCCTGCCAAATACAGATCTGGTATAAAGAAATGAACTGCTGTATTCACTTTCAGTGGGACTAGCTTTGGTCCCTTTGGCCAAATTCTTTTCTCAGTTACAATGGTGCCACTTCCCTGACTTGCATAATGTAAAATAAGAGGAGGTTTTGGCCCATTGACTTTAATGAGATTTATGTCGGAGTTAGGGCAAGCTCCTAATATGGAGCTCATTTATGCATATCTTCTTTGAAGAGCTACTTGTTAGAACTGGTCAAATAATGGTTAAAACAAATAAACAAGGTCTTCGGAAAATTGCATCCATTTCTTATCAAAATGTCATAGATTTTTGAAATTCTCCAACCATCTCTGTTACTTCTATATGCACTAGATACTCTGCATCTCTTTTCCATGCTACAGTGCAGATTGTGTTCTCATGCCTTCTAGAAAAGACAAGAGAGGAGTTGTATTGAAGGAGCTTTATATCACTTGGGAGAGTTGCAATATAAACTATAGGAAAAAGATACAAGCTGACCTGTCTGACACAGGGGCAGACTGTTTCCAGGTTCTGGCAGACAGTTGGCTTCTTATAGTTTAGTTGCATAAGGTTACATTGCAAAAACACAGTGCCAGCATTTCACTGTTTAAACATAACCTAACTTGATGATGATTAGAGTGGACACATGCTGATTTTGGCCTTCCAGAACGTTCACAGCATAGATTGGAAATCTTGAGGGCCAGACCCTCAGCTAGTGTAATTTGGTGGTGTTCCACGAAAGTCCATGACGCTGTGTTGATTTACGCCAGCTGAGGATGGGGCCCTGAGACTTTTAAGGAAAACTTACAATTGTGAAAACTTGGATATTTCTGAGGTGTTGACTTGCAGCAAAAGGATAATAGATATCTATATGATTTGTTGTCTTGCTTGTGGAAAAGAGATTGTGTGGGTGGCCGGGTGTGGATGTTCAGAGAGGTCATGGTGTTATTTTCTAGGCAGCACATCAGGGAAGGTATATAGGGTGAAATCTTGCTCTGTGATCCATACTTTTCAGCTCTTAACCCATTTCCCCAGGCCCCTTCTTTTACCAAGATCTTTCCAGTTTGACAGCAAACCCTGACCATCGCATGGGTACGTTGGATTTACATGGCGAGTCAGCAATCTACAGCAGCAAGCAGAAGCTGAACTTTGACTTCCCATTGATCCTTATGCTCAGGCACATGGGTTTCAATTTTTCTAAATGAAAAACAATTCTTGGCTGGTGAAGGACTTTCTCACTCGCTAGATTAAACAATAATTGAAAAGTTCTGAAATTCTGGGGCTTTTTCACATATTTCCATGGCTAACCTTCCAATTCCATTAAATGAGGATTTTTGTGTGTTTGAACTTTGACATTTGGTCAGCAGTCATGGGGCAGGGCGTCTGTATTCAGCTGGCCAGATTATCTTTCCCACTGCAGAGGAGGATTTTTGAAAGGTATCTTTCAAAAGGGAAAGGGAGCTCTGTAAAAAACAGAACACAAGCTACATTGAGTCAATGAATCCCCCAGTCTGCCTACCCTGCTCTGTCCACTTTTGGGACCATGCCAGCCTAGACCCATGCACTCTGGCAAAATGGTGACCACAAGCAGATTGTATTTCTGAGACCCCATTCCTGGTGTGAAACTGGTCCCCATATAGGACAGCATGCCAGCTTTTGAATCAGGCTCTTAAAAATGACAGGTTTCAGAGTAGCAACCGTGTTAGTCTATATTCGCAAAAAGAAAAGTAGTACTTATGGCACCTTAGAGAGTAACAAATTTATTTGAGCATAAGCTTTCGTGAGCTACAGCTCACTTCACTCAAATAAATTTGTTAGTCTCTAAGGTGCCACAAGTACTCCTTTTCTTTTTGCGAATACAGACTAACACAGCTGCTACTCTGAAACCTGTCATTATGCAAGGCACTGAATTTAGCCGTATAGAGTGGAAATCTGTAAATGCATCCGATGAAGTGAGCTGTAGCTCACGAAAGCTTATGCTCTTAAAAATGAAACACAAGTACTCCCAAAAGCCTTTCTGATCCCTTGAAGACATTACTTTGTAGTTTGTCTAGTTTAATATTTTCACAGTATTCTGTGAGAACACAGCAAATTAACCTCTTCCCCATATTAAACCTAATAGGCGCATACCTACTGTTCAACACAAAGTGACTCTCTGCAGCTGTAATTCCAAGGTAGCAGTTTTGTATCATGTTGATAAGAATAAAGAACAGGAGGACTTGTGGCACCTTAGAGACTAACACATTTATTTGAGGATAAGCTTTCATGAGCTACAGCTCACTTCATCGGATGCATGACAAGAACGTAAAGGCATGTTCTGCCTGTTAAAAATTGTAGGGATATTTTAATACAGTAAAGTTAAATAAAGCAATAAAGCTATGGGATAAAATGATGTTTAAAAATTAAACATGAAAACAGGCCTGCAGTCTGCAATACCAAAGATTTTCAAAAAGTAAAATATTACTACATTTAATGTCGATCATCCAAAGTAACATTAGAAATGTATAATGGCTTCCAATTGGATAAATCCCCGGTTCTGTAATTAAGAATATTGTAAACCCATCTCAGTCAGGCAAACTAAATAATTTTGAAATTAATTGCTTAGAACACTGTATCTGGAGTGGCCTGCAAATGGTATATTTTTATTATCTCCACTATTAACAGTCAATAGGCTAGCAAAAATTGTTGTTAAACTATGGACAGATCCTAATGTCAATGGTAAAATATCTACTGATTCTGATGGAACCAAGGTTTGGCACAAAGACCTCAGTTCAGGAAAGCAACTTTTTTTCAGGAAAGAACTTAAGCATGAGGTAAATGGGACTTAAACACATGCTTACATTTTTTCCTGTGTAGCCTGAACAATTGTTACACTTCTAAGATTATGTATTGGGGTGCAACCTGTGCTTGTCACAGAAACCAGGTTCTTTTTCTAGGCAGCTACTTAGAGTTAAACGCAAAGATGGAACTTGGTGAAACACATGGAGAAACTTTATTTAATACAGACAACTATAATTAAAGTCATAAGAAAGGCTCAATATACATAAATATAGGAATAAGATAAGGGTGGTAAAGTGGTTTCTTGTTTTGTTCATACTTACAGTATTGCATTATGCATGCTTACAATTTATGGGGACCTTTGGAAACAAAGATAGAATGGAAAGTAAGTGGAGCCCATCATAAGGGAGGTCCTGATTCAGTTTACAGTGTCTCGGGGACCTGACCAATCGAAAGAAACAGGAACTTTGTGTATTCCTTATGGTGGTAATACAGATATATGCCACATTTGATCTTTTACCCAGATTAGAATAAGGTCTATAGCTGCCCCTATCCATGTGTGGCCTTTGGGGTATCCATAATAAAGCCTCAAGCATTAATATTAATGATTTACATCACTTATTTCTTAATAATTCCTATATGTAAATGTTGTCTGTTTAGATACTGCATAGCAACCTAGTTGCTAAAGTGCTCCAAAATTCCCAATGCAGAATTTTGTGGTATACAGTACTCGTCTGTGGTTACTTGTTTGTCTTTCAGAGTGAGTGTGCAAAATATCTGATCTGGGGTTATCTCCTTAGGCCTACGCTATTCAGCGAAATCCCAGCATAACTATACCCGCAAGGTCTCATACAAATATAAATCATAGCAAGCCTAATAACCTAGTTATTTGTTGTTCTACTTGCTGTTACACCTTTCATAACTTTCATTAAAAATGCTTAGCAAAGGACTTATTTATTATCCATACCTATAATCCCTTTGAGACCAGATCAGAGTTCAATGGTCAACCCCTGAATTAGGGTCTGAATGCATTAAGGCTCCAATTCAGCAAGGTACTTAAGTGCATGTGTAGTCCCACTGACTTCAGGTAGTTCTCACTGAAGTCAATGGGGCTTCATATGTGCTTAAAGTTAGCAAGGTACTTAAGCATGTGCCTGAATCAAGGCCTAAATGTTGCCAAACATATGACTCTGCAGCAGTAGTAGATTTTTCTAATAAAAATGGTATTTGATACAATATCAAACACACTTTATTTCCATGGAGGTTTTTCTACCAAACTTCAGATTGGCTAAAAGGGAGAAAATATGTTGCTTTAAACACTGCAATCTAATGCTTAACCCAGAAACTTTGATGTCTCACTTCATTTGGAAACCAGCCTGTTTGCAAAATGTTGTTGGTGTTACCAAATGATAAGCCAACTATCATGATACGAAACCTATGTGGGCTTGTAGGATAATGTATATTTGTTGAGATCCTACTCCATGTACAAGATAAGCAGGGTGCAAAAAAATCACCTGTTAAAAAACGGCTACATTTAAAAAAAAAAAGAAATGGCTGCAAAAAGCTGAATAAGACATGCTGGATTCAGAACAGGTGTAAACGGCTGCAGTTCTGTTTACTTAATTGCAGCTGTATCTCTTCAAACCCGGTCTGAATTTGACCCAATAATTATTCTCCTTTTTAATGAAAAATATTGACTATTGTTTAATAATATCCCATATGATACCTTTGTTTGGGAATAGCTTTGGGTCCAAGGTCAAATGAATGATAGAGGTGACCAATGCTAGAGGTGACCAGTATCAGTCACTCTTTAGTTAGTACTGTGTACCCACTAACCACTTTTCTGCTGAATAGGTATAGTGTTTATAACCAAACCGAGATAAGACACAGTGTGTTACACTGGCCTTCAAACAGTGGAGCTAAAACTTAAAACCAATGCAATTCTGTACTACCCTATAGCCCATGCAAGATTTGTTAGGTTACACATCACATCCCGATAGCTGCCACTCACCACCAAAAAGGTTTTTTAAAGTTAATGATATATACAATGTAATGTCTATTCTCCATATGTCTCACAAAGAGCAGTCAACATTCCAGGTCTGTTATGTTCCTCAATAATAAGATGTCTAGCACAAGAGCCAAATGTTCCTAAGATTTTAAAAATATTCTTGGAAGGTTGAAGACTGAGCCAGAATTGGCTTTTGTACATTAAAATGTATGAGATGAGCAATGCTTGAGAAATTCGTTTGCCTGTGATGAGTAGGCAGCTTTTGCAGGTATGTTGGCGGTTAATCACTTTTTGCAGAACTTAAGCTTCCTCCCAAAATATGACGCTGGAGCTCTTATGGGAGAGAAGGGAAACCTTAATATGAAATGAATGGAAACATGCAAGGACTGTGTGTCAACAGAGCGGGTTTCTTTGGCATCTGAGGGTATGCAATCCCTGCATCCTGCCCCTATCTCTTGCACAGCAGAATTGCACTGGCTTCACTATAAGATTCTTCTAAGTTGTGGAGAAGTATGCGTGATTTGCCCCATTTCAATGAGTGTTACAATCTGAAATATGCAGAGGTTCAGACTGTTAGTTTTTTTTCCTGCAACGCTGCTGTATGTTTAGAACCTCTGAGTTGCTTCAGCCATTCCTATATCCCTCCCATGCTCACTTCAAAAACAGGCAGCAGGTAGGATATATCTCCTGGTTGGTGACCTACCGGATGAAGATTTATAGGGTATGCTCCTGATGTTATAAATGTGGAGCAGAACTGGGCCCATGTGTGTCAGTGTGGTAGATCTATCGCTATCAATAGATGATAAATCATGAGATGCAATTTACAGTTCAAGGTAGATTTGTCTCACAAGTGAACTAGTTAAGCTCAAATCCTGTGGGTGAAAGAATGAGAATGAGAATCTAGCCTCTGATTTCCAGCTGGAATAAATAGTCATAGCTGATGTTACTTGCTAGTGCTTAATATTATGCTTTAGATATCAAAAACTTTCTAATTCTGTGACACTCCAAAACCACAGATGAAATGAAAGGTGATGCAGATTTTGGGGGTGCCATTTTCTCCACAGTGTGTGTTAACTTTCTGTGGCTGAGTCTCATTTACCTTGAAATCACTTCTGAATGGCAATAGTTACATTGAATATAACACGATTAGACTTTTGGGTAGAGTTTTAAGTGATAGACAAATTTGATTTGCCCTGCAACAACAAAACAAAATCCTAAAGCATGTTGACATCTGTTATGATTCTGAGACACATTAATGGTTTATGTCTGTATGTAGTTATTTTTGTTAATAGAGATTATGCCTGTAGATAGTGGTTGCTTTAAAACTGAGAACATGAAAAATCAAACAAACAGCATTTGCCAACTGGTATTACACAGTGATATTTGAGTTAAGTTTTCCATGAACCCTATAACAGGGGAATAGTAAGAGGCAGAAAATTTAGAATAGGGTGCTTTGAGCTGTGATGCCTGTTTGAAGACTGCAAAAAGAACCGGAGTACTGTTCTTTTTGCGGATACAGACTAACACGGCTGCTATTCTGAAACCTGTTTGGAGACTGTTATCAGATGTTAGATTTCTAATGGTGGCTACTGCATCAGTGAAGAATTGAGTAAGATTGCAGTATGGGGAAAATGCTAAGTGTATAACATTGATATACTATTGAAAGATAAGTTATAAGCAGAACTACTGGAAATTTAAAAATAGTACAGTCTTTTGGGAGAAAAGATAAGGTGGCAGTATGAATTTATACATACACCAACAGCGTGCTCTTTTCCTTTAGGCAGGGCAGTCTAATTATAGTATGCTGCACACGTGGCTATATATATAACTAACCACAATATTCACAGTTATCAGAAAGGAAGAAAGAAAGAAAGAAAGAAAGAAAGAAAGAAAGAAAGAAAGAAAGAATAAAACACATAAGGCATGGGAAAATTTTGAAATACAGTGAAAGACAAGGGGAGCGTGAAGAGAATGAGCACTGGGTACTTAAAACATCATTTGTACTGTAGCACAGCCAAGCCCCATTTAGAGCACTTATGTGACCCAATATCAAGTCAAAAACATTTTATGAAACTGTGTAATCAGCTCCAAGTGGCTGCCTTACAAAACTCAAGAGCAGAAACTGACCTCAGGCTAGTGGCCATCTCTGCTGCATTTTTGCTTGAATGAACTTTAATTTAACTCTTTAGCAAGAAAACAATAACAGTGTGAGTTACAAAAAAATATATATATATAAATTCTCTTGGATAGAAGCCAAGACTGGAGTAAAGAGTTTCATGCACTCCAAATGAAAAGCAAGGGTTGTCGAGTGCATTTGTAAGAGCCTGGATGAGGGATAAGTAAAGTTCACAGGACGGTTAGTTTTCTCTGTTCTGCTTCTTATATGTAAATTAACTGGATCACTTCTTGAGATTGGTGGGTTTCTCTGTGAGTAAAGAGTCCACTCCCGGGAGACAATTGCAGAAACTGAACCCTCTCTGGAGAATTTGATTGGATGACCCAAATTAATCCTTAGCTTTTAAATTAGCTTTTTCTAATTTTGTATACGAAATATTTGTGTTTTATCAACACTTAAATTTTTTAATTTTCTCATATTGATATCGAAAATGTTTGTCCAAAGAAAAAAATAAAAAATAGATTTTACTCGTGAATATGGCCAATAGTGAGTCCAATCTACTTCCTTTAAACCAAACACCACAAAATGGGTTCCTAAAGGAATCTGGAATAAAAGAAATACTGGAAAGATGAAAGGATTACTGTTCTAATATGCAGAAAAGGATGGAATACACTTGCTTTAGTGACACTATATTTATATTCCAACTGATTTTATAAATAATTGGTAAAAAATGAGACAGTCAGCAATTTTTCAGTAATAGACTGTGACACTTTTTGGGGGGTATTTTTATGTCTGATTTTGTAAGCCAGTTATTTTTAAGTGAGGTAAAACTTGGGGGTACAGAAGACAAATCAGACTCCAGAAAGGAGTACAGTAGTCTGGAAAGGTTGAGAGCCACTAGGTTAAGGGAAGAAAAAATGTCATAGTAGGTGAACTAGTATAGATCACGTCTGAATGATTTTTGCCAAATATAATACTTTGATCTTTGAGTTTAGTGTTTATTTGGGAATGTAATGGATCTTTGAAGCTTTCTATCTCCAAGCTGTAAGACATTTTCCTTACTCAATGAGAAATCAAATGCAGTGGTTTTCCCTAGAATAGTTCATTGTAACTGCTTTAAGGAAGTTACTTTTAAAGCTGAAACCTTTGATTGCGGACCCTGTGGGATGGTCATTCAGCCAAGGAGAGCAGAGAAGAAGTTGTTTTTGCTAGTGAGGTAGAATTATTAAGGACCTTAAAGAGTTTAAAAAGCTGAACAAAACACTGAGGAAGCAAGTTCCCTAATCAAAAGAAAGTCTTTTATATAAAAATAGAACATTGCCAATCTGCCAAAAAACACTCAATCTTTATTTTTTTTTGCCAGAAATGAAAAGCAAGTATTGAATTTCCTTATTTTTGCAAAAATTAATATATAATTATTATACATTTAAATTTCCGTTGCCAAAGTAAATGAGCTTCTCATTATCTAGGACATAATAAGGTTGATTGTGATGTGTTGTTACCCTTTCTTTTTGATTGATTATTCACTCATGAGACAGAGAAAGTGGCATAATGGGAATTTGACCCTTACTGTCAGAAATCCCTGGGTGAATCACTACTATCCCACATAGCACTATAAAATGTCCCAAAAGGCATTGTACTTTGTTAGCAGCCTGAGACATAGTGAGATATCCATAGTGCATCACACTTTACATCAATGCAAGCACTCCTGGCGAGTACCTACAGTGCCAATGCAAGCAGCCAAGTGTCCGTGAACCTGGGCAACCTACAAACTTTGGCGGCTGTACGTCAATGTAATTTGTGTCAACAAAACTTGTAGTGTAGACATGGCCTACCTCAAAGAACTACAGTAATTTACAAAGGGTTTCTTGGTGTTTTGACTAGCAAGGTTCTACTGCATTAGGGCTTGGCTCGCTAGGTTTGGAACACCTAAGAACTGAACTGAACCTCAAAATGAACTCTCCACCTCTTTGTAGTAATCGGGAACTCCCTGATATCCAACAAAACTCATCAAAGGGTCAGGCATTCTCTGCTGGGATTGGCTGCTTTCTTCATTTCTCAACTGTACCAGAACTTTACTGGGGAGAAGTGTGTATGGAATCCTGGGTGATCCTGGAGGATATGACAACTAAGTAGAATAGACTGCCTCTGGATTAGCAGAGAGTGTCAGGGCAACTGAGCTTCTGTGGTAGGAATTTTAGCCAAATTAAGGAGACCTAGATTTTGGGGGCGGGGATGGTCAGAAAGACAGTGGATGTACTATGTTGACAGCTTCTTCCAGTTTGAGAGAGACTATCTAACGAGACATGGGAAAAGTCATTGAAAATAGAAGAAATTGTCAAAATGAGGTGTGATGAGGGTGAACCCTCTGAAGATCATTTGCTCTGCACGCACAAAATATAAAACACATATATGTAGGCAAAATCCAGTGACAATGTTAGTTACACCTCAGTAAATTGGTACAATTTCCAGACTGAAGACAGGGTTGTCAGAGGAAAACTATTCAACAGATAAAGCACCCATGCTTCCATCCTCTTTACAGATTGGAGACCGTTCTAGGGAGAGTTGAAAATTGATTCTGGGGCTGGAAGTGAGAAGCTTACAATTGATGACTGAACAAGCTTAATCTATTCAGTTTTTCAAAGAGAAGGATAAGAGGCAACTTGACCACTGTCTAGAAGTGCCTAGAGAAGGAGATGTCTGATACTTGAGGGCTCTTTAAAAACAGAATTCAGTGGTTGAAGCTAGAAATATTAAAACTGGAAATAAGATGTAATTTTTTTTTAATCAGAGAAGGTAGTTAACCATTAGAACAGTGCACCACATTCCTGGGTAAAATATCCAGTCAGTCTTTCAATCAAGATTGGATTCCTTTTTAAAACATACTTTTCAGCTCAACCACATGTTACTGTGCTCAGTGCAGGAATTACAGGGTGAAGTTCTATGGTTTGCCTTATGCAAGAGTTCAGACTGGATGATCCCTATGGTCTCTTCTATGAATCCAAAGAATACACGGCAGAGTGGAAACATCTGGATGGAAGTAGGCTACCTGAGTTTGGGAATGCTGCAATCGCCATGTTTGCAGGGGGATTCCCCCTCAATCCCCTTTCTTGGTTGTAGGAATGAAAATGTCTTTAGTTTAACTTGCTTTCAGTTCACTTTCCATTCATGGTTGAAAAGATTTCTTGCCTCCCACAATGTGTTTTATTTTTACTTCTAGTTTAACTTACATAAGGAAACAAACCTGTTAGGCATATGGCTTAGCACATCTGAAATGTAAAATATGATTTTCACAGCTGCTTATCCATAATTCAAAATGTTGAATCCTACAGGTCATAGCTTGACTCTCTTAATCCCACCTCCCCAATTTTATCAGCCAAACCCTTGATTTATGTGGGTGGGTTTCTCTGCAGGGGTTGGCAAACTAGATTAGAAGAGAGAAGAACTGACTTGCAACTTCCCCTCCCCCCACTCAGGCTGATGAGCCCAAAAGCCCAGGAAGCTGGTGCTCCATCCATGTGCAGGGAGCAGAAAGTTCTTAGATCCAACCTATCAGCCCTTGTCCTACCCCTTATTCTTCTGCCAGGGATCCTTACCCTCATGCCATGTTCCCTTTTTCTTTGCCAGAAGTACACTAGGTCTATGATCTTCTGACCTCCACGGAGGAGTGGATGGGGTTTGGCCCTAACGCAATATAAGGGAAGCCAGAATTATTTAATACTGATGCCACTAAGTGTGGAAAACATATTTCAGTTAACAGCAACTGTTTCACAACTTAATGTCTTCTTTATCTTGTTGGACTTACTGCCTGGAAGATGCTGTGTTGGTCTTGTAGTAGGATGACACCACAAGGTGTCCTGTAGTAGGAGGACACCACATGAGGCTGGCCCAAACCTTTCTTTCCCTTCCCTCCCCACCAGCCACTCGCCTGAGCCCCTGTCCCCACACAGGGCTGGCCTGAGCTGCTCACTCGAGCTCTGCCTGCCCCTGCATGAGGCTCTGGCTGGTTGCTCGAACCTTGCCTGCCCACTGCCTCCCCCCGCATGGGGCTAGCATCATGCCCTTCCCCTCGCTCCTCCACACCCTACTTTTTTGACAGAAGTTGTCATTTGTCCCGTTTGCTCTTGCCAACTGATCAAGTCAGCCAGAGCAAATGGGACAAATGCCCATCTTTGCCAAAAAAGTTGGAATGGCCAGGACAGGGTTTAAAAAGGGATGTCCCAGCCAAACTGGGATGTGTGGTCACCCTATCCTGAGGTTCTATTGCACTTTAAAAGCATCCTGTGATAAGCGTGTACAAACCCCACCTGGATGCTGGGAGAGAAGTGGTTAACCCTTGGCCTCTGGTCAGCAATAGAACTATGCCTGTCCTGAGTATAGGAATTCACATAATAGCAGAGCTGGGCCAGAGACAGGCAATTAATGGGCCACCTGGGAAATGTGAGGAATGGAGGGACCTTGCAGGGTGGGAGCGTGGCAACAACTGACTACAGAAGTCAGAATGAAGGCTGCCTGTGAGGGAAGACTCAAGCTATGTCTACACTGCAGCCAGGGATATAATATGAGCTCATATAGACACATGCACTCTACCTTTAATCTAATCTAACTAGTGCCTCTCAAAGTAGTAGTGAGGATGCAGTGGCACTGACTGGCAATGTGAATAAGTATCCCAGGGCTTGCACACCGCTGCATCCTCACTGAGCCATGCTAGTTAGATTAAACCTACAGTGGGTATGTTTACACGAGCTGCAAATCATACCTCCATTTACAGCATAGGTGTAGCCTCTGAAGAGTTTTCTATCCTCAATGGGGAGAGCTGCCTTCTAATTTATGGGACCTACATGAAGGAACCTCCTACTTATACTTTGATCTCTGACTGAGAAAGACAGTTTTGCATTTCTCTTTAGCCCTTAAAGCTCCATTCTTTTGTTCTTATAGATATGCAGTAAATAGCATCACGGCAGTATCTAAACCATACCTGTTTGCACAGGGTTAATTTTTATACTTGACATGACACATCATGCATTCAGTAACAGTCTTGGTGTAAGATTTAGCTTGTCATAAAAAGGGCCTGGTTCTCCTTCTTAGGAAAGCAAACCCGTAATAGTTCCCTGGTTGTCAGGGTACCTGAGCATGAAGAATGTAGTCTAAATGTGCTCTTAATAACTCACTTCTGTTCAGAATAATTCTTTAATCTGCAGTTCTTGTAGGATTAATTATTAAAGCTAACTTCACGCTACTTATCCTGGTTCACACAAACTTTTGTCTTTATACCCCATATGGGGATTCAGCAAATCTTTATACGCACTGTAGATTTTACATCCTCTAAGAACAGCCTCCCTCAGTGTATTTTGGACTGTGATAGATATGTTTCATAGCATGCTGTATTCAGTGCTGTCGGCTACTGCTTCTACTCAAATACAAATGGCTGATTTCACATAGTCTGCTCTGGGTGTCACTGCACACTCTCAAATAGCGAAGCAAGGGCAGCCCACCAGATTTTTTGTAGGCTAAGGAGAAAAAAATCAATTTTAATCCCCAGGAGCAGGGCCCATTGGTGCAGAAGGTCACTAAAGATTAGCAATTGTTCTATAGTGCTGAAGTCTGGATAAAAGGATCCAGGAGGAGAGAAAAGACATGAGTTTGGAACAAGATGTGTACTGCATCACTGCCTTGGTATATAATTAGGGGAAAGCTCAGAATCTCCAACACAGCTGGACTATGTATTAGGGGGTTTGTTGAGCGTAGGGGAGAATTTGTTTCACATAGTATATAATAAATTTGTAAAATAAGGGAAAATAAAGACCTGCATCAGCTGTTGAAAACACTGGGCTCAAAGCACAATCCTTACGCAAATGGCCCACCTTGATTATCACTACAAAAGGTGCTTCCCCCCCACCCCGCTCTCCTGCTGGTAATAGCTCACCTTACCTGATCACTCTCCTTACAGTGTGTATGGTAACACCAATGTTTCATGTTCTCTGTGTATATAAATCTCCCCACTGTATTTTCCACCAAATGCATCCAATGAAGCGAGCTGTAGCTCATGAAAGCTTATGCTCAAATAAATTTGTTAGTCTCTAAGGTGCCACAAATCCTCCTTTTCTTTTTGAAGATACAGACTAACACGGCTGCTACTCTGAAACCTGGAATATGAAGTTCTAATTCATGCAAATAGTCCCTTTGAAATGACACAAGGCAGCGTTGGGCCTGGTGTTTAGCAAATACTCTGGAGAAACTGGGAACTATCATAGACTCCAAAATACTGGCAGAGCTGCTGTCTGGGTGAACTGCAGCATGCGGTGAGATACATGCTGCAGTTGGCTCTCTAGAAAATATTTCCTTTTTGCTATTGGATCAGGATTCTGTGCCTTACAATGCTGGTTTTGCTGGCCTGTTCTCACCTCACCTTTTGCTTTCCTATTTTTTAATTCCCCTTGTGTGTGTGTGTGTGTTTGTATGTGAGATGTAATCCCAGAAGAGAAGTATTTGCCTGCAGGTCAATGGTAAGAGACTGATCTCTCTCAATGACACCTTTGTCTATAATATGGTCACACAAATATTTTAAAGGTTTTCCTGAAAAATATCCAGTTATGAGCCTTTTTTGCTGCAGGGAGGGCAGATGCATAGTGCTGATATAGCAGCAGAAAAATAGCTGGTGTGTGGTGGCACCAGAAGGCACCAAACTAATTATCCAGCTGTCTTTTGTAAACTGGCTGCTAATGGTTCATGAAGATTCAGGTTGACTCTCTGGCAGCTGAATCTAAACTCTTGAACAAAGAAAAGAAAAAAAGTCTGGTTCCAGTGTAAAGCATTTGCTGTGAAAATCAATACTCAGTAATGCAGAATCAGGTTCTTTTTCACTTGATATTCCGTATGACGAACTCCTGTTAACTTCATTGTGCGTTAAATGCATGTATCAAAGAGAGACTGGACCCCTTAGCTTGCATCTGAAACTTATTAATTTTCAGAGCAAAGCCCTTGGTGAGGAAGAGCAGCCTGACTGTAAGCTTCCCAGCTGAATGATCATCGCTGAGCTGAGATAGAAACTAAGTGGTTTCTTTCCAGCAGACTCTTTGTGCCTTCAAGGAAAACATTGATGTTTAACAAATCTTGTTGTACAGTGTCCAATTTAGGACGTTCACAGGAGTTGGGTATCTTAACGTGTGCTTTCAAAAAATCCAAAGCCCACTTCCCCATGATATTGTATGTAATATGGCTTTGCAAAATAAAGATTCATATGGGGAAATTCAAGAAATTGAGAGAGACTCTCTACTTACCTGGCTATAGAAGTGGTATACACCTTCTCCTTCCCCAGCGACAAGAGCTAAATAACTCCTCCCTTATAACAGAAATAACTGTAAAGTTAACTTTTCTTCCTCTAAAAAAATCCAAATTTTTCTATGGATCCCCCCCCCTTCCCACTCCAGACAATCTGTTCTTTTATTGTGCATAGGAATGTACTCTAGTATTTGAGCAGCAAGGGAACATTAATATGCTTGAGATAACTGTTGGAATTGAAAAAGAAAGGAATACTTCTCTCGGTTTTAAGATTATTACACACACAGCTTCACTATTTTTTTATTTTTTGGTATTTGAAAACAATGCAATTTAATTAAAACTTCATTTTTTTTTTGCCAGTGTGTTGCTTTAAAAGTGAAGCAAGAGTGAGGGAATTAGGTGGAATAAGAATATGCAATGTTTGTGTTGAGGAGACTCTTTATTTCAGGTACTATTTACATTTGGATATTTTAAAAAAATGGAAAGGTTTCTATTGCTACCATTCAAGAAAGAGATCTTGGAGTCATTGTGGATAGTTCTCTGAAAACATCCACTCAGTTTTCAGAGTAGCAGCCGTGTTAGTCTGTATTCGCAAAAAGAAAAGGAGTACTTGTGGCACCTTAGAGACTAACAAATTTATTAGAGCATAAGCTTTCGTGAGCTACAGCTCACTTCATCGGATGCATTTGGTGGAAAAAACAGAGGAGAGATTTATATACACACACACACAGAGAACATGAAACAATGGGTTTATCATACACACTGTAAGGAGAGTGATCACTTAAGATAAGCCATCACCCACAGCAGGGGGGGGAAAGGAGGAAAACCTTCCATGGTGACAAGCAGGTAGGCTAATTCCAGCAGTTAACAAGAATATCAGAGGAACAGTGGGGGGTGGGGTGGGGGGGAGAAATACCATGGGGAATAGTTTGAATGGAATTGAATAGAATGAATGGACACAAATCAGACGTCAAGAATTATAACATTCAAAAACCAGTTGGAGAACACTTCAATCTCTCTGGTCACTCGATCACAGACCTAAGAGTGGCTATACTTCAACAAAAAAGCTTCAAAACAGACTCCAACGAGAGACTGCTGAATTGGAATTAATTTGCAAACTGGATACAATTAACTTAGGCTTGAATAGAGACTGGGAATGGATGAGTCATTACACAAAGTAAAACTATTTCCCCATGGTATTTCTCCCCCCCACCCCACCCCCCACTGTTCCTCTGATATTCTTGTTAACTGCTGGAATTAGCCTACCTGCTTGTCACCATGGAAGGTTTTCCTCCTTTCCCCCCCCTGCTGTTGGTGATGGCTTATCTTAAGTGATCACTCTCCTTACAGTGTGTATGATAAACCCATTGTTTCATGTTCTCTGTGTGTGTGTATATAAATCTCTCCTCTGTTTTTTCCACCAAATGCATCCGATGAAGTGAGCTGTAGCTCACGAAAGCTTATGCTCTAATAAATTTGTTAGTCTCTAAGGTGCCACAAGTACTCCTTTTCTTCATCCACTCAGTGTGCACCACCAGTCAAAAAAGCAAACAGAATGTTAGGAGCCATTAGGAAAGGGATAGATAATAGGACAGGAAATATCATAATGCCACTAATATATATATATCCATGGTGTATCCACAGTTTGAACCTGCTTGCAAATCTTGTCACCCCATCTCAAAAAAGATATATTAGAACTGGAAAAGGTACAGAAAAGGGCAACCACATAATTAGGGGTATGGAACAGCTTCTATATGAGGAGAGATTAAAAAGACTGGGGCCATTCAGTTTAAAAAAGAGACAACTATGGGGGGATATGTTAAAGATCTATAAAATCATGAATTGTGTGGAGAAAGTGAATATAGAAATTGTATTTACCCCTTCACATAACGCACAAAGCAGAGGTCACCTAATGAAAATAATAGGCAGCAGGTTTCAAACAAACAGAAGGAAGTACTTCTTCACACAGCACATGATCAGCTTGTGGAACCCATTGCCAGGGGATGGTGTGAAGGCCAAATGTATAACTAGGTTCTAAAAAGAATTAGATAAGTTCCTGGAGGGTAGTTCCAGCAGTGGTTATTAGCCAAGATGGTCAAGGACACAGCCCTGTGCTCTGGGTGTTCCTAACTCTCTGACTGCCAGAAGCTGGAACTGGACAACTGGGGATAGATCATTCGTTAATTGCCCTGTTCTGTTCATTCCCTCTGAAGCACCTGGAACTGGCCACAGTCAGAAGACAGGGTATTGAGCTAGATAGACCATTGGTTTGAAACAATATGGTCATTCTTATATTGGTTTTTAATCTTTTTACAAAACATAGTTGGGGCCAAATTTGGTTTAACTTTCACAGCAAAGAAAGTAGTGAGACTAGGTCCTGACTTTCTTCTCACAACTGTGTTAATCAGCAGTAACTTGAGTATGAGAAAAAGAATTGGGCTAATGAGGCCTAAATCTGCCTCTGCTGAGGTCAATGGCAAAACTTGTATTGGTTTCAGTGGGAGGGGGTTAAAAAGCCCTGGTCCTTACAGCATTGTAGATGAGATGCGTTTCCTTTACTGAAGCTGCAATACAGTGTGACTAGACAGTTTAATGAAAAGCTAACCTTGGAGCAGGAAGATACATGCTCTAAGACATAACTTAGATCTTTGTACTGTTGCTAACTTAGGCAGAGCCAACTGTAAGGAATTTGTTCACTGTATTCCAAGGGAAACTAGCTTTCACATCACAAGAGAGTGACTATTCACATCTAACTGTAAAATGATGAATAACAATGTTAAAATTTAACTCTCTTCTTCAGGACTGAACCTAGAGATACCATGAATTTCTACTGTCTGAGATGCCCTGACGTTATAAACAGAAAATCATAACATCACAATATATTATTCTTTGTGGATTATAGTTCTTCCATTTCTTAATAACAGTGGAAGCAGTAAAGTCCATTTGACTCTCTGATACTATTAAATTAAGGACAAAATTCCTTCACTCTTATTCAACTTGAGTAGTATCTTACTCAGAGTACAGAGTAGCAGCCGTGTTAGTCTGTATTCGCAAAAAGAAAAGGAGTACTTGTGGCACCTTAGAGACTAACAAATTTATTAGAGCATAAGCTTTCGTGAGCTACAGCTCACTTCCACCAAATGCATCCGATGAAGTGAGCTGTAGCTCACGAAAGCTTATGCTCTAATAAATTTGTTAGTCTCTAAGGTGCCACAAGTACTCCTTTTCTTTTTACTCAGAGTAGTTTCATTCAATGTGATTGGAATTGGGTTCTTTATGGTTTTGGTTTGACTCTCATTGTTTCCTTCTGCTCTCTTGTAGGTGACCGCATCCACCTGTTGCCTCTTGGTTTACACTTTGATTATAAGCTTTTTGAGACAGGGACGTTTTCATCTGTATTTGTACAGAGCCGAGCACAATTGGATCTTGGTCCATGCTTTGGATTCCTACATGCTAGTGAAATACAGATAATAAGTAGTAGAATCTGCCCCTAAAAGAATAGTTTTAAGTGTGTCACTTTTCAGGTCATAAACTGTTGGTCAGTTTCTCCTCTAGAACAAATTCTGATTAGACAGGGATTTTGCACAAAGTCAGGCATTTTATTTTGCAAGTAGTGAGATATAATTAAATCAGCCATGCTATTGTCTGTCACTTGTGGTGGAATTCACCTGAGTGGAAAGTCAGAAAGGGATTCATCAAGATCCTAAAGAAATTTTTAAACCTTATGCATTTGTAACTTTTATTTCGTATTTAATTTGGTTTCCCATTGCAAGCAACTCACAAAGGTTCATTTGATTGCTAATGCTCTTTCAGTACCTCAAAGGGATGCTTAGGTTTTTTACGCTCATTAATTTCTGTTGATCCTGGAGTTTTTGAAATGGAAAATAGGAACATTTTATTTTATAGTTCCAAGCTACTGCTCACCAACATCAAGACTGCTCAGATTTGTATGTTCAAAATAGCTTCCTTGTTGTAGCTCAGTGGAAATTCAAACACCAATGAATTGCAGTTTGGGGCATGTACTGGAAATTTTCCAGTGTTCCAACTGATCACTTACTAGGTGACCTGATAGAAATTCTGACGCTATACAATTTGAGACAATTTTACCAGTAGATAAAAAGCAAATTTTGAGGGGAAAGAAAATGGCTTCTCCTAAATGTCAAGTGTTTCTGGTAAAAAAAAAATGTTTACTGCAAGAAGTGACTTCCCTATTGCTAATTTAGCAACCGTGCAAACTTCTTCTTAAGCTCTACACACAAAGAAATAGATTGTGTACAACTCTTACAGGCATTGTTGACCACTTACTCATGAGAGTAATTCCACTGAAGTCATTGGGACTGGTTACCTGAGCAAATGCTCACTAGAGCAGTTTGGAATTTTTTTGGACAATTATTCATCAAAAAATGGAATTTCATTTACTTCAGGGTAATAGGAGCCAATAGAGTTACTTGGCTATAAATGAAAGTAGAATTGAGCTCCATACTGATAGTAATAAAAATTGGTTATTTCCAGTGGCTCAACAAGTTGGGTGGTAGAATAGTGATCGTGAGGTTGCCACTATTGGCTTAGTCTTCCAATAGTAAAAGAGGACTACAGAGGGCAATTATTTCACATCTTACCTCTGTTGATCATATCATGGCCTGACTCGCTTGTTTGTTTTAAAAGCTGGTCCCCAAAACCTCTTAAATAAGCCTGATTTCCACCATCTTCATCACCAGTAGAGTGGTCTATGGAGTAGCCTTGTCAACTCAATCCAGCAGAGTTAATTCTTCATCATTGTTCCTCTGTGTTTCACCTCACCAGTTCCCTTACTGTGCTTGTATCCTAACTAGAGTATATCTTTTGTTTGCAGGCCTAACATTTCTTCTTACTATTTTTATTGGTGTCAGTGTTCCCTCTTTGTCTTAATCTGACTTGACTTCAAGTAGTTTTGTTCACTCTAGCAGATTAACTGGCTTGGATTTTTGTGCATCAATTCCTCATCTGTGATGACATTTTCATCAGTTCTCACTAAGGCCAGATTTACCGAATCTTTTTGGTCAGAGTATTTGTTCTGGATTTGCCTTTATTGTAAGCCTTGCACATGACTCATCTTTGGATTTTGGCTGAATAACACATCTTTCATTGCTACCTATCGGTAGCCTTTCTTAAGCAGAAGGTTTACTGTCATTCTCACCTTTTCCTCCCCACAAATTGACCAATTTATTGATTAAAATAAATTCTGGCATTGCCAGTTATTTGTATTCCAGTAAGGCCTAGAGAGGTCAACCAAGCTCAGGATTCCATTTTGGTAGATGCTGAACAAACACGTAATAAGAGAGAGGCCCCAGGGAGCCTACGACTTAAATAGATAAGAAAGACAAGGGGAAACAGAGGCACAGAAAAGGAAAAGGCCTCACTCAGAGTCAAACAGGAAGTCAGTGGCCGATCCAGGAGTACAGTCCAATGCCCTACCAACATTGATCCTGTTTTGATCTAAACCTAGCTGTGTTTTTATAGATTCAGGAATGAGGTAGATTTCAGGTAGGATCAAGTAGATTTCCATAATCACAGGACCTGCAGAATTTCTTCCATTATTGTTGTATTCTCTGGCATAAACTTCTCCATTTCAATTGAGACAAACCTTTTTCTGAACTTTCCACCCCAAATGCTGCTGTTTTGAGATAAAATAGAACCAGGAAATCCAAGCACATCTGGGAAGGGGGTGGTGGCTGGGTGAGTTGTAGTAGAGCTATTTGGCAATCAATAATTGTATTTCATGAGACCTTCTGAAATTTTTCATGAAAAACAGGAGCAAGAGACCCCAGAATAGCCAACAGCCCCATGGTTAAAGCACTGATCTGGGATGTGGAAGGCCCATTGCTCCAGATTCGACAGGGGGTTGAACCTGGGTTTCCACATTGCTGATCAGTGTCCTAACTGCTGCACTATTAGCTATTCTGTAACTGTGATCTTTCTCTCTCGCTCTGACAAGAAATTTGCTCATAGACCTGGAAAGCATCTTTGTTGAAACTGATGAAACATTAGCTGCATCGAGGAATGACCAGGTTTGGGAGTGGGAGAAATGTCTGGTTTCCAGCACAGCAGAGATTCTCTTTCAGTCAGCCCCTGGGAGAAGCCATGGTAGGAAGGATCTCTAATTTCCCTTGCTTGATGGCCTGAGGTTAAAAATACACTGCTCCCTACTCCAGCCAAGGCTCTGCCCACATGCCTTGAGGGAAGAGGAGCTAGCTGCCCAGGGTTGGCTGCTGTCCCCTTGCATGAAGTTTGGGAATGCAGGTAAGCTGCATGTGGGAGAAAAGGATCTCCCACTAGGCATGTTGCTGGGTTCATGATTGATCTCATAGAAAGAACACCATTCTCTCTCCAATTCCTGTAGCATTTTAGACTAGATGCTATATAGATTTGTTGGTTTCATCCCTCTTAGAATCTACAGCCCCTCTTGATTCATGCCTGTTAGATTCTGGGAGATGCTGGTTAGCATGTCTCTGTGAGACTGGACCTTTGCAGACTTTTTACTGTGTTTTCAAAACAGAAAGTTGTAGTAGTCAATCCCAAACATACTAAATAGCAAATTAATATTCAGTTTAAAGGTCATTCCATTGACTTGGCCAAAACAGGGGGTCTTTGTGTTGCTTTCTCCCACTTGCAACGTTACTGTCTGTGCTTCCTCTTCACCATGTGCCTTTACAGACAAAAGGAGTGTAATGACTTATCCATCCTGCTTCCTCTCTACATCTGACAGCCTCTTTCCCTCCTCACTTCTGTTCCATACTCATCCTTCACAGGAAGTGTACCTTCTGGAAATGAATCTTCTGATCTCCAGACATCCCAAGTGCTCCTCATTCACTTACCCTCAGCTGCCTGCCTTATCTCCTTGTCTGCAGCTTCTCAGGGCTCCATGCCAATTCCCTCTTCTCTGGTTGGGTTTCAGGTTCAGAGGGTAGTTTAAGACTACTAGTGATGGTAGAGAAATTAGATGCAACAGGGGCAAAGACTGGGGGCAGAAGAAAGGAGGCATGTCAGGAATTGTTCCTTCCAAGATTCCTCAAGTCCCACCTTACCTGTTATCGTCCAGAAACCACAGTGGCCACCAAAATCCCTAGAAAATTGTCAGGGGATATCCACTTTAAATGGTCCAGTTTTCTAAGTACAGAATTTAAAAGGTTTTTAGGTTTGAAAAAAGTTTAAATCCTTTAAGCCGATGATATTCACAACACCTGGTTTAGGTGAATCTGGTTTAGGTGCGTCACTGGTCTGGACAATGCAAATATATGTGTGTACGTTTTACCTCCCAAGAGCTAACAGTTGCTTTGAGAGTGCTAATGAGATCTGATTTTGCTTTAGCCTAATAGCTGTCCAAGTGTTTCGTAGCTGTGGGTAACAATTGTTTGCAAATGCATTATTGCTTTATCATCATAACTGTCAAAATCTGAAAGATGCTATTGCAGTAAATTGAGTATAATGGGCTATGTCTGATTTTCTTTGAATTAGTGAAATATTACATCCTGAAATATTTACTAATGCCAATTAAGAGCTCACTATAGAATGTATCTAGTGCTCCATTGTTGAGATTCCTCAGGCACTGAACAAAATGAGAAAATAATAACAAAGGAAAATAAATTCACCTTAATCGCAATTCAGTGTACCCTTTGCAGTTCTTAATTGAATAAGTGTGTGAACGATCCATCAGGATAGCCCTTTATTCAGCAACACACACAAGTCCCCTTGACTTCTGGGACTAAGTGCTTTGCTGGGATCATATCTGCATATTCCAGTAGGAGTCTCCAAAGCGCCAGAAACTGAAGTAAGGTTTGTTTTCTGGTGCCTCACCTAAACATTTAATATTGTTGCCACAGAACAGACCCAATATAGCTTCTTGGATCTTCTACCTGTAACAATGCAGAGTAATAAAACAGTGGAATTGTGGTGTCTGGCTGACAAAATGAGGGTTGAATCTGGGACTGCAAACTCCCCACTGGGGTGCTGTAAACACACTTATCCTTTGTGGATTGGGCACTGGGGGGACCTGTAATTGACACTGACCAGTGGGTTACACAAAAATTATGTAACGTAATCTAGGAAAAAACAAAAACGTTCAATGTACACTGCTATGATTCTCACACACAACCTTCACAGCAAATTCTATTTATGTAGTGATTTAGCCTCTCCTGCATTCTCTTCATTCTTGTTTAGCTAGCAGGTTCATTAGGAACTAATGTTAAATTTGCTGGAGTATACAAAGGAATGGCTCCTGAGCCACTGATTAAATGGGAAGGTGTAGACGGCCAAGGCATTTAACTGGAGACATGGGCATTGTTAATTCCTTTGTTTACTCTGGCCAACTCAATGTTGTTATAATGAAAGAGGAGAAAATGGGCTATTTTTGATAGAAAATGAAGTGTTTACTATGAAATTTTATAGCAAATATCCTTCCAGCCTCTATGGAAATAGGGTGCTCCATTTTCTCAGCAGGAAAGGGCATTTATGGCAAAACAAAAGTGCTTGGAATATAAAGGACTATAAATATCTGATTGCCTTGCAAGTGAGTGGATGATGGATAATACACATTTGTGCCCAACTCGGGGTTTTTGTAGTGTCGTCAGTGCACTGAGGTGCACTTAGCATTGTGTCTTGCATTTCTTTCATGGAAAGCTGGCATCCAGATGACAGCCTGATGTATTCTAGTGGCCTTGATTCAACATCTCTTAATGACGGTAACTTGTATTTCCATGTTTCAGAGTAGCAGCCGTGTTAGTCTGTATTCGCAAAAAGAAAAGGAGTACCCGTGGCACCTTAGAGACTAACAAATTTATTAGAGCATAAGCTTTCGTGAGCTACAGCTCACTTCATCGGATGCATTTGGTGGAAAAAACAGAGGAGAGATTTATATACACACACACACACACACACACACACACACACACAGAGAACATGAAACAATGGGTTTATCATACACACTGTAAGGAGAGTGATCACTTAAGATAAGCCATCACCAGCAGCAGGGGGGGGAGGGAAAGGAGGAAAACCTTTCATGGTGACAAGCAAGGTAGGCTAATTCCAGCAGTTAAGAAGAATATCAGAGGAACAGTGGGGGGTGGGGTGGGAGGGAGAAATACCATGGGGAAATAGTTTTACTTTGTGTAATGACTCATCCATTCCCAGTCTCTATTCAAGCCTAAGTTAATTGTATCCAGTTTGCAAATTAATTCCAATTCAGCAGTCTCTCGTTGGAGTCTGTTCCACACAAACTTCCTCGTGGCTGGACTTTACAAAAACTAGACAAGCCATTTACAAAACACACTTTGCTTCTCTACAAAAGAAAAAGGACACTAAGCTATCTAAACTACTATATGCCACAAGGGGCCACAACAATGATTCCCGTAACCCACCCAGCAATATTGTTAATCTATCCAACTATACTCTTAGCCCAGCAGAAGAATCTGTCCTATCTCGGGGCCTCTCCTTTTGCCCCTCCACCCCCACGAACATGATACAGTTCTGTGGTGACCTAGAATCCTATTTTCGACATCTCAGACTCAAGGAATATTTCCAACACACCTCTGACCAACATATTAACCCACAGAGACCTTCCTGCCAACACTACAAAAAGAAGGATTCTGGGTGGACTCCTCCTGAAGGTCGAAACAGCAGCCTGGATTTCTACATAGACTGCTTCCGCCGACGTGCACGAGCTGAAATTGTGGAAAAGCAGCATCGCTTACCCCATAACCTCAGCCATGCAGAACACAGTGCCATCCACAGCCTCAGAAACAACTCTGACATCATAATCAAAAAGGCTGACAAAGGAGGTGCTGTCGTCATCATGAATAGGTCGGAGTATGAACAAGAGGCTACTAGGCAGTTCTCCAACACCACTTTCTACAAGCCATTACCCTCTGATTCCACTGAGAGTTACCAAAAGAAACTACAGCATTTGCTCAAGAAACTCCCTGAAAAAGCACAAGAACAAATCCGCACAGACACACCCCTGGAGCCCCAACCTGGGGTATTCTATCTGCTACCCAAGATCCATAAACCTGGAAATCCTGGACGCCCCATCATCTCAGGCATTGGCACCCTGACAGCAGGATTGTCTGGCTATGTAGACTCCCTCCTCAGGCCCTTCGTTACCAGCACTCCCAGCTATCTTCGAGACACCACTGACTTCCTGAGGAAACTACAGTCCATTGGCGATCTTCCTAAAAACACCATCCTAGCCACTATGGATGTAGAAGCCTCTACACCAACATTCCACACAAAGATGGACTACAAGCCGTCAGGAACAGTATCCCCGATACTGTCACGGCTAACCTGGTGGCTGAACTTTGTGACTTTATCCTGACCCATAACCCAAATTTCACATTTGGTGACAATGTATACCTTCAAATCAGCGGCACTGCGATGGGTACCCGCATGGCCCACAGTATGCCAACATTTTTATGGCTGACTTAGAACAACGCTTCCTCAGCTCTCGTTCCCTAATGCCCCTACTCTACTTGCGCTACATTGATGATATCTTCATCATCTGGACCCATGGAAAAGAAGCTCTTGAGGAATTCCACCATGATTTCAACAATTTCCATCCCACCATCAACCTCAGCCTGGACCAGTCCACACAAGAGATCCACTTCCTGGACACTACGGTGCTAATAAGCGATGGTCACATAAACACCACCCTATATCGGAAACCTACTGACCGCTATTCCTACCTACATGCCTCTAGCTTTCATCCAGATCATACCACTCGATCCATTGTCTACAGCCAAGCGCTACGATATAACCGCATTTGCTCCAACCCCTCAGACAGAGACAAACACCTACAAGATCTCTATCATGCATTCCTACAACTACAATACCCACCTGCTGAAGTGAAGAAACAGATTGACAGAGCCAGAAGAGTACCCAGAAGTCACCTACTACAGGACAGACCCAACAAAGAAAACAACAGAACGCCACTAGCCATCACCTTCAGCCCCCAACTAAAACCTCTCCAACGCATCATCAAGGATCTACAACCTATCCTGAAGGACGACCCATCACTCTCACAGATCTTGGGAGACAGACCAGTCCTTGCTTACAGACAGCCCCCCAATCTGAAGCAAATACTCACCAGCAACCACACACCACACAACAGAACCACTAACCCAGGAACCTATCCTTGCAACAAAGCCCGTTGCCAACTCTGTCCACATATCTATTCAGGGGATACCATCATAGGGCCTAATCACATCAGCCACACTATCAGAGGCTCGTTCACCTGCGCATCTACCAATGTGATATATGCCATCATGTGCCAGCAATGCCCCTCTGCCATGTACATTGGCCAAACTGGACAGTCTCTACGTAAAAGAATGAATGGGCACAAATCAGACGTCAAGAATTATAACATTCAAAAACCAGTTGGAGAACACTTCAATCTCTCTGGTCACTCGATCACAGACCTAAGAGTGGCTATACTTCAACAAAAAAGCTTCAAAAACAGACTCCAACGAGAGACTGCTGAATTGGAATTAATTTGCAAACTGGATACAATTAACTTAGGCTTGAATAGAGACTGGGAATGGATGAGTCATTACACAAAGTAAAACTATTTCCCCATGGTATTTCTCCCTCCCACCCCACCCGCCACTGTTCCTCTGATATTCTTGTTAACTGCTGGAATTAGCCTACCTTGCTTGTCACCATGAAAGGTTTTCCTCCTCCCCCCCCCCCCGCTGCTGGTGATGGCTTATCTTAAGTGATCACTCTCCTTACAGTGTGTATGATAAACCCATTGTTTCATGTTCTCTGTGTGTGTGTGTGTGTATATAAATCTCTCCTCTGTTTTTTCCACTAAATGCATCCGATGAAGTGAGCTGTAGCTCACGAAAGCTTATGCTCTAATAAATTTGTTAGTCTCTAAGGTGCCACGGGTACTCCTTTTCTTTTTGTATTTCCATAGCATCTTTCATCCAGGATGAGCTGAAAGCGCTTCCAGATGTATTATTCTGTAAATATGGAGAGAGCGATCACTTTGTTTGCTATTGAAATGCAGTCATCCAGCAGATTTTTAGCAGCGCCTACCCTAGAAATGGTAGGGCTGATGGTCAGTTATGATTATGGTTCCAGCTTGGCTAGGAATTGTGTACATCCTCTTTTTTGTTACCCCATCTTCTGCAAACCCTTCCCTAGCCTGCTTGATTGTCTAATCTGCCTTTCACAGCTTCTCTTCTGGATGGCAATGCTCATTGGGGCTAATTCTCTGTTTGCGTGTGGCTTAGTACAATGGGGCCCAACCTGACTAGCCTATAGGTGCTACCACAATGTAAATATCAAATCACAATAATACTATACAGTAGTATAGAGCAGGTAACAAAGAGGAATGCACTGTGAAAGCAAGAGAACTGCTTCTTGTGTTCTTAATAGGAGACTACTATGAACCAAAGCTCTGCAAAGACACCTTCAGAAACGAATGTTTGAATGTTTAAAACTACTGTTATATTTTGTATGAGGTACTTTGGGCAAAAAATGAGCCTCGGGCGTAGCAGGGAGAGACAGTCACCAGTCCATTCCCATAGAATCTTTTAATTATAAAACACAGAGAGAATTTATAAATATGTAATACCTAGAAGTCACTGGGCTACTCAATTATTCATGTCCGTAAAAAAATGCATTTACTTGAACAAAGGGGAAGAACAGGAAGGGAAATTTCTATTGGTAATTTGTTAATATTGGAACTGGGTAAATACTGGCAATAAATACATTTTTAAAATTTGTTTTTTTCAACTAATTTGTTTATGTTCACTTTCTGTAACTATTCTAGCAAATCAGTTTCCTGGCAGTTACAGTCCGTGCAAACTGTGACTTTTGAGTGAACATTGCACAGTATTTGTTGCAAAGCAGTTCTAAATTTGCAATCATGTGTATTCTCACCAGAACGGAAACCTGCCACATGACCTTGATGTCCGATCATGTCACAAATATTGAATACTTGCAACAGTCTGGTTCAGAATGAGAGAAAGGCCAAGAATTATTCCAAAAAGAATTGCCAATAAGAATATGTTTGAATAAATTGGAATCTGTTAAGAAATCTCATGAACAGAAAAAAGGTGAAATTAATTAAAGGATTAATTTATGAATTATTTACCCAGCTTTAGAAATCAAGTCCAATTTTCTGCTGGTGTAAATTAATGCAGCTTCATTATCTTTGGTGAAGCTGAGCCAATTTATGCAAGCAGAGAATTGGGCCTGTTATCTCTTTATAACATTATTACCCCAGAGATAATATCTATTTTTTCTGTTTGCCCATGATTATCATCTGCAGTAGTACAGCAGGTAATTTGAGCCATTGTATTGTTACAAGTCTTCAGAATAAGCATTCTGTTTCTGCGGACCAGAAGCATGTTTGTAAATAAAAAGCATTAAAAGGACTGGCCCACAGGTCAGATCCTTCCCATACTATTGAGGAAAGTTCTGGTCCTGATCCGAATAGAACCGCTCAGGGCCCCCTTCGATGTATAATTCTTAATGACTACCCTCCCAGTGACTCCTCCATGTTCTTGTTGCTATGCTATCTCCTTCTGGGGTTACTGACTGAGCCTCATAACATACTTGTGGTGATGTACAGGTATAACTTGTGCTGGAAGCCCTTGGCCTAGACATCAAAGTGACCGTTAAGGATTTGGGATGTAAGTTGAGAGTTCTACCACTCGCTCTGAATTTCTTTGCTTTTGTAAGAACTGTGTAAGTAAGACCTTTAATGCTGTTTAATGTTGCTTTCCCTTTATGAATTATGTAACTATACATTTCACACACTCTAAAGTGGTTACAGCCTGTGGATTTTCATCAGCTGTTTCTATAACTGTTGTTGGTTTTGCACTGCATAAAACACCCCTTGCTCCTTCGAAACCAAAATTAATCTTCATCTGAAACTGGGACACCCATTTTGGTCCTATCCCTTTCCCTCATCAAATTATATTCATTGATCTTTACTAGGAGAATTCAGAGTTGAATTTTTTTTTGGTTTGTTTTTTTTAGAGTAGCCTCTTTTTAGCAGTCATTTTTCTGACTCTTTAGGGGAGAATACCCTCTCTCTTCAGCATATCTGTTACATATTTATCTTCTATTTTATAGCTTTACTTATTTTCTTACATGGCCTGTTTTCAACATTAGGCCCTTCTTTAAAGTGTTTTGGAGGTGTTCATGTATAGAGCCTGATTCAAAGCCCAGTGAAGTCAACTGGGAATCTTTCAATTGATTTCAGTATGCTTTGGATCAGATTTACAGAGCTGGGAGAATATTGCACAAAACTTTCCACCAATGTTCCTTTAAACTCTAAAGCTCTTTGAATGTGATCCCCTTAAGTGTTTGATTTCTTCAAACATTCATATTTAGAGATCTTCCGGAAGCAGTGTTTGCACAAAGACTATTCTTTATCAAATATTGTAGGATATTTGTGGGAAATCAATTTTGAATTTGTAATTGCAAGTATTCACATTGAAAACCGGTGTCTTCTGCGATTGTATGAAGCATATGACCTGAGTCTCCAACAAAGAAGGCTGAATTTTTAATATTCCCAGTGAACTGTATGTGAAGAATATACAAAGCAAAAATTATGCATAACAATAATGTAGTAGATATAGAATAATGAATAAACTAGAGAAAATCATAAATTGCCAGTGGACAAGCTGAAAACAGAAATTGGCGAAATGCGAGCCTATGAGAACTTAGTTCACTAACATTAGATTAGTTTTGATTTTTAAACATGGATAGTAGTGCAAATACTATGTATACATATGTGTACATCCTTGCATGCATGTTGGTAAAATAGGAAGTGACTCAAGCGTCTGTGTAAAATCCAAAAGAACTATTCATAGAATCTTAGAAATGTAGGTCTGGAAGGGACCTTGAAAGGTTGTCTAGTCCAGCCCCCTGCATTCAGGCAGGACAAAAGTATACTTAGACAATCCCTGACAGGTGTTTGTCTAACCTATTCTTAAAAACCTCCAATGACAGGGATTCCACAATCTCCCTTGGAAGCCTATTCTAGTACTTAGTTAACTATTGTTAGTTTTTCCTAATATCTAACCTAAATCTCCATTGCTGCCTATTAACCCCATTAATACTTGTCCTACGTACAGTAGCCATGGAGAACAATTGATCCTCCTCCTCTTTACAACAGCCCTTAACATCAGTCTTCTTTTCTTAAGACTAAACATGCCTTTTTTTAATCTATTCTCATGGGTTTGGTTTTTTAAACCTTTTATCATTTTTGTTGCTCTCTGGACTCTCACCAGTGTGTCCACATCTTTCTTGAAGAACTGGGCACAGTACTCCAGCTGAGGCCTCACCAGTACCAAGTAGAGCAGGACAGTTGCTTCCCACATCCTGCATATGACACTCTTGTTCATACACCTCAGAATTATTTTTTTCACAACGGCATCACATTGTGGACTCATGTTCAGTTTGTGATCCACTATAATCCCCAGAGCCTTTTAAACAGTACTACCACCGAAACAGTTATTCTCCCATTTTGTAGCTGTGTGTTCGATTTTTTTTCTTCCTAAATGTAGAACTTTGAACTTGTCTTTGCTGAATTCCACCTTGTTGATTTCTGACCAATACTCCAGTTTGTAAAGGTCATTTTGAATTCAACTCCTGTCCTCCAAGGTGGTTGTAACTCCTCCCATCTTGGTGTCATCTGCAATTTTTTAACCATACTCTCCACTCCATTATCTCAGACAATAATGAAAATATTGAATAGTACCAGACCTGGGATCGACCCCTGCAGGACCCCACTAGATACATCCCTACATTTGGATCAGACTCTTTGTAAATGAATCATTTGAAAGATTGCTGTTTGGCTTCAGTAGGCTGTGGACCATGTTGTAAGAACCACATGCCTTTGGTCACACGAGTAGTCCCATTCACTTCACCCAGGGCACTCATATTAGACTTTGCAGTGATTGGCCCCAAATTAGTCCAATACAGACAAAGGAGGAGTGCGGTAGTTTTATGCATAGGGGAAGAGAGGAAATAACAGGAAAAATCTCTTGATTTTGTTTGGTTGGCATTGCATCATATTAGTTCATAATATAAAATTTATTTCATTTTAAATAGTTTATATTTTAAAAGTATTAATCAGCTATAATTCCAGTAGTACCTGTGTGGTGGGCTGTCTGCCCCACACTGGTGGAGAAAGGGTTAAAAGCAGCCTGGGGAGGGGGCTGTGCAGCAGACAGCCAATCAGAGAGGGCCTGCAATGAGCAGCCAAGCAGGGCACAACAGGCCCATATATAAAGAGATCTGCTGGGCAAGGGGGCAGTTCTCTCTTGGGAGCTTAGGGAGAAAGGACTGGGTCTCTGAAGGGCTGAGAGAACCACCAGCACTCTGGACAGAGCAGTGCTGGTCTGAGTCAGGGGAGCGAGAGAGAGCTCCAACCTGACTGATGGAAAGACTGAAACCCTGATACAGGGGCAGAGAAGGTGCTAGGGCTACGGAGGAAGTGGCCCAGGGAAACGGACGGCGGGGGTTGAAGGAGACACAATGTGTGACTGCCGACGAGAGGGTCCCTGGGTTGGGACCCAGAGTAATGGACAAGCCCGGGTCTCTCCCTACCCTCCTCACCCCCACTTGCCATTGAGGGGAGTGGCCAGTGAAGGGCTGCAATTTGCCACTTTGGCAAGTAGCTAGAACCTTGGGCTGCAGTCGACCACGGAGGCAAGTGGCTGGACAGAGGACTGCTGTTCCCCCACGGGGTGGGGAAGGAAGAATGGAATGGGGCATGGCCAGAGCAGAAGTGATGGCAGCGAGACACCACCAGAGGAGGGCGCCCTGTGAAAAGATTAAGCTAATTCCCAGAACAACCAGCAGGAGGTGCCATGGTGTTGAGTCCTATCCCATTACAACATGTCACTGTGAATAGCCATTGTAAGTAATAAACACTGAGGCTTATAATGGAATATACAGCTTCTTGATTGAACGTGACCTCCAGCAGCACATATGGGATGCTAAATGTTATAATCCCATTCTGCTACTTATCCTTTTTTGCCAAAGATTGGGGAATAATTATATTTCTTCACTTTGTAATGAAGATCCATGTTGGGATGATTATACAAATGCAATTTACTGCCTTATATATTTTGTTCTCTTATTGTGTATCAGATGCAATTTTATAAACTGAAAGAGAGCCAGTGCTACCTTCTTTCCTTCCTGCCCCCCCAGAGTTGATTTACTCCTAAGAACCAAGGCAGTGCTTCATCATTATTTACTGATGCTAGAGAAAGCACAGAGGTGTCTTGTTGCTGTGAAAATCCTTGAGACTGTTCCTGCAAGCATCACTGAAATTTTCAGAACATAGTTTCCTTGACAATGCTTTAAGGTCTTGGTTTTTGAATATGGTGGAATTAATTTTGTAGATGGCCCCATCATAAAAATCGAGATTGCATCAGCACTATGTAGAGTATGCCAGTTAGTATGTTGATTTTAATAATATGAAAATAAATCTGCCTAACCCTGATAAAGTAAGTGTTGCCATTGCTTTAGATCTCTTGGGATGTTCTTCAGAGCAGATAGGTTAGCTAATTTTAACATGTGAACAAAGAGTAGAACATTATTAATGCCCCCAAAAGCAAAACCATTTATCATAGTTTGGAAAGGAAAATTATAGATTGCAAACAGTTGATATTGTTCACACCTAGAATTTACAAAGATCTTTTTTGAATGAAGTAGTGATAGTCACTTTTTTACATTTCCATAGCAACAACAAAATAGTAACACTGATGTAAAGTGATCAATGACACTACAACTACTCTATCTTTTGCATTGACTTTTCTCCTCCTCTTTGCTATTCTGTATTTTTTTCTGTAATGTTTCATGCATTTCAATGGGAAAAGAGTACAAGACAAACATGGTTTTGTTCTGATTGCTCCTGTGTTTAAAAGTATTACAAATCAGACCTACTACAAGAGCTTGTACATGCTTTTAGCTTCCACTCTGTTACGTGATTTCTGAGAGACTCAGCTTGGTGTAGGGTCTGGACTAGTGGGTCATGATGCAGGATGGGGGTCCCACAGTGGGTCAATAAATGCAGTGCATAAGCAGCTGTAATTGAGACACTACAGTTCTTCCTCTGCAATGGCAGAGGCATATTAAAGCTGTGATGCTTTCTCAGGGTTCCCAAGACTGAGAGTCACCTTGGCACTGTCTGCTTCTTGGAAGAGGAAGATTTGCTTATGCTTAAATGGGCCTCAGCTCTTTCACAACACTAGTCATCTGTGAGCTGCCTGAACAATCTCCTTGGGGCTCTGCCAGTCCTTACTTTGCCTTGCACGTTAACAATAGGTGCACCCCAAGCCCCATTGAAATATTCCTCTTACCTTAACCACTGGACACTCACAGAAATTACCACGTAAGATGTCCCCAAAGGAACAGTGCACATACCATGTTGTTTGAGTCAACTGAGGATCAACTCCAATATAACATCACAGCACTGAGATATATTTATAGTGAAAACAATCCTAAATTTATTATCAAAGGTTAAAATTTAAGAGATAGTGACTAAGGATAATGATGGAAACCGAAATGTATAACCAAAACAAAAGTATGACACACTTCCTAGAGACTAAACTTCACTTTAACAGGCTAAAACCTTAGTCTCAATTGATCTCACATAAGCAATCTCACAATAAGCACAGGAACAAGTCTCTCCAAGTACATGGCTTTTTCATGAATGCAAAACGCTATCCTTTTTATTTCCTCGGTGAAGGATAAAAAAGGTGTCCTCTTCCACCTTTCTGTATCCCTGAAGTTCACTGTTTTGTCCCCAGCATCAGGATGACTCCTGTGGTTTATTCCCTAGTGTGCTGGCTCCATGTTGCCCTAACATCCTCATGTTGATCTTGTATGCAAATGGGCTTCCATTGAGTTGACTTTACAATGCTTATTTTACACATGAAGCGAGGCAAATGGGTGAATGTGCATCCTTTGTCTGGTTGACAACCCTGCTTTGACTCAGACTTTAGAACATGTTTTCCAGTATATATGCACAGCTCCTAAATATTATCCGTACATACATCTCTCAATGATTCTGAAGATCAGTATGATGTAAGCTTTTATTGGATTCCTTCGGATAAATACTATGAAAGCAATGTGTTGGGTGTAGCAAGTTTGCAAGGCCTGTCAGGGTTACTGTTACAGAACAGTGAACTCTTTCCCAGTTGCACTGAGAGGGTTCTTAGGGTCACAAAAGCATTGATGGGATGCACATGGTGCAGATCTTAATATAGATTCCAATATAAGATAAGAATCTTGGCATGCTTCCAAATCTTTGATCTGGAATCAATCTGAATAAAACAAAATGAAAGTCATGGAATTGTTCTTACGTTCATTGTTTTTAATCATAAAGCAGCAAACAAAAAAGAGTTTCAACAACATGCTCTTATTTCCACCAAATACACTCCCCCCTCCTCCACAGTAAATAATTTAAGCTTAAAAGGAGTCTCAGATTCATGAGTGAGGTGGGGGAAATGGGGTCCTTCCTGTAGAAGAGAAGAAAGAGACAGGAGCCAAAGAGCTTTGGGCATGGTGGGAGCACGTGGCTAGTGGAAGAAGCACATTGAAAGGTTGACTCAGGGCATGACATGGCTCTTCATGAGGAGAACATGTTGATGTTGAAAGGGAGCAGTGACCCTCCTCTGGAAAATGGCTCTTTTACTTGGAGTGCTGGGGCGGGGGGGGGCATGTTCAGTGACTTCAACTGGAAGGGGAACTGCCATTCCATGAAGGTGGAAATACTGGAATTTTACACTGGGAGTAGCTAAAACTTTACAGATTTTACTCACAAAATTGTAACTTGTTTCCATTTCTAAACTAATTCCAGGGGGCACTGAATTACCAGTTTTAGCAAATCAGCAGACCCAGCTAGGTGATCATTTCCAAAACTAAGGCTGCAGTAATATTAACAGAAAAGAGCCCTTAGGTTATGTGAGAATACTGCTGGGAGAATACTGCTGTGATTATTCCCCTGCAGATGAACAATTATAGCATAGTGCTTAGTTAAATAATGCTCACTGTTGTCTGTCATGCATGTTGCCAGTAGATGCTGGCACATGGAAATCATCACACTAGATCATAACAATGGTCTTCCTAGTCCAGGTTCCTTTCTCCAGTGTTGGCCATATACCAGATGCTTCTGAGTAATGTGCAAGAATATCTGTAATAGACAATCATGGAACCTACTCATAGGGAAATTTTCTTCATAACCTCCATAATTTAGAAGTTGGATTGTGCCATGGAGCATGAATATACATGCTTTATTTAAAATAAATACAGATGCATGTATTATCTCATGGAAGGGCTTGTCAACATGACAAAAGAGAATCATTGCTGAAAACCAGTATCACCAGTGGGTGCAGTGGTTTTGTGTTTGTCCGCACTTGCAACTCAATTATATTCAGTACCAGTTATTTTTGTAATGCACACAAGTCCAAAGTGTGGAAGTTCTCATTAGTCATACAAATTGACCTGGATGAAACATGGAAATTCCAATATTTGTTTTCATTCTGAATCAGAACAAGCAGTCAAAATTTCAAAACTTACCACAAAATGAAAGTCCTAAATATTTCATTTCAGAAATGTCAAAATATGTGTCAGGTCAGAACATTTTGTTTTGAATTTTGTTATATAATGTTATGTAACACAAAAATCAAAATGATAGTCAATGTTTTTCAAAAATTTCTCATAAAAATATTGCTGAAGTCAATACGTTCCAATGAAACATTTTCATTTCATAGAATCTGCATTTTCTGATAGAAAACTGTTCAGTCTGAAAATTGTCAACCAGTTCTACGTATGAACAGTGTTCACCCTCTTTTGGTTCACATTAAGTGTCTGGTCTCAATCATGCTGTGTGGTGATGAGTTTCACAGGTTAAATATGTGCTGCGTCCATTTCAAATTTGCTGCCTTTCAATTTAATTGACTGTCTCCTTGTTATTAACTTATGAAAGAGAATGAATAAGAACACTGAATTTACCTTAACTGTTCCTTTCCTTTTTTTATATATATTCCTGTGTCATGCCCCCTTTGATACTCACTGAACTAAACAGTCCCAATGCCTTCACTTTCTCCTGGTGTGGAAATTTCTGCATGCCTCTAATCTTGCTTATTTCTCTGATTCTCTTATATTTCTGCAATATCCTTTTTAAGACTGCCTGACCAGAATTGAACAGGACATCTCATCCTTTTTTGCATGTACTCATCTCTTTTAAAGCACCTCTGAACTTAATGTTTCTCTTCACTTTGGTTGCAAAGGAAAGATGTGCATTCAGCTGGGCACAGACAGTATCTGTTTTGAACTAAGCAGATTTATTTTTTCCTTGCAAAGGCTTTGGTATGTCACTTGCAATCATGTGTTAGACAGTGCCAGTAGCTTGCAAGTATTGTACCAAATGTGAAAGTACAAGCTATTCTTGAATAATGTATTTATCATGCATTAAATTATTAATAGAGCTAGAAATCC
Organism: Dermochelys coriacea; assembly: GCF_009764565.3. Lineage (NCBI taxonomy): Eukaryota > Metazoa > Chordata > Testudines > Dermochelyidae > Dermochelys > Dermochelys coriacea. Next base: position 91,916,363 of record NC_050076.1, read on the forward strand.
ACAATTGCCTAGGACAACCTTATGGGCTTCAGTTTGGGGTGGAGGGTGGGAAATATTTCTGAAAAGTGAAATACTTTTCTGAACTTATTTGGTTTTCAGGCACTTTTGCCATTTGACCAGGCTTCTTCTGGATTTACCATCATTTTGAAACAGATTTCAGTTCTTTGGGAGGAGAGTTGGAGGACTTCACAATTTTGTTTCCTTGAAAATCAAAAACCTGCCTCTGCTGGTAGAGGCTTCTCTTTGATCACTGTTTAAGAAAGATATGGTTCAAAACAAACCTTGGTTGAGAAAACTGATTACCTGTACTATCTTTCCTAGGGTTCTTTGGATTTTAGTTTCTTAACTAATGAAAAGATTCAAGAGTTGACTTTTTAATTTTATTGAGTTTTATTAAATATCCTTAACAATAACTGATATAGTATATAAGAAGGCAAATATAATATGGGACTTTGATTTTGCTAATATAAACTAGAAAACTGGTCAATACAATGACCATCCAGATTTTAAGAATCAAATACACAATCGCAATAGAAAATAACGCTTGTAATCAACCACTGTCATGGGAGGGTGACTTTGGTTAGATTTTTGACAAAACAATCCCTCAAAATAGGGCCTTGGTTGTGCCAATTGGTTATTGACTCCAGTGTTCCTTAAAACAACAGAGGAAAAATTATCTTAAGCTAAAGCATAAGACAGTTTGGTCAGTTATTTACATGCCAATTCACCAAGGTCTCCTTCCCAATGAATCTATAGTACCTAATTCCCCGTGAATTAGTTTAACACTCCTAACTATCTAACATAAACTCCTAAATTTCTGGCAAACTGTATAGATTGAACACAGTTCAAAAAACTTGGTATTGTTTTATCTCTGAGTACACCTAGGACTTGATAGTATGAAACCTTTTAACTATGGTAGACACATGTACAGTGCTTCATTATCTTGGTTAACTGTAATTTACTCCGTTTTCAAGCTACTTTACAACAAACTTGACTGGAGCTTGTTACAAAATGAGGACACACTGTAATTCTGTGAAAATCTTTAAAGTAGATATATAAGTATGTACACTTCCTTACTAATTAGGTACCCAGTGTCAGGAAGAAGTCAACTGACTGATTTGGGTCATCACCCACGAGAAGGTTCCTGTGTTACTTCTAACCAGATCTTTACTCAGTCATCATTTTCGGCTCAGTTATTCTTCATAGTAGGGGATGACACTGCAAATCCAGGAGGAGTAAAGGACAGACATGACTGTAGTCCAGTGCAATAGCAGGCAACCCACAGTCCTGGAAAAAAGAAGACAGTTAAATGTGCCTGTCTAAGATAAATACTTGCTATCACCAGGAGGACTTCTAGGTGTCTTCAACTTTTGGGGAGTGATGTACTAAAAGAGACAAGCCACTTTATCCTATTTCTGTCCAACTTGATCCCTCATCTTGTAGACACTGGTGTGGACCATACTGGTGTGGACCAGCTGGTGACTCAGATTTCTGCTGAAGATTTGAAAGGTCCAACCAATATGAAAGTTGTCCTCTCTCACCATCCAATCAGAGAATGAAGTATCATGTTTCAGTTCTTAAAACTGGGGCGAGAATTTTCCCATCTTTTTATGCAAATCATCTTGTCATACCAGCTTTTGTAAGACACGTTAGGTCATGATTGTTGGTACAACCATCTTGGGACATACAACTCACCTTCAAAAGTCATGTTCCATGGGTCCCTCTGTGCTGCATCCCTTGGCAGCTTTGCATGCTACGCTCAAAGTTGCAGTTTCTTAATTAATGCTCTGCTAGCTGCTGAAATGTCCAGTTTAAAATTCATACAGTTTATACAAAGTCTTTGCATATTCTTTGACACTCTTTAAACTTCTTTAATAGCCCATTATACAATATAAAGTTACTTCAAAAACTGTTGTTCTCTAGCAGGCTGGAACAGTTGTACCGACCTTCCATTACTGTTCTCCTTATTTTAACAACAATGATGGGACCTGGGTATGTATGGTTAAGCCCTGTCTGTGCATTATCAATCAAACAGTTATATTTCTGATAATTCACTACATTGTCAAATGTCCTTATAACACACCATTGTCTTAATTCCCTTTAATATATTGCCTCTTTCAACACAGGTGTACTTCATCAACTTGATGGCATAAGCACGCTTGTTTGCAAATATTAGCCTTACTTTTTCACTTTATCACTAACCTAAACTAAAACAACATTAATATGACCTCCCTTCTTGGATGGAAAAGGAAGTCTCTTCTGGTGCACCAACAATTTACCCTTGTGAAAGGCTGCTGAAACTCTGAGTTTCCACAGACTATTTGAAAGTCCAAGCAAACTCGGAGTTTCTACCGCCTTTCACAAACTTGTGCTGTTGGTGCAGTTGAAAAGACTTTCTTTTTTCTCTGTTTTAGAGTGAATGGATTGAAATTTAGAGAGCAAATAATAAGTCAAACTTTGCCAGACCTTTAATGCGATTTTTAAAATTTTCTCAGCCCTCTATCCTATCTTTTTCTAAAAGGCCTGGATGCCTGGACAATTCTTAAATAGTAATAGTTCATAATTTTGGGGCTTTAGTCACTATAACAGCAAAGACCATGCAAAACAGGACTGGAAAAATATATTTTTAACCTGTTCATGCACAGTCATAATCTAAAAGGCATAATTCTGGTTATTACCACCTATGTGTTTTGCGATTGTAACCAATTCCACTTGGGCCAACAGCATGGTTTGAACTCCAGACTTTCTCTATTAAAGCCATGAGCCTTTACTGCTTGAGTAGAGGACTATGTCCCTTAGCTGTGAGCCACAGCAGACTCATAAACCTTTACAGATGAGACACTAGAGGTAGACCTAGGATATTCTGAGCAGTCGGGTTACATGATGTTTTCAGGAAGCTCTCATAAATCTCAATCCTGCAAGGCATTGAAGGTCCATTTTAAGTCCTATATATGAAATGTAGGCACTCAGCACCTTGTTAAATCAGACCCAAAAGCTGAAAAATGTGTAACTTCTGCAGAATACATGGTTTTGTCTTGTTTCAGGTTGCTGCCTTATATTTCATGCCTCTACAATCTCCTATTCTGTAGCTGTGCCATATCGGCTTTCTTTGAATTCTGGGTAGCTGTGCTCTTTGTGTATGTAGCAATAAAAATTTAACCTCATAAGGTCTGATATGATGAGGCTGAATGACCATTTTAACCTCAGGTTATAGGTCTTGTGCTATTGCCAATCCTATATACAACAGACCCATACAAGTTAGACCTATTAGAGTCCATCTCACTTCCAGTGCAGGATAGTTACCCAAGTACACTGTCCTGTTATCTCCACTCTAACAGAAATAGATCTTGGTACTTTTTGTTTCTCTAAAAGAATCACTTGTTCAATTTCATAATGCTTTTCTAACCATTAAGAAAAAACCATGTCTTTGCAGTATGGTTATAGTGTGTCTTGACATCAGACCAGATCCCATTAAAGTCAATGGGAACACTCTTCTTGACTTCAGTTGGAATTTAGATCAGACATATTTTTAAATGAAAAAACTTGCACCATTTTTTTTAGGTAAGAATGATTAACATAACAAAGCCTTGTTTTGGTTTTTAACACACTCACACTAACAATACCAGAAAGATGAAAAATTACTATTCTGCACTATAAAATAGCTGAATCCTAGGAATTCTACCTGCTCTAAAAGGTGTATTTGAAATTTATGCAAACTATCTTGAGACTTAGGCATTTCCTTTTGACAGTAATGGGGTTAATGTCTTCCATAATGAATTAGAAATTGACATGGGATTTCTTTTAGCCTGTGGGGCTATTAAATGTAATCAGTGCTGCCAGCACTAAAATGAACCCTCAGCAAGGTCCTTTTACCATTCTTTTCCCTAATAAAATAACAAAATATCCAGACAACTTGAAGCTAATGGACCTATGAACAGTAAGCAGCCTGAATTTGTAAAGAGAGAATCTTGCCAAACAAACTTCATCCATTCATTTGTATATATTTGTGTGTGTATATAAAAATGTCTTGCCTAAAATTATACATTCCATCTAACAATTTATATATTTTATATATATAACCTGATCAATTGTTAGATGGAATATGTTTGAGGTCACATCTTTAGCCTGAGGAGGCCTGTCAGTAAAAGTGGGATTCTTAACTGCCATAAGGTTGTCAGAGTACATTGCTATGCCAACCTCCTCTCCAATCCACATAGGGGTCATATTAGAGGAGATGAGGGGGTCTGATAGAACAAGGAGAGGGTGATCCACTCTCTTTGGCAATTATCACTTGGTGCCTTAGGGTATGTCTACACTACGAAATTAGGTCGAATTTATAGAAGTCGGTTTTGTAGAAAGCGTTTTCATATAGTCGAGTGTGTGTCCCCACACAAATGCTCTAAGTGCATGTAGTCAGCGGACTGTGTCCACAGTACCGAGGCAACAATCGACTTCCGGAGCTTTGCACTGTGGGTAGGTATCCCACAGTTCCCGCAGTCTCCACCACCCATTTGAATTCTGGGTAGAAATCCCAGTGCCTGATGGGGCAAAAACATTGTCGCGGGTGGTTCTGGGTACATATTGTCAGGCCCCTGTTGTCAGGCTCCTCCCGGTCATTTTGTGCTTTCATTTTGTGCACTCTGACATTGTCTGCCTCCATGCACTCGTCTGTGCTCTGTCAGTGTGGGAGGACAGCATGAGTTCAGAGAACATTTCATCGCGAGTGCGTTTTTTTCGCCTTCTAATCTTCGCTAGCCTCTGGGAAGGAGAAGATCCTGTGATCCTTGAAACACATGCAGCTGGTGGAGGAAAAAAAAAGGGACAGTGGTATTTGAAAAGACACGTTTTATAGAACAATGGGTACACTCTTTCATAGTAAACCTTGCTGTTAACAGTACATACATAGCACACGTGCTTTCGTTACAAGGTCGCATTTTGCCTCCCCCTCCTCCCTGCATGGCTAACAGCGGGGAACATTTCTGCTCAGCCATAGGCAAACAGCCCAGCAGGAACGGGCACCTCTGAATGGTCCCCTTAAGAAAAGCACCCTATTTCAACCAGGTGACCAGGAGTGATATCACTCTCCTGAGGATAATACAGAGAGATAAAGAACGGATGTTGTTTCAACGCCAGCAAACATAGACTGCAATGCTTTGTTCTGCAATGATTCCCGAGTACGTGCTACTGGCCTGGAGTTGTAAAGTGTCCTATCATGGTGGATGGAATAAGGCTGCCCTCCCCAGAAACCTTTTGCAAAGGCTTTGGGAGTATATCCAGGAGAGCCACGAATGCCAGAGAAAATTAATCGTTAAACATGCTGGCTTTTAAACCTTGTATAGTATTTTAAAAGGTACACTCACCAGAGGTCCCTTCTCCACCTGGTGGGTCCAGGAGGCAGCCTTGGGTGGGTTCGGGGGGTACTGGCTCCAGGTCCAGGATGAGAAACAGTTCCTGGCTGTTGGGGAAAACCGGTTTCTCTGCTTGTTTGCTGTGAGCTATCTACAACCTCCTCATCATAGTCTTCCTCGTCCCCAAAACCTGCTTCCGTGTTGCCTCCATCTCCATTGAAGGAGTCAAACAACACAGCTGGCGTAGTGGTGGCTGAACCCCCTAAAATGGCATGCAGCTCATCATAGAAGCGGCATGTTTGGGGCTCTGACCCGGAGCGGCCGTTCGCCTCTCTGGTTTTCTGCTAGGCTTGCCTCAGCTCCTTAAGTTTCACGCGGCCCTGCTTTGGATCCCTGTTATGGCCTCTGTCCTTCATGCCCTGGGAGATTTTCACAAATATTTTGGCATTTCAAAAACTGGAACATAGTTCTGACAGCACGGATTCCTCTCCCCATACAGCGATCAGATCCCGTACCTCCTATTTGGTCCATGCTGGAGCTCTTTTGCGATTCTGGGACTCCATCATTGTCACTGCTGCTGATGAGCTCTGCATGGTCACCTCTGCTGATGAGCTCTGCATGGTCACCTGCAGCTTGCCACACTGGCCAAACAGGAAATTGAAATTCAAAAGTTCGCGGGCCTTTTCCTGTCTACCTGGTCAGTGCATCTGAGTTGAGAGTGCAGTCCAGAGCGGTCACAATGGAGCACTCTGGGATAGCTCCCGGAGGCCAATACCATCTAATTGCATCCACAGTACCCCAAATTTGACCCAGCAAAACCGATTTCAGTGCTAATCCCCTTGTTGGGGGTGGAGTAAGGAAATCAATTTTAAGAGCCCTTTAAGTTAGAAAAAAGGGCTTCGTCATGTGGATGGGTGCAGGGTTACATCGATTTAACGCTGCTAAATTCGACCTCAATGCCTAATGTAGACCAGGGCTTAGAGACCAAGGCAGCTGTTCATAAACTAAAGCAGCTCCTAGGCTGATCTAAATTACATCAGGGCTGGAGCTGTTTGAGAATTAGAAATCTGACAACTTATTTCCAATTTACATTGGTGTAAATCAGAACATAAATTGCTTGTAGAACTACAGAACATATGGGTAAACTCAAGAATTTGGTGAAATGACTTTAACAGGTGCTGATTGAAAGTGAACTTTGGTTTGCAAACAGTGGTTATCTGCTTATTCCAGTTCTCCTTTATTGCTTCCAGATAATTACTTTGAATACCATGGCAGTAAAAAAGGGCAGGAAGCCACAGAACCTGTGTATTCACGCAGTCAATAAGTTCAGATCTCACTTATTTCTGTGTGTGTTGGGTTATTTATCAGATATATGTTGCTGGAGTCTAAATTATTATCTAGGAATCCTCATTCCAATTCCCCCCACCCCACCCCAACACAGTTTGAGAGCAGAGGAATGTGATCGTGGTTTTCTCCTGGGGAAGTGTGTGATATTTGCTTAAAATGTGTTTGTTTCAGCAAATAATCCTGCAACCAAACTAACTTGTAGAAAGCAACCACATGTGATGTGAGCAACATTAAAACATATGGTTGTAAAAGAAACCTGAATGAATATTTGCTAAAAATTGCAGGATTTGCCTACCCCTTCTCCCAATACAAAAGCAACTTCCATTTTTGGTGATTTTTACATAATCTCTCCAGCATTTTTGTGTCTAGGGAATTTTTTCCAGCATTTTGACATTGCAATTTGGTAAATGCTAATTACTGTAATAAAGATTTTTTTATATGCTGATTAGGAGATTGTTTCCTCATTAACCAAGGCAGTAATACTTATCATTGTCATAATGGATAAGGCTTGTTGAACTTGACTGATCATTCCAAAGTGTCATTTCTTATTATACAACATTTTGGTACACTAAAAATAATGTAGATGACTGAAGGAACATGATGAGTAGAGAGACTTTATTCTGAAAGATTTATGCTCAGATCAGATGGAATTCTCCTGGACTCCAATCTTGATTTCAGTGGTACAACATCTTAATTTCAGTGGTATAACCACCAACAGTAAATGTGAACTAAAGTCCTATTCGTGGGGCTGCTTCAAAAAATCTGTCAAAGCTGTTTTTTTAACAAGAAATTGGATGATAAAATGAATTTTTTTTCTCAGAAAAATCTGTGTTCCATGGCAAATTCTGATACTTTGTCAAACAGGGGAAAAAAATCGATTCAAAATGGACTCCAGAGTGCTAATGGGAGTTGTAGTTCAGGTTCCTCATGCTCCCATTTCCCTTCATGGGTCAGACTTTTCATTAGAACTAAATCTCCGTAATTCACCACAGCTACAGACTCCTATGAAGCACCTTCTGCCTGCTGTCATCAAGGGGGAGAAAATGGTATATCATGGGAGATGTAGTCCAGCCCATACAAGAAAATGTGAGTAAAGCTACTTGAAATACAATTCCCATGGCGCACTGAGATGCCAGTTTAAATTGAAATATGTTGGGGTTGGGCTGGAATATTTTACTGAATGTGAACATTTCCTTTGGAAAATTTCAATGAATGTGAAAAACATATAGTTTTGTTTATATTGCCCATGGAAACCTCCCTTCCTTCCCACCAAATATTTTCTGACCAGCTTTAATAAGCACTAAACCTGGTGCTAACAAACAGGCATCTGGATTCAGGTTTGATACCAATCTAAAACTCAGCTCAGCCTCACCAGAAATGTTGCTGAAGTTTATAATTTTAACAGGAAGAAGACTTCCCAGATGGCAGTCTCATGATGAAACCATGTAAAACTTGGCATCTTTAGCGGAGGGTGGGGTAGGGTTTGGGTGCAAAATTAGTCCCAAATTCCTAACAAATTGTGAAGAGCATGAACCAAAACTGATTTAAATTGTTTCCCAAATTCCTGCAAAATGAAGCTGGTGACTTTCACCAGGCTTTGTTAAGTATTCTTTTGGTTTTCTTTTAAAGCCCTGTATTTTTTTGTGGTTAAAGGTAGCAAAGCAAATATAGTAAAATGAGTAGATGAATTAGTCATTTAACAGAAAAGGGCATCATTTCATTTGTTTGAAACATAGTTCAGGAATGTGCCAGGCACTGCTGCAGTGCCCTTACAAAGAAGGGATCCCAGTCACTTTCACATGAATTCACAAGGACGTGTCTAATGATTTAGGTGGGTTTTTCATGACATTCACCTAAAAACAAGTGCAAAATGCACTTTTTGAGAGAACATGGCCTTTGGCTGCCTAGCAATCCCATTTGCCCTGATGCATGAGGAGCTGCCATCCTTTAAAGTGTAGTGCTGTTTGTGGGGTATGTAATCCTTTAAGAGCCGTGTACAGTGTCAAAAAAGAGTCCAGTTCTAAGTATGCTGACTGCAATAGGGCCTACTCTTCTGCACCCAGGGAAGCGATCTGAGACCTTCCATGTAAAATGGTCTAAGCAAATGCTCCCCTTCTGGGAGTACAGGAGAGCAAATGCTGGCTGACTGATGCTGGTGTACACAGAAAGAAGGGGTATAACACTATGTGGGCATGAAGGGTGCTGAATTGGGGTGCAGTCCCAGGGTGTGTTCACCTTTGTTCTGCCCACTTCCAAAGTATAAAGGAGAAATGGAAGAGGCCGGGAGCAGAGCAATGAAAATGATTAGAGATACGGAAAGACTAAGGAAGTTTGAAATTTAGTGTAGAGAGGAGACAAATTAGGGGTGATGTGAGCAAGGCCTATTAAAATAAGTGGTATAGAGAAAGCAACGCTGGCACTTCTGTTTCATCTCACGTCATTCCTGGGTTTGGAAACACCCAGTAGGCTGAAAGACAGACAACACATTTAAACTGGTTAAAGGACCTTCTTTTACATATTATATAATTAATAAAGCTGGCTGTAAAACAGAATTGCCATCCGGCAGGAAATGCTGAGATTTTGAAATCTGATTTCACCCTGAATTGAGATGAGAAAATCAAAATCTCTGAATTTTTCACAAAATGAAATATTCCAAAATATTTTATTTTAGCCTTATTGAAATATTTTGTTTAACCTTGTTGTTTTGACTTTCATGCCAGATTACAAATTCTAATATAATAGAACCGAACAATCAAAATGATAAAGTCAAACAAAACAAAGTCCAAACTAAGTGTTTCAACCCTAAGTAAGGTTTCAGAGTAGCAGCCGTGTTAGTCTGTATTCACAAAAAGAAAAGGAGTACTTGTGGCACCTTAGAGACTAACAAATTTATTAGAGCATAAGCTTTCGTGAACTACAGCATCCGATGAAGTGAGCTGTAGCTCACGAAAGCTTATGCTCTAATAAATTTGTTAGTCTCTAATGTGCCACAAGTACTCCTTTTCTTTTTGCAAACCCTAAGTAAGTGTTTCAGTAATTTCCTGTTGAAAACATTGACACAATTGACAAAGTTCTGTGAAACATTCATCAAATCCGCCTTTTCCAACAGAAAACTGTTCCTTCGAAAACATTCAACTAGCTGTAACAATTAACTTGTGAAAATCACTGCCATGAGGCATTGAGAGAAAGAGCTTTATAATCACAAAAGATTAGAAATGTACATGGCTAACAATATCCACTGTTCTACTAGGTGGGATAAAAATGTAGAAGGAGGATGTGAATGAGCCAGTAACTGACTGATGTTGAGTAAAAACTTTGGTCCATGGGCAAGTTATTGACTCAGCCTCCATTTATGGGAGTCTTACACCTTTCTGTGTGAATCATGTGTTGGAGAAAGGAACTGGATTAGAGGCACCATTGCTATGGCAATTCCTGTGTATACGACTGCCTTCTCTTGAAGTTGCCGGGACATGCCGCAAGAGTTACTGCTGCTCATAGCAGCATTAACTAACATTCCCTGCTTTGTGCGCCACATTGGAGGGGCCACAAAGTAGTGGCTTGGCAGAAGAATCAATAGCAGCAAAAACCAATGCATTTTCTTTTCATCTTATATAGTATTAACTTTCTCCTCTTATCCTGGATGAAATATATAGTGTGTCTGAAATACTTATACAGCAGATGAACCAATTTAAGGCAGGAAAGCATTCTATTTATTTTTTCTCCACTTGGATATCAATCATCCTAATAAATAGTGTTGCTCTTGTCAGTGGTTTTATTAACATCTATAAACTGTTCAGTCTGTATTAAAAAATGACAAAAGTCTTATCTTGTTGGTGCTGACCTTCCTGCTAAAACTGATGTGACTGATGACATAATAGGTAAAATGGAGAGATGGGGTATAAATATTTAATAGGGATAGATAGGTTTATTACTGAAACATGTAAAATGCTCTCACAGCTGTCAGCTGTAATTACTGCCTCTGTCTGAAAGGTACGTACCCATTTGTGTATTTATGGAATTAAGTTTAGAAAGTCAAGATGATAAAAACTTAAGCAATTAAATGGAACCATTTGTCAACCCAAAAGAATATTGGGGTGTGTGTGTGTGTGTATGTATGTATATACATATATAAATATAAAACAAGAGCATCTTTAAATGCATAATGAGGTTATGTAGTTAAGTGGGTCTTCTATTTTATAACCATTTCTAAGGCTATGTCTATACTAGAGACCTCCAGCGACATCAATGCAGTTGCACTGCTGTAAGATCTCTCATGTAGCTGCTCTGTGCTGACGGGAAAGAGCTCTCCCGTTGACATAATTAAACCACCTCCAATGAGTGGCAGTAGCTATATCGGTGATTGGCTCCCACCAACATAGCACTGTGCACACTACCACTGATGCCGATGAAACTATGTCACTCACACCCCTGAGCAACATAAATGTTGACAACATTAGTGGTAGTGCAGACATGGCCTAATCCAATGTGTTTGCCTGGATGGAACAATCTTTCAGCTCTCAGACCTGGTACTGACTTCAGGCATGTCTGCTCATTTCACAGTAGACATAGTCATGCCCACCACTTAATCAGATCAACATTGTGCCATTAGGATGAGCAAATGTCTGTAGACCACTGGGTTTTCCTAAGCAGCGCTTTACGAACCTTTCTATATAAAATGTACAACTTGCCTGTTTTTCTGGTTTTATTATGAATTTGGACCTCAAATTTCACCTATACTGGTGGTTTTTGCATGTTTTTTCAGACAAACCTTGACAATGCTAGGTGTTTTACTTTGAGTTTTGGTTATTTCTATTTCAAATTCAAAACTAAACTGAACTCATGTGGCTCCTACTGAATTTGGTGGGAGATGTATGTATCCCATGGAGGGAGAACAGGGCCCAGACTATGTACTTCATTGACATTCACAATGCTTATAGTTAAAAGGGCAGATGCAGAGTTAGATTCCTTGCAATTCACAATGAATATGTATGAATATTAAAAATGGTCTTGTATAGAGTTAGCTTCATTTTTTTTCTAAGTTTGGTAAAACAAATTGTTTTGAACTCTAGTTTAAAAAAATGTTTATATTCCAAAAAGTAAATATCAGTGAGCTTACCCAATGTTCCCACTGCCCCTCTTCTCAGTGACCCAGTAAAAAGTTAGGCTTCGGATTTTAAACAATCTTTCAGCTTTTGTAACTCAACATAGCTGTGTACGCAAACCAAAATTATTTCCATTTTTAAATGAACAGAAAGTTGGCTGCTTGGCAACAATTTATTCTCAGTCACTTGACAACAGTGTCATGCAGAAATATGCAGATGGATGTGGTGATATTACTGGCTTTTTCTTGAAATCCTTAATTTTACGCTACTCTGTTTTACTTTGTTTTCCCTGGGTCTGGCAAGCTGATGCATTTTAAAGTTGCATAATATAGCACCACTTGTCAAAAACATATTTGTCTCATAATAATAAAAATAATCAATGTAGTCTTGAATTGGGTAATTTTATTCCTCAGAGAAATTTTCCCTCTTTTCAGTGACGTAGTGAGAAGCTGGGCTTGAGATTCTGAACAATCTTTCAGATAGTGTTATTCAACATAGCTCTTTTGGCTACCAACTGTTCCTACTGCCACTTTTGGCTCTTGTTCCCACTGCCATTCATTCTTTCCTCCCAGTGGAAGTTATATGTGGTTCTGAAAACAAGGCAGGGATGTTCTCATATAGTGTGACGGGGCAAGGCCAGATGGCTATAGAAAAGTAGTGGGAGATAGATAGATATATATTAGCTCCAGGCTAAACAAATCCCTGGTACCAGGATAAGTGAAATGGCAGCTGCTCCAGGTCAATTAAGACACCTGGGGCCAATTAAGAACTTTCCAGAAGGCAGGGAGAAGGCTAGGTTGATTGGGACACCTGAAGCCAATCAGGGGCTGGCTGAAACTAGCTAAAAGCCTCCCAGTCAGTCAGGTGGGTGTGCATGTCAGGAGCTGTGGGAGGAAGTTGCGCTGAGAGAGACGCTGAGTAGTACACACCATATCAGGCACAAGGAAGGAGGCCCTGAGATAAGGGTGAAGTGGAGCTTGAGGAAGTGAGGGCTGCTGTGGGAGAAGTAGCCCAGGGAATTGTACATGTCATGTTTCTAAAAGATCAGCTACCATAGCTGATACTATTAGGGTCCCTGGGCTGGAGCCCAGAGTAGAGGGTGGGCTCCCCCCACCCCTTTGCCCCCTGATTAATCTCTGAGCCTGGGAGACAGAGACTGTGCAAGGAAGGATAACTTTTCCTCACCTCCCTCACTGGCTTATGATGAAAATGGCTCAGTAGACTGTGATCCTTGTCTCTAGAGAAAGAAGGGTTATGTTCAGGGTCCCGGTGAGCCTCTGAGGCTAGCGAAATCTGCCAGGAAACGCGGGACCCACGGAGGCAAGGACAGAGCTTTGTCACAGTAGCTTTGTCATTCAATATCACACTGATATATTGAGAGCATGGAGCATTAGGGCTATATTATAACATGGATGTATTTCTTTTGGGCTGTGCTTAACTCAGCCTTTTGTTGAGACTAACCATGCAGCTAGCTGTGGCCTACATGAGTTGTTCTCACTCAAGCAAGTAGTACCCCAGAATTTCAGCAGAGTTGTTTGTAAATAAAACCTTTAGAATCAGGACACATGTTTGCTTGTTTTGGTTCCTGTAGGTTCACAGCCCATGAGCTTAACGTTCGAATGAATCTCAAAAGAAAACTCAGTCAAGTTTGGTGTGGTTTCCATCTGACACCATAACTTGGCCCATGTTCATTTTTGGTTTCATCTAGTTTTAGGTTTTGTTATGGAATGTTCACTGTCTTTTAAACAACTTTGAGGCATTGTAGAAAGATGGATGTGCCCTACAGAGTTCAGGTTCAGGACTGGATCTGAACTGATGCAAACTTTAGGGATGTTTAGCTCTCAGGACCACCTCTAATGGCATGTCTATGCTGCAGTTGGAGGTGTGATTGCAGCTTCAATCTAGCTCACGTACTTAGAAAAGGAGTGAAGACATGGTGGCACTGACCCTGGCATGGGTAAGGAACGTGAATACGTATCCAGATGTAGGCCTCTGGACTGTACCCCATGCTGTTATGACTTCACAACTTTTAGCCATGCTAGCCAGAGTAAAGCTAATGAGGGTGTGTGTACGTGAATTGCAATCACACCTCTGACTGCACTGTAGACATACTCTCAGAATATGATTCAATCTAGAAACCATCTGAATGAGATCACATCCTCAAAGAAGGGATGGGATTATATTTTACAATCTGTTTAGTGTGAATCCAGAGTAACTAACTTGTCTATAGTGCTCATTTCTGTACTGAAGAATGAAATGAAATGTACACCTTTTTATTTACGTCTGGTGAGGTGCATCTGTTTCATGCTTCTTCATTAAAGAGATTTACCTAATGCAGCCTTAGTGAGCAGAACCACCAGAAAGCCTTAATTCAGCATACAAAAATACATGTTCAGGAGGTATCCAATAACATACAGCATGCTCTGTAAGGCCCAGATCCTGCAAACATTTATACAGATGCTGAATTTTAGGCACATGGTAAGTGCCATTGAAGTAAATAAAAGTACTTGTGAGTAAAACTTGCAGCATCAGAGTCATATATGTAAATCCCATTAAATTGGAATTCCGGGATTACAGAATCTGGTTATATGTTATGTTTATAACGCACAAAGTTAGTTTTAAGACTTTGTTCATTTTAAAAACCCCAACAAAAACCTTTTATCTACCCCTAACTTCCCTCTATGCAGTGTAAAGATTTAACCTTGGTCTGTTAGTGCAGCCTCTAAATTGCTACCTAAGCATGTTTTTGACAGCTGTCAATTCAGAAACAGTTTATCAGAATAGAAAGATGACAGGAAAATGCTGAGCTGATATGACAGTGATGACAAAAACTCATTAAGGCATGCATCCCTGTAGGAAATGTTTCTGCACTACAGCAGATGGCCAGTGGACAGGGGAAACAGTTAAAGCCTGAACTGAGGAAATTGGTTAATTCTTAACAGCAAAAGATAGAAATAAAAATTAAATAAACTTGACCAAACTTCAATGGTCCTGATGCTGCAAATTTTATGCACATCATTCTCCTGGGGGGAATTCTGCACCACGGCGCATGCACAGAATTTATGTGCCCCACAGATTTGTTTGGTTTCAGAGTAGCAGCAGTGTTAGTCTGTATTCGCAAAAAGAAAAGGAGTACTTGTGGCACCTTAGAGACTAACAAATTTATTTGAGCATAAGCTTTCGTGAGCTACAGCTCACTTCATCGGATGCATTTGGTGGAAATTTGTTTCCCCGCAGAAAAATGACTTTCTGATGGGAAAGCAAAGGGAAGCCACAAAAGCGTTCATGCAACCCTCCCCAACAGTATGTTTTGGGTAGGACAGCCAGCAGAGAGGTAAATCACTGTGGGGCAGGGGTGGGACTAGGGAAGACATGGCTGGTGGCTCCTATCCTGTGCCAGGCTCAGCTGATAGTCCCAGCTGGGCGGACGGAACTTCCTCTTCCCCTGCATGGCATCTAGGCCTGGGTCAGACCCACATCCAGATTTCTCCCTCAGCTGTAGGAAGCTCTGCAAACTCCCCCTCCCCCATGCTTCCTGCACCCATCGCTCTTCAGCTTCGGGGGAGGGATCCATGTACAGGGAGCTGTTCCTCCATTCATCCAACCCCCGTGCATCCAGACCCCCTCATACCCAGACCCTCCTGCTGAGCCTCACCCCTGCTCACACCCAGAATCCCTTCAATGAGCCCCACTCCCCCTGCACCTGGATGACCCCTACGAGCTCCAACAACTGTACCTGGATCCCAAACCCACTGAGTCCCACTCCCACAGCATCTGGACCTCCCACTGAGCCCTGCACACGCAGCCCCCACCCCACTGAGCCCCAACCACCTTCATCTGGACCTCCCCTGCAAAGTCCCATTACCATTGCACCCAGAACCCCCCCAACAAGCCTCTGTGCATCCAGATTCCCCACTGAGCTGCTCACACCAAGATTGCCCCACACAGAACTGTCTCAACCCACATTTGGATTCTCCCCCCACACACACTAAGCACAGCTTCACTGGGATCCTGCCTTGCACCTGGCATGGAGGGGCAGGGCTCTGGGGTGTTTCTGGGGCAGGCCCAGTCCTTGCACTGTGTCAGGGTTGGGTGCAGCCTCACTGTTGAGTCATGTCCTGGGGCATAGTGGCCTGTGCTCTCCAAGATTATGCTGGAGCCTCCACATTTATATGACAAATAAAATTTGCAGAATTTTAAAATATTATGCGCATAATTTTTATTTTTTTGCTGCAGAATGCCCTCAGGAGTAGCATGTGTGCTATTATGTACTTAAGTGGGACTTACTGTGCATAAAATTCAGCATTTGTATAAGTGTTTGCAAGATCAGGTCCTTAGGTAGGACAGTATATGTTACTGGATACATCCTGAACATGTATACTGAATTGAGGCCTTTCCAATGGTTCTGCTCACAACTAATGGCACTTGTGATTTAAATATTAAAAATATTAAAATGACAACGAGGGAAGGCAGAGAGGAATATGCAATTTATCAACTATGCAGTCAGTGGTCAGCTAGGACATGACAAAGTCCACCCATTTGTGATACCAGAGTGATGTGCCATTCACGGCAGATTGTGTACATCATCTTTCTCTTGCACAATTTGTTCAACATTGGAAGCATTAACTCGAACTTGTTGAAAAATGAAAACCATGTTTTTGTGAAAAATTTAGCAATTTTGAGGTGACTCGTACATTTTAATTTATTAAGTTGGGAAATATTTGTATATTTTCAATTTATTTTATCAGAAATATTATAAAAGTGCTACAAAATGATTAGCAATAGTTCCCCATTACCACAAAACCAATTTTGAGCGAGCAAAAAAATGTTAACCATGTTGATGTTTTTGAGGGAAAAAATAGAAAACAAGATTAACAATTTTTCAAAAATCTTTTTAGAAAAAAGCAATCTTTGTGTAAAAAACAAAACAACAACAAAACCAACAACAAACTACCGAAAACACAAAAAAAGTGATTAGAAATATTTTGCTGGTCTGTTCTAGTGTTAACACAGCTGATAGTTAGCTTTGAATCCTAATGATGGCATGTTAGTATCAATTTTAAATGAGTATTGTGTGGTTCACAGTACATACAACTCAGTGAGTTCTTGGTTGCTTCTAATCAGGGGAAATCCTGAATGTGAGATTTGAATAGGGAAGCTGGCCAGAGCCCGGGGCATGGTGGGGAGAGAAAAAGAGAGTTCTTTACTAATGGCAAAGGGCCTATTGGAAATTGAGGACCTCTTAGGGAGGGGGGTTTTGTGGGGTAGTCCAAGGGTTAAATTAGAAGGTGAATGGAGGAAGTCATAATTCAGAGGACAGTGGTTTGGGAAGTAGAAAGATATTGTGCTAGTGTGATGGCTGCCGTCTTGCCTGACATAACAGGGACCTCCAGAGCTAAAATGATGCATCTCTACAGCTTCGGCTAAAGAGCCAGGCTCTCAATGAGGTGATAACAGGCTCATATCCTTTGTAATCACACAGAGAGGACCTGTAACACACTAACCAGGGGGTTACATACCCCCTTCAGAACAAAAAAAGTTTTGAGGCCCAAGCAGTTAGAATCCAAGATGAGGCTATAGGATTGCCTTCATCTTGGCCAACATCCATGATTAAACCTCAGTCCAGACCTAAAAGCATGAGTCTCCACAGCTTGGACGAAAAAGTCAGGCACTGTTGCTTACAGCTGTAATAGACTTGTATCCTCTGTGGATTGGGCACTCAGGAGAACATATAACCCCACTGATAATTGGGTTACACTAAGAAGAGTACTTGTGGCACCTTAGAGACTAACAAATTTATTAGAGCATAAGCTTTCGTGAGCTACAGCTCACTTCATCGGATGCATTATGCTCTAATAAATTTGTTAGTCTCTAAGGTGCCACAAGTACTCCTTTTCTTTTTGCGAATACAGACTAAGAAGAGTGGTGAGAAAGAAGGATTGGTGAGGCATGCGAAAGGAGAATAGTATCCCAGCCTATCCAAAGCTTTGGAGCATAACCATGAGGGACTTGCCCACATCAAACTTGAGGTTCATTGCTAACCCATTATAATATGGTTTAAAAAGGAGATCTGGTAAAAAGCGCCCACAGAAACTCCTCCATCGTATCATGTCTGATACAATGTGCTTACGCTCACTCACATTATTAATAGATTATGTGAGTTTGCCTCCAGTTTGCCTATGGATTTAAAAAAGCACAGCACAGAGATGAAAACTACTATATTATGCAGTCTCGGGAAACCATGAAGAAATCGTAAAATTAAATAACTTGCCATTTGAAACAAAGCCTTTTCTCCTATGTACTTGACTTTCTTGGTTACACATACAATTTCTCACAAATTTACTACGTTATCTCAGCTGTTTTCATGCTGCCATAGTTAGGGTTTGTCAACATTTCCCTTATAAACCCCCTTTGATACTCAGACGCTTCCAGAGGAACTAGATTGTACAAATTGACTTTGGCTGAAACTATGTATTCCATAAGCAATATATTCTCAGTTTTCAAAAGTATGTTTGGTCATCTCTGGAGTTAGACCAGGATAACCACATTAAAATGTAGAAGGTGACTAGTTTTAGTGGAGTGGGGGCCGCTGGTCAGTGCCACTCTAACCACTTTGTGGCATTCAGACAGTACAAAGTGGCCGAATTCTGGCTATAAGTGATCAGCAAAGAAATTCTCTGCTGGTGTTTCTGTGCATAACTTAGGAACAAGTTTGTTTTGTACTGATGTACAAATTGATGTAACTTCACGGGCAATTAGCCCATATTGATAACTAGTGGAAAGATTGCAGGGGGGTGGGAAAGAGGAAGACCTTGAAATAGTATGCAATGAAAAATGGCACAGAGGATGAGGAGGCAGTCCAGTGAGGGTTAGAGCTGAGAAGGGAAGAAGGGAGGTGGAACAGAGGGAGGGAAGGGAAGGGATGGCCCATTCCACTTACTGAGAAGAGCTGTGGACAATTAGTAGCATTCTGAATTATGGATAATGGGGGATAAGGGGAGTTTGTATTGTGGTGCTTGTTTGGGGTTTGCTTTTGCTGGGGGGGTGGTTCCCAGATTAACAGGATTTAGGTGGGAAGGCGATGATAGATACAGAGGCAGCTGTGGGAGTGACTCCTGTAGTGGAAGACACATTGAGGATGACTGGATGTGGAAGCTGTGGTATGTACATGATCCTGGAGGGGGGAACTGGTAAGAGTTTTTTCTGCATGAAATGTCGTCTGATAGAGCTGATGGAGGAAAAGATCCGAGATTTGGAGATGCAGGTGGAAAGTCTCGTTGAGTTTAGGAAGGGGTTTGAGCAGATGATGGAGCAAAGATATGAGGTATTTGAAGGGAAAAGCTCAGACTCACGGATGGAAGCAGGGCTGGGGAATTTTGAGGGGAGACTGGGTGAGGAAAGTGGTCAGTGGAAACATGTGACTAAAAGAACCAGGCAGAGGAAAAGACGGGCTAGTGAAGGAGAAATAGAGCTTAGGAAAAGGTTTGCAGAGTTGGAAAATGAAGAAGGGGCTCAGCAGGTACTTGTTGAAGGTGGAAGGGTAAGGAAGAAGAGAAGAGAGGCTAGTCCTATAGGAAAAGCGGAAGAGTCAAGGGAGACTACACCAAATATGAGCCCCAGGAGGATACAGGATGGGCTGAAGAAGATTATAAGGAAAAATAGGAATGGAAAGAACTTGCAGCCAGAGGGAACAGGGGAGAGACTGGAGAATAGCACCGTCACCAGGAAAAGGCAGGTCTATGTGATCGGAGACTCTATATTGAGAAGAATAGACAGGCCTGTAACTAGAGCTGATCCTGAGAATAGAAGGGTGTGCTGTCTTCCGGGTGCTAAGATACGGGATGTAGACCTGAGGTTGAAAAGGATCCTAAAGGGAGCGGGAAAGAATCCCCTAATTATCCTTCATGTGGGAACAAATGATAAAGCTAGATTCTCGCTGGAGAGTATTAAGGGAGACTATGCTAGGCTGGGGAAGACGCTTAAGGAAATTGAGGCTCAGGTGATCTTTAGCGGGATCCTTCCTGTTCCTAGAGAAGGGCAACAAAGGTCTGACAAGATTATGACTGTCAACAGATGGCTTAGGCAGTGGTGCTATAAGGAGGGCTTTGGGATGTATGGCCACTGAGAGGCATTCATGGACAGAGGACAGTTCTCTTGGGATGGACTTCATTTGAGTAGGGAAGGAAATAGACTTCTAGGATGGAGGCTGGCACAACTGATAAAGAAAGCTTTAAACTAGGAATTAGGGGGAGATGGATGGGAGATGTCCAGGAAATCTCCACGCCAGATTTTAGCAATGAGAGGGAAGAAGACGAAGTAAGAAAGGATACAGCCGTGGGTAGGAGAATATATATAAGGAGCAAGGACGGTGTGGATACTAGTCTAATAGGTTACATGGCTGTAGAATGACTGTGCCTAATAGGGTACAAAATGTGAGCGAGGCCAAACAGCAAAAATTAAGATGTTTGTACACCAATGCGAGGAGCCTAGGTAACAAAATGGAGGAACTAGAGCTACTGGTGCAGGAAGTGAAACCAGATATTATAGGGATAACAGAAACATGGTGGAATAGTAGTCATGACTGGACTACAGGTATTGAAGGGTATGTGCTGCTTAGGAAAGACAGAAACAAAGGTAAAGGTGGTGGAGTAGCATTGTATATCAATGATGAGGTAGAATGTAAAGAAATAAGAAGCGATGCAATGGATAAGACAGAGTCCGTGTGGGCAAAAATTACATTGGGGAAGAAAACTAGTAAAGCCTCTCCTACGATAGTGCTTGGGGTGTGCTATGGACCTCCGGGATCTAATTTGGATATGGATAGAGCCCTTTTTAATGTCTTTAATAAAGTAAATACTAATGGAAACTGCGTGATCACGAGAGACTTCAACTTCCCAGATATAGACCAGTGCTAGTAATAATAATAGGGCTTAGATTTTCCTAGATGCGATAGCTGATGGATTCCTTCATCAAGTAGTTGCTGAACCGACTAGAGGGGATGCCATTTTAAATTTAATTTTGGTGAGTAGCGAGGACCTCCTAGAAGAAATGGTTGTAGGGGACAATCTTGGCTCAAGTGATCATGAGCTAATTCAGTTCAAACTAAATGGAAGGATTAACAAAAATAAATCTGCAACGAGGGTTTTTGATTTCAAAAGGGCTGACTTTCAAAAATTAAGGAAATTAGTTAGGGAAGTGGATTGGACTGAAGAATTTATGGATCTAAAGGTAGAGGAGGCCGGGGATTACTTTAAATCAAAACTGCAGAAGCTATCGGAAGCCTGTATCCCAAGAAAGGGGAAAAAATTCATAGGAAGGAGTTGTAGACCAAGCTGGATGAGCAAGCATCTTAGAGAGGTGATTAAGAAGAAGCAGAAAGCATACAGGGAGTGGAAGATGGGAGGGATCAGCAAGGAAAGCTACCTAATTGAGGTCAGAAGATGTAGGGATAAAGTGAGACAGGCTAAAAGTCGAGTAGAGTTGGACCTTGCAAAGGGAATTAAAACCAATAGTAAAAGGTTCTATAGCCATATAAATAAGAAGAAATCTAAGAAAGAAGAAGTGGGGCCGCTTAACACTGAGGATGGAGTGTAATCTAGGCATGGCCCAATATCTAAACAAATACTTTGCCTCAGTCTTTAATAAGGCTAAAGAGGATCTTAGGGATAATGGTAGCATGACAAATGGGAAGGAGGATATGGAGGTAGATATTACCATATCTGAGGTAGAAGCAAAACGGAAACAGCTTAATGGGACTAAATCGGGGGGCCCAGATAATCTTCATCCAAGAATATTAAAGGAATTGGCATCTGAAATTGCAAGCCCATTAGCAAGAATTTTTAATGAATCTGTAAACTCAGGAGTAGTACCGAATGATTGGAGAATTGCTAATATAGTTCCTATTTTTAAGAAAGGAAAAAAAAGTGATCCAGGTAACTACAGGCCAGTTAGTTTGACATCTGTAGTATGCAAGGTCCTGGAAAAAATTTTGAAGGAGAAATTAGTTAAGGACATTGAAGTCAATGGTAAATGGGACAAAATACAACATGGTTTTACAAAAGGTAGATCGTGACAAACCAATCTAATCTCCTTTTTTGAAAAGATAACAGATTTTTTAGATAAAGGAAATGCAGTGGATCTAATTTACCTAGATTTCAGTAAGGCATTTGATACTGTTCCACATCGGGAATTATTAGTTAAATTGGAGAAGATGGGGATCAATATGAACATCAAAAGGTGGATAAGGAATTGGTTAAAGGGGAGACTGCAACGGGTCCTACTGAAAGGCGAACTGTCAGGTTGGAGGGAGGTTACCAGTGGAGTTCCTCAGGGATCGGTTTTGGGACCAATCTTATTTAATCTTTTTATTACTGACCTTGGCACAAAAAGTGGGAGTGTGCTAATAAAGTTTGCAGATGATACAAAGCTGGGAGGTATTGCCAATTCGGAGAAGGATCGGGATATTATACAGGAGGATCTGGATGACCTTGTAAACTGGAGTAATAGTAATAGGATGAAATTTAATAGTGAGAAGTGTAAGGTTATGCATTTAGGGATTAATAACAAGAATTTTAGTTATAAGTTGGGGACACATCAATTAGAAGTAATGGAAGAGGAGAAGGAGCTTGGAGTATTGGTTGATCATAGGATGACTATGAGCTGCCAATGTGATATGGCTGTGAAAAAAGCTAATGCGGTTTTGGGATGCATCAGGAGAGGCATTTCCAGTAGGGATAAGGAGGTTTTAGTACCGTTATACAAGGCACTGGTGAGACCTCACCTAGAATACTGTGTGCAGTTCTGGTCTCCCATGTTTAAAAAGGATGATTTCAAACTGGAGCAGGTACAGAGAAGGACTACTAGGGTGATCCGAGGAATGGAAAACTTGTCTTATGAAAGGAGACTCAAGGAGCTTGGCTTGTGTAGCCTAACTAAAAGAAGGTTGAGGGGAGATATGATTGCTCTCTATAAATATATCAGAGGGATAAATACAGGAGAGGGAGAGGAATTATTTAAGCTCAGCACCAATGTGGACACAAGAACAAATGGGTATAAACTGGCCACCAGGAAGTTTAGACTTGAAATCAGATGAAGGTTTTTAACCATCAGAGGAGTGAAGTTTTGGAATAACCTTCCAAGGGAAGCAGTGGGGGCAAAAGATCTATCTGGTTTTAAGATTTTACTTGATAAGTTTATGGAGGAAATGGTATGATGGGATAATGGGATTTTAGTAAGTAATTGATCTTTAAATATTCAGGGTAAATAGGCCAAATCCCCTGAGATGGGATATTAGATGGATGGGATCTGAGTTACTATAGAAAATTCTTTCCTGGGTATCTGGCTGGTGAATCTTGCCCATATGCTCAGGGTTTAGCTGATTGCCATATTTGGGGCTGGGAAGGAAATTTCCTCCAGGGCAGATTGGAGAGGCCCTGGAGGTTTTTCGCCTTCCTCTGTAGTATGGGGAATGGTTGACTTGAGGGAGGCTTCTCTGCTCCTTGAAGTCTTTGAACCATGATTTAAGGACTTCAATAGCTCAGACATGGGTGAGGTTTTTCATAGGAGTGGGTGGGTGAGATTCTGTGGCCTGCGCTGTGCAGGAGGTCGGACTAGATGATCAGAATGGTCCCTTCTGACCTTAGTATCTATGAATCTATGACAAATTAATCCCCGGTGCAAGTCCATTGAAGTCACTTTACTGAAGCATATATTCTCCTATTCCCAATGTCTTAATTAATAGTTCAAGACTTTTGGTATATGTCAATATTTAAGTAAAAAATGCATGACAGCGAGGCCTGGTTGACCATGGAGAACCTGAAGAAAATATAGGATTTGTATAATCTTCAACAAAGGCGTTCAAACTTTGTATCCATTAAACCCATTGTAATTTGAGTCAGGACCCACCATTTGTTAATCTAATCTCAGTTCTCCAAAAGGGTGATTCTAAAAGCAGATGGGTCAGTTTTCCAGATAGTACAAGCTCGAAGGGGAACTAGTGAACCTTCAGCTACATTTATTCCGTTCAGACGTTAGAATGGAAGCCAGTTTTTTCCATTTATCTCATTCATTATTTTTATTCTCCACAGCCTCTCCCACTTTAAAAAACAATAAATGGCCAGACATTCTAAATTCCTATCCAGATTATTGTCACCTATTTAATAGCTCATTGATTTTAGGAGCCATACCCATTATCTCTTTCATTTTCATTACAGTAATGGCTAGCCAGAACCGCGCCCCCCCCAAGAGATAACAATCTGCAATGTGATTTTAATATATCTGTGTATTCTATAGCTGTGCTTTTAGGAGAGAGGCAGGTTGGCAACCTTCCTGCTACCTCGCATAGGATTACCTTTGGCCTATTTGGTTCTGACTTCAAAGCAAACCATGGTAGAGTGCTCTGGATATGATAAAGCAGAATACTAATACAGTATCCTGAAGGCACCCTTATAAGGACAGGGTATGACCATTACCCAATGAGGGTGGCGGGGGAAATAACAGAAAATGTGGAAATGGCAGAGGTGCTTAATGACTTCTTAGTTTCGGTTTTCACCAAAAAGGTTGGTGGTGATTGGATGTCTAACATAGTGAATGACAGTGAAAGTGAGGTAGGATCAGAGGCTAAAATAGGAATAAAACAAGTTAAAAAAGTATTTAGACAAATTAGATGTCTTCAAGTCACCAAGGCCTGATGAAAGGCTTCCTAGAATACTCAAGGATGCTGACTGAGGAGATATCTGAGCCACTAGCAATTATCTTTGAAAAGTCATGGAAGACAGGAGAGATTCCAGAAGACTGGGAAAAGGCAAAGATAGTGCCAATCTATAAAAAGGGAAATAAGGACAAATAAGTCAGCTTATCTTCTGTACCCAGAAAGATAATGGAGCAAATAATTAAGCAGTCAATTTGCAAACATCTAGAAAATAATAAGGTGATAAGTAACAGTCAGCATGGATTTGCAAAAACAAATCATGTCAAACCAGCTTGATAACTTTCTTTGACAGGGTAACAAGCCTTGTGGATGCGGGAAGCAGTAGACATGGTATATTTTGACTTTAGAAAAGCTTTTGATACTGTCTCACATGATCTTCTCATAAACTAGGGAAATACAGCCTAGATGGAGCTACTATAAGGTGGGTGCAAAACTGGTTTGAAAACCATTCCCAGAGAGTAGTTATCAGTGGTTCACAGTCCTGCTGGAAGGGCATAACAAGTAGGGTCCCACAGGCATCAGTTCTGGGTCTGGTTCCATTCAATATCTTCATCAATGATTTAGATAATGGCATAGAGCGTACATTTATAAAGTTTGCAGACGATACCAAGCTAGGAGGGGTTATAAGTGCTTTGGAAGATAGGATTAAAATTCAAAATTATCTGGAGAAATGATCTGAAGTAAATAGGATTAAATTCAATAGGGACAAATGCAAAGTAGTCCACTTAAGAATGAACAATCAGTTGCACACATACAAAATGGGAAATGACTGCCTAGGAAGGAGTACTGTGGAAAGGTATCTGGGGATCATAGTGGACCACAAGCTAAATATGAGTCAAAAGTATAACACTGTTGTAAAAAAAGCAAACATCATTCTGGGATGTATAAATAGGAGTATTGTAAGCCAGATACGAGAAGTAATTCTTCCACTCTACTCTGCACTGATTAGGCCTCAACTGGAGTATTGTGTGCAGTTCTGGGTGCTACATTTCAGGAAAGATGTGGACAAATTGGAGAAAGTCCAGAGCAGAGCAACAAAAATGATTAAAGGTCCAGAAAACATGACCTATGAGGGAAGACTGAAAAAATTGGGTTTTTTTAGTCTGGAAAAGAGAAGACTGAGAGGGGACATAACAGTTTTCAAGTACATAAAAGATGGTTACAAGAAGGAGGGAGAAAATTGTTCTTCTTAACTTCAGACAATAGGACAAGAAGCAATGAGCTTAAATTGCAGCAAGGGGGGTTTAGGTTGGACATTAGGAAAAACTGCCTAGCTGTCAGGGTGGTTAAGCACTGAAATAAATTGCATAGGAAGGTTGTGGAATCTCCATCATTGGAGATTTTTAAGAGCAGGTTAGACAAACACCTGTCAAGAATGGTCTAGCTAATACTTAATCCTGCCATGAGTGCAGGGGACTGGACGAGATGACCTCTCGAGGTCCCTTCCAGTCCTATGATTCTAGCCATCGTTCCTCTCTCCTGTGGTGTTTCAACATACAAGCATCCTTTTGACTTTAATAAGGGACACGTATACTTAATGCTCCAATTCTCCAGGGAGGGATCTGACATACAATATATGTTAGGATGCCTTCTGCTAGGGAAGCCCCAGATTGGAGGCATGAAGAGAAAGGAAAAGGGAAGTTGGTCATGAAGGAGGAACAGATTTCAGATGGGCCAGATTGGAGCTTGTATTTAAAAATGAAATACAAGTCCCAATTAGCTCTGTGAACCCTAAATATCAAGACCAATGCACAGTCCTTGGCTAGTTATAGCAGACGTACAGCCCTTGGCTAGTTATCTTGTTTAAAAGTATTTCTCTAAAGCTTGCCAAATTCTACATTATTGGAGTAAGGGAGCATTTCAAAGCTGAGTAGGCGTCATACACACTGGCTTACCTTGTGGGTTTCATCTGGTGGTGCTCAGCCACCCAAGCCACCAGGTTTCTACCTTTCCTCAGAGCCCAATCCCTGCTGAGGGTCTCTGCAGAAACCGCATGCCCACTCCTCACTACCCAAGGATCCTCAGTGCAGAGAATGATATGGGCCTAGTTTACTGGCCACATCAGCCATTTGTGTTCAAAAACTATCCTTGCCACCCTCTATCATCCAGCTCTACTTAAGACCCACATTAAGGATGAAATGCACCTCTTTGTATAGGCCAGTGGTTCTCAAACTGTGGGTTGGGACCTCATTTTAATGGGATCACCAGGGCTGGCTTAGACTTGCTGTGGGGCCCCAAGTCAAAGCCCAAGGGATTCAGCCATGGATGTGGGGGCTTAGGTTACAGGCCCTTGGACTTCAGCTTTGACCCCTTCCCCACCCGAGGAGTGGGACTCATGCTTTGACTTTGGCCCCCCTACCCTGCGCAGTGGGACTCGGGCAGGCTCAAAGTTTGGTCTCGTCCCATCCCCTTGAGGTCATATAGTAATTTTTGTTGTCAGAAGGGTGTCACGGTGCAATCAAGTTTGAGAACCCCTGGTATAGGCATAACACAAGGCCTATGCATCATTTCAGCCCTCAGAATAGGACTGAAATGGGACTCAAGTGGTGCATGGCTCTTGTGGTAGCCCTCTGCACAGGGATGGATGTGAAATGGTTTATCTGGTGTACTGTGGGTTGCTCGACTCTTCTTTGCAGGAGTGAATGACACTCCGTTAGTCATGAATCACTGGTTCAGCCAATTCATTATGAAGTTCTGCATTTTGAAGAACAAGTCTTGCAGAATTACCAAATAAAACTGAGATGCGTGAACATCCTTTGTGAACGAGATCTGATTTTAAGATATTGAAAAACGTGAACTTTAGGGGTGAAATCCTGATCTCAGGAAATCCTGATTAATGGCAAAACTCTTGACTTCAGTGGGCCAGAATTTTATCTTCACACTTTATCGGCTGTATTTAACTTTGGCTGAAACTCTGTATTCCATAAGCAATATATTCTTATAGTTCATATGTCAAAGGAGTTCATATGTCAAAGTTCATACACAGGGTGGAATACAAAAGGGACTTGTTTTCATACACAATTATTTCTTTATACACACAGCCACTGATGCAACTGAACTGGTAGGGACAGGAATAATATTCCTAATCAATACCAAACTGAATCGGTGGAATTGATTACAATCTTAGGCAGGCTGGTACAGATCATAGGACAGAGATTAAACAGTTGTGTATAAGATTTTTATTTAGCCAAAATTTTTGTTTATATACAAGAAAAATTCAACCAATTTGTTACATTGAATTCTGTTCTATTATTGCTGGGAATTCATCACTTACACAATCAAAAGCCCAACAAAAATAAATGTGTTAGCAAATGTGAGAGTGAAACCACTGCTCAAAGGCTCAGAATTTCTATCACTGAAAGCCTTACTGTCCAGTCTTTTTACAGTTTTACTCTGTTAATGCTGGCTGGTGCATCTAGTTGCCTTCTAAATCAATGCCAGCATGTAAACCAGTGATTTTTTTTTCCAACTCACAATTGGTATTGCTACAGCAGCTATGCTTAAATGTATATCTTATACCTCAACATTAAAACTAGGATCAACATTTCAATATTGTCATTGTAACAAGCATTGTTAATCTATGCCTAAACTGAACAAATGCTGCGTGATTTTGTGTGTGTGTGTGTGTGTGTAATTTCAATTACTTTTCCAGTTCTCTGCTAACTACTACTACTACAGCTTTTTAAATGATGGTAAGAAAAGCATTCCAAATATGTAATCTTAGAGAATTTGGAAGAGGTTGGTTAGCCACAGAAGCGCCCTGCTCAGATTGCAATGTCACCGGGCGGTTTTGTGCTGACTGAATAAAAAAAAAAGAGTGTATGCTTAAAAAAGCCAGCATTAAAGTAAAAGACACAAACAAACAACACAATCCAGATTTTGAGAGCGATGCCAAACATCAGATTTGGTTCCACTTTCTCAGATTCTGCAAATATGATCTTACTATCAGATGAAAATGATATGCATTTTTTCTCCTTTGTGAAAAGCAGGTAAATATAATTAAAAATCTATTTGGAAACAGAATATTTCAAAGTATTCTCCAAGAAGTCCCAGGACTGTCATTCACAGACAATGGGATTTCATTAGCTCAAAATAAAATCGGAGGGCTCAGACAGTTTGTTCAAAGATGCTTCAACAATGATATAGCAGAAATAGAAGGGAGGGTCAGGATACATCCAACAAAATGTGGCAGAAGATTATTGGGACAGATTTTATTTTAAAAACAATTAAGCTTATTGAGGAATAAGAATAAATCTGTGTTAACATAATCATTTGGTAACGTAACACACACTGATCAACAGTGATAATAAGTTAATCACATAACTTCCGGGAGCAGCCACTACTGCTTTGGGAGGGGTTGGAGTCCCTTTCGACATGCATTTGTCTCCTCTTATCTACTGCTTTGTCTTTCTGTTCATGGTCCAAAGCAGGGTTATGTATGAGCAAATTAATGTGCATCCAAACATTAAGAGAGCAATTTCAGAAGCCAGCTGAAAACAGTCACAAGTTTTATTTTAACATCCTGTTTTTGTCTGAACTTATTTGGGGTTATAAGAAGGGGGGGTGTCACACTTTACATTATGACAGGTTTCAGAGTAGCAGCCATGTTAGTCTGTATTCGCAAAAAGAAAAAGGAGTACTTGTGGCACCTTAGAGACTAACAAATTTATTTGAGCAAAAGATTTCGTGAGCTACAGCTCACTTCATCGGATGAAGTGAGCTGTAGCTCACGAAAGCTTATGCTCACTTTACATTATGGTTCCATTGATAACTGTGTTATAAAGGATTTGTAGATGATTAGTAACTGTTTTAATCAATCATTATAAACACATCAATAGTTAATTAACTTGGCTAATAATCACCTATAACATCTTCTATTGATGTGCTCAGTAAAAGATTTAAGGGTGGCAATTTTGCAACAGAAAAGCATCAAAATCAGACACCAACAAGAAACTGCTGAGCTTGAATTAATATGCAAACTAGATACCATTAACTTGGGTTTGAATAGAGACTAGGAGTGGCTGGGTCATTACACATATTGAATCTATTTCCCTATGTTAAGTATCCTCACAACTTCTTGTCAACTGTCTAAATGGGCCATCTTGATTATCACTACAAAAGTTCTTTTCTCCTGCTGATAATAGCTCATCTTAATTAGCCTCTTACAGTTTGTATGGCCACTTCCACCTTCTCTGTATGTATAATCTTCTTACTATATGTTCCATTCTATGCATCCGATGAAGTGGGCTGTAGCCCAAAAAAGCTTATGCTCCAATAAATTTGTTAGTCTTTAAGGTGCCACAAGTACTCCGGTTCTTTTTATTGATGTTATAACCAGCGATAACATACTATTTGTGTCTGTAATATGCTTATAATATATATTAATCATTTATCAACCACTTATAAAAGTGGAGCCTTAATATAAAATGTGACCAAAAATGACTAGTAGAATTTTGCAAGTGTGGTTGTCTGATCTGCATGGAACTTTCCCATGAAACCTGAAAGGAAATATAACTCACCTAGTTCTTAACCCTAAACACTGGCCAGGTTCACCTGTTACTTCAATCCTGGGTCAAGTTCCACACAAGACCAAGTGTACCTGTTCCATTTCCACAAACCAGGCAAAGTTAGCAGTTTCGGTTGAATTTTGATTCTAGTTCACAGGAAGTCCCCTATTGTCTCCCCCCTCAAAAAAAATCAGGGTTGGGTAATCTCATCTGAAGCAAAACCAAAATAAAAGGCCTGCACCTACCACCACGTGAATCGAAATAGCAGAGTTTCTCACAACACCCAGGATAGTCTATTACTGAGTGTGGGAATATTGGCATGGCTAAGTGTCACTGTGGTCTTTATATTCCACCTGGAAGTATATCTCACCTTTAGACCAGCAGCTGGGAAAGGTGGAGATCAGAGACTTCTTAAGCTCAGAGGGGATCTAGTAACAGAGACCTGATACGAAGCTGTAGGCAGACACTGATTTGGAAATTAACATGGAGGGGAAAGGGAAAGAAGAGATACCAAGAGACAGGGCTGCACATGGAATAGGTCAAATAGGGTTTAAGATGCCATGGGGGATGGGGGGGAAAAATCTCTGAGGTCGACCCCAGGAGGGTTGGATGCTTTTAGGGGATACCATAAACTGATTTGAACAAACTATTCAAGCTTTAGAGTAGCAGCCGTGTTAGTCTGTATTCGCAAAAAGAAAAGGAGTACTTGTGGCACCTTAGAGACTAACAAATTTATTAGAGCATAAGTTTTCGTGAGTTACAGCTCACTTCATCGGATGCATTTGGTGGAAAAAACAGAGGAGAGATTTATATACACACATACAGAGAACATGAAACAATGGGTTTATCGTACACACTGTAAGGAGAGTGATCACTTAAGATAAGCCATCACCAGCAGCAGGGGGGGGAAAGGAGGAAAACCTTTCATGGTGACAAGCAAGGTAGGCTAATTCCAGCAGTTAACAAGAATATCAGAGGAACAGTGGGGGGCGGGGGGGGGGGTGGGAGGGAGAAATACCATGGGGAAATAGTTTTACTTTGTGTAATGACTCATCCATTCCCAGTCTCTATTCAAGCCTAAGTTAATTGTATCCAGTTTGCAAATTAATTCCAATTCAGCAGTCTCTCGTTGGAGTCTGTTTTTGAAGCTTTTTTGTTGAAGTATAGCCACTCTTAGGTCTGTGATCGAGTGACCAGAGAGATTGAAGTGTTCTCCAACTGGTTTTTGAATGTTATAATTCTTGACGTCTGATTTGTGTCCATTCATTCTTTTACGTAGAGACTGTCCAGTTTGGCCAATGTACATGGCAGAGGGGCATTGCTGGCACATGATGGCATATATCACATTGGTAGATGCGCAGGTGAACGAGTCTCTGATAGTGTGGCTGATGTGATTAGGCCCTATGATGGTATCCCCTGAATAGATATGTGGACAGAGTTGGCAACGGGCTTTGTTGCAAGGATAGGTTCCTGGGTTAGTGGTTCTGTTGTGTGGTGTGTGGTTGCTGGTGAGTATTTGCTTCAGATCCATAAACCTGGAAATCCTGGACACCCCATCATCTAAGGTATTGGCACCCTGACAGCAGGATTGTCTGGCTATGTAGACTCCCTCCTCAGGCCCTTCGTTACCAGCACTCCCAGCTATCTTCGAGACACCACTGACTTCCTGAGGAAACTACAGTCCATTGGCGATCTTCCTAAAAACACCATCCTAGCCACTATGGATGTAGAAGCCTCTACACCAACATTCCACACAAAGATGGACTACAAGCCGTCAGGAACAGTATCCCCGATACTGTCACGGCTAACCTGGTGGCTGAACTTTGTGACTTTGTCCTGACCCATAACTATTTCACATTTGGTGACAATGTATACCTTCAAATCAGCGGCACTGCGATGGGTACCCGCATGGCCCCACATTATGCCAACATTTTTATGGCTGACTTAGAACAACGCTTCCTCAGCTCTCGTCCCCTAATGCCCCTACTCTACTTGCGCTACATTGATGACATCTTCATCATCTGGACCCATGGAAAAGAAGCTCTTGAGGAATTCCACCATGATTTCAACAATTTCCATCCCACCATCAACCTCAGCCTGGACCAGTCCTCACAAGAGATCCACTTCCTGGACACTACAGTGCTAATAAGCGATGGTCACATAAACACGACCCAATATCGGAAACCTACTGACCGCTATTCCTACCTACATGCCTCTAGCTTTCATCCAGATCATACCACTCGATCCATTGTCTACAGCCAAGCGCTACGATATAACCACATTTGCTCCAACCCCTCAGACAGAGACAAACACCTACAAGATCTCTATCATGCATTCCTACAACTACAATACCCACCTGCTGAAGTGAAGAAACAGATTGACAGAGCCAGAAGAGTACCCAGAAGTCACCTACTACAGGACAGGCCCAACAAAGAAAACAACAGAACGCCACTAGCCATCACCTTCAGCCCCCAACTAAAACCTCTCCAACGCATCATCAAGGATCTACAACCTATCCTGAAGGACGACCCATCACTCTCACAGATCTTGGGAGACAGACCAGTCCTTGCTTACAGACAGCCCCCCAATCTGAAGCAAATACTCACCAGCAACCACACAACAGAACCACTAACCCAGGAACCTATCCTTGCAACAAAGCCCGTTGCCAACTCTGTCCACATATCTATTCAGGGGATACCATCATAGGGCCTAATCACATCAGCCACACCATCAGAGGCTCGTTCAACTGCGCATCTACCAATGTGATATATGACATCATGTGCCAGCAATGCCCCTCTGCCATGTACATTGGCCAACTGGACAGTCTCTACGTAAAAGAATGAATGGACACAAATCAGACGTCAAGAATTATAACATTCAAAAACCAGTTGGGGAACACTTCAATCTCTCTGGTCACTCGATCACAGACCTAAGATACTTCAACAAAAAAGCTTCAAAAACAGACTCCAACGAGAGACTGCTGAATTGGAATTAATTTGCAAACTGGATACAATTAACTTAGGCTTGAATAGAGACTGGGAATGGATGAGTCATTACACAAAGTAAAACTATTTCCCCATGGTATTTCTCCCTCCTACCCCCCCCCGCCCCCCACTGTTCCTCTGATATTCTTGTTAACTGCTGGAATTAGCCTACCTTGCTTGTCACCATGAAAGGTTTTCCTCCTTTCCCCCCCCCGCTGCTGGTGATGGCTTATCTTAAGTGATCACTCTCCTTACAGTGTGTATGATAAACCCATTGTTTCATGTTCTCTGTGTGTGTGTATATAAATCTCTCCTCTGTTTTTTCCACCAAATGCATCCGATGAAGTGAGCTGTAACTCACGAAAGCTTATGCTCTAATAAATTTGTTAGTCTCTAAGGTGCCACAAGTACTCCTTTTCTTTATTCAAGCTTTATATTTTGTTATGAACGAATGAAAATGCAGTGTCAGGCACGTCTCAGAGACCAATGTAAATCCTGACAAGAATGAGGGAGAGACAAATGTGCTCCAAGTTTTGAATCCCCAGCTTAGTGGGGTTTCAGCTCGTGTGTCCACTGACATTTTGTAAAAAGTGTCCATTACTACCATAACCAAATCTGTTTTCTCTCATGATTCCTATTGAAAAAATTAAGCAACGGGGTAACATTTTAATGTCAAAAAATATTATACCCTTCACCTTTTTTACTGTTCTTTTCCCCCTTTCTTGGTTCAGGTGATTCAGCCCAGCATAGCCCTAAATCAGAAATTCTTAAGGCAGGACCTCAGCCTTCAATGACTGACATGTGGCACTCATTTCTCATAGGACAGATTGTCATCAGCTCTTTAGTCTGTCCTCACCTCTGTCCTCTCACCATTGCCTCCTTCTGTTTCGCTCTCTTTTTCTCTGTTATCTGTTTCTCTGTTATGCATACAGAAAAGAAGTACTTGTGGCACCTTAGAGACTAACAAATGAGCTGTAGCTCACGAAAGCTTATGCTCTAATAAATTTGTTAGTCTCTAAGGTGCCACAAGTACTTCTTTTCTGTTTGCGAATACAGACTAACACGGCTGCTACTCTGAAATCTGTTATGCATGTCTCTCTCTCTTCCCAGGGTACCAAAGTATCCTGGTGTCGAGGTTAGTAAGCTATAAACAGAGAGTAAGCCATCAAATAGAAGAGATCTCTGCTTCTGCCTGGCTAGGGATCAGAAAGTATGCTTTCATAGATTGGTTCTTTAATTTTTCCTTTAGCGGTTAGGTTTTTCTCTTTGTCATTTTCTTTGTATGACCATCCTGGCTCCTGTTATTGTAGCTTTCACACAGAAGTGGGTTGTCATCCTGTCCCTTAATCATAGATTCATAGATACTAAGGTCAGAAGGGACCATTCTGATCATCTAGTCCGACCTCCTGCACAGCACAGGCCACAGAATCTCACCCACCCACTCCTGTGAAAAACCTCACCCATGTCTGAGCTATTGAAGTCCTTAAATCATGGTTCAAAGACTTCAAGGAGCAGAGAAGCCTCCCTCAAGTCAACCATGCCCCATGCTACAGAGGAAGGCGAAAAACCTCCAGGGCCTCTCCAATCTGCCCTGGAGGAAAATTCCTTCCCAACCCCAAATATGGCAATCAGCTAAACCCTGAGTATATGGGCAAGATTCACCAGCCACATACTACAGAAAATTCTTTCCTGGGTAACTCAGATCCCATCCATCTAATATCCCATCTCAGGGGATTTGGCCTATTTACCCTGAATATTTAAAGATCAATTACTTACTAAAATCCCATTATCCCATCATACCATTTCCTCCATAAACTTATCAAGTAAAATCTTAAAACCAGATAGATCTTTTGCCCCCACTGCTTCCCTTGGAAGGTTATTCCAAAACTTCACTCCTCTGATGGTTAAAAACCTTCATCTGATTTCAAGTCTAAACTTCCTGGTGGCCAGTTTATACCCATTTGTTCTTGTGTCCACATTGGTGCTGAGCTTAAATAATTCCTCTCCCTCTCCTGTATTTATCCCTCTGATATATTTATAGAGAGCAATCATATCTCCCCTCAACCTTCTTTTAGTTAGGCTACACAAGCCAAGCTCCTTGAGTCTCCTTTCATAAGACAAGTTTTCCATTCCTCGGATCACCCTAGTAGTCCTTCTCTGTACCTGCTCCAGTTTGAATTCATCCTTTTTAAACATGGGAGACCAGAACTGCACACAGTATTCTAGGTGAGGTCTCACCAGTGCCTTGTATAACGGTACTAAAACCTCCTTATCCCTACTGGAAATGCCTCTCCTGATGCATCCCAAAACCGCATTAGCTTTTTTCACAGCCATATCACATTGGCAGCTCATAGTCATCCTATGATCAACCAATACTCCAAGCTCCTTCTCCTCTTCCGTTACTTCTAATTGATGCGTCCCCAACTTATAACTAAAATTCTTGTTATTAATCCCTAAATGCATAACCTTACACTTCTCACTATTAAATTTCATCCTATTACTATTACTCCAGTTTACAAGGTCATCCAGATCCTCCTGTATAATATCCCGATCCTTCTCCGAATTGGCAATACCTCCCAGCTTTGTATCATCTGCAAACTTTATTAGCACACTCCCACTTTTTGTGCCAAGGTCAGTAATAAAAAGATTAAATAAGATTGGTCCCAAAACCGATCCCTGAGGAACTCCACTGGTAACCTCCCTCCAACCTGACAGTTCGCCTTTCAGTAGGACCCGTTGCAGTCTCCCCTTTAACCAATTCCTTATCCACCTTTTGATGTTCATATTGATCCCCATCTTCTCCAATTTAACTAATAATTCCCGATGTGGAACAGTATCAAATGCCTTACTGAAATCTAGGTAAATTAGATCCACTGCATTTCCTTTATCTAAAAAATCTGTTATCTTTTCAAAAAAGGAGATTAGATTGGTTTGTCACGATCTACCTTTTGTAAAACCATGTTGTATTTTGTCCCATTTACCATTGACTTCAATGTCCTTAACTAATTTCTCCTTCAAAATTTTTTCCAGGACCTTGCATACTACAGATGTCAAACTAACTGGCCTGTAGTTACCTGGATCACTTTTTTTTCCTTTCTTAAAAATAGGAACTATATTAGCAATTCTCCAATCATTCGGTACTACTCCTGAGTTTACAGATTCATTAAAAATTCTTGCTAATGGGCTTGCAATTTCAGATGCCAATTCCTTTAATATTCTTGGATGAAGATTATCTGGGCCCCCCGATTTAGTCCCATTAAGCTGTTTCAGTTTCGCTTCTACCTCTGATATGGTAATATCTACCTCTATATCCTCCTTCCCATTTGTCATGCTACCATTATCCCTAGGATCCTCTTTAGCCTTATTAAAGACTGAGGCAAAGTATTTGTTTAGATATTGGGCCATGCCTAGATTACACTCCATCCTCAGTGTTAAGCGGCCCCACTTCTTCTTTCTTAGATTTCTTCTTATTTATATGGCTATAGAACCTTTTACTATTGGTTTTAATTCCCTTTGCAAGGTCCAACTCTACTCGACTTTTAGCCTGTCTCACTTTATCCCTACATCTTCTGACCTCAATTAGGTAGCTTTCCTTGCTGATCCCTCCCATCTTCCACTCCCTGTATGCTTTCTGCTTCTTCTTAGTCACCTCTCTAAGATGCTTGCTCATCCAGCTTGGTCTACAACTCCTTCCTATGAATTTTTTCCCCTTTCTTGGGATACAGGCTTCCGATAGCTTCTGCAGTTTTGATTTAAAGTAATCCCCGGCCTCCTCTACCTTTAGATCCATAAATTCTTCAGTCCAAT
Organism: Dermochelys coriacea; assembly: GCF_009764565.3. Lineage (NCBI taxonomy): Eukaryota > Metazoa > Chordata > Testudines > Dermochelyidae > Dermochelys > Dermochelys coriacea. The sequence goes on from NC_050076.1 coordinate 91,953,167, forward strand.
CCACTTCCCTAACTAATTTCCTTAATTTTTGAAAGTCAGCCCTTTTGAAATAAAAAACCCTCGTTGCAGATTTATTTTTGTTAATCCTTCCATTTAGTTTGAACTGAATTAGCTCATGATCACTTGAGCCAAGATTGTCCCCTACAACCATTTCTTCTAGGGGGTCCTCGCTACTCACCAAAATTAAATCTAAAATGGCATCCCCTCTAGTCGGTTCAGCAACTACTTGATGAAGAAATCCATCAGCTATCGCATCTAGGAAAATCTGAGCCCTATTATTATTACTAGCACTGGTCCTCCAGTCTATATCTGGGAAGGTAAAGTCTCCCATGATCACGCAGTTTCCATTAGTATTTACTTTATTAAAGACATTAAAAAGGGCTCTATCCATATCCAAATTAGATCCCGGAGGTCTATAGCACACCCCAAGCACTATCGTAGGAGAGGCTTTACTAGTTTTCTTCCCCAATGTAATTTTTGCCCACACGGACTCTGTCTTATCCATTGCATCGCTTCTTATTTCTTTATATTCTACCTCATCATTGATATACAATGCTACTCCACCACCTTTACCTTTGTTTCTGTCTTTCCTAAACGGCACATACCCTTCAATACCTGTAGTCCAGTCATGACTACTATTCCACCATGTTTCTGTTATCCCTATAATATCTGGTTTCACTTCTTGCACCAGTAGCTCTAGTTCCTCCATTTTGTTACCTAAACTCCTCGCATTGGCGTACAAACATTTTAATTTTTGCTGTTTGGCCTCGCTCACATTTTGTACCCTATTAGGCACAGTCATTCTACAGCCAGTATAACCTATTAGACTAGTATCCACACCGCCCTCACTCCTTATATACATTCTCCTACCCACGGCTGTATCCTTTCTTTCTTCATCTTCTTCCCTCTCAATGCTAAAATCTGGTGTGGAAATTTTCTGGACATCTCCCATCCATCTCCCCCCAATTCCTAGTTTAAAGCTCTCTTTATCAGTTGTGCCAGCCTCCATCCTAGAAGTCTATTTCCTTCCCTACTCAGATGAAGTCCATCCCGAGAGAACTGACCTCTGTCCGTGAATGCCTCCCAGCGGCCATACATCCCAAAGCCCTCCTTATAGCACCACTGCCTAAGCCATCTGTTGACAGTCATAATCTTGTCAGACCTTTGTTGCCCTTCTCTAGGAACAGGAAGGATCCCGCTAAAGATCACCTAAGCCTCAATTTCCTTAAGTGTCTTCCCCAGCCTAGCATAGTCTCCCTTGATACTTTCCAGCGAGAATCTGGCTGTATCATTTGTTCCCACATGAAGGATAATTAGGGGATTCTTTCCCGCTCCCTTTAGGATCCTTTTCAACCTCAGGTCTACATCCCGTATCTTAGCACCTGGAAGACAGCACACCCTTCTATTCTCAGGATCAGCTCTAGTTACAGGCCTGTCTATTCTTCTCAATATAGAGTCTCCGATCACATAGACCTGCCTTTTCCTGGTGACGGTGCTATTCTCCAGTCTCTCCCCTGTTCCCTCTGGCTGCAAGTTCTTTCCATTCCTATTTTCCCTTACAATCTTCTTCAACCCATCCTGTATCCTCCTGGGGCTCATATTTGGTGTAGTCTCCCTTGACTCTTCCCCTTTTTCTATAGGACTAGCCTCTCTTCTCTTCTTCCTTACCCTTCCACCTTCAACAAGTACCTGCTGAGCCCCTTCTTCATTTTCCAACTCTGCAAACCTGTTCCTAAGCTCTATTTCTCCTTCACTAGCCCGTCTTTTTCTCTGCCTGGTTCTTTGAGTCACATGTTTCCACTGACCACTTTCCTCATCCAGTCTCTCCTCAAAATTCCCCAGCCCTGCTTCCATCTGTGAGTCTGAGCTTTTCCCTTCAGATACCTCATATCTTTGCTCCATCATCTGCTCAAACCCCTTCCTAAACTCAACCAGACTTTCCACCTGCATCTCCAAACCTCGGATCTTTTCCTCCATCAGCTCTATCAGACGACATTTCATGCAGAAAAAACTCTTACCGGTTCCCCCCTCCAGGATCATGTACATACCACAGCTTCCACATCCAGTCATCCTCAATGTGTCTTTCACTACAGGAGTCACTCCCACAGCTGCCTCTGTATCTGTCATCTCCTTCCCACCTAAATCCTGTTAATCTGGGAAACAGAAGCCACACCAAAAAGACCACACCCCCCATTGTCCCATTCTTATATACCCTAGTTGTCAATTTGATCAATGCTATGACTCCTGTTACTCTGTAACATGTTACACATCTCATTAAACTGGAGAAGACTTATATTTTTTCTGCTTTCCTCATTAAGTGGCTCAGTATTTCACACATCTCTCTTCTCTGTGATACTTTGCGTGTTTGAGGAGAGACACGGTTCCCAAACAGTACAAGGGACTCGTTCTGAGGCCTCTGCCATGTGAGGTATTTTTATCTTGCCTCATGTGAATTTTGCATTGAACTACTTACCCAGCCCTATCTAAAAGCAACTGCTTGTGAGTTTAATGTGATAATATGGTGGCATAAGTATAATCACTTAGTATTGTAATTATTAGCTGTGATTAATCTGACTTGCTCTGAGAAACTGTGAGGTTTATTTTTTAACCTCAGGGTACATTCTTACGCATTTGTAGAGTTCTCATTTTATACACTTTGACAAGGGCTGCAGTATAATAGGAGACAAAAGCAAATGAGAAGTCTGAATTACAGTAGCTTTTCATATGATAGACTAAGGTTTGGATGAATCACAGAAGATATTGGAGATGGAGTCGATCCAGTGGATCCATTCTACCTCCCTGCTAATACAGGATTATTTCCCTCTAATTTCTGATGTCTCTTCCAGTTTAGGTATATAAATGCCTGGGGGGATGGGATTTGCATTGCTTTCCTGGGGAGATGGTTTCCTAGCTTAAGAGCTCTCACTTCAGAAAGACTTTTCCAGATATTCAGATTATATTGTTTCCCTTTTCTTAATTTCATCCCATCCATGCTAATTGTCCTGCACACTACCCTCAATAGTCCCCTTCCTAATTTACAGAGTAGCAGCCGTGTTAGTCTGTATTTGCAAAAAGAAAAGGAGTACTTGGGGCACCTTAGAGACTAACCAAGTACTCCTTTTCTTTCTTCCTAGTTTAGGGTCTTCAGTTTCATTTTTGAGCATGGGGCACCACCTAGCAGACCTCCCACCCCAAGAAGAGTCCTGGAAAGCAATTCTACCTTAAATAGGCACAATCTTTCTAGTATCCCCTCGTGCACAGAGGGAAGGGGAACAATTTACTATACCCCTTCTTGGGGGGGTGGGGAGAGGTTAGCCTACTCCCGCTCCATGTCCAGCCAGATCCACTGGCCAATTTGTGGTGGGGAGACAGAACAGAACAATGGCTCCTCCCACTTGCCACTCTTGCTAGAGTATCAGGAGCACAGCTTGTTCTGAAAGCTTTTGGGGGATATTTAAATAGTTTAATTTATAGACTGTGCTTGGAATATGTAGCATAGTTCCAAGGTTTTGTAACTTTCCTTTAACCCAGAAATGCCAGTCTGACACAGTGCCAAACAGTGGTCCTTCCAAGAGGATTTGGCATCAGCACAGTGTTGGTGAATCAGTTTGCACTGTTTTTTAGAATACTGTAACATAATGCCAAATGTGACTTCTGTGCTAAGTTTCAGTCACACTAGCACTTCTGGTAACCTACTCAACAGTTATGGTACCAGAGTTTCAACTGCTCATAGCTTTTTGCTCTTAGCACCACTTGATTTTTTCCATAGTGTCCAAATAACTTCTCCTCTTTTGACACTCACATTAATGTGATTGAATGAAACAAAAAGTAACCTTCTGGGAACTAACCATCTCCAGACTTGGGCCCTGATCTGCAATTAACTCCATTCAGAGCCCAATTGACTTCAGTGGAGGTATTGTGCTTCCAAAACAAGTCTCCTAGGTAGAAGCAGGTTCAAAAGCAAACCCTAGATCAAACATACTTGAACATGGAGGGGTTGTGAAGTCAAAACTGGATCCACACATGTACGTAGTGTTAGTTAAAATGCTTTCAAAAACACACTTTTTGAATGAGGACTAGCTTTTGACCACAAATGGAAATGTTTGTGTAACTGAGCAAGCATTGCTTTTCTCCTGCTAGTGCCTGTTTATGTTACTGTAATGCTATTTGGACGGTTGACCACTTGTGAAATCAGGTGATAGCTCTACACATGAAAGCCAGCTCAGATCCACAAAGGGTTTTGTCTGGTCCAGTTTCCTCTACTTACCCTATCTGTCCTTCGTAAGTGCCAGGTTGCCTACACCCCTATCCTCATCTCTCAGTACTTGGGTAGAGTCATCAAGCCATTGCCGCCTCATCTGGGTATTCTGAGAAAACGGGGATGGGTGTAGGGGTCAGAGTCTCTTCCGAAGAGCACAGCAAGAGTAGACATACAAATCTACTATGGTTGCAGCTGGCTAATGCACCAAGGATCCCATGGAGCAGCTAGGAAATATATTGCAATTCCCTATGGAACCCAGCATTCCAGGTGAGCCATCAGATTGCCATCTCCTACAAATGGACCCTACAGGGCCCAGCTCGTAATCTATCTAAACCCAAATTTTCTGGCTGCCTCCATCTTGAGACTGAATGCCCATACGCTCTTCTTGCTTCCTTATATGTTGGTAGAAAGAAACTGATTTACACATACTATACTGAATGTAAATCCAGCATAAATCTATGCTATGACTGGTTGCTGATTCATAAAGCAATCGCTATAAGAGTCAAAACATTGCGGTCTATGAAGCAGCCTTGACCCACTTATTAGAGTACAGAGGCTGCCACTTCTGTATAATTAGTACTAACATGTACATTAGCAATTAGAAAGTCAGGGGAACCTAGAAATCAACAATAGACCATCTGTTCTATAGAAACAACTGCTAAGATCGGTAGGAATTTGAAGATTCTCTACTTTTATAACAACTCTAATAAATAACACTCCAGTGGCAGAAATCCCTTGTTGGCTAATGAAAATTCTGTGGGAATTCTCCCAGGAAGAATACTTACAAAATAACAGTCAAATGTTGAATATATTGATTTTTAAACACATTTTCTTTAATGTGATTTTCTAGAAAGTATCTAGGTATTTCCCAGAAATAACTGGAATTCGACTGCTAATTTTTATACATGGCGATTTTGTTAAAGTAGGTTACAATACAATAGAAACAACTGCTAAGTTATAATATACAAAATTCAAAATATGTTAGCATGCCATGTAGGTGACAAAACCCTACCCCTAGACTTGTAGGTACCAATGTTAGCAAAGGAAAGGCTATTTCAGTCCTATTGGATTAAATTATATATATTTTTGCAGGATTTAGATGGCTGTGTTTAATTTACAAACATTTCTTCGTGTCCCTATGGGTGCTCCACTTTAGGTGTCTGTTTGCCCCTGCACCTCTAATCGGAGATTTTTAGTAGCAGTGTCCCATGAGCCCGTGCCTGTGCTCTCCCTCCCTTGTGGTCTGCCTAGAGGCTATTTAGCACTGCATGGGCGAACCCTCTCCCCACCCTTTTCTTGAGCATTTTATTAGCAAAACATAGCTTTAACAGCTACTGACAGCAATGCTAGTCAACCATATATTCACAAGGCTGATCAAAGGCTAAATCATTGTAATCAATAAATATAAATAATTCTCTACTCGCTTTAGTAGCTATTCTTCTGTATAATTACCCTTTCCCATTATGAACCACAATCTTTTTGTTTTTAAACAGAATAATTTTATTTTAAAAAGTGGTGGTAGAAAAATATATTTGGCATATGAGCTACAGTTATGGTTTGTGAAGCAAAGGACTATTAAAGTGAACTTTTATTTAAAGCCAGGTATTGTTTTAAATAGTGTTTTTTCATTAGTAGACATCCAAGTGCTTTGCAAAGGAGGCAAGTATCATAGCCCCATTTTACAGATGGGGAAACTGAGGCACAGAGCGGTGAAGGGATTTGCTCAACTCACCCAACAGGCCAGCAACAGAGCTGGGAATAGAACTCAGGTCTTCTGGGTCCCAGTCCAGTGCTTTAAGATTAAAGAATTTAATTGGGATATACTCCAATTAAGAGCCCAAATGTGCAAGGTGCTGATAGCCCTTAGCTTCCATTGAGTGTATTTGGTACCTCTATCCCTTATAGGGTAGGGTCTGGGGGTTGTAAGCTATTTAGAACATGTACCTTGTCTTTTGTTTTCTACACAATGTAGTATGCATTTACTGTGCTCCAATATTAATAACTGTCCTGGTAAAAAGCACTCTTCTTTGTCAATACTTTTAAAATAAATTTAATATTTCCTCTTCATTTAGATTAATAGATTTTTAAGTCCAGAAGAACTATTAGATCATCTATTCTGACCTCCTGTATACCACAGACCATAGAATTTCATTCAGCAGGATAAAACTTCAATGGGATAAAAGCATAGCTTCCATAAGGCATCCAGCCTTGATATGAAGACAGGAAGAGATGAAAAATCCATCACTTCCCTTGGTAGCCGGATCCAGTGGTTAATCATCCTGACTATTAAACATGTGTGCCTTTCTTTCTAATTTGAACTTGGCTGGATGCTAAAGCCAGACATTTGTTCTTGTAATGCCTTTCTCTGCTCGATTAAAGAGCCCTTTATTGCCAGGAATTTTCTCGCCATGGAGAAAACAATGCGATCAACAATGATCTTACACCATGTGATCAACTTGTGTCTCAATCTCCTTTTCCTTAGAAGCAGATCTGTTCATCTATGTTTAGAGCTTTTTGTTGCTAGTTTCACGGTCACAGAACTGTATCATTTTAAGGACCTAGGTGTAAGGACTGCAAGCTGGGCCTGCAAAACCTTTATTGCTGGTAATGATGTATGAGCAGGAAAGAGCCTAAATTGGGATTGCAGCACAGACCGGAGCGGGGGGAGGGAGCATCTCTTTAGTTGTCAATTAAACACATTTGGTGCAGAGACATTGACAGACAGTGAACACAATGCTCCATTAAGCCATTTGTTGTAGTTACTTTTCAGAGTACAGCTGGCAGTTTACATCAGCTGAGGATTTGGCCCATGGTTTCTACCTTCATGATCCTAGACTCTCTTCCCTCTGTCTCTCTCCCTCTCCCCTGCCTCCCGCCCCCAACCCCCCCCCCAGTCCTGAAGTGATTTTCTCTGCAGGGACACTTTGAAAAGAATTTGCAGATCTATTTGCTTCACTGTGTTTTTGTGGGGATTACTGAAGGTGTACGCTCTGGGACGCCTCCCGTAATTTCCAAAGTTTTGTATTCTGTTTTTTCCAGCAAGTTCAAGCACCTGGCTATATAGAATTGGTACATTTTAAAATATTTGTTGCTCAGATAGTTTCAAGTGCTTAGGTAGTTTGTTACCTGTGCAGAAGGTATGCAGGCTACAGACAGACACTAGGTTAAAAACAGAACTGGGAGTAAGGATATATGAGCAATGTTACGGTGAATAAGCACTCAGGAGAAGTTCACTTCTTGAGCACTCAGCTCAATGTGAGTGTGTTTTGGCTTTTGAAAAATGACTTGGGTCAGATCCTCAGCTCTTATTCCAGCCTTTCCCAGACAGGTTAAAGTGTCTGAGCAGTGTAAAGTCATCCATGTCATGGAGGATTCCCTCTGTGCAGGAAATGAGGAAGTCTGCCTTCTGGGGATGTCTTTGCAAATCCTGGCATAGGGAGCATATTGATGGTGGAAGAGGTATGTTGGGGGGGGGGGGGGTAGGGCTACAATATGCAGTGCTGCAGAGATTCCAGGTAGCGCTGTGGTCCATAGGCAGCTGGGGACTGGGGACTGTAATTTAGGCCAGGGGCCATGGAGTACCTTGGGATTGGGAGAGTTCGTACAAAAGTGTCTTAATGTCCCATATGCCCTGTTCTCCTTGGACTGCAAGTTTGGCGCTATGCCTCAGAGGTGCTGCTAGAATCTCAACCTTAAAGTGGGAATTTTTCAAAAGCACTTTACACAAGTCCCGAGTCAAGGGGACTTATGTTCACAAGTCACTTAGCTCTTTGGAAAATTCCCCCCATGCCCTTGAGTTCAGATTGGGCATTCCCAGAGACCTAATACAAGCATTAATGTAGCTGCCCCAATGTGCACATTACATCAAGCTATTTGCATAGCCACCTGCATGCTACTACCATGATGCCTTTCCTGGCTCTGCTATATCACCTTGTGCAAGTTGTTGAGCCTCTCAATGCCATAGTTTTCACATATCCTATTATGGGGATAAAATACTTTCCTAAAACAAAGGATCACTTATGGCATGCTCAGTGCTATCTTTTATTGTTGGATGCTTAGATATCATAGTGACAGATGCCTGGGGGGTGAGGGGGAAGTAAAGTTTGCAATAATTCATCAATGTTTGTAAAGCATTGGGAGATTGTTCAATGGTAGGTGTAACAGTGTAAAGCATTAAAAACAGTTTACACTGCTTTAAAACTTAATTACAGGTATGTGCTTCTATTTATACTCCAGTATTCTAGTCTGGGTTCCACATTACTTTGATGGTGACATTAGGGACTGAAAATTGAACGGAGTTATTAGGACAGTAGACAGATTTCAGAGTAGCAGCTGTGTTAGTCTGTATTCGCAAAAAGAAAAGGAGTACTTGTGGCACCTTAGAGACTAACAAATTTATTTGAGCATAAGCTTTCATGAGCTACAGCTCACTTCATCGGATGCATTCAGTGGAAAATACTCCCCACTGTATTTTCCACTGAATGCATCCGAAGAAGTGAGCTGTAGCTCATGAAAGTTTATGCTCAAATAAATTTGTTAATCTCTAAGGTGCCACAAGTACTCCTTTTCTTTTTAGGACAGTAGAATGTTTACAGCTCCTATTTCTGGCCAAGGGTGGGCTTTTCAAAGGCACTCAGTGTTGTCTCAACTCTTTTCTTCCATTGAAATCAGACCACCGACTGGTCAGTGGTCAGTACCAATGGTACGGGATTTCAGTGGAAGGACAATGCTAACCTCTCTTGAAAATCCTACTCTAGGTTGATAGTTTTACCTGTTATGAACATGATCAAATTTCATCTGTACAAGGATGTGTTCCACTGAATATCAGGACTTCCCCAAAACGTCATAAACTTTGAAAGATTAATGTAGGAAATCCTCCTCATCCTGTTTTAGTAGAATTAGTGACATTACACATTGCACATCACATTATATCCTATAGTTCTATGAATAGTCAACTGTATTTGATTTCTGGAAGCAGTAAAAGCCAGCCTATATGTATCACAGGATATGGTAAGTTGGTTGAGCAGGAAATGTACCAAAAATGAAGTGGAGGTAGAGATACTTCATTTTTCCCCAATAGTCTTAATGAATTACCAATTAGAGTGCAGCTATTTGTGTCATTTTAATTAAAGGTTTGTCAGCATTTCTAAAGCCACCCTTCCTTTTTGAGGGATTTATAAGAGCCATAATTATGCAGTCCATAATGAAACTTAGCAAAAACAGCATTAATTTGGGAGTTACTTATTTTTATATTATATTGGGAGCTGCGGAGTAGTGAAATGGTTGGGCTGTTCACATGAACAGAATCCATATATAGTTGCTGTGCGTAAGTGTGTTGTTTTTTGTTTTGTTTTACTTGAAAGTTTACATTATTATTCCATGACGTGTACCAGTCTTTAGTGTATTGCGGAGAATGGTAGAAAACAACTGAGGACATAATAAGAATTTCAAAGCACTTCACAAATGAAGCAAAGTGTAATTATTCCCATTATACAGATGAGGAAATTGAGGCATGGAAAAGTAAAATATTTTGCCAAAGATCACACAGTGAGTCTATGGGAGATCCAGAAGAAGAACCCAGGTCTCTTGATCTAGTTGAGTGATCTATCTACTAGATCATGTTGCCTCCCAGGAAAGTGTAATCCCTATATGTTTTTCATAGGTTTTTTTAGTGTCAGAGTTTACCGATCTAGCAAGCCAGTACATCTACCCTCTAGAGTTTAAGAAGTTATAAGTCTGTGTCAATAATCCACAATCTAAAGCTCCTTAAATTCTCATTAATATGATGGACTGTAACAATTCAACACAATGACTTGAAAAAGTCTCTAAAGGCATCTTTATAAAATTCACTATGACAGTTCATTTGAAACTGTTACAACTGATCTTGTTAATAACACACACTTTAGAAGCTTTTAAAAACACATTCATGTTTACAAGATGACATTTTTAGTTACTACATAAATGGTCATAACTTGTAAGGAAATATTACCATTGATGAGATCAATAATATACATCTTAAATGTGCAGTCTCAAGATACCCACGTGTGCAAAGGGACCAAACAAAGCCCTCAACACCAATTATACTCTCCATTAGCCCAGCACTTAGAAGAGGGAACATGGGCAGAGCAGCTCTTCAGTAGTATATAATGTAGATTGCTTATTGTGCTAACTCCAAGTTAGCTGTCAGAGTGGACCATAGAAGTGAGCTAGGGATGATGTCATTAGAACCATGTTTGTGTGGATCCAGTGGTTGAAAACCTCCACACATGGGGCTGGAATAGCAGCTGCAGTGGGTCTCCACTGAAGTCTGTTAGCCTGTTGGAAGGTTAAACTGGTGCTTTTCACTTACTGATTCTGTCTTGAAACCATTGTGTGTTGGGTTCCCTAAACAGTAGAAAAATGCATTTAAAGAAAAATGTTTACTATTTTACAGTTAATTAAAAACTTCATATTGGATCGAAAAACCTTTATACAATCTGAAACCTTGGGCTTCTACTATTTGATAGTGTCTCGTTAACAAATATTCTAAGTGTATATTTGCATGATTTTCTCAGCTTGATGGGCACTCAAGTAGGTTGTGAGTTTATTTTTAGATATATGCTGTTCTGGGACACCAATGATTCATGAACTCGGAAGTTTCTCAGAAGGCATTGATATGCAGTCATTAAATTATGATCTGTGATCATAATAAACCTATGTTAATATTAGGCTCAGGACATGGAGTTCCGATCTGAATCTAAAAATTTCCCTAGAGTTTGTGATGACTTGTTTGGAACCATCTCTACATGTAAACCAAATTGATTGTACTTCCAAAGAATCTTTTGGTCCGTTCACGTAGTCCTCACTCAAGGCAAAATTCCGTCTGACTTCCTAGTCATAACTTTCTACATTTGACATGTCAATAGAGTTCTTACAATACGTTTTTACATATTATTTGCTTTAAACTATTTCCCCAGCCTTAGTAACTTTTATTCTTTTTGGGGTAGAGATGGTTGAATACTGCAAAACTAGTTTTTGTGACCATTTCCATGGTTTCCAAATCACTCAGTTCCAAATCCATTCAGCTTATGTTTCTCATTATTCAGTATTCACATATATGGATTTCTGTTCACCCACGTGTTTGGGGAATGCCTGTTCTAATTAATATTCATATTCTCAAAAGAACAAGCATATTCATATGCATACAAGAGAATTAATTACTCCTTAGTTCATTTTCCCCCTCCAGTTTTAAAGTGTTTTGTCTAATTGGAAGGCAGACCCAAAACCATGCGAGTTAGGTGACTAATCACACCCCACCAATACCCAATAGGAGAGCTGGTTGAAATGTTCTGACTGAAAACAATTCGGATGAAATATGTTTCATCCAAAAAAAAATGTAGGAAAATGTTGATGTTTGACAAATTTCCAATTTTGGGGGAAAATTCAGAATGAACTAGTCTAGTTTCAAATCAACATTTTGAAACAATATTTCATTTTGAGTTACCATTTTGAAATAAGTAGTTTAGTTTCAGTTGAAACAGTAGACTGTTTTGCCCTCTCGTTTCCAAATCAAAATGTTCAGAACTTTTGTTTTAGGAAAATTTTTGATCATTTGATATTTTGTCCCATTTTGGACAAAAATTTCCGAACAATAGTGAATAGTATGAGTCAAATGAACTATTTGCAAATTATTCACCCAAAGTGATGAGTACTTTGGAATATCTAATGAATACATGTTCAGGAATCTGGCTTGTTTCACCAAAAGGGGGGGAAAAGTCAGATAATTTATATCCAAAGAATAATTCAAGACATTCAAGCCAGGGCTTTTATTTAACTATAGTCAGTACGTCCATTTTAGATGTTACCTTGCTTCAGTCAAGAAATGACTTTTTTTTCTTTAACATGAGAAAAATTCAGCTCACCAGAACAGATTTCCTTCCAGATGATGATTTTGATTGTTTAGTTCAATGTAGTGGTTTTCATGCAGGTGCTACTGTTGTCTTGTTTCTACACTCCTGAGAAAAGAAAAGGAGGACTTGTGGCACCTTAGAGACTAACAATTTTATTTATTATCTCTCCTGAGAAAAGATTTTAAGAGTAATTAAGTGTGAATGCTTCCGCATCGTCCTGTCTTTTATCCTAACAAAAGCTTTTCTTTGTTTAAATTTGGCAGCTTCTCTCTTCACACTCACTCTTCACTACAGTGTGACTTTTCAGGTCACAAATTCAACTATTATTCAATCCTTATACCTCTGATTGTGACAGAGAGGAAGGGACACTAATTGGATTTGGGCCTGGAATGTACATTGGGAATGTACATCTTCAGTGTAATGTATCAGATTGTCACATGGGTACTTGTGGACCAGTTGACCAACCTTAATACCTAACAACCTGTCTATGTTGAGCAATTTCTTTGTTGAGGATTGGATGAAAGGCAGTACAATTTCAATGAAATCAATGGGTAGCATTAGTGAAGTCAATGGAGCTGTGCTGATTGCACCAGCTGAGAGTTTGGTCCTTAGACCCTCTGCCAGGCAAGTATAACGAAGTGAAGTACTGCACCATGTCTCATCATGGAACATTCCCTTTTAGGGTTTGTTTTGTCTTCAGCCATTGGTCACAGTAGTAGTAAGGCTAAAGAAAAGAGATGCCACTGACTTATTCAGTGCCGAGAAAATTGGGAGAGAAGATTGATGCAAAATATGAATATAACATTGTAGGTTGAAGAGAATATATTTTTAAACTATCTCAAGGGCCCTTTTATTCACACTCATGGTAATCTGCCGCTGCTAGGTTTTTCTGCATTTTCTGAGGCACTCGAGCTGGGTGACATATGTTGGCCAACACTTTTTTTTCATCAAAATGTATATTTGGGTCAACCAAACAGTTCTCAAATTTGTCAGATTGTTTTGTGACCCCCTCAAAAAAAATACAAACCCAGCAATTCTGAACAAGTTGAAATATTTCATTTTGATGTTTTCAAAACACAACGTTTTGATTTTTCAATTTGACATAGTCATGTTGAATTTTATGGTTGAAGAGGTTTTAAAAAAATCCTTCAAATGAAACTAAATGTTTTTGGATCAAAAGAGAGATTTTGTTCTGCCTGAAACCAGTTTTAATCAACTTTTCACTTAGCTGAAAAATTTGCAATATCTTTGTTTTGGGTCAACATGGTTTGTTTTGTTTGTCTGAGCACTGAATCAAAAAGATTGCTTATTTGTACATCTCTAGTTAAGAGTTTCTCTATGTCATGTCTGACTGTCGGCACCCTCTAAAACAGAGCTGGTGAATTGCATTAATGATGATTCCTAAGTTTTCTGTCTCCATGCTCAGAGAGACCGATTTCCTCAGCAGTTCTTGCTGAGAACTCCTTTTTTCCTCAGGAATTTGGCAATCCTTTTCCTTCTCCCTCCTGCTTGTTGTCTGCCTGGCAAGAAGAGGGTCGTTGGGAGAGCTCTGTATGGAAAGATGAAGACATCTAACAGCAGTGAAATGCTAGTTGGAATTGCTATAATATTTGTGGAATGTGCAGCTTTGTACTAAGAGGATAAATGCTTTTTTTTCTCCCCCCTTCAACATTTTAAGAATATTTTCCAACTGATGCTTTCAGCACTATTCTAACTTGGTATTTGCAAGTCAATGGCAAAAAGTGCAGAGTTCTCTGGGAATTACATAGTCGCGGACAATTATTCTTCTAAAAGGTCTGCTGCTTGGAAATTTGCCAGTAAACTCAACATAGCCCCAGTACGTAATATACATTTTTAACTATTATGACTTTGCTAAATTCAGCCTTTAACAATTTTTGGAGTGGGGTTTTCAAACTTTTAAATCAAACATAACTCAATTAGTTTAGTATTGGATTAAACTGAACTGCCATATTAGTAAAGTATTGAAATCAATCAGGATGAATATACTTTTATACAATAAATAAAGTTATGTCTATATAGTTCAAATGTCACATGGCACTCATGGAAATTGAGTACTTAGCACTCCATAGGCTTAATGCTGTGTTAACTTCAGGAAATAGACACTTTATTAATCTTTTTAAAGGTTCTTTTTAAAGATGGCTTTTACAATCATTTCAGCCAACATATTTTAGGATGGTAAAACAAATATTTGTTCAAAGGCATGTAATATACAAACCAGTATATTTTACTGTATATCTTACTCTGCAAGGCAAAAGAGCAGATTGTCTGGTCCTGATGGAAGGTCAGGAGCCACTCAAGGACGAGGGCATGCCTGAAACTCTGGAACGGAGAAGAACTATGCCAGCCCTAGACTGCAGGATGCAGTGGGGCACAGGAGCCCAAGGACAAACATGGAGATGTTGCATTTATAGCTAAGGGTCACCTGTGAGGGAGAGCAGCAGCCAGCAGAGCCCAATGAGGTTGAAGATTTAGTTGTCTTTATATGTTTGTTGAACACATTAAAGACCTCTGTGGCCCTGGAAAGGGGCTGGGTGTGTGCTGGCCAGAGGTTCAGGCCACTCCAGTGGCTGGACTTGGCTGAAGAACACAAGAGGGAAACTGAGGCACAGCTGCAGCAATGCCACATCCAACCATAAGGGCTTCAACTCTACAGGAAGACTAGAATGCTTAATGGAGTACAATCTTAAAGCACTCTGAGGGGCTAGAGCTGCACAGGTCTCACTGCCAATGACGGGAGGCATATGACTTTCAAAGGGGTATTGCTTTGAAAATATACCCCTTTACTGTCTTTGTGCTCATTTCCCTCCTCGTCTATGAATAGGTGGATAAAACGCAGAGCTCCCATCATGCATTAATTTCCCCTTCGGTCATTTCTGCTCACATGGGGCGGGGCAATTCAATTCAATTCTAATACCTTTGGGGATAGAATGATGATCTATAGGCAGCAGGAGGTTCAGCTGGGATTTGTCTGGTTTCCTGATAGCTCTGCTTGTCTGCAGATTGTGATTGGAGCACCAATCGCTAAACGCGACAGTGGCTCTTGTGTTTCCCAGTTTTGCAATACTAAGTCCACAGTCCCTCTCCCCATCTCCATCCCTCCTCCCCCTCCCCAAATAAGGTTATTTGTCACTTTGTGCCATGTCTGTATGTTGTTGTTTGTGTTGTGCAACTTCAAAATAGGAACTTTCCCAAGAAGCCCTCTAAGGACAGTGCATCCTGGATTTTCTCCTCTAGTCTGGCTCTTTTTGTACAGCAGCCTTTAGCCAAAGCCCACTGAAATAGTTGGGGTCTTTTCATTGACTTGGTTGGGCTTTGGATCAGGCCCTGGGTGAGGCAGGGATAAATACTTGGTCCCTTGGGACAACTGAGCATGCTCTTTACCAAGAAGCAACTTTAGAGGAGGTAGAATTAGGTGTAACTGTGTCCCTGTCAGCACTCTCTGGAGTAGTTTCTTTGAAACTTATTTTGCCAGTGACCACTGCCATTGAGAAAAGACTTGAGGCTGCATTTGCCTTTTACAGCCCATAGACTTTACATTGGTAAAACTTGGTGAACTCTGTACAAAGATTTCCATACTGTCATACATTGTTTTCTCCATACTGTCCATACTGTCAGTAATTCATAGGCGGAATTTAATAGCTGAAATGACTTTCCCTACTTATTTCAATTATGTTTATTAAGGAGAACATTTTGTCAAGCAAACTAAAGATTTTACAGAAACCAGGCTGAATTTAGAATTGCCGGAAACTGAATAAATTAAATAACTAATAATTAAACATGGGCACAATAAGCTTCTCTTTCCCTAGTTTCCCTAGTTTTCCCTAGTCCCTAGTTAGCCGGTTATTAGCGGAAACTATAAACTTGGATATATTGTGAGAGCTTTGATTTATTATTCAGTAAATTGCCTTGCATTTGTGAGAGTAGGAGCTAAAATGACTAATGCAGTGTTGCCTTCAGTTAAATCAGTTTTGTAAGTTAAGAGTGAAAACTTGTTGCTTGTCAGCATGTTCCATGTTTTCTTAATGTTAATTTATGATGAAAAGCACATGTGCAGTGTCACTTGGTTCTTTCCTTGACTTGGCCTTTTTGCCAATTGCCTGGGCTTATCTTGCTTAGTCTAGCTGGCTGTTTTCCCCATACCTTGCCTCTTCCCTGTTTTGCTGTCCGCGGAAGTCTGAACATTTAGGCCTTCTTGTATTCTTAACATCTAGTCATGCAGAAGAAAGAACAATCCTCTTCCTAGCCTTTGTCCCTAAAAACTACGTGTGCCTGCAGCTACTCTGCAGTGGGAGAGAATGAAGAAAACACTTTAGTCATGGTGTGTTTGATTCTCAGGCAATTAAATGGAACGGTTTCCTTCCCAATTAGGTATTCAGATTGGCTTGTCATGGTAGACAATAGGAAACTCAGGCAGATGCACCTAGATTTCATGTACTGTAAAACTTTTTTCCAACAGAAATTGCTGAGAGAGGCACTTTTGTCTAGTAGACAGAAGCATAGTCAGGAGACACTGGTTCTACGCCCAGTTCAGCCAATGACCTGCCGTATGACCTGGGGCAAGTCACATCATCACTAAGGCTACGTTTTAGTCTTAGGTACTTTTAGTAAAAGTCATGGATAGGTCACAGGCAGTAAACAAATTCACAGCCCATGACCTGTCCATGATTTGTACTATATACACCCCTAAATCTTCGGTGCTAGGGGGGCTGAGGGGGCAGGGATACCACAGTTGCTTGAGTGGACAGTCTGGGACTCCCTCTGGTGCTGGGGTGAGGGGAGGGTTGCTGGGCTGGCAGGCTCCCTACCTGGCTCCACGTGGCTCCCCAGAAATGGCTCCTAGGTGGAGGCACGCTCAGGGGGCTCTGTGCACTGTCTCCACCCAGAGTGCTGGCTCCTCAGTTCTCATTGGCTGGGAACCATGGCCAATAGGAGCTGAGGGGGCGGTGCCTGCAGACAGAGGCAGCACACAGAGCTGCCTGGCTGCACTTCTAGGAGCTGAGGGAGGGACATGTCGCTGCTTCTGGGGACGCCCCTCAAGTAAGTGCCAGCTGGAGCCCTCACCCCCTCCCGCACCCCAGCCCTGAGTCCCCTCCCACACCCAAACTCCTGCTGCTGCTGTGGGGGTAGGGACGACGCGGTGGCCCGAGACTTCCCCAGCACTGGCCACTGCAGAAGTCCCAGAGGTCCCGGAAAGTCACAGAATCCGTGACTTCTGTGACCTCCATGACAAACTCGCAGCCTTAATCATCACACTCCACCTCTGTTTCCCTTCCCATTCCCCTCCCCCCACATGTTGCCTATTTAGATAGCAAGGTCTTTCAGGTAGAGGCTGTGTCTTACTGTGTATTTGTTCAGCATCTAGCACACTGGGGCCCTGATCTTGGTTGGGGCCTTTAGGTACTACCATATAACTAATAATTTAAGATGTCTCTATTTGTTGCTGTCATTCCTTACTTGACCAGGCTCCAATGCAGAGTTTTAGCTCGTGTTTGCTCTCTGCTCCAACTCGCAATGAAAAAATGTTTAATCACAGAAGGACTTTGGAAGGCACAGGGGACCTTACAAGGCCACAGTATAGAGAAATATTATTTCAAATCTCTGCCCTCCAGAAAAATATGTGAAAGGTAGAACGAAGTCAATTTAGATGATTACACTGATGAGATGGAAGTGTGGAAACACACTACATATGTGTTAGAAGAGCACCATCCTAAGTAAGGGCGTTTGTGTATTAGTTTTCAGAAGGGAAGTCAAATACTTAAATGAGGGTAACCACACAGGTGGTTTTCTGGCTAATTACTTCAAAGTAAAATGCAGAATACAATCATGGACACAGTATCTGCAAGCAGGATCTGACCACCAAGAGAGAATATTTTTCTCCATTGTTGGTCCATTATATGCTTTGGAGGTAAATATAAATGTATCTATGGCTTGACTCTCTGGGGAGAAATGCAAATGTGTCGGTGACTAACATGTTTCTTAATAAATTTATTATCCATTGATATTCAAAAAAAATTGTCAATTAGCCAGTCACAACTGAGATTAATAGCTCCCACTAATAATAGGCTTGGTTCTGCCAACTCGTACTCCTGGGTGTAGGCTTACTCCTTTTCATAGTCCCAATGAAGTCAATAGGTCTACACAAGATTGTTTGCAGGATTGAGCCATACAGGTAAAGCCTATGGCTTTGGATCTGAGTTTTATAGCCCAATGAATAGTACAGTGACCTTTTATCTTCCTAAATTTGATTGTGGGTTAAACCAAATCAAACTAGTGCTTCATCCAAAGCTCAGTATAGCGTATGTGAGTCTTTCCACTGGCCTTTGGATCAGGACTCAATTTGTACAGCTATGGTCCTATCAGCAAATGTTAAATGATTTTAGAAAAATTCAGGGGCGGATGGTTCTGATACTTGTATCCATTGGTAATCATAATCTGATAACTTTGCCTGGGGAAAAAATATCAGCTGCAACAGTGTTTTATATATGTGGTTATTTTTTATTCCCTTTGGTATCTAAAAAGAAATAGATGGAAAAATTATGAGACATTCAGCATGTGTGTGTGTGTGTGTGTGTGTGTGTGTGTGTGTGTGTGAAGGAATATTGCCATTGTGTTCCATTAATAAACATTTGTGTACATCGGATTTAATTCCAATTAATTATTTGTAACAAAATTAAAGTTTGAATATTATTGTACTCTGCATCTGTGTGGACAAATTAATACTGTGTTCAATATTACATTTGTCACAACTGCATCTTCATCATTGATCATCTTCTCATCAACCATACTGAAGTAATCTGGCCTTGTTCCAATGTATTCAGTGAAGCACCTTTAACTGAACCAAATGTAACGTGGTCTCTCTACATAAGAACATAAAAATGGCCATACTGGGTGAGACCAATGGTGTCTTCCAACAGTGGCTGGTGTCAGATGCTTCAGAGTGAAAGAACAGAACAGGGCAATTTATTGAATCATCCATCCCCTGTTGTACAGTCCCAGCATCTGGCAGTCAGAGGTTTAGGGACACCCAGAACATGTGGTTGCATCCAGGACCATCTTGGCTAATAGCCATTGATGGACATATTCTCCACTAATTTACCTAATTCTTTTTTGAACCATGTTATACTTTTGGCATTCACAACATCCCCTGGGAATGAATTTCCACAGGTTGACTGTGCGTTGTATGGAGAAGTACTTCCTTATGTTTGTTTTAAACCTGCAGCCTATTAATTTCATTGGGTACCCCTGGTTCTTGTGTTATGTGAAGGAGTAAATAACACTTTCTTATTTGCTTTCTCCACACCATTCAGGCGTTTATAACCCTCTATCGTATCTCCCCTTAGTTGTCTCTTTTCCAAACAGTCCCTGTCTTTTTAATGTCTCCTCATATGGAAGCTGTTCCATATCCTCCTCATTTTTGTTGCCCTTCTCTTCTTCCAATTCTAATAGATCTTTTTGGAGATGGGACAACCAGATCTGCACACAGTATTCATGGTGTGGGCATACCATGGATTTATATGGGGGCATTATATTTTCTATCTTATTATTTATCCTTTTCCTAATGATTCTTAACATTCTGTTAGCTCTCTGGTCGAGTTATATGGTGCCTGAAGGATTCTATGCCATTGCTAATTTCCAAATATCATATTTAAAGCCCTTTACAACTTAGCTTTTAGATTTATCAACTGTGGAAGTGCATATTTCTAATCAGGTACTATACCATATGATTTAGAGAGGAAATGTGTGCGAATGTTTTGCTTTAATCAAAATGCATTGAAAGGGGTGGTGATTTTGGAGATGTTATATCTGAGTTTTATACTGCAAGTCAATTGCAAACATTTCCACTATTTTATCTCTAGGTCTAGTATATTTATCTTGAATTTCTATAAGAGCATAATAACCAGATGCCTAAGTTTTCCTGTTACTTCATGAATATGCCTACCTCTTGCTAGAGAAGCCAGTTAGCGTGTTTGCCTCATATTTTTAGATATAAATTATTCAGAAATGAGGAATGCATTTTCCCCCTTGGATCATCTTTGATGATGATTTAAATAGTACAAATATCTTTGGTAGAAGTTGATTGCTATCTGGGTGCAGTGATCTTGCAACTAGTGCATTAACTCTTTCATTTAACAAATGTGACACATTTTAATGAACTAAGGATGACAAATAGCCTGAATATGTGCGATGTAGCCCATTGTTCAGTATTTTGCATTTCCCCATCTAGTGGCTGATCAGAAGAAGATTATCGATTTTGCTATAGAGTTCAGTTAGAGGATTTAGTCCTTTTAGCTGAAGTAGTAAAGGTTCATGCTTTTATAGCTGAAGGTTCCAAGTTTGAACTCTATGTTGGCCCAAGGAGGGTCAGCTACACTAGGAAAATGACTAAAGGCTCAATTGTGCCATTTAGGTATGTCTCAGAGTTGAGGGAGGTCCAGAGTTCTGTTACCTCTGGGAGAACTCCGTCATACAGGGAGAGCATCACTATGTATACTGCTACAGCTGTCTCCTGCTGCATGCTGCTCCTGCTCTACAGGCTGATGCAGAAGTGGTGTGGGAGAGCATGGCCTTCTCTGCTGTCTCTGGTGCTGTTTAGGGTATCAGGCACTCATGGCAGAATTAGGGGGGGCAGTCCTGTCAAATGCACAAAGTAAACCCAGGTGAGGCCGTGGGGGGCGGAAAGGTTTGGAATCTAGTCTCCTAAAGTTATACTAACCTTGGGAATGAGTTATAAACATTGCAGGTAAAACACTGTCCGAGAGAGATGTGTGTGTGTGTTTTTAAGATGACAGTAAAAAGAAAAGGAGTACTCGTGGCACCTTAGAGACTAACAAATTTATTAGAGCATAAGCTTTCGTGAGCTACAGCTCACTTCAAGCTTATGCTCTAATAAATTTATTAGTCTCTAAGGTGCCACAAGTACTCCTTTTCGTTTTGTGAATACAGACTAACACGGCTGCTACTCTGAAACCTAAGATGACAGTGTTGCCTTAATTCCCAGGCCAGGTCTGGTGTTGCTTTCAAAGTCATTTCGCTACATTCTTCTCTTCATATGAGGTTATTAATTTTTCCAACTCTTTTATCTTAAAACTCCTCTTTGATTGTGGGTGTAACGCTGTCCTGAGGCAAAGTCTGCCAGGAGAAGCAGCTGCAATAAACAAGTATCTTGTGAGCTCCTGCTCCTCTCGGAGTTTAAGAGGAGGAGGCCAGAGAAACGGCGCAGGGGGTCATGAAATGCCCTGAGTGTTTTGTCAGTTATGTAAATGAGTTAGATGCAAATTTAGGTGGCTGCAGAAATGTTCTAATCTGGTGGGGCTGCTCTTCCCCAATTATTTTAACTGGGTGATCTAGAGTGGATTCTGCAGTGAGATTCAGAGAGGCAGGTGTGGCTTTAAAGTAACCCAGTGGTAGTGAACAAGGAACCCAAAGCAAGTACAAACCTACATGCCCAAACCAAAAAGAACCTGGGGGAGTGTAACACTTTTATTTTAGACAATTCCTAGCACTCTATTCTAAATGGCTGTACCCAGAAAGGATGGTCTAGTGGCTAGGGTGCTAACCTGGGACATGAGAGCAGTGGATTCAGTTTGCTGCTTCACCACAGACTTCCTGTGTTACCATGGGTAAGTCAGGTGTTTTCTCTGTTCCTCATCTGTAAAATGGGAATGGCAGCCCTTCCCCAGCTCCCAGGGATGTTGCAAGGATAAATACATTCCAGTTTGGAAGGCTCACAGATACTATAGTAATTTTGAGGGGAAGCGGGGAGAGGACAGAATAGGTGTCCAAACAACCTAGTGTAGCATTCTTTCATCTCATTTAGTTGGGGCTGGGGAAGTAGTAGTTGGGAGTAGAGAGGGTACAAACACCCTTGTTCTTTATCCCATCCATTCCTTAAGCATGGGGGAAGTTTCCTGTAAACATCTTAAAAGCCACCACATTGTACTTAAAACTCCTCTGTCTACCCAGACAGAGGTTAGGCAGCTGGTGTGTTGTGGCCACTGCTTATTGTAATTGTCGTATTGTTACCTACTCCTCCCATTGATTTGTTGTATTCACCTCTTGTTTGTCATCTGATACTCAATTTGTAGGAGAAAGGATCATCTCTTTTATGCTTGTCCAGTGCTTAACACAATTGGGCAGGGGCCGTTAGCTACCACAATACAAATAAATAATATGATGGCAGAGCATTTGATTGAACTCTGAAAATTACCATACACTTTCAGTTCAAGCATTCATGCCTAAGAAATTGCTTATGTTTGTTTAAAAAAAGCTTTTTATAGCACGAGATTCTGTAATTATGAAGCAGTCAATTTTGTTAAGAACTCTTCTTGTGGAAGATCTCGATTTATCGAGCGGGAAAGATTGACAACTTAAAAAAAGCTAAGCATGTATCATACTTTTGATTGGAATAGAAGTCGCTATTTTATTTAATTACTTCATATACATAGTTAATAACCCTTTGGTACACTGCCCCAATGAAAACTTCAAGGATCTGTTTCTAGCACATTTGTATTGCTTATATTTTGTGCAAAACAGCTGCATTCTGGTTTATCAAGGAACCTCCTTTTGACTGAATAAATATATGAATGTAAAATGTAACAGGCACTCTTAAAAGTCAACATGTAACAAAGGACACCAGATTTTCTTCCTATACTTATGAATGGTGAAATGTCTCGGCTGTTGATCAATGATTTTTTTAAATAGAAACCACTAGAAAATTGTACCATGTATTAAAAGACATAACACCAGAAAAGATCATTAATATCAAAAGATACTGAAATACACAGTACAGCTTTTGACCCCTTCAGGAGTAAAAAGATCCTGGTGTCATCATAAATGCCAGTCAACATGGTTTTATGGAAGATATGTCTTGTCAAACAAATCTGATAGCACTTTATGGTGAGATTATAAATTTAGTTGATAAAGGTAAGTGTGTTGACATAAAGAAAAGGAGTACTTGTGGCACCTTAGAGACTAACAAATTAAGGTGCCACAAGTACTCCTTTTCTTTTTGCGGATACAGACTAACACGCTGCTACTCTAAAACCTGTGTTGAAATAATATACTTAGATTTTTGGCGGCAGTTTGACTCAATATTTTAACCAGAATGTGGTGTTGTACTATTACTACACAAAATATATATAGCACATATTAAATGGACTAAAAAGTAAAGGGGAATAGCCCTCTGTAGTCTTAAAAGTGAAGCACATGTTTCAGTGCAGTTTTGAAAAGGGATGTTTTTCATCAATCAGGGCCTTAATGCATAAAGTAGGACATGTTCCAGTTCAATGAATAAGAAACCTTTCTTAACCACTTCTATATGATAAGCAATAGGATATATTAGACTGCTTACAGGAATGAAATCCAGGATCTTGATTTTTTTGTAGGTTTGGCTCCATCACTGACTCTGTAGCCTTGTGTGAGTCACTTAACTTCTGTTTCCTCATATGTAATAAGAGGATTATACCAATATACCAACCTCTCTCCGATGTTATGGGGCTTAATTAGGTCATGTCTCTGCCTTGCTTTGAACTGAACAGTGGAAAAATTTCCTTTAATGATTGTTGCACACAGAAGAAATAATATCAGTAACCAAAAATAGGTGCTTGTTGACTGTAAACGCTCAAAATAGAGATTTCTCCAAAAAGTAAATAGGGGTAATAGCAGGTAGGAATCTAGCTTCTGTTTTTCTTTTAAGCAGAGCTGAATCTGATATTTGAAAAGTGCATGGAAAGATACTCAGATTTTCTGTTTTAGCACATCTACAACTTTGTTCAACCCATCCTATCGAATTTGAATCCTATTGAATTAGTGTTAGTTGTCTTCCTTAGGGTATGAAAGACCAATCATATTAGAAACTGTCACATCATATTATGCAAAATAAATACTAAAACAATAAGATCATAAATGTATCACTGGTTGAAATGTATTTTCTTAGTTCGCGAAGCCTGCTTTTGCCAAAGCCAGCTATTTTATCTCCATGCTACTTGTACACATAATGTGAAATTCCATGTTCCATTTGCACATGATGCTATTCTTATGGTAACAAAATGGATGCCTTCTTCAAGATAGCTCCGGTGATCATGTGCGCTCCTGCTTTGGTGCCCATTTGTCTTTCAGATTGTGATTATGTTTGTTTTATAAACTAAGAAACAATACAAGGCACTATTGTCCCAGAATACAAAAGATTGGGAGAAATCTTGATCCCATTGAAATTATATCTGTTTCCTAGGCTTTCTTAAAAATCCAGAATACCAGAGGCTTTAGATCAAATATTGGATGCAGATGCGTGACAATAATAGTTTTAAACACCAAGGCTCGTTCCAAGTTACAGGAGCACACAGGGAAATGTCTGCTGCTACATAGTTTATCTTGCCCTTCCACTCCTACCTTTCAAAAATAACCAACATCTATCTGTAAAACTGGTAAAATATTTTTTCATTTTTGTTTTTAACTTGGATTGCCAAGTGTCAGCTAGGCTAGAATTTTTAATTGAGTTAGACGATAACCCTAAAAACAAGATTGCAGTGGAAAACCCTGACTCCTGACTACATAGGTGGGTTCTACATTTATAAGACAACATTGCTTTATTCATGCATCTTAAGGTGCTGCCTTTCTGGATAAAGTTAAATTGATTTTCACTCTCCACTTGGCCTAAGATCTTGTGTGTGTGATATTGTGTGTTGCATTAGGCAAGTTCTTCATCGCTTATGTGTAACATACAATTGACATTTTATCACAACTCATGTCAGTGCAAAATTACCTGAAAGTCCCACTATTATGTCTAGGCCTTAATCCCCTCATATCTGTTGTACTATTAAAGGAGGACAGTGTGTGAAAGGGAGTAGGGCAAAAGGCAGGTTGTGTGTGATCAAGTATTGTATCTGTTAGTCTTTAAATGTCATCAAATACAGTTTGCATAATCTGTATAAATCATAAATGTAAATATTGTTTGGTTCCTTTTGGGGTGAGGCTGCATTTTAGAAATCTGGATGCTTTCTTGAATGCTCTACAATACAGAAATTACGAGTCTCTTACCTCTACTTTTTCAAAACAGTGCATGGAAAATTAGATGTGCAACTCACATTGCTGTTAATGGGAGCTGGGTAACCAAGCACCCCTCCTAACAGTTGGGGCTCGGGGTTCAGTTCTGAACTCTGTGTATAATGAGAAAAGGAATAACTGAAAAAAATAGGTACATTGTTTCATGCTGTAAGGGCAGGACAACTTTCTGTACAAAGGGATGATTCCGGTAGATATAGAGTCAATGCAGAAGTATATTTAATGCAAACAGTGATAAGGATTCCATTTCCTTGTATTACTTCTAATTAGAGCGGGGACTATTGTAGAGCGCTGATTATGCTTCAGTGTTAACACCTAATTAAAACTGAGTAAGGGCATTTTACACCTATTTTACCCATCTTGTGTCTATGCACCTGCAGGCTCCAGAGGATGATTGTATTTGCAATTTGTATTGTATAGTCAGCTTACTTATTGCATGAAGATTATTTCTTGCAACATAGGTAAATGAATTCAATTCATTGATTTTTATGGGCCCAAGCTCCTTCCACGCAGGCTCAGAGATCTATTTTGGGGCCCAATTCTCCTCTGACTTGTCTTCATGTACAGCATTACAGTGAGAGAGGTGGTAGCTGTGTTGATGGGTACAACTCTGCATGGGGGATTAGCTTGGTAGAACTATGTCATTCAGGGATGCGGATTTTTCACACTCCTGACAATATAGGTCTGTAGTGTAGACCTGGCCTTAAACTGCTGCAAACTGGGGACAGATCCACAGACAAGTTGGAGGAAGTAGCTTCCCTCAGCTAACCCAGAGGAGCTTCCTGTAGGTGACCAACTATTGTCCATGGTCTGGCCGAGACTTACTTACAGCCTTGTCATCAATCGGTGGATTCCACATTTACATAAGGGCACTCAGCGAGATGGCAGTCTTCACAGTAACAACTTCATAATATCAACCAGAATTGTAAGTTGTGCAGACGAATCCCCCGTTTGTCTCACTCAGTGGAGTGGGTGTAAGTCAGAAGAACAGAACCAGGCCTGGTGTCTGAGAGCAGCATGAGGTGCTCTGCAAGAAGTGTAAAATGACATAAAAGCTGACAGCTCCCTATTGACTGAAGTGGCTTGTGTGTGTGGCTTATTACAGTGAGTGTAGTGCATTCAGAAGACATATGCACGATGCATCTTTTTCTAAATAAATGGGATGACATGAGGGGGCTGCCATGGCATCTTTTTAGGGTGGCACATGCGGGATAAGAAGAGAGTCTCGAGAATTAAATGGTTAGTGCCTATTTAAAAAAAATAGCTGCAGTTCATCTTCAGCAAATGCAAAACACGTAAATAGATTATGCAAAAATGCTAATTTTTGTTATTAAATCCCACTTTAGGGAGAAAAAAGCCCTTAATACTCTGGCTAAAGAGTCTAGTCACACTAGATTAGCACTGTTGTACATTAATAATAAAAATAGCTGGCCTGATTAGTGTCACTTCAAGTTTTCTGAATGAGAGATATAGCTTTTGGAATTAAACAGCTTGAATGCCGGCTAAGGATTCCCAATGAATAATTTTGTATTAAAAAGTTAAGACCTTCACTTCTTTTCTAAAGGAAAATCTATCATTGGTTTAGGAATCACATACCATTCACTTAGTAGTATGAAAAGGAAGGAACTTCACAGACCATAAAGTGGAATAAAAGAACATCTAAAATTGATTTTCATATAAGTAGATTACTGATGTTTTCCTCCTGAACAGGAAAATGCTATCTCTAATCTCTATTACTGTTCTGAGCCACAGCTGCCATTTTGATCCAGCTATACAGGATATGATTAGACATAATGGGCCAATTTTTATCCAGACACATACTTCACTGGGAGTTGCATCCATGTATTAGTGGGCAGAATTTGACCCAGGGAGGCCTAAAATCGTTAAAGCAGGGGTCTAGGAGCCGAGACTCCTTGGCTCCATTTCTATCTGCCACTGATTTACAGTGTGACCTTGGGTAAATCACATAACCCCTCTGTGCTAGTGTATCCACCTGAAAAATAGGAACATAGTAATACCCTACTATATAGGAATTAGTTGTGAGGCTTTGTGAATTGCTCCAAGATCCTCTCCTCAACACAGCAGACCACTATAAGTAAACCATTCTTTTGCTCAAGTCTTTGTACTGTTTTGTTAGCTTCAGGTGCAATTCAATGTGTTGGTGATTTTTTTCTTTTACTTTTCTTTTTTAAACTCTTATTCATCTGTGACCCAAGTATCTGAGAGACTGCTTCTTACGTGTCCTGGCAGTTAAGATCTTGTTGTCTTCTGGTCGAATACTCCATAACTGGTTGCAAACTTTCTCAGATGAGGTCCCTTGCCTTGGACATCCATCACAGTTCAAGTCTGGCAAGCTTCAGAGTAACTTGACTTCTGTCTGATTTTTCTCTCCAATTTGATTTTATTCATGACAAAATGTACTGTAGTTTTTAATTGCACTCACTGTAAGTGGTGGTATGTCATTGTGTTAAATTCTGTACTGTAAGTAGCTGCTTCCCAGCTGCACTGTTACATGCTCTATACATCTTTAATAATAATGCCGGCACAACAAACGGATCCATCTAATTGAAAAATTCAAAGGTGTAATGGGCTAATTGTATAAGGATCAAGGCTGCAGAGTTATCACAGTAAATTCTGAGGAAAGTTAATGGCAACAATGACCAAAAATATTGAATACCTTAGTAAATATATTGTCCCTCCAGATTAATTGTAGAAAACAAAAATCCATCCATCTCTTTAAAACTTGACCTGAACCTGTGGTGGTTTTTGTTGTTGTTTTTGTTTTTGTGGGGAGGGGGAGGGTGAAAGAAAATAAGTTACCATTAGACAGTTATTCAGGGCTTTATTCAGTGAACTCTGAACTCAAATCCAGGCGTAACTGGAGATGTTATACCAGTGGGCTCTATGGTCTTGTTGATGATCTGTAGATTGTCACCCCATTCAAGATGATGCCATGTGCACTGTCTCACATCTGGTAGCAGCACAAAGAAGAAAATGAATCCATGAATGATGCCTAACTTCTGGATTCAGTAAGATCTGAAAGATGGCTCTTATGCAACAAGCTGAAATTCAGGAATGAAGTACCAGGTGGAGATGGAAGAGTAAGAAATATCTGTTTGCCATTTAATAGTCTAGATACAGAAGACTTACAAACAGTTAAGACCAAACATACTTGAAGAGTAAAATGAGATGGAAACAAAATGAGAAGAGCCAATCAGAAAACAACATTGATTAAAATATATTACTGCTTTGTTTGAATTCCACTTCAGCAGCATCCTTTGATTTTAAAGCTGTTTGGCCATATCTTATCCTGTTTTTTTCCTTACATGTTACTCCTTGCTATACACTCTCTCTCTGCTAGGTGTCCTTTGGTTCTTGTTCCCATTGCTGCAATACATTGTCTGTAATTTCATGAAACTTTCACAACAGAGTGGTTACTTTTTTCCTTTTTGCCGATCTCATGTGTCTCCTGCTTTCAGCAGAAATACTGAAATGAGTCAATTACTCACTATTGCTGAACCTGCCAAAACAATTAAGTCCTGGTAAAGGCATATGAAATCTGTTCTTTTGAGATTTACAGCCCTGTTCCTGGAGCAAAGAGGAATGGGTAGCCTGAAGCATAAACTAAAGTAGTCAGCAGCCTAAGGCCATATGTCTGAGGAGATTCCACCATGGAATTTGGATTGTTAAGGTCACTCACCAAAAAGCCGATCCCAAACCGCTCTGCTCTCACTGCAGAAATTCCACTCACTTGTCCTCACGCATTGCTGAGCACACAGCTGAGCATCATAGTGACACTTTTGGGAGGAGAAAATGATGCAGACAAGAACTGTGTAAGATGCCAAAGCCCTTTAAGGGTACAGTGCAAACAAGAGCAGACCTTTAAAATGATCTTGGATGCCTCTTGATTAAACCTCAGAACATCCAGGTGCTTATCTGAATCTAACTTTCTATGTCTTTGAGCTTTGCTCATCACCTGTGATAATCAAATTACCTTTGTAAATTCTAATTTTTGAATAATGTAAGATTTCATTTTCAAGGGCAGTGGGAAGCCCCAGGACTTAGTCTGCTCAAAACTACCAGATTCTTTCTACACTTGTTTCAGCTCACTTTTTCTGTTCATTTCTGGTTTTGTGGATTCTCCTCCTTTGAGTTTGGCATAAGATTTTTGTGTTTTGGTTTTGATTTGTTTTTGTTCAAACCAATATGATGAAGGGAAAGCTCTCTGAACAATAGGTAATGAGACTAACCATGTCAGGAATTCTCATAAAGAAGTTAGCAACGCCAAAACACTCTGTCGAGAGACACTATTACATAAAGTTAGCTGGTTCCTTGAGTTCCTCCAAAGGCTCAATCTATCCCCATTCACCTCCCCATTTAAGCTCCTTCTCTCTCCTCTACCTACTCACAATGAAAAAAATCTTTGTGTCTGATATTTTGACCTCAGACTTCTTTGATCGCTAGTGTTCATTATTTTTACCTGTCTACTTAGGGCCTGGGATTTCAGTGGAAGTTATGGGTATTTAGCACCTCTCAGAATCAGGCCCTTGTAGTGGTGCAAGCCCCTATTTGGGCTCTGCCTCCTGTGTGCATTTTGCTGTGAGACAGGTGACATATGAGGAGTGCCAGGTGCAACTGAATGTCTTTAGGGCCTACTGTGTTGTGATTACTGCATTTCCATTGCTGACTTATGCTTTGTAATCACTCAATCTTGTTCAGCTGTTACCATCACATCCTCAAAATGTCAAGTGTCATGGATAGCTATTTTAAAAAAAATACATGAAAAGCATGGAATCAGTGGCTTTCATGTCTTGACAAAAGCCTACTCTTAACTAGAGTGAGTGCTGCTGTGCTATATAAAAAACAGCACAGATTCACCACTAGTCTAACTGTATCTACTTATTTTTTTGATAACTTCTGTATAATTCAAGCTAACTGTACTGAAACTTGATAAATAAAAGGCTTCCAAGTTGTAAATGTTAATGAGCAGATGCACAGATTTAGGGATCTTCCCTCCTGCACAAATACCACAAGACTCTGCCTGGTGGGTGAAAATGACCTCTGAGGATCCCCTTGAAGAATGTTCATCAAATCATTCTGATTGGTGAGTGGAATTTGCTTCGTGCTGAAAAGATAGGGCTGCTCTCCCAAATCTTGCAGATCCTGGGGATGAGCTACAGGCCAGAGTCATGCATGAAGAAGTCCATCGCCCATTGATCTGCCACTGTGGCCATCTGTTACTCCATTGAAGCATGGATTCCTCCATCTGTGACTGCTCCTTGGATCTTTAATTGCAGGTTTCCCTATGCAGAGACAGCATTTGAATCGTCGCTGGACTTTCTGTGGTGCTTTAGAATAAACAGACGGTCATCTCAACATATCCCTGCTCCTCCCCCACTTGCGTTCATCCTCTGGCCTCTCCGCAACTGTAGATATCCAAACATGTGAATGATACTCCACAAGGCCCATTGGGTGGGGGAGGAGAAGGAAAGAGGGGGAATTGATGTTGCCACAGAGGTAGTGGAGTCCCTACCTCCATTTGGAACAGAAGGCCGGTGTTGAGAAGACCCTCTGTGACCATTACATAACCCACCTAGTCTGGCCCGAAATATGTAAGAATCCTTTTCTCTAAGCCTATATACCATACAGTATTTTGAAGAAAACTTTGATAGGCATTCACTGCCAATCTATCTATCCTAACCTCTTCTTTTCTTGAGCAGAGATGACCTCTGAGTTAAAGATTGCTTGGAGCGCGTTACAATGAAAAAAAAATCACAAATATGACTGATGAATAAGGCAGCCTTCACTGTTCAGCACCTTCAGGCCTTCTCCTGTCCAACTTAATTCCTTTGCTTTGCTGAAGATAAATCTCTGAAGCATAAACCCTTCAAAGACTAGTTTTGTGGATACTAGCTTTACAAATATTTACTGATGCAGTACTCTGCCACTTAAAATAGATCCCGTTGGGTACTTTATTTTGGTTGTCATTAGTGATGATAGATTAGATGCAACATGAAGAGCTGGCTTGAAAAGCGATCCAGACATTCATCTTTAATACACTATTAAAGTGTATATAGTGTGAAATGCACTGTGTTTGAATTCAAGCATGGAGAAATACCAATTTGTAGTGCTATTTCCAGGTCTCTGAAATAGCCACACCTCTGTATCAGGTTAGTAAACTATTCCTAAGGAATCTTGTGAGAATGGTTCAGTATTGTATGTGTATGTATTAAAATAATCCCCATTCCTTCCATCAGTTATGCTTCTGTGGGCATTTATGTGGACATTTTTATTTCACATTTAAAGACTTCCCAACCACCCCATTGTAAAGAAGGCATTATCTATAATTAAGGAGCAAGAGACTGAAAAATACATAGTGAAAATTTCTCAAGTTAGTTATTTGTACGTACTTGCATCTCATTTACTCACTTTGTTTCCAGTCCTCCACTCAGTGCCTCTGATCCAATGTTGGTCTAGTGAGTAAGAGTATATGAGTTAGCACATAAATTCTCAACAGGTCCAATGGGTTCACAGTGTGCCTCTAGAGGTAGTTTGGTGAGACGGGTTCTATTCCTGCCTCTCTCACTGACTAGTACCCTGATCCAGCAAAGCGCTTAGGCACATGCTGAAAGTTGCACCTGTATTTATGTGTTTTGCTGGACTATAGCTTTGTCATATAATACTGGATGTGTGACGTAACTTCTCGTCTGTGTCTGTTTCTAGACAGCAGAGTCAGAGGCTGGCCAAGGGGCAGTGCCTTTTTAACACAGCTTGCCCTTTGCCAGGGCTTCCTTCTGGCAGAATGAGCTAGATTACCCCCAGAGACTGCCTCTGTCTCCTTTCTCACAAGGAGTGCCCTGGCTGTATAAAAGCTGCAATAGTTACTTAAATATTTCTCTTTACTCTGGCAAACATGAGCCAACCTCTAGAATTTCTCTTGGGACATGTACTCTGAGGGCTGCTACTCCCTATTATAAAGACTGACCTATGTAACTGATCATTATGACCTTGACTTCTGCCTGAGTGAATGGGCACAGATTTTCTTGTGATCGGGCGTTGCAAGTCATTCCTGTTAAGTTACCAATTCAAGACCCAGTAAAGCAAATGGGAGATTTCTTAGCATTTGGTCCTTCCTTTGTCCTCTGAGTATGCAAGAAAAATCAACGTTGTATATGGTGTGTGTGCATGTTCCCTTAAGAGGTAAAGCCTCAATGGTTTCCATTGTGCTGTTCCAGAGGCATTGTATTTCAGATTATTTGCTTAACCTTCCGATGTTTTGGATTTCCCAGTTCAAGAGTAGATGAAAATCTATTTATTGGATACAAAAGAAAGCTAATTGTATGAATAATTGTTAGCCTGACATGCCTTTGTTTGTTCTGTAGCAGTAATTAATTATAATGAGAAAATATTCTATTAGCTGATTCTCTGCGAGCTTAGCCCAGTGCCCCATGTAGCAAGTTTGAACAAGTTTTAGTGAATGGCCCAGCACCACAGGGTACATAGCTACATAACATCCAAGACTGACCTCAGGACATCTACTCTTGTTGTCAGCTGGGGTTTGGAGTGTCTCTGAGATATTTTTGGTCTCTGGGAATCCGTAATGGACAATTTAACCCAACCTGCAAATCTTTGTGAGCTGAATGCCCTCTTGCCCAGGGTAAGTGGTATGCTTAGTGCCTGCTAGTGTACATGCGCACACACTCTCTCTCGTCTCTCCTCTGCCCCACTCCCACCTTGCAGTTCCAAGCACTTAGGTACCTTTGATCTTTCCCATTCTATCAGGGCTTTGTATGAAATGAGTGTGCTTCATAAAGCATCAGAGTGAATAGAAGAAAATCAATAAGCAATCTGTGTGATAATTAATTAGGGTGCCAGAATGAATTACTATTTCTTCCCCTCCTGGTTTGGGTCAGAGTTGCATTTGATTTGGGAAGATGTCCATTTTTCAATTATAGCTTGTTTAGTGGTTTTGTTGATATATACCAGAATGAAAGACTGGCACATAGGCAGGTTTGTATAACATGATTTCCTATCATGGGAAGTTGACAATGTCAGGCTCAGTGCCCTGAAGAAGTCTTTGCCAAGGGAGCACGTTGTATCTGGTATGGCCCAGAAGAAAGATTATCTCTACCAATGTTCATACACGGCAATAACCCAAATAACATAGCCTACAGAGCTATATCACAGCTTTGTGTGTTTTGTGATTGGTTAGTTTTTCTTTGTTTTGCGTACACTGGATTATGGGGAGGCATGTAACTTATCGCTTCGCCAAGAGCTGTGCTGGGACTGTGACTGTCAAAAACACAACCCCCTATTTGGTTCCCCTCTGTCAAGTAGCAGGTACCTTCCTCTCTTGATCTCCAAAATAAATATTGAGGAAATTACCTTGCTGAGTGACATTTTAATTTTTCTGCTATTTGAATCATTCCACCAGCTTCCTCCTATTTTCAATGCACTCAATGTAGGTGTATATTCTTTTTGGCTGTGCATTGTCTTGTATTCTTACCTATGGTACATAACCAGTCACCTAGGGTGAAAGCTTAGCTACAGTGAAGTCAATGGGAATTCCCCCCTCATTTCAGTGGGCCAGGATTTCCCCTGGAAGTTGTATCCTATTCAGCCTACCATGTGGTTTAATTAATATTCATCCACAGTGATCGCAAAATACCTTTTAAAAAAATCAGCCCATGCTTACCTCAGCTTCCACCCCATGTAACATCATAATTCTCAGAAATCAATTCCATGCTTCATTTATCCTCTCTTGGGGAGGAAGCCTGGAGGCCATATTACAACTAGCTTTCCAGAGCTTTCCTCCTTCAAATCTGCATTTCCATTGAAGGAAAAGCACCTGAGACCCTATTATTAATCTTCTTGCATAAATACTTGTCCTGCTATCCCATCTCCTTTCGTTACTCATGCAAAAGACTTATTACACGGGCTAGCCTAGTGAACTCACTTCATAAGTACTCCAGGTAAGGAGAGGATGCCTGCTTAACTTTCTCAGTGAGTTGCAAGATCTTTCTTTCCCTCCAACAAACTGTCTGTCGTATCAAAAAAACTAAATTCGCAAAACATCTCTACCAGTTCTCTAACGATAATAAATAATCACTCTTTCTATGTCATAGTAAACAAGACAGAAGTACTGTACTACTTCCCACATAAGTATTTAATGAGGAGCACCTGTTGAGATAAAAAGACAACCTCTTTAGGATGACTGGGTGACAAACAAAAACTATTTTGCTGTCCTGAAGGCTTAAAGGAATATTAGGTACATCTTTGATGCTTTCATAAAAAAGAATTTTAATTGCAAAATGCCGTTCTTTTTATTCCTTTTTTCTCCACATATTTCAAAGATTTTTCAGCTGACTTTTTTGTTGTTGTTTTTAACTTTGGGGAAGGTGGAGTGTCTTTCACTTGATGTCTCTGATAACATATTTTCTAGTACCACTTCCATGGCACATCTAAGATGTGAGGTGGAATGTGCATGAGAGAGATCGATCTTTCATTCATGGAGTCAGCAAGCAAACCAGTTGTATTGAGTAAAGATTCTGAAAGCATCCTGAATGTAATCAATGTTGTATGATAACATCCATGTCAACAACAGAACATTTTTCATTTTAAAATTTATTTTCTATGAGACTGGTTCAAATCTAACTTTCCTCAGGAGTCCTGTTGTGTTTAGTAGATTTGTCCTATTTGAAAACGTGTTGCATTGATACATTTGTTATCCTTCAGAATGATTCTAACTGGGCTACCCCCACAACCAGAAAAGGACCCAAACATTTCATAACCTCAAAAGCAGGTATGGTTCAAGTTTGATTTGATTAGGATTGATGGCAGCAACTTCCTATTTAATCTGAACTGTTCTGTCCATCCCTCATTGACACTCCACATAAACTTTTTAAAACATACAGTGTCTCTTCAAACCAAGCTAAATTGCTGGACAATTTATAACAACCTGTTCTGCATTAGGTCAAAATTTGTGGAGGCTTTTGGGTGAATACATTCAATGATGTAAATGTAAGTTCATGTTGTAAATTCATGTGTGTACAGTTTCTCTGTGAATCCCTCAAATACTTAGATTACAATATAACTACAGTGGCTGTTTATAAAGCACCTTTCATGACAAGCAACTCATCCAACACACGTTAGGTTCAGCAGGTTTTCAAGTAAATTGCAGTTGGCAGAGGTTGGCTGGAAGGCACCGGGCTCAAATGAAAGCAACTTTATTTTAGAAACAAATCAAGAAATTGCCCACTATTCTCAAATGAAGAATAGAAAGCGAAAGACCAAGGGAAGGGTATAAAATGCAATATGTGGTATAAAATACCACTGCATACAGTCTTAAGCAATTAGAAATTAAACAAATCTAGGAAACGCTGTAGCTGTTCTAAACAATGGTGGACTAATTCTGGTGACAAGGTGGGTGAGATAATATCTTTTATTGGACCAAATCTGTTGGTGAGAGAGAGACGCTTTTGAGCTACACAGCTCTTTCTCAAATCTGAAGTCAACTGCCCATAATTCTG
Source organism: Dermochelys coriacea (assembly GCF_009764565.3). NCBI lineage: Eukaryota > Metazoa > Chordata > Testudines > Dermochelyidae > Dermochelys > Dermochelys coriacea. The sequence goes on from NC_050076.1 coordinate 91,988,926, forward strand.
CATTAACAAAGGGATTTGAATTCTAGAGTGTTATAAATGACCAGAATGACTTTGCACATATCAACAAGGCCTTGTAAATGAACTAGTGTCCTCAAAGTCTGATCAGTTTTAAAAGGAATAGCGTCCTCTCCAGGCATTATATTTCCAGCAATACACTAAAAATAGATATTGGGTAGTTCCTGTGGTTGAATAATAGAGATTTGGTTCTTCTACCTTCGAATTACCTGTGTTATCACAAACATTTTTGTTAATGAATTTGGAGTGACCAGAACTTGATGAATTTAGGTTGTGATCCAAAATTCTTTGGTTGAATTGGAATTCCATGAACTTGGGCCCTGACCCAAAATTAATTGAAATTAGTGGAAAGATTGATTTCAATAGGCTTTGGCTCAGAATCAAAGATGGTTAACTTCATAAAAAACCCCTAAAGAGGAGGTATTTTTTCCTCACTTGAGTAATTGACAAGTGTTGGTTGGGAATCTAGTATTTTGGCTGAGCTGATAGGCTCCAACTCACCGGAGTAGTGTAAAAACATTGTACATGGCCATCCAAATTCTCATGATAAGGACCTCAGGACTAGGGCTGTGTTCAATTTTTCAGGCAAAACATTTTTTTCATCAAAAAATACAGATTTAGTTTGACAAAAGCATTTTGTGGGACGTAAATGGCAGTAGAAGAAAATGAGGGGTTTTTTAATTGGGACTGGTGATGGTTTGGTGCTTTAGAAGCTCAGCAAGCTTTTGTCAGCAGAGACTGTAAACTGAATACAAAATAAGGGGGTTGGTGGCAGTGTATACAAACTTTAAATTAATCTCTAGAGAGAACTCAGGATGCTTGTTAGTCATATTTGACTATAAGGTCCCAGTTATGACAATTTCATAACGTTGAACCAACAGCTAAGAAATGTACAGTTTCTTTATGTAAAGAACTGTAAATTTAATTCCATATGTATATTTTAATAATCAGGCCAAGTCACTCTGATTATTGAGCTGAGACAGAAGTTTTCATAGACTAGAGTTTAGATTGTGGCTTCAATTAGCAATATTTCCACTCTACTTCTTAGATTCTTACTATTCCTAATGGAGATTGCACTAAATATCAGAGACTATTTTTATTCTAAAAACTCTTGAAAAGAAATTCAGTTTGAATGTGGAACAATAGACCATTGCCTTTAATAATTTGACGCTATCCTTTGGGAGCACACTGTTAGGATATTGAAAACTGTCTTAAGATCTCAAAGCTTCGTAACATCTCTAGTGGCTGGGGGGGGTATAAATATAAAGGGAAGGGTAACTACCTTTTTGTGTACAGTGCTATCAAGTCCCTCCTGGCCAGAGGCAAAATCCTTTCACCTGTAAAGGATTAAGAAGCTAAGGTAACCCCGCTGGCACCTGATCCAAAATGACCAATGAGGAGACAAGATACTTTCAAATCTGGAGGGGGGGAAAAGCTTTTGTCTGTCTTTGTGATACCTTTGCCGGGAACAGATGAAGGATGCAAGCCCTCCAACTCCTGTAAAGTTAGTAAGTAATCTAGCTAGAAAATGCGTTAGGTTTTCTTTGTTTTGGCTTGTAAATTCACTGTGCTGCAGGGAATGTATATTCTTGTTTTAGTGTCTTTTTGTAACTTAAGGTTTTACCTAGAGGGATTCTCTATTTTTTTGAATCTGGCTGCCTGTGAGATTATCTTTCATTCTAATCTTACAGAGTGTTTCTTTTATCTTTGTTTTGTTCTTCTAATAAAGTTCTGTTTTTTTAAAGACTCTGATTGGGTTTTTAGGGTCCTAAGAAACCCAAGCTGGTCTGTCCTCAACTTGTTTATTCTCAAGTCTCCCCAGGAAAGGGGATGTAAGGGCTTGCGGGGATAGCTGGGGGAAGAGGAACTCCAAGTGGTCCTTTCCCCTGGTTCTTTGTTAAAGCACTTGGTGGTGGCAGCATACCCTAGTCCAAGGGCAAAGATTTTGTGCCTTAGGGAAGTTTTTTTAACCTAAGCTGGTAGAAATAAGCTTAGGGGGTCTTTCATGCAGGTCCCCACATCTGTACCCCAGAGTTCAGAGTGGGGAAGGAACCTTGACAGGAGGTTATTTTAAATATTATATCTAGTTGTTGGAGAGGATTATTTTAAATATTACATCTTTACTTGCTCTTCTGTTGTCACTTTATTTTTAAAGTTAACTGAACATACTTAATAAAAGATGGAACCCGAAGCTCTGCTCTTGCGAAGGTTTATGCATGCGTTTAGCTTCATGCACTATGAGTACGTCCATTCATTTCAGTGGGACTGCTTACAGTGCATAAATTGAGCACGTGCATCAATCTCTGCAGGATCGAGGCCTAGGTCTGATCTTGCAATGTGATGTACACAGGAGGAACCCTGTTGCAGGATCAAGAATAACTGTTGTAAAATTCTGGAATTACTTGACATAAAACTCGTACACAATTAGAGACTGTCTAATGGTCTTGGGTATTGTAGCTTGCTTGGAAACAGTTCTGATAAGTGTTAAAGCTAGCACTGGAGGATATACATGCATCTGAGCTCTGAATTTATTGTATTGTTTTTTCTAGACAAATTATGGTAGCAATATTTTCTTTGCTGTAGGAGTTAGTGTAACAATATTTATTCTAATCATCGGCTGACCACTTCCTCAGATGACATAAATTGGTGGATAGCCTCCTATAGGCATGTCACATTGTACATGAAAAAGAAGCAATGTAAAAAGAAAATCTGTTTAAATTCTCCAGTGTGTGCTTGGTAGCATTGATGAATCTGAATCTTGCTTTGTGGTAGTCTAATATCCATGAGTCAAAAATGATAGGATAAGAAAGAGATGTCTGAAATAGTTATTCTGAACGCAAACATTTCTGCATGCACAGTAACACTGAATTTGTAGAACTCCTTCCATATTTTTTCGAGAATGCTATTGTGGGACAAGTTAGATTGGTCTGCAATTTGACTACAGGAATCTCTGTTTGCAGGAAAATCATTAATTTTGCTTAAACGGTCTCTATTACAAATGTCAGGAACTACCCAAATTTGCTTTGGGTTTTTTTTCTGGAAAAGATTGGTCAGGATGAGGCTATTTAAGGACTACGCACTTTTTTTCCTCATTTTAAAAAAAATGTACCTTCAAGTTTTATGGAACTATTTACGGATTGTCTAAAAATCATTTAAACGATGCATAGAAGCTATTTCGATGAACAACTATTTGAAGAAAATCTGTCATGTGTATTAGGGATATATAACTGTACGCGGGGGAATAGTCCCGCTATTGTGGGGAACTTTCCTGGCTTCTGCACTTCCCCGGTGAAGTGGGCTAGCAAAAGGATCTGAGTCCTTGCTCCCACTTCCTTTACCCAGTGGCCTCCCTGCCCTTGAAGACTCCCCTTCCACTCTCCTGCCTGGCAGAGTCCTCGTAACCCCAACAAGGCTGGGCCCAGGATTTGTGGGGGGCTCGACCCCCAACTCTGCTGTGGTCACCTAAGACAAGGGCTAGGGTGTCCCCACTCCGGGGTCCTCTCTCTGCACTGGGCACTTCTCTGACCCACTGACCATTGCATACAAGTTAAAGCAAATGCAAGTTATTTAATCAACAATTAATTTTTAAAAGAATAAGGAAAAATGGGAACGCTTAAAGGAAACACATCGAGCCGCTCTGTGGCAGGGAACATCACAAACAGTGTCTCTGGAATGTCAGGGCAGTTCACAGTCTGCTCCTTGTAAGTCCCAGGCCGCCTTCTCACGCCCTGGCTGTGCTGCAGAGATGCTGTGGGTTGAACACTTGCTCTGGTGGTGGCCACACACTCTCAGGCTCTAAGTGGTAGGACCCTTCTCCCCAGTGTTGCCCCCACCCTGTCGGGGTTATGATCCAAACCTGGCCCACAGAGTCTCTTGGCTGAGGCGTCTCCCTGTGCTGGGCCTGCTGCCCAGGGTCCCCCTCGGTCTCCCCAGCAGCTCACTGTACCCAGCTCCAGACTGCTCCAGCCCCAGCTCCACCACTCTGTCTCTGTGCTGCTGCTGCTCTGCCTCCAGCTCCCTGGGCTGTTCCTTTGGCCCCTCTGGCTCTGGTTGCTGCTGCTCTGCTCCCGGACAGGTCTGCTCTGCAGGCTGCTTCTGTGTCTCTGCTCCCAGCACTGACCTGCTTCCTGGGCTGCTTTTCTGGCCCCTCTGCCTCTGGTTGCTGCAGCTCTGCCCCCAGGGCAAGTCTGCTCTCTCTGGGCTGTGCCTCTGGTTTTGGGGCTGCAGCTCTGCTCCCAGGACAGGGTCTGCTCTCTCTGGGCTGCTTTTCTGGTCCCTCTGGATCTGGCACAGCTCTGCTCCCCGGCTCAGCTTGTGTCCCTGCTTTCTCCTTAGCTTGGCCCCAAGCTGTCTGACCCAGGTAAATCCAGCTCACACAGAGGAAGGGACCTCCCTGGCCTCCTGACTCCCTGATTAGCCTGCTCGCCCTGTCATTCAGGCTGACCTAGAGCATTGGCCTCTCCCCATTGTTCCTGGGGGCTGTCAGTCTCAGGGTCCTGGTTTCCCATAGACCCTTCCTCTTTTAGTACTGGGAGCTAGCCAACCAAAACACCCCCACTGAATGTTAGTGAGGGGGCAACAATCCCTAAATCTAAAAACTAAAAACTAAAATCTAAATGTAGACACACAGACTTGTCAAGATATCTATTTCATTTTAAAAAAATCTACATCCAGAACGGAACAGTTACAGAATGTGTGTAACAATAGGTAGAACAAGAGGAGTAACAACAGAGGATTCTACTCCCCTTGCTTCTATCTATTTTACGTGTATATACATAGCATTCATCCTTGGAGCAGCTACGCAATATAGGCACCTAAGTTTTAAAATGCTGGCCAAAGTGGGCATCTGAATCTATATTTATGTATGTAAAGAAGTGGCTGAGCCCCCACAGATCCCAATAAACTGTAACACAGCTGTACAAATAACTGATTCTTGAGCTTGCTGGAAGTTCCAAAATATAGTGTGGGTGAGAGGGTAGGAGTTTGTGGTAAACCCCAAAGCAACATTTTCCAGAATTTTTGATGAATGAAAAAAATTGTTTTGGGGGGAGGGGAAGAATTCATTTAGAGTTGATTTGGGGGGATTTTTAACCTTTTTAACAAAAATAAAAGGAAATGAGATTTGTAAACAAAGAACTAGATTCACAAAATGGAGACGGAAGAGGAGTTGGTAGTACTCCCCTTATCCTCTGTAACCCAGCGGTTCGGGCACTCACCTGGGATGTGGGAGACCCAGGCTGGAATTGAGGTCTCCCACATCCCAGATGAGTGCTCTAACAACTAGGTTACTGGCTATTCTGGGGTGGGTGTTTCTCAACCTCTCCTGTTGAAGCTGTTCCACTTTGTATAAATACTGACATAATCACTGGGCTGGAGTACAAGCGAGGGAGAATGTCTTTACAGCCCGGTGGTTAGGGCTCTTACCTTGGAGGGACACGTGGGTTCCAGTCCCTGCTCCTATGAATATTTAATTATATATGTGAAGTGGAACAGCTTCAACAGAAGAGATTGAGAGGCCCACTCCAGCCAATAAATTGGTGCTTAGGGCACTCACCTGGCATATGGGATACCTGGGTTCAAGTCTTTGCTTCATATCAGAGACTTGAACCTGGGTTGTCGTCACCGCCTCCTCTGTTTTCTAAATCTAGCCTGACATTTCTGCATTTGTTTTGCCCAAAACAATTTGCCATCCTCAATTGTTTCCAAACTGACGCAAACTCAAGAATGGTATCGGTTGAAAAAATGCAGATTCAAGTCAGCCAAAAAAAATGTTTTGGACATTTCCCCTCCTCCCCTTCCCTGCCCCCCAGCTCTAATTTATACTTACGCTGTTATTGTCATGATTCATGTTGATTGTAGTGCCCTTCCAGGACAAATTTGTTCAGGTCAAGACTTAGGGAGACCTTGTTTGACAGAGGTCTTCTCTGTGCACGGTAGTATAAATAACCTCATCTTTTATATCCTTTGCAACCAATCTCCTCCGTGCCGTGAGAGATACTGCACAAGAAAGTAAATAAATTCAAGTATTAAAGTGTCCAATTCAATAATCTAAGCAGTTATTTATAATATAGAGGGACAATTGCTTTCATATATTGCTTTCATTAATGGCCTTTATCAGGTTGAAACTTTCCAGTTTGGCTTTAAACATTCTTGAGGTGAAAACTTTGTTTAGCTCTGAGTCGGTACTAGGTAAGAAGATGAGCCCTAAATGCTTTCTACCCCCACTTTTTTCCTTTTAGATTGTGAACTTTTTAGATTGCCTATCTTCCAGTCAAAGTAAGAATTAGTTGTTGTTGACAAATGTACTTGTAGGAAAACTGTTTCATCTATGCTTTTGTGAAGTAATTGAGAAAAAATTTCAGAGAATTCTCGCTTTCAAGATTTCATTAGTCTCTGGAGAGTAATTGTGTACAGTGGTATCCTCTTGAAGCTGCATTTGCAATCATTTTAGGACTTGCAGCACAGTAAAGGTTTACTGTTATCATGTTTCATTAATGTGTGTTTGTAGTGCATCTTTCATATCAAAACATCGCTATGTAAAACCATCATGTGATAGAAACAGGTAGGTATTTTAAATAATACTTCAAGACAAATGTGAATGACAAATCCCTTTCTCTTTGGTTTATAAAACTTTGTTATATAAAATTGTTATATAAAATATATATATAAAACTGCTATTACTGTCATGTTTTGATATGCCAATTAGGGTGATATAGCAAAATGACTTTGATATTTAAATACTGATTTTCCACCAAATGCATCTGATGAAGTGAGCTGTAGCTCACGAAAGCTTATGCTCAAATAAATTTGCTAGTCTCTAAGGTGCCAAAAGTACCCCTTTCCTTTTTTGTAAATACTGAATATTAGCCATACAAATTTACAGCTTAGGGTATAGATATCATAGGTATTCATATCAATGTAACTTTGTGCCTGGGGAGAAAAGTGTTCCATTTTTTGTGATCTCATGATTTTTGCGTGGTATTGGGTTTTGCAGGTTGGGAATTTCAGTGGGACTTGGCCAGCTCCTTATGCTCTTATAAAAACAATTAGAATAGGGGAAAAAAATCTAAAAATCCCACTATCTCCCTCCTTTTGTCCCCAGCCCCCATTTAATTGCAATGTTATATGTCTGTACTGACAAAATGCTTAATAAAAAACCCAGACATGTGCCAAAGCCAAAATCTTAAATCCAAGCACCTTCAAATTTTGAGGCACATTTGGATTCAAATCCTCAAATATACAACTTCTGTGTTAGTTCCAAAATCAGTTCAGACGTGGTCAAAGTCTCAGGAAGTCTATTGTTCTCAAGTAATTTTGGCCCAAGAAGCCTATTTGGGCCAACAAACTTGAGATCTCAGCATAGTTGAACCTAAACTCTAACCCTCAAATCCAAAAGGCTAACTCTAGTCTGTTCAAGGTAGGATCATCACTCCTGTATCTACTAAAAAATTACTTTCAAAAATTAGGCACCAGATTATATAGCTGATGGGATGGAATTACTGGTGGTTCTGCTGCACATAACTAATTGTTTAGCTTTCACCATCACAGCAGAATTTTGTCTTTACATCAGAAGTTCACTCTAGTCTCATGTAAAAGTTCCACAAAAGTTCTCTGTGGAATGCAGAACAATTTATGCCTTGTCAAAAAGAATCAAGAGTGGGCATTTCTGAATTTCTTAGCTCTAACAATACCTAAAGACTTTTTGTCCAGATCTAGCTGAGATGGAGAGAATATTAAGATGCTGGCACACAGGCTTTATGAAGCTGGTGAGGCTACACTTCTAACTGGATACTATTGAGACTTAAGGAGTGATTTGTTGGGAAGCTTGTTGCACATCAGAATGTGAATGTTCATAATTCATATTCTACCTGCCCCTTGTCATATCCTTTCCTCCTTCTCCTTGTTTTTTCCCCCATGTTCAGCATTCTCATATAATACATATCTGCTTCTGGCTGCTCTCTTACTGGAACTGTGCTTGCTTTGGATTCAAATTGTATTACTTACAACATGCTATCTGGTCCATAATGGGTACTGGAGGCAAGGCATAAAGGGCTCTCATCTCTGGAGTTTGCTCCAGCCCAAGGCTGGAAAACATTTAGAGTAAGACGGAAGCTTGTCTAGCGTGATTGCAAGGACGCCTGGAGACATGTACCTCTTTGCCAGTCTGTGTAATGGACAGCATTTCCTGTACAGAAATCAAATTATGAACTATTAACCACCATGCAATTGTTAACTAGGATCGCAAATTAAGCGGTTCAACTGCACTTCACTGTTTTAGTCTAGTAGTTTGATAAACTAGCCTATTAAGTCTGACATTCTGACATTGTTAGATAAGTGAAAACTTTTTTTTACGGGAGCACATAATCAATTGTGATTTTTTTTACCCTTATCTTTTTGTTTACATTGAATTTGCCTTTATTAAAGATAAAGATTAAAGTTAAAATTTTAAAGAGAGCTAAGCGATTTAGCCACACAACTCTAATTGAAATTAGTTACAAAGTGAGCTTTGGAAACATCAGCTTAAGTTCCTTGGACAAGATGTGCGCTACGCTGTGTCCAATATTGTGGTTCTGTTATGCTCTGCCTTTTTAGGACTCGATTTTGTGCTCTCTAAAGACAGTGGCAAAATGGTCATTGATTTGACTGGTGTGGAATCAGGACCTATGGCCCCTCTGGAAGTTCATTTAAACTACAGCTAGTAGTGAGGAGCTGGTCAAAAAATTTTCAACAATTTTTTGATCAGAAAATGGGTTGTTTTCAATAACAATATTTTCAAGAGGTAAATGTTGTTTTTATTGAAATTTTTAATTTTTCAATTAAACTTATAATTGAAAAATTTCAAATTTTGTTAAAACTTTTTTGTCTAGAAATTGTGGGGGAAATCACAATTTTGCTTATTTTAAAATCTCTCCTCCCTTTCCTGTGTATGTGTATAAAAAAGTAAAAGGGGTGGACCCTCCTTCCTCCTAATCTCAAGTGTTGAAAAAATGTTAAATAAGAGTGGGATTTTTCTACCCATTAATTAAACAAATGTTGTCATGAAGACTTCTGGGGAAAAATTTAAAAAAATCTCTATTTTTTTCATTCTCTCCCTGACACCTGTGACAGTGTTTCAGTCTATTTTATCGTCTGCAGTCACTTAAATTTCACCCTCATGTTCCATGCCTCCAAGTCTTAACTTGTTCATCACTGATGAACATGATGCAGATGTGGACTCGTGTGTACTGAATTTATAGTAAAATTGTGTAATTCTGCATGTGACACTCCGTACCTCAAAGCTGCGCCCTGGAACCCCCATATTCACCGCTTTCATATAATGATGATATGTTTTGTACAAAGTATGCCTTGTGAGGTATCATTTTAAACGTCTTGATCTGTTGAACATTAATATCCTGTTGGATTGTACATGAAGTTATGAAGTATTGCAATATTTGTTACTGAAATATGTTGTGAGGCTGGGAACACCCTCAACCAGCCTTTCAGGTACAACAAAGGAGTAGCCAGACAGCAGTTAATGGGTCATCAACACCAATCAAGGCAAGTATCCATTACCCCAGGAACTACAATGGAGACTTCTCAGAGAGAACACGTAGACAATGGAGACTGCCTGATCCTCATGTCTAAAGATCTTTCCAGCAAGCTAGAAGAAACTATAAAAGAGGGAAAGTGACATTATCATGTGGTCTCACAACTCAACACCTGGAAACACATCTGGAGGACAAAGACTGGGGGAGGTTGGTCCCAGGCCGGGAAAGAGTTCCAGCCTGTGTATTGAGGATCTGTGACCTGTTTGTGCCATCTATCAGGGTGAGACATTGCTTGATTCAAATCCTGTTTAGTCTGTAGAACTCAGACTGCAAATTTATTTTTGTTTCTTAAGTAACCAACTCTGATCTCTACGTCTGCTACTTATAATCACTTAAAATCTTTCTTTCTGTAGTTAATAAATCTGTTTTGTATTTGACCTAAAACCATATGTTTTGGTTGAAGTGCTTGGGAAATCTCAACTCAGTTTACAAAGGCTAGTGTGTGTCCTCTCCACATCAATGTAAGTTCATTACCCAGTCCACCCCTCCCTTGGCCAGGATTCTGACCAGTGCAAGATGGTACAGTTCTGGGTTACAAGACTGAGGAACTGGGGGGAATTGATTGGAGCCTCTCTACTGTTGGTTCATAAGTGGCTGGGCAAAGCATTCATGCAACTCAGTTGGGTGTGTGCCTGCCTGTGGATGTCTGTGTAAGTACTGTGCCTGCCAGAGGTTTGTGGCTTAACACAGCATCACAGAATGAAAAGGACACCCCAGGTTGGTGGGTCAGAGGGCTCAGTAATCCCACAGTCAAGGCTGCACCCCACGAACCCTGTCACAATGGGTTTTTAATGAATTAGACCAAGACACTATGTTGCTCTGAGGTAAAATTTAGAAGTATGTATTTTGTATCCATACTAGTAAAACCCACACAGTGATAAATGACCTTTCTGTGATTTGCAAACCTGAAAGACCAAATGACTCCTGCAAACCAACTGACCAAATTTTTTTTTATACAATTCTACAAAACATAACATCTTGGTGTTACTAGACTAGCATGGCTTTGTTCAAGGCTGTGCAATCAGAAAGTAACTCCAGGGACCTGACACAATTACTGCTGGAAAACAATGGAACTGGATGAACAAGGGTGTTTTGAAAAGGAACTCATACAAAATATAAAATCCCAGTTCTACACTTCTTTGAACATTAACAGCAATGGATGTTGCTTGTAATTGGAAAGAAAGCGTGATCTATTAATATACAAATAAAAATTATTAAATTGCAGTGAAATGTACATATTGACAATCAGTTAAAACAAAATGAAGCATGTAGCTGAATTTATGTGTAAATAAACTAAATGAATAAAATTCTACAGTCTATACTAACTCCATGTGCTATCTTAGTAATGCTATAATTAAGCCAAAGCATCATGTCAAACTGGCCTTTTCCATCTGTTCTGTGATCTGTTCAGGGACCAACTGAAAAAAAATTATGACAGCTGACCTCAAAAGAAGATGCATTATAACAGAGCTTTGGTTAGAATATTTCACCTTCGTGCATAAATGGATATGAATAGTTTTCCATTTAATTGGGTAAATCAGACGATTGGGTTTTCCATCAATCAGGCATATTTTAAAACCAGTATTTTGTTTCTTGAAATGCTCCTCGATATTAGAGAAGCAGTAAATTTGATGGTAGAATATTTTTATGAACCATTTTATTTCCAGCTATGTAAACTACGAAGATAATGGCCACAGTTTAAAATAGCAGCAGGCTATATTTTTCTTTCTTTTGACAGATCTCACCGAAATAAGCTTGTCAGCAGTAAAGTCTCAAATGTCTGGTATAAATAATTGACATGTAAGATGGAAGAAATTCAGCCTGTATTTATGATACTAATTGATTTAATTTATTTTGCATTCCTTGTGAATTTTTCACTGTCAGTCTTGCCATTATCCTGATGTTGTTTCCAATAACACTCAGAAAAGTCATTCTAAAGGCAGGGGGTCTTTGAGCACAGATGAGCAGGTGTAAAGCTTACTTTCCTTGAGACAATCAAATTGGCTAAAGGAAACCCCATGGAATGTTACCGCTGAAAAAAACCAGGGTTTGTCCATCTGTTTGTATCCATTACCTTGCGAAAGTCTGTTTAATGCTGGGTCCCACGAGTGTATTCATACAGTACAGGCATAATTTTTTTTTGTTACAACGTGGGTAATGTGAAAAACGTTAACACTTGGAATCAGTGTAATCTTTAGAAGGTCATTATCTTTGAAACAGAAGGATAACAGGCCCCCTTTGCCAATAAGGGTGATTGCTGCTGCAGTCAGTCTTTCGTACTGAGCTATTTTTAAACATGGAATTTCTGCACTTTTAGATTAGGAGAAAAATAGGTCTGTCTAGATCCAGAAAGAAGGAAGAGGCAGCTATGAAACCTAGAAAGTAATCTTGTTTTAAAATTGGAGGCAAACACCCCTGAGCTTTGGGATCATTCAAATCCATATCTGAACTTTGCATCTGGCAGTTCTGCTGGATCTTATGCTGGTGTAAATGAGGGGAGCGCCACTGAAGCCAGTTGCCCACTACAAATTAAATGGGCTGGATCCAAATACCTCAGAAGTTTGGAGTGGAATCGGAATTTAATGGCTGGGTCCTATTTCCTCTCACATATAAGATGGGAATGCCTGAGGTTCACTAATGTCTGCTTCCTGCAGTCATTGAAAATTTGATTCTATTAGAAATGCCTGATGTGATTCCTACCACACAGTCCCTGTGGGTCTAGAATAAGACAGGAAAAAGGTCTTAGCCAATATACCCAGAATAAATTTAGTTGCTGATTCCATTTGGTGAGTAGGATAAACTTCTAAAAATATGATCGTTAACCTTAGTTAATCATGTATTGCAATTCCCAGTAGGTGAATACTGCCTCTGTGGTGGTAAGAGAATCCCAGACATTAACTACCTGCTGAGGAAAAAGCCTCTTCATGTCTTTGGGCCTGATTCAGAAAAGTATTTTCGCATGTACCTAACTTCAGAACACCTTCTTAAGTACTTTGCAGAATCAGGGACTTTACCCTGAACTTGGTGTGTGTTCCATTTTTTCTGGTGTGTCCACATCTTTCCTTGTTGCTGTTTTAGTTCCCATTTGAGTATTTCCATTTTCATTCTGTAATAGGATCCCCCGTAGCTCCCACTTCTGCAAACTTTCTGCTTGCTTTCTTCAGGTTATTATAGTGAAGAGATTCTATTGCTTTTCATCAGCTTTTCTCTGGACTTTCTCCAGAATTTGTACATCTTTGACATCAACTACATACTGAATATAGAGTGGAGGGGAGGGTCTCATCATACCCTAAAACAATAGTATAACTTTCTATGTCTTGTGTACATAATGCATTTCTGCAGCCTAGAATTCCATTAGCTGTCTTTGTACTAATGATACTGCCACTAGTAGATACTGGTAGTGTCAGCATGTTTTATTGCTCTACAAATATAGCCATGCTTTAGGTTATTTGCAAACAAATTTGAAAACCCAGCACTGATCTTAGGCACTACGCTTGTGATCTCTCTCCATTGCAACCCACAGCCATTTTTGCTGACTCATTGCTTGTGACCACTTCACTGATTTGCTGTTTCGGGTGGGACTTTCAGAAGTACTCCATGTTGACGTATCCCACTGAAACCCAACGGGAGTTCTGCTAATGACTTTAATGGCAGCAGAGTTACGGCAGTGCTGAATGCTTTCAAAACCCCAACTTTTCATAGCTGTGTTCCATTCTGTACTCAGGCTAATCGACCTAAAAAGCAAATGTCCTATGTGTGATGCTTTCTCAAAGGCCTTGCTAAAGTCCAGGTCAGACCATAACACCATATGCATTGCCTTTGTTAATTTTTGCGCATCTGTGAAAATGTTTGTTGCTAAAACAAAACTCAGATGTTTTTGAAGGGAACAAATAGGCTTAGGAATGATTTGTGTGTGTTTGGCAAATCCACCCAACCTCCAGGTACATGTGCATGAAAGCATTTGCATATAAACAAAAGTGTTCTTAAACACACTGCTGCTTGAAAATTGAGCCTTGATGTCCCAATCAGTGTTCAGGCATTGGAAGTGTCTATGACTTGTAAATGCCTCCACGTGTGTAGAATCCTCTCAATGCACTTAATGGTTCTTCAGTGAACCATAATGCACAGAGGAAATTACTATTGTCCCTGTTTTATGGGGTGGGGAACACAGAGAGACTAAGTGGCTTGTCAGCAGTCACACAGGATGTCTGTGGCAGGGTGGGTGACTGTATTCAGATCTCCTGTGCCCTAGGCTAGTACCCTAAAACCTGACTATTCTTCCTCTTGAGATGAGTCTCCTCAGTTGTAGAAATCTGTGTGCCAAACTTACTTTGATCATATTGTTTGATACTGTTTAAAATAAACCAATGAACTTATCAGAATTTCCAGAAAAACTTATATTGCAAGTGGTGAATAGGAAATGGAAAAAACCCAGCATATCAGATAGTTCCCTTCCTAGATCACCTGAGCCACCTCATAATCAAGCCACCTCTTTTGACTGTTCCCTAGGATCCTCCAATTTCTTACCCTGGCTCATTATGGGTTAGTACATATACAGCATCCTAGACAGAGACTCCTCAAATGCTTGCATTAAAAAAAGTCATTGTTGGATTTAGATACTAGAGAAAATGCCGTCCCTTTCTAGGTCCTGTGTGCTGTTTCCCTGACAGCAATACAAACTCAGCTCTAATAGTAATAAAGCTGCTACAAAATAAGAGAACAAAACAAGAAAAGCAGCCACTACCAGAGTAGAGAGAGCTGGAGCTTTTCTGTAGGTTACAGTGGCGACTTCATTTCCTGGGGGACCTACTTGATCTAGGGCCAGAAAGAGAAAAGTGGTGTAAAGATCAAGAACAGTAAGTCCCAGAGTCATGCTGTGTGAGGGCAGGTGGAAAGCAGAAGTAGTAGTAGGAGAATACATCCTTTATCTCTCTTTCTAGTTGTCGATAACTGTGTAATAAATATTAACACCTAAGACCAAATTTCCTGCATTACACCAGTCTAAACTTGGAGTAACCCACTGAAGTCAGTGGAGTTATTCCAGAGTATATCCATGTAATGAGGGGAGAATTGGGCCCTATATTGTTACTTATTTGAGGTACAGTAACACTAGAGGGTCCCCACTGAGATCAGGCCCCATTGTGCTAGTTACTGTGGAGACAGGCCCTGTCCTGAATTGCTGACAGTCTAGACAAGGCGGGACGGGGAATGACTTGCCCAAGGCTACAGAGTAGGTCAGGGACTGAACTACACGTAGAATCCAGGTCTCATTCCCAGTCCAGAGCCCTGTGCCTCTCTCAAGCTGCTTGTTGTGATAATCCTGCTCTTGCTTGTCTGAATCCTGGATTTTTCATACCACTATCTTGAGGCATCCAGTTATGAAAAACTTCAGCTATTTGTGTAGATGTTCCTGAACAACCTGCTGCTCTGACTCCCACAGGGCTCAAGCTATCTGAGGAAAAGTGAGGCCCACTTATCAGTGCAGTGTTTGGACTTCGTGTCTCTTCCCCATCCTCTGATGCATTCGTTACACATCTGTCCTCACATATGACAAAAAGTGTCACATTCCTAGAGAGTATGACACTGTTGCCGCCTTTCTAAGTGTTACGTTTCCTTTCAGCGGCTCCTGCCCTTGCCAAAATGGAATGTTCAGCCAGCTCAGTGCAGCCACTTTCTGTATTTCCCAAGGCTTGCTCTCTGCTGATCATGAACAAGTACTGTGAGGTGAACTTTGGCAAACTATCCCGCTCTAAGCATCTTTCCTCCTCTTCCCCCATTCCCGCCAATGAGAGAGGGACAGTTGGCTTTGTGCTTGATTTCCAGAATAATGACAACTGCAGCACAGTTAGCTGTTCTCTCTCTCTCTCCTCTGCTCCTGCGATATTGCAGTGCAATGGAAACTATGGCCTGTGAATCCAATGTGCCTAGATAATCAGGAGACGGGTGTAAGAGCTGGGATTTTCAAAGGGGCCAAAGAGTTGGGCCTAAGGGAATTGGGTGCCTTTCTGAAACTTCCAGCCAATGTTTCTAAAGTACTGCATGTGGGGATATCACAAGTGTTTGTACAGCTCCTAACACAATGGGGACCTGGTCCATGACTAGGGCTCTCAGTTGCTACGTTAACACAAATAATGCGTAGTAATCACTTGACTACCGTTCACTTCCATGGCACTAGTCTGGTTAAAACCCTACATGTAACTGTGGAAGTGCAGAGGAAAGGGGAGTGGTAGGAAGCTCAGATCCCCCTTTCTGGAGTACACAGAAACATCCAACCATAGAAGATCACCAGAGATTAATCTTGGGACCTTCTGCCCTAACCTGGCCTTTTCCTCACTCTCAGGGAACAAGCTTGGTCCAATGGAACGTGGCTAGGTTCATCTTGGGAAAAGTTCAGATTTCAAGCTGACGTTCTTGGGAGTGTTCAGATGTGAGGTTTTGGGATCTGGTCTTCAGTGGCATCTGAGCGGTTGGCTTTGCTGTTGTGGTAGTCTGGGCAGTCCACTTCCCCATCTGATCTCCAGAAGCCCTCTGATGGCCCCACTTCTCTGTCACTTCAAAATGGGCAAGGCCCTCTAAAGCTTTCCACCCTTATCCTAGGTGAAATCCTAAATTTGAACACTTTGCATAGCCTCAAGATTTTCAGTTCTTGCATCAGAACCTTTCAATCTAGGTCTCTTAGAGCTTTACAAAGGGTGCACTAGTAACCACACTTGACAGACAGGGAAAGTGCAGCATGAAGAGAGTCAGGGCTTAGCTGCAGTTAAACAGGTCCATGGCAGAGTCAGAAATAGAGCTGGGGTCTCTTGACTCTTAGTTCCTTACTTTTGGTACTAAAGCATGGCGCCTTCCTCCCCCTTTTCAAGAGCTAGAGTGTAGGCCTTGATTAACAAGGCCGTGTTAATGTCTGGTGCCTTGCTACCTATTAAAGAGGCTTGATGCCAAGGTGAGCAAGAAAGCTGTCAAGTTGTTCTGTGAAGATGACACCCACTGCTGGAAGGAGGAGGGAGGAAAAGGGACCAGTTTTCCAGCTATAAAAATATGCCTATTATATGCTCTGATATTTCCAATGTTCATACATTTTTAGACCCTTCTTTAAATGACGGAGAACATGAAAGGCATTTGATACTTTTCATTGTGTGTTTTTGAGGATAAAGATAATTTGCTGCTGTATGTAATTACTTTGGGAACCTCGGAGCCACAGTATCTTACAGCAGCTAGCATAATCTATTATCCTAATGCAATTTCCCATGACCACACTTGGAAGAACCATAATGCGCCTCACATGGAAACTCTACTGACACCGTTGTCAGTAATGCGCTGCATCTTTTGAGTAACTAACTTTTCATGTGATGTGGAGTCAGAGATGCATAACTAAAATGACCTTCGGAGATGTCTTCTGTGGAAAGCTGTGAGTTTTGACTGATCAGAGGCAGGTCACAAAGGGACAATATTCAGTATTTCACTGCATTGTTTCTACAAGATGTTTTACTCTACCAGTTACATAGTAAATATACTAATGTCTAGCTTCAGATGAATCTTTAGTGACCATGTAGCTTATCATTCGACGTCTGTTAATTACCAGTACTGGAGCTTGACCTTTTGGGGAGCAATGAATTTCCATTGAAAACCATAGATGAAGTATTAAGTGAGAGCAGGAAGATGACCTGCTAGAAAGCCTTAGTTAAACTTTCAAACAAGCCTGAATTGGTGGACCTTCAGGATTATAGTATCAGGCTCATCTCTTTTCTCAGATGTTTGCCTGATAGGAGGGGTTTTTAATGCTATCGTTATCTTTTAAATGTTGATCAGAGCACCTGGAGAGAGCATCATGGCGGTTGTTAGAAAGTTAGCAAATACCCCCACCTCCAAGCCATCCTCTGCTTCTCTGAGCAGAGGGGAACTTGTGTAACAGACACTAAAAGAGTATGGATTTTCCCTTTGGTATATCCATGTAAGAGTCTGTTAAAACTGACAGCTGTAGGAGAGAGACTTCTGACACAGAAGAAGCTCATACTTATAGCCCAGTAGGACCTGGGTTCAAACCCTACTGATTCTCATATGGGGTTCATTACACCTGTGCTTGTGGATCATTGCTGGAAAGTGCTGCTTATACAAAATACTCCACTGGTCCCCTGCAGTCTCTTTGTCATTTCTAGATTCCCTGGGGTGGATTTGAGGCAAGTCTCTGACAGAATATTCACTCCCTAATCTTTGCGCTCATGGGCTGGTTGTTGGTCCTGTTGTTACTTTTTAGATTATTGAGTCTTTTCTGGTGGGTGAAAGAGGGGGCTCCAGACTGCTATGTTCCAACACATGTAACGTGGTGTGTGTAGGTCCCCCCCAAATCTCACCACTGCTGGCAGAACCCTTTACAACCAACCCATGGGGGAGGAGGCAGAGAGCTTTGCCCTCTCAGAGAGCTGAGCAGACAATTTCTCAGGAATTAATCAGATAGTTGCTCTTGGTTTAGGATGTTTGCCAGGCTCCCTTAATGCTATTGCGGAAGTTAAAAGCGGAAAAGGAAAAATTTCACAGACTAGGAATAATGGTTGACCCTTTTCTTGCTATCGACATAATGCTAGTGACTCCATGGCTTTTAGGAAAGGTTCCTTCAGCTTGGCTCCCAGCAATGTTTAACATCTACCCTGTGCTTTAGCTGAGCCCAAGAAAACGAAAGTCAATTAAGTTTTAATGGGAGTTATGACCCATTTCAAGTGTTCATTTCCCACAAAATGTCACTGCAAGTATCTTGTGGTAACGTACGTGAGCAGCTCTGCAGCAACAGCTCTTTCAATCCCCACTCTGGTTCCGCCTGTTTCACTGTATCAAGTTGAAACATCATGTCCTCCCCTCCAAGGCCCTGGTCAACTCTGCCCCACCTTGCTTGCCCGCTTCCTGTAGCTTACCAGCTACACCAGCCTAGTTCACCCACTAGTCAGTTTCATTACCACCTCTGCCATGACACTGTTAAGAAATCAACCAGTTAATGATGGCTAGGCCAGCGGGCAGGTGGGAATAGTTTGCTCCTATCATGAACACTATTATAAACAGAGAAAGTATGTTTCATTATATCCCTATCTCCGTATACGTTTTGGTATAATTCATCTGCTTGGATTGTAAACTGTTCAGGGCTGAGTGCATTTTGTTATACCTTATGTGTTTGTACTCTGCACAATCGGGACCCCAATTCTCATCAAGTCTTCTGAGCATGATAGTGATATCAATATTAAATCAATAATAAAGATGACAAAACAAGTGGCTCCCAGCGCTCAATTTGCAAATGAAAAATAGACCTGATGAGAGATCAGCCATTTCTTGAGCGATAGCAAGTGATTTTTTTTCTATGCCCCCTGGCCCACCCCCCATTCCCAAAGTACAAGTACAATGCTCTGAGTGGGCCATGATAGCACAGAAATGCAGGAGCAGGTGAAGAGTGTGTAGTCAAGTAGGCAAGAAGAGTATTTAGTCCTGCATCTGTATGGCCAAGTTATAACAGCCAAGACAAATGACTACTTGTACTTCCTGAAGAGGATCGTGAGACCAGTTGTGATGCTGCTTATTAGTTCCTGCCCCAAAAATGAAATACATTTTTAAAGCAGCTATTTGTGAAAGCTAAAGATTTGGCTCCTAGACCTCAGAGCCATGATCGATGAGAAGATTTGGAAGCTCACGCGTAAATGAAATGTGGCCAGATGTGGAATTATTGATAACCCTTGCCCTGAACTATAAACTTTTGCTTCTATGGCATCCCTGAACAATTATCAGAGGTAGCAGGAAGCTTCACAGCTCTGCAAAATGCAGCTACAATAGTTGGCTGGCTGTATCTATCTGTATGAAAAAGTTAGGATAGTTATTTTCTGATTGAAAGGAAAGGGTCTGGCTAATAAAATAAGAACACATCATTGTTTGTACAATGGCTTTGGTACAAAACCTTTATGGCTACAATGCTCGTGACATGCAGAAATAATATCAATTAAACCCCACACAAATAAAATAAAGGAAATACATTGAAGTCTGAGTTTGAATGAACTTTTTATAAGCTTTGGGGGATCAAAAAGGCTAAAAATATGGTGTAAAGTCAGTGACACAATAAACCAAATGAGTCAGTGTTTCTGAAACATGCTGGGTTGGCAGTTCTGGAGGTCTTGGTGCTGTCTCTATTCAGACAATTGGTACAAGCTGCAGTGAAAGTGCCATGCCATCCTGCTAGTGAGTATCAGTCTTGATCAGGTGAATAATGAATCACGTACGGATGAGAGGATGGTTATCGACATGACTAGTTGGTTGCTGGCCTCTATGTTAAAATGGAAAGGTTAAAAAAACCAGGGTGCAATTTAGTGCCAATATTGATGGTGATGATGTGGACACCTGTCCACTAGGAAATGGATTTAAATCACCAACTCACATCGGTTCCCCATGCAGCCCTCGTGTGACTGCTGGACCTCAACAGCTTCAGCCAGACTTGACCACAGATCAGGAGGTGAAAGGCTCAGCGTTTCCATACTGGTCTTTTTGGTTACGTAGCCTCCTAAATTAGGGACTGACTGAAAAGAAAGGTAGGCTTCAAAAAAGTCAGGAGCGACAGTTTTCATAGAAAAGGTAATGCGTTCAAGTGTAATCTGAAACCGTTTCTTTATCCACTTATAGAAAGGAATAGTTGTGTCAGCTGTTCTCTCTCTATCTGATAAGCATGCAGTGAGGAGGCTCCTATCTAGAACCCGGAAGAAGCAATGTGTTAACTTTTGATAGTGGGAGGGACACGTATTTTGAACCTATTCAAAAAAGAAATAAAAATATAAACTGTGGCAGAACTCGAGAGGGGGTCGGGGGGTGGGGCGTGACCCAATGTGCCTTACCACACATCGCTTCTGGAACCAGGGATAATGAAGAGATCAGCTGTAAGTTCTTTTATATTGTCAAAGGCAGAGTCTTCTTCAAAGCAGAGGGAGGCCGAAACCAGAACTTCCAATCTGAACCCCTTCAAATCTGGTTCATGAGAGTAGGGATTTTGGATAAGCATCTAAATTCATCCCTATGCTACTTTTTCCCATTTTCGATCCAAAACAGTGAGGCCTCCTTGCATGAATTTTCAGCTCAAAATTGTGCACGTCTTGTGAACCCAGCACTCGAAATTTCAGCATCATCCTACATGAACAACAAACATAATCTAAAAATTGTGTAGGTCTTTACCTGAGCACTGTCTCTTTGGTCCATTTGTGCTTTAAACGTAGGGACTTTTGTTGCTAATTACAAACAGGATCTGCCTAGGTGGGTTTGAGAGTTTGACTTGAACATTATTAGTTCGCACTCCATTTATAGCTTGAAAACAGGAGCAAAAATGGGCAGAGAGGAAAGATGGAGAGGGAAATCCAGGGTGGAAAATGTAGCATATTATAGCAGTGTGAAAACAAATACAGAGAGAGACTGAGAGAAAAACGGTGGGGGAGTAGAGGGAAGGGAAATTCGGATGGAAAAAATACATTCAGGTTATAGACATTGAATACAGGGTTCCCAGGAGGGACAGTCAAGCTTTTCTGGAATTCTTCTGTCCCTAACACACAACACAGGCTTCCATTACGTTCAGTCAAAAGCACTTTTTTTCTGCCAGCTTTCAAAGAGCTTTGAGTTTAAACTAGAAAGGGAAATTATTTCAAATTAGGTTTTATTAACCCACAGCCTGAGAGGAAGGATGGTCTTGTGGTTGCAGCCCTGGACAGGATCTACATTCAATTCCTGGCTCTGTCACCGGGGCCGGCTTCAGGCACCAGTGTTTCCAATTTAGAAAGGGGTGGCAGTGTTTCCGCGGCGGCTGCAATTCGGCGGCAGTCCCTCTGTCCCGCTGGCTGCGGCTGCAATTCAGCGGCAGCTTCTCCCTTTTGCTGTCCGCAGCAGCAATTTTTTTTTCACGGCTTGGGGCAGCAAAAACTGTAGAGCCGGCCCCATCTGTCACAGACTTCTTGCATGACCTGGAGCAAGTGGCTTAGACCCTCTTTCAGAACAGCTGTTCAGCACATGTGGAGGATGTGCCTCAGTGCTCTTCTGGATAAGGCTGTCTTCCTGAACTGGAACCTCCAGACCTGGTTCTCTACCCATGACACGGGGCTAATAAAAATATCTTTTGCCCTTTTTCTGGGTTTTCTATTTAGATTGTAAACTCTTGGGGGGCAGAAGACTATCATGCATGTTGTGTTTGGGCAGTGCCTAGCACAATGGAGCACCGATTTTGGTTGGGACCTGTAGGCGTTATTGTAATGCCAATAAATACCAATAATAATTGTAAACTGTTAACGTAAGGTTCATGTAAAGTCCGCCTGACCTTGCTGATGGTGGAGTGTCATTTCCCTTCTTCCTCATCCCTGTAGAATATAAAGTGGTTGCACATTGGATAAGATTGATAAGAAAGTATCAGAGGGGTAGCCGTGTTAGTCTGTATTCACTGTTAGTCTTTAAAGTGCCACTGGACTTCTCGTTATTTTTATTGATAAGAAAAGAACAGTTGATTTTCTCTCATTATAACTGTGAGATTTCTTTGAATATCCTGAATTCCCCAATATTTCCTCTGTTTACCACCAGCATGTTACAGAGCACCTGTAGTGATAGCTAGCATTACGCGTAAGATGAATAATTGACACTTTAATTTTACTTTTACATGTGTTTAAAATGTATACTATAAAGAGGTATGGAAACGTGGACTATTTCCTGGGTGTGTGTAGATGTATAGTAGCCCCAAGTTTTTTTTATTCTAACTTACTAGCATTCTAGCCATTTTTAATAAACCAACATCATATCAGAACATAAGAATGGCCATACTGGGTCAGACAAAGGTCCATCTAGCCCAGTATCCTGTCTTCCAACAGTGGCCAATGCCAGGTGCCCCAGAGGGACTGACAGAACAGGCAATCATCAAGTGATCCATCCCCTGTCGCCCATTCCCAGCTTCTGGCAAACAGAGGCTAGGGACACCAGCCCTGCCCATCCTGCCCAGCCATTGATGGACCTATCCTCCAGGAACGTATCTAGTTCTATATCAAATAGATTTCTGACCAGAGAGCATATTCTGTGTCGTTTACTCAGTTCACAGCGCAGGTGTGCTCTGCTTCTGTTATAAATGACAACGAATTGGGACAGTGACAGTAATATAAAAGCAATTTCCAAAGTAGTCATAGGGCCAAATATTAAGGGTTGTGAGGGGATTGTCATGGTTCATTGTTAGGTGGCATGAAAGGGCCAAATGGGAGGATGTAGAATGTCGTAATAGCATAGTTGTTTTGCGAGTGTCGATGTTAACAAAACATAGTTGACAAAGACCAGACTAGACCATTTTTTTAACAAAAGAAAATTACAGTGCATCTGTAATGGCTGTGGAATTTCATTAGCATGTTAATTCTGGCAATGAATGGTACATGTATTTTTTTTTCCTTCCAAATGGTTCTGTTAAGATAGTCTTCACCATCTGGGCAGGTAAGCCCTGAAAAAGATTGGAATTGGCATAGTTATAAGAGATTCTCTTAGAATTAAGCACAGGAAGAGTTTCCTTTTAAAATTCCAGCATGAGTCTTTAAAAGCACAATGCCAGTTCTAGTCTGAATATGAACTTCTGTTGAAACACATAATGGACTTGGCAAACTCTGAAGCAAAAGTAATACTTGAATGAGTCAGCCCATCATTTAGGCGAGTGCCCATGCACACACACAATCTCCTCTCCCAACCCCCGGAAGAAATTACTTTTCTCTTGTAAAGCTTTCCATTAGGAAAACAAAAAATATTCTTAGTTGTAAACTTCCTAAAACAAGAACTACAATTCCTCTATAGACAGCACATTATAGGCTGCATGACTTCCCCCGTGATGATTAAAGCGGAGCAAATACACGTCCAGAAGCTCACCTGGGAAAGTCAAGCTAAGCTTAAAACTCAGTTTGCCAGTTTTACTGATTTGCAAACTAGAATGGACACAATAAAGCTCAGTGGGGAAAAACAACAGTGAAAAATATTGTTCAGGGCTCACAAATGTTGCATCCAACCACACATGAAATAATCAAGAGTTACAGAACCTGTTCTGATAACCTTTCTTCAGAAAATGGTGGGCATTTTGTATGAATAAATCTAAATGAACGCTAATGAAAGGTACCGGTAATATCAGTGACCCCTTTTGTGCTAAGACTGCCCATTGTTGTAAATTGTGTGATATAGACACCTGTTCATCAGGAAATACACTTGAGAAGACCAACTCAATTGATGTCCTCTGTGAAATGGTAACACTGGATCACTACTGATTTGAACTGGTGACATAGAGGTGAAATTCTCCATCCCCTGTTTCCATTCTCCTTAGCTATCATAGCTTCTTAATGAACATTTTGTCATTAATGTGTTACATTATACATTTGTCTCACTTGCTAAACCTTCATCTTCACAATTAAAAGTGCTATTTGGAAGCCTTGATCCTCCCCACTCCAAACACATTTTATTTGTTCTTTCACTTTCAATGTCTCAGGCACTTTTAGAACATCTATGAATGCTCTTTTAGACCTTTTCCACTTTCTCCTCATTCTTCAGCATAAATTCACATAGGCGGTGTCCCTATCTTGGGGGATAGCGCTCTGGACTCGGAAAATCTGGTTTCTAGTTCTGACTCTGCTATTGACCTGATAGGTGAGCGCCAGCAATTAACATCACTGCCTGGTGCCTCAGTTTCCCCATCTGTAAAATAGGGATAATTATACTGACCCAAAACACTTTGAGATCTATTGATGAAAAGTTCAATGCAAAAGAGAGGTGGTATTATTATTACTACTTCTTACTTACAGTGTTTCAATGGCCCCCAATGCTCTAGTATCTGAGCACCTCACAATCTTTCCTGTAACTATCCTTACAACTCCCCTGTGAAGTAGGGCAGTGCTATTATCCCCATTTTACAGATGGGGAACTGAGGCTCAAAGAGACTAAGTGACTTGCCCAAGGTTGCCCAGTAAGTCTGCAATGGATCAGGGAAATGAACTCGATCACACAGTTCCCGGGCTAGCACCTTAACCAATGGACTGTCCATCCATTCTACTACTACTTATGCTGTGAAGTGGCCCCCGCAGAGTTAACTTTCAAGATGCATCATGGAGACATTGCTAGCAACTCCACAGTTAAGTCTGAGTTACCACCATGACTCATATCTCCGTTTCACCCTTTAATGATTGAATTTACTCTTCATATTTGGCACACCAGCTCTTCAGAGGACAATTGAGTTTTTATGTGACTGTTTTTATTGAAATACTTGCTAATACTTTCCTTGCAGAGGAAAAATTGAAAATTTGAGTTGAGATTCTGGCTTGCGTGGGGGGAAAACACAATTTAATCTCATCCTTTTCCCATTCCCTAGCAGACACTTGACCATGGCAGAAGAGGCAAGTTTGGCTTGCTTGGTTTGAGAGGGACGAGACGGATGATAAAGCTGTTGTAGGTTAATGCCAAGTTCAAGAGCAGAGCTGTGTGTTCATGGGAACTTGTCCAGCATCAGTGTTAGGTTTGACTCTTGCTGTGACTGTAAGTGCTTTCATATGCGCCAAATTCACCAATTGAGAAAATGCAAATGTAATTAAATGCCTAAGGAATGTGTAGTTAAATCATCACACATATGTACATAAATTGTGCTGATCCATTACTCCATTACTGTGAGGCATATCCTTCTTTATTATTATAAATGAATCTCTAATGCAGCTCATGCCAACTCTAAATGAATGCCATTCTTTTTCATTAGGTAGCTCTTTAAAATCGATAATGTTTAAGGAAAAGCTTTGGCCGTTACTAATTTAAATCTCATTAACTTTTGACTTGATTTTCTGAGGTTCAATTTGAACAACAATTTTTCATTTAGATATGAAGCAACAGGTGACGTAATTTCACTTAAAAACCCAGGGTAGGCAGGAATAATGTTGGGCTAGTAGTCGTTTAGAGAGCATAAAGTGTGGACTGTTTGTGTGAGGTTTATGCTTGTAATCTCCCTAGCATGCAGCATCCATAAGTCAGTGGAACATCTATCCCCTAGCAGTCCAGGCTGCAAAATCTCCTTTTACTGCAAAACACTTCTGATTTGTGTTTGAGAGAGAGAGAGGACTGATGGATCCACATAGTAGATCCACCAGCCCTTCACCCCTGCCCTCCTTCCAAGCCTTGCCCCCTACAGTTTGGTCTTTCAGTTGCAGTCGGACCCTGCTGAGATATGTCCCATAGTTCATAGAGGTTGCATACTCTCTGTGCGGTACCAGGAATCTTATCCACACCTGTGCAGCAGAAGCAAAGTTGTACAGGGTATGTCTGCAGAATACGTTTTTCCTCTTTGAAGAATGCCTCGCTCAGAAGAGGCAGTACTAATAGCAACCCATGTCTTTAATAAAAAGAAAAGGAGTACTTGTGGCACCTTAGAGACTAACAAATTTATTTGAGCATAGCTTTCGTGAGCTACAGCTCACTTCATCGGATGCATTTGGTGGAAAATATATTTGGTGGGGGAGATTTATATACACACACAGAGAACATGAAACAATGAGTTTTATCATATACACTGTAAGGAGAGTGATCACTTAAGATGAGCGATCACCAGCAGCAGGGGGCGGAAAGGAGGAAAACCTTTCATGCTGACAAGCAAGGTAGGCTATTTCCAGCAGTTAACAAGAACATCTGAGGAACAGTGGGGGGTGGGGTGGGGGAAGAAATAACATTTATTTATTCTTTTACATAGAGACCGTCCAGTTTGACCAATGTACATGGCAGAGGGGCATTGCTGGCACATGATGGCATATATCACATTGGTAGATGCGCAGGTGAACGAGCCTCTGATAGTGTGGCTGATGTGATTAGGCCCTATGATGGTGTCCCCTGAATAGATATGTGGACAGAGTTGGCAATGGGCTTTGTTGCAAGGATAGATTCCTGGGTTAGTGGTACTGTTGTGTGGTGTGTGGTTGCTGGTGAGTATTTGCTTCAGGTTGGGGGGCCTGTCTGTAAGCAAGGACTGGCCTGTCTCCCAAGATCTGTGAGAGTGATGGGTCGTCCTTCAGGATAGGTTGTAGATCCTTGATGATGCGTTGGAGAGGTTTTAGTTGGGGGCTGAAGGTGATGGCTAGTGGCGTTCTGTTATTTGCTTTGTTGGGCCTGTCCTGTAGTAGGTGACTTCTGTGTACTCTTCTGGCTCTGTCAATCTGTTTCTTCACTTCAGCAGGTGGGTATTGTAGTTGTAGGAATGCATGATAGAGATCTTGTAGGAGTTTGTCTCTGTCTGAGGGGTTGGAGCAAATGCGGTTATATCGTAGAGCTTGGCTGTAGACAATGGATCGTGTGGTATGATCTGGATGAAAGCTAGAGGCATGTAGGTAGGAATAGCGGTCAGTAGGTTTCCGATATAGGGTGGTGTTTATGTGACTATCGCTTATTAGCACCGTAGTGTCCAGGAAGTGGATCTCTGGTGTGACTGGTCCAGGCTGAGGTTGATGGTGGGATGGAAATTGTTGAAATCATGGTGGAATTCCTCAAGGGCTTCTTTTCCATGGGTCCAGATGATGAAGATGTTATCAATGTAGCGCAAGTAGAGTAGGGGCATTAGGAGACGAGAGCTGAGGAAGCGTTGTTCTAAGTCAGCCATAAAAATGTTGGCATACCGTGGGGCCATGTGGGTACCCATCGCAGTGCCATTGATTTGAAGGTATACATTGTCCCCAAATGTGAAATAGTTATGGGTCAGGACAGAGTCACAAAGTTCAGCCACCAGGTTAGCCGTGACATTATTGGGGATACTATTCCTGACGGCTTGTAGTCCATCTTTGTGTGGAATGTTGGTGTAGAGGGCTTCTACATCCATAGTGGCTAGGATGGTGTTTTTAGGAAGATCACCAATGGATTGTAGTTTCCTCAGGAAGTCAGTGGTGTCTCGAAGATAGCTGGGAGTGCTGGTAACGTATGGCCTGAGGAGGGAGTCTACATAGCCAGACAATCCTGCTGTCAGGGTGCCAATGCCTAAGATGATGGGGCGTCCAGGATTTCCAGGTTTATGGATCTTGGGTAGCAGATAGAATACCCCAGGTCGGGGTTCTAGGGGTGTGTCTGTGTGGATTTGTTCTTGTGCTTTTTCAGGGAGTTTCTTGAGCAAATGCTGTAGTTTCTTTTGGTAACTCTCAGTGGGATCAGAGGGTAATGGCTTGTAGAAAGTGGTGTTGGAGAGCTGCCTAGTAGCCTCTTGTTCATACTCCGACCTATTCATGATGACGACAGCACCTCCTTTGTCAGCCTTTTTGATTATGATGTCAGAGTTGTTTCTGAGGCTGTGGATGGCATTGTGTTCTGCACGGATGACGTTATGGGGCAAGTGATGCTGCTTTTCCCCAATTTCATCCCGTGCACGTCAGCGGAAGCACTCTATGTAGAAGTCCAGTCTGCTGTTTCGACCTTCAGGACGAGTCCACCCAGAATCCTTCTTTTTATAGCGTTAGTAGGAAGGTCTCTGTGGGTTAATATGTTGGTCAAAGGTGTGTTGGAAATATTCCTTGAGTTGGAGACGTTGAAAATAGGATTCTAGGTCACCACAGAACTGTATCATGTTTGTGGGGGTGGAGGGGAAAAAGGAGAGGCCCTGAGATAGAACAGATTCTTCTGCTGGGTTAAGAGTATAGTTGGATAGATTAACAATATTGCTGGGTGGGTTACGGGAACCACTGTTGTGCCCTCTTGTGGCATGTAGTAGTTTAGATAGCTTAGTGTCCTTTTTCTTTTGTAGAGAAGCAAAGTGTGTGTTGTAAATGGGTTGTCTAGTTTTTGTAAAGTCCAGCCACAAGGAATATATGCCATCATGTGCCAGCAATGCCCCTCTGCCATGTACATTGGTCAAACTGGACAGTCTCTACGTAAAAGAATAAATGGACGCAAATCAGACGTCAAGAATTATAACATTCAAAAACCAGTCGGAGAACACTTCAATCTCTCCAGTCACTCGATTACAGACCTGAGGGTGACTATCCTTCAACAAAAAAACTTTAAAAACAGACTCCAAGGAGAGACTGCTGAATTGGAATTAATTTGCAAGCTGGATACAATTAATTTAGGCTTGAATAGAGACTGGGAATGGATGAGTCATTACACAAAGTAAAACTATTTCCCCATGTTATTTCTCCCCCCACCCCACCCCCCACTGTTCCTCAGATGTTCTTGTTAACTGCTGGAAATAGCCTACCTTGCTTGTCACCATGAAAGGTTTTCCTCCTTTCCGCCCCCCTGCTGCTGGTGATGGCTCATCTTAAGTGATCACTCTCCTTACAGTGTATATGATAAAACTCATTGTTTCATGTTCTCTGTGTGTGTACATAAATCTCCCCACTGTATTTTCCACCAAATGCATCCGATGAAGTGAGCTGTAGTTCACGAAAGCTATGCTCAAATAAATTTGTTAGTCTCTAAGGTGCCACAAGTACTCCTTTTCTTTTTGCGAATACAGACTAACACGGCTGCTACTCTGAAACCATGTCTTTAATAAAGCTTTTTGCTATCTTAAGCTTGTAGCTCATCACAAATGAGGTTATATTTTCCGACATTCATTACCTAGGGCGCACTGATTCATCCCAGAGAAAGAGAAACTTCAGCTCTCATCGCTTTTTATGACATATTTTTGAATATTTGGTTTTAAACTATGGCAAAAAAATATATTATAAAGGGTTATGCTGCCTTAGGCAGGCTGTCATGGAGACTGAAAATTTAGCACAGCTTTTCAAAATACTGGTTGGCTGGAAGAGTAGTTCTGGCACCCTATTATTTCCCTTGCATAAAAATTAACACATCACAACCACTCGTTACTTTCAATTATGTGGAATCAAATGCTTCTTAAGAGAGATTATAAAATGAGGTTTGCAGAGGCTTAGAAGAATTCTTAAAATTGACAGCTTGACACAACATGATTTCAGATTATGTGAAATCTGACATAAGTATGTGTATGCTGTTTGCAACAATTTCTTTTCAAAGTCATCATGTTGGAAATATTTACAATAAAGGAGTAATAATGTCTTTAATATGCAAATCATTTTAATTGCATTTATTACACTGTCAAACCTAAAATGAAATATCATTTCTTTCACAAGTGACATGAAAAATTAAAGAAAATGATTGCTTTCATGTCACTTGTATTTCAATAAAAAAAAATCAAGTGTTTTCTCCATCCGTGAAGAAGTTCTTCTCCATCTCAGCAATTTTCCTTCAAAAGAGTCTGGCTGACATTTATAATTTTTTAATTTTCTAATTTATATCCCTGTTTACATCTCTCTTTCTCTCCCAGTTCCCAAAGTTATACCATTGATGTGCTTCCCAATGTAGTAGGGCCTGACTCTGCAAGTTGCAGAACACGATCAACTCCTGCAGACCTCAGTGGGAGTTGAAGACTATCAACACTTCATAGGAAGCATGCAGCACCTTTTAGGACTGGACCTGTTGTCTATAGATGAGACAGCTGATCCTGCTGCCATTGAATTCACTAGGAGTTGTGCCATTAACCTTAATGGAAGCAGAATTAAGGCCTGATTTTGTAGCACAGAACCATGTGTATTTTCCAATTTGTTATATTCCTTTCTGAGACTTTTCAGTGTCCTTTCTCTTAAAGAGCCACAAGCTCGAGGCTCGGAATGACTTATCTAACCTACCCATGGTAATAGCCATCCTCCTCTTTTCCCCCAAATACATGGCCTCAATCAGTATTTTCCACTTCCTTTTATTCAGTTGAGAACCAGGAAGTGGAATTTATTAGAAACTGAGTGAGTCTCCTCTCGGTGTCCAAGTTACGTGTGGCTAGTCAGTACAAATGGTGAAAAGCAAATTAGATTATTAAAACTGACAGAATTTTTACAATCTCCTGGATTATCAGGAATACAGGTAAATAGTTTTTAAAGTTTTATTTTCAGCGTCTTTTTAATTTGAGCAATGATGCCTCAAATAGCAAGGGCAGGTCTAGACTAGGGCCGGGATCGATGATCTGAGATCGATCCACGGGCAGTTGATTTAGCGGGTCTAGTAAAGACTCACCAAATCGACTGAAGATCACTCTCCAGTCAACAGGAGATTTTCTCCTGTCAACCCCCCAGTGGTGCAGACATCAATCTAATGTATGTCGACTCCAGCTACATTATTCACGTAGCTGGAGTTGCACGGTATAGATCAATTTACTGTGGTAGTGTAGACATAGCCCAACTCGGTGACTGATGATGCGAGTGCAGAATGAAGCCCCAGATAATGGGTTGGGATGTATAATGAATGAAACCTTAAAAACCATGTACGTGTGTGGATATAAAGAGTCCCATGGTACTTTTCACAAGCACTGGGTTTGGCCTGGTGTCCTAAATTTAAATGCCCCCTCCTCTTCCCTTTCCTCTGCTGTGCAGTGTGCTGACATCCTTACCCCCCAGAAGTGGCTCTATGCTTTGTAAAGTGCTTTGGTATCCTGTGGGATGAAAGGAGCTATATAAATAAAATACAATTGCTGCTGTTTGTTTTATATTGCTGTGAGCGAGAAACAAATTGTATTATTAAGTGTAGTTAGTCACTTTTGCTTTACTAATAAATGATACACTCCAGCTGCCAGTCTTGTCATGCGGCTCATTAAGTTACACAAGCATGTGAAAGATGCCATACATATTTAATAACTACTGCCATTGTTGAAGGAGGGCAGAAGATGCCAGGAGCATGATTATGATAGTGCACATGCCTTTGGAAAGAACGAACCCTAACTAGGTAAACAATCAGATACATGTACTAAAGGATGCTACAGGAAATATACTGGGCATTGAACAGTTATACAGGCCAATATGCAAATATTTATTGCATGGTGGCTCTAATTAAAAGATAACAAAGACCAACAGTTGTTAGTCTATAGTAATTGTCCAAACGAGTACAGATAGTTTTGTTTTTTCATATACATAAAGCATCTATGTACTTAAGTTGAAAGGCTTTTAATTTAGATGAAGGAAAACAGCAAGAAGGAACATAAGTAGCCACGAGAGAGAGCACTGTGAATGTTTGGCTATGTCTGCACAGCATGCTAGAAGTGTGATTCCCTTGCTTACGTACATGTCCTCGAGCTAGCTCGTATGGGCTAGTGTGAGCATAACTAGCAGGGTAGCCGCAGGAGCATGGGTCGCGGCAGCTGAATACATACCCACCAGTTTCAGGTAGGTTTGTACTCAGCATGCTTAATCTGTGCCTCCCACTACCGCTACCCCGGCTACACTGCTAGTTACACTCACGCTCATGGAGCTAGCGCAAGTATGTGTATATGAGCAGGGGACTTTCACTCCTAGCTCACAGGGTAGACACAGCCTTAATGTGTCCTTTTGTAACAAACTGCTGCAATCTTGAGAACAAAATGGCTACCATCTGCGCACGGGTAGAATTCTTAGACATTTAAAGGTGCAGTACACAACAAAGTACATTACACCTATTGCAAGTTTGAGAGCTGATACTGTAGTATTTACTACAGACAAATCATAATGTTACAACATATATCATACTTTAAGGAAAAATATATTATATGCCGAAAACGTACTTACCATATCTTGTAAATGGAAAAGCTACATTGGATACAGAACATAAAATGACGCTGTAAGTTGGCAGATACAGCTTTAATGTAGGCCTGTATTATGAAATGTTTCATGACAATATAGAAACATCATTTTCCAGAGTTATTTTCCTTCATCTTTCCTACCATACATTTTAATAATATAATGTCTTACAATTGGAATAATTTAATGTTTGTGTAATTTGTACAGAAACTTGTATATTTGTTAAATTTGTAACTCTGTCTTATTCTGAAGCCACTTGTGTGTTTAGAACACATTATTGGCATTTACTTTTTGATCAAATAATCCTCTAACAATTCCGTTCCCTATTGTCCAATAAAGGCTAATATTGCTTTGATTTGTAAGTGTTCAGCCTCAGGAAATGAAATTGTACATGTTCTGTCGCTGTGAAAGGGAATTTCAGATTTAAATTCTACTGCATATGTAAGCTAATGGATTAAAATGAGAGAGAAAATTACAACTTAAGTTGGATCTTGGGTCATCACCTTTTCAAGCAAAGGTCTACCTGTCATGCAAGTGGAAATGCTAATTGGCTGACTGCCACTGAAATTATCTCTGCTGGATGATGGAAGGAATGGCATGAGCAACAGCAAAATTGTAAGCGTGATTAAAGTTTCAAAGTCAAATGCTTGGTGACAAAAAAAGGACTGGAGCTAGTTGAATTACTCATTGCAAATAAATTTGTTAGTCTCTAAGGTGCCACAAGTACTCCTTTTCTTCATTGCAAATAAATTCAGATGAATATAACCTCTGGGATTTTTTCCTGTTCATGAACAGATCCTAATTTCAACTCATGTATTTGTTTTCCCCAAGTATTCACCAAATAGTTTGTGAATGTACAGGATGAAAATTGTTGATCCAAAGTGTTGACTCTACCTACTGTATTCACTATTTATGATATGGGATAGTTGCCTAGGTCACATCGTATTGTTTCCACACCTTGGTTGGATGACTGAAATCTTTAAAGCAGGAGAATAAGGAATAATGGTAATAAGCAACATATATGACATAATGAATAGTGAATACCCTTGATCCCATGCAGATATGCGTTGTCATCTGAAGAATTAACCATTTCCCAAGCATTCCTCTGAACAGCAATCCATATATATGAATGTTTACAAATAACTCGTAAAGGACCTGAACGTGGTTGGACTGAACAGTAATATGGGATTAGAACAAATGCTCATGAACAGGTGTCCTACTGCATAGCTGCCTAAAATCTTCTACCCTATCCACAAACTCCATGTTGCTGGTCCACAAGGCTTAAGTGGTGCAGAATGCTCACAAGCCCTCTACAAAGGGATGGGATAAACAGCATGAGCTGTTCCGACAGTCATGGATCCCCAAGGCACAGGTTGCTCCCTCCAACTCATCCCTGTTTCCTCCCAGATCAGAACAGAAGTGGCATAAAAGCCATGATAGTGGATTTATGCCACTGAAGGTTTCCCCTAGGCAGGTAATGGAGTTACACCAAATGTGAATTTGGTCCCATATATTCAACAGGGAATATGCCTGCCTACCCTAATCCAGTTTCCAGAGGAACATGCTCTACCCCAAATGATCATTCAACTCAAACTATCCATACTCTCCAAAGACAAATGGAAAATAAACTGATTAGTTCCATAAAGACCCATCCCTCTGCCCAAGGGGACAAGAAAATTAATAGATTCATAGATTCATAGATACTAAGGTCAGAAGGGACCACTCTGATCATCTAGTCCGACCTCCTGCACAGCGCAGGCCACAGAATGTCACCCACCACTCCTAATAGTAATAGTTTCACTCTCCTCTCATTTAAAATTCTTATTATTATCCACTCCCCGGGACTGTATTGTTTCCTGCTGAGAATAGTAGGCAGTGTATCTGGAGTTCCTAATTGTGTGATTACTTGAGACTGCCGCAACCTGATCTGGGACCTAAGTTTCCATTTGCTTCAGTAATGTTATTCAAAGGGACTCTAATGGAAAGAGGCTCATCAATTATTGAAATGAATTCAGCTTTGTTTCTAAAGTTTGTATAATGCCAACAAATTGAAATGGGACAAATGAACCCCTCCTTCCTGGGTTCATGTGACTGGCTGGAGAATATCAAACTATTGCAGAGAATCTGCATGAAGAGACCTCCTACAGTCAGCAACACTTACAAAAATAACAGTCTACAACTCCAGTTATAAGAGCACATTTCCCTGGTATTGATCCTTGCCTGGAGTTTTCAGTGAACATTTCTATTCATAACTACACTTGAATATTTTCCCGCTGCTTTTTTTTATTTTCTCAGGGTTTTTTTGTTTTGTTTTTATGGTTTATCTGTTCCTTATAATTGCTCTGATCACCCTTTCTTTTACTCTGGAAGAAGTAACAAGAAATAGTCTCAACAAGAAATAGTAGCATCTCTCTTTAGTTTGGCCAGTGATATTAGTGTGCACAAAAGTGGCAAAGAGATGGTTGGGCAGACTGAGTGATAGGAGGAACACTTTGGGGTAAATTACCCAGGGTGATTCTACTGACTTCTTCAGGGCTGATCTTTGTCCTTTTAGTTTCACATAGAGCTAGTCAAAAAGGGTAAATATTAGTGAAAAAGTTTGGTATCACTTTTATTTTTGCAGGTTTAAAAAACAGGACAATTTTTCCTTTATTCATTTTTGTGACTGCTTTTTATCAAATTTTTCAGATTTGAAAATGTTTGGATTCAATTTTTTCCCATTTTTTCCTCCCCAACTCTTTATTTTCTTAATCAGTTTTGCCATTGAAAAGGTGTTTATGGGCAAGAAGGAAAGCAGGAGTGGGAAGGAAAAAATCATTTTCATGTTTTTTAAAGGAAAATTCAAAAGTGATTTTTTTCACAAAAATGTTAGTTCTCTAGCAGAAGCCTCAAGGCTGCAGTACCTGCCCTATAATTTTTCTGCCTGTGGCCTTGCTGGGGAGGAAGGAAAATCCACTGGAGAGTCTATTATTGGCCTGTGATTCAGGAAACCCAGGTTTAATTCTAGACTCAGCCATAGACTTTCTTTGCAACCTTGGGCAAGTCACTTAATCTTCCCTGTGCCTCAATTTTATAAAATGGGGTTAGTATTTCCCTGCCTCTTAGGGGTGCAGGGAGGATAAAATCCATTAATAGTTGTGAAGCACTTAGATACATTAATGATAATGTCTATGCAATTATGTAGCTTGGAGGATTTTTTTACCCCCTCACATGCCGGTAGCCCATTTTCAATAGGACTATTCATTTTTATTAGACTATTATAAAAATCTATAGAGAGATTCTTAGGACCTTGCCATGGTCTGGATTGGCTTGGCCCAATTTCAGATCGGACATGATGGTGCTCCCTCATGGATTCCTTTGCAGGACTGTGTCACTAGTGATCATTTTACATTCTGAAGGCTGTCTTTAGAATGAAGATGGCTAACCGCTTCTTCAAAGTGAAAGCTTAAATTAGGATAGGTGGCGTCTCAGGCAGGCATCTCATAAACATTCTAAGATACCTGATGACCCTCACGTAGTCCCTGGGTGTTAGAATTCAATGTCTAAAATAAAAAGT
Source organism: Dermochelys coriacea (assembly GCF_009764565.3). Taxonomy (NCBI): domain Eukaryota; kingdom Metazoa; phylum Chordata; order Testudines; family Dermochelyidae; genus Dermochelys; species Dermochelys coriacea. The sequence continues at coordinate 92,024,655 of NC_050076.1, forward strand.
TTTGTACTCCAACTCAGTTAAAGAAACGAGTGATTGAAGATTTGGGAAATAAACCAGCTTGAAGTTTTATAGTAAGTCATTTCTGGATAAGGACTAGAGCTGGGTGAATAATGCAAATATATTTCATCAAATATTCATTCAAATTGTTATTGAAGTCCCTTCAGCCATGTTAGCCCTGCTTTGGTGTATGCTTTCCATGAACATTTGAGATCTAGTTTGTTTGTGGAAAGCAAATTCAGTATTCTCACTGGAAGTTTTTGTGGTTCATCCCGTCAAGATAGGGATGTTCCATGAGCGGAAAAAGATGCTAAATTGATAGGATCATTTTTTCATTGTGAAGAATTCACTCTATTAGTTATGTGTGAACAAAGCCTGGGCAATACATTTATTTTTTTAAAATAGTTCTAGGTCTCATAGCTCCAACAAAGCATGTCTGATTATTGTGATACCTTCCAAAATCAAATCAAATCCTTCTTTGGGTAAACAGTACAGAAAGGAAATCACCGGTGGAAAGAAGTTGTTTTAGAAAATTACAGAGGGGACTCAAAACTGGGCTTTGAATAGACTCTGTGCTCCGGAGTCATATAAAGTATTCAAAAACATAAGGAAATGAAACATAGTCCCTTATTTCTAGGTGACCTATTTGTGTAGTTTGTTTTTTCAATGTGCCTTTTACATTATCCCGTTTTGTTCAATATCTTCATAAATGATCTGGAGGATGGTGTGGATTGCACTCTCAGCAAATTTGCGGATGATACTAAACTGGGAGGAGTGGTAGATACGCTGGAGGGGAGGGATAGGATACAGAAGGACCTAGACAATTGGAGGATTGGGCCAAAAGAAATCTAATGAGGTTCAATAAGGATAAGTGCAGGGTCCTGCACTTAGGATGGAAGAATCCAATGCACCGCTACAGACTAGGGACCGAATGGCTCGGCAGCAGTTCTGCGGAAAAGGACCTAGGGGTGACAGTGGACGAGAAGCTGGATATGAGTCAGCAGTGTGCCCTTGTTGCCAAGAAGGCCAATGGCATTTTGGGATGTATAAGTAGGGGCATAGCGAGCAGATCGAGGGACGTGATCGTTCCCCTCTATTCGACACTGGTGAGGCCTCATCTGGAGTACTGTGTCCAGTTTTGGGCCCCACACTACAGGAAGGATGTGGATAAATTGGAAAGAGTACAACGAAGGGCAACGAAAATGATTAGGGGTCTAGAGCACATGACTTATGAGGAGAGGCTGAGGGAGCTGGGATTGTTTAGTCCTGCAGAAGAGAAGAATGAGGGGGGATTTGATAGCTGCTTTCAACTACCTGAAAGGGGGTTTCAAAGAGGATGGCTCTAGACTGTTCTCAATGGTAGCAGATGACAGAACGAGGAGTAATGGTCTCAAGTTGCAATGGGGGAGGTTTAGATTGGATATTAGGAAAAACTTTTTCACTAAGAGGGTGGTGAAACACTGGAATGCGTTACCTAGGGAGGTGGTAGAATCTCCTTCCTTAGAGGTTTTTAAGGTCAGGCTTGACAAAGCCCTGGCTGGGATGATTTAACTGGGACTTGGTCCTGCTTTGAGCAGGGGGTTGGACTAGATGACCTTCTGGGGTCCCTTCCAACCCTGATATTCTATGATTCTATGATTATTTGATAACGTTGTGTCAGCCATACAGAGGCAAGCCATTAAATTAAATATTTTAAAATAACCAACTATACAGTATACAAGCTCTACCCGTCTCCTGTTTGTTTTAATATGCATTCTTAAAAACTTACCCAAATTGGAAACTGATTACAAGATCTAAACCATCCCATCTGTTAATTAGGATGCAGATCTGCATTTTAAACTGCTGCTTTAGGCTCTTTTTTTTTTATTCATTGCTAAGGATACAAATCAGCTCAAAGCCAACAGCACAGCATCAGAAGGAGAGTTGAGTTCAGGTCGATCTGTCTCCAGAACATCCGAGTTAGAAGAGGAAGAAAAGATTGTTATGAGAACAGCAGAGATTCCCTTTCCACAACACAATGTATTTCTGAACTCCCTGTCTCAGGCACACTTTACCTGCCAGCTCCATTTGCTTTACTCCCCATCAGCAAGTATTCTTGAAAATCCCTGTGATAAAATGCCATGGGAAAAGCTGGCATTGGAGCCATCAGTTTGCCAAGCAGATCTGACAAGTGCTATTGTAGGAAATGTCCTTGTCCAGTAATGTCTACTGACGCTACTTCTATATTTTATTTTTCAAAAGGAATTTCCAAGTTCCGATTTCATGAATATGCCCAACTCCCAGAAGCTGAGAATTCACTGATGCTCCAAAGCTGGACTCTGATTTTCAGATTGGTCACGTGTGTCTAATATGTGCCGACTTTAGCATGTTGCATAAAAGACTAGATGGCTTCTAACCCTGCGTGATGGCATAGGTGGGGACAGAGTAGGCACAGCAAGGAGGCTGCCCCCTCTTTTGGACCCATAGCGTCGCGTCTTGGAATTTTGAGGGTTCAGCACAAGGGCGGGTTGAAAAAATTCCCTCAACTTTTTAACCAACATGGAACTTGGTTTTCAGTTATGCGAATTTTGCAGGAAGTGTTTGATTTCTCTGAAAAAATAATGGAGTTTTGTTGGAAATTACAAACACTTTCATTGAATTGGAATTTCCCTGAAAGGAAAATTTGCTGTATTTTCTTTTGTTCCCCGATGCCCTGGATTCAACACCTTTGAAAAATCAGATCCTATATATTTTTCTCCCTCAGATCTCTTTCCTTTTATGATAGATAATCCCACATCTCTAGCAACTCCTCACTCCATAAATATAAAGACCACTTCATACAGCAATTACTAGCCTTAAACAATCATATTAAGTAGCCCCCATAAAATTGTGTTTGAGCTTTAAGTAAGGATGGTCACTATTGGGCAACTTATTTTGACTGATTCCTTCTGTGGCCACTTAAAGCATTCCATGACTTTCTTCTTTTCCTTATGTGCTTAAATGCTATAATCTAAAAGACTAGCATGTTGATGTATTTAGCATCTATTTCTCTCTCCTGTTACTAGTGTAAAGGCTTCTCCAAACAATGAGCCAGCTTCTCTTTCTACTTATGCTAGTGTATGTAAAAAGAAAAGGAGTACTTGTGGCACCTTAGAGACTAACAAATTTATTAGAGCATAAGCTTTCGTGAGCTAGTGTATGTGTATCTACAAGCACAGAACAATTTTTTCAAACATATTAATTATTTCAATTTTATCTGACAAATTTAAAATATTTCTTTTTTCTAGACTGAACATTAATATTTGAAATGTGAGCAGTTTTGTACTGTTATGGTTTGTTAACTGGTCAAAAACTAGAATAAAACTTCTGCAAAATCTTTCATGTAAATTTTGGCCCTTTTTGCTGAAATTTGAAGTTTTAGATGAAAAAAATTTTCAACCCACCTCTCTGGACAGTTGTGTCCATTTCTGTGCCCTGATTGACTGACAGTGCAATCTCACTCAATGTGAACACTTGCATGAGTGAAATTAAAGTGCGGTCTTTCTGAACAGCTCAGCGTTGAATTTTGCAGTATTTGCCACCATTTGAAATTAACAAACCAGTTGTACCAGTAAACTCAGTTGCTCAGTTATGATGGACAAGCACACGCAAATGGGGGTTGAGTACGGGTGAACTCCAAGCTTTTGGGAGTAAGGACGTTCTTGGTTTTCTGTTTGTACAGCACCTAGAACAAGGGGGGGGTTCTGGTCCAGGACTCCTAGACTATCATACTACTACTAATAAATAATAACTGTTATTCAATTTTAATTCAAAGAGGTTGTTAAAGAAAAACTTTTGAGTAATTTATCCAACCTAATCCATAGCAAAGGTTTTTTTTTAATTTTTTTTCCTAAGAATGTAGAAGGTGGATCTCTAAAAATGCCTTAATCTTTTATGGATATATTTTTTCATTTATTTTATTTGTGTACCTTTCAGTTGAAATGCAATTTCAGATGAGAATATAGTCAGAATTAAAGCCAATGTTTATTTGAAATAAAAATAGCGTGAAACTGTAGCTCCTTAACTCATGTCTGACCAATGCTGCATAGAAAAAGAAACATCACCGATTTCTATCGCTCGCCTACTGTTTCCTCCTCTTTTACTCACTGCTTGAGAGGTCTGGCCTGGCACCTCTCATGCTGGTAAGGCAATACTCTTGAATGCTCTAAATGCACCTGTGAAGCCTTTTGTTATCACTCTTTCCCTTTTCCCCTTAGCTCTTGACCCAGCTACTTGTAATTTCACTGATCATAGCTGGATTGCGTTATTCAACAAGAGGCTTGAAGATGGATTGTTCTCAAGCTGCACAACCCGAAGCCCAAGTTCCTCAGGCACAAAATACTTTCTTCTTAAATAGCATCTTCTAAAATCCTGGGACTAGTCAGCTCGCTTCTCTGTTTTCCCTCCGCCTTCTGTCTATTTAGATTGTAACTCTTTGAGGCAGGGATAACATCTCTCTATGTATTGATTCAGCCCTGTAACAGAGTGGCACCCACCTCTCATGAGCGCATCCTAGTTCAGATATGTGTCTGCACCTCTTTCAGTCTGCGATGACCCCTTCTGGCAGCTTCTAGTGCAGGGAACAGCAATGTTTGGCCCGTGGCCACCAGAGAATCTGCTGTGGGCCAGGCCGGTTTCTTACCTGCAGGGTCCACAGGTTTCAGCCGATCACAGTCCTACTGGCCATGATTCACCATCCCAGGCCAATGGAGCTGTGGGAAGGGCGGCCAGCACATCCCTTGGCCCGGCCCGCTTCCCGCAGCCCCCATTGGCCTGGGACGGCGACCACGGCCAGTGGGAGCTGCGATCGGCCAACCTGCGAATGCTGCAGATAAACAAACCGGCCTGGCCCGCCAGCAGCTTTTCTTGGTGGGGTGCATGCCAAAGGTTGCCGATCCCATTCTAGTGACTCAGCTCTTCTGGCCAAGTCACATACAGTCGTATGGAACAACTCAAACAGACCCCTTCCAGGGTATTAGTCCAAAAAAGTCTTAAGTGCTCCTGGCCCTGATAGGGGGCCGTGCCCCCAGGGGTTCTCCCTGGAGATTCTTCACCCGCTTTGATCTGTTCTGGCTCAGCTCTCCAGCAGGGCCTCTTAACAGTCAGATCTCCTTCAATTGTAGGCCACTTCCCCAGTGGCTTATTGGAGGAGAGCGGCCCGGACCCACCCACTAGTCCAGGTCCCAGCCCATGGCCTAAGAAAAGCAGCCACATGCTGCCAAGTCCCTTTAACTAAACTACTTTCAGCTCCCTGGGTCACTTCCCCAAAGCCCCTCACCTTCACATAGGCTTCGCCTTTACTGTAGGCATACCGCAAGTCTCAGCAGCCAGCCGGATCTCCCCTTGCTCCCCTGATCCACTCCAGCGACTGCTCTATCCTTCGTTCTGTGGTTCCCTTCAGCCAGCCAGGAGCACCATTGCACTCCTCTGGCTCCAGCAAGGAAACTGTCTGTCTCTCTCTCTTTCCACCTCTTTGACATTGGCCTGCAACCTATAATTGGCTGATCCCTGCAGCTTTTCCCTGATTGGCTGCCTCCTGCGCAGTCTACCTAGGCCTCTTGGAGGACTTAGCTTCTTTCTGGGATGGGGTGTGGTAGGATCCTGAGGCCTCCAGCACCCCATCACAAGCCCCAAGCAAAAGGGTTCCCATTCTTGGCTGGGGGCTTCAGACACCAGTTATAATACAACTAGTAAATAAAAATATTACTTTTATTTCAGAAGAATGTTGTTCTTACCTAATAATTATAGTCAAATATGTAATGTTTTCTTCTGTACTGCATTATTGGGTGAGCAATAATAAATTTAGTAAATTAGCTAGTTCATTCTTTTTTATTTATTTTTAGTTTACTTGAATTTAAAATTAGATTTCAGATAACTAGGTAAACAAACATGTATAAGAATTCCATGGTATAAATTGTTCTGTATGACAGGACCTTACAAAAATGATTACAGGCAGATTCACAATGCAAAAATTATTTATATGACAGGAAGCAGAAATACAAATTACTCAGACTATGTACATGCTCTTCTGTAATTGCTCATAAATTATTACGGTTCATGTAAAATGCACCCAGATTCCCTAGACCACTAGGTATATTTATAATAACAATCATGTTAAATCACTAGCAAATGGAAGAAATGCAATACACCTTGTAGGATGCTAACACAGAAATACTGGAAATTGTTGGCAGCAAAGTTAATTTGTAATTCACTGTATATATTTAAAGTCTTCCCTTTCACTTCACTATTGAAGGCATTATCTAGTTCTTCATTATGGGGATAACATTAGGCTATATTGATTGCATCTCCAATCTCCAATGGTCTGTAAACAATTTCACTAGAGAAGCAACTAGAGCTGGGATCTTCAGAGGACTCTAAGCGGTTCAGGTATCAAATACCATTGAAAGCCAATGAGAATTAGATGGCAAACTCCGTTAGGACTCTCTTGAAAATCTCAGCATGCATGAATTAGGGATTACTGCCGAGTTCTGGAAGTGACAGGAAATAAAACAATAAAATTTTCTGTATTATTTAAAAGATGATAAAACAGCATCACCTACATGAGAGAGAAATTGGAATAATAGCTTATGTCTTTCATCTCTCATTGACTTCCATTCCCTGAGTTGGTGCTTGTGGAAAATTGACTTAAATCAGATCTAACATATAGCTAGCCAACGTTGACCAATGTAGTGCATTGTACAGGATATTGCAATGGGAAGTGGAAGAAATTGATTTGACTCATGGAACTGCTGGAGCTCAACTCTCTCCTACTCCCCTTCTGCTGTCCACAAGTTAAGATGTTAGTTGCATCCAATGAAGTGAGCTGTAGCTCATGAAAGCTTATGGTCATATAAATCTGTTAGGCTCTAAGGTGCCACAAGTACTCCTTTTCCTTTTTGCGAATACAGACTAACACGGCTGCTACTCTGAAACCTGTCCACAAGTGTTTCCCTTGTTTAAAGTAAACCAGAAAAACTATTAAACTGTCATTCCAAACAAGCCAAACCCTTCCCTCCTCTATTTTTCTGGCCAGAGACTGATCCACGTAGAAGTAGGAAATTCTGTACCAGACCAAGTGATCTTTAAAGGGTCCTCACCTCAGCTGGTGGGAAAGAGTCTGGTTTTGGCTGCTGATCAGTTCTGGAGCAGCAGTAGGGGAGACAGCCTTCCCAACAGGAAACCAGCCCTAATTATGGGTCTTTTGAGCCACAGAAATGCAACCATCTCTGTGGAACATGGAATCAGCACACAACAGCTCCAGCTCCTCAGAAGGGACTTGAGAATAGGGAAAGAGCTAGATGGTGATCTGCCCTACTGAGACCCTGGGTAGTTCATGTTTATTTTATGATGAATGGAAAATGGGACTGTACTGGAAGGTATAGTTTGTTGTTTCAGTGCATGTCACTGACCCTCTGTGAAAGGTAATATATAGCATTTGTTGTGCTCTCAATGTACTCCCACTGCTCTGAATGCTGAAAAAAATATTTTAACTACTTCTCTTTATTGTTGTACAGCAAATGTCTAAAATACATATAAATAGCAATTTTGCCAATGACTTGAATGGGCTTTAGATGAGGCCCTTCTTAAGAAGCAGTAGATTATCGGGTTGGAAAGAATACATGTCATATACATTTATTATATAGCACAGCACCTCTTCTGGCTTTTCTTTAATGTCATTCATTTTTTTTCTCCTTACTGCCATGGATATACCACATAGCAAGAGCAAGCCCAACACAAATGATGGCAAACTTAGTTCTTGATAATAGAGCGTCAAACTCCGCCTTAGCAGCTCCAGTCATTTCTAATGACTGCTTTGAAAATGCTCCAGATTAATCTAACAATTCATACACTTCAGTGATTGACAGCAGAGCAAGGAGAAAAATTACAGCTACACATAAGCTTAGGCAGCCTGACCTAGATTTTAGCCTCTCCAGCTACAGAGGAAGCATTCTTGATTATGCTTTTTAACAAGAGGAAAAATAGTTGGGGGGGAGAAAGTCATCTCTTTTGATTAGTCTTTCTTCGATAATTAAGATTTAGTCCATGCTCACTGCAAAATTTTTTTTCTAAATGTCATCAAATGTTAGAAGCCCTATTATAAATCATTACCTCATTTTCAGTCAGTTCTTGACATATCTCTGCTCTCCATAATTAGCATCTCACAGAATGCTCCTTTATGCGAGTTGGCTATATAGCCGAGGAAATGAACCGAAGAACCCGCAGGTGGGCAGAAACAATGGCGTGATGTGTCACCTGCACAAACATCTCCCCTTCCACTTCTGCATCTGGTGTCTGAATAGTCTGATCACTGCTGCTTCTGGTGTCTGACTAGTCTGAGCCCAGTTGCAGGTTTGCTCTTTTTTGTATTTGGATACAATTAGAGGGAAAAAAGAGTCTAGTGTCCAGTGTGTTTTGCTTTCCTTTTCCTTTTGATACACAGATCCTGAGCTGGTGTAAACTGTCGGAGCTCCATTGGCTTCGCTGGAGCTATAACAAATTTATAAATGTATGATAAATAGTGAGACAATATTGTTTTAATAATACTAATAGCTCTTATATAGCACTTTTCATCCATAGATCTCAAGGTGTTTTACAAAAGAGGTCAGTATCATTATTCCCATAACGGAACATAACCCAGGTCTCCCAAATCCCAGTCTACTGGTCTGTCCACTAGGCCACAATGCCTCCCACTAGCTTTTTGTTTCTTTGTACTTGTCTGTCTACATCCATCTGTTGTCCTTCATACTTAGATTGTAAGCTGTTTGGAACAGGGATTGTCTTTTTGTTCTCTGTATGGACAGCACCTAGCACAATGGGGTTCTGGTTTATGATTGGGCTCCGAGATGCTCCAGTAATACAAATAATAAATAATACTGACACCAGCTGAGGATCTGTCCCATAGTGTCTCCAGATTATTATACTAGTAGCTGTGGTAGGTAAGTCTCAGCCAGTCTTCTTCCTTTGTAACTTGGCTCTGAACTACCACTTGACTTCATAGTGTCTTTTATGCACACTGCATTATTCTAATGTGCTTTGCAGAGTGCTTTACACTAACCTCTACTTTCAAGTTAGAATAATAGAGGGAGAGAGAAATAATGAAAAAGGGGGGAATATGCCTCCTGAAATTGGAAAATAGATGAATTGATAAGGTGGAGTTAAAGGACACTTAATGTTTGTTTCAGTTGTTCAGTGAGGAGCTAGTGGACCTGGAAGTGCTAAGACACAGGATAAAAAATAATTGAAAATGTCTTGACAGAAATAGCAAAAAAAAATGAATGATCTTCAGAAGCAGCATTTTCCAATTTTGACTAAGTTCTAAATGCAAACTTTTTTCCTAATACCTTTAAACTGTGAGACTCCTCTGAAAAATGACTCTGTAAGAATGGGATTTTCTTACTCACCTGATATGCTTTGTGTGTATTCAGAGCCATAAGAGTCTATTCATTTTTACTGTGGTCAGCTTTGCTGAACCAACACACTGGAATCTTTTCTGGCTCATGCATCAATGATGGAATTATTAATTGATCCAAAGCTCATGGACTCGGTTTGAGATCCTGGCAAATAAACAATTTAAGAAATGGCTTTGTACATTCCTTTAGGAAGGTAATGAAAAAGTAATAGTTAATGTGTCAGAGCAATTAGAGGTATGCATGAAATAAAGAATAGCTGTCAGAATAAATGAAAGAAATTAACATATATCATATAGAGATGGGTATTGGATACACACAGAAAGAGGTCCCGTGGTTGCAAAACATAGCCAGACCTTCAGTTGATGAAAATCAGTATGGCTACATTGAACTCAATGGATCTACCCTGAAATATATCATTTATATATCATGGATATATACCAGCTGACCTGTGGATGATGTCAATCCCTCATGTAATCCCACTGAAGTCAATGGAATTACATAAAGGATAAATTTTTGATCCAATGTACCTATGTTTGGCATCAAGCAGCAAATTGTGGACTACTGAGCCCTTGCAAAGCCCTGTTGATTGCAGTCATCAAATATGTAACCAATTGCTGGATTTGGACCTTAATGTTTCCCATTATTAAAGAAGATTGTAGTGTGAGAGATTGAGAAGTGGTAGTCAATTGCATTTTAAGGTGAATTATCAAAGCTACAGAGCCTGGAAATCCAGCTAAAAGAAATTTTAACCAAAGAACATAATCTGACATCCCGGCCACATCTTCCGCGTTGCTCTATTAAGCATGATTGTGTTGCACAGCATACAGTAAAGGTATCCTACTGTATAAGACACATACATGCAACTTAATTAGTGCTTAGAAACAGCCTTGTGTAATGGACTTCAAAATAAAATTATAAAGATGTGGATTATGTCACATCTAAATATTGCAACTGTGTTGTGCTCCCAGTACCAGTCCTGATAGAGTTAACAAGAGCCTGAGAGGCCAGGGCATCACCTGAGACAAGGAGAGCCAGGGTTAATTCGGAGTGAAGCCTAGCTGGGGAAGGGCTGCAAAAACATTATACAGCCAGGAGGGTGAAAACAGAAAGGGGCTATAGAGCAAGGAGACTGCAGTCACTCTGGGTTGAGGGAGGTTGTCAGGGAAAAGGAGCAAGTCCAGGGGGAAAGTAAGCCCTTGATCCTGCCTTGGAGTAAGAGACTAGGATGGGGGTGATGTAGCTACAGGGAGTAGAATAAGATCCATTGGTAAATCTAAGAAGATAGAGAGGCTGGGTAGGATGGAACCCAGCAAAACAGCAGCAGGGATGGGGACTGAGAAGACCCGGGTTGCTGGTTATAGGGTCACTGGGCTGGAACCCGGTGTGGTGGGTTCCCCTCCCAGCCACCAGTACAGTGGCACAGAGACCAGAGCCAGATCCAAATACAGCCTGGAGACAGCATTTGGACAGTGGTCCAATTGGACTTTGTAACCCCAGAAGGGGTGGACTGAATGGTGACCTGGCATCAGGGACAAGTTCCTAGAAGAAAGATTGTGTTTGTGATTTGGAGACTATAAAAATAGGCTAGACAGCACAGCTCACAGGGTAGCTGAAGAAGCACCTTGTGACAGTGACAAAGATAATTAGAAGAGGTGAGAGAAGGAGGTTTAGGGGGTGGATTGAGATCAGATGCCAACATGCATTTTTGTTAATTACAGAACTCTAAACTGGTTTTTCAGGTCAAGTAGCTAAGGTAAAAACACTTATTTATTAAAGAGTTAGTGGAATGAAATTTTAAAGAGGAAATAGAACTGAATGGAGCTAAATGCACTCTACAAATCAAGGGTTTTTTTTTTTTTACGTCAAACTAAAATCTATTTAAAACTGTCAACTGTGGTTAACTGCGACTGATTCACAATGGCTTATAAATAAAGATCCTTTTCTTTTTGATTGATTTTGCATTTCATAGGTTGACTCTCACTATCTTGAAAAATATGTCTGTATCTAATATTTCTTTTATTGTTTTCCTTTCAGTTGATGGTTGCATTGACTGGTCAGTGGATCTCAAGACATACATGGCTTTGGCAGGTGAACCAGTCCGAGTGAAATGTGCCCTTTTCTACAGCTATATCAGGACTAATTATAGCATGGCCCAAAGCACAGGTCTTAGGCTTATGTGGTACAAAAACAAAGGAGATTTAGAAGAACCCATTATATTTTCGGAAGTTAGGATGAGCAAGGATGAAGATTCAATATGGTTTCATTCGGCTGAGTTGCAAGACAGTGGATTCTACACATGTGTTTTAAGGTGGGTATTGTGTTGAATATAACAATACATTTCTATAGTTTTTCTTATTTAAGGCAGTGCTTAAATTTAGCTATTTCAGGACTGAAAGGTACTACCAATTAATATAAGCTGAGCTGTAGCTCAGGAAAGCTTATGCTCTAATAAATTTGTTAGTCTCTAAGGTGCCACAAGTACTCCTTTTCTTTTTGCGAATACAGACTAACACGGCTGCTACTCTGATACCAATTAATATATACTCGCTATCTTTCTTTTCCTGATTGTTTTTCAGATTGTTGCATTGTCTTGGAATTACAATTTCTCAAATAATTATGATGATCTGTTCCAATAGCTGTAATTAAATATGTCATCACTTCCTTCATTGAGACCGATTTTCAAAGGTTTCTAACTTAGTCACAAAAAAGGGGAGAGAGGAGGAGGCGGCGGCTCAGTTCTGAAGGCTTAAACCAAAACAAACATTTTGATCAAATAAAGCTGTTTGACAAATCAAGAGCAAATTCCATAACTGACAGACAGTAATCACAGATTATCATTTTCTCATGGTATTTTTGTGATCTCTGTCTATCTAGAGTGAGTTAACGTTTTACAATTGCTTAACAGCTCATAATCTGGTCTGAATGGCCTTGACATTGTGGAAGTGGCAGTCAAAGTTCTGTTTGATTTGAAAATATGTCTATTCTGGTTTGCAGCAACACATGTTGCTCAAATGTTTAGTGTGCCTCCAGACGCCTCGATTCTGCGAAGCACATAAGCATAAATGTAAATCAGAATATGTAAATCAGTTGGGACAAAGAAACATGTGCTTTGAGTTGTGCATGTTTTTAAGAGCATTGCTGATAAGGGATGGCTTGCTGATTTGGGGCCTTAACTTGCATAGTAGTGCCTGTCCTAAACATATGTTTATAGGGCAAACTAGGAAGGCTCTTTGATATTTTTTAAAATGCATAAATGTTCCTTTAACTGATTCTACTTTGAAATACAAAAGACTTCACAAGTGTTGTATGTGTTTTCAATATTGCACCACAATCGCTTCAAAGGTAAACCAATAGAAATATCTCTGGTCATGCTGCAGAGGTGGTCCTGCCTGTCCTGTGTGTCTCACTGCTTCTGTGTCTCAGGCCCTCTATTGAGCACTCCCAAGGCAGCAGAATATTTTTGTCCAAACCTAACCATCCATAGCTGGTTGAAAAATGTCAGTTGAACTTCTTTTTGACAGAAGCTCGCGGTATCAACAAAATGGAAATTTTTGCAGAAAGGATCTGCTTTCCATAAAAATTTGACTTTTAAGCAGAATATTAATTAAAAAACCCAACCTATGTTTGGAATGAAAAGCACCAAGGAACAAACAAAGGGGTAGATCCTGCAAAACCCTTACTGACACGGGTAGTCCCATTGGAGTTACCCACATGAATAAGAATTATTTACATGGATCAAACTTTAAATGATTAAAGCTCAAGTGATACACTTTCCTGAAGAATTTAGTAATCAGAGCTTGATTTTGTTTAGTTAGCAGGATATGGGGCAAAGGATCATACCTGCTGTGAGGGGCAAATGGGGAAGATTTATATGTTGAAGACAGATCAACTCAGCTGATGTAAAATAGACACATTTGTAGTCAGGAGGAGCTAACATGTAGAAGTTCCCATTTACCACAGAGATGAACAAGAAACATACATTTCCCTTTTGGCCATCCTTGTGGTTGTGAAGATGTAGCCATTACTTCCAAAATGTGACATCATTCTTCCCTCAGCATGTATTCCATTCAGCCTGTTTGATCACAGAAGGATGAAGTACCATTACAAAGGACGAGTTAAGCGTGACTTCAGTACTGAAAAAAAATTCTGTGAACATGGAAGATAGTCTTTTACCTTCTCAGTCAAGCTGGCTATGAAGCTCACTGAGAGTCCATGGCTGAAACCATTGAATTCAATTCAAAAACATATTGGTACCCATTGTAGTTTACAATTGTATATACATTTGGTGAACATTAGTGCTTATGTTGGTGGCATATTAATAGAACTGGAAAGAGCCTAGAAACTTGCACAGCTCCTATCTGCATCTCCACAAGTGCCTGCTGACTTGCTTCTACCTTATTTTATCTGCTTCTGATCCTGCTGGAGGCTACCAGCAATATAAGACTGTAATGTTTTGATGGTTTTGTGCTGTGGACTAACATCTAGTTTGGACTAAAGATGAACCCACCACACTCTGTTATTATTATTAGTAGCAGTTGTAAGAGTAATAGCAAACATTTATAAGAGTTAAATGGTAACTCTCAAACTTGTGGTGACACTTTAGTGTCTGTTTTATAAATATTTTCCAGAAAGTGTTAAATCTAAAGTTAATGGTTACTATTAGAAAGTCAACATTTGCCATCAGATTTCAGAGTTATTTACTATTGGATGTGGGGAGGGGAAATGTGGTCTGATATCATTGTGTGATTAACTCTTAGCAAATCCTGAATTTATAATGCTACCTCTGTAATTAGTATAATACAAATGACAGAACCATTATTTTTATGATAGTTGCATTATGGAACAGTTATGTAAAGACACTGAATTACATATTTCAACAGACATGTATATTTTTCATGTAAGATAGTCAAGACAACTTTACACAAGCAAACATTAGCAAAGATCTTATGAGCTCAAGTTCTGGGACACACACATTTATATGGGAGATTTCAGCACACTTTGTTCATTTATGTGACAAATAGTTTTGGTAAGAAATAGGCAATTTCTTAAATAGGAATGTGTTCTCCTCACTTCCAGACATAAAGACTATGACAGGAAGCAGAAATACAAATTACTCAGACTATGTACATGCTCTTCTATAATAAATATAGATCACAAATATAAATCACAAATAGTCCATCTCAGGAATGCTCTGAAATCCCGTCTTTTCTGTTAAAAATAGAATAAAATAAAATAAATAAAGAACTGCCATTAAAACCTTTGCAACCAGCCAAAAGACAAAAGGGGGGTTATACAAATTCTTTGCGTCCAAAAAAGGTACGAGGGCTAAAACACTCCACAAATACGTGAATGGTGAGGCCACTTTCTCTGCAGCCCCCTTTTAAAACATCTATGTTGTGGGGTTAATATGGTCCTCCCAAAGCTAATGAAACTGCCTTATGAGCACCTAAATCCCATGAGCTAAGTTTTTAACATGGCCATTAATTCTGTTGGCTGCAGAGTTTTCGACTTGCAGAGAAGACTTAAACACCCTATGCTAAATTTTCCATGGATTCAGGGTGGGGAGGAGAGAGGAAAGGAGAATCTCCTAAATCCCTCTGGAAGGTTGCTAGAGTTTCAACTTAATCACTCTATATCTGCTTCTATGTACCTATCTGGCAAGTGCCTTCTCTATAATTTACTCTGAAAAGGTTTCTAAGTTACCATTTCAAATTCGCTAAACCTTTACATTTAGATTGTTCATCTCGCTCATGTTACTTATGATCAGAGGTGCTGGAACAAATTTTTATAGTGGCGGGTGCTGAGTGCCATTGAACCAAACTGTAAACCCTGAATATGATGGAAACCACTTCAGCCAGGGACTGCAGCAGCACCCTAGTTCCAGCACCTATGCTTATGATCCTGGAGCAATAAGTCAAGCACTATCCAGGAGAAGCCATCTAACCAATTGTCTGATTGCACCTCTCTGTTTGATCACACACAGACCTGAACCCCAAGTCATGTTAAGGCATGTTGTCAGCTTCCATAGCCAACCCATCCAGGACAGTTTCCTAGCAGTCACATGGATTTCGCAATCTCTTTTTACATGGAAGCAGCCTTCTAACATATTTCCAGGCTTTGTTTATCAGTGTTACCGGGATCCATTCCTGAATGAATGTCCAACTCCCTTACAATTATTTTAGGGAGTAGCCATGCTTTGTTCCCCCATACCATTTACTTTCGATAGAGGGTGAGAAATTGGGGAAGAGTGGGACACAGCCAGTACTCACTCCCTACCACCAAAAAAAGAAAAGGAGGACTTGTGGCACCTTAGAGACTAACAAATTTATTTGAGCATAAGCTTTCGCTCACTTCATCAGATGCATAAAGCTTATGCTCAAATAAATTTGTTAGTCTCAAGTGCCACAAGTACTCCTTTTCTTTTTTGCGAATACAGACTAACACGGCTGCTACTCTGAAATCTCTTTCTCCTGTTGCATACACTGTTGTCAATTGTATGCACCAGGAAAGACTGTATCCCCTAGGGGTTTTATTCCCTTAGGTAGCAGAACTGGTCAAGCTCAGCAGTACTTATGCAAAGAGCCACTTAATGGAGACCTGCTGTCCTGAACTTAGTTTGTTTATGTGTCTAATTAAGATATGAAGGGGAAACAGACACATTAATTTGCCCACAGTGTGGGGTGGACTGGAATAAAAGGAGAAGGTGCTCTAGGTTCTACAAGCAGCATATTAAAAATCACATTATTGGAGGGGGGATCTCCTGGGGCTGGTTGTTCAGGGCCTTAGATTCATGCTTTTCCTGAAATGTAGCTTTTCTAGCACAGAATGTATTTTAACAAAAATCCAGAGATCTTATGGTAAATATTAAACATAAATGAATAAAAGCTTTGGAAGGCATGTAAGCTCTCAAGCTTCGTGACATAAGTCAAGCTCTAGCTATTGGTGGCTATGAGGAAATTTCCCCTGGGAGCATATGCTGCCTATTGCAGAATTTCTTCCTCTGAAGCCGGCTACTGTGAGAAAAAATGTTGGATTCGGACCTCGTCTGATAAAGTATAGAAGTTTTGATGTTCCTAGTCAAATCCTGCAGTTTGCTGCATTCTGTTTAATCTCGCCTTGTATTTACAATTTACTTGTTTTTAGAAGTTTTAATGCTTTCAGAGATTTGTTACCTGTCTGAAAGGACAGTTGCAGTAGTAACATTACCAAAGGAGAAAAAGACTTCGTTTTTATCTCTATTTGATGCTGAGCAGTCCTTATTTATGTGATTTTTTGTGGGGGTGAGGTATCTTCTTCTGAAGAAGACAGGTAGACAGCTCCTATTGAGGTGAACAGATCAGTAGAGCCAGTCAGTTCCTCTGGAGACAATAAAGGTGAAAACTGGCTCCTTGTACTTCCCACTGTGGGGAGACTTGAAGACAGTCAGTCTGCTACTGGGGAATCCTGTCATCATGTTTTTTGGTCTTCTTGAGAGTGCCCATGTCAATGATTACATTAGATGTCATCTACCCTACAACGTGTGCCAGTGTCCTCTGAGAGAGCATTTGCTGAAATCTAGCTTGGGATCTAATCTATCTAAACACTGGACAGATGAGGATAAGTTAAAACTAATGTATAACAGATCAACCTAGACCAATATACTAGGCCTTCAGAAAATTCAGAAGCATTAGTTGTTCAATCCAAAAAATATCCATTCTGCTTAATGACATGAATGAGGCATGATGAATAGACTACTCTCTTTGATGCCATTGTTAAGAACATGTATTCTGACTGTTGGTCTATGGAGATGTCTCTGGGTATCTTGTAATCAAACCACAATTCATACTCCTCTTTTATGTTGGCCTGTAGTGACTTTGCCCAGGACAAGTTTCTTCTTGTTGGCATTTGGCCAATGGTACATCCTTTCTGCATGTTAAAACATAGGCTACTGGGACAGTGTTTGTTTTTTTTTCAAGATGAACCTGCTCTTGACTTCAGAATCCAGTGCATATGACAGCAACCATATGGTGTAATAAGAACAGCTTACCAGGGAACAGTGCAGGAGAATGGAGAAGCTACGGAATGCTGAGATAAGCATAACACAAATAGTTCTTCTGCTTGAAGGAATAGGAATTTGCATGGTGTTTCACTCTGGATTAAGGCCACAGCTCTTTATTGGAGGACTCACAGAACCGAAATATCAGAAAATGCACAAGGTATGGTAAAATGGACTTGTAACATATGCAATTGTAACATGCTGCACCTAATTTCTGTGATAATGTTCTTAAACTGTTTTGTTTTTATTAGTGAGATCCTGAGGGCCATTCAGACATTAGAGGATGAACATGATGAGCCAAATAGCATCCGGGTTTTTGATATAGTGCAAAGGAGTTGGGATTGGAATTACAACAGTAAAAGAAACAAACCTCCTCTGCAGAAATGGTGGAGTTGGCCAAGGTAACATACACTGAGGAATAGAAGGAATATACTCTTTGTTTATGGTTCAATAGACAACTACAGTGATGTCAAGTGTCTAATAATTTTTTTCTCTTGCAGGTATTGCTTTTTAACTTGAAGGGGTCAATGTGCATCACACTCTGGGAGAAGAAGGGCTTGCGCATTCCACGAACTTTGAAAATACAAATCCAAGTATGATTTGCATAGTCGGTATCTTCTGCAGTCAATGACCCAAAACATGTCACAGCAGGGTTCATGGAAGAATAAGGTAACAACCTAGTGAAGACTCCCATAGAGTTAATAATATCATACATTAAACACTTTTCCAATCAAAGAAATATACAATACCTGTGTTCAGAATTGAATGATGATAGTAAATTATATGTTTTTCTCTAAACAGATCAGAAGACTATAACCTCATGGAACTGGTGTAGAACAACTTGAGACACCACCTGCAGACACACATGAAACCACTAAGTAATGATGGACTTGTATTGCAAATATGGCAACATAAATTCAGACTCTGGAATTTATTGATTACCTGGATAGTTCTCCCAGTAATGACTAGAGTGGAAAACAGGAGACTATCAGGGTCTGGTAAAGGAAGCAATTTCCTGCAGATAGTTGTTAGCAGACCAAGTGGCTCTTGACTTCAGAGAGAGCTAGATGATGGGTTGGTATTCTTTATAAGTCAGAAGCTGCTAAATTCCCAAATTGTGGAGACTCAGTTAAAGGGAATGGACTCAGGAGGTTGAACTGCACATAGCTGCTATTAGTGTTACAATGAGCCAATGAATGTGTCATAGATTAAATAGAGTCCAGCAGTTAAATGAGTAGGCAGCATGTTGCATTCCGTTAGAAGCTTGATTCTGGTATTCTTTCTTGGGCACAGCTTTCATGAATCCCCTCATGGTATTCACAATTGCATCTGCCCTTGGATATGTGACCAACCTATAGCTCTGCAATTATAATGAAATTAAAAAAAACAGCAGCAGGAGCAGCAGGCAGGCAGAGTGGGTTGGGGAAGAGGGGTGCCCATTTTTCCAGGGGCCCCCAATTGGCCGGGGCCCCTGTACATGGGCCCCATTGGCCCTGTAGCTAATCCACCATTGCTGCTGTTTTGGCCATGTTTTTCTTTTGGAGTCTGAGTTTGTTTGAATCCATAATTCAAAGCAAAATTTGGTATGAGGATTGCAAAGACCTAGACACTGTGATAGAAGGAAGTAGTTTCACAAATTCCTGCAAAGCAAAACTGTTGAGCTGTGCACTTCTCCAGTCCAGAGAGCGAAAACATTAGTACATTAGTACAGTAGTACTTTGAGATGGGGAATCACAACCTCTGGTGCCAATATGTTAAGACTTTCAAATCCTTTCTCCTTGCAAAAAGAAGGTCTGTCTTTTCCTCCTCTTTCTTCTCCCCTTCCTTGTTACTAGTGCTTTCTCTTCTTAAAGAAACTGAAACCTGTGGAGGTCAACCCAATGGGAGAGTGAGCAGCTTGAGACCCTTTAAGAAGTGATAATGCTTTAGAAGACGCGTTTTCAAGGTCTCAAGTTTATTTTCTACAAGAAATGTTCTCTATGCTGAGCCTACCTCTTGTCTATTAAATGAGTGCTCTGAAATCCCGTTAAGGTCTAAGATCATTTGAGTTGTACTTGATCAACAACTGTTTCTACTGACTTGCAAACTCCCTGCTAAACTAATCTATTTTCAAGGTCATGTCTACAAACCTTCATCTAGCCAGCTCCCCATCCACAGTGGAAAACAAATGATTTTGTCAATTTAACTTATCTGCTATAGCAACACTAAAATAGTGATTATTTGTTACATTTCTGTGTTCTTTGCAAGTACATTCCTTCCCTATTTACTCTTTTTATGTAACCTTCCTCCCCTGTTCCCTTCATGCTGGGGCCCAGTGCAACCAGCCCACCTTCGTTTTCAGTATATTGTACTAGGAGACGTTCCTCCCTTCTATAATACAAATTAATGAGATTCGTCATTATTTTTAAAGAAAGAAAAGGGAGGTAATAAATGTAGGGATAACATTGGCCAGTCTACCAATATCCTCAAGGAAAAGAGACGAAGTCAAATGCAGTCAGTGGAAGATAGTTCATCCAGTTCTCAAGCCTGTTGTTGTTGGCTTAGTAAAGGCTTTATTTATCATGAGCTTGAATAGACTTACTCTGGCAGGTTTGGGGTTTTTTTTAAGTGATGTTGCTCACCAGTCAGTCAGTTTCCTCAACTCTGCTCAATTCTGATTGTAACTAGTGAAAGGAATGTTACATTTTTAGGGAGTAAGCATTTTAAATAGAAACTAGCCTCAGGCCCTGTTCAAAATGTAATCTAAATAATGAAAGATTGTTAGCAGAAAATATAGCACTATTAAATTATATCAAATAATGAATAACAACCCCAAAGTCATTATCTTTACGAGCTTGATATTTCTACTGGGTATGTGACCTGTCTTGTAATCAAGAATATGTGTAATCATCCAGGTAAGTTAATAATTACCAATTGCTTAATGCTGCTAATTATATACATACATCAGTGGTAAAGTACATGCACTGCTGTTGTGTGGGTTTTTAGTGCTCCATCAAAATATGCTTCAAACTTCAGCTTTAAATAATTCCCTCCCCCCATGCAAGGAACAAAGGGTGAAATTTTCAAAAACATAGACATGTTTTAGGAGAAAATTGTTTTTTATTGTTAAGTTGCACAGGGACTTTTCAAAACCCCTCCCAAAATGTTTATTTTTCAGCTCTGATCACTATACTTTAGATTAAATAAAACAACAACAAAAATTAAAAAGCCTCTGTCGGAGGGAAAACGCAGTGATACGTCTTTAGTATATTTCTAGCTGCAGGCTCCACACGTGCTATTCTATATGACATTTTATTACCATAATAATGTGCAACAAAAGATTTGCCATGAGATAAACTGGTATTTGTCTTTTTCAGTTGAAACTCCTCATAAGTCTAATTTGAGGATTTCTGAGGATTCATCATCTTGATGTCAATGTCAGAAGCTTGACCATTTGGTCATTGATCATTTTCAGGAGAATGGGGCAAATGTATTTGCAGTCCTGCCCTCTATTTTGTACCAAGTAAAACAATCTGAAACACAGTCGCCACAGAAGAATACCACAAAGTGGTAATTTCTTCAGCGGGAACTCTCCAGCACTCCCCATGATATTGTAGCCAGCCAGTGTATCAGTCTTACCCCAGACCTCTTTGATTCCAGAAAAACTTAAAGTGACAAAGTGATGCATGATGGGAAACAGAGCCCTCATTATAATGTCTGTTGTAATTTGTAGTCTGTTCTTAAAGGACTGTGTTTCCCATCCCTTCTAATGAAAACCAGAATCTGACAGTCTGAATTGCACCACTCTTGCACAAACTGTAAATGCTTGACAGTAACACCATGATAAATATCAGCGTGAGTTGTTATTGTGGTAGCTGCTAACTCTGTTAGAGTTGTGAGTCTATAAGCATTTCCATTTTAACCTCATTTTCATATTCCGGAAGCATGTAGCTTGGTCATTAACATTTATTCTGGACTGACAGCAAGAAAAACAAGAACAGTTGGATTTTACTCATGCACATTTTCCTGGACTTCACCCTCTCTGGTTTTTTGGGAAATTATAATTATAGGATCATAGATTTAATGCCAGAAGGGACCACTATCTCTGTCTAGTCTGTCCTCTTGCCATAGACTTTCACCAATCATTCCTTCAGTGAAAGGAATTATTCCTGCATTTTATGCATGATTTAGTACCACTGACTCAGAGGAGAGTAAATTGCATCCCAGTGTACTCTAGGTTGGAGTCACCCTGAGGGGAAGGGAGGTGGTGTCTCTGGGATCTATAAGAGATGTGCCAGTGAAATCTGCCTGAAAGGGGATGTGCTGATTAGCATGTCCCTCAGTTGCCTGGTTATGCCTCCTTCACCCACTTTTGAGGCTGTGCTGGCCTTCATTGGAGAGGTGCTTGCAGATAATACATATAAATTCTTTTGCTCCAAACCCTGAGGCCGTGCATCCTTATATTGAAGGAGCTCAAGTGGGATGGGACTTCTTTTCGTGGTCTTCAGTGCCTGTTCAGTATCATCTCTGAACAATGATACTACCTACATATACTCCCCTTCCTCTAGTTAATAGCACAGTAACTCCTGCTGGGGAGCTGAAACTAGTTCTGAGAGTTGAACATTCTTTTCTTATCTGGTAATGAGGATCACTACAATTATGCCACTGAGTTCGATAAAAGAAATTGCCTTGGCAAATGTAAGTTCTGTGTGATGCTTCATATTTAATTTGCATCTCTTTAATATTTTCTTAACACCTGAATTGCATAACATTACAGTGACTTATTTGAGTGTGTTCCTGAATCATGAAGTTGAGATCTAGATGACAAAGCAGATACTTGTGAAACAGACGTGGTAAAAACTAAGCTATCAGTGTAAACTCTTCTCTGTTCTTGCAGAAACTCCACCTATTGCATGAAGGTGTCAATGTCCTTGACAGTGGCTGAGAATGAATCTGGGCTTTGCTACAACAGCCAGATCCGATATTTGGAAAAATCAGAAGTCACAAAAAGAAAGATCATCTCCTGCCCTGATATTGAGGATTATAAAACATCAAATCAAGAGCCAGAAGTAGTATGGTACAAGGTAACACGGCCATCTAATTAGCATTTTGTTGAATGTATACAATTACTCTCTTTGTTTTCAGTCTTGCATCTAGTTATGAACTTTTTGTGCTTCAAGTGATGAGTGACTGCTCTGAAGGACCAACCAAAGCCTAACAGTTCTGATGCACAGGATTTATCTTTATTGGTGCAAAATTATCCAGCCTGGCCACCGACCAACAGCACCTCCATATCTGTGAAGGGTCTTCTCTACTTTAGGAACTTAAAAAAATCCTGCTCTAATAACTGGAATACCAGCTCAGATGTTCCACAGCTTCCCTCACCCACCCCCACCACAGCTTCTACACTGGAGGAACTCTGCCATTTCTGAATATTGCAATCAACCTAGCTGGAGGCAACACTGTTTTACATGCCATCAGCACCACCATGTAGTGTGTGTGTGTGTGTGTGTGTGTGTGTGTGCGCGCGCGTGCTGTGTATACATAATACATTTTGAGATTTGCTGAATTTTGATTTGCTAGATGCACAGGTGCATCAGAAAATAACAATAACAAAAAAGTTGTCACTCTATTTTCATTTTTACAACGTCTTGGATATCCCAATTCACACTGACAAAACATGTACTGTAACTCATGTAAAAGCCCTGAAAGCTTCCCCAATTATATGGGCAGATATGTTTAGAGCTGTTTACACATGAAATATGCATATTTAATAAAGTATGAAATTGTACAGAAAAGAAAGTGTATGGGCAGAAGTGTCTCATGTCCTACCCATATACCTGCTGAATACCAAAAGGCTGAAGAATGCATTATCATTGTGTAAATTCACATTGCAGAAATTATCTGACAAACATAATCCTCAGCAGTCATGAAGCACAGTTACTCTTAAAACACTCCAGGAAAATGAATACAAGAAAAGTGCAAACCAAAATCAGTGAGGAATTGTACTGGCCAGAAATGGGAACAGAACTTTCATTTTTTTCTTTTCACACATGTACATGTCTTCTGTGTCCAACACATAGATTATATAGCACCGGCTTTCGGTCTGACAGCTGACTGAGTTGTCACAATGATTAAATTGACCAGAACTGATACTGTATTTTGAAGATAACAGTGCAGCTGGAAGACAATCAAAATGGACTTTTAGTCTGCTTTGCTAAGAAAAAGAGATATTACTGGAATAACCTCCTCCGTCGTCCTTCTTATTCATACTTAATGATAAGTGTCATTTAATAAGTGTGCTAACAATTGCAGATTAGATGGCAGGATCTTCACTTCTTAGACCCCACATACATCATCTGTAACAGTCCTAAAAAAAAGTCAGAAGGGTTCAGTCACTTGGGATTTCAATGTTAATGTCGTATTATGCATGATATATGTAGGGCAGGTTATGCCTTCAAACCCATTTGTGGCAGAGGTTTTTGAAAAATACTCCAAAGAGAATTATGACACTAGCTGTCATAGACATTCTCTTTTCTCACTCTAGTCTAAAGAAAGGTGGAGGGCCAGATTCTAGAGAAGACTTGTGTCTCTTCTACATCCCTTTGATTTCAGAATATTTTTATTCCTATTTATTATTTGTACTACAGCAGCACCTAGGAGCTCCAGTCATGGACCAGGTACCCGTTGTGCTAAACGTTGTACAAGCACATAACAAAAAGATAGCCCCTGCTCCAAAGAGCTTATAGAATTTAGCCCATAATCTCTACACACTCTGCATCTCCACTGAAGTCAATAGAATTGTGGTGACTTATATCATCTGAGGGCCTGACCTGAAGTTTCTAAAGAGGGTGTTTGATTACAGACTTAGAGATAGATTGAAAGGATCAAGCCAGTTAACATCGGTGGCTGGACTCACTATGGAGATATAAGAAAAGGAGTACTTGTGGCACCTTAGAGACTAACAAAATTTGTTAGTCTCTAAGGTGCCACAAGTACTCCTTTTCTTTTTGCTAATACAGACTAACACGGCTGCTACTCTGAAACCTGTCATTATGGAGATACAGACACACACATAGTATCATTCACCTTCTCACCTGCCTTAGATCCAGGTAGAGGAAAGGCCATTGTGCTGAATACTTTGGCCATACTCATGATACACCTGACAGTGAATGTTTTCCAAAATATGAAGATGATAGTTAAAGCCAAGGTGATCCCCCAGGATTCTTCCCCTTCCCTTTGCTTAAGGAGAGCTGGACACAACTCCCACCAGAAAAACTTGTGATCTTGATAGAACCTTCCAGTGACTGTTGTCCCTTGAAGGTCAGGGAATTTGGGCTTGTGGCCATTGGTCTGCTCTGAGACAGCAGATCCAATGCTACAAGCTTGCCATGAGCAGATTTTTCATCGACTTCAGTAGGAGTTCTACATTTGGAGGGATTACAGAATTGGGTGCATTAATAGTAACAAGCTACCTAATGCAATTTGAGCAATTAAGAGAATTAAGCATGACTATATTTCTACACCCAAACTCTCTAGGAAAAATACTAACAAAATTATTATTATTAAAAGCGTAAGTTTCATTTATAGCAGAAATTATACTAATGAAATGCCTGTTTTAAAGAATTATGCTATTAATGTCAATGTGACTTTCTTTCCAAAGTACCATCAGGCCTAAATAACTGTTTTGACAACATGAATAAAGGATTTTTTAGATAAATGCAGGTGTCATGACATGATTGAATGAACAAGACTTAAGAATAGAATTATTCTCATGGAAAAATAAACTGGAGGAGAAAAAAAGATGTATCTAGACAGAAGAACCCTAACCCCTCCTTACCTCCCCACCACCTCCTTGCTATGACTGTGTTGAAGAAATAGCTATGAAA
Source organism: Dermochelys coriacea (assembly GCF_009764565.3). Classification (NCBI taxonomy): domain Eukaryota; kingdom Metazoa; phylum Chordata; order Testudines; family Dermochelyidae; genus Dermochelys; species Dermochelys coriacea. The sequence continues at coordinate 92,049,983 of NC_050076.1, forward strand.
ACAATTAGAATGACAGGTGAAGGACCCGTAGTAGTTATACGAGTCTGCAAAAACAGAGTAGTTGAGGTGCTACCACTTAAAAATTTCAGGGAAGGAGAGAGAAGCACAATAATGAACAGCCTAGTTATTAAAGTGACTGTGAGCGCCAAAGACTTGTGAGAGAAATGTGCAAATAAAGGGAAGAGTTAAAATTACCCATCAAGACAAACCAGAAAAAGAATGTGACCTGATTTAAATAAGAAATAATCGTACACTTGGGGACTGATTATTAAAGGGAGTTAGCATCTGTCTGACAGGGAATCTACTTTAATTTCCTCCAGAATATGAAGACTACTTTTTGTAGAGGACGGGGGTGGTTTAAAATGCATATTTTTGTGATTCCTACTTTCCGCCTTTCTGCTCTTGTGTCAGTCCCGTACAGTGAGCCAATCCATATAAAATGAATCTGGACAGACTAAAAGCCAGAACTTTCCATTCAGAGTTGGAAATGCTAGGTAGCAGATGGAAGAAGTAATGTAAATGAGCTAAAATTTGGGGGAGTTGTAAATAATTTAAAAATAGGAAATGTTTTGAAGTAAACAAGGAGATAAATAGTGTTGAATAATTAATAAGTGAGTGTTACAAACCTCTCTGCTCAATGCAATTCTGAATAGACAACCGGGATAGACACACACATTGTTTCCTTATCTCATTAATCACTACAGTAGGATGATGTGACCCTCTTTATTAGAAGTACATAATATGTGAATCAACATCCTGCCAAAGAAAAGTGATTTGTTTCGTTTGTCTTGTTCGCTCTGGTATTTTTCAAAAAAGAAAAACAAAAATCTTACCCTGGAAGCTGTTATGAGACATGGGACTTTTACTGCTACATTACAGAAAAGATGCAAAGCAGTTACCTACTGAAACACACTTACCTGTGCATTCTGGGAATTGTAGTCCTTTTTAACAGAGATGGATAGACCTGGATCATGTTCTTTGGACCAGATTCATGTTCTGTCACCCGAGGGTAGAGAGTCTGTTCAAATTTGGGGCACCTTTAAATGGGGCTAAAAAGCTAATGTAACTCAGAAAGGTATCTATGTAAAAATGGCACTTTCTTGCTCATCAGAGCCATTCTCTGCATGCAGATAGGGAGCTGGATTTAGTTCCTTTTCCTGCATGATCAACTATTAACTAAATTCCAAGAACAGGGCTGAATTTCACTGTAATTCACACCTGTGCAACCCAACTGGAGACCGCTGAGTTGCACTAGTCTCAACCAAAAATGTAATGGGATAGCCCAAGTGTCAGTAGGAGCAAAATTTGGATAAGACAATAGGACTGCACAGGATCTGTCCTGTTAAGGGTAAAATTTGATCCTCAGTCTTTGCTATTAATGATGCCTGAAAAGCAGAGGCTTTCAGAATCTAGTATGGGTTTGCAAGGCTGGAAGTTAGATAATCCACCTTTTTACTTGTATATTGATTACATTTTATTTGGAAATTGGGACACAGAAAACATGGAACTGTCATGATTTCTCAAGGGGAAAAGAAGCACCACTAATGTCACTCTGTTCTGTGTTAACTGTATTTTATTATTATCATTATTGTCAGAGCCAAACTATAAGACAACTTGATTCAAATTTTAGGTCAGATCCTGGGCTGTGCTCTCGCTGCTTTTTGCCACACCGCTGACATAAAGGGCCTAAAACTGGCATAGATGACCACCAAAGTCCAGGGAGTTTGTCCATTGTCATAGAGTTAGTATAATGGCTCCTACTGAATCCCATCTTCCTCCTGTTGGTGTAAGGCTTATGACCCAGAAGGGGCCTGGACTTTACTGTCTCCCAGCAATCCCCAGGTGGCTCCTTGAGTGTAGTAGTAGATGACACAAGTTACAGTAGCCCTCAAGCTGCTCTAACTTACTCTGGGGGACTGGTTCAGGCCCAGAATTAGAGTAGACAAAGGTGGCTTAAAGCCACTTTTTCGCACCCTCCTGAGTTGCTCTGTGTGCTCCATGGGTGTTCAGATTGAGTTGGCAACTCTGGACGTCATGGGACAAAAACAACCCATCATTTTGTTTGCAGACTGAGTGGAGTGGATATTAAAGTCCATGAGAGATGAACAAACATATCACCCTGATGCATCTCTTTATAGAGGCACTTATCAGACTATGTCTACATGTTAGCACTGATTATTCCAAGGTGTATTAAATGATCAACACCACTAAGTACTGTCAAATTTAGCTGGCTGGAATGATACAATACTTCAGCCTGGAAGTGGATCAAGCACCAGATATTGTGGTGCCTAGATTTGCTGGATCACATACAGTACTGGACCCTGATGTAAAGACTTCAGAACCACTATAAATCTTCCTACCAGGACAACAAATTAAATATATGGACATATGGCCCAGTTCGGCCAAGTGACAGCTGGGGAGGGGTGAAGTCAATGGGACCTGTAGATCATCAACACCTCAAAGGAGGTGAAGTGAGAACTGCATCATCCAATTTCAGGCCATTGATTTTTATTAAAAATAATGTTGTAAGTCAGGCACAGAATATTTAAACACTATTTTAGTCCTCATTGTATCCTTCCAAATGTTTACAAAAATGACAGGTCTGACACATTACAATGCAAACAAAGCATTTGAAGCAACCTTTCTAGGGTCTTATCAGGCCCTCATCACTGTCATATTTGAATACCCTACTAATTATTAATGGATTTTATCCTCCCAACCCTCCTGTGAGGTAGGAGGTACTATCCCCATTTATTGCTGTTGTACTGAGGCAAAGGGTAGATTAAGTGAAAGTGTCTCAGGAAATCTGGGGCTGAGCCAGGGCTTGAACCCAGGTCTCATGACTCCTACTCTGGGGTCCGCTAGACCATCCTTCTACCTAATCAGGAACTGCCATGAGTTTTTGTGCCACTGTAAATGCACCAGCCACATGGATTTTTTTTCTTCAAATTTTCTTCTTGTTTTTTAGTACATCTACACTGAGCCCTTATGTGTTAAGATTTAGCCTGGAGCCAAATTTCACAGGATATATATACACAAACAAGGATGTATATTTAGGAAAATACTGATGTATCTTTAACTAAAACAATGGTTTATGATGAAAAAGAGAGGTTTTTTTCTACTTGGCCCTGGGTAGATGATGTCTAAAACACTGCACATGTAGTTCAGTGAGCATTAATTACTGTAGCTTGTTATATACGTCTGTTAAATTTTAAACAAAAATGACATCAGATAAACCTTAGTTTTTCAAGTTCTGAATATTCAAATCTCCATGCTGTCTCGAATTCGTATCTGATCCTGTATCTGATATCCATACTTAAAACTAAATTGATTTTTTTTAAGAAACCTCAGTTTTGCTAAGGTATTTCCACTGAGATTTATGTGAGGTACGTGTTTACTTATCCAGTCAGACTGGTGCTTTACCATACCAGCTGGTTAATTTAGGCAACTGATTTTTCTGTGCAGGAATGTAAGCCAAGAATGTGGAGAAGCATCGTAATTCAGAAAGGAAATACTCTTTTAATACAAGAAGTCCAGGAAGAAGATGGAGGAAATTATACTTGTGAACTAAAGTTTGAAGGCAAGCTAATACGAAGAACAACTCAGTTAAAGGTTACAGGTAAGAAACTTCTTACATAACATGAGTTCTCAAATGAAGGGAAGATGGCTTCACACAGCAACTGAAGTATAGGTCGAACCCAAGTAACCCTAAATGGGAAATTCAGATCAGGCCCCAGTTGTTTAAAGATAAAAAGGCATAAAAAGGACCAAAACAAAAACCTAGATCCAGGCACCCCAAAACTTTGGAGGAGTTCAGGCGCAGATCTGGACTGTGTGACTTGAGCCCTTCTCTAATGGTGAATAGGAGGAATATTGGCTGCAAATGCAAATAAAATAATTAGCAGTCATTAAGATGTTGCCCCAGAGAAAAAGAGACAGTAGAAACAGTCAGCAAGAGTAACTGCTTTATGGTTTAGAGTACCCAATTGTTCCATGCCTTTTATCTTCTGATTCATTTCTGGTAATCAGATTCTCTGTTATAGGTCTGGTCTTCAGTAAGGACTTCAGGACACCTATTCCGAGAATAAAATTAAAAAGCAACATTATAATAGAAAGCTTTCACTAAGTAGTTTCCATTTATTATGCCATGAATGTGTGTTCACAGGAGAGATCGTAAGGACAGGAATGAAAGAGTAGGACTGCATTATATACCCATTCATTCCTGAATCCTTTCCATTTCCCCTTTTTAGATAATGTACCTGTCATTATTAATTTGCCATCAGCAAGCTTCTGAAATCATTGTTTTCTTCCAGTTCTTCACACAATAACTTTTGAGCAAATATTTAGAAGGATATGGAGCCAGAGCCAGTCTCTGTATAAACAATGGCAAAATCAGTAGAATTGCACCTGCTTACACAAGGCTCTGTTTAGTCCATATGCTATTTCTAACACACTTTCAAAATAACGTTATTGAAATTATTAGTTTCAGAAGCTACTATGATTTATACATATTAAATTTCCTATTAGTTATCATTGCCCCTTATTTGAAATGAATCTTTTTCACTGGATGTCAAAATCATATTGTATATGATTATTTGTAGTCTGCTTTTGCGCCTGGACAGATCTCTGTACCATCATCAGTTTGACCAACCTGAACCAAAAGCTATCAAATGAAAACACATGACCTTCCTTGGAAGCAGTTGCAATACCAGGTAGCATGCTGGTCTTCAGTCAGAATACTAACTGAATGTGACTAATAAAGGTAAATACACCTGTATCGATTCCACATGGTGGATGTTCTTTAGCTTACAGACTTGTCAGCTCTCTTTCTCCCCTCTAGTATCTGCAAGACCTTGTTAGCTGTTCATTATCTGCCCATTATGCAGTATCAGCAGTACTCTAGGTTTTAATTTATTTGCCATGCACCTATTGTAATATTTGCTCTCATTATTTGTTCAGATAAAAGGGTTTATGACCTGAAGTATTAAGAATTGTAGGTAAGGGATATGGTACCATTCCTGCTTGCAGAACGCTTGAGAAGCAAGGAATTGTTATCCTTGAAATTTGATGTGCAATTCATATATTCTCCTCAATTTACAACAAGCAACCTATTATTTCTTAATAATCTATACAATCAGCATTGTGAACATAGCAGCAAAACAAAAGTGATCTCAATGTACATGAATTTATAAATATAGGGCTTTAACTAATTTTAAGTGGGGTTGAGACCAAAATCTGAATTTTTTTGGCCTGTGTCCATCTCTATGGAATATATTTGAAATGCTCTGCCCAATTTGTATGAATGGCAACCTGTCTAGATGAATAATAGCAATGGCTTCAATTCAGTACAAAATCAGTGATGCCAGATATGTAATGGTTTGGTGCTGCACAAAAACTCATTTTTTCTTCTTTTCACTTCATGATTTTATATGCAAATAGCTTTGAGGTATCAGGATATGTACTGATTTTATGTATCAGTTCATAAGAAAAATCTTTCAACGGTATGACAGTGGTTTATTTGTCTGTGTCCATGACTGCACTGTAAAGTGCCGATTCTACAGGCAGAGCAAGCCAAAGCTTTGGAGTAGGTGCATGGGAGAAGCAATAATTGGAAGATGCTGAAGTGTGGCTATAAGTGTTGTCCCAGGAGACTGAAGTAAAATATGTGACTGCCAAACATTCTGAGAAACCCTTCTTCCTCCGTGACTAATTTAGGTATAGGTTAATTTATATTGCGCCTCCCATGAAATATATTTTGGAGTGAATACAAAGACAAAATAGAAACCTAACTAATGGTTAAGTGATGTGGCCACTAAAACTGATGAATGGAGTCCAGTTTTCCCTAATGTTTTTCACTGACCATAAAGGACAAGAGTCCATTTTGCAGGTAATTCTGTGAAGGCCATACAGTAAATCTAAAATTTTCCTTCAGCAAACCAGGTACAACTCATCCAAAAAGGACAGTGCATTTGCTGCCTGCTGGACTGACAATATATTAGTGGAACAGGACAGTCTCTCATGGATCTGGGCAATCTTATCTGCCGAGTTAATGGAAACCTCTTCATAACAGCAAATAGTCAACTCTCCCTTTGAAAGAAGGCCATCTGGCCCAGTCAGGCTGCCCCTCTGCCCCAGTGCCTCTGACAATAGGGCAGGTTCTCTGATCCTGACTACATAGATGTTGTAGTGAAGGACAAGAATAACCTCCAGTAAATCCTTGCTATACAAATGTAAGAAATTTGCCTCAATCAGACCAAGAACATGTCTTTTGCCAGCAGTTCTCTAGCCTGTTTTCCTACTACTTCACTTGTTCTGAAAGCCATCTTTAATCAACAGTGACCTTTAAGAGACAGGCATTTAGGAAACAGGTTGCTGCTGGCTGTAGTAGTCCACCCACTGGCTGACACAGTGGGCAACGTTATCCCACTTCCTGGAATTGAATTCTGGAATCCAGTTGAATTCCCATCAAAATAGATATACTATGCTATGAGGGGCAAGGACAGAACCTGAGCTCAGACTGACAGACAGACCTGCTGCTGCATGTAAATTACAGTTAGTAAATGCGGCTGAAGGCTAACTAGAAAAGCAATAGCTGTTGGAAGCAAAGCCCTAATAGAATTTTCACTGCTGCTGTATACTGCAGACATGGAGAAAGAAATCTTACCTACTGCTTTCAAATGCTTTTTCCTCCGCAGGGTGTTTCTAATGCTGATGCTACTTCTGCTGCTTCTCAACATGCCTGAACTGGCATTTTGAAATCACAGGCACACAGGCTTTTTTGACAATACAGATTCAGAATTGTAAGACTCTGGTAGCCTAACCTGGAGGACATGGTGATCTGGAATTCTTTATGAGAGTAAAGGGTTAGCCTGACATTAAAATAGGCAACATCTGGGCTCCCTTATGCAAGAGGAGCTGTAGTGCTGTTCAGAGAGAAGTGGCTTAACTTTGATTCTGTTATCCTGTACTTCTGCTCATCTGCAACTGAAAGTGTTGTCTACTTCAGTGAATGTTGTAGATATTTTAATTTACATTTTCCCTGTTTATAGCCATGGACATTTCTATGACAGGCAGGCAGTATGCAGAGCACAGACTGACCTTGGTGAGGAGTTAGTGATGAGTGCAGCAACCACAGAAGGCAGTAGGCCCTGGAGGCCATATCTGATGCAGTAATGCCCACCTTCCTCTGGTTATTCAGTCAGTACTGAGAATGAGAACAGGTAGCCCTTACTGTGTATAGGTTAAAAGCTATGTACCTAAAAGTTTAGAGGCATCCAGAAGTTCAAAGAGGCTTGCTTTATGAACATTTATTTAAACCTCTTTATTCCAAAAATTGCTCTAGTAATCTTCTGAGGATAGATATTGCTGAGAACCCCCACTTACACCCATACGTCCTGTCCCCCAACGCACTCCCTCAGCTCAAGGGAGCACAGGAACTGTTCTTTCTTACTCCTGTCCCTACCTACTCCTCTGGGCTCAGACTCAAGGTCTGGATAGCTCATCTAGGAGTAGAAGGGGTGTTTTACTCACTGCTTACTTCCTTCTGGATAGCTCTAGTCATAAACCAGTCATACAAGATCACCTACTACAAGATATTAGTAAGGAAAAGGCTCTGAAGCAATGATGGACCGAGGCTTAAAGCCATCACTGCAATGTCTGGATGCAGTTGAAAAAGCAAATGGAATCTCAGAAATATTAATAGAAAAACAGAGCACAAATCAAAATAGGTCATAATGACATTGCAGAAAGGGCTAGTGAGACCATACCTGGAGCACGGCACACAATTTATGGAAGTCATCTTATAGGAAGGGTATTGACAAATTGGCAAAGTCCTAGGAGAGGGCAATTAGGATGATAAAACATATCTGAGGTTTTTAGCTCTTTGCAGCACTATGGGGGTGGGGGGGGGGACACCTACAACCTAAATTGCATTCCAAAAAAAAATTTTTGACACTATGTACTTAGAAGGACTTAATATTGAGTTATGTTCCCTTGTTGTAAACACACAACTCCAATTAGCAGTACATAAATCTCTGCATTTCCATGTGCATTGGTTTTAATAATAGTAATTTGTCCGTAAACCTCAGCTATTTCCATCATTAGTTCTCCTTAGTTTCATTATATTCTTCAAATGGAGCAGGACCAAATATTGCTAGCCTTATTCATGGAAGAAGTTCCACTGAATTCAATTTGGCCTAGGGTCTCTCTAGCACAGAGGTGGACAAACTACCACCCAGGGGCCACATCTGGCCCTTCAGACATTTTAAGCCTGCCCTTGAGCTCCCACCAGGGAGCAGGGTCCAGGGCTTGCCCTGCTCTGGCGCTCCAACCGGGGCTTGCTCCTCTCCGCACGTGGCTCCATGAGGCTCCCGGGAGCAGCGCCATGTTCCCAATCTGGCTCTTATGCATAGGGGCAGCCAGGGGGCTCTGCATGCTGCCCCCGCCCCAAGTGCTTCCCCCGCAACGCCCATTGGTTGTGAACCTTGGCCATATAGAGTTGCAGGGGCAGCGCCTGTGGATGGGGCAGTGTGCAGAGCCACCTGGCTGCACCTCCGTGTAGGAGCTGGAGCGGGGCACATGCCACTGCTTCCAGGAGCTGCTTGAGGTAAGTGCCACCTGGAGCCTGCATCCCTAACCCCCTCCCATGCCCCAACCCCCTACCCCAGCCCTGATCCCCCTCCCATCCTCTGAACCCCTTGATCTCAGCCTGGAGCACCCTCCTGTACCCCCAACCCCTCATCTCCAGCTCCACCCCAGAGCCCATACCCCAGCCAGAGCCCTCACCCCTTCCCGCACCCTAACCCCCTTACCAGCCCGGAGCCCCTTTCCACACCCTGAACTCCTCATTTGAGAGGTTACCAATCACTTTGGTGGAACACAGAAACTCCACTTCCAAAGTTCCCCATGAAACAGATCAAGTTGTAAGCATTACATTATCCAGATAATCTGTCATTGACAGAATAGGACATAGTTACTTAGCAACCTTGATGTCTACCTTTTTCATTTGAAAGCACCTACCATATTGTGGGTGCTACCAGAAATAATATAATCATACTGAAAACTGCTGGTTTACCAAATGATACCTTTCATAGACTGTCTCTCCACTCTCTTCCTTCTCTTTCTCAAACTAAACTTATAAAAGGACGTTTCCAAATCCCATGAAACCCAATTGAAAGCTACCACGGAAAAGAGAATCAACATATAATATAATCATTAGAGCTGGCTGAAAGTTATTTGAAGAAAATTTTCCATTTAAAAATGCATTTTTGTTCAAATTAAAACATTTCATGGGAACATGTCAATTTCTATGAATTTTTTTTTGTGGGGAAAAATAAAAATTAATTGTTTTGACTTTCTCATTTCATGTTGATAATGTCAACTCATTTAATTTCAACTATTGTTTTGATTAATATCATTTTGATTTCAATATATTAAATACTAATTTTAGTATTTGTAGATGTTAAATATAAAATCATAAAAGTATAGGACTGGAAGGGACCTCAACAGGTCATCTAGTCCAGTCTCCTGCTCTCAAGGCAGGACTAAGTAATAACTAAACCATTCCTGTCAGGAGTTTGTTTAACCTATTCTTAAAACCTCCAATGACAGAGTTTCCACAACCTCCCTCAACAATTTGTTCCAGTGCTTAACTACCCTGACAGGAAGATTTTCCCTAATGTCTAACCTAAATCTCCCTTGCTGCAATGTAAGCCCATTGCTTCTTGTCCTATCCTCAGAGGTTAAGAAGAACAATTTTTCACCCTCCGCCTTGTAGCTATTTTTTATCTACTTGAACCCTCTTATCATGTCCCCCATTCCCCCCCAGCCCCATCTTCTCTTCTCCAGACTAAACAAAACCAATTTTTTCTATCTTTCCTCATAGGTCATGTGTTCTAGACCTTTAATTATTTTTGTTGCTCTCCTCTGGACTTTCTCCAATTTGTCCACATCTTTCCTGAAATGTGGCACCCAGAACTGGACACAATACTCCAACTGAGGCCTAATCAGTGTGGAGTAGGGTGGAAGAATTACTTCTCGTGTCTTGCTTACAACACTCCTGCTAATACATCCCAGAAGGATGTTTGCTTTTTTTGCAACAGCGTTACACTGTTGGCTCATATTTATCTTGTAATCCACTATAACCCCCAGATCCCTTTCTGCAATACTCCTTCCTAGGCAGTCATTTCCCATTTCGTATGTGTGCAACTGATTGTACTTTCCTAAGTGGAGTACTTTGCATTTGTCCTTATTGAATTTCATCCTATTTACTTCAGACCATTTCTCCAGATCATTTTGAATTTTAGTCCTGTCCTCCAAAGCACTTGCAAAGCCTCCCAACTTGGTTTCATTTGCAAACTTTATAAGTGTACTCTCTGTGCCAGTATATAAATCATTGATGATGATATTGAACAGAACCAGACCCAGGACAGATCGCTGCAGGACCCCACTTGATATGCCCTTCCAGCTTGATTGTGAACCACTGATAACTACTCTCTGGGAACAGTTTTCCAACCAACTATGTACCCACCTTATAGTAGCTCCATCTTGGCTATATTTCCCTAGTTTGTTTATGAGAAGGTCATGCAAGACAGTATCAAAAGCCTTACTAATGTCAAGATATACCACATCTACTGCTTCCCCCTATCCACAAGGCTTGTTATCCTGTCAATGAAAGCTATTAGGTTGGTTTGACATGATTTGTTCTTGACAAATCCATGTTGATTGTTACTTACTACCTTACTATCTTCTAGGTATTTGCAAGTTGATTGCTCCACTATCTTTCTGGATACTGAGGTTAAGCTGACTGGTGTATAATTCCCCGGGTTGTTCTTATTGCCTTTTTTATAGATGAACACTATATTTGCCTTCTTCCAATCCTCTGGAATCTCTCCCATCTTCCATGAGTTTTCAGAGATAACTGATAATGGCTCAGAGATCTCCTCAGTCAGCTCCTTGTGTATTTTAGGATGCATTGCATCAAGCCCTGGTGACTTGAAGACATCTAACTTGTTTAAGTAATTTTTATCTTGTTCTTTCCCTTTTTTAGCCTCAGATCCTACCTCATTTTCACTAGCTAGACATGTTAGACATCCAGTTGCTACTAACCTTTTTGGTGAAAACTGAAACAAAAAAGTCACTTAGCACTTCTGCCATTTCTACATTTTCTGTTATTATCTTTGCCCCCTCACTGAGTAACGGACCAACCCTGTTCTTGGTTTTCCCCTTTCTTCTAATAATATATATTATTTTAAATTTATATTATGTTTCAACATGATTAAATGTTTCAATAGTTTTTAATAGAAAAATTTCAGAATTTTCGTTTCATAGGAAACTTTGAGCTGATTCAGAACAAAAGCCTATTTTGAAATGTCAGATTTTCCGACGGGAACAAAAATTCCAGTTTTTGACCAGCTCTAATAATTTCACCTAATTCCTGGGAGCTGATAAGTGCCCTGCATTGTTTTCCTGCTGTGATCTTTGCCAGTGAGAACTGTTGGGAGCCATTAGCCTCTGCACTTTAGTTTAATCTTATTATTTCAAACATGAGTCAGGCTGTTTGTTGTCATGGTTAAGGCAGAAAATATTTCAAACAAACCTTCAAGCTACTAGTAAATTTTCTTGATAAGACAGATCGCAAATTTTAAGGTAAGAACTCTGTGAAGGGGTGAGACAGGGTTTGCATTGTCCTTCCCGATTTTGAGTGTTACATATTTGCACTGTAAGTGCTGAAGGGAATGGGAAGAATTCTCTGCATGTGGAATTTATTCCCCATCCCTGGAAACAGCTGCTAGACCATCCCTTCCAGGGATAACTTTCTATTTCTGTCTCTCCTTTTAAAGAATACTTTTCTCCTTTAGAAATGTATCTGAATATATCAAATCATACATGTATCAAAAATGCCCCTAGGCAAGGATACCCCATAACATCCTCTTCCTTTCCCTTTGAACAGCTTTCACCCTTCTCCCCTGCCTTGGAAAATTTTCAATTCATACTCAGCATATAACACTCACTCTTAACGTGCGGAATGGAATGCATGTCCTCAGTCTCATCCCATGTGAGTGCTTCATCTATTTTACTTTCTTGGCAAGGAATCTTCTACTTGCTACTCACTAACTTCACTGGGAGCTGTAGGAGTGCAATGAGAACAGATTGTCGCTTTCCCCTTTGTAACCAATTTTGTACCTAACTCCCTCTTTCATCAATAATATGGACTGCAAAGCTACCATCCAAAATGTTTTTTGCCCAAGTATATAATGGTCACGTGCACCCCATTTGCCTTGGCTACTAGCATGAGGCCAAATCCTGTGTCCTTACTCAGACAAAACTGCCAAGGATTTCAGTTGGATTTCCCGTGATTTCAATGGCAGTGTTGCTTCTGCAAGGATCCAGGAGTTGGTCGCTAATATGTCCATATCATTAATATCTTCAAAAATTCAGACGTATCTATTAAGCAAACCCTGGTGTTTATGAATCCAAGTTGGCTAGCTCCAATCAGAGTAAACATTTCAAGATCTGCATTAAATCTCACCAGGCAGATTGAATTGATATTAAGCTACTAAAAGTTCTACAATTACTTACTGTATCTCATGGCCTCTTCTTGAATGCATGGTCCGTTGCTCTCTGTTTCTTTCCTTCTCCCTCTGGCATGATTCAGTTCACCATGGTAATAGTGTAGTATTACTGCAGTGTTTCAGGCTACTCTTGCAGAATAACATGCTGGGTTTTGTTTGTGATAAGGGCTGTTTACCAATTTCCAGGCCTAGAAAACTGATCTGTTAGAACCTATGACTGTTGCAGACGGGGAGAAGAAAGAGAGAGGAGCAATGAGACCTTCTAGTGACCTCAACCGTAACAAATGTTTCAAACTGAAACTTTTTTTAAAATCAAAAGGGAATTAATGGAATCAGATGAATGAGCAAAATCTTGCAACAACTCCACACTTTCAGGAAGAATCCTACAAGCTACACTTGGGAGCAGAAAGAAAAGGAGTACTCGTGGCACCTTAGAGACTAACAAATTTATTTGAGCATAAGCTTTCATGAGCTACAGCTCACTTCATTGGATGCAGAGAAATTCTTTCTTCTCATTCCTTTTTAGTATGAACAACTGAAATATGTAACGTGCATTTTTGTATCTGGAGTCACTCTACCTTGCTACTGCCATTGTCTACTTCCATGACAAGATCATATCACTTCTCTGAGTCTAATCTCCCTAAGTGGTCATGGAAACAGCTGATCAGTAAATATGAGGGGCAGAGAAGAACCTACCCAAATTAGATTTTTGCTGAGAGCCTCAAACCTAAAAGGGCCTTTACTGAGTGCAGATATTGTTCTATGCATTTCCTCTGCTACATTTTCATGGAAATGATGCATTACATTTTACAGTAGTTTGATTTTCTAAAGGAAATCTTCCTCTTTACGACAATAAACAGTGCCAGAAGTAGGTTGAGTGCTGACACATACGGCACTAAAGGACCATGGAATGAATTCCACAGCTGTGTTCTCAAGCTATAATAGAAATGACAGCCTATTTAGAGCAACATATAGGAAGTGCCAAAAATTAGAGCTTTCCTGTGACATATTTAAGTTGATTGAATTAATACTTGTTGAGGTTTTCTTTATAAATTATCTTTTTAATATTCATTTTCCATTTCTTACAATAAGTGTTTCTGGATTTGTGCCAGAAGCCCTAGCCATGAACTTCAACTTACCTAGCTAAGTGTCAAAAGGGGACAACTGGACTCTTCCCACCCAGCCGATAAATCTCACCTTAATTATTTTAGGCATCATACCTCAACCAAGTCCAGTATAAACCCAGCATGGGGAAGGCAATTTCATAATGCTGCTGTCTTTCCCAGAGAGATTGGCAGACCCAAAGCTTTTTCGAGGGGTGCACCTGATTTTAAAAGCTCCCCTCATCTATTCTGGGCACAGAGATGGTACCATGTCTAGAGCTGGATGTAAAACCAGGACAGTTTTCCTGTCCTGTGGACATTTTCAAGAGCTCAAAAATTTTTATGATCTCGAATCAGAATGAAAAGTCAAAAACTTGAAAGGTTTCATGAACTGAAAAACTGGAGGGGGAAAAAAAAGTTTGGTTTTGATCAGTCTAAATGTTTGGTTGTAGTTTTTACCTTTTTTTCTTTAAACTTTTTCCACTTTAATCTTAAATTTCAAAACAAAAAGTTGATTTGAATTGGAAAACCAGATTTTGAAAACGTTGAAAAGAAATATTTTGATAATTTCAAAACTTTTTTCATGATCACCGTTTTGTGAAAAGTTTGTTTCAATGAATCAATATTTCTGATGAAAAATTAAGAGAAAATATTCCAGCCCATGTTTAGCCATGTGACTGTTTGTGGCCAATCACAGCTAATTAAAACCACAATCATGCATTGAAAATCATGGGGAAGGCCTGTTACTGAAATCACTATGTCTCCATGTAGTTTTCAGTGTAGGATCAGGACTCAACAAGTGTCAACTTTGAATATCATGGATCAAATACTCACAGCCCAGATTCAAAAGTTCACAATCAACCCATGGGGGGCAAAACCATTTTTTAAAAATTACAGACTCATTTTGACATATGTAAATTGGTAGAAAATTTCTATTCAGCTACACTGGGTAACCATTTTTAGCTAAAACACAGGAGTCGTGAAGGCTTTGTAATGTACCAGTTACTGCAAACAAATACAGCTATGCAGATCAATATGCAGTAGCTTTATTTAAATAGGTGTGAAGTTCTGAGACAATTGCACAGGTATAATTATCTCTGTACACACTCAAGTTCTATTTCATCAGTGTCACTACTGATTTTATATCTTTTGTGTCTATAGCACTTCATAAAGCACTCCCTACAACTGCAGTTCTTGCTATGTCTCAGGTAAAATATGTGCTCCAGAAAAATCTATTTGGATTTGGAGGAAGGAGCAACTTACAATACCCTCTTTCAGAAGTCTCAGTTTTTACATTGTGCAAGAAACAAACTAAACCTGCTGTGAATGAGTGTGACAGCTGCAAAAAGCTGGTAGGAAACTACAAACCAGATGACAATTTACTTTAAGCTACTGATGCTGCCAGTCACATTTTCTATCATTAATATCTCCTTTTTAAATTAATCCCAGCCAGGTCCTCAGCTGGTGTAAATTAGCATAGTTCTATTGACATCAATAAAGCTGCACTGATATGTACCAGCTGAGGATCTGGCCCCTATCAAGCCCATCAAGGGTTGCTCTGTAGCTTGTAGTAGCTGCTAAAGTGACACCACTACAGATGAATCTATAAGGAAAAGAGCTCTTTAATTTTCCATCCCCAAAAGTGATACAAATTAATGGCTGTACTGTTGACCAAGGAGAGCTGTTCATCTACTCAAGTGAAAAATTAGTTTGGAAGACAAACAGTAAGTGTTGTGCCATATTTCCTATAAAAGTACAGTAAAGATACAAGCTTTACAGTCTATGAGAAATGTAGCAATATGCTGCAGTCTATGAATTATATATTGTGTCAGCACTCCCGGCGCTTTTCTTTACAGCAAACTGCCTTCCTATCTTATGAACATGCAAAGTAGTTAGAATGACAAATATCTTCACTTTTTATTGACCTACAATGGCCCCTAGTTCTCTAGCATAGTCTCAAGCATCAACTAGGTTTTTTCTTTTTCATCCAGTCTTAAATCAGATGATTGCAGTTCATAGCATTGGTTATTTGCTGCTGTCGGCATCAAGTAATTAGACAGCCAGGACTTCCACACTTATTTTCAGCTCCTCATTTATCCATTGTTGCACAGCTACTGTACCCCATTTAATCACTTACTGTGTAGTGTAAATGTCAGCCATGAGCTCCTTCTTTGAAAAATGCCTTTTATTTTGGAACCTGCTCAGCTGCAACTACATTCTTTGAGTATATTGTGCTTTCAATAATGCAGGTGGGTTAGTAAATGACTGGTAGTTTAAAGGCTTTGTTGCCCATGAAGGTGAGGTAAAGGCTGACCTTTGAAATAAACCAGAACACTGTCAATGCTTATATAAGAGGCTGCCTTAATTTAAAAAAATGATAGGGTGCTGATCCTTATTAATATATATATATTCACACAGTGATACTCATCCTGAAGGATTGCAAAATACTTTGTAAATCATGAAATAGATAGGTATACCCATGTGTGGCAAGGCAGGGGTAAAACCCCCTTTAAAGCCCTGCCAAAATGTTGGCTGAAGACGATTCTCTGGTCAAAAGGCCAGGTAGAGAGACATGGGTATGCAGCAGGGAGCCCAGCTGTAAGCCCTAATGAGGACTAGCTCAGAGCAACAAGCTGGGCCGAGTGTGAACAGCTGGGCTAAAGACGGGGGGTGGGGTATAAAAGCCCTGGGAAAACCTCAATGAGGGGGCTGGCCTGGGAGGAGACAGGAGCAGTGGCATATTAACGCCCAGGCCCACAGGCTGACAAGGCCGAGGCCTAGGGCGGCAAATTTGCAGGGGCGGCAAATTTATAACAGCAGCCAGAGGCTGCTTCTCCCGGTGCCGGTTCGCGCCCTCTGCCCCCCGCCCCGCCCTCATTCCCCGCCCCCTCCCTGCCCCTCTTGGTCCCCTTCCCCAAATCCCGGCCCCACCTCTTCTCCTGAGCGCGCCGCGTTCCCTCCGCTTCCCCCCTCCTTCGCGAAGCTGTTTCGCGCACAAGCGCTGGCAGGGAGCGGGGAGAAGCAGGACCCGGCGGCGCGCTCAGGGCAGGAGGCGAAGGCAGAGTGGAGGTGAGCTGTGGCAGGAGGGCTGGGAGCTGCTGGCGGGGGGGCGGGGGGCGGCTATTATTTCAGGGCCTAGGGGCAGCAAAATCCTTAATCCGCCACTGGACAGGAGGGCTGTTTCTCTGTCTCCTTATCTACTGGGAGGAGCCTCAAGGGCCAGAAGACTCCGGGAAGGGTCTGTGGTGTGATTGTTGTTGGGGGAATTGGGACTGCACAAGAACACTGTAAATAAAGACACAAAGGTGAAACCACGGAAGAAGGTGATGGGACTCTTTATTATACCAGCCTAAACACAGGGTACAGGCACAAAAGTGGGAGTGCCAACGCAGACCCTGTGACACCATGCCTATGGATCACTTCTCCTGTCACTGAAATGCAGCCACTTCTGGGGTGAAACACAGCAACTGTTTAATAGTAATTGGCGTAGCTAAAAAAGTAGTAGTCTTCATTTCCTACTTTATCCTCCCCATTTATAATGGCAGGGAAGATTTTAATAGCTGGACTGTAATTACTTTGAGTTAGAATTTGTCTAGGGTACCAGGATGATGGTTTCATACCACGGTGCTGAAAACTAAGCTTGGTCTACATTAGCACTGGACAATGTATGAAGTATTGTAGTGTAGAGGGAAAGGCACCCCCTACTGATTTGTCAGCACATTTATCGCAGCACATAGGCGATCCTCAAGTTTCCTATCCAGTACCTTCTTGGCCTGACCCTGCTTAGCTTAAATGAGATCCGACAAGATCACAGCACATGATGGTATTACTTCAGGCAGTAATGTTATTGTTATGATGTTTACCTCATTACCAAAGCTAATAACTTACAGATGTTTGCTCTGTCCCTTGCAATTTTGAAGTTGAAAGGACATATGTAAGACATGTTTTGTGTTTTATCATCTTGAATATTGTCTTTCCCCATTAATACCGTGTAATATCACTGTAGGTATTCTTAATTTAGTTTTACAACAAATTGATCTAGTCTTTATCTTTTACAATATTGATCAACTGCTTATAAATGAGAGGAAAAAAATAACAATGATTAACTAAATTTGAGTTTAAGTACATACAACTTCTACAGAATTAAAAATATGGGTAGCTACTTGGCTTCAAGAACTGACTTGTTTATTGCATGTGCTGGCTGTTTTTTGCAATGCAAGGCTGCTTCAGTAAATAAAATCAGGTTGCAAATAATGGGAAGAGGATAGTAAGCAGTTTAACTCTTCATCTTTTGCTTTGATTGTATTTTAAAAAAACTTTAATTATATTGCTCTGAAAGATGCTTGAGTTGACAGTCCTGAAGGCCACAGTGCTCTGTCTTAGACGGTGCAGGGAGGAGGCGAACCAAAGGAGAGGATTTAAATATATTAGATGGTAAAATTAATAGATGACATGTCTCAGTCCCCAAGACTGCTTTGCAAGATAACCCGGGGGAGAGAGCTTCCTCCCTCACTACCTTGCCAGTAAGTCCAAGCTCTGACCTTGATGAGCAGTGTAGCCTTCATGAACTCTGATTCTCTGCTCTGACTGCCACTATCTGTGCCGACTGTAATAGTGGATTTTGTGGTGTGACCACACATCCACCAGGAACTGGACCAAGATCATCAGTTAATTTCACACAGGTGAGATGGTCAAGGGCCTTTGATTGCTTCTGTCTTAGGCTAAGTGCAAGCACTGGGCCACTTTAGAAGTGAAAGATTGCATAGCTCATTAGTAATCCTGTTGTGGCTTGCGGAGTTGTCTGGCCCTGATATGAGTTTAACTTGAATAAGAGCAGGTTTCAGAGTAGCAGCCGTGTTAGTCTGTATTCGCAAAAAGAAAAGGAGTACTTGTGGCACCTTAGAGACTAACAAATTTATTAGAGCATAAGCTTTCATGAGCTACAGCTCACTTCATCGGATGCATTTGGTGGAAAAAAAACTTTTTCCAAGAACAAATCCGCACAGACACACCCCTAGAACCCCGACCTGGGGTATTCTATCTGCTACCCAAGATCCATAAACCTGGAAATCCTGGACGCCCCATCATCTCAGGCATTGACACCCTGACAGCAGGATTGTCTGGCTATGTAGACTCCCTCCTCAGGCCCTTCATTACCAGCACTCCCAGCTGTCTTCGAGACTCCACTGATTTCCTGAGGAAACTACAGTCCATTGGTGATCTTCCTAAAAACACCATCCTAGCCACTATGGATGTAGAAGCCCTCTACACCAACATTCCACACAAAGATGGACTACAAGCCGTAAGGAACAGTATCCCCGATAATGTCACGGCTAACCTGGTGGCTGAACTTTGTGACTTTGTCCTGACCCATAACTATTTCACATTTGGTGACAATGTATACCTTCAAATCAGCGGCACTGCGATGGGTACCCGCATGGCCCCACAGTATGCCAACATTTTTATGGATGACTTAGAACAACGCTTCCTCAGCTCTCGTCCCCTAATGCCCCTACTCTACTTGCGCTACATTGATGACATCTTCATCATCTGGACCCATGGAAAAGAAGCTCTTGAGGAATTCCACCATGATTTCAACAATTTCCATCCCACCATCAACCTCAGCCTGGACCAGTCCACACAAGAGATCCACTTCCTGGACACTACGGTGCTAATAAGCGATGGTCACATAAACACCACCCTATATCGGAAACCTACTGACCGCTATTCCTACCTACATGCCTCTAGCTTTCATCCAGATCATACCACTCGATGCATTGTCTACAGCCAAGCTCTAAGATATAACCGCATTTGCTCCAACCCCTCAGACAGAGACAAACACCTACAAGATCTCTATCATGCATTCCTACAACTACAATACCCACCTGCTGAAGTGAAGAAACAGATTGACAGAGCCAGAAGAGTACCCAGAAGTCACCTACTACAGGACAGGCCCAACAAAGCAAATAACAGAACGCCACTAGCCATCACCTTCAGCCCCCAACTAAAACCTCTCCAACGCATCATCAAGGATCTACAACCTATCCTGAAGGACGACCCATCACTCTCACAGATCTTTGTTGACAGGCCAGTCCTTGCTTACAGACAGCCCCCCAATCTGAAGCAAATACTCACCAGCAACCACACAACAGAACCACTAACCCAGGAACCTATCCTTGCAACAAAGCCCGTTGCCAACTCTGTCCACATATCTATTCAGGGGATACCATCATAGGGCCTAATCACATCAGCCACACTATCAGAGGCTCGTTCACCTGCGCATCTACCAATGTGATATATGCCATCATGTGCCAGCAATGCCCCTCTGCCATGTACATTGGCCAAACTGGACCGTCTCTACGTAAAAGAATGAATGGGCACAAATCAGACGTCAAGAATTATAACATTCAAAAACCAGTTGGAGAACACTTCAATCTCTCTGGTCACTCGATTACAGACCTAAGAGTGGCTATACTTCAACAAAAAAGCTTCAAAAACAGCCTCCAACGAGAGACTGCTGAATTGGAATTAATTTGCAAACTGGATACAATTAACTTACGCTTGAATAGAGACTGGGAATGGATGAGTCATTACACAAAGTAAAACTATTTCCCCATGGTATTTCTCCCCCCCACCGTTCCTCTGATATTCTTGTTAACTGCTGGAATTAGCCTACCTTGCTTGTCACCATGAAAGGTTTTCCTCCCCCCCCCCCCCCCCCCCCCCCCACCCCCCCCCCCCCGCTGCTGGTGATGGCTTATCTTAAGTGATCACTCTCCTTACAGTGTGTATGATAAACCCATTGTTTCATGTTCTCTGTGTGTGTATATAAATCTATCCTCTGTTTTTTCCACCAAATGAATCCGATGAAGTGAGCTGTAGCTCACGAAAGCTTATGCTCTAATAAATTTGTTAGTCTCTAAGGTGCCACAAGTACTCCTTTTCTTTTTGCGAATACAGACTAACACGGCTGCTACTCTGAAATCTGTGCTTATGTGGCTTTAGCAGATTAGAGTATGTGGCCCATTGTTTTAAAGGGAACGCTCAAGCTTATACGATAATGTTCTGTTGTCTATATTTGGGCTTGTGTGTTTGCATGACAATCTGTGACAGAATAAACTATTTCTAAATTTCTGAACTGATTTAGACAAGTGAGCAGTCATTTGAATCACGTACTTCAGTAGGTGTGTAGGGGACCAAAGACATTTTGGATCCAAGATTTGGTTATCAATGAAAAAAGAATGAATGATATTTAATAAGTTTGCAGTGTGGTGTGAATTGTGGTAAAGGAAGAGGGGAATAGAGGAATGTAGTAGGAAAGACTGGAAAAGACAGGAGAGGATACTGGTGACTGGCTGATTTTACGGATGAAAGTATCAGCATGAATCTGTTGAAACAACCACACCAGCTGTCAGTGAGAAAATGGATCTTTGTGAGTCTTCCTAAGAATTCTTCAGTTTCATCAAGGGGTAAAAAATTGCAATTTTTTCCCTCCCACTTTTTTTTTCCCTAGCAAAATTCTGCCCCAGGGAAATCACAATTTCCCTTTTGTGGTCTCCAGAAGGAGGGAAGCAGCTGTATTTCTACCTAGAAAACCTTGTCAGTCAATTGACAGAGAAGGTGAAGGGAAGCTTTGGACAATGCTGCAGTCAGAAGGAGAATACTGTGATGGCAGCCAGAGAGTGAGAAGTAAAAAATGGGGGGGAAAGTCAGTCCTGAAAGGTCAAGAGTTTGTAGTGTGGTTCCTGAGACCTGCAGCAGTGATACAGTCTATTAGATCCTGTCTTTGACAGGTTTCATCTTGTCTATGCAAAGAAAGGTTTCATAGTTTACCCATGTACTGAACTTACTACACTTGGGATCAGTGATGAGCTGCTAAAATCTTAACAACTGGTTCCCTCTTCATCCCACGAGGGGGTCATGGCCCGCCCCCCCAGCCCCAGGACTCCTGCTCCATCCACCCCTATCCCCTGACTGCCCCCAGAACCGGGCAGGAGGGTCTCGTGGGCCACCATAGTGAGTGCCCACCGCACCCCACCCTGCCCCTAAGAGCCAGAGGGACCTGCTGGGGGGTGAGGTGTGGAGTCCCAGGGGTGCTTACCTGGGGCAGCTCCGGGGAAGCATCTGGCAGGTCCCTCTGGCTCCTAGGGGCGGGGGAGCGTAACTAGGGGAGGAGCAGGGGGAGCGGCCGCTCCCCCCACTGATCACATCAAAAGTGGCATCTTAGGCACCGACTTCGTGGGTGCTCCGGCGCTGGAGCAGCCACAGGGAAAATGTGGTGGGTGCAGAGCCCCTACCGGCAGCTCCCCGCCCCCCGCCCGGCCCCAGCTCACCTCCACTCCTCCTCTGAGCGCGCCGCCCCGCTCTGCTTTGCTGCCGCCGCTGCCCCCCCCCCCCCCCCCCCAGCTGTTTGCATGGGAAGCCGGGGAGGGCTGAGAAGCAGGCGGCAGCTTTGCACTCAGGTCCAGGGAGGCGGAGGTGAGCTGAGCACTTCCCCTGCGCACCCCCCCCCCGGGTTACCTGCTGTGGCACGGGCGGCCCCCCTTGCGCCCCCCCACCCCAGCTCACCTCCGCTCCGCCTCTGCCTCCCTGGGCCTGAGCGCGAAGCCACCGCCTGCTTCTCAGCTCCCCGGCTTCCCGGGCGAACAGCTGATTCGCGGGAAGCGGGGGGGCGGCGCGTTCAGGGGAGGAGGCGGAGCAGAGGTGAGCTGGGGCGGGGAGCTGCCGGTGGGGGCTCTGCACCCACCAAATTTTCCCCGTGGGTGCTCCAGCCCCAGAACACCCACGGAGTCGGCGCTTAAGGCCCCACTTTTGGCCAGCTGTTAAATTTAGAAGCCCTTTTAGAACCGGCTCTAAAAGGGCTTCTAAATTTAACAACCGGTTCCAGCGAACCGGCTCCAGCTCACCACTGCTTGGGATTGTTTGAGGCCAAGTTATCAAAGAGGATTTCTTCTCAAACATTAGAGGAGTTCCAGGCAAGAGGATTCAGGTTGCTACAGATTATGGTAACATGGCTGAAGCATTATAGTAAAGCCCAAAAGTGTTTCAGAGTCGTTCCCTCCAGGATGGTTATCACTACATTAGTTACATAAAAGCAGACTGGGGAAAGCTGGGCCCATCTAAACTGTGCACAGTGGACTATTATATGAGTAGGGAGAGAAATACCTTTTTGTTTTCAAATTATGCTCTCCATGCTAGGGGCTCAATAATTCATAGCTAAGATGTTTAAATTATTTATTGCATAAGCAAACATTGATGTTTTGTTTCAGCTTAAAGGAATCTCATGACTTGGGAGAGAGATTAATATGATTCATCAAACTCTGAGGACTGGCAGAGGGAATCACATGTATTAGTTTAATGTACATGATGTCTGCTGGAAAGAATGAAAAGATTGTTCCTCTTCATTAAGTCCTAGGAGGAGCATAGCTACAGCTTTCAGCATCTTAGGAATTTCTGGCTCGCTGCTGCAGATTTAAGTCCCCCATCAGCCCAGCACTGTCTTTTTAATATTTAAAATTGTACCTGGTTTTTCAGCCCTCAAAAGGGCTTTCATTGCTCTGCCAGTGTTCTAGCTGTTACAGCTGCTGCTGTCACATTTAATAAGGACTTTGCAGAGTGTAAATATTGCACTGCTGCACCAGCTTTTCTTTGGCACAGGAAAAGATCTTTGCTCATTAAGATGAGGTGTTCTTTGCTAGCTCGGCTGACATTCAGGTTTCAACTCAAGGTGACAAAGATCCATAATTCACCCACTGTTTACATCTGATGTCACTGAGAGGTGAACCTTTGCGAGCTCAGATCCCTACCTGATGCCATAATGAGGTCATTGACAAAGGCTAGTAGCTTGTCATGCCACATGATAAATACAGGCTAGGGGAAAATCTTAAATTATCAAATTGTTCTTGGACTATAATGGCTGCTGTTTGAGGTGTTACAAATTAGAATTTTGCCTATAGCTTCTGTTATTGTACCATGAATCATGACTGTGTGGTTACATATTTCTCATCTCAAGGATTCATCTATGCAATAAAACAATAACTTGCCCTTCATCACTTGTGAACTCTACAGGAAACAGAAATATGAACTGGACAAAAGCTCAAGACACTGTAAAATATCGGGGCGGGGGAGGGAAGCAAACTTGATGCCCTCTTGCCTGTCATAACATTTGTTTGTTCTAATGCTTTTCTCCCCAGCCTACCGTTCTGTATGTGTCAATCAAACTGAATATAATTAGTGTTATTTAGTTTCCGACAGTCAGGATTTAACAAAAACATATAAAGTTTTCAGCAGACAACACACAGCATCACAACTGCTATATGTATGATATATGTTTACCATACAATATGTCTGCCAGAATGATGCATGCTATGTAGTATATTCTTGTGCCAAACCTAGAAAATTCTGTGACCCTATGGGAGAAGTTTGCACATTCAGATACCAAGCTGCCCCTACCAAATTTGCATATGAACCAGCTGTGCCCAGGTAATCCTATATTTGCACACAAACAGGATTTTCTGTGTAGCAAATGGGTCAATTGTGCATGTGAAAACTGATACTTGTGTTCAATTACCCATTGAAAAGCAAATATAGAATCTGTAGCTTGAACAGGTATGTATACAATTTTTCAAGGGGCACTTTAAAAAAAACTGCTTTGGAAAATTTGACCCTGTATATTATGAGGAAACATTTGTTCCATTTGTCTTCATTTAGGTGCAACTGCGTATTACGTATGAAGTGCCCACAATGTGCTCAGCACCATACATTACATAGAGAAGGATGTGCTCCGTGCCCCAAAGAGCTTACATTGTGACAGGCAGATAATGAATCAGTTGCTCCTAATTATCCTTTCTGGTGGGAGCAAAATAATGTCACACGTTTAATGGAAATTAAAGGCAACAGCCATAAAACTGATCAAAGGAAGTCCCTTTCAGAGGAAATTCTCAACTGGGCCTCGGAAGCCCTGGGTTCTATTTCTGGCTCGGCCACTGGCCTGCTGGATGAACTTGCGCAAGTCATTACACCCTTTTGTGCCTCGGTTTCCCCATCTGTAAAAATGATATTGACTTCCTTCCTAAAGTGCTTTGAGATCTACTGCTGAAAAGCAGTATAGAAGAGCTAAGTATCTATCTATTTATTACAAAGCTCGGAAGTAACCTGTGGAACTCAGACCAAGAGTATAGCATGATTGTACACAAGGGCACCCACAGTTATGTTCGGTAGGATTTTTAAAATAGGGATATAAATCCTTATGCTTAAAGATGTCTGCCCGCCATTAACAACTTGAGAAGACACTTCCCCTTTGGGAAGGTTTCTCCATAATTGCCCAATATGGAGTTTATTGCACCTTATTCTGAAGTATCTAATACTTGGCCCCTGCCAGAGAGAGGATGCTTGAGTAGTTGGAGAACTGCTGTGATGCAGCATGGCAATTCGTATGTTAATTACTTTTAATTACTTTTTTTAAAGATAGCTCAGATTCTCCTGTATTCAGCCAATAGTTGGATCTATCACTAAGGGATTCTGCAAAAAAGAAAAGGAGTACTTGTGGCACCTTAGAGACTAACAAATTTATTTGAGCATAAGCTTTCGTGAGCTACAGCTCACTTCATCGGATGCACAAGCCCCTTTAGCACATCAGTACCTGAACCCTTCAGCAGGCAGTAGTAGCCTTAACCTTGTACGGTCCACAAAACCACACACAACCCTGCTTCTCCTGTGCATGCATTCCTTGGAACCACAAACCCATTTCCCGGAGAGGAAGGAAGAATATTATCTTGCTTCCCATAGAACTCCACGCAAGCTAAGATCTGTCCTGGAAACAGGACAAGGCTGCACATTCCCAGTCTTTGGAGAAGATAGGACTCCACCCTCTTGAGAAAACATTCTAGACATTTACTTTTGTTCTCAATGTTAAACCATACATTTTTTTTAAAAAAATTGTCTTCCCTGACCCATCCTTCCCCTTTACTGATGTCCTCTTCCTTTGACTGTGGCTCACACTGATGTTTTCAGTGTGATATATGTGTGAACCCTGCCTGTTATGATTTTATGTTAAGTATCCAGCTGTGGAAAGAGATGGGTTGTGAGGCGGAAAGGTCTTGCTAAAACATGTCATTTCTGAAAATCAATCATAAAAACTAAGCAACGACAAACAAAATACATACATAAAGGCTTTACTGTGCAGCACACATTTTTTCACCTAAATATTATAGGCTATTCCTATGTTTGAACTCCCTGAGCTACAGAGGGAAGAAAATGTACTACTGCTCATTTTGGTAAAATTACTGCATTTCCAGAATATTATCATTCTCACTTTTGGACACCTTGTGGAGTCTGATCAGCACTTAAATAGGTGTATTCTTGCTTTGTACACTCATCTTGCTCTGGTTCTGTTTGAGTTGATAGAATTGATATTTCTTTACTTTCACCCAGATAGCATGCTTGGCTAAGAACTGCTGGCTAGATTTGTATTAAAGGGAAAGAAAATGAAATAAAAATACAGTGCCTGAGTTTCAGACCAGAGCACCTAAGTGATAGCAACTAATGCTGCATTTGAAATCTAATACTAAATACTAGACAGGGTCCTAAACTCAGAATCAGAGGTTAGAAACCTCTGAGTTATGGGCAAATACAGATCCAGATCTGAGTCAGGTGACAGGTGCATGTACCAGAACCCTGAATCCAAGCAAAGTTAATTTTTTTGGGAAAGTCTGGATGCTTATTTGCCCTTTGTGACTCTGCTCCATTTCTACCACATGCTATAGTAACAAGAGCGTTAGTAAAAAGAAAAGGAGTACTTGTGGCACCTTAGAGACTAACAAATTTATTAGAGCATTAGTGGCAATCCAAGTGACCACACAATGGCTGGGCAGCCTGTTATAACTTCTGAAGTTTGAAAATTAGATACATCAGACCAGAGCCTCCGCTAGTGTAATGCAGCGGAGAACAGCTGAAGTCACTAGAACTATAATCTACACGAGCTGAGGGATTTGGCCTTTTATTGTTAACTGTTAGCTGCTTGCTGTAAAAGAAGGTTCAGTGAGTTGCTCCTGTTTTATTTAGATTTGGCACATAGCTTACTGTATATCTCAGGATTTTTTTCCATTGCACAGGGCAATACATGATAATTCCAATGCAATACAATGAATTCCTTTTCTTGTATCTTCTAGTGAACTAGCTTGCTAAGTATTCTTTAAAGTCAAAGGGTATTTATCATAAGTCCTGTAATAGCAGAGCGGTTTTGAGATATAAAGTTCCATTTCTCTTTGTTGATGAAAGGCGGAAAGCAGTGGTGAGCTGGAGCTGGTTTGCACCGGTTTGCGCGAACCGGTTGTTAAATTTAGAAGCTGGTTTAGAACCGGCTGTTAAAGGGTTGGGCAAACTCCAGCCCATGGGCCACATGTGGCCCGCAGGACTGTCCTGTCCAGCCCGCCTGAGCTCATGGCTGGGGAGGCTCCCCTTGAGAATCCCTTTTTACGCACCTGGCAGCGCTCCAGGTCTTCGGTGGCACTTTGGCGGCGAGTCCCTCAGTGCCGCCAAAGACCCGGAGCGAGTGAAGGACGTGCCGCTGAAGTGCTGCTGAAGACCTGGAGCGAGTGAAGGAACCGGTTTTTCAGATTTTGGCAGCTTATCACTGGCAGAAAGGGAATCAGCTGAATCACTTGAAAACATTTGGCTGCAATTTCTCATACAACACTCATTTGTCAACGTATCAGATGCATTGCTGCAGAGATACGGGACCCTGATGTTTTGTGGCATGTGCTGTATATCACTCCAGCTAGAATGTGAACAAAATGCAAAGCAGTAGAAATGCATAGCTATGCTACGATTGTCACTGAGAGAGTTCGTTATTCGGGTAGTCTTTAACATTAAATTATAGGCATTCGTTTGTATTCACAGGCATGAGGTAGTTGTTGCTTGTATTACAGAAGAGCCCAGAGGCCCAAACTGAGATCAGATGGGCCTGATTCTAATCCCATTTACACCAGTGTAAATCAAGAGCAATTCCACTGAAGTAAATAGAATTGCACTGGTGTAAAACCCTTGTGTGATCAGAAGGAGGCCCCAAAATATTTCAGTATATTTTGCATCTAAAATTGAGTTGACTTCTTTTTGAGTATCTGACCTTCAAAAGCAATATGAACAGATTTTTTTCCAACAATAACACGGGGCTGTGATCAAGCCTGAGAAATTTCATACCCAAAGGGAAAGTTTCATAAACCACTGACTTGGAATGAAAGTGCCATCTTGCCTATACAATGGTAACTACTCTAGCAACAGCTAATGTGTAAGTACCAAGAATAAATAAAAATGTCAAAGCCTGATGGGGACAGTGCAGAAGATAGAAAAGTAACCAAGTGAGGAAACATCAAAATGATTATCCTGATTTGCAAGAAATCCAATAGCAAATATAGATATTTACAGACTTATTGAGTTGATGGTGATTCTGCTCTTGTCATAATTGATGCCAGTAGCAAAAATCTGGGCTACAAAAACAAGCATGCAAAACAGGCTCCTTTCCTTCTTGGTGGTCTCCCCTCCAAATGGTGACTTAGCCAAGCCCTGTTGTGCTTTCATAAGCATTAAGATCAAAACTAATTAAACTAGTTCAGCCGTGGTGCTGCAAGCATCCATGCTCTCAATGGTTCCACAGCTACATTAATTCCAGGGTGCACTTATCTATATCAGCATTTTAACTGAATGGTTTTAAATCAAGAGAGCCTAATTCTTCTTGCGCTTATACTGTTATAAATCAGAATGAATTCCCCTGAAGTCAAAGGAGTTACTCTTGTGTAAAGCTGGGAATCAGGCCCCTTGCTCACAAATTGTGCAGGTGAACAGCTGCCCAGATACAGAAGTTGAAAACTTTGTTTGCAAAATGAAACAAGAGTGGTGTTCAGTACAGTTCAGCCTCAGTGAAAAGTAGTCGAATTTTAGCTGCTGGGTAAAGGTTTTGCTTTGTGGTAGAGCGAGAGCTCTCCAGGTCTGTCCCACAGTAAAAACAAATATATACGCACTCAGCTATGAAAATGATCATGCAATCAAATAATCACAAATGTCTTAACCATCACTTCATTTCACAACTGCGGTTTTTTTCCAAGCGTGCCATAGCAAAAGACCCTGATCCAGGACTACGTTCAAATGAATTAGGATGTTTTAAAATTGAAGCTGTTTTTGAGCTACCCAAGCTTTAAAAAGCCTCTAAAAAATGTAACATCTACAAAATTTTTGTTTAAGTTAAGCGCAGTTTGTTGAAAAATTTGTTTTGCTGTTGGTTTCCTTCTTTTTTAACTCAGCAACAAAACCCTTTATATTCTTTTGGTCTTCAGTGTAGAGAAGGAAGAAATCTATGCTCTCTTCTTGTGCAAAGAAAATGGAGAGCCGTATGATGGGAGGAGAGAGCATGTGCATGAGGACTAGGAATCTGTGTGTCCATTGTGGGGATTGTGTCATTGAAATGATTCTGCCTGTTTGAGTTCATTCATGGCCACTCTTTCTACATTATGCTTTATATCCATCTACATCCCGCATAGTTACCTGACTGCAGAAATACTTAGTCAGCTAGTTGAACGTTGCACTTCAGATTCTCAGTCCTATTCCTGTATTCACAGGATGTCAGTGGGACCACTCATAGATCTGAATTGACGTCCATGAGCTCCGACTTAGGCTTCATGTGACAAAGGACTACTCATGACTGCAATCCAGCAGTCCATTCCCATTCAGCAAAGCATAGAAGCTTAATTCCCTTTGCAGACCATGGGATTTAAGCAAGTGCTTAAACTTAAGCACATGTTAAATGTTTTGCTGGGAAGGAATGGAGCCAACCATGTGCCGAAATTACTTACTGATTTGGCCTCCGTGTGAGTAGGGGTTTGCAGCATACTTCTTTTTTTTCTAGCTGTCTTCACATACAGCACAGTTCTGCACGAATTTGCAGGCCTACCTAACAAGGGCAACAGGGGGTGGCACAGTACCTCTTCCTGCTGTGCTGGTTAGGGAAAGCAGCTACGCTGTTGTCATTATAAAGGATGCAGCCCTGTTACAAGTGCCATGAAGTCAACACATGGCACTTGTAACAAACAATGGTCACCTCCAACTGACATTAACTTTAAATAGTAGAAGTGTATGTGGCAGAAAAACATACTGTTTCATTAAGGAGGTTGACAATAAGACCTTTATTGGCTACATGTAGCAAAGAAAAATATAGCTCCAAAAAGTGTAATTGCTTGAAATACACACATTTGTCCCATTAAAATATACTAGCATATTAATTAAGAGCCCATCTCTCATGTAAAGAAAGGAACAGATTCACAATGAAACAGGGCCTGTTGTACCCTACCAGCGCCTGTATGAAAGTCTACAGGCAAAAAGTGATTTGTTCTGATCCTTATAATTAGTGGAATAATTAATAATAACAACATCCACTTCTACAACAGGCTTATATCTCAGTACTGTTTCACTGACATGGGAGAAAAGTAGACACAAGTCAGCACAGACATTGCAGATAATACTTATCACCTTTTAGCTGGGTATATCTAATTTAGAGACCTGACAAATATATCTCTGCAGTTCTAGAATGTGTTGCTTAATAACCTGGGCGGACTCTGGAATCATAGATCCATCAGAAATGAATTCTACAAGGGCAAGCGGGGTGAAGGATATAAATTAAAACTCAACATTGAATATGGTATTTGAAGGCTATGGAATATATTTCAGCAGCGGGTTGCTGCTTCCATTCCAAATATTTTATCCTCTAAGATAATATCGACAGTCTTTGGAAAAGCTTCCAAAATTATAGTGGGCGGTGATCTTTCTCTCGAATTGTAGGTAGAAGAGATGAAATTACTAGCAGGTTGTGAATACTAGTAAATTAGAAGCAGTGTCACTCTCTAAATGTCGTATGTGGTGGCCAATTCCTGAGCTGATATAAATTGATATAGTTCCAATGACTTCAGTGGGGCTATGACAACTAATACCAGTTAAGGAAATGGCCCTGTGAGTTAAAGTGTTTCTGTTCCAGCTCTTTTTCTTCACATTTTTTTGGCTTCGGGCTGCCATCTTTATTGGATGGGATAAACATTTCCATCATGATTTTGTGATTTTTACTTTGGACTGTTACAGTCTAATATGATAAATGACTTGGCACAATGTCATCAAATTGTATCAACATGTCATTCCATTGCAACGTGGTGTTGAAACCGGATGTCATTTTTCAGTCTCCAGAATTGGTTTGGGGTCTCAGACTCCTTAAGGCACCAAGGTTTTCCTCCTTAAACATGGAGCAATCCCCAAAATAACAAACAGCCACCCTCCCCTTCTATTTTTTTGGGGGGGCAGGTTTTCACTCTTTCCCTTTTAACATCTTTTTGCTAAAATCAAAACTTTGTAGCTGTATTGGGTTTAGGAATGAGATCAAGTTGATAAAGCAATATATTTTGGATCAAGGCATAATTTGAACACAAATTTATCAGCCCAGAATTCTGTTTTAGAATTCAAAGACATTATTTGCCTATATGTTGTTTCATTAAAATTATTTTTATTACACTAATAGATACCACATAGTAGAGAAAACGCCAGAAATGTGAAATGGGAAGTTCTGTACTGGCTGTAATGATATTTTTTAAAATAAAATAAGTATTTTGAAGCATCTCAGGAAAAGGGATATAGAATGTTAGATAATGCAGATGGTCCCAGAGTCCCGAAGTTTGGATCCAGATCTGGAATTTCCTCAGGTTCAGAGATTTTCTGATCCAGAAATCTTCTTCAAGGTATTTATCTGTCTTCAGATTTTGTACTGGTGCCCATTACCTTAGTATTTGAGTTCCTGTCACATCAAGTTGATTGGCAATTGGCAGTCCCTGGTGGACTTCACAAAGGCTCTGCCTCTTCTCCCTTTCTGAGGTATAAAAGCTCTGCAAGGGGATAGGGTTATGTTCTGCTTGGTTGGTTGATTTTAAATCCCTCCCTCCCTTCTACCTAAATGCCCCTCCAGGAAGTTGAAGGAAGGAAGATGAGTTCATTTTCAAAATAGGCTTCTTTTGTCATGTATTGGAATTATCCTGTCTGCGGCTTTCAACAGGATTTAACTCTTAGTCTGGATATTTTCGACCTGTTCTGGGGAGAGATGTTATAGGCAGGAGACAGAGTGAGTGAGAAAAACCAACAAAGTAATGGAGACAAGTCCTGTGGCTGGATTTAAATATTGTGTGGCTTACCTTTTGTTAGACTGTAGGGGCTCAGTTGTGGCTTTGGGATGAGTAAGGGGTTGTGCATTGTTGTGCTACCCCAGGAGCGACCAGAATACAGATTATGACTCTGACAGTCACAATCTATGTTCCAGGTTCTCCTTCCTTCTAGGGGGAAATACCCTGCACCAGGTCTATATCTAGTGCAATGTACTTCTCCTAGTACTTTGTTGTAGCTATGCTAACCCATGTGTGTTGTGGAGCAGGAGCAAAGGCCACTCGCCATCTTCTCCCACCAACTCCCATCTGCCTGTGCAAAGGAGAGCACAGCAGCCCCATGGAGCAGCTTCAGATAGTCAATATAAAGGACTAAAGGGTGTAGCTGTTATACGAACCACCATGCAAAATAACTTCTGAGAGGCCATGGCAAAAGACACAAAAGAAATATGTATGGAACATATGGAACAACTATAGCAGAACTCATTTTGCCAGATGTGAAACACACTGATAATCCTGGTTTCTAGTTGTAAGAACAGAATTTGAGGGTTAAGTTTTGTTTGTTCTGTGTAAAATGCAACTTCTCTAGACCGTTGCATGTTATTTCCATGCTATTCCCATTGTGCAGAGCAATATTTCATTTCAGACAAGAATCTTTATAGTTTGCATAGCACAGCCAATTATTTTGTTAAAAAAGAAAGGAAGCTTTTAATTACGTTTCTCTTGAAAACTATAGGATTAAATTAAAGGGGATGTATTGGGTTAATATGGAAAAAAGTTTAATGAAACCCAAAACTTTTATAGTAGTTATGCAAAACCCAAAGCACCAGTGGGTTCTTCTATTAATACAAATAGAAATACAATAGTATTAAATACATATGTACACACTTTATTCATTTCATTATTCTGAAAACTTCTGACTTGCCATTTTACTTTCATTCACTATAGTTTATGTATAGAATTTGACTTAAAAAAACCCTTTCTTCCCTTAAGTATATTGCACCCAAGTTTCCCCAAATTTACACAAGTTTTAACACTACATTAATTCCATTAGCTTCAGTGGGATTCCTCCTGATTTATCGCAGTATGTAAATGATAGAAGAATCAGACTAGTTTCATTTGTGCCCATAAAGAAACATGGCAAACACAATGGCTATCACTGCCCACACTCAGCAGTCAGGAAAAAATGTCTGTCCCTTTAGTTGGGGTGAATTTATTTTAAATGGTATCCATGTTGGTTCTGTTCTTGGAACACAAGGATTTTCTCTGCTAGCTGGTACATATTAATGTCATTTACTGACTTCCTTCAGTGGCAGGCACATAATCATCTCTTCAAAACAATTATACAAGATTCTGGTTGATTTTTCAGCTAATAATTAACACACATACATACTTGACTTTGTTTTTTTCACACAGGAAACAGAGCAATTGTCTGCTATAGTGTTTGCATTTTTTTGCGGATCTTTATTATAAACACTAAAAAAGTTATAGTAAGTTAATATATTCTGTGCCTTAATAAAATGCAGGAAAAATATATAGAGCTAATGCACTATAGAGCTAAGTGTCAGGTTAAACAATGGCAGACAAAACTTGCAATTCCATCCACAAACTTTATATTTTAGTGAGTTGCAGAATTCTGGAAAATTTTATTTTTAAATATCAAATATAAACTTTCCATTGGAGGAACTCATGTTCATTTCCATGAGCCTATCAACCTTGCTAGATGTTTTTTCCTGCAGCCTGTTTCTGCAAGTAAAATCCACTCTGGTAGTGTTTACTCTGTCTCCCTCTAGTGGCTGATCCATGTAAGAGGCTAGAAATATACTACAGCTGCCAGCAAATGAAAACACTCCTTTAGCTCAACTGAGAAATGCTCATAGTTTTAATGTAGAAGTGGCTTCAAGCCCCACTGATAGTCCAGGTGGGGGTTGAGCTACAAATCTGGCAGCTTTCATGCTGAAAACATTAGCTCTGTAGTAGAGGCTCGTGCTTTTAGTGCTGAAGATCCAAGGTTCAAGCCCTGCTGACAATCTAATTGTTCTATTCCTGGCTCTGCCTTGAGTAACTTATTTACCTTCTAAGCACCATTGTTTCCGCTCCTGTAAAAGAAGATAATAACTTACCTAGTTAACAAGGAGTCTGTGTTTACTGACTGACTAATGCCTGTAAAGTATTTTGAGATGGAAGGATAGATGTGTAGCAACATACCCATTATTATTTATCAGGTATTGTAGGGCCCAATGCTGCCCACATTTGACTGTTGTTTAATTGAAAACTGTCATGTGTTTGCATGAGCCATTGCCTGACAGTGCAGAGTATTTTCATCTGAGAATTTAGAGGTAATTGTAAAAGTGGTAACTAATTCTCATGTAACATGGAATGTGCCTAGGAGAGAGTTTTTGAGGTGGATTAGATTTATGCTAGGTCTAAGGGTTCAGGCTAAACTGGGTCTGCAGCTACACTCAATGGCTCTGCAATCTTGCAAAGTGTCACCATGAGATTTATACAATATTTAAACCTGAAACCCAAAACAGGCCACGTCTAGTCTCTCCTGGAATCAAGGCCCCTGGATTAGATTCAGACAAGGGGGGTGAAACTAAATCCCCTGAAGTATGAAAAGGATCAGATTAGATCAGTGGTCCCAAAACTTTTGACGCTTGCCCCCCCCCACTCCTGTCCAAGCCCTGCCCCCCCCGGGAGCCGGGACCAGAAATGGGGCCACAGCTCCAGTGGGAAGGCACAGACGGGGTAAGAAAGTCAAGGCTGAGGCCACAGCTGGGGGCGGGTCTGGAGCCAGGAGCAGGGCTGAGAACAGAAGCGGAGCCGTAGCTGGGAGCAGGGCTGAGTGGCGTTCCCTTCCTGGTGGGCTAGTCCCAGCTGCACTCCCCCTGAACATTCCTCTGTCCCTCCCTAAGGGGGCACGCCCCACAGTTTGGGAACCACTGGATTAGATGTTCCAGTTCGGATCTCTTTCCAACAGTTTAGAAGCATCGTGTGTATGTATATACACAGTTCAGCCTGCTAAGCTTGGCATATATCTGCTTTATATACAATAAGAAGCTGCCTACAATATTAACAGCTTGAAGTTTTTTCATCCTGCTGTCTTTAATATTTGCACTTTTATTAGCCAGCAGAATTGTAGATGAACTTTTATGCTGGTATTTCAGTAGTATCTCTTTCCCTATCAAAAAGGTCTGGATGACAACTTGAAGATTAAAACTGTCAGGGAAGTTATCCCTGACAACAGCAAAAACCTGCCAGAAAGTGCTGCTGGAGCTAAAGCCCTGTGTAGACACTGTCTGGCATCATTTTAACAACAGACTAGATGTGTCATTAAAAAAAAAATGTATCCATCCCAGAGGCATATGTTTGGACAGACTAATGGAGCTGAAGTGACAAAAGGGATTTGTCCACTCGGACATGCTGACGGGCCGTGAGATAAGAAGTAAGTCTCACATAAGTGGTTCTTGAGTTAAAATATTAATTTACTCTTTGGAAATACTAAAAAATAGGGGAATTTCCATGGCTCAGACGTCTAATTTTTAGAAGCTTTAGAGCTTCCCTTCCCTAGTCAGAGCTTAGAAATCCATTTGGCATGCCCATGTTTGTGTCCTGGAATGTATAATTTCCCGAGTGAGAAGTATGTTAAATACAGCAGGGCTGGAAATGGCTTTCTGCTTTCATTATGTCATTGCTCCCTTTGAGGTTTCTGGGATTCTGGGTTGTTTGCAATTACCTACATACGCCCCAATTCAGAAAAAAAGCACTTCAGCATGGCCTTGGATTTCAGTGGGACTTAAGCAAATGCTTTTTTGAATACGGATGCATTCCTGGATCACGGCCAGGTCTCTTCCCGTATTTTATGCTGGTAAATGTACAATGAAGTTTCACCCAGAATTGTGGGTGTTCGGCACCTTGCAGGATCAGACTTTGGGCTTGATTCACTGCTGTGTTTGAGCTCGATCAGGACATTACATCCTGCTCCCTGACTCACAGGGCCAGCACAGGCCTGGACGAGGGTTACAATCCGATGAAGTGAGCTGTAGCTCACGAAAGCTTATGCTCTAATAAATTTGTTAGTCTCTAAGGTGCCACCGGTACTCCTTTTCTTTTTGCGAATACAGACTAACACGGCTGCTACTCTGAATCACTTCCAGGAAACTCTAACTTGTGCCACCAATACAGGGAACTTTGTGGACCCTCCAACCATGCAGGATAGGCGTTGCATAGCTCTGTCATATCCCCTCCCACCCCAATACACCCCTGCTGACCCTGACATGCTGCCTGCACTGAAGGGAGCAGTTAGCAGCACAGGGCCTACAGCCAGGGAATTTGCACCAGCAGGGAGTTTCCCCACCAAAATGTGAATGCACTCTGCACTCCCTCTCTAACAGTGCTTACTAGAACCGCCGTATGTTGGGAGAGCTGTGGCGATGGATTGGTTAGTGTTTGTAAAATGTTTAGCAGATGTAATAAGTGCAGAAGTCTTACAGGAATGTTATCTTTTTCTGAAAGGTCATGTGTTTCTCTAAGGCTGTATGTCAGATTGCATCTGTTAGAATGCCTGCTGTACATGTCTTTGCACATGATTGTTTGTGTTAAATGATGTTCTTCTGTCTGACAAACTACAGAGGGTATCTCTCTTGCCTTTTACCATTATCTGGTCCCGCGGCTGGCTTTCAGCTCACAGCAGTGTTCATTTCCAAAGCAGTTTACATCAGTTTTTGTAATTAATTTATAAAGCACAATATAAGATACTTACTAACATCCAAATATATTGCCCGTAATGCCTCCATCCACTAAGGTTGTAAGTCTATCAAAGAGCACTCACGTTTGTCAGGCAAGATTTATTCATGATGAACCCAAGTTGCTCATGGCTTGTGTATCCATTATCCTACAGATATTTAGAGATTTTTTTCCCTCTTATAATTCGATCACTCATTTGCTAGGGATAGCAAAGTAAATATGTGACGTTAATATAGGATTTGACACTTGGTTGTACACGGTCATTCATATGTATACATTAAAGGAACCCAGGGATCTGTGTTTCTCCCTTTGAAAAGTCTTCCCCAGTGGATCCTTTCTGTTAATTTCAAGGAGAATCACTCTTGATATGACAGAAGCGAAAAGGATTCCAGGACTGTGATTACCAAGCAGACCTCTTTCCTTGCCAAAAAAACACTCTTATGTTAACAATTTTTCCTACATATGGGTTATTGCCTTTTCAGCACTGGAGACAGACTGTGCTGGAATCATATTCGTGTCTGTCGGCTTGAGACTGAAAATAAAACAGTTTTTAAAATTAGTTTGTTTATTCAGAAAACATCATTTCTAAGAAAAACGTGGCTTTTTTTCAATCAACCAGGCTACCAGGGGCCAGCTGTGGAGGACTCCATGATTTGGGCTCTACTGGGCAGGACTTCTGATTTCACTATTATGAATATCTGATGTTGACCTTGATTGCATCAAATGAAAGTCAACCACTGCCAGAGTTCCAAGGATATAGATATTTTTCTCCTAAGGTTACACTTGAATTGTTTCTATTTACAGGAACTTTGACAAATTTCACTGAAAATTATCTGGGAAGTGAAATGTTTCTCCTTAGCTCTGGCACGGTCAAGAGGCTACTGCTTATGGGAAATCAAGGCACGCAGTGAAGTACATACTTTCTTCTGCCCATTGTTTGAAAGTGCCATTGCGTTTGGTGACATGCTCCCAACTAACACCTCCTGTTTACTTTGTAATTTTGCTATTCTCTGCCTTAACTCCGCAACCTGCTAGAAATCTGAAATTTGCCTCTGGCCCTGTAGATTTTATCTTAACCTATTTTTCAATCTTTAGCAAATAAAATCCTTTTTTTCCGCTGCTTGCTCTCCAGCGTGGTATCAGTCCAGTCCTGCTGGCTCTGAGCCCACTAGTCAGCATTCCTCTGATTACTGCAAGATTTCATGATATAACTTAGGACCGACATGGAGTCTCTGACTAACAGACCATCCGTAATGTATGACAAGTTGTGAATGTCTGCAGGGCTGTATGCTGCATTCTGTGGTGTCCCGCTCTTCGGTTTGCATGAACAGATGTAATACCGTTCTGTCTGCTAACAACATATGGTATTGTGAATGAGGGAGCACGGAGGCTAATGCTGAAAGTGCCATTTGTGGATCCACAACAGCTCTGAGGTCAGGAGCCACCTACTAAAAGTTCAAGAGCTAATGAAGGGACTGGAGAGCTCATGCAAATGACTGATCCTCCATGGTACCAGCCTCTCTCTCTCTCTCTCCCCTGAGGATGTTGTACAGGGCCAGCTACACTGTCCCCTTAAAGCTGCCATGGAGGGTTGTTGGGTAAAGAGAAGGGACAGCGAGTGGGACGTGGTGGTAACTGAGGATGCTACACTATCTTGGCAGGGAGAGAAGAGTTTTGGGTGTATGGCTCCCGCCTAGCACAGTGAGATACTGTTTGCCACATTTTCAATAGCAGCCTCTAAAGCTGGTCTTGCACAATGTTATGCATCCATACTTGTCTTTCCACGTTTTGCACATTGCATTTATATGTGCAAACAGAACAGATGCATAATTACTGGTAGTACCCAGTTGGACACACACATGAAGTTTGCATGAGTTCTGTGCATGCAAAAAATTGTTTCTCAATAATTGTATACTCAGAAATATAGACCTGCAATATATTTGTCCCTGCTATTTTAGGCCCTGATCCCACTTTACTCCTTTTCTCCACCTATTGGCTTAAAGGATATGGGTCATTCAGGTAGGTAGGAACACCTTTGAAAGTTGACCCCAAGGGTCACATTAATATACTATGACCCTGCTGTCCTCCTGTACTGAAAATTTGGTTACCTAAAGGTACTTACTTTTGTCCCACATCACCTTAAAGATCTCAATGTAATTTTAATTATGTGAATTTCCATCATCTAATAAAATATTTAAAACTGTTATTAGTTGAGCATTATGTTATCACTAAAGTTATATAATTACCAAAATATCTAATTATGCATTTTAATTTGTGTAATGATATACTTACAATGTGTAACTTTGTAATTATGGAACATCCCTGTAATAAAATCCTTATCCATCTGGTCCTCTATAGAAAACATTTTCTACCAAACAAAATGGGATATGCCGTATGCTAGTTGAACTGCTAAGCAGTATGGATGAAAGTAGATGTGCCATAAGTAGTGCACATTTTTTAAATGATTCATTTGTTACTAACAATTTTGATCATGCTGATTTCACTGTGAGTTGTTTTACACAGCTCACCTGCGGGTTACATCGACCTGTACCGGACAACCTGGTGGAATGTCCAACCAGCTGTACAGACACACAGAGCCTGTGCATGCAGACACCTAGCATCCTTGTACAGGAGCCAGGCACACACCTGCTCCTTCCACCAAAAGTGCACAATGACATGGAGGAGTCTAATGTTGACAGTGGCACTAGATTCTTTATGGGAGACGGGAACAGTAGGGCCATGGTCCTGGCAGCCCTCCACACTGGCCGTCTCAGCTGTGCCCGAATTGGGTGAAGCACTCTGTGCAAGGGGGTAGTAGTGCGTACTGCTGTGTGCACTCTCCTAGCATTCCTGTGGGCATTGTGTCTGCCTCAGTTATAACGGGGCGACACCCTATACACAGCCCTTCCTCACCTTGCGCTCAGTGCAGACTGTAGTGTTTGTAGGAAGATCCCCCATCAAACTGATCTTGGAAGCCAGACTATTACTGCATTCCCTTGCCATTAGCAAAATGGGAATAGTAAATCACATTTCAGAACAGCCAATGACACTGATAAAACGCTTTGTGCAAATGAAGGGTTAATGCTATTCTAAGAGAAATAATTTCAGGACTGAGACATTTTTTGAGAACTGATTTTGTCACAGGCCTCTAGGTGAACAAAGTGCCTTCTAATTCCCATCTTATTTTCATTTTGGAAGTAATTAAATGGCTTTCATATTTTTACCTGAATTATTATTTTGTGAAACAATGAGACAACATGGGTCAGCCTTCTAGGCAGCGGTCTCAGCACATCAATGGCCTCACCATTATCAAGTTTTTTGTGGGAATCACAGCAGAGAAGAATTTGAAGGAAGAATTTGAAAGAAGACAATGCATTAGATTTGTGGGTGGTTATGGGGGAGCCTCTCTAGTGGGAGGGGCAGCATGGGGAAAGGGGTAAGGTGCTTGTTTCAGATTTACACGGAGCCTGGAAGTGAGGGCCTAAAGAGGTCAAAATCGAAGATGATGCCCAGGGTAGGGGCCTAAGTGACAGGCGGTGGTGCTAAT
This sequence comes from Dermochelys coriacea, assembly GCF_009764565.3. Taxonomy (NCBI): domain Eukaryota; kingdom Metazoa; phylum Chordata; order Testudines; family Dermochelyidae; genus Dermochelys; species Dermochelys coriacea. The sequence goes on from NC_050076.1 coordinate 92,090,133, forward strand.
CATCATGACTGAGAAAGGATGTCGCTGGGAGGGTTTGGGGGGAATGTCAGGGGATGTCAGAGAGATAGGCAAGATTTCAGTATGGACTGAAGTAGACAAGTCTGGCGTAGAGAGGTAAATCTGTGCATTATCAGCACAGAGATGATGGTTGAATTTGTGTTTACAGATGAGTTTACACTGAGATGAGGTGTAAGGGGAGAAAAGAAGGGGAACCAGGACAGAGCCCCATGGAACTCCCACAGAAAGTTGAAGTGTGGATGAGAAGGGTCCTCTGAAAGAATGATTAGAGAGGATGGAGTCACAGAAGCCATGGGAGGACACGTTTTCAAGAAGAGCATGATTGACTGTGTTGAAGGAGGCTGAAAGGTGAAGGAGAATGAGGATGGAGTGCTGGTTCTGGGCTTTGGCTAGGAAGAGATCATTAAAGTCTTTGGCATGAGCAGTTTTAGAAGAATGCAAGAGGTGGAAGCTGGATTAGAGAGGATCTAGAATGGAATTGAAGGAAAAGAATTTCAGATAGCAACAGTAGACAGCTCATTCATTAGATTAAAGATGAATGGGGCAGTCGTTGGAGAGGCAGGTGTGTTCAAGGGAGACATTAAAGCATGTTGGTATTATGAGGGGGGAAAGGTCAGAGGAAAGTGAGAGGTTAAGGGATGAGAGTTGGTGCGAGTGAGATCAGCAGATTAATTGGGGTGAGTGTAGGGGTTAGAGAAGGAGAATAGATGCAAGAGACTGATTGAGATTTCCAGATGGGTTTATGCTATACAAGTAAACACCATTTTTCTGATCCTTAAACAGCTACATTTCAGGTTTATCTAAAATTCAGATTAAAATTGAAATAAACTTTTACAAAGGCTTTGGATGTCTCATAAAACAGGGTTTACATGCATTAACTCTGTTCTAGGAGCTACAGCATAACCTGGCCTTCCTCAACTTCCTCAAGATGAGTAAAATATAGTGGGTTTTTTTTGACAGCCTCATCATCATTCTAAAAAGTGAACAATGGGCAAGTAATATTTGGCCCAAAATTTTAGAAGGTCTCCTGTTCATCCGGACTTGTGAGTACACATTTGGCGTATTGCACCTACATCTCAAATGAATACAAAAATAAGTGCACATTTGAAGTGCAGCCTTGTTAAAATGTGGGCTTTTCCATTTGGGATGGTACATTTCATTGACAGCTTTGTATAGCTGAGTCAAACTCATTAAGGGTCCTGATCTGCCACTTTTTATCATATTGAGCAAATACCTTATTCCCCAATTCGTTCCCTTGAAATTAATGGGACAGTTGAGAACAAAGGTACTACTCAAGGTGAACAACAGTGGCAGAATCAGGTTTATAGGAACATGACCCATTTCAGTCATGTTTTATTAAAACCATACCTGGCTTGCTGCTACAAAGTGACACAATCTGCTGCCTGATTGCTCCCTGTACCAGGGGAATAACCCTGTACCCACCCTTTTACCTGTTGCAGTAAACATCTCCCAGTGCACTGGCTGCTGCATTGAAGGGATGAAGCCATGGCTTCTTCCTTTGCCACCCACGGTTGCAGGAGGGATGTAGTGACCCCGCAGAGGCTGCTCTCCAGTTTGTACTACCGGCCACAATATGAGGAGCCAGCACAAGGTAGTGGGTAATGTGGTTCCTTATGCCCCTAACTCCCCTGCGCAGTAGTACAGGGCATGCTACAGTGTCTCTCAAAATGATATTAATTACCAGGCCTTTCAATGGGTCTTAAATAAGAAGGAAGAGTTATCGGGGCTAAAAAGCTGGATAATTTAACATACATCTCGGCTACCAGAGCAAAGCCTGACTTTTTTTTCTTTTTGCTTTGTCGCTTTCAATGACTATTTTAAAATTTGAAACAACCCCTTAATTAGGAAGAACACCGAGGGTTTTTTGTTTTGTTTTTTTGCGTACCGTCTCTCTCTTTCCCTCTCTCACTCCCCCACTCCCAAGTCTTACCCACTATTTTGCTGTCTTTAAAACCTCCTGATTGCATCTTGTTATCATCTTGTCTTGATTTGCTTTGTGTCTTGTTACACAAAAAGGGCACTAATCTTTGGTAATTAGTTCCTTATTAGAGTCAATTGGGATTTTTAGCATGAGAAGTGAGCTTGTATTTCTGATATTTAAAAATTGGATCCTGAGGAATTCTTAGCATTGTGTACTGTCAGGATAAAAGATATTTTAGTATGTTACGCATTTTTTCCATGTGTTTACTGCTAGTTTCTCTTCCTCCTTGTCAAGATTTCTCTCTTGTTCCATTGTTGTGCTACTAGTTTGAATGGAGCCTGGGCTTCTAGAATATTTCTTCTATGTGATACTATTACTTTGTTGATAGAGAGTTTATTTTGCTCAGCAAATTGCCTTCTCTAGGCAGGGGTGAAAGTAATTTAAATGATTCACCGGTATGCAGTGTGGCCGGGGTTCTGGGCAAGGTGCAGGGGCAACTCTGGGCCCCTGGAAGGGACGGGGCCATAGCAAAAATCCCCCAGCCAGCCCTTCAGCGCTGCCTGGCCTGCTCCGGCCACTGACCTGGTAGGCAGCAGCGGCCAAGAGCCCCAGGCCCTTTGAATCGGGCTGCTGGTGCAGTAGACAGCAACAGTCAGGAGCCCTGGGCCCTTTAAATCACCGCCGGAGCCCCAGGGCTCCTGGCCGCTGCTACCATGGCAGCAACCAGAGCCCCGGGGCAGCTGCCCCTTTTGCCCCCTCTCCCCCCCCACTCAGCGACCCCGCCAGTATGGTTGGCACTTTCTTACCAGTATGCCGTACCGGCTTACTTTCATCTCTGTCTCTAGGTGACGGCTAATATTTATAGTGTCTTTCAAATATGTCTTTATTTTGTAGTAGTATTTGGCTGCATTATATATCAGATGGGATTTTATATGGCCCTTGTAAAGCAATAAGAACAAAACTGGTTTTTGAGGGGACTGGTAATGGGATATGGAGAGTGAAATCCTGACTCTATTGAAATCAGTGAGAGTGTTGTTGTTGACTTCAAATTAGCCTGGATTTCACCCACAGTCTTTAACCTCCAGGTCCTTAGTTCTAGTCCATGTCCCAATCATGATGACTAAAAGTGTTAGCATGTGGTGCTGTTTAGCATCTTGTGATATGAGCTGGAGGCTTAGACCATTTTCTAGGGGATATGTGATTTTTAAAAAAGAAATTCAGGCTGGAACAAATTGGACTCTATGAGGCAGTGTAGCCTAGTGCATTTAGCTGGGCTGCAACTCAGGAGACCTGGATTCTATTCCCAGCTCTGCCATTGGCCTGTTGGGTAACCTTGGGCAAGTCACTTCACCTTCCTGTGCCTCAGTGTCCCCATCTGTAAAATAGGGATAATGATACAGCCTTTTTATGTAAAGCACTACTGATGGAAACACTATATAAGAGCTAGATATTATTATTTAAGTATGTATTTATTATTATGTATTAGAAAGCTCAGCAGGGAGGCTAAGTTTCAAAGGACAATGAAGCCCCTCTTATCCCAAAGGTGGCCCCTCTATACCTGAGTTTTGACATATTGGCAAGATTGTCTTCAGGAAGTTGCACTATCATTGCCTCCAGATGTTTACTCTGTAGACCAACCAGACTTCAGTTTAAGAGGCTCTAAATATGGCTAAAGGAGTGGGGTGGCTCCATAGCTGTGATGTCGATTGTCCTCTGTGTGTGTGTGTGTGTGTGTGTGTGTGTGTGTACACTATAAACCATTTTATTAAATTCAGTTTTCATTGTAAAGGTAAATATGTGTAGGTCTCAAAAAGGGCTCTGGCTGGGCTTAGTAAATCAAAAACAATGGAGATGAAGCGTTGGCCCTGGTGAAGTGAATGGGAGTTTTGCTTCAATGAGACCAGGATTTTCACCCTCCGGTGGAGAAACAAAAGAAACACACAACCCTGATGTAATACTGTAGTTAATAAGGCTATGATGATGATATTGTGCATCTGGAGATTGTGATCATTTGTATATGCCGTACATACATGATTGAGAAGAAAATGAGAAGGAAAAAAAGGTTGGGTTTTTTAAAAAGGGGTACCCTGCACCTCTAGGCTAAAAACTCAGTGGGAGTTAGGTACCTAACTCCCTTAAGTCCTTTTGGAATCCCAGACAAATATCTTCATTTTAAAATGGAACATTCCAACATCTCCAGAAGGCTTCATGCGTTGTGCTCAGTGACATTTTTTAGAGAAGAAATTTTTTTGCTGAAAAAATATGTTTGCCAAAAAAAAAATACAATGCAGATTTGGGTGAACTAAAACATTTCACAAATGTGTGTCTATTTCAGCAAATTGTTTTGGTCAAAATGGAAAAAAAGAATAGTTTTTTGAAATGTCAAAACAGTTCATTGAAGCAGTTCCACTTTGTATAAATACTTAATTACTCATTGGAGCGGAGAATGGATTCCAGGTGTTCCCCCTCATAGGTGAGTGCCCTAACCATCAGGCTAGAGAGTCATTCTCATTTGCTCTGGCCCAGGGATTATTCAGGTGTTTTATATAAAATGGAACAGCTTCAACAGGAGAGATTAAGGGTATCCCACCCCAGACTACACTGAAGCGTGGTGGTTGGGGCGCTCACCAAGGTGGGCAGACCTGGCATGAAGTCCTTGCTCCAGAGCAGGGATTCAAACCTACATCTCCCATATTCCTGGTGAGTGTAGTGGTCTAAATGTTATAAAAGGTGACACCATCAGCTCCTCTGGTTTTGCGAATCTAGATCTTCATTTTTTGTTGGTTTAAAATGCCCCAAAACTAAACAGATTTTTCCAACTTTTTCAATTCACCATAAAATTCTGAAAATTTTCAATTTCTGTTCAATCTGAACTGATTTTTTTTCAATATTTCAGAACTCTGTGAACTGAAAAATCAGTTATTTGCTCAGTTCTAATGATGAGATATTTACATTATAAAAAGGCTTCAAATACAGTGCATATCTGTAAAAATCAATATGATACTTCTGTCTTTTAATTTTCTGATAAACAACGTTTTCTCTTTTTCTCACACCAATGAAAGGATTTTTGAATCAGGGACATATGGGCTGGGTGGACCTGGGCTCTTAGCCAGTATGAAAAGTCCTGTGTTCCTAGAAAATCTGTCTATCAATCTAGTGCCTGGGCAGTGCAGTGAGATGTGCATGCACTTGGACCTTGTCTTCAAGCCTAGCTCCATTGCCTCCAGTATGTTTTCACACCAGCATGGGGGTTTGCATTATTGCATCTCACTGAAGGATTGAGGCATATGTTCTTATATGGCATCCAGCACCATAACACTTAGTGCCAATAAGTCCTGTGCTCCTAGAAAATCTGTCTATCAATCTAGTGCCCGGGCAGTGCAGTGAGATGTGCATGCACTTGGACCCTGTCTTCAAGCCTAGCTCCATTGCCTCCAGTATGTTTTCACACCAGCATGGGGGTTGCATTATTGCATGTCGCTGAATGATTGAGGCATATGTTCTTATATGGCATCCAGCACCATAACACTTAGTGCCAATAAGTAATAGCTAACATCTGAATCACAGAGCTGATTAGAGAAGCAGAGTTTAGCAGATTGTTTTATTCAGTCTCAACAGACCATTGCCTATCATACTGATCAATATGTTTCATTGTTCCCCCCTCTGTCTGTATCCAGCTGTTGTCTCTTGTCTTATACTTAGATTGTCAGCTCTTCAGGGCAGGGAACATCTTTTTCTTCTGTGTTTTTATAGCGCCTAGCACAATGGAGTCCTGGTTCATGAGTAGGGTTCCTAGACACCAGGGAAATGCAAATAATAATAATTAATAATAATCAATAAAAGCATGTTGATCATAGAAAAATGTTTGACTGGTTCACAGACCTTGAAATTCTAAATTATGTGAGTGGTGCCATTAATTTCAAGAAGACTACTCAGAGTTGCAAGATCATGCCCTATAAAATACCTTTTCAGTTATGTAGATTCCAGTGTTGTGGAAGGAATCGGGCGATGCTTGAAATCTTAACGGTCTAGACACATGTCTAGACACATGTCTTAAAAAAGGACAGGTTTATTTTCCCAAGGACAAAATGAGCAGAAATGAACAAAATGACAACTTCAGAGATAACCAGGAGTTCATTGTACCTTAAGGGGCTGTATGTTCACCTGTACTGCATGGTGTCAGCAGGTGGGGGAAAGGAGTGGGACTAAAAGAGCCCTAAACTGGAAGACATAGGGGATGCAGGTGCCAGGTGGAGCCATCAATTACTCAGGAATCTGTGCTAGTGGATTGGACTGCAGGATGATGGCCTGATCTGAATTACTATAATAATTTACTTATTGTGTATATTGATTGTGCAACTGGAAAAACTGAGCAATTGGTTTTTTCATTAATGACTGATTTTTAAACATTTTGGATAATTTATTGCTTGTTTTTCATGCCAGATACATTAAGGATGGAGTCTAGAGACAGCCTTAAAAGACTGCTATAATTTTGAATTTTTGATTTGTTATTGTCTTATAATATGTATAAAACCTACCACTGACCTGAATTTATTAATTCTCTCTCTCTCATATTTGTATAATCACCAAGAACAAAAAAGTTACAATTATACATAGTATTAAATTTTCTTTAAGCATCCCTTTAAAATGATTGTGTTGTCTTCAGAAAGGTTACAATTTCTGGCTCCATTCCCAATCACTTTATACATCTTAAATGTCGGCGAGCCACCACATTTCTCTAGTTTCCCATTTTGCATGATTCCAGCTCTCAAAAGCCAAGTAAGGGTAAAGATGTCCTGTAAATGAACTCTTGACCTTTTGCTTGGCTGTAATCTCTTTGAAAAATATATCTCTGCAAGTGCGGAGGATTATAGTGTTACAAATCAACCCCGTTCCTGGATGGATTTATTACCTTGGAAGTGACCGATTGTTATTCTCTAGCTGGTCACCTTTTTATTGAACTGCACGGAGAAGATGATTCCATATGGTGTAAGGGGAAGTGATAGGTCCCCCAAGAGGCTCTTTCTCCTAGTTCCATGTATGAACATTTCCCTTTTATCAAGGACAACATGCCTCAGTCACCATTTTCTAAATGCTGTGCAGGCTCTTAGGTCCCTTTGCCAACCATTGAATTTTCTCCGTAAAAAACAGTGGTAATAAAAGAAGCCCGTATTGACTTCAGGGAAGATGTGGAGAGCAATTGTGTATTTAGGCTGGTATTCAGTCTTTGATTGTGGTCTTGCCTACTGCTTGAGAAACAGAACCCATAATGCATCTGGACCTGATCCAAAGCCCACTGAAGTAAATAGAGAGTCCCCCATTAGTTTCAATGAGCTTTGGAGCAGGTCCCAGCTCTGCAGTAACTTACCATATGTGCAGAGATAGGAGCAAAGTAGAATGGACTTACAATGCGTATACATGTTGGAGGGAGTAAGGAGGTTGATCCATAGCCCAGTGAAGTCTATGGAAGTCGTTCCACTGGATGCCATGTGCTGTGGATCAGGCCCTGAGAGACCAGAGGCTAGAAGACAGGAATAAGGGTGGAGAACCTCTAATATGTCCTACAGAACTAATATGTCCCAGGCAGGCTGCCATGGAGGAGGATCTCTGCTGTGTCTCAGCTAGGCTGCCAGAAAGGGGAAACTTCCTGCTTCACTAGGGGTCTCCCCCTAGAGCTCCCAGTCAGCACAAGACATTTCATAGCCCACAACTCGCAGCACTGTAGATGTGAAGTAAATACCACCATAGATTTTCAACTGTTCCTGGTACCGTGGGGCATGTGACTGGGAGCCTTCCTGTAACTGCCAGTTGGGCATCATTTTCCAAACTAGCCTTGATACCAGGAGCTTTATTCCCTGCCAAATTCTATAACTTGATTTAAAATTTCAACAGAAAGGTCATATATCCATTCTCTGTGAAATCCTATTGGACTCTTCCTTAAAGGGGCCACAGCTACATTTTTCATCTTCTTCCCTTTGCCCTTTCCTCCATAAACAGTATTTTATAGTCATACTTTAAGTATATATTGAAGTACAAGGAAAGGGATGATTAGAACATAGGAATCAAGATGTAAGTAATGAATATCTATTGAGCTTGTTCCCTTCAGTACAAACTGTATATTTTAAATTCTCATTCTCCCCCGCTCCCATTTATCATGTGAGAACCAACAGATTCATGAAATACATGCACCAGAATATGTATCATTCAGATATCAGCATAGTAAATGAAGTAAGTGTTATGGACTCTGCATAGGAAATAACTCCAGTATTTCAATAATTACCAGTGGTAAATGTACAAATCAAAAAAACTCACTAAAGTTATGAACATATCTATAGGCTCTGATGATACAACATTTGCTCTAGCTTTATTCATGTGGATACAATTATGTTCTCAAATGCTACACTGTCCATAATATATAGGCTTATGTCCCTGTCTGTCCGTCTATCTGTTTGAACTGTGGTCTGATAATTGAGGTTGAAATCACAGTTTGTAAGATTTACAATTTTTTTTCTGGCAATATAATTTCACAACAACTGGGCTTTAAAAACCTACAAAATAAAATGCTATGGATAGACTAACCTTTGGGCATTTTGTTTTATTGCTATAGTTCGAACTCAAATGAAAAATAATGCCTTGTTATAGCTCAAGGATATGTACCGATGCCTGAAACAGTTCTGGTAGTTGAATTACCAAAGAATCACAGTATAACATATAGAAATATTGTTCACATTTAAGATCCGGTGTGTAGCATAATGCAGACTTAAATAGCATATAAGGTACTTTGACAATGAAATATTTTAAAAGACATAAATTGTGTGTTTGTGAGTATGAACCTTACTCTCAGTAGTCAGAATAAAGCATTTATTCCCATTGGTGAAAGAGAATTCATAAATCTGGAATAGCAAGATACAATACTCTCAAATTCATATATGATATATGTGCTATTCCTTTCTTCCACTGCATATTTCTGTTATTTAGTTCGGTATTTAAAAATATAGTGCCAGATACTGACCTGGAGTAAATCAGCATAGCTTCATGGTTGTCTATGGAGCTATGCTGATTTACACCAGCTGAGGATCTGGCCCATAGACATATATGTGTTCTAGAGCTGATTTTTGTAACAATCATACTGATTTGTGGCATTTCCCAAAGAATACCCTGATTCCAAAAGTTATTGAGAAGTGTCTAATTAAACAAACTAAATGAATGAATTTTTTTAAAATCAACAATTATCCCATCCAAAGTTGAAATTAAACATTCCAATTTCATGTACTTTATTAGGTTATCATACCTACTGGATTATCAGGGCACGCAAAATTTGAAATAGGAATTATGTGTGTTGCTCAAATGCATATCCAGATCTCCAGGTCTCATTGGCTGTCATTTTGATAGAGGTGGAGGATTCATGGGAACTTGTTATCAAGGGGGAATATGAATGGCAGCGTAGTTCATCCCAGAGACACATAATCTGTGAGATCGGAATCAACTGAACCAAACAGATTTTCTTCATGCTAAAAAAAAGAAAAAAATACACTTATATGCTAGGACCAGTCATGTCAAATTTTATACCAAATGGTATTTTTAAAGAAAGTATAAGCTGCTTCTAGAAGCCTTCTCATCCATAATGAATCTTAACGACTACAGCACTAAAATATTAAACATAAAATATAAATGTAATTAGTAGAGCATTGATGAATGTATCCCATGGTGAAGAACACAACATAAATTTCAACACATCCAAGTCTTTCTATTAATCAACTATGAATCACAGCATTTCACCAACAATACATCTTTCAAAAGGACCATGCCTGGACCCAAACATTTTTCTGGTAAAACACCCTGGTAGCTAGGCTAAGTGGATCCTATTTGCTGAATTAACTCCCTCTTAAGGGTATGTCTACACTGCAGTCAGGAGGTATAATTCCAGCACATGTAGTTCAAAGCTAGCTCAGTTATAGCTACAAGTGCTGTAATCACACCTCTCAATTGCAGTGTAGACATAAAGGTAAGAGAGAGAGCTAGAGGGAAAGGCAGGAAGTCCTTCAAGGAGAAATCTTAGAGTTATGTCTACACTGCAATTAAAAGCCCGCAGCTGACCTGTGCCAGCTGACTTGGGGTCACGGACCTCGGGCTTAAGAGCCTGACGAATTGCAGTGAAGACGTTTGGGCTTGGACTGGAACTCGGGCTCCGGACTCAGGAACCTCCCTCCTTACAGGATCCTAGAGTTGGGGCTGTAGCCCAAGTCCAAACATCTACACTGCAATTAAACTGAGCCCCTTAACCCTGTCAACTGGCGCAGGCCAGCCAGAGTTTTTTAATTGCAGTGTGGAACCTTAATGAGCCTGCTCACAAAAGAACTTTTGTCTGTACATGCAGTCCTGCCTTATGGTGGTGTTACTTTAATTAAGATTAAGAGTAGGGTTGTCAATCGCAGTTAACTCACGTGATGAACTATAAAAAATTAATCGCGATTAAAAAAATTAGTTGCGATTAATCACAGTTTTAATCGCACTGTTAAACAATAGAATACCAATTGAAATGTATTAAATATTTTGGATATTTTTCTACATTTTCATATATATTGTATTCTATGTTGTAATTGAAATCAAAGTGTATATTATTTTTGATTTACATATATTTGCACTGTAAAAATGTTAAACAAAAGAAATAGTATTTTTCAATTCACCTCATACAAGTACTTTAGTGCAATTTGTCTTTGTCATGAACATGCTACTTACAAATGTAGATTTTTTTTGTTACATAACTTCACTCAAAAACAAAACAATGTAAAACTTCAGAGCCTACAAGTCCACTCAGTCCTATTTCTTGTTCAGCTAATTGCTAAGTTTGTTTATATTTTAAAGGAGATAATGCTGCCCTCTTATTTACAATGTCACCAGAAAGTGAGAACAGGCATTTGTATGGCACTTTTGTAGCTGACATGGCAAGGTATTTATGTGCCAGATATGCTAAATATTTGTAAGCCCATTCATGCTTCAGCCACCATTCCAGAGGACGTGCTTCCATGCTGATGATGCTCATTTAAAAAAATGTGTTAATTCAATTTGTGACTGAACTCTTTGGGGGAAAATTGTATGTCCCCATCTCTGTTTTACCCACATTCTGCCATATATTTCATGTTATAGCAGTCTCAGATGATGACCCATGTTGTTTGTTTTAAGAACACTTTCACAGCAGATTTGACAAAACACAAAGAAGGTACCAATGTGAGATTTCTAAAGATAGTTACAGCACTTGATGCAAGGTTTAAGAATGAGGTGCCTTCCAAAATCTGAGAGGGACGAGGTGTGGAGCATACTTTCAGAAGTCTCAAAAGAGCAACACTCCGATGCGGAAACTACAGAACCTGAACCACCAAAAAAGAAAATCAACCTTCTGCTGGTGGCCTCTGACTCAGATAATGAACATGAACATGCATCAATCCACACTACTTTGGATTGTTATCGAGCAGAACCCATCATCAGCATGGACACATGTCCTCTAGAATGGTGTTTGAAGCATGAAGGGACATATGACTTTTTAGCACATCTGGAACATAAATATCTTTCAACGCCAGCTACGACACTGCCATGAGAATGCCTGTTCTCACTTTCAGGTGACACTGTGAACAAGAAGCGGGCAGCATTATTTCCTGCATATTTAAACAAACTTGTTTGTCTCAGCGATTGGCTGAACAAGAAGTAGAACCAAGTAGACTTGCAGGCTCTGAAGTTTTACATTGTTTTATTTTTGAATGCAGTTTTTTGTACATAATTCTACATTTGTAAAGTTCAACTGTCATGCACTAAAGACTTTGCACTTATATTAGGTGAATTGAAAAATACTATTTCTTTTGTTTGTTTACAATGCAAATACTTGTAATCAAAAATAAATATAAAATGGGCACTATACATTTTGTATTCTGAGTTGTAAATGAAATCAATATATTAGAAAATATAGAAAACCTCAAAAATATTTTTATAAATGATATTCTATTATTGTTTAGCATGGCGATTAATTGCATTTATTTTTTAATCGCTTGAGAGCCCTAATTAAGAGTAAACCCAAGCAACGAGTGGGATGGGGAGGGGATGATACTGAGTTTGAGTATTATCTGTGCGGTGTGTTAGCAATGAGTTAAGGCTGATGACACTCATCTGCAAAGACATTAAGGGCTCAGTGTCCATTGCTGACAATTTTGCCATACAGCTTAAATGCAAATATGAGTGCAAGGATATATGCAAAACTGAACCAAGCCCAAAAAAGATGGATTTGACGAGATAGTTATGGAGACATTTGTTGTGGCTTTTGGGGAGTCTGTGGGCATTTCCTTCCTTTTTTGTTTAAAGGAATCATGTGTTTATCACAGAACTAAGTTAGTGCCCATTCTTGCTTCAGTAGGAAAACTCCCATCAATGTAATCGGGAGCAGGATTCTTATAACTTTACATTAGTCTTTTTCCCATAAGGAAAAGAGATGAGTGATAGTTATGGAGAGAAACTGTTTTGAGAAATTCTGCATTATCTATTGTAGCATTATATAGCTTTTATACATTTCCTTTGCTGTTGTGCTTTCTTTTGAAGCTTGTTGTGAAGTACCCCCAGTGTTGAGTTGATCCATATCTTGCATTACGCAGCATCAGCCAAATTTCGGAAATGCCCTGACACCAGACTAACAAGGTGTTAGAAGAATTTTTTGATGGTTCCATCCACACTTTATGTGCACATTCTTTTGCCAGTGATTGCTGCATGAATAGAATTTGCAGCACTGTGTAGGAGAAAATATCTCTCTGCTAAGTGAAGTGTCCTCTTAATCTGAGATTGAAGGGTAACTAGGTTGACAGACCTGCAGAATGAACAAACAGCTACTGTCCTTTCTACTCCCTTAGCCTATATCCCCACTGACCCTGAAGTTAGCTCTCGATGGGGAAGCATGTGCAAGAAGTGATCATTATGGGTCACAGATCTAATAGAAGGGAAACCTGGAAGCTAAAATGTTGTTAAGGGGCATTTCCTGTCAAGAGAGATCTAATCTCAGTGATCCCATCTGGCAAGTTCCAGAACTTTTGTGCAATGAAATGAAAGAATTAATCACAATGCAAGATAAAGTTGTCACACTCTGAAAGAAATATGTACATTAGCACCCATGGTTAAAAGAACTAATGAATCCAAAATGAAGACTATCTGGACTGCTATGACTGAGATAAGGATGTAGCCCTGAAATACTTAGATTCCTTTCACTAAGACCTGGAAAATATGCTTTGGGCATAAGATGATAGAAAAGAGGGTTGAAAGCCTGTAATATGTGTGCTAGTCAGCTTTGTCTTTTGCCATCGTAATTTGATCCAGGCATTGTATTTAATCTTTATTTAGATATATCTACCCCTTCCAATCTCCCCGATAACTTTTTAAAAGTTCAATAACTAGAAAAGATGTAAGTATTTCCTATCACAGCTAATATGTTTGAAGTTGTGCAGTTAAAGTTTTTAAAGTTGCTTTTCCAGTGAAGGATAATGAAATGGTTAAATAGGAACCTAACATCCCAGATGGTCCATCAATGACATGTCAAGAACAAAGCATTTTTCTGCCCTTAAGAAATTACACTTAGATCCTTGAGGGAGTAAAAAGAATTTGTACAAGGATCTATGATACATTCGAGGCACACTGACAGCCTGACCCCCCTGCAAGATTCTGAGCACTCCTCTCCCAATCACACTCTTAGGCTTTGATATCAAAGGGAGTTGAAAAGGCTCAACATTTTCCAGGAGTGGTCCCTGAGGGTGAAATTCACCCATTTGGAGCAGGCCAGTGCAATCCTATACACCACTGAAGTCTTCCAGAAGCCATAAATTTGAAGATCCCAGTGGGATTTAGATACCTAAATACCTTTGAGGATCTGAGACTAAGTGCTTTATAAATCTTGTGTTGTCTCTCTCCACAGGATGATTTTTTTCCTAAGTGCCACAAATCTTGCATAGTGATAAAGGATGTGCTCCACTCTGAAATTCTGTCTCTTCAGCTTTAGACCCAAATTTACAAAAGTCACCATTGGTTTAGGGATCTCAGCTTGGATACCCAACCACTGGGACACCCAAAATGAGTGGCCACTTCTGAAAATTTTGTTCGGAACATATAAGGCTCTATGGAACGTTACAATGTACTGACATAGAATTACAAGAAATATTCAGTTGGCTTGAGACAGATCAGTCTAATTGACACTGCAATGGTAAACACCACACCTGACACAGTTATCTGTAATTAAAGGGTTATTATAATTATATGTAGATTTTAAGCTCTTTGGGGCAGGGACTACCTTGTTTTGTGTTTGTACAGCACCTACCACAATGGTGTCATGGTCCTTAACTAGAGCGCTTAGGCACTTTTGCAATACAGATACATTCATTATAGCGGTGTAAATTTTGCCCACCAGTTTTCATAGGGACAATTAAAATTCTGTTTTGTTCAACTTTTGTTTCCCAGAAAAAAATTGTTCATTGTGGATGTTTTTCTGAATAACTGTTAGTGCCGCTTTTATTCGGATCCTTTATATTTCCATTGCAGGAACTGACTTTTTATTTTTATGACGGTGGGGGAGACATTTAAAATACTGCCTTATTTTTGTTGTGGGAGAACAGATGGTGACCCCAGTGCAGGATTTCTTTGGCTTTGATTAAAATGTGTGTAGAATACAGTTCTGAGCATATGTTTCAACTCTGTGTGCCCCCGTTAGTGCATTTAGAACACTTTAACCTAACAGATTCAGTCATTATGTGCTTTTCTCGCTTATATAAAAGTTGATAAAGAATGTTTTTCATTAGCATACTCAAGATAACAAATGCATTTCAGCAGCCTTAATATCCCACTGTAATTCTCCATAATACGAGGCATTTGTGAGCTCTCAATGAAGAGATGAGAAGTTAATATTTCTAGCTTAGTTTTATTTATATTTCCTTTATTATTTCCAGCACTGAGACCATCTCAACTACTAAATGTCTTTCAAATGTGAGGGAAATGCCATCAGTAAAAACACATGATCTAGAAGAAAAGAAAATGCAGACTTGCTTAACTGCGTGTGTCATGTACATTTGATTTTTAGGTAAAGTAGTTGATGTATCAGAACTTAGTTGTTTGGTGTCAAGGTTACTTCCCCACTCTGAACTGTAGGGTACAGATGTGGGGACCTGCATGAAAAATCCCCTAAGCTTATTTTTACCAGCTTAGGTTAAAACATCCCCAAGGTACAAACTATTTTACCTTTTGTCCCTGGACTTTATTGCTGCCACCACCAAGCGTCTAACAAATATAACAGGGAAAGAGCCTACTTGGAAAAGTCTTTCCCCCCCAAGCCCTACACCCCCTTTCTTGGGGAAGACTTGATAAAAATCCTCACCAATTTGCATAGGTGAACACAGACCCAAACCTTTGGATTTTAAAAACAATGAAAAAGCAATCAGGTTTTTAAAAGAAGAATTTTAATTAAAGAAAAAGTAAAAGAATCACCTCTGTAAAATCAGGATGGTAAATACGTTAAAGGGTAATCAGATTCAAAACATAGAGAATCCCTCTAGGCTAAACCTTAAGTTACAAAGGATACAAAAACAGGAATATACATTCCATTCAGCACAACTTATTTTATCCACCATTTAAACAAAACAGAATCTAACTCGTATCTAACTAGATTGCTTATTAACTCTTTACAGAAGTTCTGACATGCATTCCGGCTCTGGTCCCAGCAAAAAACAACACACAGACAGAGAGAACCCTTTGTTTCCCCCCCACCTCCAGCTTTTGAAAGTATCTTGTCTCCTCATTGGGCATTTTGGTCAGGTGCCAGTGATTCATAGATTCATAGATACTAAGGTCAGAAGGGACCATTCTGATCATCTAGTCCGACCTCCTGCACAGCGCAGGCCACAGAATGTCACCCACCCACTCCTATGAAAAACCTCACCCATGTCTGAGCTATTGAAGTCCTTAAATCATGGTTCAAAACTTCAAGGAGCAGAGAAGCCTCCCTCCAGTCAACCATACCCCATGCTACGGAGGAAGGCAAAAAAACCTCCAGGGCCTCTCCAATCTGCCCTGGAGGAAAATTCCTTCCCGACCCCAAATATGGCAATCAGCTAAACCCTGAGCACATGGGCAAGATTCACCAGCCAGATACCCAGGAAAGAATTTTCTATAGTAAATCAGATCCCATCCATCTAATATCCCATCTCAGGGGATTTGGCCTATTTACCCTGAATATTTAAAGATCAATTACTTACCAAAATCCCATTATCCCATCATACCATCTCCTCCATAAACTTATCGAGTAGAATCTTAAAACCAGATAGATCTTTTGCCCCCACTGCTTCCCTTGGAAGGTTATTCCAAAACTTCACTCCTCTGATGGTTAAAAACCTTTGTCTGATTTCAAGTCTAAACTTCCTGGTGGCCAGTTTATACCCATTTGTTCTTGTGTCCACATTGGTGCTGAGCTTAAATAATTCCTCTCCCTCTCCTATATTTATCCCTCTGATATATTTATAGAGAGCAATCATATCTCCCCTCAACCTTCTTTTAGTTAGGCTAAACAAGCCCAGCTCCTTAAGTCTCCTTTCATAAGACAAGTTTTCCATTCCTCGGATCATCCTAGTAGCCCTTCTCTGTACCTGCTCCAGTTTGAATTCATCCTTTTTAAACATGGGAGACCAGAACTGCACACAGTATTCTAGGTGAGGTCTCACCAGTGTCTTGTATAACGATACTAAAACCTCCTTATCCCTACTGGAAATGCCTCTCCTGATGCATCCCAAAACCGCATTAGCTTTTTTCACAGCCATATCACATTGGCAGCTCATAGTCATCCTATGATCAACCAATACTCCAAGGTCCTTCTCCTCTTCCGTTACTTCTAATTGATGCGTCCCCAATTTATAACTAAAATTCTTGTTATTAATCCCTAAATGCATAACCTTACACTTCTCACTATTAAATTTCATCTTATTACTATTACTCCAGTTTACAAGGTCATCCAGGTCCTCCTGTGTAATGTCCCGATCCTTCTCCGAATTGGCAATACCTCCCAGCTTTGTATCATCTGCAAACTTTATTAGCACACTCCCACTTTTTGTGCCAAGGTCAGTAACAAAAAGATTAAATAAGATTGGTCCCAAAACCGATCCCTGAGGAACTCCACTGGTAACCTCCCTCCAACCTGACAGTTCGCCTTTCAGTAGGACCCGTTGCAGTCTCCCCTTTAACCAATTCCTTATCCACCTTCTGATGTTCATATTGATCCCCATCTTCTCCAATTTAACTAATAATTCCCCATGTGGCACGGTATCAAATGCCTTACTGAAATCTAGGTAAATTAGATCCACTGCATTTCCTTTATCTAAAAAATCTGTTACTTTTTCAAAAAAGGAGATTAGATTGGTTTGGCATGATCTACCTTTTGTAAAACCATGTTGTATTTTATCCCATTTACCATTGACTTCAATGTCCTTAACTAATTTCTCCTTCAAAATTTTTTCCAGGACCTTGCATACTACAGATGTCAAACTAACTGGCCTGTAGTTACCCGGATCACTTTTTTTTCCTTTCTTAAAAATAGGAACTATATTAGCAATTCTCCAATCATTCGGTACTATTCCTGAGTTTACAGATTCCTTAAAAATTCTTGCTAATGGGCTTGCAATTTCAGGTGCCAATTCCTTTAATATTCTTGGATGAAGATTATCTGGGCCCCCCGATTTAGTCCCATTAAGCTGTTTCAGTTTCGCTTCTACCTCTGATATGGTAATATCTACCTCTATATCCTCCTTCCCATTTGTCATGCTACCATTATCCCCAAGATCCTCTTGAGCCTTATTAAAGACTGAGGCAAAGTATTTGTTTAGATATTGGGCCATGCCTAGATTATCTTTAACCTCCGCTCCATCCTCAGTGTTAAGCGGCCCCACTTCTTCCTTCATAGTTTTCTTCTTATTTATATGGCTATAGAACCTTTTACTATTGGTTTTAATTCCCTTTGCAAGGTCCAACTCTACTCGACTTTTAGCCTCTCTCACTTTATCCCTACATCTTCTGACCTCAATTAGGTAGCTTTCCTTGCTGATCCCTCCCATCTTCCACTCCCTGTATGCTTTCTGCTTCTTCTTAATCACCTCTCTAAGATGCTTGCTCATCCAGCTTGCTCTACAACTCCTTCCTATGAATTTTTTCCCCTTTCTTGGGATACAGGCTTCCGATAGCTTCTGCAGTTTTGATTTAAAGTAATCCCAGGCCTCCTCTACCTTTAGATCCATAAGTTCTTCAGTCCAATCCACTTCCCTAACTAATTTCCTTAATTTTTGAAAGTCAGCCCTTATGAAATCAAAAACCCTCGTTGCAGATTTATTTTTGTTAATCCTTCCATTTAGTTTGAACTGAATTAGCTCATGATCACTTGAGCCAAGATTGTCCCCTACAACCATTTCTTCTAGGAGGTCCTCGCTACTCACCAAAATTAAATCTAAAATGGCATCCCCTCTAGTTGGTTCAGCAACTACTTGATGAAGGAATCTATCAGCTATCGCATCTAGGAAAATCTGAGCCCTATTATTATTACTAGCACTGGTCCTCCAGTCTATATCTGGGAAGTTAGTCTCCCATGATCACGCAGTTTCCATTAGTATTTACTTTATTAAAGACATTAAAAAGGGCTCTATCCATATCCAAATTAGATCCCGGAGGTCTATAGCACACCCCAAGCACTATCGTAGGAGAGGCTTTACTAGTTTTCTTCCCCAATGTAATTTTTGCCCAGATGGACTCTGTCTTATCCATTGCATCGCTTCTTATTTCTTTACATTCTAACTCATCATTGATATACAATGCTACTCCACCCCCTTTACCTTTGTTTCTGTCTTTCCTAAACAGCACATACCCTTCAATACCTGTAGTCCAGTCATGACTACTATTCCACCATGTTTCTGTTATCCCTATAATATCTGGTTTCACTTCCTGCACCAGTAGCTCTAGTTCCTCCATTTTGTTACCTAGACTCCTCGCATTGGTGTACAAACATCTTAATTTTTTCTGTTTGGACTCGCTCACATTTTGTACCCTATTAGGCACAGTCATTCTACAGCCAGTATAACCTATTAGACTAGTATCCACACCGCCCTCGCTCCTTATATACATTCTCCTACCCATGGCTGTATCCTTTCTTACTTTACTTTACTTTTCTTTCTTTACTCTTATCCTTTCTTACTTCATCTTCTTCCCTCTCAATGCTAAAATCTGGCGTGGAGATTTTCTGGACATCTCCCATCCATCTCCCCCCAATTCCTAGTTTAAAGCTCAGTGAGGTTATCCTAGCTTCTTAACCCTTTACAGGTGAAAGGGTTTTTCCTCTGGCCAGGAGGGATTTATATTTATGACACTTCCCTTTATATTTATGACACTTGGGTTATTTGGGATTAGAATTTCTGTGATCCACTACTTGTACAGTATATTTTGATATACATTGTTATGCTTTAAACATCCTGTAATTTGTTTACAGTAAGGAATTCCTGGAAGCAGTTGGACTTTAATGTAACGTTTTTATTGCAAAAAGCTGACAATAAAGAAATAATATAAAATTGCACAGTTTATTAAAGAGATTCAACAGTGCCAGACTCCATGCTGCTCTCAAGCAAGCAAATGCCATTTTAAAATATTACATTTTAAAATGTATGAAAGACATCCCCCCCCCAAACTGTTATATAAAATCAAGAATATCTTCTGCTTGTATTAACAACTTGATCCCAGATTCTGTGAAACTGCTTTATGAGGTTTACTGCTGCAATTCTCCTGCAGACAATCTTGATTTATAGGAAAGTTCATGGAAATAGACATGATCTGTATGAAGATACAAAATGAAAAACAAAAGGATTATGCAGTCACTTAAGCTGAATAACACATTAATCATCTTTTTGTTGTTGCTGTTTAATGATAATATTTAGGATCATCTCTTAGGTCTTAAGTCACAAACAGAGTTAAGGGTGGGATTTATTTATTTTCACTTTAATTGGAAAAAGTATAGAAGGCACTTTTGGAAATCCTTAAAGCTTCTTCTCTTGCCAAGTTTTGTCCATTACGAGAGAGAGAGAGAGATTTGGAGGCATGAGAATGTCAGTTGATGGAACTGGCCGTCATCTTCTGATCATATCTCGTAGCCCCTGGAAAATATGTCTTTGTAAAATGGCACAGAACATCTGCTGCAGTATGAGGGTGCTTTCATTAACATTGCTAGAGATCATGCTTCTTTATCACCTTCCACTGCTCAAGTAAGCCTAAAAGAGGCAGTCTGAAGCGAAATAGAGTGACTTTGTGTGCCTGCTAGTACAAATTCAGGTACCAAAGATTGAACAACAGGTGTTTAGTATAGGAGAATGAACAGCAAACTAGCAGCTTCAGGAGTCAATAGGCTTGCATTGGGTGTGAGCCCACTCGGAACATGCTTCAGATTGTCCCTTTTCATGGTGGAGTATTAGTTGATGCTGTTGCAAGTGAGATCTCCTACTTTGAGTCTGGGGCTCAGCCACACAAACCAGACAGAAGAAAAAGAAAGTTCTGGTTGCTTTCCTGTTGACAAAGAACTTAGAACTTGCAAGTTGTGTCCAGCCTTTGATCTAATTAAATATGCTCATGGAGACTGTGTCACTATTGAGGTTGCTGATGCAAAGATTTAATAATTGTGTCTGACGTCAGCTAGTCTAGCTTCTTTCCCATTGGATCACAGCCCAGCTCAGGAAATCTGCTTGCCATTTGCTGGAGTGCATTGCAGTAGGGGAGGAACTAAAGTTTACTCGCTGGATAATAGACCTAATGGTGTGAAGAAACTTGGCCTGATCATGTTGTTTTCAGCTCACATGCTGCATGGAGACATTCTGCTACAAAGAGAGGTGCACAAATCCCAAAAGGGAAAGGAGATGGAGAACATAAAATGGCACATCTATTTTCAGCCTTCTAAGTCTCATCCTGATGAGACCACGGTGGGATTCACAAGGGGAATTTAGGAACCTAACTGCAACATTAGGTGCCTAAATCCAAAAGGTGGATCCTCAGAAGCACACACACAGCGGCTTCCATGCTGAACAGATTGGTGCCTCACTCATGCCTAAGAGTTCGCAGGATTCATAAGGTGGGGTCTCCCCTGCCTCTCCCCCCGTGGGGCCTGAACCAGTAGATGTGCTCAGAGGCTGCCTTAGAGAACATTTCCTGGATCAGGCACTGCACAGAGCACAGGTGGTTGCCTCTCATTTGCCCCAAGGTTAGAACACTCCTTCGCAATGTGGGAGCGCCAGGTTCAAATCTCTAATCTGCCTAGTGTGGTGCAGGGCCTTGTGAATATCCCAGGTGAATGCCCCAGCCACTGGGCAATAGAGTCATTCTTGTGATCCCTGGCTCAGTGCCTATGTAAGTATTTTCTACATGGTGGAACAGCTTCAGCAGAAGTGATTCAAAGGCCCTCCCCCTTGCCGCCCCCATAGTCCTTGCTGGAGGAGGTAAGAGACCTGGGTTCAAATTCCTGCTTCATATAAGGCAAAGTGGGCATTTGAACCTGGCACTCCCACATCCTAGGTGAGTGCTGTAACCACAGGGCAATTGCATTAAAGGGGAGAAGGTGGCTCCTC
This sequence comes from Dermochelys coriacea, assembly GCF_009764565.3. Classification (NCBI taxonomy): domain Eukaryota; kingdom Metazoa; phylum Chordata; order Testudines; family Dermochelyidae; genus Dermochelys; species Dermochelys coriacea. The sequence continues at coordinate 92,111,739 of NC_050076.1, forward strand.
CTCCATTTTTCTTGATTAAAAAACTGACCGAGCAAAGGCATCCAAATCGAGGAGAGGGTTCATAGCTGTGAATCCCAAGAGGAGGGTGGTGCCTAACTCCCTTTGAGGGCCAAGGCTTAGGCCACACCCCCTCGCCTCAGCATTTCACTGGGCACCTAACCTGGGGCTGTGAATTCCACTAGGTAGCAGGCAGCCTTCCAGTTAGGCTATGCCATGCTGACCCTAAGTCCCCCACCCCAGAGATAGCAAAAGAAAAGTCTGCACCCCTGCCCTAGGAGGAGTCCCCACCAGACCATGTTCTGGAAATGAATTGCCAGCCACAGTTCAGAGGCAACTCTGGGAGACACACCCCACAACTAATTTGTTGTGTCTGAACCTATTTAGCTCAATACATTGATAAGAATGATGGGGGTGATGGGTGAATAAGAATGAGTAAAGATAAAGACCAGAAGCCAGCAAGCAAGCACAGCTTAGGGGAAACACAGAAGGTGCTTTATGTGGCTTGTACTTTTTGCTGCCACAAGGAAGTTTTGCCAAGTTAGTGTTTGCGTTTACTATGATATTGCCAAAAAGCCAACCAAGATTGTGGCTTTATTGTGCTAGATGCTGTACAACCATAGAATAAGGTGCACTAAAGAGTTTATAATTTAAATAGAAAAGAGAGACAATGAGTGGGGAAAAGAGAGAGACTATGTGGAGGGGTAGTTTGCAAAAGTCATGTTCAGGGCACAATTTTGTGGATCTTAAACCAGACCCTAACAATAAAACCTAACCAGGAGAGAATGACGTGTTCAAATCTGAGCCTTAGGTGAGCTGTCTGCTCTGGCCTGGCTATTTGTCTGTTAACAGAATCAATGTATGGAATCCACAACCTGCCATCATGTGCATGCTCCAGTCCACTCCCCCCAGACACTGGGGGATCAAAGTGTTCACCTTGTTCCTTCATGTTGGTGGTTGGCAGGCACAGTTGCACATTTGGAAGTTTGGGTGAGCCCCTCATGTACATGTGGTTTGTGAACCATTTGCTTTTTGTCATTTGAAATCAATGAGGTGATTTTTTTAAGTGATTCATTGCAAAAAACACTGTTTCTATCTCAAAGGAAGTCTGTGCCACTCCGGTGGAAGGGTACATGGAAATGTCCTCACCCCTCAAAGCAAAGTCTGATACCTTTCTATATGGTGGGCTGCACCCTCACTGGAATTCCCCCTTTGGGTAGCACATCGGGTGTTCCCTGGGCAGTATTCCCTTCTTGGCTGTGCTGGGTGAGAAGGGAGCTTTAATTTCAACCAGGGCTCTATCGGGGTACAGAATTCTATGCAGTGAATGGGTTGACTGAGTGCGACTGGGGCCACCCTGATTGTGCTCTCTCCCCAGCCATTTTTGGGTTGCCCTGGTCACCTGCTCTGCCCTCTGGTTCATGCTAACGGAAGGCAGCACGAACCATTCATAAAGCTGGCCCAGTGAACTGCATATGCTCTTGTTTTATGTTTTCATTAGACTCCTCCTCTCCTCCCTGCTCTGTTCCTTTCCCTCAGTCTCTTCTTATTTCATGTTGCCCCTCTGGGCTCTGTTCTTCATGCTCCATTTTCCTTCAATATTTTTCTCTGTTCCTTCTCTCGGTTCCTTTTCTCCCAGTTTAAGTAGAGCATAAACCCAAGAGTGTTTTTATTTGAGTTAGATGTTTTGCCCATCATGACTCAACCGGTCTGAAATATGGAAAGCTGAGTTTTCCCGTCCATCCATGGTCTTTAGCAACCTGTATTCTGTAACTCATAGATTTTAAGTCTAGCAGGGACTCTCTTATGGTCATGTAGACTGACCTCCTACATAACACAGGCCAGAGAACTCACCAGTAATCTCTGATTACGGGACAAAAGGCATCCAAATGCCAGGCACACACAACTAGATTATGTGAGTAAACCAATGCTTGCGTTCGCTAACAGTTCAGATGAAGACGGACTATAGTATATTCATGTGCACTTGTAGTTTCTTTGCCACAGTATATGGTTTAAAAGAACACTCTCTACTTAACACTCGAGCTTAAAAAATCTCAGGAAGATAATGAGAAACTGTAAGGAAAAAAAATGTCATCAGCAGCTTCTTATGTAGCTACTGCACAAATAAGTGATGGCAGTCACCGTACCAGCTAAAAATAGGAGTCAGTTCTTCAGTTTCACATCCTTTACTTTTCATATCAATACTGTACTGATTCCTTCTCCCACAACCTCCCTATCATGGACTACATTGAACTCAGGTAGATGAATTGCATTCTTAACAAGGACCCTCCACGTGGCGCATAGAATGTTTGCTTGGCACTGGACTCAATTATTTTCTTGCTAAGATGTGAACATGTCATTGGTTATCTCACCATGTCTCTGGTGGTGCTGGCCCTTGAAATAAAGCCTCTCTTAAGCATTGGTGTGGATTGATACATATATTCTTCTGTCTTAATACTTGACAGGGTTAACAGAACAGAATCCTCAGGGAAGGGCATAGAAAACGGTGACTATGTTGAGTAAAGCTGTGGCAAGTGTTTGTAACAAACCTGTTCTCCCCTAGTTTTCTTAGTGTCAGAATAACAGGGTCTCCAAAAGGTCCTTGAGGGTAGTTGGAAGCGAGACTGGGCTACCTTTCAAGCAGCTTTGGGCTGATTTATGATTTTGTGTGAAACCAAGCAACACTGTAGGGGATCGGCTGGGCTTTGTTTAGTACTCAAATTTCCAAGCAAATTTGAAGGGTGTACAGATCCCAAATGGATTGCAAGTGAAAATCAGTTTCTGCTTCATCCACTGGATAATTTAAGTTGTATAAGGAGATAAAACTGGGTAGTGGCAATTAGTTTGAGTTAGGGATCTTTCATTTTTTTTCTTATTCTACCCTGCATGGGTGGTGTTGATGGCCTATAATATACAGGCAGTTAAAGTAGGTGATCTCATGGTCCCTTCTAGCCTTAAATTCTATGACTCATTCCATCCTGGTACCCTGTTCAGACCTAAACTTACCATATTATTCTGAATACTCCAGAAACCAGCATACATGTCAATGTGCACCAGGTAAATTAGGGATTCATAACTCCTATACAGCAAACTCTTTGTGGAAAGGGCATGATCCAGCATGCCCTTACCGTAAGCAAATCTGTCTTTTATGAAACAAGCTATATTTTTGTATCTGCAACTTATTGGCTAAAGAAGGAGACTTTCCCATAACTGAATTTCACGCCCACTAAATGTGTGCTCACCTATATGCTCCCCACATGCTGATAAATGCACATCTGCATGATCAAGCATAAAATATAGAACCCCAGCTCTCAGATAAAAGATCCAAGACTAATTTGCATTATCACCCACACAGACAGATTGTTATGGAAATTGCCCATATCTCAAAGATACTGCGTTAAACAGCTAAAGGAGTTTATAAAGTGCTTGGAGCAGGGTGAAATCATCAAACCTCAATTAATCAGGTTTTATGTGCCTTTCCTACAGCGAGAGTGATGAAAACAACCCAGCACCCACTCATAAAGGCAGTTCACAGGACCTCTGCATCTACTGTCCATCTGTACCCAGATGGGGGGTTTCCTGGTCACTGAATGAGTGCTGGTGTTTTAGCCCTTCCCCAGCCTCCTTCCAAAGTCAGAACAAACAGAACCATCTCCCTATCAAGGGGTACCAAGCCCACCTGCCCACCAGACTCCTTTCCCAGGGATTACAGGTGTGCTGCAGTATTTAGAGCTTCACCTAAAGCTGATGGGTGAATTTTTACCCATAATGTACAGCTGACTAAGGCTTTTTCATCAGGTCAGCAGGAATGCACATACTGCTCCATGTGATGTTCTGTTTCTAAATTTCACGGGTGTCTCTCTCATCAGGAGTCTCTCTCCACATCCAATAGTGCAGTATTATCTTTGTTTTCATGGTTTTCTCACTAGTCAGTGTTGCCCTGGTTTAAGTCTGCCATTGAGAATGAAATAGTAGCACCCATGACGCAAAGCTTTGGGTCCACCTTCTTTCCCAATTGCAGGGATCTGTCAGGGAATCTGGAACATTTGGGGTGGAAACAAACTGGTGCTCACTGAATACACCCAGATACTTGAGGAGCCTTTGTGAGCCAGTTCACAAAGAATCAGACTATGGCCCAACCTGTGCAGGGCACAGGGGCTAAGCAGCCACCAACTACCTCTACCAGGAGCTGCAATGTGGGGAGGACAGCAGACTCTGCAGACTCCCTCACCCTACCCCTGCTTCCACTCAGGTGGGTGGAAAAGGTGGCCAGAAGTTGGGGAATTACACTGAGCCAGGTATAGGGCTGCTTCGCTGGCAATGCAACAGGGTGTTGCCCCTTGCTCAGGGCTTGTGGCAAAGTCATGGCTGAGTCCAAAATATCAAAACCATCAGTAATGCAGATGTTTCTTCAGAAGAAAAAACTGAGCCCAATCTTTTCAATCTTGGCTGAAAATAAACCCCATCCTTTCTGAGATTCAAAGATACTATGTATGACTTTCTTCCGCCCCCCCCCCCACAAAGCTCAGTAGACAAAGCCCCCTCCCCCAGTGCCACCCTGTGGTAGAACAGGAAGGATTTGCTGCTAGTGAAGTGATTCTTCCATATTGCCTCCTAGCCAGCCTGAAGAGCTTCTGCGGCCAGCACAGAATTGGTGGTGATGGGCCAGTGATTTAGGGTATTAATCAGAAATTTTGGACATCTGCATTCAGTTCCCTGCTTTTTCATAGGCTTCCTGTGTGACCTTGGGCAAGTCACTTCATCTCTCAGTGTCTCAGTTCCCCATCTATAAAATGGGGATAATAGCACTGCATCACCTCTCAGGGGTGTTGGGGAGACAAATACATTACACAGTGGGAGGCAGTAGTGGGGGCTCATAAGCGCCTTAGAGAGTTTCTACTGAAAAGATCCCTAAACAACCTATTTAAGCAAGTGGGTATAACAGTAACAAATCTTTGCCCAAGCTAGTAAACTGATGCAAAATCCAAAGGGCAATGGGGAGGGGCTTCCCCTGGGCAGATGTTAGCTTTTATAAATAAACATTTTTTAAATGAAATAAACTATTCCATTGTTCAAATAAACAAATGCAAGGCAGGTATTATAGCTGCTCTACTGATGGGGTTTTAATTATTTTTTTGCCTACTAGGAAGCTTTCGTTTCTCACTGAAAATGTAATACGGCTTAAGCTTGGTCTTTCTTAAGTATAACCTCAAGCTAAACTCTTCTATCTATGGTGCATCACTGAGATGGTTTATAAGTTAAAGTTAACCTTCCTATTAGCATTTTAATGGGGGAAAAATGCACCACTTACTTAGCGGGACCTTACAATCTGTATTCAAGAGGCAAAATCACACAAGTATGCCATAAAGCTAGTTCCTTACTTATTTGCAAAGTTTATTTTTTACCCCGGCTTTTTCTCTTGATCAATAGAAATGAAGGGGATTTTTTGAAACTATTCTATTGCCATATAAACTTTCCACAAATATTCCATCATGCAAGCTATTCCGCGTGGAGGTGCCCTTGCATTTGCGTGAACTCCCATTGCAGGATTAAGACTTCATTTATTTGAGCAGATAATATTAAACATGTATTTTCCACTTTTTTTTGTTCTAATGAAAGAAGCAATTGTTAATAGAGGTTAATCTTTGTGGAAATGAAAAAGTAAGCTGGAGAGCTGTTACAGATGCAAGTATCAGAGTAGCAGCCGTGTTAGTCTGTATTTGCAAAAAGAAAAGGAGTACTTGTGGCACCTTAGAGACTAACAAATTTATTAGAGCATAAGCTTTCGTGAGCTACAGCTCACTTCATCGGATGCATTTGGTGGAAAAAACAGAGGAGAGATTTATATACACACACACAGAGAACATGAAACAATGGGTTTATCATACACACTGTAAGGAGAGTGATCACTTAAGATAAGTCATCACCAACAGCAGGGGGGGGAAGGAGGAAAACCTTTCATGGTGACAAGCAGGTAGGCTAATTCCAGCAGTTAACAAGAATATCAGAGGAACAGTGGGGGGTGGGGTGGGAGGGAGAAATACCATGGGGAAATAGACAAAGATGGACTACAAGCCGTCAGGAACAGTATCCCCGATACTGTCACGGCTAACCTGGTGGCAGAACTTTGTGACTTTGTCCTGACCCATAACTATTTCACATTTGGTGACAATGTATACCTTCAAATCAGCGGCACTGCGATGGGTACCCGCATGGCCCCACAGTATGCCAACATTTTTATGGCTGACTTAGAACAACGCTTCCTCAGCTCTCGTCCCCTAATGCCCCTACTCTACTTGCGCTACATTGATGACATCTTCATCATCTGGACCCATGGAAAAGAAGCTCTTGAGGAATTCCTACATGATTTCAACAATTTCCATCCCACCATCAACCTCAGCCTGGACCAGTCCACACAAGAGATCCACTTCCTGGACACTACGGTGCTAATAAGCGATGGTCACATAAACACCACCCTATATCGGAAACCTACTGACCGCTATTCCTACCTACATGCCTCTAGCTTTCATCCAGATCATACCACTCGATCCATTGTCTACAGCCAAGCGCTACGATATAACCGCATTTGCTCCAACCCCTCAGACAGAGACAAACACCTACAAGATCTCTATCATGCATTCCTACAACTACAATACCCACCTGCTGAAGTGAAGAAACAGATTGACAGAGCCAGAAGAGTACCCAGAAGTCACCTACTACAGGACAGGCCCAACAAAGAAAACAACAGAACGCCACTAGCCATCACCTTCAGCCCCCAACTAAAACCTCTCCAACGCATCATCAAGGATCTACAACCTATCCTGAAGGACGAGCCATCGCTCTCTCAGATCTTGGGAGACAGACCAGTCCTTGCTTACAGACAGCCCCCCAATCTGAAGCAAATACTCACCAGCAACCACACACCACACAACAGAACCACTAACCCAGGAACCTATCCTTGCAACAAAGCCCGTTGCCAACTCTGTCCACACATCTATTCAGGGGATACCATCATAGGGCCTAATCACATCAGCCACACTATCAGAGGCTCGTTCACCTGCGCATCTACCAATGTGATATATGCCATCATGTGCCAGCAATGCCCCTCTGCCATGTACATTGGCCAAACTGGACAGTCTCTACGTAAAAGAATGAATGGACACAAATCAGACGTCAAGAATTATAACATTCAAAAACCAGTTGGAGAACACTTCAATCTCTCTGGTCACTCGATCACAGACCTAAGAGTGGCTATACTTCAACAAAAAAGCTTCAAAAACAGACTCCAACGAGAGACTGCTGAATTGGAATTAATTTGCAAACTGGATACAATTAACTTAGGCTTGAATAGAGACTGGGAATGGATGAGTCATTACACAAAGTAAAACTATTTCCCCATGGTATTTCTCCCTCCCACCCCACCCCCCACTGTTCCTCTGATATTCTTGTTAACTGCTGGAATTAGCCTACCTGCTTGTGACCATGAAAGGTTTTCCTCCTTCCCCCCCCTGCTGTTGGTGATGGCTTATCTTAAGTGATCACTCTCCTTACAGTGTGTATGATAAACCCATTGTTTCATGTTCTCTGTGTGTGTGTATATAAATCTCTCCTCTGTTTTTTCCACCAAATGCATCCGATGAAGTGAGCTGTAGCTCACGAAAGCTTATGCTCTAATAAATTTGTTAGTCTCTAAGGTGCCACAAGTACTCCTTTTCTAGATGCAAGTATACTTGTTTATTGAATATACCAGAGTTATTAAAGATTTTAAAATAATAAATATATTTATAGCACTGCTCCAACCTCCCCTGAGCATGAAGAGCATTAGATAGTAATTTCATTATTAAAAATTAATTCACTTTATTCTATGATTTTGTCTTGTTCAAAGACAACTCTTCATCAAAATAAGCTTTGCTTTAACTGAACAATCGTATGGGTATCTTGTGGAGAAAGGCAGTGCAGCAGATGGAGAGTTTTAGCTGCATTAGCACACAAGGTATTAAATCTCTAGGCCAGGGATCAGCTCTTACTCAGAAAAGTGTTTATTGGCACAGAAGTGTAAATGTGGAGGAGTGAGTGACTCGAGCATGGTAGGGTTGGTAATGGTATACAAAGCTCTTTACTCTAGTTAACAGGTTGTGCTGTAGGTTGGCAGAGACTGAACATCGCTACTGTTTGATAGCACTTTGGCCTGTGTCCTTTTCATAGAGGAAGAGTGTCTACATGCAGAAACCAGCACTGTGCCTTGCACGGTCATTCCCACTGGAAGGAACAGATTAAGACAATCCTAAGCACACCACAATGTGGGGACCCCATAACCCAACCCAATGGAGTAGGCATGAACCTTCCTCCCGTAGAGAGGTACAGGGCTCTTCCCCCCACCCCACCCCCAGAGCAGCAGGAGCCTTCTTTTACAGCCCCAGAGTAGCAGAGATAGAAGTGAGGGGACCCCACATACTTCTTACTCCAGCAGCTTGGGGCTAGCTGCCTCAGTGGTGAGCCAGGTCCATGGCACTCTTCTCCTTCTGCACCTTGTGCGCAATCCTCTGCTGGGGTGGTATTGCTGCTCACAGCACAAACCAACAGGTCTGGAATTTAAACCCCCTGCCTCCCCATTGCAAAGAATGGGGCAGTTCTTCCTGTCTGCGCACACTCGTGCAGCATCATGGCACCAGTTACACTCAGGTCACATTTTAAACCTTTGGTTTGCAACTGTGAAAGCTAGAAACCTAGTGGCTGTGCCTTAATCTGGCCCTTCCCACTGGCAGTCAATAAAGGGCCAATGGATAGAACAGACCGTAGAGGCTGTAGTATCTTCTAACTCCTAGAGGTGGCCATAGGCCTGAGGCATACTGGCAGAGCACTTTGGGGAAATGGTACAACTACCTGGTGTGTGGTCAGCAATGAGACAGATTGTGGAGTGTGTGGCAGTGTGGAGAAGCTTGCATGGACACTAACAGAGCAATATCTGTCCTATGAAAAAAGAGGGTTTCTGCCTCTTTCTGTGTTGCTGTCAATACATCACCTTTCATGAACACTACATTCATTTGCAAAAAAAGAAGCTGTGTATTTCTTCATGTGGGTTTATATAAATTTAATACCGAGTAATAATACCAAGATTTGATAGGCAAATGCCACTAATAAGGCCATCACTCACACAAAGGAAGGCATGACAGTATTTGGAAATCTTGCTGGTCATGCTGTAACGCTACACTAAATGGAATATTCTTCTTATGCATATGAATAATGCCCCTAAATATAGGTAGTATTTGTGTATTGGCTTTTTCATATACATGCTGGAAGACCCGTGATTGAAAAGCTATATTCTCCTTGTAAATCAGCTGAACAATAATTTATTTTGCAACACCTGTTGTATCGCACATACACACACACACATCACCACTGGAGCTGTGCAAAAAGGCAGTAGATTCCATCGGTTGATATACAAAAACTATTCAGTATTAGTTTCAGAAGAGCAGTGCAAAGCAACTATCATGGCAAAACTGTGCCAAACCTTATGTACATTCCTTCATTGAGCGCAAGGTCTACAAAGATGCAGTAGTGCAGAATCAGCAGCTGTAATGAAGCAGAATCTCCAAGGACAAATGTTGGAGCAGTAAATGAGATCTAGTGAAGTGGAGGGGGAGTACATTTTCTGTCGGAACTTTCTCTACTCCTGCCGTGTGTGGGTTTTATTTGGGGGAACGGTATTTGTTTGTAGAACATTGGCTTGCATTAAAGTTAAATTCTTTTGCTATGTGGGATGCCCAGCCATGAGGGTTTCCTATGTTATAAAGAAGAAAATGGCAGTAGCTGTACGGTTAGTTCAGAAGATAAACAATTTTGTTTGAGCAGACAGTTCTGATTCTCCACATCAGCTTTTTCTGTCAAACAAAAAGAAAATTGGGTTGGATGGAAAGAATACAGAAGATATTTTTGTTCTTGGGAGCTGTTCCTGTCATCTCTCTCATCTGATTTCCAGAGGGTTATGTTAAAGAGTTTGCTATATTTCACACAGAAATACCCAGCGTTAAAGGCTTAAGACCCATAAAAGTGAAGTGCTCAGAGTTAAAGCGGATTTTGGTGGTGGTGGTTACTCTGTTGCACTGTATGCTGGTATGAGTGGTAACAACGTTTCTAAAACATGGGCCTATTGCACAAGATTCCAAGGGTATATCTATACAACACCACCCCCACCCCCAAAAAAATATCGGCACCGAGCCTCAAAGTCCAGGTCAACTGACTTGGGTTCATACTGCAAAGCTAAACATAGCAGTGTAGGTTATCAGGCTCGGGCTCTGAGACCCTCCCCCGTCACCAGGTTTCAGAGCCCAGGCTGCAGCCCAAACATGAATGTCTACACTGCTATTCTGAGTCAGTTAACCCAGGGTCTGAGACTCACTGCTGCAGGGTTGTGGTTTTGTTTTCCTGGGTAGACATACCTCGAGTGTGTTTACAGCTTTTAAAAAATATACACTCTCATAAGATTGTACGCCACTGATAGCAAGTAGCTAGCCCCCAGATATAGAGCACTGTCATTCAAAATAACTCAGACACACCACCCGAACCAGTCATTTAGACACAAGTTTTGTCCTACCCAACTTCTTAGTCTGGCAAAATCGTGGGTCTTATCATTATTTATCACTTAAACCTGATAATGGTAATACCTGACTCTGGCTGCAGCAGCTAGCTGATGATTTAGGGCAACAGTTCCTGAAGATCAACAAACAAACTCTGACAAACTGGCAGGGGCAGTGCATTCCAGAGTAAAGTACCCTGCACTGAAAATACCCTGCAACTACCCTCCATCATTTTAAAGCCTGGGACAGTTAACTGTGGGGTGTCCACTTGCGTATCCCCAGAATACCAGACATTTGATACTTCTGGGAACGGCATACCCTGGAGGATGCCATTTTGAAGAGGGCATCACCAAGGTCATGCTGCAAGAAGGAAGACATTTTGAAGAGCACACCGCCCCATGCCATCTTGCATATGCCACCCTGCCGGTGGAGGCAGAGTGGAACGCAGTTCAAAGTTGCTTCCTACATCCACGGTACTTGACAAAACCACGCCTGGTTTTGTCTCAGTACATGAACAGGGTAAAAACCATTTAAAAACAGGACTGTCTAGCTTAAAACTGGACAAAAGTTTTGTCTCAAAAGTTTCTCCTAGTTAACAGGAGAGCTTCTGCTCAACTCATTAGCTAACAGGACACAGAATGAGTGTAGCAGTCACTACGGTATACCAGACACAGCTCAGACAGGGTGTTGTAGTTTAAAATGATGTGCACTAGAAAGAAAATAGGAAGCCAGAGCAGCCTATGGGGCACTGGTGTATTTAGCCTGACATTTGTGTCATGCTCAGCAAATGGGATGCTGTCTTCTGTACTAGCTAGAGTTCCTGGTTAGCAGTTCCCAGCAAGTGCATCACAGTTGTCCAACCTGGGGATGACAAAGGCATGGAAAACGATAACAAGTTGTCCATGGGGGAGAAAATATTGCACCGTTCCAGCCAGCTCAGCATGTAAAAGTCACTTGTAGTCATTACTGCTGGCTGGGACTTCCAGAGCAGACGTGGCAAGACAAACAGAACTATTGACTGACAGGTGCATATAGCTTATTGGAAATAGCCAGAAGAAATTTAAAGAAAAGCAGATCTGGTGCTAAAACACTGACCTCTTCCTTTTCCGAGTGAAGGGGAATATGGTTTGAGCTAGTTTTGTATCCTTACAGACCCATGTGAAAGGCACACAAACATGTCAAGATATTTTCAGCTGACCCCATCTCATGGTTTTTCCCCTCTAGCCCAGATTTACAGTGGAGGCAACAGGTTAATTTCTGACCTGTCCCCATGTCTCATAATGGATTGTGGTATAGTGTTATTGGAACTAGTTTCCATCGGAAGTAATGGCCCCTGGTAGCTCACAGGAATGGGCAATATACTTTTTTGTGAGATCCCATGAGGGGAATAGAACTAATGAAGAGGTAGATGGCAACGCTATTTTGTCTTAGGTGCACCATGCTAGCGTGCAGCGTGTCAGAGTCAAATCCCTTTTCTGTATGGGTTCATTATAACTGCACCATTTTGAATTGTTCAGTCTCCACATTGGCATGCACATTCTCAGGCTGGGAGCAGTAATATTTTTCTTTCCTAATCTTTTGGACAGAGGTGATTAGGTTGTATAAATTCTAGGCATGCAAGGGGTTGGGGAGAAGGAAGGTTATGGATGCCATTGTAGGCCTCAGTTCAGCAAAGCAGTCAATTACTTGCTTAAGTCTAAGCACCTAAATAAACCCATCCCAGTGGGTGCTTTGCTGAATAGGAATGGGATTATTGCCATGACTAAAGCTAAGAATGTGCTTAAATTTTTGCTGAATAGGGCACTTTCAGAGATGGGCCTTCCATTTTGGAAGTTGCATAACGTATTTGTCCCTCAGAGTAAGAGTCTTGACCTTCAGTGTGTGGTGACGTCTCACAGAGATGGTGTTCAGTTTAATGGGACATGGCAGGCTTCCTTTGTTCACGCTGGCCAGCAAGTTATTTTTGTTCTTAGTTTCCATGCACTGAGTAATATGAAACAGTAGGTCTAGCTCTGATTTCATTTGTGCTGATATAAATTTAGAGTTAAACCTCTTTCCATTAGTGGGGTTATACTGGTCTAAATTGGTTCAGGTGTGACCACAGTTATAAAAATGCCCAGCCCATAATTTCTAAAACCAAAACAAACCAACAGTGTCTCCCTCAGTTTGTATACAGACCTCAAAATGCTGCTGCACCTGTCTTGTACATGTTATTTTATACCTCAGCTTTATAACCTGGCCTCTTTGGAGTAGACGCACCCATTTACACTAAATGTCTCTCTAAAACAGATTATATATGGGATAAACGCACAGGAACATTGAACCATTCCCTCGTCACATATTTTTCCATCTGCTGTTGTGATGCAGGCAGTACCTCATAGGCACTAAGCTGTAAGTAAAGGAAATGTTCAGATTAAAATCTAGGTTTTTATCTCTGTCTTCATATGTATTGTGCCTCTATCTCACTCTCCCCCCCCACCCCCGCCGCCAGCCTTTGAATGGTTATTGTATGCAGGATCAAAACCTGGGGGAACACACCTTTTCTCACACAAGTAGTCCCCTGGCTGCTATAGGAGAATGTGTATGAGAAAGACTGCTCATAAAGCTAGCAGAACTGGGCCCATAATTCAGTGTTTCACAAATTGTGTAGTATTCCTCTTTGGGAGGGTGTGAAGAACTAGCCTTCGTTTTCCTGAAGTGGGGCTCAGCTCTCAGGAAAAACGGTCATAATTAGTGTTCCAACATGTAAAAATATAGTTAGTTCCACTAGTTTGTTCTATTTTAATTACATTAGTGAAAAGGTGTGAAAAACACACCTTGCAAGGAAAAAAGCTGAGGTAAGATAGCCAATATTCCTAACAGAGATGGACTGTGAATAAAACGACTGACTTGCCCAGATATGAAGTACTAGCAAAAATTAAATGCCCACGGGGAATAAGGTAATTGAGCTGCCAAGCTGTTACACAAAAATGTTCAGACTGGATGTCAGCTACCCAATTTCATCTCTCCTCTACCCCCAGAAAAATGACTGCCTGAAGTTACATCAAATATTGCCACATCAGCATTCAGAATGACTCCTTATGTTTTTACGCTCTTTCTCCCACTCTGTTATTTATAGAGTATAATGGCAAAGGAGGGGGAAGAGAGCCTAAAAAATGAGAGGAGACACAACGAGGGCAACACAATGAAGAAGAAAGCAGTCACACGATTACTTTTGCTTGTACAGAATTTTCTAACTAGCCAGCCAGCAGACAGAGCTCCTTCACATTTTTCAGAGGAAAAGAAGTCTACTCACTATGAATAAATTTACTGCATTAGAGGGGCAGATGTATAATCTGGGAAGCCTTTCAGATTAATGACTTGTGGGGGGTTGTAACTGAGAACTCCATGCTATCTGCATTAAGCTGTGTCCTCCCATGCGCGACCATGCCTCCACTAGCAGGACACTGAAAAGGATGCATTCTGGATGGCAAGTAGCTCACTCAGGGATGAAGAAAGTTCTTGCCAAAGCCACAACCCGTGTCTCAATTTCCAGTACACCTTGACTCCAGGTGAGAGGCCCTTTAGACAGAAGATATTTCATATGTTGTCCTGGGTCAGTTTTGTGTCTAGGTAATGTTGCCTAATGTTATTCCCAGCCATAAGTGGATTCATTGGAACTAGCCTCTCTTTCAGTCCCTGGATTTCAAGGAAATGTTTCTGATTCATGGTCCTATACTGGCATTGTCCATGGAAAGGGAATGGAAGGAAGAGGGAGAATGACAATGATTTCCTTCTCTTAGATGAATGGAAAGATGGTCTTTACATATACATAATTCATGTGATTTTGCATTCCAAACATTCCACTATTCTGGAATCTAAGGTCGATTTATGCCTGGTCTACATCTAAAATTTAGGTCAACCTAAGTACGTCACTCAGGGCTTTGAAAAATTTAATATCCTATGTAATGTAGTTAGGTCAACCTGATCTCCAATATTGACACAAGTCAGTTGACGGAAAAATTCTTCCGCCAACCTAGCTATTGACTCTTGAGAAGGATTTACTACATTGATAGAAGAGCCTCTTCTGTTGCTGTAGTAAGTGTCTGTCTGTCTGCTGCAGAGCTACAGCTGCATAGTTGCAGCACTGAATATGTGCCACTGTGGCATTTGTAATATAGACATACCCTTAGAAATGTTATATTTGTTTTTCTATAATTTAGAAGAGGTGAGGGTTTGAGAAATGAAACCTTGGCAAACCCTTCCCTGGTAGGAACTTTTAAAATGCTCTGATATCATGGAGATGAGCACCATATGAAAACTTAGATCAGATTCAACATACATGTAGAAACTCTGGTCTGGGCCATAATTAGTAACAGCAGCCATTAGCCAAGCCAAGCCAATCAAATTCCATGCTTTCATGCTTGTGACAATCAGAGAGGAAGGCTTCTTCAGGTACAGCCATTTGTGCTCTTCCAGATAAATAACAGCCGGTTTACCTTCCGTTGTACTGTTAGGATTGACCAGTGTTGGAGAATAGATAGACCAATGGTCTGATTTGCTATGCATTACTAAGGAACACTAATACTTGGCCTTCTGCCCTACTCATGACTTACATCAGACTCTACTGAATCAGATTCTTTAATCTAAAAACTGTAGAATAATCCTTGTTCCTTCCTTTCAAGTAAACATAAGTGCCATTGCCAAGTAATTTATCACAGGGCTGTTGGGGTCTGGATCTTGGGGAGAACTGTGATTGTCTGAGATGTAGTTCAAATATTATTAAAGTAAACCTCAAACTGCCAGCAAGATATGGAGGGATGGTAGTTTGCGATAGGCAGATGGTTTTGTAAGATCTCTGTAGAAAATATGAAAATGTTCTAGGTTAGATATATAAAATATATCAATATAAAATATAAAAAATATATAAAAAATAAAAGCAGCATTTAATATAATTAGCAGAAATAAGTATAACTGAAAGTGTATTATATTATGAATTTATATAATGCAACTTTATACTGTTAGGATTTCTACTGCAGACTATTTAATAAAAACAATCTGTGTAACATGTTTTATACTGTATTCTTAAGGCAGCCGATCCTCTTTCCATAGAAGTTGATGAAGGTTCTCCCATTGACTTCCATGAGAGTAAGATCAGGCAAAAAATAGACAATTAAATAGGTTTTGAATAATAATTCCGTTTCCAAAATGTTCATCTGTAGCATCACTATGTTCCTTTTAATTTGTGTAGTCTTCCTCTTGCAGTTAAATGCACTATGTTCTAAACCAGGAGGCAATATGGTAAAGATGCATTGACTATCTGGTCAATATACTATTTTCAGTCAAATACTGAATCATAGAAACTGCTCATTGATAGGGCTGGAAAATTAATTTTTTTTTCAAAAATAAAATAGGGTTGACTGCTAATTTTTTTATTTTTATAAATGACTAACTACTAAATTGCCACATCTGTATTAATATTTTTCCTGCAGGAAAATTAATGCAAATTTGCTTTTTCTAATAAAAATAATGAAAACTAATGGAAGGTCAATCCTAGTGGGAAAAGAATTCAGTTATGAATCATCTATACCTCAGACCTTGAAAATCTTGACTAGTAGCCTCCATTGAAAAATAGAGATGTTTGATGTAGTGACAGATGATATACTGTACTATATTTTCTCCTTCTATTCCTATTTAAATTGGAGATTTAGTGAATTAATTTTGATTGATGATAGCGATTTAAGGACTCGCTAGTTCTTCCAGGGAAAGGATGGCATATTTTAACTGTATTAATGGGTTGAGACTTAAGTATAGCACCATATATTTTTGTAATCCTTCAATAGTGAAGCTAAAATTTATACAAATGGATTCACTATGTCTTTAGTCCAAGCAACTCTGACAAAAAGATGTCATTTGAAGTAATGTTGCTCATCAGTCATAGATGCAAAAGCTTAAGGCTACAGTGCTTTGATATGAAATTGCTTTAGTGCTTTCAACTCCTGGAAAAATCAGTATCTCTTGCTAATGATAATTTAACTGTTTTGTGCTGCTTGAGCTAACACTGTTCTTAATAATAAAAGTCAAAGATGCCAATTTACCAACAGTTATGCTAATTTTAGAATGACTAGTAGGGAAGAGAAAATAGTTTCATTGGCAATTGAGTTCCCTCAGTACTAGCTGTGAAATGTTTAAAGAACAGTGTTTTAGTATCTCCAGGAGAAAGTGCTTATGGCAGTTTACAGTATGGTGTATTAGTTCCCTTTATGGTACTTTGGTAATGATGTACGTCATTGTAAAGAGAAGTAGAATACTGTAAAGTGCTGAGAAAAAAGCTTTGATTTCCACTTTGTCATAGTCCCTCTTAACTAATAATAAAGCCCAATACTACAGTTTAATAAAAAAATATACTCCTATTGACTTCAGTGTGAGTAATGTAGCCTGAGGACTGCGAGATTGGACAGAGAACACTAACCAGAAGCAAGGCTTTTAAATGTGGTATTAAATGTGATCTCAGAATCCTACCTGATGCTCCGTATCATCAATATACTGAACCTCACTATCTCAGTCATTGTGTATCACTGCTGCACCATTATTTTATATCACTACGATGACTCAGTACTTCTGCCATGCTATTGTGCTTTGATTATTAAAATAGCCCCTTTCTTTCTCTTTAACCCATTGCTACTGCACGGAAACAATGATATCATATGGTTCATAGATAAGCCATCAATCCTTATTTAATGCTGACTTCAGGGATGTACTGAATACGATACAAAAGGATTTTCTTTTAATTAGTAGTTAAATCCAGGAAGAGGAGGTAGGCATATTTTCCCACCTGTAATCCTGTATTGACAAAGATTATCTCCTGATTACTGTGCTAAAGTGCTTTCAGTGTGTAATTATTAATCTGAATTCTGAGAAACTGTAATGCTTTTTAGCTATGTATCCTAACCTTTGCAGTTTCAATTGTGCCTTTTGAGTTTAGAGAGGGGTGCTTAGAATTAAACTGCAAGCCTGTCTTGATGAACAAAACATAATCTTTTCTTCTGTCATTAATAAAACATGATTGCAAAAGATCATGTGTCATTAAGACACAAGCAAGGTTTAATATATATTTAGATGCAGATTAGAGAGAAGCATGCACCACGCATGATGCATTTTAAAGAAAACAAAGCTCATGATCAGCTTTATTAAATAGACATTTGGGTGGTTTGTTAGACACTGGAATGTACCTAGGAACTGGATACTGTTAAATATCACAAGTAATGTACCCATAAGTAAGTTTTTAGTCCACAGAAAGTAATGCTTAAGCTCTTCAATATATCTGCAATCCTATCCCAGAGGGCTAACTTAACTAGAGCTTAGGACTTCATTTCACAGTAAATTTCATAATTTGCTTTCATTCCCAATTCAACTGCAATCAAATATTTTTGAAATTTCCTGGGAAATGGAGATATGGGAAAAATCCATTTTCAAAATGAAATTTTTGTCTCAAAAATTATTTTGTTTTTATTTTTACATTGTTTCATGACATGTAGTACAGTGCATATTCTGACCTCATATCATGTCAGAATATATAATGACATCATATTATGGTATAATAGTTAACATATTCTATTTTGTTTTACATTTTAAAACAACTATTAAGGGCAGCTGCTATTTAGTACAATTGAAATATCTTATCTTATTTTTTGTGTCTCCTGTTTGTGTTATAATGAAACCGTTGGATATTTTGACACTATCTTATCTTCTAGTTGAAAGGATCCTATGGTTTCATTACAACAATCAAATACTATTTTGTAAAAATGTCAATTTTCTGATGGAAAACAGTTTTGATTAAAATTCTGCAGCCAGCCTGGTAAAAACAAATAAAGCAGAGTCCCAGCTGGTCCAGTGACTGGAGCATAGGGCTGAAAGTCAAGAAAGTGGACTCTGTGCCTGGAAGCTGTGTCACAAAAATAGCCCATCAGCTATGGCAAGGAAATGTCAGAGCAAAGAGATGTGGTGGTGGCCAAACTATGTATGAGAGGCAGTGAAGAAGGAAAAGTTAAAGTGAAGTCAGAATGTAAAGATGGTGTAGAGTTACGAGGCATACAAAGCTGGTAAAGAAAAAGTGAAAAGAGAAGTTGCAAAAGCCAAGACTCAGGCACTTAAAGCCATATGCAGGATTACTTATGAAGAAAGGGGAAAAGGGAATATATAGATTAGCCGGGATCAGGCAAAGAAGCCCTGAAGCTTTGGGAGCTGTTTAGTGCATCAAAGACCAACACAGAAGAGTACTGGTGGAAGATGGTGGAGGTTTTTTTGAGAGACTGCTCATTGAAGAGAATCCAAGGAAGCCGTTGAGGGAAGTATGCACAAGCAACAACTTCATAAGACCTATCACAGAAAGCACTAATGATAGTGAAATGAGAGAAGGCAGTGGGACTGAATGGTGGACCACTCAAGACATTTAAAGCATGAGGCCATAAAGGAGTGGTGATGATGAAGACAAACTTCTTTCACTTAATCCTCTGAACTGAAAAAAATGTCTAATGAGTGGAGGAAGTGCACACTGGTCTCTATCTTCAAGCATAAAGGGAATGTGCAAAAATGTAATAATTACTGGCTCATCGAGTTAATGAGTCACACGAAGAAATGGTTGGAAAGAATTACTAAGAAAAGACTTTGTGAACAACAGGAGCGCAAAGTAAGTGACAACCAATTCAGATTTATGCCAGGAAGGTCAACATTTGATGCAGTGTTTACAGTCCAAATATTCCAGGAGAAGTACAGGGAGAGACACAAGGAATTGCATTTAGTGTTTGTGGATTTAGAGAAGGCTCATGATAGAATTCCTAGAGAATTGATATGATGGTGCTTTGTTGTGCAATCTCCCATGTTTAGACATGTTTAGATTATCATTGACGTGGGTAGCAGTGAGCCATTCATCAAGGTCTACATCAAGAATCAGTCTTAAGCCCTTTCTGTTTGTGATTGTGATCGTCATCTTGATGCAGAGGATTAGGGAGAGGGTCCATAAACTCATTGACTTTAAGGACAAAAGGGACCATTGTGGTCATCTAGTCTGATCTCCTGCACATTTCAGGCCACAGAACCTCACCCCCCACTCATGTAATAGATCCCTAATCTCTGGCTGAGTTACTGAAGTCCTCAAATCATGGTTTAGACTTCAAGTTACAGAGAATTCACCATTTACACTAATTAAAACCTGCAAATGACTCATGACCCATGCCCCATGCTGCAGAGGAAGGAAGAAAAAAAAAGCCCAGGGTCTCTGCCAATCTGCCAAGGGGGAAATTCCTTCCTGATCCCAAATATGGAGCATGATTTTGCCAATCACTTTATGTTGCTTTGCAAAGATAAATATGAACTGGAAAGAGATCTGGACAAGTGGAAGACTGCATTAGAAGAAAATAGTTATGAATCAGGCAACAAAGGACTGAATATATGTGATGTTGAGAGGAGCAATGAGAAACCAGTACAACTAGATGGAATAAAATCTGCAACAATTCAAATACTTAGCTCAACCCTGCACTGATGATAGAGAGGTGGGTGTTAGGACTTGCATGAAGAGTGCCTGGTGCAAATAGGAGTTGACAGGAATTCTGTGTGATCAGAATTAACCAAGTAAACTAAAGAGTATATAAGACTATGATTAGGTCAGCCATGACGTACGGGTCAGAATGCTGGCCAGTGAGGAAGATAAAAGAACAACTAGTGCACATTGCTGAAATGAGAATGCTCAGGTGGATGCTGGGTAAGATGAGAGCTGATAGGCTACACAATTAAATGATATGAGCCACGATACAGGTAGCCCCAATCACAGAAAAGCTGAGGGAGTATCAACTGAGATGGTTGGATCATATAAGTAAGATGCCAAGATATGGGATATGTTGGTCAGAGAATACAAGATTTAGAAGTTATGGGACAAAAACGATGAAAGAGTGACCCAGAGAAAAGGTGTCAGAGTAGCAGCCGTGTTAGTCTGTATTCGCAAAAAGAAAAGGAGTACTTGTGGCACCTTAGAGACTAACAAATTTATTAGAGCATAAGCTTTCGTGAGCTACAGCTCACTTCATCGGATGCATTTGGTGGAAAAAACAGAGGAGAGATTTATATACACACACACACAGAGAACATGAAACAATGGGTTTATCATACACACTGTAAGGAGAGTGATCACTTAAGATAAGCCATCACCAACAGCAGGGGGGGGAAAGGAGGAAAACCTTTCATGGTCACAAGCAGGTAGGCTAATTCCAGCAGTTAACAAGAATATCAGAGGAACAGTGGGGGGTGGGGTGGGAGGGAGAAATACCATGGGGAAATAGTTTTACTTTGTGTAATGACTCATCCATTCCCAGTCTCTATTCAAGCCTAAGTTAATTGTATCCAGTTTGCAAATTAATTCCAATTCAGCAGTCTCTCGTTGGAGTCTGTTTTTGAAGCTTTTTTGTTGAAGTATAGCCACTCTTAGGTCTGTGATCGAGTGACCAGAGAGATTGAAGTGCTCTCCAACTGGTTTTTGAATGTTATAATTCTTGACGTCTGATTTGTGTCCATTCATTCTTTTACGTAGAGACTGTCCAGTTTGGCCAATGTACATGGCAGAGGGGCATTGCTGGCACATGATGGCATATATCACATTGGTAGATGCGCAGGTGAACGAGCCTCTGATAGTGTGGCTGATGTGATTAGGCCCTATGATGGTATCCCCTGAATAGATGTGTGGACAGAGTTGGCAACGGGCTTTGTTGCAAGGATAGGTTCCTGGGTTAGTGGTTCTGTTGTGTGGTGTGTGGTTGCTGGTGAGTATTAGCTTCAGATTGGGGGGCTGTCTGTAAG
Source organism: Dermochelys coriacea (assembly GCF_009764565.3). Taxonomy (NCBI): domain Eukaryota; kingdom Metazoa; phylum Chordata; order Testudines; family Dermochelyidae; genus Dermochelys; species Dermochelys coriacea. The sequence continues at coordinate 92,133,140 of NC_050076.1, forward strand.
CAAGGACTGGTCTGTCTCCCAAGATCTGAGAGAGCGATGGCTCGTCCTTCAGGATAGGTTGTAGATCCTTGATGATGCATTGGAGAGGTTTTAGTTGGGGGCTGAAGGTGATGGCTAGTGGCGTTCTGTTGTTTTCTTTGTTGGGCCTGTCCTGTAGTAGGTGACTTCTGGGTACTCTTCTGGCTCTGTCAATCTGTTTCTTCACTTCAGCAGGTGGGTATTGTAGTTGTAGGAATGCATGATAGAGATCTTGTAGGTGTTTGTCTCTGTCTGAGGGGTTGGAGCAAATGTGGTTATATCGTAGCGCTTGGCTGTAGACAATGGATCGAGTGGTATGATCTGGATGAAAGCTAGAGGCATGTAGGTAGGAATAGCGGTCAGTAGGTTTCCGATATAGGGTGGTGGTTATGTGACCATCGCTTATTAGCACCGTAGTGTCCAGGAAGTGGATCTATGGTGTGACTGGTCCAGGCTGAGGTTGATGATTTAACTGGGACTTGGTCCTGCTTTGAGCAGGGGGTTGGACTAGATGACCTTCTGGGGTCCCTTCCAACCCTGATATTCTATGATTCTATGATTCTATGATGGTGGGATGGAAATTGTTGAAATCATGGTGGAATTCCTCAAGAGCTTCTTTTCCATGGGTCCAGATTATGAAGATGTCATCAATGTAGCGCAAGTAGAGTAGGGGCATTAGGGGACGAGAGCTGAGGAAGCGTTGTTCTAAGTCAGTCATAAAAATGTTGGCATACTGTGGGGCCATGCGGGTACCCATCGCGGTGCCGCTGATTTGAAGGTATACATTGTCACCAAATGTGAAATAGTTATGGGTCAGGACAAAGTCACAAAGTTCTGCCACCAGGTTAGCCGTGACAGTATCGGGGATACTGTTCCTGACGGCTTGTAGTCCATCTTTGTGTGGAATGTTGGTGTAGAGGGCTTCTACATCCATAGTGGCTAGGATGGTGTTTTTAGGAAGATCACCAATGGACTGTAGTTTCCTCAGGAAATCGGTGGTGTCTCGAAGATAGCTGGGAGTGCTGGTAACGAAGGGCCTGAGGAGGGAGTCTACATAGCCAGACAATCCTGCTGTCAGGGTGCCAATGCCTGAGATGATGGGGCGTCCAGGATTTCCAGGTTTATGGATCTTGGGTAGCAGATAGAATACCCCAGGTCGGGGCTCCAGGGGTGTGTCTGTGCGGATTTGTTCTTGTGCTTTTTCAGGGAGTTTCTTGAGCAAATGCTGTAGTTTACCCTCTGATCCCACTGAGAGTTACCAAAAGAAACTACAGCATTTGCTCAAGAAACTCCCTTGGAGGCCCAACAGGACAGGCCCAACAAAGAAAACAACAGAACGCCACTAGCCATCACCTTTAGCCCCCAACTAAAACCTCTCCAACGCATCATCAAGGATCTACAACCTATCCTGAAGGACGAGCCATCGCTCTCTCAGATCTTGGGAGACAGACCAGTCCTTGCTTACAGACAGCCCCCCAATCTGAAGCTAATACTCACCAGCAACCACACACCACACAACAGAACCACTAACCCAGGAACCTATCCTTGCAACAAAGCCCGTTGCCAACTCTGTCCACATATCTATTCAGGGGATACCATCATAGGGCCTAATCACATCAGCCACACTATCAGAGGCTCGTTCACCTGCGCATCTACCAATGTGATATATGCCATCATGTGCCAGCAATGCCCCTCTGCCATGTACATTGGCCAAACTGGACAGTCTCTACGTAAAAGAATGAATGGACACAAATCAGACGTCAAGAATTATAACATTCAAAAACCAGTTGGAGAACACTTCAATCTCTCTGGTCACTCGATCACAGACCTAAGAGTGGCTATCCTTCAACAAAAAAGCTTCAAAAACAGCCTCCAACGAGAGACTGCTGAATTGGAATTAATTTGCAAACTGGATACAATTAACTTAGGCTTGAATAGAGACTGGGAATGGATGAGTCATTACACAAAGTAAAACTATTTCCCCATGGTATTTCTCCCTCCCACCCCACCCCCCACTGTTCCTCTGATATTCTTGTTAACTGCTGGAATTAGCCTACCTGCTTGTCACCATGAAAGGTTTTCCTCCTTTCCCCCCCCTGCTGCTGGTGATGGCTTATCTTAAGTGATCACTCTCCTTACAGTGTGTATGATAAACCCATTGTTTCATGTTCTCTGTGTGTGTGTATATAAATCTCTCCTCTGTTTTTTCCACCAAATGCATCCGATGAAGTGAGCTGTAGCTCACGAAAGCTTATGCTCTAATAAATTTGTTAGTCTCTAAGGTGCCACAAGTACTCCTTTTTCTTTTTAGAGAAAAGGTGGTTTGAGACACTGAAGGATGACATGAAGAAGGTCAGCATCAGCTTGGAAGGTGCACTCAGCAGGAATTGCTGTACGCAAAGAACGAGAGCTGCTAATCCTGCCAAACAGGACAAGGTGAAGGAAAAAAGAAGCAGCAGCTGCTATGCTACAGTGCATGGAGCAAGGCTGGGTTTTGTCCTGTCATCTAAGAGAGAAATATCTTGGAAAGAGGAGAGAGAAAAACACTTCCTATTATCCTGATAGTGAAAGGTTCAAAGGTGAGAGGTCGTCATTTAGGATCCCTGAGAATTAAAGCTGAAAGAGGAGTGTGGGCAGGAGTGCTATTTTACATTACCTGTAGTTAGGGGATCCTTAGAAGAGTGAATCTGGGTGAATGGTTTCTAAGGAATCTGGCTAACCTTCTCACACAACTATTGTTAAGAAGCCTATTGGGTTAACTACCTGACAGATAGCTATGGCCAAATGCAATTTTTTTTTTTACTGTACTAACATTTTAAATATGCTGACCAACACATTCCTCCTTTAAACTCCATATCCCTTTTTATTTCTCTTTTACACTTGACTCAGCTTGAGAATGCCGCCTAGCATTTATACAAGGGGAGTTGAGGAGGGTTGGCCTGGTGAGGAAAATTCCATGGTTAGGGTGAAGGAATGGCTGGGTTACCCATCTGTCTAGAGAACTTCTAACCTTATAACTGTCAGCTGACAGTCCCCTTACCACAGTTCACAAAGGCACTCAGATGAGGGTCTTTGAGCAGAAGGGATTGATGCAGTGTGGAGGATATTGCCTGCATCCAGAAAATGTTCTAGCTCTAAGATGGTCTGCTCATGCAGAAACTGATATAGCTCTACAGCGGAGGTGCTAATGTGCTGTGTCTGGCTTTGTAATGCACCTAGTGCATCACAGCAAGTTCTAGGCTCCGTATACAACAGTGAGAGTATGGTGTCCTTGTCTGACAGAACAGTGCTCCCTATAGCTCTTTCATTTTATACCACTTCAATAAGGAAGACCTGTTGTGTATTTCAAGGGGAAATATTGCAGGATCATCATGCAGTTACTGTAGAGGGAGGAGTCTTACACCTTGCCTCGAAGTTGGCAAAACTGTTATCACCAGCATAAGGAGGTCCAACGAGACTGCATAAGGTTCCACCTAGAATGCTCTGGGCCCAATCCTCTAGCATTTTAATCTGAGCTCCACCAGTCACAACGTCCTTGTTGATGGCAGCATGTGTGATGAGTCATGGAGCGAAAGACAGTTGAGGTAGCCAGAGCAACTATCTATCTAGGTTTTTACAAGGTCGACCCTCACTGTGGTATCTGCATGCCTAGGTTTCTTTACATATAAGGGCTGTAATGCCAGGCTTATGCTGATTTCCTAATAGAGACTGCTTGTAGTACGTTCCTTTTACGTCACATTTCCATGTTATAGCCCTAGAAGAAAGGAAAGTTGATGCTGATTTATTAACACAGGTGCTGGTAGTATTTTCATTTATTATTTATTTTAATGATGGAATCCTGTAGTGGGGGAATGTTTTGAAGGGCTTTTGGGGGGGCACGGAGTTGTGTGCTTTTCTCTTTTGTTTGCTTTGCTTGATTTAAAAATTATCTTAATCCATTTGGAACGGTAGGAAGAAATATGTTTAAGAATAAACTCCTTATCACCAGACATGTGAAGTGGCACTTTTGAAGCCTGTGGGAGTTTAAATCTTATATTTCTGGGGATTTTGAAGGTTGGCTTCCCACAGCATCTGCTTTATATAGTATAGCTCAGGTCCAAGTGCACTATGGTATAGATACAATCCATCACTAACCTGGCTGTCAAGTTTCTTTTCGACTCCTGTGATATACACCTGTGGTATGTGGACAGCACATTTAGTGATTCAACAGTCTTCACTTCTAGTATTCTTCCTTTGTTCACATCTCTAACTTTTATCTTCTGTTTTATAATCACCTTAGCTTCTTATAGCTGATTCACTGTGAAATCAATTTGTTCCTCCTTTCAAATATGCTATATAGAAATGTATCAATTCACACACTCTTATGCAGAGATGCACAAGTGTATGCTGAAGCAACACCTTGACCAAGAGTTCTTACAAGCAGCTTAACGTGCAACCTTAGGTCACTTTCCCATTCTGAGGCTTGCTGATGGTTCTTTGCATCTGTAATGCGTGTTAGACTTTTTCCATACATTGGTCTTAAAGCATTATGTATTTATTGTTGTGTAAAACCTCCTGCAGGACTTGTGCATTGGGGTGAATTTCCCACTGATAATTTAGGATCATAATAATTTATATATAACTTATTTTATCATAGCTTTTTAGTTCACCTTAGTATCTCTCTCTCAGAAAGAATGTTTCCTAGATGTTTGATTTGCTTTTCTTGTGAGATGTTATGAACACACAATTGCCACACCAGATATGACTACTGATTCATCTAGTATCCTGACTCTGACAATGGCCAATACCTGATTCTTCATAGACTGGCAAAAGAGAGAGGAGGGGAACCACACGACCATACTGAAAAATTATGGATAAATGAGGCCAGAATGGAAGTTTCTTCTCATTCCTGACCATGTTGGGTTTTGCCAGGAAGGGTGAAAGTTTACATCTCTCATCCTTTTTTAAAATCATATTTGAGAATTATCCATAGAAATATCAAATAGTTTTTTGGGATCCTACTATTCCCTTCGTCTCAAAGACACCTTGTGGCAATGAGTTCCACAATGTAAATATCTGCTCTACTTTTTTAAAAAGTATTTCCTTTTATCAGCTTCACATCTGTTGGCTTTCAATTTCCTTGAATGCCCACTTGATCTTGTAATAATACACGGTAAATAGTGCTTACTGATTTATCTTCTCTATATAATTGGATACTTTGCATGGTTCCATCCACTCTTCTCTGTCTTCTCTCTAATTCATCCTAACCCAATATTATTGTTTCTGCCCTCTTTTGTCTTGGCAATGCTATAGGTGTGCGATGAATAAGACAACTCAAGGCTTGTGCAAGGGAAAAAGAGAAGAGCCAAAATAACAGTAAAGCTATCTGAATATATTTAGCAGCTTTTCAGGGAAAACGAAAGAGAGAACCTAAATAAATATTGCATGAACTTTATGAAAGGTTCTCCTTGTCAAATACTCTAATACTTGTAATCATTTTAGTAAGCCATCTCAGGCAGGATCTTAATCCAAAAAAGCATCAAAATTAATAGGCTGTATGGAAAAAAAGTATCTGTGCATTAAACCCCCACAGAGAGAAATCAATTAGCAAGAAATGATCATAACAGAAGTGTCTGTATTTCTCTCTTGTGAATGTTGTTAATATGTAAAACTTTCAAATGAAATTCCACATAAAATTTATTTATATACAGGCTTTGAAATTCTGGCGCTCTTGCTGAACATCAAAGAAAGCTATGCTGTTAGGCTGTGCAACAACTAATTATATCCAAAATACAATTTGGAGGGTATCCACTGCCTTGGAGACTAAAAGTAAAATATATATTTTTAATGTAGATTCTCAGTAGCTATGCTACACCTTCCTTCCTGGAAAATCTTTTGTTCGAGTTGTTTTGTTGTTGTTTTGACTATTCTATGACAGTTGCAGTGACAGTTTCTAATTTTTTCAAACTCATTTCATAATGTGGCTAAATAACCTGTGGAGGAGAAAACAATTAGACCCTGCTCCCGATCGCACTGAAATCAAAGGTAAAGCTCACATTGAAGGCAGTGCTACACGATCAAGAAACATGGGTGAAATGTAGCCCTTTGCAGACCACCTGTGTACAAAGGAAGGATAGTTTTGAGATTGGGCACTGGTCTGGGACTTAGGAGGTCTAGTTGAATTCCTGACTCTGCCACCTTGGGCAAGTCACTTAATCTCTCCACTATAAAATGGGAATAATAGAACACTTCCTTTCTCCCGTCCTTCATCTGTCTGTGTATTTTAAGTTCTTTGGGGCAGGGACTGTCTCTTAGTTTGTGTATGTGGAATGGGGCCCTGATTTTAGAGACACAACTATAGCATTTATCACACCATTTTTCCCCTTATATAAATTTGAAAATGAAGCAATGGCAGCAGATTCTCTGAGGACAGTCAGTGGTCTTCCTTATCTCTGGTATAATTATTATGTTGGCTGTAGATCAGTGATTCCCAATGACAGAGAACTAACAAGTCACATGATGCTAATTCTCCTTGTTTCCAGCCAGGAGAAACAGAACAGACGTGATGGGGGGAAGATGAAATGACGAGCTAGAGTAACACAGGGTGATTGATATATATATTTTTAAAGGACCAAACTATGATTGCATTATAGACCACTAAAATACATTATTACTGTTGCTGTTATTGCCAAAGAGATGTAACACAATTGCAAATGAAAGGGGGTGATCTGCAGGGGAGATGGTTCTATTAACATATGGCCCGCTCTGTGAAATGGTTTGGGAGCTCCCACTGGTGATCCCACCTGGCCATCCATCTGCAGTGGCTGTTCCAAAGGATTTGTATGGCTGCAGGTGGCACAGTTGAAAACCATGACTGATATTTCAATTCTCTCTGTGTGCAATTCACCCCTGTGTAGAAGGCCAGCACAAGGTCTATGAACCACTTAAATTCACTTTAAATAAGGTGTAAGTGGGATTTGAGTGATGTATAGGCTTTGTGCTGATCCTCTGCACAGTGCTGAATTTCATCCTTTGGGAAGAAAAGTGGATCAGGATGATAGACTCTACAAGCCACAGTTTTTCTGAGAAGAAAAACCAGAGATATGCATAATAATGTTAATCATCTCAGATTATTTAGTATTCAACTGTCTTCCACTGGCCAAAATAACTCCATCACAATATATTATATATATTTAATATAAGATTTTTAGTTTAAATGAATAATGAATTGGCTTGAGTTCTTTCAAAAAAAATACATTAAACCCCACTCTGTAGCTAATAAGTCTTGTCACTGGGATTCCATTTCAGTGGAGGAGTGCACTATGTATGAGTAGTCTGATTGGTCATGGAATATTAATTGGCTGTGGACTGCAGACTTTGGTGCAGTGCCTTCAGGTTGACAAGAATGATAGCTTTCATTTGCATGCAAAAGCACCAGCTGTCCCTTCAAGATGGATGATGGGACCCCGCTTCATCCATCACTATTCTTTACTTTTTTATAAGATGAAAAGGCAAAAAAAAAATTAAGAAACCTGAAAGATAAAATGTGCTCTGCAGATCTCCTTGAAATGAAGGGTAACTTCAAGCATCTTCTCTCCACTCAAGTCCAAGAGAAATATTTTGAGTGCACATGAAATGGGGTGGAATGTATGTTTGGTTCATTTAAATAAAGTGTGCTCTTGATTGAGATTTTAATCAATTGTATTGGGGGGGAACCAATATCCTTTTTAATACCAATTTGTCATGCTTTTTTCTCCACTGCATAGGAACTCTTACCCTTTTTTCGTATAAGAAGGATGCACAATCCAAATTTTTATTTCACTAAGTGAATGTGCATAATGGGATCCAATATGAGAACTTTAAAAAGTTAGCAGGAAGAAAGGTGCGTCAGCAATGTAAGAGAGAGATAATTACATACCATTCTGTTAGCGTAATAAGAACCCTGTCATTACTGAACATACGTTCTTCCTGCCCCCACCCTCCAATGCACATTATGACAGCACCTCTATCAATCCTTTAGCATCAAACACATTAGTGTGTCACATCAGGAAATCCAGATTCCCTGCTGCTGCTGCTATTATTGAACATGTATAATAATTACATTATTACTTTTACTTTTCTATGGAGGAAATTGCCATTATTGCCAAAAAAATGTAACACAATTGCAAATGAAAGGGGGTGGCACTGTACCCATATATGGGAGATGGCAGTCTGTGCCCCAAACAGTTCACAATCTACAAAAGTGTTAATCTTTCCAGGTTATCTCCCCAGAGACCGCCCAAACCATATTTCATCGTGTACATTCCACAAAAATCCCACCATTTATTTTTCCAGTGCACTACAAAACTTGGTTGCCTCCTAAATGGGTAACAAAAGAGCTAGTTGAGTCATGCAGCAGAAGCTGCAACCTGGAAGATCTAACTTGGCAAGGTAGTTACTTATACACCTTTTTCTTAATTTTTTTCACAACACAAATAAAGCGTCTCTAGTATCTGAAGGGAGTTGACTGTGCTGCCGTTCTTCCCTTTTATTCAGGGCACAAAACCACCCAGATAGCTGCTCCGGTGCCATGGTGACAGTAGGTAGGAAGATTAGGAGATGAGATCCTTGTTCCGTGGTGGTTTTCACCCAAAATGCCACACTGTACAATTCAGAATTGTGCAGTAAATTAAACCCTCAGCTGCTGTTGCTGCTTTTCAAGTTAAACCACATTTTAGAGCAGGCTTTGGAACATTCTAGTTTGAAGAAGGGATGCTGCTCTGGTCCTGCCTGTGGCAGAAGCTATCGGAACATCAGGAGAAGGCAGCTGCGGCTGGCTGCCTGTTTGGACTCTGTACAGCAGAGTTCGGGAATGGACGTTTCCTGTAACTGTGAACAAAGTGCAGTTCAGGCTTCAGCTCCAGCCACTGACACTCCAGGACAGGCTCCAGCAACAGCTGGCCAGCAGCTTCCTTGCAGACAGTTTCTTCCCCTGGGTCAGACTGAGTTTGCAAGAGGGAGAGGGTGAAAACAGTGCATGCCCCTCCCAGCTGGGGTGAAGGGGTGAAATCGGTGCAGACCCCAGCGCTGCTGCTGCTCTGACCACTCTGGGAGCCTAGGGCTGGCAGCACCAGCGTCTTCACCTCCTAGCTGTAAGTGGCTGCCCTGCCTGTGGGGGCGGGGGTAGGGGTTGGGACATGCAACCCAGATGTGCCTACCTTTGAGATGCACAGTACAGTATTTGCTTTTTTTTATTATTATTTTTTGGTCTCCACTGCTTCCTGAATTGTTATTTCCAGTTTCACATGATGTCCGGTTTACCGGTGAATTCGTAACTCTAGTGTTTGTATCTTTGAGGTTCTACTGTATGTGGAGACAAAGGGCTCACTGCCAGGTGCACCCTTTTTTCCATGCCAGTGCTGCAGTCACTTCAACAGGCAAAAGTTCCAAGCCATTGAGGGTTTTATAGGTTAATACCAATACTTACCAGTCACTGACCAAAAGCACTGATATGCCACAAAAACGCCTCCCTTGATCCGCACTTCAGCGCATGTGCGGTATCTTTCTTAAAACTGATGCCACATCTCCTTCTTATTTACTAAGAGTCTGTAAGAAGATCCATTTATTTACTGTTGACATCGTCCTGTTAATGCTATCTACAATCCTCTCCTCAGAGGTGTAGCAAGGAAATAATTGTAATATAGATACTGCCCAAACTCTGAAAGCAGGTTCACGTGCCTGCTTTTAGATGAAGTTAGCAAGAGGTGATCATGTGGGTTCTGGCACATACAATGGTTGCTGTGTTCTTTAGTGCTATCATTCCAGGAGATGTATTTCCTACCTTAGTAAATAATACCAATGCTATAGAACTTTGTCACAGAACAATGATGTCTGGCTTCCAGCCAAATGCTGAGACATTTATTGAAATTAAGCGTTAGATGTTTATTTTCAAAGCTGGATACATCTATCCTTTGACAATACTGTATTACAATGACTTTATTTCTATTACAGCAGAAGACTGATGTATGTATAATCATGCTGTCAGATTGCTATGAGTGAGGTATATGGCAACAAATGTTCCAGTTCTGAGTAACTGTATTTTGACTGACTTGTAGAAGAGACTCACTATGGCTAATCAGAGAACAGTGCCTGTATCTAGACACAGCTTCACAGAGCAATGTTTGTATGAATGGGCTGTTTACTTGATTCTCCACTGCCTCTCATCTTGTGTGGTAATTCACATCGGTGCCAAGAATGTAAAACCGTTTTGATTTGGTAACGTAACCTACTGGTGGTGCATGTGTTACAAGCCCAATCTGTGGTTGGTTAGTTAGACGCCTCTGGCGTCTCGGGCAGCGACAAAACTCCTCCATTCCTGTCTGTTTCTGCCAAGTCTTCCAATGGTTCCCTGTGGAGGGTATGTCTGTTACAGCCAGAACTAGCATGCTTTGGTTCTTTAGAACAAGCTGCAGTAGTTCATGTTTTTTAGCTCTGGTGGTCCTGGTTCAAATTCCAGATATGTCAGGCAACAAGTTAGCTGTCCTGGGAGCATTGTACACCCACACTGCACTTGGCACTTATGCATAAGTGCCAAATTACAACCCGCAATACAAAGCAGTGGAGAATCAGGTCTGAAATGGATTATTGTTTCAGTCATGAAGAAATCTGCTGGCATAGGGTGGGATTTTCAACGGAGCCTAAGGGAATTAGGTGCACATTTTCCAAGTGGTATAATGCTGTGCTTCACTTAGCAACAGGTGACATCTTGTTTGCACATTGATGTATCATTTTGCACGTAATTCCATATTCATCTACAGTATGAATGTTATAACATCGCTGCCAAGACTTTAGATGCCAGAATAGATCGAAGCCATGTGTATTTGACTGAGGAGTGAACAAAAGATTGATTTGGGGTATGAGTTAGTTTCCTATCAAGGATTTGGCATGCCATTATTTTCTCCAGAGGATGCTATTCAAACAGACCAGAACTGCTGTCAGAAGGTATTCCAGATTCTTGACTGAATGGTAATGGGTGCTTTATGTTAATTAATGGTGGGAAAGTGCCAGGTCCCTTGATTTAAGGAAGCTGGCATTTAATTGTCTCCTAGAAGAAATGAAGCATTTTTCTCTTGCTTCCCCTCATTCTGCCACATATCCAGATAATTTATCCTTTCTTCATTTTCAATTACATTTACAAATACTCATCTCAGCAGAAGCCTTCATGGCAATACAATGGACTGCCAAATGTATTTATTGGTGTTCATCACATCTATCAGAAGAAATCATCAGCAGCAGCAGTAAAGGGGGTGAGAGGGGGGGCAAGATCTGAACAGTTCACACCCCAATGAAAAATTCCTTCCTTTAAATACATTTTTAGAAACCTTTGTTCTACAAAGTATTCCATTAAGTCACTTCCAGTATGGGGGCCTTCAAGTCTTAAGCAGCTAGATCTCAATGGATGAACGTCATTCCGTGTGCACACTGTTTCTACGCTGGCATACCTTCAATGACTTTCGCAGAGAGATTCCTGATTTACACAGACATAAATGAGAGCACAATCAGGCCCTACAACCTGAATTTGCTCATTTTAAACACAAAATAAAACCCAGATTGTGCCAGATAATTAATTGCTAGATAGTTGACATTTAATTGATTCTGATGCAATATGACTTTTCTTTGCAATGTTTTTCTTTGAACTACATCAGATTCAATTTGTCCGGGTTTAGAAAAGGATGGCTCTTTCTTACCAATTCAGAGAACAGTTTCATAAGGATGACTGTAACCTAAGCTCTTCCAGACAGGAGAAATGCTATTTGTTCAACAAAGTTGTCTCTTATACATGTGTGCTTATGGTTCTGTATAAATAATAGCTTAGCATTAGAAGGAATTTCAACATAATTGAATGTACTCCACACTAATTTAATAGGGAAATTAAACACTTCCAGTAAAGTCAGTGTTTGTGGAAAATGCCTCCCTTGCTGATCTAAACAATGCTTTATAATGTCCTGGAAGGTTGGCACGGGGCCTACTCTGGGGTATGTGGATTCAGTCTATTTAGCCCAGAGCCATCCTCCCTAGCAAATGGTTTTGTGTACTTGCTTCTGAAAAAAACTGTTATTGGATCATTTGTAAAGGTCCCGTCCAATTTCTGTCTGGACTGCTGTCCGATATCGCTCCTTACTAAACCAGCTGAATATTGGTATTAATATCTACGGGGGAATTTCCCCATCAGTGAGACCCATTATACACTTGGAACCTATAATATGTGTCTCAACTTCCTAGGGTCACCGTTTCCTGAAAGAACTGCTCCAATCATTGTTTTGCTTTTCTTCTCACTGTTGTACCATGTGGCTCCAGTTAATTGGCCTCTCTTGAAATTTGCCTGTCTCCTTTTCTAAAGCACAATCCCCCTCTCATGGTAGAACTGTACTTGAGAACAGGTTTGTGAGGAGGAAAGTTGTTCACTTCAGGTTGAATCATACTATTGCAGCAGTTCTGTGTTATACTGATTGACTTTGAGTAGATGTCACTTTTACATTATCTGAATAGTGTGATATTGAGAAAATAATCCCTCTCAATATGGATGAAGGAATGAGACACTAGGGATCATTGGATTTATGATCAATTATGGTAGACAAGAAATAGTATGAAGAAAAGGCTCATGACTACCTATAAATCAAATGGACTATTAGAAGGACCCCATTCTCTGTACCCTCTGTCCAGCTGTTCACTGCATCCATTGAAATACTAATCCAAAATTTCCAAATCCTCTTTATTTTAGCACTTCCCATCCCATCCCGTCTTGCTTTACAATCAGTAATGAAATTGACCTATCTCTGTGCAGTTATTACTATTTATTTGTATAATAGGAGAGACTAGAGGCCCCAGTTGAGATCAAGGCTCCATTGCTTAGGGACAGTAAATACACGTACAAAGTGGCTGCCCCAAAAGCTTACAATCTAAATAGAAAAGACAGACAGTTATTTCCTTTATACAGATGGGAGGCACAGGGAGATCAAGGGGTGAAATCCTGGACCTGTTGTAATCAGCAACAGTTTTGCCATTGACTTCAACAGGGTCAGGTCTTCACTCTAAGCTGTTTGCTTGTGGTCTACACAGAAGTCTGGGGCACAGCCGGGAATTGAACTCAGACCTCCTGTATCCCAGTCCAGTGGGACTCTCCTTTCTCCCCAAAGAGAAATTCAGCTGGCTAAATATTATCATCCCCATATGACAATCACAGAGATTGTGACTTCCAAAAGCTCATTGACTAATTAATTTGCAGAGCCAGGAACAAAGCCCATATCTCTTGCCTGTTGGTCCAGTGCTTGACTGTGCTCCATCTCTGACGACAACATGTTTTGTGGCCATAAGAAAAGAATTAAGAGTTGATTGCATAAAGTGAAGAAAACAGGAAATAAAAATAACCTGGGCTCCCAAGAAGGATTGCATCATGCAAGGTTTCTGCAAGCTATGCAAAAAGTTATACCTATAGAATCATAGGACTGGCAGGGACCTTGAGAGGTCATCTAGTCCAGTCCCCTGCACTCATGGCAGGACTAAGTATTATACCTATGTGCAGCTTTGTGCAAGAGATACTCAGTTCTCTAAAGAAGAATCCTGTGTCATGTACCATTGAAATCATACTTGAGTTTATTATTATTTAAAAGTCCAGGTGTTGCTATTAAACAGGAGTGAAAATAAATATGGGAGGAAACAGCACTTCAAACCACCTCCTAGTAAGCAAACAACTAAACAGCCTTGGGTCATGTCCACCAAACTCTGAGCGAAGACAGACACATTATCAGGTGCCTCTGGGTAAAGAAATTTGCTTCCAGAGCTTGACATCGGGCACCTGTGACTTTAAGCTAGGCCCGCTGTAGTGTCAATGGTGAGTTGACTGTGCCTCAAGAAAGGACACTCCAATCAACCCTCATCCTCATTGCTCATTATACATTGTAAAACCTATATTTGCATAAACGATTTCAGGGAAAATAATTCTGTCTTATTCTCAGGATGAAATTTCAGAATGTTAAGTAAAGGCAAATGAGCTCCTTAATTTGTGTGCTGTCTTACCAGAGAAAGCATCTCACTAAAGGAGAACCATATGGCCCTATGAATGTATGCATCTGGGAATTATACTATATTCATTGCAATGGCTTTACCATAAATGATGTTGCCCCGGGCAATCCCGGAGTCTGTGACATTCATAGGGGGTTGAGAAGGTAGAGGCAGTACTACCCAAGCTCCTCCAGTGACAATTAATGAGGGTTATCTTCATACTTTTTAACAGAGGAATAGGAGTAAGTTAAATAGCAGTATGTTTAATAAAAGGAAACGTTTGTCATGCATATAGTTGGTTTACATAAAGTGGATTGGTGGGAGTCGTAGAAAGGATTACATGAAAGCACAATATACTCTGTGGTACATTAAAGACATGTTGGTTTATTAAGTGCCCTGACTTTTTTGTTTCCCTTTTAAGAAATGATAGAAATCAAAGTAGCTTTCCTCTATAAAGCTGTTGAGGGAATTAACGAAATTGCTCATAGAATGAGGTATATCTGAAATGAGGAAGTAGTGTTTATGGACTTGTGTCAGGAGCAGAGATCATAAGCTTTAAATGAGAATTCCTTGCAGCCAAGGAAATGTTGTACTATCTTACTGGTTGAAAAAGACTAAAAACAATTTTCAAAGGTCAAATCTATAAATGGATGCTAGTCCCTTAAAATGAGACTAGATCTTCAGTTCTGTAGACATTAGTAACATGTAAGAGCCAGCATTCCTCCACATTTTATTCTGAAAATCCCTTTTGGCCACTTCAGTGCCTGCAAAAAGCTATCTGACACATTTCTGGTTCATTATAATGATTATCCTCTCAGAGCAAAATGGAAAACCACAACAGTTTAAATACGTAACCCACATGAACACATTAAACCAGGATTCAGAGATGCTGCAACTTTAACTTAGCAAGAAAAAGAGAAGCTCAACTCATTTCAATGGGGCCGGGGGGAGAAGAGAGGAGTGAGTGAACTTAAAATAAAACAAAGCCAAAACACATTGGAACAGCATGTGTGCAACTAGAACAGTGAATGTACTCAAAAGCCTATGGTGCACAGGAAGTTAAAACGCCATTTGGTACCAGAGATGAAAAGCACTAATGGAAGGGAAGCCTAAAGGTAGAAATGCAAGCTAGAAAACTCACACAGAAACTAAATAAGGATAATAGACAAAATGGAGACAACTAGTAACACTATTCTTAAAACATAAGGGGGTAAATCCAACCATGATGTAAGTCCATTGATTTCAATAGATTGATACCAGCAATGAAAATGGCCCGATGGATCACATTTTGAGGTCACGTAAATTACCCCTTGGACATAAATCAGTCAAAATATGCTAATAAATGTCAATTTAGTCTGGCTTTTTTTTTCCAGAAGGCAGAATGAAATATAGATTGAGAAATGAGTCATCGCTCAGCGCCTAGGCCTCAATTCTGCGAGTGCTCAAAAACTGGCAGGATCAAACCCTTAAGGCCTGAACCAAAGTGTCATTGAAGCCATGAGCTTTGCACTGACTTCAATGGGCTTTGGAACAAGCCCTTCTAGAGACTGCAACCAAAAACAGGTTTCAGAGTAGCAGCTGTGTTAGTCTACATTCGCAAAAAGAAAAGGAGGACTTGTGCCACCTTAGAAACCAACAAATTTATTTGAGCATAAGCTTTCGTGAGCTACAGCTCACTTCATCGGATGCATCAACCAAAACAAACAACCAAAAACAGCTTCTCTTTAATTCCTGTTACTTTGACACTGAATATACTTGGTGCTACAGACTTTCAGGCACAGGCCAACAGGTTGGTATGGAAGTGAGAGGGGAACCATTCCTCCTGGGTAACAATGTATTTGCTAGGGTTCTCTGAGAATGATCATTGTTTTCAGAGGCTGGTGACCTTCTGCACCTGAAGTGCTGTTGTATTCTTCCTATTCCTTTAACAATTGCTTCCTTCTGCCTCTTTCCAGTGCATCTACCTAGCACGAACAGGAACCAATATAGAAATTAAACCAAAAGTGCAGAAAAACAATTTTATCAGCTTGTGTCTCTAGTGATGAGGTACCCTCCCAGCAAATGCTAGGGAGCACATCTAATCTTTACAGCAAACTAAGGGACACCAGCAGAGAATTTCACAAAAGGATTTTTTTATGATTGATAGCAGATTACATTTCATTTTATGTACTTCTGGGTCAGTGGTTCTTAACTGTTTCTAACTTATTATTTATTGACAATTTCAAGAGAGGAATTGAAGTATAAGAAGAGAGGAAATCCTAACAATCACTGAATGAAAAATATAGTGCCTGCAGTGGGAAAGTATTATCTGCCACCTCTCTTATAACACAACTACCTATCATTGTCCTCTTCTCTCGCACCTCTATTTATCTGTATAGCTAAGCGATTTGGAGGCTGCTCTGCCTGAGTGTTAGGAAACCATTTAGCTCACAGCGTTGGGCCTACCCTGAGAGCTGGGTGAAACTTTATGTGCACAACCTTTTTGTGCTCCCCAAAAAATGCAGATTCAGGTCAACCAAAACAACTAGCAAATTCAGGTCAATTTCAGTGAATTCTTGTGGTAAAAACAAATTTGTTTTGGAAACATCTAAATATTTCAATTCAGTGACTCTTCAAACCAATGGGGTTGGAGGGTGCTGAGCTCCATAGTAAAGGCACTCAGGATCTGGATCACAACCATTGTCTGTAGCTGCGTTTTCCACTGAAATACTCACAAAGACAGGCTGTGTTAGGAGGAGGCTTAAAAACCCTCTAGAGGGGAAAATGCCTGTTTCTAATGACAATTGTATGGATGAACACCAGCATTGACTGTAGATGGCACCTCTGACATGCTTGCTGTGCCGTGACACCATCTGTTTGGGAAGAATAAGTCATTCAGAGGGCAGGTAAATCTGAAGTGTTAATAGTCAGGATTGGCAAGTGAAAGGGACTATGAATGATCTAACCAGTACATATTAGTCCAAAGTAGAAGGAACAGAAAGAAACAGATGATGTTAATAGGGGGAAACATTATTTATGATGTTTATCATATAATATTAATACCTAACACTAGTGTAATGCTTTTCAATGTGCATATCAGAATACTTTACATACAGGGAAAATAGCATTTGACAGATGCAGCAATTGAGGCCCAGAGACTGACTCTGCACCCCAGATGAAGTGAGGCAGCACCAGGAAAAAAACCCAAGTCTCCTGGCTCCCAGTCTTACGCCTATGACTTCTATAAGTGATCTCCATTCTATCTCTTTTCATTTTCATTCTGGAAATGGGCATTGAAATATATCTTCAGAAAGGGGGGAAATGTAAATTCCCATAAAAATGAAAAAACCTAGAACTATAAAAAGGAGGGGGGAGTCTAGGTCTCCTAACATACAGACGTTCTGTATTATTATTTGTCAAAAGTAAAATACAGGTACTGCTGCCATGTGTTCTACACTTGCTGACTTCCCTATATACCCCACAGTTGCATAAAAAAAGCCACCTAATCTGGCTTTGTAATATTACACCATTGTAATAGCAAATGTCTTTTTTTACACACACACACACAAATAAATCTGTGTTACATTAACTAAATGATGCTTAAAGGTCCAGATCCAAAGCCCATTAAAATCACTGGGAGTCTTTTAATTGATTTCAATGAACTTTGAATCAGGACCTAAGGGCTCCAATCCTGCAAAACCATAGCCATGACAGCATAACCCCCTAGGGTAGACTCCGCCTCCACCAGTGGAAGGGGTTTTCCTGTCTGTGTAGGAACACCACCTCTACAAACGACAGTCACATTCTTTTTCATTGGCATAGCTATGTCTACACACTGGGCGCTAGGTTGGCAGAGTTCCATAAGTCAGGAGTGTGGATTCTTTCCATACTGCTGACCAAGGTACAGTGCTTAATTTGTGCCAGGGCTTGCCAGGGCTAAGCCCCCCAGCACCTTTCGGTTTAGCAGTTCATAGCCCTGGCTCCTTTGGTCATGCTGTATCAGTTATGAGTGTAAAAAAATTGCTTGAGCCCAGCACCTAATTGCTTACAAATTAAGTGCTGCCAAGGTAGCTCTGTCAACCTAACTTTTAAGAATAGACCAGGCCTTAAGTGTCTACATCTGTGAGCAATCTGTGAGCAAATGATTTTTCAATGGCACACCTGCAGCAGCTCTTTTTTTTTTTTTTTTTTTTGCTTTCCCAGAGCTGGCCCTGGGGGTACGAGATTCAAAAAGTTTGGAGACCTCTGTTCTACTGTATTTGATTATGCTTGGATAAATACACACTGGGAATGGCATGTGTATTATACTTTACAAGATCAGGACCTAAAACACTTAAAGGAAATTCATTCTGTTCAGTTTATCGTTATCCAACAAAAAGAAGACAACGACACCACCAGAAAGGAGTCAATTTATTGTATCATATTTTAAAACTTAACTGCTTCCACTGAATCAATGGGCCACTAAGCCTGCTAGGAAATTGATACTGTATTGACAGCATAGCAGCCAAAGCAGCAACGTTGTGGAATAAATGTTTACACATCATCAAGTCTGCAAATACACAGTAACTTCTATGTGACAGAATCTTCCTCTAATTGTAATTTGTCTAAATTTTTCCATTACTTGTTCTCATTTTCTAGCTTTGCTCACCGACAAACCTCCAAAACCATTGTTCCCTGTGGAGAATCAGCCGAGTGTCATAGATGTCCAGCTGGGTAAGTCCCCTTCTGAGGATAATAGAGCCTAAATATCAGTTCTGTTAACAGATGGGAAAAACTGAAAGGTTTATTGCCACTGTTATTACATGCAAATCAATTTGCTGCTTCTCATTTATAATGGTAGAATTTACTGCAACAGCAGTTTAAGGAAATGAGTTTGTATAGCTTCAAGGAAAGGCAATACTAATTGGTTACCCTGGGTATTAAATATTCAGGGCTGCCACTCTTTTGAGTGTATGATTGATAAATTAATGGATGCCTTCATTGGTGCCTGCACTGGTCAGTCAATGTTCACTGTGCATAGGAGACAAATGTTTTAACAAAATACAGGATGGCGATTTTTTAAAAGATAAAGGGAAAGAATGCATTGTCTATTGAAAAGTTTCTTTGATTAAAACATTTGTATTCTTTTCTCTGTCTCTTACATTTTTCCTGCTAGCCTGAGTGTGTCTGAATCTTAATCAGCCACAGACCCCTGCGGTAATAGGAAGAAACTTTATAAGAGAGTTCTGCAAAGTGACCTTTTTGAGAGTAGTTAGCTGTGGGCCACATTGTTGCTGTGGGTAATAGTGGGATTCTGAAGTTCTGGTAGAAGTCTTGTCAGGTGGGAAACATTCCTTATATTGAGGCATGGAATTGCAAATACTGTTGAGGATTGAAGTATGTGGGTTTAAGTTATAAAAGAAGCAGATGTTGTGACAGATTGTTTGCCTCATCATGCTTGAGTTATTTTCCATCTCCTATTGCCTGACTCTGCTCTGGCTTTAGTTTACACTGAAACAAGACCACTGAATCCTGATTTACACAATTATAAAAGAAAATAGGATCGTGGTTTGAGATTGTAAGATTATGTTGCACTGATACCAGTGTGATGGGGCCATACATTTTTAATGTAAAGCTACTGTTCTACATCCCAATTCAATAAAGTTAACTTCAGGTTTGTGCTTAAATGCATCCCTCTTCCACAAAGCACTTAAGCATGTGTTTAAGTCCCATCAAATGGAACTTCAGTCCTTGAATTGGATTGTCTGTTAAGTTGTGCACAATAATGTGAATCGTGTGACCTGAATTCATCTTAAACATTAGCTTCCAACAGTTTGTAAGGATTGATAGAGAGACAGCAACAGTGAATTCTGCCTAAAGTACCCAGGGCCAAATCCTGCCCCCAGATACGGATACTCCAATTTTCTTCAGTCAGATTTGTGTGCATGTGTCTGATAGACTTTGATCCTTAGTGATGAAAACAAACACACACACACACACACACATACTCACAGACACACACAGGTTCAAAGGGCATCATCCAATGCTCATTGTAGTCACTGTGAAGACACCCACTGACATGGGTTTTGGATCATCCCAGCAAGCTGAATGCCAATTCAGTTCCATTAATTAAGCTCACAGATTTTACTTTTTTGAAAAAAAAAATCAGAATTAATGAATCCTTCGAGGTTAGTGAAATGTCCTCAAGTACATCAGTGAAACAAACTAATACAAAACACGCACATCCTTGTTTCCTATATTCTTATTGAATCTTTCTTTCTAACCTCAATTCCCCCCACCTCATCTTACATATCTAGCCCCTGCAGAATTTTTCTTTGACTGGTCCCCCATATGAAACTATTTTTTTCTACTAGTAAAAGGTGTTGCTATAAAAAAAATCTCCTATCTCTGGGAGATATGTTGCAGTAATAGGATTTCAGAATATCTCTAGAGGGAAATAAAAGCATTTTTTGTCCCCTAGTATAATCCACTAGTTGTCCCCTTGGATCTAGGAATTTACATGCAGCACTTTCTTGCTGATGCAGTGATACGTTTGGTTATTGTTCCTAAACTTTCATAATATGCTGAAAGATTAATGTTTACAAAAGAACAGTACCCTAAATATAGTTCTAAAACACTGAGTGGCATTCTTCCAGCTGTACCCACCTGGATTTAAAAGGCAAGGAGCTGGCAGTAGAGAATTCTCAGTGAGGGGTCCAGAGCTTCAGAACCTACCCCCCTCCACACACACACACACACACACACACACACACACACACACACACACACACACACACACACACACACACACACACACTTGATGTGGAAGGGTTTGTTGACCTTCAGAGCACAACACATTTTTCTCTATACCACGGAGCTTGAAAGAGGCATTGGGTGGAGAGTTCTGGTGAGAGTTGGGGACAGGGGTGGGATAGCTGCTGGTTTTAATTTGTTTATTTGCCTGTCTTAAAATGTTGCTACACGTACCAACAGTGTATGTTCCTAATATATTTTATTAGAAATCAACATAAATATTCTATTCAAAATCATCCTAATTTTACAGTGTCAATAATCCCTGGAGATTAACCTGTTCATCCAATTTGTGTATGCC
This sequence comes from Dermochelys coriacea, assembly GCF_009764565.3. Classification (NCBI taxonomy): domain Eukaryota; kingdom Metazoa; phylum Chordata; order Testudines; family Dermochelyidae; genus Dermochelys; species Dermochelys coriacea. The sequence goes on from NC_050076.1 coordinate 92,154,246, forward strand.
CTTTAAATAGTCAAGCAAATATTAAAATGCTGCTACATGCCAAAGAAACTACATTCACTCCATTAACGTGGCCACTTTAATAGAAAGACCAATTTAGCTTTCCATTGCCAAGTGAATCTTCAGTTGTCTTCTCTCTGTAGGCACAGGAGAACAGTAGTTATTTATTTCCTATATTCTTAATAAAGCAACATTTACACAGGATTTGTTAAGAGCAGTCAGTGGCCTGACCACATACCACATCTTATGTGACCTAATTGCTAACTTCAGTACTCACGTCTTAGCTTTCTCTACTATAACAAGATTCAAATGAAAGTGGGTTTGCACAGTTCTTATTGACAATAGATAAAAGAGTTCTTCCAGGCTTCAAATAAGCCCCAAAGCACATCTTGTTTCTTCTTAAGGAGTGTGATTTTTTTCTTTTTCCGTGTTTGGAATTTGACAAAGATCAAAACAGCCCTATCGAGTTCAGATGGAAGCAGAAACGATAAATTGCTACCCACTTGTTTTCTCTGTTTGTCTCTGCTGGAGAGAGTGAGCGAGCAAGACAGAGAGATGACAAGAATACCAGAGAGCATCACAGAGGACTAGTGCAATAGTTCAAAACAATTTAATTATCCAAGACACTTTGCTAAACCAGACAATAATTTCAGCCCTTGATAAAAGTAGAAGGGAAGTACAATAGATTGATTTAATTACTTGCTTTGCTTGCTCATTTTCGTCCAAAATTTTTTATTTTAATATTCGTAGGCATTATGGATTTTGGAAGGATTTGTGAGTGACAATCTCATTATAGAATATGCAGCAGACTTAACCCTTCTATACATTGACATTATATTTTAAAGATTAGTTTTTCAAATACATGAGTTTCCTCTAATAGTCTTAACTGTTTCCTAATGAGGATCATTCAAAGCTTTCCAATAGATTAAAGCTAAATGTTAAAACTGGCAGAATATTTGTTCAAGATTTTTGAACAAATATATATTCATCCCTGTGTAAGAGGACTAGCCATGCAATCAACTGAATCTGGCCATATTGTCCTGTATTTCTCAGGAGAAGGTATGGCCTTGTGGCTTCTGCAGATGACTAGGAATCAAGGTTCTTTTCCCTGATCTACCAGTGATTTGATAGTATCATTTTGATTGATTTGGTCAAGTGACATAACTCCTGCCAGACATAGTTTTCTCACCTGGAAAATGTGGTAATACCTCTTGGAGGGTTCTGAAGATTAAGTTTGTAACATGCTTTAAGATTCTTGCTTTCCACACTCCGCATTTACTTCTGCTGCAAAATATGGCTGCTCCTTATTTAGCCTAAATTGTCCACTACTTATCACAGAGGTTGCAGAATTCCTACTGCTTTTTTTAAAAATCCAAACAGGGAGATGTGTACACCTCAAAGCTTCAGGTTTGGATTCAGTCGCTTTTAAAGATCTGAATATGACTGTTCAGACCATCGAAATAAAAGTCCAGTTCTTTTGGAAGCAGGCCGGATAGATTTGTAATTTTCTAAATGTGTGACTGTGGTGACTGTAAGTGAAGCATGCTGTGCTATCAATCTTGTGACAAGCTGTTGGTACATTACTTGGCTAATTTTATTTAAAAATTATTTCCCCTCTCCTTTCCTATGGAACTTTGTTTACTGGCTCAACATGCTGAGAATCTGAATCTGAAGATCATCCTCACTACATCAGTTCTAGGTGGCCAGATAACTTAGAGCTAGGAGCCGGATCAGGCAAGAGAACCTTTGCACCGCTCAGGCGGTACAAAGAGCCACGATCTGGCTGTAGTGAGACAGTGGAGAATTACCTCAGTATGGGCGAGAGGGATTTTAATAAGTGTAAAACTGGCCTACGGGCTGGTGCAGGCACCCTGGTGTAGGGGGCATATCAAGGGTGTGTTCAGAGAAAGGGTGAGGCACAGCTGTGCTCTAATTCTCTGCTAGACAGTGGCCCCAAAGGGGCCATACTAGCTAGGTTATAATAGAGAAGCTCCTAGACTCATCTAACTAATGCTGGGGCTGATGCCTGACAATTAGAGCTGGGTGAATAATTGATTTTTCTGTTTCAGACTGCAAACTTCAAAATCAAAAAAAAATATTCACATCAGTAAATGCTTTGGAATTCATCAGCAATGTCTGCTTTGGACTGTGTGTGTGTGTGTGTGTGTGTGTGGCCCATGCCTCAAATCTTTAGCCCAGTGGGTAAAGTCTGTGTGTGTCCAACTCCTTCTTTTTAATCTGTACCCCAGCAGTTAGGGCACTTGCCTGGGATGTGGGATGTGAATCCCCACTCTGGAGCAGGGATTGGAACTCAGATTTTCCCCCTGCCAGGTGAGCATCTTAACCTGCAGGGGATAGGCTGCTCTCAGTTTCTCCTGTTGAAGCTGTTAAATAAACCATTTGTCTGAAAAAAGTTAACCCAACTCTACTTAGAGTTACATATTCCATAGAGGAGCTAAAGATCTGAAAATTCCACATGCAAACAGAACTAGAGATTTTCTGTGCTGTTAATTCCTTGGCCTTTATTACAATTAATTTTAGGTAAAATCTCCTCTTTATGGATATTTAGTTAGAAATAGCTGAAATTGAAATGAATGTTTGCATGTCAGTGTGTATAGTAATTGAATCCATCATTTATGTATCATCTGGTTTTAAAAATATATTTGCTTTGATCTCAGAAATACAGTAAAAAGGGTGACATACGCATTACTTTAAAAAGGACACATATCTCAGTTAATTCACTTTCCAAACAAGGGAAGTGTCAAGGGATTTACCTTGCCAGAGTTCATGGTATTTTTCTTGCTTTCAGAGGTATTGAAAAAAACACCTTCTATTTGAGCATTCTCATTTTTTTACTGCCTAGAAAGATTTTTCCTCTGTGAGCTCAAGCTATGAAATATCCTGGGACTGATTGTTAAGCAGATCAATCAAGGGCACTGTAAAAGTGAAAGGGAACATGCAAAGTTATGGTAATTGCAGAGAGATATGGAAATCAGGTAGAGATGGTAAAATAATAATTAAAACTCCCTTTTACTGATTGGGAGGAAGCTCTGATTGGGAGGAGCTCCATAGGATAGCAAAATTTGTGCACATGCTGACATGTAAAATAAGATTAAGCTAAATTTACTATCCAGGGTCCTGAATTTTATTTTAGACTTTTTTTTCATTCTAAATTTCTGTGAGCTCTTCCAAGAATGTTAATTTTATGCAAACAACGTATTTTTCCCAAGACTCATCCTCTGAGATGACAGAACTGTTCTGAGAAAATTTCAGCCTGAAGTAGACACCCAACAGGGAAAATTTCAGCCCAAACACTTTTTTGGCAAAGTTAAAAGCAATTGAAAACCATGTTTTATTATGGGAATTATTATGTAATTCCAGCCCCACCTACTATATATAATATAAAAAGCATTCTGTATCTTACTACTGAAAAATATGATACCTTTAATGTTAGTTTTGTAGTTGAACCAATAACATTTTATGGGTAGCAGAATCTTTCCTGCCAGACTACCCTGTAGATACCCATCCTCCTCTAGTAATACTTGATTATACTTGAAGGTGGGCAGTGTAATTTACCCCACAGCTGTAGTCTTCATCATTAAACTGAGTGCATTATGTATTCCGCAAACATGGCTAAAAACTATTCTTCAATGTCTTACATTCCTTTTTCCTTATGCAAAGTCTGAGCAAATGCCTAGGTACATAGGGGGGGACAGAATCTTGCCCCAAACCATGTCTGAAAATCGGAACAACCATGGAGCCTACTTCCCATGGCTACATCTACCACCGTGAAAGTTTACTGTCTACCATGATTCCACATCCCCTATCCAGCCATTTAGAACAGTGGATCCATGAAGCTGCAGTACCACTAGCTCTCGTTACTCTCTAAGGTGCCACAAGTACTCTTTCTGGGGAAGAAACTATTAAGAGCAGTTAAAGCTAAGAAGGAGTCCCTGTTAAAGGGCTCTCTGCAGCATGCATCTGCTCTGCAGCAGAAATGCAGAAGTTCCACTGCTTTCCAGGCCTACACAAGGGGAGGTAGGATTTGCATCTATTACAGTAGTTTTTGTACTAATCTGTACAGAATATTAGAGACACATTGTCTGACATTTAGCTTTAGAAAAAGTTCCCTAAATACTCCATGCTTTAATGCTAATTTGGTTCATTGTTAATAGCTTTTCCCAGGGATAAAGCCAAAATGCTACATTTAGAAACTAGATGCCAGATTCTGCCATTAGGGTGGTTTAATCTGCAGTAATTATCAATTTCAGCATGATTAATCCAGATATGCACAGAAATAACAGAGAACAGAGTTTGGCTCCTGATATTTGTGACAGTTTGATTGATTTGGAGACGCAGATTTGGCCAAATTCTGCTTTCTGTCCCATGTTCTTAATGCCCATAGACATCCATGAGATTTTAACATATCAGAGAGCAGAAGTTGACCCACTCTATATTTACATATTTCATTACTGTTATGCTTCTGTTCAAGTATTTTGTAATCTTCATTGGGCTTTGCATCGGGCTTCTTAATGTACAACTCTGAGGACACAATGATTTTTATACTGTTTATTTTTATGGAGCAATATCCATCGATACCAGACAAATATTCTTTAAGACAAAATTTGCCATAGAGGTGTCTTAAAACTTTAATCAGATCTCTTTTATTTTCTTTCTTATCTGTACTACCACAATGTAAAATTCTTCAAGAAAAAGCAACTTGAAAAACGTTTATAATGGCTAACATTTTCATAGTGGCTTTCATCCATAGACACGTACAAATTGATTGTAAACATCGTGGGACTGCCCCTGCACAACGTTCTCTTTGAAGCCAATGGCAACTTTGTCCAAATGACCACCATATGTACCTACATATCCTCACTCAGACCAAACTGTCATTGACTTCAATAAACACACTACTCCACCCACCATTTCTTTGCAATATTTATTGCATTTGGATTGTTCCAAGTCGTATTTCCTCCAGAAAGAGGAAGTCTAGCCCACAGGACTAGAAGCAGAAAGGATAATCTAGTGGGAAGGATGCTGGAATGGGACTCATGGAAAACAGTTGTATTGCTCCCTCTGCCACAGACTTTCTGTGTGCCTTTGGGCAAGACACTTAATCTACCAAATTCCTCAGTTTTTCATCTGCAAAATGGGGACATTACTTCCTTATTTCAAAGGAGTCTGAGGTCTCAGATAGTACAGCAATGGAAAAGGGAAATAGTAGGTAGATAGAACATTGAGCAATAAATATTGATCCAAGTTTTTCCTTATCTTTCTTAGGCTCTGATCAGGAAACTAAACTTAAATGTTTTTGACTGATGTGTATTTGTTATACTTATATGTGTGATACTATGCAATTGAAAGTGGGGGCTATATATATGTACTAGTAGCAGGGCCCTAATATAGCTTTAGGGGTGTAATAAAAATGGGCAATTCACATCATTTTCCATACTCGTTAAAAACACTGTCACTGGAATGCATTCATGTTGTTCCATTTGCTGTTTGTTTGTCATATGACTGAGTTAGGAGAAGGTAAACGCCTCATATATGCAGTATATTACGGGACAGTAACGTCTGGCTGTACTATTCTGACCTTTTCAACATTCTGCAATGCTGAGTATGCCATTCCACACCTCCACTTATTTACAGCTTCACTAAAATAAAGAGAAGGGGCAGAACGATCAGTCAGTCAAAATATACAATAGGGAGAAAGTTCTAGACCATGCATCCTGCTGCTGGTGTTTCCACAGTGCATATTAAAGATTAAAATATGGATTAATCATTCTAATGAATCTTCCCTTTATGAAGAACCGAAAATGGGGTTCATAGTCTATTCCCAAAGGCAACAACGGTGCAGAAAATGAAGAGTGATCACATAATTCATATTTATTAAAATCAGGATATTGCAGTCTCACGATCTCGGGTGCCATAGTTATATAGATACAACTTAAGACTTGTTATCGAAAGAGAAGAACTTTAAAAAAACCCTTTTGTTTAATTGAGTCTATATTTGGATTATTTTCACACTTAACTTTGTCCTAGATACTTTTGTATTTATTTTTGTCTTACAGGAGTGAATTGCTTGTATTACAAAACTGAAATTTCACTATTACAACCAGATTGATTTACTGTTCTATTCTTAGACGCTGCCTACAAATGAGAGAGTCTCAAAGGGAGATTTGTCTCTAAAGTACTGATACCTTTACTATCTACTGAAAGCATATAGTACATGCCTTTTCAGCCCCCAAATATCAAGTAGAAATCAATAATACAGACAGTAGGAAGAAATGGAAAGAGTGGAACACACTGCACTTTCTATTGCACATTTTTAGGTTATAGGCCAACTGCATGATAAATGCAGTTGTCTAGTAGTGGGTATGTTTTTATATACTTAATTCCATATAAAAGTTTACCAGTTTTAGCATTTTCAAGCAGATGAATAAATTGACACATGTGAGTAGTCCCATGAAATCTAAATGGAACTACTCTACATGTATAGCTTTTCTAGGACAGGTAAGTATTTGTAGGAACAGGCACTTAACCCTTTAAGCAATACACTTATTGCTGAAACAGCGAACTTTGCTGATAGACTTGTACATAGCACTCACAGAATGGCATAAGTAAATAGCAATTTCAATTTAGCAGATCTAGGGTTTAAATGAATTGCGTACTTTACTAATACAGACTCAATTACATGGTTTGCAAATGGTGCTGCATGCTTTATTGGTCAAGCTTCATACAATTCTCTCCTAACTCAAAACATTTTCCATACATCACTGACCAAGCTGAATAGTTTATGGGTTCAGCATTTACAGTCTTTTTTTTTTACGATTCAGTCATCCATGCTCACTTATCCGGAGCCAATGACTAGAGGTAAGAGAATAATTAACTAACAAAATGTATTTGATGAATTCCACCTCTTTTTCTATTCACAAATTGCCATCCCATAAATGAGAGAAAACCGGGACCTATTTCAAATAATTTTGACAAATACTCAGGGTTTGTAGCTCTTTTGGAAGTAGTTTGTTGTACATCTTCAGTGTGCGGGACTGGGAATTGCTGCTGTTTTGAATAGATATGTTGGCCATGTAGAACCGTAAGTTCCTTGAGTGGACAAACATTAACTCTTTTATAATCAGGTTTCCAATTTAAATACCTGAACTGATGAATTTGAAATCTACTTTCAGTGAATAATGGTCAATATTCCCTTCAAATTCTGTTTTAGTAAACATACCTGGCAGAAAACTGTTTTGCTAGAAAATTTGTATGGGGGGGTGGGCGAAAAAGGAAAAGAACAAAAACAAACAAACAGCTGGATTGAATTTGTTTTAAAAATGCAAACAAATATTTCTGGAAAAGTTTTTGCCTCATTCAAACAGCTCTATCATGAATCCACTCTAGAGACCAGATTGTAGAGACTATACAGCTCGCATTAGGCAATCAGCTTTACCAAAGAAAATTGACTGAGAGGGTCTCTGTGGGACTGCAGTTTAGCTTTTGCAAATTTTATATGGAAAATGAATGCTACTCAGGATCAAATTGCTATTCATATTGTAAGTACTGTACGTGATAAAGGGGCATCCCTTTTTAGCATCCCATTTTAGCATTAATTCAGGTGCTGACAAATTCCAAGTTCACATATTCTGCACATTCTCTCCCAGTATAACTCCCATCTGAAATTATGGCTATTATTACAGGGGAATTTTCAAATGAATTCATGTTTATCAACAACTTAATTTTCTACAGGCATGTCAGGGTTCATGTGTAATGGGGCACGGAAACCCCCCATTGTTTCCACTGAAATAAATAGGAAATCCACAGATACATAACCTGTAATGCACAAGAATAGACATTCCATATTAAACAAATTATATTCTAGAAACTTTTTCTGATCAAAGATCAATAGGTCATCTTTGGTAATTTGCAAACCTCTTATTTTCTGAGCTAACTTTCAAATAGGCATGCACATATTTTGTTCACACATCTGCATGCATACACCTTTGTTTGTGCTGAGTGTGTAACAACACACCTAACTACTCAACATGTTTTGCAAAAATTTCTATTAACACACACAAACTGGCATTCCTACATATAAGTGACCTATGACTGTGGAAAATTGTCTCCACAAATATTGTAAAAAAGTATATACAAAGAGAGGGGTGACCTTTTCTAACAGTAATAGTGTTGTCTATATTCCTTATTTATGTATCTCGCATTTTCTGATTTCCTGTGGTGCACATACTGCATTTATTTACTGTGCTACAGACTAAAGTCCATTTTTAGACATGCCATTTATCTAATTTCTAAAAATATATTTACTAAAAGTCCCTGAAACCTAATGACTGTGAAAGTATTTGGAAGGTTTTCACCACTCTAGGTATTTTAAAACTGGATATTGTGATCCTACTTTCCCATCTCAAAGGCCCACCACATCCTAATGCTGTCAGTAGAGTACTTAGATACCATGGCAATGAGCATCTTAGAAATGTGATAGCTAATTCCCAGCGAAAACTGTCAAGCAATTTATTACACACTACCTGGTTTATTAAGTTTGACCTAGATAGGATTATAGAAGGCTCAAAGGATTGATCATGGGCTAGTGAGCTTTTTACTCCTAAGTTTCAAGAGTGGGCCAGTTTGGTAGCAAGTAGTCACTAAAGCCTATGATTTTTGGTGGCCTTTGTGAGATTACGTGGTGAACTCAAAAACGTTCCCAGTGGATAGATGTCCACTGTTGGTGTTAGATGACAGTCTCATCAGAAAGACCAAGGATTTAAATAGACATGGGAACGGAAATAATTTTTAGATGTGGTCTCTCCCGGTTATGGTTGAAGTAAAGGAACCATGTGCTGCTTCTGCTACCCATGCTGTATCTGTTTGGTAGGTAACCAGGGGACTTCAGTCTCTGGGGTTGGCACTTGGACACCTTTCATGATCGCTACATTCACTAAACAGAAAAGGGAAAATGCACTGGTTCATGTTCCAATACTCAATGATGTTTACAGCATAGGCTGGATCTGGGCCTTCTGGAATTCTGGCAGAAGTTTTAAAAAGAGTTTTTAAAAAGGCAACCCAAGGAATCTGACTTTTTAGCAGACAATAATAGATGATTATGAGATTAAATAGGAGGAAACTGAACAGCTGGCATGTGTTTAAACTTTTATTTCCTCACTACGCCCTTGATTGAAATCACCAGTTTTCAAAGCCGATGCTGACTCTATTGAACCTAATTTAGATCCTGTATCAAATCAGATGAAACACAAGTATAACTGGGAAGGAAACTGATGTTCTGTAACTTGAGCACTCAGCAGAATGCCACATCTGTGATGGGAGAAATATGATGAGTTCCCACAACCACCTGTTTTTAATGAACATCTAGTCTGCTAACAGTGGGTTATGTCTAAGAAATAGCCTGAATTGCTGGCCAGTTTTCTACCTGTATGTAGCATCTTGTTTAACCAAAGGCTCTTTTGGCTAGTGTCACTGACGCAGTTTCCATCTAAATATGAGAATTAAAAGTTCTACATTCTACCCCAGCTGTCTACCCACCTGAGTCTCTCTTGAAGATATTTGGTTTCCCATTTGCACACATGGAAAAAGCAATCAAAATGTAATAAAAATAATTTTCTAAACGAATATAGTAGTAGGAGATTTTGGTGTGAAAATAATAAAAAAGAGAGAAAGAGAAACTTGAGTGTTGATTAGCCCCCCTGCTGACGTGTCCCAACTCCATGGTAAGGCACATCACAGCAAACACCCTCCATGACACAACAAAGAAGCGGATTGGCAGAGCCCCCTCCAACCAAGACACCGCCACCTTCCTGAGCGGTTCCCTGGATGGTGAAGTTGGACGGGACGGGCGCGACATCGCTTCACTGTGGTCCCGTGCTCGCAATGCCACGCGTCGCCTGGGGAAGCGCATCGGCTGCCGCTGGGAGTGGTGTGTGGAGCTCCAGGAGCTTGGAGTCCTGGTGCCGCAGATCAGGTCCGACGACAACACCATCGTCACCCCGAGCACTAGGGGCATGCTGGAGAGGACCCTGAAGGCAGCCATCCACTCGCTGTACATGGAAACCCTGAAGTGTAAACTGGACCAGGGTAAAGCCTTTGAACTGACTAGCAAGTGGGACGCCAGCAACCACTTCCTCGCCGGGGGCGGCTTCACCCGTTTCACCGACTGGTGGTTCATCCACCATGCCCGGCTCAACTGCGTCCCGCTTAACGGAGCCGTCCGCCACGGGAACCGAGACAAGCATTGCAGAAAGTGCGGCCACTCCAACGAGACCCTGCCCCACATCCTGTGCAGCTGCAAGCCCCACTCCAGAGCCTGGCAGCTGCGCCACAACGCCATCCAGAACCGCCTGGTGAAAGCCATCGCACTGCGCCTGGGGGAGGTCGCCGTGAACTGCGCCATCCCCGGTACTGACAGCCAATTGCGACCTGATGTGGTAGTCACCGACGAGGCCCAGAAAAAGACCATCCTTGCTGACGTCACGGTCTCCTTTGAGAACAGGATCCCAGCCTTCCGCGAAGTCCAAGCTCATAAGCTGGAAAAATACACCCCCCTACCCGACACCCTGAGAGCAAAGGGCTACGAAGTGCAGATGGATGCCCTGATCGTCAGAGCCCTGGGCGCTTGGGACCCCCGCAACGAGTGTGTACTGCGGACCTGTGGGATCGGTCGACACCACGCACGGCTCATGCAGCATCTCATGATCTCGGACACCATCCGATGGTCAGGGACATCTACATTGAACACATCACCGGACACCAACAGTACCAGGAGGCGTGAGCTGGTACGACACCATGCATCAACTATGGGAAAGGGACTGAGAGACTTTTTCCATTGGACCATATGAACTGGAACCATAAACTCACTGAACATTAAATCCCACCAAATGAAGGTAAATCCATCTGCATCATCATATCCGCTCATTATACTCCACACCTGAACATAGCTATTATATGAACAACCCCTATATCTCAATGTCTGTACTTTGACCCGTTAAACTTTTACCCCCAATCAGGGAGATTGCAGATTATGTATTCCTTACGCCACCCGTTCCTAAACCGAATTTCGCACCCCTTCATAATCTGTACCTTATTCCCTGATAACCAGAAGCTTCTATGCTTAAACTCTGTACCATTTCTTTTTACTTCAACATCATCTTAATAAAATTATTAAATCTGTTCTTAAAATACCAAGCTTGCCAAGTTGCTCATGGTTATGAAATACTTGCCCTTGCCAGTAGATGGACCAGGCCATTTTTGTAATGTAACAAGTTACAACCGACAGCACTGTATCTAAGACCATTTCATAGAATCATAGAATATCAGGGTTGGAAGGGACCCCAGAAGGTCATCTAGTCCAACCCCCTGCTCAAAGCAGGACCAAGTCCCAGTTAAATCATCCCAGCCAGGGCTTTGTCAAGCCTGACCTTAAAAACCTCTAAGGAAGGAGATTCTACCACCTCCCTAGGTAACGCATTCCAGTGTTTCACCACCCTCTTAGTGAAAAAGTTTTTCCTAATATCCAATCTAAACCTCCCCCATTGCAACTTGAGACCATTACTCCTCGTTCTGTCATCTGCTACCATTGAGAACAGTCTAGAGCCATCCTCTTTGAAACCCCCTTTCAGGTAGTTGAAAGCAGCTATCAAATCCCCCCTCATTCTTCTCTTCTGCAGACTAAACAATCCCAGCTCCCTCAGCCTCTCCTCATAAGTCATGTGCTCTAGACCCCTAATCATTTTCGTTGCCCTTCGTTGTACTCTTTCCAATTTATCCACATCCTTCCTGTAGTGTGGGGCCCAAAACTGGACACAGTACTCCAGATGAGGCCTCACCAGTGTCGAATAGAGGGGAACGATCACGTCCCTCGATCTGCTCGCTATGCCCCTACTTATACATCCCAAAATGCCATTGGCCTTCTTGGCAACAAGGGCACACTGCTGACTCATATCCAGCTTCTCGTCCACTGTCACCCCTAGGTCCTTTTCCGCAGAACTGCTGCCGAGCCATTCGGTCCCTAGTCTGTAGCGGTGCATTGGATTCTTCCATCCTAAGTGCAGGACCCTGCACTTATCCTTATTGAACCTCATTAGATTTCTTTTGGCCCAATCCTCCAATTTGTCTAGGTCCTTCTGTATCCTATCCCTCCCCTCCAGCGTATCTACCACTCCTCCCAGTTTAGTATCATCCGCAAATTTGCTGAGAGTGCAATCCACACCATCCTCCAGATCATTTATGAAGATATTGAACAAAACGGGCCCCAGGACCGACCCCTGGGGCACTCCACTTGACACCGGCTGCCAACTAGACATGGAGCCATTGATCACTACCCGTTGAGCCCGACAATCTAGCCAGCTTTCTACCCACCTTATAGTGCATTCATCCAGCCCATACTTCCTTAACTTGCTGACAAGAATGCTGTGGGAGACCGTGTCAAAAGCTTTGCTAAAGTCAAGAAACAATACATCCACTGCTTTCCCTTCATCCACAGAACCAGTAATCTCATCATAAAAGGCGATTAGATTAGTCAGGCATGACCTTCCCTTGGTGAATCCATGCTGACTGTTCCTGATCACTTTCCTCTCCTCTAAGTGCTTCAGGATTGATTCTTTGAGGACCTGCTCCATGATTTTTCCAGGGACTGAGGTGAGGCTGACTGGCCTGTAGTTCCCAGGATCCTCCTTCTTCCCTTTTTTAAAGATGGGCACTACATTAGCCTTTTTCCAGTCATCCGGGTCTTCCCCCGTTCGCCACGAGTTTTCAAAGATAATGGCCAAGGGCTCTGCAATCACAGCCGCCAATTCCTTCAGCACTCTCGGATGCAACTCGTCCGGCCCCATGGACTTGTGCATGTCCAGCTTTTCTAAATAGTCCCTAACCACCTCTATCTCTACAGAGGGCTGGCCATCTCTTCCCCATTTTGTGTTGCCCAGCACAGCAGTCTGGGAGCTGACCTTGTTAGTGAAAACAGAGGCAAAAAAAGCATTGAGTACATTAGCTTTTTCCACATCCTCTGTCACTAGCTTGCCTCCCTCATTCAGTAAGGGGCCCACACTTTCCTTGGCTTTCTTCTTGTTGCCAACATACCTGAAGAAACCCTTCTTGTTACTCTTGACATCTCTTGCTAGCTGCAGCTCCAGGTGCGATTTGGCCCTCCTGATATCTTTCCTACATGCCCGAGCAATATTTTTATACTCTTCCCTGGTCATATGTCCAACCTTCCACTTCTTGTAAGCTTCTTTTTTATGTTTAAGATCCGCTAGGATTTCACCATTAAGCCAAGCTGGTCGCCTGCCATATTTACTATTCTTTCGACTCATCGGTGTTACTATGATGTTTTGTGGCAGTATTTAGTGGGATCACACTATTCAAGAATGAAATGGCCTCCAGTTTAAAAAGTAATCAGGATGAATGGTCCAAAAACCTTTCAATGGGAAGCACAATAGCCCTGTGTTTTGAGGAATCCACCATTTAGAGTAAATGTGCTCCAAGCAGGGCCATCCCTAGCTATTCTGGGCCCTATGCAGCCCCCCCACTGGGGGGGCAGCCTCTGCGGGAGGGGAAAGGGGGGGGCTGGCCCCAGGCCTGGGTGGGAGGGCAGGGCTGGCTTGGGGGGTAAGGGGGAACCACACCCCAGCACTCACCAGCATTGCCGGTGAGTGCAGGCCCGACCCTGCTGCAGAGCTCAGGGGAGCGGAGGCAGGGTTGGGGTGGAGTAGGGACGGGAAGAGGTGAGGCGGGGGTCCTGCAGAAGAGCCGGAGCAGGGGCTGGAGCAGCACGCAGCTGCGCAGGGCACCAGGAAATTTGGTGCCAAATTTCCTGGTGCCCTACGCAGCTGTGTACTTTGCATATGGGTAAGGACAGCCCTGGCTCCAAGTATTGCTGAATAAAACAAGCATGAATGAATAACACTGTTTTGAGCAAACCTTGCCTCATGTCATTGATGAGCTAAATCCTGCCTTCATTTGCTTGCCAAGGGCTCCCCTTGACTTTGATGGTAGCTGTATACACATGACCAAGTTAGAATTTGCTTCACCAAGTGTTGCACTTCAGGAAATTTCAAGTTTCTAAATAAAATCTACATCAAGTGCCAAATTATGCCTTCACTTAAACCCTTGCAGTACTAATGAAGGAGTAGCTAAAATCATATTGTATAATCTCAAATAATATCCAAGATGAAAGAAGTCTTGCTATAAGAATAATAAGGGAGATGAATCTAAACTTTTTCTCTGCACCACCTCTCCTTACTGTTGAGCTTCAGATGAAACAGAATCCAGAGATGAGCCGCTGTTTTGGTTAACATTTGTATTGGGGTTCCATGTAGAGGCCAGGATGCTAGAGGCTATAAATTAAAAACGCACAGTGACACTGCCTGCTCCAAAGAGCTTACAGTCTAAAAGAAAAGACTTAACTAGCGTATAATGCAAACCAGCAGGCAGGGTTGTGAAGTGGGGTAGATATGCAGATATTCTGCAATTCTTAGCCTGTTAGGAGCACTAACTGCAACTTGCCATTTACCAAGCTGTGGTCAGATGGCAGCTAAAACCTAAGGCCAGATCTAGGCAAAAAAAGGTTTGCCAGTATAGCTATACCAGCAAACACTCCTAACATGGAAACAGCTCACACTGACCCAAAAAAGTGCTATAGTCAGTATTGCTTAGAATGCTTTGGTGAGCAAAATAAGTTATACTAGCAAAAGCACTTTTATGTTGGTATAATTGTGCCTACACCTGTGGTGGGCAACCTGCGTCCCATCAGGGTAATCCGCTGGTGGGCCGCGAGACAGTGTTTACATTGACCATCCGCAGCCATGGCCTCCCGCAGCTCCCAGTGGCCACAGTTCGCCATTCCCAGCCAATGGGAGCTGTGGGAAGCGGCAGCCAGCACATCCCTGGAGCCTGCGCCGCTTCCCACAGTTCCCATTGGCCAGGAACGGCAAACTGCGGCTATTGGGAGCTGCAGGCGGCCATGCCTGCGGACAATCAATGTAAACACTGTCTTGCGGCTTGCCAGCGGACAATCAATGTAAACACTGTCTTGCAGCCTGCCAGCGGATTACCCAGGTGGCCCATGTGCGGCCTGCGTCCTCCAGGTTGCCCACACTAGGGCTTTTGCTAGTATGAAACCATTGCAAAAAAAATCACACCCCCAACTGATGTTGCTATAACACCAAAAGTTTCTAGACTAAAGTTTGGTTTTGATTTTGCTAAGCCAACCTTCATTGCCCATTGACAGAGATGGAGCAAAACCAGAATCTTTCATCCTCCACCCTCCCGGGATGTGATGAGGCAGGTATACAGAGCCCAATCCAAACTGCCCAGGGTTTGATTTTTGTTGCACAAAAATCTGCCCAGTGAGGTGTTAGGAAAACACAGTCCTTACCCAGTGTCTGGTTGGTTATATTATTGAGTAGTATTTGTATTACTGTAGCACGTTGGAGTCCCAGTCATGCACCAGAACCCCTTGGTGCGAGGCGTTGTACAAACACAGAAGAAAAAGACCCCAAAAGTTTACAATCCAGTATAAGACAAGTGAGAAGAGAAAGAATAGACCAATGGGGGAGTCTGAGGAAACAATGGGTTTGTCTACATTGCAGTCGGTAGGTGTGAGTTCAGCTCAATATGACACATCTGAGCTAGCTTTAAACTAGCTAGCTTGAGCACCAGAGTAGCAAACCCATGGCAGCGCATGCTTCAGTGCAGTTGTATAAACATGCCCAAAACCTGAACCTCATGAGCCAGGGGTATCACTGTTTCAGGACCTGATTAAAGCTAACTCAGGTATGTCAACACATGTTCCAATCACACCTAGTGACTGCAGCCTAGACATACTCAATGAGACAATATAGTCAGCATGCTGAGCAGTGTTTGTGACCTATGTACCCACCAATTTTTCACTTTCACTTTTAATTCCCAGATAAGAAGGTTTAGTGCTCACTCTACAGATCTTTGTTTTTTCTATTTAGCTGTCACAAGGCAAGCACACATTCAGTCACGGAAGTAACAACTGAGTCTTAAGCTATTACTCAGTGACCAACAGAGCAGATGTTTACATATCAAGTTTATAATACACGGTGACCAGGAAGGGTGGCAGATAGGAACAGAAAATAATTAAAATTAAAATTAATAAATAATACCAAAGCATTGGAAGAATATTGGAGTGTTCTATTTTATTTTTGAGGCATCTGGGCTCACTGGGTTTTTCTGAATACATCTTTCACAAAGTCACATATTGAATACCTGGATAGCAAGTAGCAACACAGAAGGGATTTGGCTGGCATCTTCTTGATTTCTCTGTGCACTGAGCAGGGATTTTTCATTTCATCCATCATTCACATCATTCATTGCAGCGCTTCCAAAAGTCACTTAAACGTATCCTGCACAGGAAACTATAGGATGGAATGAGGCCAAGAAGTCTTTTTGCCCTGTGTGCACCCTGGTATCACACTAATTCTGAATTGAGTGATACAAGCTGGCTTGTAGTTGCCTTTGTTAGTAGCATAGTTACATACCACACAATACTGTGCCACATTTACACTGACTTACGATATACAGCATCACCAACCCTGGGCATCCACAAATAATGAATCAGGTGTCAAAAAACATGAGATTTTATTTTAAAAATACATTTTGAGTTCTTATTTGCTTTTTGAGTTTTGAGGTTGTAGATCTCAACTTTTAAATTTTTCTCCATAATCATGAGGACTAGAAACTTCCTTTTAAAAGGGTTTGGGGGGCGGCGGGAAAGAAAGAGCTGAGAGTCTCAAAAGTCTTCAGAAGATGGGGTTTTAAGAAAATCACCAAATACCTAAAACTAGTAATAAAATCGAGAGATGTTAGTAATGCTGGGAATACATGCATATTTCTTCCATCTTCTGAGGTAAGTGTTTCCCTATAGATACTAGCTGGATTATTTTCTATAGACTGTTCAATTGCTCTTGCTGCTGTTTTGGATTTAAAACAAACAAAACCAAATTCTTTTAGTAAATGGCTTTTTTTCTTGGCTTACATCCATTTGTGATCTTTGCTTTTACATTTATCACCAGCTCCGCTTAACTGAGTTTATTTTAGTCTCCCTTCAGAAATGTGGTCACACTTTATATTAATAGCTGTTTAAATAGTTAATCAGTTATAGATTGTTGCCTATTACTATAGCCTTCTATCTATGGCACCTTTTTCTGATGTGCTTATATCTATGACATATACTACGCTTGTCTGTAACACCATTGAAATATCCATCAATCATTTATTAACCCCATATAAACTATAGATACAAATCTTTAATGGAGTGCAGCCAGAAACATATTTACCCCATACACAGACAACTGAAGACGTTAGAAGTCTTTCCTTTGACATAGACAGGCTTTGGATCAGGACCTTACATATTCCTTTTTTCCTAAAGAATGTTTAGAACATCGCTAGGTATGTGCTGGTGGCTGGTAGCTTTTGCATCCGGTAACCTGACTATTCAAAGGCCAAATTAGGATGATTTAGTCACTTTTTGCATTTGTTTTCCAATAATGAACTTTGTCCATTTACAGGAACTAAATTATAGCTTCTGTTATTGTAGGGTTTGGCTCACTTTGGTTTTGAATTGGTATGAAAGACTTCTGTGGAGTCTGGTGCTTCCAGTTTTAAATGTTGCAATTCCAGAATTCCTTTGGAGACAAAGTAGCAAACAATGCTGTGCCTGAAAGAATTATGCCTGCATGAGAAAAGAGCTTGTTGGTATGCATGGCTGGGTTCATCGATTTATATTTTCATAATTTTTGCTTAAGTCTGATGAATGTTATCGAAGTTGTGAAGATCTATTAGTTCTGAAGGAACCAAATGATTGGAACTGATCATCCTATTTACCTTTTCATCACTCTCCAACAGTTCAATACTACTGTGAATACTTAGGGCCTGATTTTTCACAGATGTGGAACACCTGTAGTTTCTTGAGTGATCAGTCTGATGTTAAAAAATACAGTATGGTTCAATCTTGCTCTTTTTTACTTCAGTGAGAGCAAGATGGGACATTTGTTACTCACAAAGTATATATCAATTTGATGGTGTCATCATTTACATTTCCAAATGCATGCCCAGGGACTTTGAATTATTGTCTTCTCACCTGGCTTCAATACAATTTTATGTATTTGTGAAATTAGCCCTGATCAGAGACTAATCTCCAGCTAATTTGATTTTTTAAAATGAAACCATTTTGTATGAGATCAGCGCAAATAAAGCATCTGAAATTCTCACATTCTAATTTTAAAATAGCCAAACTGATTTCATTCTTTCTTTCCAAGAAGTGTGAGCTCTGCGGAGAGAAGCTTATTCCAGAAGCAAAATTTGACCAACCAGTAGTAAATTCTTAACTATATGGGCCTTGAGTCTCTGTTCTGGCTTATGTCTGGCAATACGACCTTTGCAACCTCTGGATTCTGAACTCCTAAACTAAAGCAGTCCCCAGGGCTGCTTTAACTCACCCTCTGCCACAATGTCCCTCTATGCTGCATGAGCCCACAATAGCCAGAGGGAAGTACGCTCTTTCCCTAGCATATGCCTCAGATGGGAGTTATGTAGGGTTTTTCTACTGGCTCCACAATGCTGGGAAACACCTCCCTCCTCCCATTTGATCATAAAAATAGGTTAGAGTTGTAAAATAGTCATGACCTTATCACAGTTATGCCCCAGAGTCTGAAGTTGATTAAACCCAAGCTCTCTGGATCTTAACATTTTCAGTGGCTAAGTTTGGTAAATCATCTAGAATTTCAAGTCTTATTGGAACCTAGGAGGGTCCCCAGCTCTGCCTCTCCCCCACAACAGAGTGATGAGTAAGGCCAAGGCTGAGCACTTTTGAAAATCCTGACATTCATTTGTTAACATTTACACTTGCGAAGAATTAGATATATCTCCAAATGACCATATGAGTACACAAGTACCTGATTTCTGTACTCTGGTAATGGGCACTGCATACAAAAATTAGGCTTGCAAATGTACTCACATTTTTGTACATACACACACACACACACACACACACACACACACACACACACACACACACATTTGAAAAATAGGCCCTACATTTTTATTTAAGGACAGCTTAAATTCTGCAGGAGCTGGCTAGGTGCACATCCCGCAAGACCCAAAATAATCCCATTTCTCCTAAGAAAGTGGAGATTGTGCATGGTTGTGCAGTTAATACGAGGACATTTTCCCACCTTCCTCATTTGGTGAGGCCTTAGGAAAAATTATTTTGAACTTCTCAATAGTTTTGGGTTCAATTCTAGGGATGGATGATGGTTCAGAAAGGATGGAAGGGCCAGTTTTAACTAAATCAGATGACCCATCACTAATGCAAATCATAAAGCTCAGACAACAAAAGCAAAGTCATGAGCAAAACACAGATTAATGACAAAAATGCATAGGACACTTGGAGGGGAAAGACAATCTTGTGTTCCTAACCCAGCAGGTTGCCGTAGCAATAATAGCAATAGCTGCTGCTTTTAAGAAATCAGAATAAGGACAATGAAAGTGAGCAGACAAAGGTGAGACTGCTATGAAATGTTGTCATGAGCAAACCAGGCATTAGCCAACTGGGCAATTTAACGTGGGGAGGGACAGTGTCTTTACTGAATGGTTTCTGAACTGTTCAGCTCACATGGACCCTTGTGGTGTTACCTCAGAGTATTCAATGAGGCGAACCCCTGTGTTCTCTCTATTAAGGAACGTCTTTGCTTACAGATGCATTCATTCAAATGCTGCCCATTTACTGAGAGTCAGCTTCTAATTTCAGATGCTCTATTCCAAACTTTCATTATGAATCCAGACTCTGAAGAAGTTCAGGTCTGAAATTTGTAGCTAGTCTGTATCTCGAAAGGGCTGAACTGAAACTTCAGCTCCAATCAGACTGGATTTTGCAGATAAATTTATTTATTCACCTGTAGTGATGATGCAATTTCAAAACTGAAAGGAACAGATACAATTAATGCATATGTAGCTAAGTCAATTATCTCAGGATAATTGTGCGACTCCATTTTGCTGTTTGCAGTCCCTGTGCCTCAAGAGATTTAAAATTGATCTTAAAAGACTAATTTTCCAAAGAAGAAAGTGAACAATGATTTAATAAGTCTATACCCCATAATTCACCATTCAGACCCTGGACAACTGTGGCATTTTGTCCCTGTCTCAGCAGTGAATGCGTCTCTAAATTTGAAAGTTTTAAGTGGGAAAAGTGAAGCAGCTTGCTTCTGATTAAAGAGAAAGCTGGTTGTCTTTGATAACATGGATAAATGCTTGGATACTTACTTTTTAATTGCTTTATTGCCAGAAGTTTTCAATGAAGCCATAAAAGAGCAAAAAAAATGATCAGCCTAATTGCTTCAAGATGGATATGTAATGCATAAATCTCTTGTTTAATGGATCTAGTAATAGACCACCTGTTTCAGTTGCCTTTTCCCATTCAGAATATGAATGAATAGTTCTCTCAGATGTGCACAAAGAGAAATCACAATCTCACACTTGGAAATTCTATGACTTTTTATATTTGATCCTGGGATGTTCATCCTTAGTATGTAGATTAGCCAATCTCATTACAATTGATTTTTTGGAGTGAGGGGGAAGCAATCTGTCCAGTACATAGTACTTACTGTATTTCAATTGTCAGACTTTATTTTGGATGGTGGTCAAATGTTAATGCACTAGAAATATAATCACTGTAACAAATAAAAAGATAGACATGTTAAACAAAGCCCTACCTGCTGCTGATGGGTCAGGTAAGGGTTCTATCAATTCTTCGCTGAGGTGCCCCTGCTTAGTCCCAATTCTAGAATGTCCCGCTGCCATCTCTTTTGGCATAATTTACCTTTTGGAATGCAGTGCCCATCTGGGCCTCCAAAACATCATCACGTGGCACCAGACTTGATAGAAGAGCTTCACTTCCCAATGACCTCAGTTCCCTCCTACTGTGGATCAAGGGGCCTCCTTTCCCCATGCGGAGTTGTTTCTAGAGGAGTGAATGTTACTAAATGCAGTCCCTTGTTTTTATAATGTTGCGAGGTTTTTTAGCCTAGTTTTCAGGTAATACTCACAATTGCACCCTTTTTTTTTAAATATGGGCTTCAGTTAGCTATGACTGATGGGGATAAGAGTGGATTGAAGCAACATGGGTGAGGCTCCTCCATGTTCCCTGATGTTGACACGCAGACTCACTGTTTATTTTACCTGGGGGAAACCAAGTCCATGGATCGCTTCTCAGAATGTACGACCATCACAGCACAGGCCATACCAATAGGCAATGGAGGATCAATGCTTCTCTCAGCAAGGAGGCCTTACAAGCCCCATTCCAGGCTGGCTAGACAAGTCAGGGAGGCAGGTAACTAACAAAAGAGGAGGGTGAAAAGGGGGAGCAAACAAGCATTCATTTAGTACAAAATTGAGATGTTGAGAACAAAATTAATCAAACCACCAAGGGACGTGAAGAGAAGAAAATCTTTAATTGCCCAAACACCAATGCTAGTAAACAAGAGGAGTTGGGATTGCTCATTTATGAACATAAATTCAACCTAGGTGGTGCAACTGAAGCCTGGTGGGAAGAGTTGCATGATTGGATTGTTAAAATCAATGGTTCTAACCTATTTAGGAAGAATTGGGTGGTCAAAGGGGAGGGGGAGTGGCACTCCATCTCAGAAATGGCACTGCCTGTTTCTGAGTCACTGGCAACTCAGAAACAAATGATCATGAATGCTTATGGATCAATGTTCTAACAGAGAAAACACAATATCCATACTAGTTAGTGTCAGCCACAGACCACCAAATCACACTAGGGAATAGGATGCCTGGCTCTTGAAGTACCTATCTATAATATGGGGAGGGCGAAGCTGCATTATCACGGGAGACTTCATTCTGAGTGACATATGCTGCAGGTCTCATGTTCTAAAACTTCCACAGAATTTCTAAACATTATAGATGATCATTATCTAACTTAAAGTATTGTATCCAACCCAGGGGAATTCTCTATGAGAACTCCTATTGACAGATAAAGAGGAATTGATCACAGAACTAAACATTAGTGGTTGCTTAGGTGCAAGTGATCAAGCCTTGGTTACATTTGTAATGTGGAAACAGAATAAAGTCCAAACCAGTACTATATATCTTTGGTGCTTTAAAAGGTCCAATTTCTCAAAGCTCAAAACAATTATGAGCCAAATAATTTGGAAGAAATTATTTCAACAGAAAAATTTGAATGATAATAGCTAATTTTTTGGAACATTTTATTAGATTCCCAGAAAGTCACAATCAAGAAAGAAGGCTGCACTTTTAATAAATCAACTTGGCTTAGAGGGGAAGTGAAAGCAGCTATAAAAAAATTAAAAACCTTATATAACAAATGATTAAAAGGGAAATTTGATAGGAAATAATACAAATTAGAAATTGGGGATTGTAGGAAATTGACAAGAGACACAAAAGAACTCAAGGAGAAATCTACGGCCAACAGAATGAATAAGAATGAGTTATTAAAGGATATTAGGAACAAAAGGAATCCTGTGTATTGGTCCATTACGAGATAGACATGGGAGAACTGTCAATAATAATGCAGAAAAAGCGGAAGTGTTCAATAAATATTTCTGTTCTGTGTCTGAGCAAAGCACAGAAGATGTATGTATATCATATGACGATGAAACACTTTTCATTCCAACAGTAATTCAGGAGGATGTTTGACAGCGGCTACTAAGCCTAGACATTTCTAAATCAATAGGTGCAGATAACTGGCATCTAAGAGTTTTAAAAGGTGGCTGAGGAACTCTCTGGACTATTAATGTTGATTTTCAATAAGTCTTAGAACGCTAGGGAAATTGCAGAGGGCTAGAATAAAGCTAATCTTGTGCCAATATTTTAAAAGGGTCTACGGAAAGAGGTGGGTAATTATAGGCCTTTCTGCCTGATATCAATCCCAGACAAAATAATAGAAAGGCTGATATGGGACTTAACTACTAAAGAATTAAATGATGGTAATGTAATTAATGCCAATCAACATGGGTTTATGGGAAACTGATCTTCTCAAACTAACATGATATCATTTTTGATGAGCTTACACTTTTGGTTGATCAAGGTAATAGTGTTGATGTAATATACTTAGGCTTCGCTAAGGCATTTAATTTGATACCGCATGACATTTTGATTAAAAATCTAGAATGATACAAAATCTACCTGGCACACATTAAATGGATTGAAAACTGGCTAAAATGCAACTGTAAACAGGGAATCATCACAGAGTGTGTTTCTATTGGGTCCCCTTACGCTAGTTAGTATTTTTATCAATGACCTGGAAGAAAACATAAATGCGTTCTCACTAGACATTGAACTGCTTGTGGTACAACCTTTATGTGTAGATCAGGCCTGTGATAATACAATTAAATAAAGTTAAAAAGAAGACACTAATGACAAAACAATATAAACCATATAACAGATTAATAACAAATATTTATCCTTTGTTCTTCATTTTGCTTCCTAGTGCATGTTGTGTATGTGTCCTCATTCCTATGCATTCATATCTGAAAGCTGATAAGTAATATATTGCTTTAATAACTTCTTTTGAATTTGTGTTTGCACAGAACAGATATCAGATGGAGTATTTCATAAGTATCAGATTGTGCTGAATCAAAACCGATAAATAAAGGGTCAAACCCTAGCCATATATGTCTAAATGCCTGTGCAGAAGATTAAGAATGGGTGGATAATGCCATATTAACTATTAGTTAAACCTGAATATTATGTATGGTTTTGAATACTATGTATGGTTTGGGGTGATTTTAACATAGGAAAGAAAATACTATCTTGACAAGTGTGCAGCTCCTAGCAGGCAGGGTAATCTAAGGAATTAGTTTGCTTAGTTCTCTATTCCTGAGGAAACAGCTGGAAAAAAAATTACTTGGAGTTTACTCCCCAGGAATGAGGAAGACTGAGGCTGAACCTATATTTTGCAACCATCTTGAGGTATGCCAAGAGCATGAAAAACTTTTGCTTAGGGTTGCAAGTCTTAACCCGGCTCTTCATCACATGAAAAACAAATGCCATATATATAGCTGTAAGAGCCATTGAGTACTTAGATGATCAGTCTAATTCATATCAACTGTATTTTCCTCATTACTGCTGGTAATAGGTAACTCGTAATAGTTAAATGAACACTATAAATAAGAGCACTAATACTATTCTATAGACCAAGAACAAGATGACCCAACAACATTTCATATCCATTCAAACCTAGGCCATAAATCCCATGACTTCTTATACAATCCCCCTGCCCAATAAGGAAGATACAGCAATGTGGAATTTAAACCTTTTAAATAATTATAAATGATCGACCATTTAACAATATTAAAAGGGATTTCACTTAAACATAACACCTAACTCCTGGCATCAAAGCAATTGCCAATCTAATAGTACTTTTATGAATCAAGCTGATCTCAAATAGGAACAGTTTCATTTCTCCTCTTCCTTTGTGTGTCGGCATATTTATCTGTGTGTCTGCACATTACCCAGAAGAAGAAGCAAATGTTGATTTACGTGCAGTATTGCCAACCGCAAGCATTCAAAAATCATGAGTGAGGCCCCCAAAAGTCCTAAAATGGCTTAAAAATCATGAGATTTTTTTAAAAAATCAGTATGCTTTTTTCTGGGTTTTGAATCTTGGGGTACACTTGGGTCACGTTGGCCCCCTAGCCATGAGGGACTAGAATTTTTATTTTTTAAAAAGGATGCTGAGAGTATCACCTAATCACATTACCCCAGAAGCTGGGGCTTTCTGAAAAACATCAAGTATCATGAAACTTATGATAAAATCACTAAAGTTGGCAACACTACACAATTATCCTTTTTAAAGGTTCCTAAAAGGGTCCAAACAGCATCAGCAGACTCTCTGATGGTGTAATTTAACTTGACCAAGACAGATGCCTATAGAAAGTAGCAAAAGTGGGAGAGATGATGTAGTAGATGTATTAGAGAAGAGATACCAAGAGGTTCTGAAAGCAATAGGAAATGGAATGGAAGGAGAGAAGATATGTAGGAGAAGCAATGAGAAGAGCAGACGAGAGGCCAGGAAGAAATAGCTGGTAAAAAAATAAGCTACAGAAAGAGAATCAATGGTCTATTGATGCTATGAGAACTGAAATGTGACCCAGAAAGCAAGGAGAAGGTGTGAATGAGGTTCTGGAAGGGTATAAAGAACCTCATTAAAAGAGAGAGAGTTGTAGAGAAATGGCTGCTTGTCAAGGGCTAACCCCAGGAGATCTGTCCTACAAAGGAAATGTGTAAACAGGATTTTTCATTGCTCCTTCTTACTCAGAAAAAAATGTTTTATTAAAATCTGAATAATTTCCCTCAATTGCTTTTCTAACACTAGTGTTTGTGAGGCTTTAGCACTCGCTAAACCTGCCAAAAGTACTTTAAAACTCATAGCGGAACCTTTAAAGAACTCTCCCCACTGTCTATTATCTGCAACTGCAAGTTTCTGCAACTGTTTAAATTAATCCATATT
The DNA here is from genome assembly GCF_009764565.3 of Dermochelys coriacea. NCBI lineage: Eukaryota > Metazoa > Chordata > Testudines > Dermochelyidae > Dermochelys > Dermochelys coriacea. The sequence goes on from NC_050076.1 coordinate 92,179,780, forward strand.
AGGTATATGTAAAGGGAAGCTCATGTCTCAATGTACATGTATGCATGCATGCCTAAAGCTGTGCCATAGGTAGGCAATAAGACTTTGCTATGGCTTAATTTTATAACTATATTTATAATGAGTTACAGATAATCTCTCCCATTCTGTGCTTTGAAATATACAATATTATAGTTGATTATTGCCTGTGAAGTTGAGCATATGGTTCCAAAAGGGTTCTAAATGATTTTATGTTTTCTGTTTTGTTATCCATCTGATACTTAGAACCATGCAGCATAAGGCACTAAATTCTCTTCCCCTGTCCCTTGTGCACAATATTAAACCAATTCAAAGCAGTGCATATTTCAGCCATCTTTTGGAGATGAATTATCACTGATGCAGCCTCAAACAGAAGCTTTGAGGAAGCTTTGAAACAGATTTCTGCATAAATATGTTATTTTGCTTCCAACTAAGGATTTAAAAAGTATAGTCAAGCTTATGTGAGTTTTAAATGTAAATCATACTCCATTTGTTCAATTGTTAGCTGCATCTTTAATTATGGTATCAAGAGTAAATCTGAAGGGGAGGAGGGAGTTGCTATAAAGTTGAGGGACCCAGGACAGATTTATTGCTCACAGGTGCTTCTTTACCATTTCAAAATGATATCAAACATTGGAGAAAAATATGGAGATTCAGATTCAGATACGTCTTTTTTAAACTCTCCTAGTGTTTTGGGGTCTGTCTGACCATAATGCGGTACAAAAATGGAAATAAATTTTTTGGGCCAAACCTGTGCCTCTTCATACATGAAGTATTCTCAAACTAGGAGGAGCTATATCTCTCTGCATTGGCTTGATCATCATACCAGTTGTGGTTTTTGTGTGAGTTAGACCCTTCAGTGTTAGTCAATGGGGAAAATGAAAGTATTATATAATATATTCTATTTCCAAGGTCTTGGCCCCCAACCATGTACAAAAAATCAAATGAAACATTATAGGCAAACCACTACCCCTTCTTTCATTAAGTATTCTCCAACTATGATGAGGACAACCTGTTAACATCGGTTTTGTCTGCGTACCCATTGTAGTTTTAGTGTAGCGAAAAAAGTCACTCAAAAGATATTGGGGTCAGTTAGACCCCAAATTAATAATGCAGCTATTCCAGCATCGGATTGTTTTTATTTTAAGGCAGAAGTTATGATATGATTCTCCGAATCTTCTTTCACATTGTTTTTATCAGCATAGTTTCAGTAGTTTTTGTTTTTCAAAAACAATTCACCAGAAGGGTCTTGGGGTCTTTGAAAATCCAGATGACATTGATCTCATATATCATCACAATTGACCAGCAAATTGATTTTCTTTGAAAATAGCACTGTCAAATTAATTTTCTGGGAAGCCTACCCTTGCAAAGACGAGTTTCTGGGGAAGCCTCGATCGTCAGATACATTTTATGGCACGCCCACACTTGACAGATGCTGTGGCTGGGGCAAAGAATTGCTGGGGCAAAGACTCATTGTTGCATTGCAGGTACACGTTGCATGTCTGGATGCATGGATTGTTTGGATTGTTGAATTGCATCCAGCATAATAAATTTCTGAATAAGAGACGAATGTTTCTCATGGACCTGGGTACCGAAATGGTGAAATCACTGGTGCAGGGAAGGAACATTGCAGACTTGCCTCAAGCTTCTAGGGAAGCAGCGTCTAGTGTGCTATGTACTGATACAGAGCCTAGGAAAGGGGGAAGAAATTACCTCTGTTCCAGAGAACAAGACAGAAAAACACTCAGAAATGTGCAAAGTATAAAAACTTGGTGTGTTCAGAGCGTTCATCACCTATTTGCTCTATTTGTTCGAAGTAGTGGGCCATTTACTGCCACTTGGCTGTGTTTGCACCTTTTATGTTGTTGCTGTTGCTACCTATTTTCATTGTCTAAACATGGGGCCAGTTAGGCCCCGACACAGGGAGAGTGTGAAGCCTTTTATAAAATGTGTTTGATCATGTGGTTGGTTAGACCCCAACTCAAGTACTGTGTGGTGTGCTTCTGAATGTAGGAAAGTTTTGATTTGTTCATAGTTTTATAGTTTACTGGTTGCAATAAAGTCTGTTTTAAATGCATCCCATGTGTTCCACGTCTCCTCCCCCTGCCACTTTTAACTAACGAGTGGTCTCCAAGACCCCAATGTGGAAGTAGTTGGGTGACTTTGGTCCAATATGAGGGTTAAATGGAGAGTGTCTGCAAGCAGTCAAATCACATCATCTAAGAGTACCAGAGCTCTACCCATGTAGTGAACCTTCTCCCTGTAATAATTTGGGCTGAGTATTCAGAAGCGAAAGGTTAGATCTGAAATCCTGGTTCCATTGATGTCAAGGGCAAAACTACCATTGACACCAATAGGACCTAGAATTCACCATACGCCTGTGTCCAGAACAATGTGTCCAAATGGTCTCTTGAGTAACCAAAACCCTGGATGAGTGCAGGCTTTGGTTCTATGTTGGGTCAGGATATTTCTGCTTCAGGAGATCACTCTCTCTCTCTCTCTCTCTCTCTCCACGCCCTCCCTCCCCCCTCCACACACACACAGCTTGCTACTCAGGGTGAGGAGAATCCATACAGCGGAGTTTCCCAATCTCTTTAAAAAAAATGTAAGGACAGACAGAACATAGATAAGAAAAATGAGTGGGTAAATCACAAAAATTACACTTTGTCCTCCGACTTCATAAGCAAAGCAATTGCAAATCCCCTTTTGTCTTTTGGACTGTATTGTGTTTCCTGTGTCTCTCGTACATTGTAATCTATATTTCTATATCACTTACTAAAAATTCTGACTTTCAAACAGCTCCATAAATTTCTTCAAACATCTCCTGACTCGATTAAAAAAAGGGCTGACATTGAACACTAAGGCTGTATTCCACTGATGTTCAGATAAACTATGAAATAAATCTTACTGTCCCATCAGGTCATTTTGATACCTCTGATTATTTACAGTTCCAGCTCATATAATCCTTGTTCTTTTCTCAGAAGTAATCAGAAAGCTCCCCCAGTTTCCTTTCCCCAGCTTTACAGGATCCTTAGAAGTGAAAAGAGTCTCTGCATTCAACTAAACTTCAGTGCAAGTAAGAGGTAGAAATCAAATGATAGAAGAGCGTGTTAGCAGTTCTCTGACATGATGCCTAGAACGTCATTTATTTCTGACCAGTGAAATGGAGAATACTGAACACTCTTTTTTTCTAAGTTACAGAGTAGGTAATAGGCAAAACATGGCCAGTGTGCGAAGCTCACTTACCCGTGTGACTTCCGGCGAATGCTGTGTATGTTCAGTAACGGATGTTTTAAACATCTCTCACACCTGGCTGTGTTTGCCCTCTGCTGGAGGCAGCGAGGTTGCAGAATGCCCAAGGGAAGGTTTGGAGAGCGATTGTGACTCAGGAAGGCATAGTTTCTCTTGGAGCTTCCCAATGTACGGGGTAAGAACAGAGACTGTTCTGTCTCCTTCCCTCTGGTGTGGAGCAAGAGCGGGGACAGCCATGGCCCTGCTTTCTGCCCATCTCCTCTTGGGGTTATTTCTGGTGAAGAGTGCACAGAAGGATCAGTGCTGGGCTGGCTCTTTGGCAGGAGGAATGTTCCTCCTCGCCACATTCCCACGCAAAGACCAGTCGCCATCTTGCCCATAGCGTGTCCAATGAGTGGAGCAGAAATTCCTAAACGTTGCAGCCTGTTTTCTGGTGTACGTGGCTATTGCGTGGATTTTAGTACAGATAAACTGGAAATGCACTTTCAAAGTAATCATGATTCTCTGATTTATTTGCCAGTCTGCGTGCCAGCCTGCAATGCCCTACTGTGTATCCCCAGTGTTTCTGAACCTATTTATGTTCTGTCTGTGCCTGTCCAGCAGCAGCCGCCGTGTTAATGCACCCCAGAAGAGTTTGCTCCTGTCACTTTTAGTGGGAGTGGTAGTCAAAGCCTTCTGAGTTGTATCTCTGCTGCTACTGACAGCCACTGGAAAACAACTGGCACATGAACTCTAGGGATACAGGAAAGCCATCCGATGAAGTTAGAGGGAGCAGGAACTGAGAAAAACTTCCTTTGTGTCAACCAGGAATCTCTCTCCACTTTTAATGGGAGAGGAAATGCTATGTGAAGAGGGAACAGTTCACAGATTTGTAGATTCTTAGGCCAGAGGGGACCACAGTGACCCTCTAGTCTGACCTCCTGTATAACACAGTTGGGAATGGCAGAAGCAATGTAATCTATGGCAGTAGGTGGGCTAATTACTTTCTTCAGGGGCTCAGATGCCATGGTGATGGGTGTGTAACAGGAACCTACACAGATTAAACCAGAATGCATGACTGCTTTATTTTCTCAACTTTATTTTCTTTTATTCCGTTCTGGTTCTGGGATAGTGATTCTAAGTAGAGGTTTGTTCATTGGACTCTCAGAAAACAAGCTGCTGCACATTCTTATAACACAAACTTCCAAAGGGAACATCCCAGTCTTTCCTTAAGAGTCAGCATCCCTCTGATCCCCTCCTCACACGCATGGTCCCTGCTATGTTCAAGCCCCAGAATCCTCATCTCAGATTTGTCTGACTATCCATGAATGTTCTGAGGCTGCTAAGTTGCTGGTACATGCACCTGCAGCAAATCCCCTCCTGTTGCCCCGAGCTGAGCAGGCCTACAAAAAGGGTTCCAGATTTAAAAAGACAAAAGGGTGTTCCTGGCATTTTACCCAACTCCATGCATATCAATTTTCAGAAAAAAATGCTACATTAATAGTATTGGTGTGTAACATTGTTCTGAGTGCTCCATCGTCTCTGACAGCATTGTTTCCCAAAGCCTGGGATGAACCCCACTCAGAGGAATGAAGGACCAAGCTGGGGTGTGGACAGACCTCTCGATTGTTCTCCATGGTTTCAGATTTGATAATTTTTTTAAGCAAGTCTCTCTCTGTTATGGCTGTGAAGTGAACCTTGAAAATGTGAGGCATGATGCAGACTACATCATAGCAGACTACATAGAGTCTACAGAGAGCTTGAAAGAATAGCTTAGAGATATGAACTCCCTCATTCCTTTGTTGGGTGCTAATTCAGATGCCAGTGACGATTCTTTCAATGGCAACGTTGTTGACTATTTCACTGCTTATCAATGGGGAAGGAAGGAAAAGCATGATCACATTACAAAGATCTCCACAATCTACTCTGAATGACCTCATTTTGAGTAGTCCTTCTACAGCGTATGGCAGGGCTGAAGGAAGCATGATTGGCTTTATTCTCCTGAAGGAAGGCTTTGCTTTCAGACATTTGGGAAACACTGTCATATATGACTGGACCTTTAATAATGACCAGGTTATCAGCCTTTTTAAATGTAGATTTAATTAAGCAACAGCAACAACCTCGTTTACTACTGTAACTCAGCATTACAGAAGTTAATACTGTATTAGCACAAGAAAAATACAATCTTTTGCTGCAAATAATGGATGGGAAATGAATATACACTCTTGCCCTGCTGGAATAATGAATACTTATGAAAAATTTTCCCCCCTTCGTGGCTAAAAAAAATATAATGGACTCCCATGTGAAAAGACTTGTATTGTTAGTTTTTAAATTTAAAGTCTTACAAACACTTACAAAAAATCAAATCTCATCACATCTGTTCATTATGGCTTGGGAGAGCATTAGGCAGCTTTTCTGCAGATGTTTGCAGATTATGCTTTAGTTTTGATTGTCCCAGTCTGTTTTTTGTCTGAAAATTTTCCAATTTAGTGTCTTTGCATACATTGTGTGGCTGTCACTTTTCTGATTGGCTCAGATGCCGTGTCACTTAGCGCTGTTACACTACCTAAAGGGAGAAGATAGAATCACTCAGTATAATCCTAGCCACCAACTTTTTCCCCAGCTGTTTACAAACAGAAACAATATTGTTTGTCATGAATATTATGCTCTGACAGATCACAGAAGAGAGAGACCCAGTGCCCTCACAATATGGGGTAAATTACATTTACAAGTTACTTAGGATAATGGGGAGAAGAGGGCTGCTTATGTCAGGATTTCTGTGTGTGTGTGTGTCAGGGGGTTATTTTATTATGTTAAACTTAGATTTATTTGGCTAATTCTTTATCCTTTTTGGTTATTCAACAGTAACATACTCTGGATAATTGTCTTTTTTATAGGAGAGCTGTCTGCTTTGCCATATAACAGGCCAGATTCTGTCACCCTTACATTCTGGCACCCTTGCCCTTAGCACTAGATTTACAAAGGTATTTAGGTACCTAACAACAGAGGTAGGTGTCTAGTTTACAGAAATGCCTAAGTTAGGTACCTAACTACTCCCATTGATTTTTCATGGAAATTAGGCACCGCTGCTTTTGTGAATCCTACTATCTGCATACTTGTGCACCTAAATGTAAATTTAGCCCTTAATAAAAGCAGTCTTACTGAAATCAGTAAGACTGTTCACAAAGTAAGGAGTGATTCCAGATGAGTCAGGATGTGCGTCTATAAATGAAAAGCTCTTTCTTTTTCTTTCTTCCAAAAGAGTGTGGAAACTTTGAATAAAAAAACCCAAACCCTCATTTAATTATTTTTCTGTTTATTTCATAGTGACTGTTAATTATGTACAAATTCTTGCTCTTTTCTGTGGCATCTATTTTCTAGTGTTTTGCATGAAAGTGGTAAATAATATGGTATGTGTGTCTCCTTGGTGACTTGGCACTTCAGAAAGCAGAACTGTAAAGGGATTTGGTGGCAATCCATATAGTTTTGAATACTGGTTTGAATAATAGTTTGACACTGGTAAAAATAGTTATGCTTTCATAGAAAATTGCTGTGTACTTTATACAAGTCTTGAATTTCTAATAACCAGTACCAGCCATTTGCAGGATTAGAACAGATGTCTTGGGAAAGGAAATAGATCATTCAGTATTTCTAATGATTTTCTTCTCCATAAAATACATTTAAGATCATAGTGTAGCATCAAGGCTATTGGTGCAAATGAGGTGAAGCTGAATTAAATGAAATTAGAGCAGGGAATTTCTGTTCGACGGAATATTTTGAAGTTTTTTGGGGGAGAAGAAAATTGTCCCAATTTGGGATGAAAAAACAAAAACCTCAACATTTTTTTCTGAGAAAGACCTTCCAAAAAGTTCCATTCTGGGGAGAATCAAAATGGAGTTCTTTGGCAGGCTGCTGGCCTGTAAGGCTCTTGCCAATTTCACTTTTTTTCTGCAAGTGGAGAGTGAAAATGATAAGAGCCTTCCAGAAGGCAGCCAGAGGCTGAGCAGTGAGCACTCTGTTCCCTGTCTCCCACCCAGTTTCACTGCCAGGGAGCTGGGGAAGTGGAGAGCTGGGGCATTCAACCTTCCTGCTTCGCCCCAACCTAGCTGTGGAAGGGAGAAAGTGAAATTGACAAGAGCTGTCCAGACAGGCAGCCCGGGTGCTGTCATTATGATTTTCCTGACAGGGAATTAAACATTTTTGGCAAAATTGAAGTTTCCCCATTTTGATTTTTTGGCAAAAAAAGGCATTTTCTGTCAGAAAATCACGTTAACAGAAATTTTCTGACCTAGAGCTCTAGAGGAAATCGTGGCCCCACCGAAGTCAATGGTAAAACTCCTAACAATCATTCAGTGTAATCCGAGCATTGTGCTCTGTGTCCTCTAAAGTCTGCACATCACCCAAGAATACTTAAGGCTTGTCTACATTTAAAATGGTATATGACACGGCTGGGCAACTGCAGCTGTGCCGCTGTAGCACTTTAGTGTAGGCGCTACCTATGCTGACGGGAGGAATTCTCCCATCAGTGTAAGTAATCCACCTCCCAAAAAGGCGGTAGCTAGGTCAACAGAAGAATTCTTCCATCGTCTTAGAGCTTTCTATAAAGGGACTTAGGTTGGCTTAACTATGCCTCTCAGGGTTGTGGAGTTTGCACACCCCTGATCAATGTAGTTAAATCAGCCTAATTTTCTAGTGTAGACCAGGCCTTACTCTTTCAATTCCCCCAGCCTCTCTCTAACTCTGCCCACCTACAGCCTTGCTAGTGAGGCTGTAGAAATGACAGATCAGATTAGGTTCTTAATTTCTCTATCTCAACTTTCACTCAAAGATTCAAACCCAACCTTTGACAGATGATGCCCCACAGAAAGATCAAGAAATTCTCTGACTTAAAATTTACATTGTTTCCTTGGAATTATCCAGTGAGGAGGTGTGATTTTTTTGATCTTTTTCTGCTGTCTTATGGGGACAACAGTAAATCCAGTGGAGACTTCCAGGTGTATTTGGAATTGGTTGTTCTGACACAGAGCAGCTTTTCCTCACTTCTGCAGTTCTTCCAACCAGGGATAATGCTGGCATACAGTGGATCCTGATTCAGAGCTTCTTGAAGTGAATGAGCGTCTTTCCAATGACTTCTGAGATGAGTGCTCTGTGTCCATGTATACATAAATAGTTAGGTAATAGATAAACAGCCCGTTGATTTTGCCCAAGAATATGCAGCATCATTCCTGCGGTTTGTAGGATCAATAAAGCTTGTTGTTATGCACTGCAAAGGTTTTCCTTTGTGTAGCTCTTACTATCAGCTCTTAACAACTTTGATGGGCATTGGATTAGACCAGCAGTCCCCAAACTTTTGACAGTTGCACTCCTTCTTACCCCTGTCCACACACACACACCCATCCCTCCTGAATCGGGGCCAAGAAAGGGGCTACGGCTGGGGGCGGGGCAGGAGCACAGCCACAGCCGGGCTGCAGTGGGGGCTGGCAGCCGAGCTGGTGGCCAGGTGTGGCTCCACTCCCAGCCTTGTCCTCAGCCTTGGTCCCAGGCTGGAAATGGAGCCACAAATGGAGCCAGCGGCCAACGTTGGGGACAGGGACAGGCATGTGCTGGGCCAGGAGCCAGGGATACGTTGGAGACTGTACCAGAGCAGAGCTGGGGGCAGGGAAGGGCTGGGTGGAGCTCTTTCCCCACCACCATGGGGGCTGGTCCGGGCCCTGACATGCCCCCCCGGACAGTCCTCCACGCCCACCTTAGGGGGGCACAGTCCACATTTTGGGAACCTCTGGATTAGACTATAAACAGGCTCCTGGTGGTTAGAATACAATGAGAATTACATCACTTAGGCATAAACCACTGTCTCTGACAAAAAATCAGAAAGAAGATTGCCAGGAAGGCTAACTTCCTACAAAGAAAACAAGGGATTATTTGGCCCAGCTTTTTAAATATTTTTCTACAGAAAAATACCTGAGAAAATGCCCAACACAACTGAGGACCTGGGCCCAAATATCTGAGTTCCTTGAGGTTCACCCATAAATTATTTCATTGCTCAATGAAATTTTGTTTGATCACATACAAGACGATACTTTTAGTGTTTGGAAACTGAATTCAGATTGAATTGGGTTCAAAAGGGAGCTAGATAGATTCATGGAAGATAGATCCATCAATGGCTATTAGCCAGGATGGGCAGGAATGGTGTCCCTAGCCTCTGTTTGCCAGAAGCTGGGATTGTGTGACAGGGCATGGATCACTTGATGATAACCTGTTCTGTTCATTCCCTTTGGGGCACCTGCCATTGGCCACTGTCAGAGGACAGGATACTGGGCTTGATGGACTTTTGGTCTGACCCAATATCGCCATTCTTATGTTCTTGTATATGGCCATTCTTAAGTTCCACAGGGCAGGACTAAGTTCTACCCCAGGTTGCATTGGTGTGTTGGGGGAAAGTTGGCACAAGGAGCCTCTTCTTTCACATCCACTCCTGGAGGGCCACATACCCTTCCGACATCTTTGTGAGGAGGGTGTACCTATCACACAGTAGGGCTTCCACTTCCTAGAGGCATGATCTGAGAGCTTGAAGAGGCTCATACATGCTGCAATACATACTCAAGCCTTTTTTATTGTTTTTAAAGAAACTCCATTATGCACTACAGAGAACACAACCTCCCTCCACCCTTCTCCAGTCTTCTGAGCCTTCATGCTCGTGGAATGGCTCAGGGCTCCCCTACATGGCCAGCAGCACTCCTGCTTCTCCAACCCCCCACCCTATCTGGGGCCATAATAAATTTTGAAGTTTTAAAATATTACTATAGTAAATGTGTGAATCCTGCAAACACTCATACATATGAGTAATTTGATTGCACCCAACAGGACCACTCAGATGTGTAAAGTTAAGTGTGTGTAAGTGTTTGCAGGATGGTAGCCAGAGTGTAGAGAAATGGCTTATAGTCTTCTTATAGAGGCTCTTCTAGCTTCTATGGTTTCTGTACTTTGACAAATTTAATGCAAATAGATATGAATTTTAAAATGTCCTATCCAAGTCCACCACTTAAAACCGTGTGTTGAGCATAATTAGACATAATATACTGCAGATAAGTAACAGCATATTTCTGAGCATCCCTTGTACTAAAATAGATTCTCTCCAACATTAAAGTAAAAATCTCTGAGGTATTTGTTATTTCCAAAGAATTAATGATCATTTTGTTAGCTAACAGCCCAAGGCAAAGCAGAAGGATTTTAACAGTCTACCAAGTGGTTGTTTCACATAGGAATGACTGCTTTCAAAGAATTAAAGTTATGCTAAATGCTTTAATGATATGCCAAACAGCTAAGTGGTTTACAGCAGTAAAAGGCTGCTTGTTTTTCAAATAATTTACCCTAGCAATTTAGATCCTGCTTCTTTAGATTTAGAAATCGAATCATTGCTTGTAGTGAACTGATGATTATCCAGCCAGTTAGACAGTTGGACTAACTGTTAATGTAAAAAATAGAGGCACTTATGGCTAACATTTAAATGTACTTAAGGATGACAGTATTAAATGACAGAGTGACCTAGTTAAAAATGGCTCCCTGGGGGGATTTTTACAAGAGCTGGCCCAGCTCTGGTCCCGCTGGGTATGTCTGCACTGTAATTAAAAATCTGTGGCTGGCACGTGCCAGCTGAGTCAGGTTTCCAGGGCTCGGTTTACGGGGCTGATTAACTAGGGTGTAGACATTCAGGCTCCAGCTGGAGCCTGGATTCTAGGACCCGGCAAGGTAGGAGGTTCCCAGAGCTCAGCCTGCAGCCTGAGCCTGAACTTCTACACCACCATTAAACAGCCACTTAGCCTGAGCCCCATGAGGCCGAGACAGCTGGCATGGGCCAGCCATGGGTGTGTAATTGCAATGTAGGCATAGCCACTAAAGTCAATTCAGCCTCTCCTGTTCTCTGCCTACGGCACACAATAGTTTAGTCTCCTAAGGAGTGTAATTACTTTGGTTTAATTCTCATGGTTGGTCTGGCCAGTGTTTAGTGGCCTATGATATAGAGGAAGTCAGACTGGATGATGTGGGGGTCCCTTCTGGCCTTCAACTCTAAGACTCTATAATAACATTCAAACTCCTGTATTTGTCAATATATCTATGTCCGTTGTATTTGATTTCCAATTATTGTACCCTCCTATGGAATGGCAAAAGTTTGGGTCAAAATCAGAGGTGCAGAACTATTGAAAGCTGGTGGCTCTAGGCACTTTTTCTCAATTCATAAAACTTTAATTTGCCAATATATTCACATCAATACAGTAAAATATCCCTCATTATCTCAACAATCTCACAAATTGAATATGACCAGCACTGCAATTTCACTGTTGAAAATATCATTCATCCACCATAACTCTATTTCACTGTTTGTGGGAAAGCCCTATTAATATATAACTTCGAGGTACTGCTGGGTGAAATTTTTCAGACAAAACTTCTTTCACCAAAAAATGCTAATTTGGATCACTTAAAATATTTTGCAAACTTGTGTCCAATTTGCCAAATGGTTTCAGTCAGAAAGTTAAAAAAAAAACATTCTGAAAAAATCAAAATGTTTCACTTTGAAATTTTTTTAAAATGCAACATTTTGATTTTTTTATTCAAAAAGATGTTTTGTTTCAAATTTTGTTTTAAAAGGGTATAAAACTCAAACCAAATGCAACATTTAATTTTGGGTCAAATAAAAATGTTTTGTTTGCCCCCAAACCATTTTGGTTTGCTGAATAATTTGAAATATTTTGATTTGGTGCCAAACTGAAATGATTTTTTTTCAGGTGGGCCACCAAACTAAAAAGTCAATTGCTTGCACAACTCTACTGTTAGGTCCAGCCTCAAATTTATTTTATAGAAATGACAAATACCTCCATAACTTTCTCTCCTGCTCTGTGTTTTTGGTATCTGAAAATATGATAGCATCAATTTCACACCTGCTGATTTTATCAACATGTTTGCACTGAGAGCAATAAAATTTATCATATTTTTGTGGGTATGTAATGCAAAACACATGTTTGACACCTGGAAACCAGAACTAATTGATTACCTTAAGCTTTTTAAGCTTGCTTACTATCTTTGAGGACAACACAAAAATTTTATGCAGCATTCTTCATTTAATCAGACTATCCTAACCTTGAGAACTAGACTGGATCATTGTTCATTTGACAGAACAAGGACTGCCCAGCATCTACTGACAGTGTGGTGAATATAAACACATCCCCAACCTGAGATAAGTATCTAGCTCTATCATAAGCTAAATGCACAATCTTCCTCTAGATGTAAATGTATAACATGGAACCTTGTATGTAATTGATTAGCTATTTCATGGATGCTTCTAGTCCTTCCTTTCTTATTCTTAAATTGCAAATTTTCAATTACTGCTAAAAAGCAATGGTGATTATGGGGGGAGGGGGTATTGTGGGTGTGTATTATAGATGAGACTGGTAGCACCACACCACCTATTATTAAGCTTGCCCAATACATTATGAGATCCTGTTGTCAGTTGCTTATAATTTTGTCAATTATTTTGGATAAAATTTTCTATGTTGAGCGTTTGCCTCAGGATTAATTTCTTTTTGGAAAATTTTAGCCAAAATGGTTGGGGTGGGCGAAGATACATGGCTAAAATCTGATGATTTTTTTCTTTGAGAAGCTTTAGCACCCCCGTGCTTTAGAGCAGGGACTTCAAATTTGGCAGGGGGTGGCTTGTGTGTCAAGGTATGACTTTTGCCATTCCTGTGAAAACCTGCTCAAATTTGACCGAGTTATAAACCTTTGAAAAATTGCAGCTTGCACATGCTCAGTGGAGTCTTGCTAGAGTACTGCAGCTAAAAACTCCCAAGACGCCTTGTCCACTGAGCATGCTTGCAGCTGAGCAAGACTTTCCCTACAATTGCTGCTCTGAGCTGCTGCAAATCATGCTGGGGCCAAGCCCTATAAATGCAAGTGGGGAGCCTGTCTTGCCTATGCAGTCAATGTCCTCCTGCTGGAGCATAAGAGTAAGCTGCCTGATTAGAATGCAGCAAAAGCAAGAGCTGGTGGCACGTGGGGAGGACCTGTGACATGGACTGAAGGCTGGCTGGGGAGGAAGAAAACTGGGACTGGCTGGGCAAGGAGACTGGAACTGGGAATCAGTTGGACAGGAGAAGGAGATGGGATGGGGAGGAGAGATGATATGAGGAACATATTGTGAAAAATCAGGTCCTAGGTGTCTCAAATTGGACACCCAAAATTAGTGGATACCTTTCACCTTAATCTCTCTGTGCCTCAATTCTCAGTCTGTAAAATGGAGACAAAAACACCTTCTGCTCTCACACTTTTGTTTATGAAGCACTTGAATACTCTAGTGAAGAGCACCATAGAAAAGACCAGGAGGAAATGAATAATCCTGTCTTCAGAGCAGGATGTGAAGAGTGAACAATAAATAAGATCTAGGGCCTCACATTGAACAATAAGGATAAACCAAAATATTGAATAGCTGCTCATTAAATAAGCACCTCTGTCATGTGCGCTGAATGAGGCAGGGGTTCTGTGGGAAAAAATAGTACAAGATCACGTAATTAGAGATTATATCATAATGCATAGGCAACCTTAAGGCTGGCATTTCCTAATTTGTGAGTGTTTAACTTGGCAGCCTTGATAGTTATTTTAATTCTGTGTGTGTGTGTGTGTGTGTGTGTAATATATAAAAAATGAGAGAAACTGTGTATATATGTGTTTGATAGATATATATACATCATAATTTCCAGTGTTTGCTCAAAAACAAAAAACGAGTGGCTTGACCACAGTTAAAGCAAGATGATAAACTCCACATTCCTGTGTAAACGTACTGCCAACATACTGTCACTCAAATGTGTAACAATATCATACCTCTCTCACTTTGCTCACCTCCTTCGCCACTGCACCAGCACAGTACTTTGAGCCCCACTGCAAGCAGCAAATTATTCTAAGGACTGATGCACGTCAACCTCAAAAATGTGCTTAGTCCTCCTCCAGTGGGAACAGCTGGACACAGGGAGATTTCTTTTAAATCAAGTAGCAGAGCACCTTTTTGCACTCAATGGACAGGTTCTCGTCTGGAATCCCGGTGTTTCATTTATGTAATTATTATGTTCCATTGTCTGTAGCACAAGCAATCTGACCCCAGTCCAGGTTTCCCCTGAGAGGTCTGATCCTCTCAAATAATTACCAGTTGTGAAACATGCTTTCCATGTTGCCCTCCCTTGCCAGTTTGTATTTGCCTAATCCTGTTAACACGTGGCATCTGGCTATTGTGAAGTGTACTATACTCAGGGTTGGCACTAGCCATGTAATAGAAAATTATCTTGCTATGGGAGTGGGGTCTACTTACTTAAGGGATAGGAAAGTGATCTTGAAAAGAGCCTTAACGAGGAAATAGGCCAAAGGCCAAAAACTGTAGAAAAGCTGGATTGAGGGCAGGCAGCCTCATATTTATTTGAATAAATTTCTCGGCTACTCGGTGGAGTTAATCCTGAACTGGATTATCCCTCTGTTCAAAAACCCTCCTTTTATGGCTGCAGTTTACAGTTTAGAGTGTGTGATGAATCTGGTTCCCCTCCACCTTAGTTTCATTGTGGTCAGGGCCCAATTAGTTTAAAAAAGCTTCCTGAAGCAGGTAGACTGATGTCCTGGCAGCTCAGAAATCCATGATCTTCCAATCTACGAACAGCTCCCAGGGTGCTATTACACTTCACAATGACATTTGTTATATGGTTATACCTTCTCCCCTATTTTAAATACTACCCATCTTTACTTTAATCAATCGGATGAACAATTAAATGTCAGTGCTTTGGATTTAAAACCTTTCCAAGTTTTCCCCATTCCAACGTTGCTGGCATCCTCATCAACATATTATTGATTTTAGCTGTTTCTTGAAGGCAAAAAACACTGTAATTTAAATGCCTAGGACCTCATTTAAAATGTGTGAAATTTTAAATGGTATTGACCTTTCTTGCATTTTCCCTTTAAGTATCAGTTGTATCCCATGTGAGCTCTTTGTTTCTCTCCCTTTCATTGTTTTCAAAGCAGGCTGTAATAAAGCTTCAGTCGTGTGTGCTCCCAAAATGGGTGGCTTTCATCTGGTTGGTGCTGTTTTGTCTTAGGGAAAATCTTCAGTATTACAGCTCCACATATAATTGATTTGGATACGCAACCCTATGTTCAGTTTTATATAGAACAATGCAGGGATTAAAATGCAGTATGGAAAAATTCAGCAAAAGAACACATACAGGATCTGATCTGACTCCGCGGAAGTCAACAAGTCTTCCAGTTGACTTCACTGGGTGTTGGATTGGGTCCATACTACTCTGGTAGACGTTATGGTTTCAAAAGGAGTTTCAGACTGGCCACCAGCAAAGAAATACCTGTTGCACATTGGGGGTGGGATTTTTCAAAGCACAGGATCCATTGACTTTCAATGCAAATCAATGGGACTTGCGCTGCTAAATCACTTATGTGCTTTTGAAAATCCCACTGTACAATTTTTGCATTGGACACAATAGAATCTTCCTCACCAACTGCATCATATTGTTTTCTGTTATCCTGAAATGACTTCAGTGAGAGGATTTTCCTGAGTAAGGAGACTCAGTTGTCTTTCAGAACCCACAGAGCTATGCTGCCATTGAATGATTTTAAAAAGGGGCTTTAAGAATTATTCTTTAATCTCATTTAGCCACTGAGAGAGACAGCACAAATCTCATTTTGTTAGAGCTAATTGAACCCGTATTTATTAAACCAAGAGGAGATATTTTGGCTTTTCCACAAATATCTTTTTTATAGCTTGAGGATGACAACATTAATTGTTGAATACATTTGTGGATGGCTCTAATACAACTGAAATGTATATTGTAGTAAATATATGTGCCCCAAAGCACTAATGTTAAGACAATAGTTAACATGACTTGATAGCAAAGGGGCCTTTTGGGGCCTCTCTCAAAACCCAGCAAAATCAAGGGAAGTGTTTCCATTAACTTCTGTGGGTTGTGGATCAGGCCCTTTGTGAATTAATATGGATAACTACACTGGATTTATTTAGGCCTCAGTCCTGCAAAGATGTATGCACATGCTTACTTCACATGCTATGAGTAGCCCAAGTAACTTAACTTTGTGTACTGAGACTAGTGCTATTGAAGTACATACTGTGACAGACAGGGCACTGCTCTGCAGTAAGTGACAAATACTGTGGTATGTTGACCTGATTATTGGGATGTTTACTTTAATAGGGAGCTGTAAAGAAAAACCAGCAGGAAGGAGAAAGTATGGCTCATGATAGACCACCACTCAGCGAACACTTGAGGGCTGTTAACGGACAATGCCCAAACTGTTAGCTTTGAAGATTTTTACCTACCCCTCACCCTACCAATCTGCAAAACTAATTTTGTCCAGAAGAGCCAAAGTCAAAAAAAAAAAAAAAAGAACTCTGTCATTTTAATTCTGTCATTCAGGGTCATTTCTCTCAAGAGTGAGGGGGAGTTGACTGGGGAAACCAGACTCTGACACAGCAACCCACTGTGGGTGTCAAAAGCAGCTAGCCTGGCCAAGTTGCCATCAGGGGATGGTAAGCCTTTAGATAAGCTAGACATGTGTGTAGTCTTTATTCTTCTAAAATCCTTTTTGCCCTAAATGCTTTGTTTCTAATGCAAAATAAACTATGTGTAGCTTTAAGAAAGTTGTTAGTCACTGTATGCCACTGGTTATAGACTCACAAAGGAAAGGACCAGAGGTGGCCTGACTAAATTGGACCTGCTGGGTCAGCGTGATGGATATACAGGGCACTGTAGTAGGAGCATTGCAGAATTCCACCCTAGGAGAGGTAAAGGCACAAGACCTGACACTTGAGGGCATTTTCTCAGTGAGACTAGAAAGGAACAGAAGTGCAGCTAGCCCTGTAACTGTGTCACACTGGTTTGAACGATTGGCGCCTTTACAAAATCTTTCTTAATTTAATCTGTACTGCATAAAACTAAAGAAGTTTAATTCTGGATAAAGGATGATTTCAGTTCGGATTTAAGTGTTACAAAAGATCTGGAGCAATCCTCTGTATGTGAACTGTAAAGTACAGGCACCTTTTAATAGGCAGATTGCAACAGGACCTGACAAATATTTGAATTATATTTGTGCATGTGTATTAAGATTTTTATACCAGCGACATCTGCTATTGATCAATTAGCTTCCCAAGAAGAGTAAATAATCACTGAAAGTGGATTTAGGAAGTCAGTGCTTTAATTAAATCTGCTAAGCGTCAAGTTTTGTTACAGTATTTTCACTCACTGCTTGTAAGTTTTGTCCTATCTCTTAAGATAGAATTAATCGTTACCTAGAGTAGGATTATGCATTTCCTTTAGTTCACCTGGGGCTATTGACTCAATAGGCACTTTAATTTCACTCATAGTAACTCATAAAGATGAGTTTGATTAAGATCCTGAAGAATCCAGAGGGGAGTGTTTATCAGCAGCCTCATCTATATGATAGTACTAATATAAAGCTCTTCTCTAGCAGCACTTCCTCAAGTAATGCCCCTTCCTCAAGTAATGTTCCCTTCAGCACTATTGTAGAGAGAACCTTTTTTATTGAAAAATATTTTTAATATTAAAGTATTATTCTTGCTGTTTTATTGTACCACAGTGAAGGTCTGGCCTCTAGGTACTACTGTAATACATAATAATAATAATAATTTTATTATTAATAATAATAATTATTATTAATGTCATTATTTGCAACTAATTGTACCAGGAGTCTCCACTATAGATTTGGAGCCATTGTACTAGGTGCTGTACTTACCCATACTAAGAGACAGTCCCTGGCCTGAAGAATTTACCATCTAAATAGGCCAGAAAAAAGGAAGCAGTATTATCCCTATTTTACAAATCAGGTACAGAGCATTTAAGTACATTTTCCAGGCTCATAAGTCAGAGTCAGGAATTGAACCTAGGTCCTCTGAGTCCCAGTTCAGCGCCTGAACTTCAACATCACCTTCTTCTTGATCTTGGCTCTAAAATGTTGCCTGTACTTTTAGAGGAGGAATTTGTGCTTAACAAGGTTATGTCGGACACCTGTGTGTCTGCTAGCCAGCTTTGCCAGAGTGCTGGTTATGCTGAATGCAAATATTTGAATTCTTCTGGATTATAAATGTAACCAATGAATAGATAAGTCTGGCATCCCCGTCTCTCTTTTTGCTGAATAGCAGAAATGTTGGAGTGAGTCACTCCTGCTAAGCGTACAACACAGTGGACTTCTCAAATTTGGAGAGCAAAGCCTTTACATCTATTTATAACATTGGCTTTAAACCCCTTACTTGTGATTGATTTAACCCGTCATGTGACCATTTGGTTAATCATGCATTTCTCCGCTGTTAGGGACCATTTTTTCAAGCAGGTCACCCCATCAGAGTGATAAAATTAAATATGATTCAACACATCAGACATGGGTGAATAATCTAAAGTAGCTGAAACATCACATATCGGGATTTTTCTAGCCCCTTTTATAGCACTGACTCTTTTGTCTGTCTCCCCGGGGCCTGATCCGACACTCACTGAAATCAATGGAAAGACTCCCATTGACATCAAGGGAGCTGATCAAATCCCTAAGCCCTTGCTTTATGTCTTCTTCTCTTTTATGTGGCTTTTGTTCCCTCCCTCTCACTGTAGAGGTCTTTGTATCCACCTGCTATATACTGATATTCTGTGTGAGGCTTTGCATCAAATATAGTCTTTTGTAGAAATTATGGGATGCCCCCCCCATCTTAAATCTGTCCCTCTGTGGGGGGAAAAGGAGTTCGTTGCTGACCTGCAGCTGTTGTGTCTTCTGAGACTGTCCTCAGCTTGACTCTGCAGCTGCTCAAGATTGTGTCTGTGCCCTCCCCCGCAGCAGTTCAGGGCCCACCCTCTTCTCATTGCATGGAACTCCCCTCCATCGGTTGCTCAGGTCAGATCTCCCCTCCCCTTACAGCTCAAGCCCCCACACACACATCATGTTGAGAGCACCTCTTTTTGTCAGCAGGTCTGGATCTACCTGTCCTGCCCCCATCCATCTGCTCGAACTTGGATCCCCTGCTTACGCCTCACTAGAGGTGTTCAAAGTGAAATGGAATTAATCCTGTGATCAGACTGCTGGGAGGCCTTTTCATTTGTATCCTCTCTCTTCCTGTCAGGCTAGGCCATGAGCCACTGTAACCCTTCCAGCAGGGCATTGCTCACACCTCTTTGCATGTTCCAAATGCTTGATCGTAGGCAAAGAGGTAATGGTGGTTGTTAATAAGTGGTTTGCCTCACATCACTATGGGGCCGCCTCAATCATTAGGGGGAAGAACAGCTTTTCAGGTCCCCCCTCCCCCTCCCTCTCCCTGAGCCTGGAGGAGAGGATGCTACTCTAGCTTTAAGGCTGGATTAAACCATGTGGGTTTAATGGAGAGAGAAGACATGGGCAAGGAACTCATCTGTAATATCCATTTTACACATGAATAAAATGAAGTCAGGTGACTTGTCTATAGCCACCTCATTAATCAGTAGAAGAGCCAGTAGAGACTTCAGGCTCCCTAGTCCTTGCTCAAACCACCATCATATCCCTTCCACTACATCTCACTCCTGCAGCAATCCATGGAGTGGGTGCACTGTGTATATATTGTCTCACATGTGTGCCGCCTACACACTAAAATGGCAGAGCAAGCAGAGTGTAACACTTTCGGTCCACAGAAGAGGTGTGCTGCATAGGTCAGGAAGCACATGTACTCAAGGGGCTTGAATGTGTTGAAAGGCTGGAACTGGGGCAAAACAGATCCAGATTTGAATTTCAGCACGAGCAGGTGTCCATCATATGACAAATCCCAACCCTATGAAGCTTTTGGAAAGCTGTCATCTTACCGTAAATATCTATAACCTATTGAGCTTCTATACTAATGGATTTCAGATTACCTGCTGACAGAGAAGGAAGAGAGAGACATCAAAGGGGAAATGATCTTTTTAGTTTTCCAGAGTCCTACAGCTTTAATTCTGAGAGCACCCAATCTCTTTGAATCAGCTGTCCAGTGCAACACCGGAGAGGCAGGAATGTAAGAACTGCTCAGTATTAATGGAAAACGTGCAATTCATTTGATTCCTAGAATGTACCGATCTCCAAAACACCTTTCTCTCTGCAAGCTTAAGAACGCTGTTTTAGAGCTGTCAGCTTTAAAGAGTGAATTTCCTCTTTCCCAAGCCTTTTCTTTCTAATGATGGCAATAGTCTGGGGAGATAAAAAGAATGCAGACTGCTAGAATTTCTTTACTTGGGAGGCTTTGGACAGGTTTTCCCACATCTGCTGTGAGAAGCTGGCGATGGGCCGCATGCAGGATTACTTTCCATAGTTTCTTAACATGTATCCCAGCTCGGGCCAGTTCTGCAATAGAAACTTTTGCACACATTGGGTTAAAAAAATCCTTTTGCCAGTATAGATTATTTCACTCCAGAAACTGGTCTAAACCATGCCAGCAAAAGTACTCTTTTTATCAGTATAAGCTGCATCTGCTCTATGAGGTTTCACTGGTACAGCTATACCAGTAAACATTTTCTAATGTAGAACTGGTCTAACTTAAAACAGCTTTTCTTTCTGTACAACAACACACCAAGGGCTAGCCCATCAAGTGCTGCTCATAGGAGCACACCCCTGTCTGGACCCCTTCCAATGGGTAGCATGGCTGAGACTTAATTATAGTAGTCAGCTCAGTCTCCCCTTAAAGCAAATGGGGACAACTCTCTTGAAGAAACAATTGGAGAAGATTGTTCATCTGATCTTCCTCTCCAACAGTGGGACCGGAGGAGAAGGCATGATAGCTTAGCTTGCTTGTCCCTGGCCCTGAGATCTTGGGATCTTGTTCTTGGAACACTACAGATTATAAATCTGGTTTCACCCTCACCTGTTTTAATATGAACCTAAAACAAAGCCATTTTCATGTTACCCAGACGTTTTAGGACCCCGCAATGCTCTCATTGAATGGAAGTGTGGGTCCCTAACAGATACAGATGAAACATACACCCAGGGAAGTTATGGAGGCAATAAGGTATGACAGCCATCTGTAGCTCTCTCTCTAGCATGGAGGACAGCAGAAGGCTTTCTTCCCAGTTAACCTTTTGTTAATGCTTTGTTCCCATGTGGGGTTGACCTGCAGTACACTAGTCCCAGTTGCTGAAAATTGCAGATAGGATAGGATATCATGGTTGTACACTTGGGTTAGGTGAACTGATCCACTTTGGGAAGCAGGATGGCCTAGGGGAGAAAGCCCTTGACTGGGACTTGGGGTTTTATTCCCAGCTCTGTAACCTGCTGTGGCCTGCTGTGTGACCTTGGGCAAGTCATTCCACTGCATTGTGCCTCAGTTTTCCTTTTTTGTAAAATGGAGATAGTGAAAACTGACATCCTTCATATAGCGCTTTGAGATCTATGGATGAAAGGAGCTATATAATAACTAGGTGATATTATCCTGGTGAAAGCTTCTGTTACATTGTAGTGCTGGACATACGCATTCTGAAACCCAGCAGGTTGTATGATGTTTCTAGACCAGTAATATCTTATGTATACAGTGTTGTCCTGAGCTTTTTTTTACAGCCTTCTTTGTAACCAGTGGAATATATTTTTCAAGCTACCAAAGGGGCAGGGCAGAACTCTAACAGCCCCTGTCCCCTTCCCAATCCGTCCTCCCCAAAAAACCCTGGAAAAAACCCAGACATACAAAACTGAAGCAATGTGTTGAGGATAGTCTGGTCTGTAAGGAATTCCAGCCAGCTGCAGGATCTGATATCAGTAATACTGTGCCATTGTATATTTGTTAGGACAGAAAAAATATTGCAAATCCTGAATAAATTTGTAAAGCCCTCCACTACCAATTATATATATAATGTTAGTTTCCCAAAAATTCATAAGAGAAAATTAACTTAAATTCACTCCTTCAACTGTATTGAGACACTCGTATGTTCTGGCCTCAATTTCCTCTAATGTGTAAAACGTGACTTCCAGAGGCCCGGTTTCAGGAGCGTCCTTCCCTATTCAGAAAAGCAAATAAGTACGTGCTTTCTTGAATCAGTTCCATACTCAGATACTTCCGCCTGTGTGGGATGAGCTTGCTAACTGGACTATGTGGTGTCTTGCTCAGCAGCCTGTAGTGGAGGACAGCCATTCAACTTTGCAGAAACTTTCAAAGTTTTGAAATTGTTGTTTTTGTTTTCCATTGGTGCCCAGGAGCTCCAGTCATTGACAAGACCCTCTTGAGCTATGCACTGTACAAGCACAGAACAAAAGACAATGCCTATCCCAAAGAACTTACAATCTTAGCATAAGAAAAGAGACAACAGATGCAGGAGTACAAGGAAACAATGAGACAATATTGGTCACCATGGCAGGCAGTGGGCTCAGCACATCAGCCACCAACCATTGTCAAGTTGGTTGCAGCCATCATGGCAAAAGGAGAGTGTTAGGAGGGATTTGAAAAAGGCCAATAAGGCAGCTTTGCTAATGTCTATGGGGAGTTCCTGCCAAGCGTAAAGGGCAGCATGGCAGAAAGCACAAAGGTGCTTGTTAAATTTTCAAACAAGTGGATGATGGAGTCTGACATCCTGGGCCAATCAAAGACATGAGTCAATCTCTTGATAGTGAATGAGAGATTATTGGAAGAGTGGAGACAAGCCGTGAAGGGCTTTGAAATTATTTATGCATTTATGCACACATTCTGATACGTGACCCTGGGCTTGGAGGCTTTCAAAATCAGATGGAGGTGCATTATGATTAAATAAATAGCTTTCTGTATATAAAGAGAAACCAGAGCAAAGAGCAGAATGCTGGCGATCCTGTTTTTTTAATGCATTTACCATTTGTTGGCAGTAAAAGAACACCCACTGTACTGAATTAATCTCTATTCTCACTAGTAATAAAAAGGCAGTGGAGTCGGATCTGAGATGCTTGATTTACCGATAAGAACTGCTCCTATGGATCCAATATCCCTAGGGGGAAAAAGAAAATCAAATGTGAGAACCGTGGGGAATCTCAGGGGTGCTGAGAATTGTGAAACAATTGGAGGCAGCAGTCACTCTGAAGTACAATTATTTTTTTTTAAAAAATATAGAACTTTTAACCGAGCCTTTATATTCTGAGGGTGAAGGAGGGAAAGCAGCAGGATATTGCATGCCGTACAGTATTAAGCTTTGCAGAAATCATTTCCCCAGAGGTGCAGATCGAAGAATATAGCTTTCTACCAGAAATCAAGGAAGAAATGAAAATTTCATATTGGATTGAAAAATTGGTAAAGAGTTGGGAGGAAAGAGTAGTCCTGGCTGTGGCCTTTTCAAGAAATGCATTGTTAATATCCCAGGATCTGAGCGTTTGCAGTTTGTTGGGCTGAGAAGAATATGCGGAATTCTGAAGACAAAAGATTGCAAAGGGCTCAATCCTGCTCCCATCCCAGTCAATAAGAAAGCTCTCATTGACCTGAGTGGGGCCCCATCACAGGAGTTACAGCAATGCATTCAGGTTCAGAGCAGATCTGCAGTGGATCATGCTTAATTTGCTGGAGACAATGAAGGAAATGAGACTTGAAGCAAACAATAAAAATAAGAACCATCTCCTAAAGAGAGAGGCACCACAGCATAGTGCCGTGCAAGAGTTATGGATGAAATCTCCCTATGCCCATCAGCCTGATGGGCAGCTCCAGAAAAGGAGAGACAGATAATTTGAGACTATATGGGGAGAAAGTCCATATAAACCAAAGGAGATGCAATCTGTGGTTAGAGATCTGACAGACAACCAGTGGGGAAATCGGAGCACTTGCAAACTGTGATGGATGAGGGCACAGATAGCAGGGGCACCTCAAGCAATGAAGCCCTGAATATCTTAATGTTAGATTTAATTGATCATCTGCTTTCTGTCTCCTAGAAGGGAACTCAGATAGAGTGTAAACCATTATTTCCATTGTGCTGGTTACACTCTCCAGAGCGTTTTTTAATGCTCTGGATCACAGTGCTTTCAGGTGTTATGCACGCAGGGCTTCAACTGACAGGGCTGGTGAGGTACAGCAGAGATGGGGCATATAAAGAGTCTTTCCCTCACAGCGGGAGTAGACTTTGTAGAGAGTGGGAAGGGTTCATAGCATAATCAGATAGGGAAAATTAATGCTAAATGTCTCTGGATAGATAATTCAGCCCGGCTGTGATCTGGTTTGGTTATGCAGGGGTTGTATAATCTTTATTTAAGATATCATTTGGCTTGCTCTGGGAGCGGGATTTTTCCAGTCCTTATGCGTTAAGGATTTAAGGATAGAACACGGAGAACAAGGGACCAATAGAACACGTGGTGTAAGGCTGTGCATTGTAGATGCTTTCTCAGCCCCTGCATGCGGGAGTGTGGGGGTGATGGTCAAAATCTTCTGCAGTGATCGGGAGGTTGAGTGACTGCTGAAGTACACAGCCTCAGGTTTAATGCTGGCTGCAGAGTGGCTGTGTTGTTACTTTGCAGCTTGGAAGTATGTAGGGGAGGAGTCTCTCTTTCTCTTTTGGTAGACTCCCTATGGACTTCTCTGTTGACCCAGACTTTGTCTAGGGACCACGCAGGGATTTCCAGAGTAATACCAGAAAATTAATCCAGCAAGTTTAATACATTGCACAACCATCTTTTCCTATTGCACTATTGTACCCTGCAAGTGAACAAAATAGGGCTCAGTTCTGCAGCTGCTCCAAAGCAGGGGTGCCTGCCAAACTGGGTCCCTTAGGATTGACACTGAGAAACTGGAGCCACTTGCAGATCAAATAAGAAAACTCCACTTTTTGCTAATGAAAGTACAAAAATCCAAATTCAAACCGTGCTGCAAAATGAACTCATCATCCTCTGGTCAGTTCTGCTACCTGGCTGCTGAGCAGTGGACCAGGTAGTCCGGTTAGCATACTCATCCTATGCAGGTAGAAATGGTAATAGGCTGGATTCAGGAAAGCGCTTCAGCATGGGAAGATTGCAAGGGAATGCTAGGTCTAGCATCCAGGCAGGTGTGTACTAAACATGGGCATTTACCACTGTAGCTCCTTTGCATCCCCAGGCATACATGTGTCCATAGGCATGCATAAAATGAAGACACAACCAGGTTGCACTGACACACACTGTCAATCTTATTTGGGGACAACTGTACAGAGCTTTAATGTAGAAATTGAGCAGGATACTCCCAAAAGCCTTTCTGTCACCTAAAGTTTAGCCTGTTCCTTTCAGTGTTCTGTTTGCGGGAGATTTTCAAAGGCACAAATGGGACCTGGGCACCTACTTCCAAATGCAGGAAAAGAATCGTGCATTTCAATGATCCATTCCAATTAGCCAAAAGAAGACAAGTTAACCTATCTGGGCAACCAGCAATCTGGAAGGTTCATGACTCTTAAATAGACCAAACAAGTAACACTTTAGTTCGTCTGTGTAGTTGTTAAAAGAAAGACTAAGGCAATGCATATGTAGATGACATTCTCAGCTATCTATTTATATAAATTAACTTAGCCTTTGGATTCCACCTGATGGACTAAAGAACAATATGGTTGCAGGAAAAACACAATTTTCATTCAGTGCATGGTCACGTTTGCATTAATTTTTTATAAGAATTAATGACAGTGCTGTGCCAATTTACCTAGAGTGACCAGATGTCCCAATTTTATAGGGACAGTCCTGATTTTGGGGTCTTTTTCTTATATAGGCTCCTATTACCCCCCACCCCCGTATCGATTTTTCACATTTGCTGTCTGGTCACCCTAAATTTACCATGGAATGGTAGAGGAAGTCTCCATTATGCAACAGGGATGCTCCCATAGTACATCAAGAACAAAAGGCCTAGCAGACATAGAGCAATATGCCAAATAGCGAGTATAATTTGCCCATGCAACTGACTTGCACTAACAACATTGTGGATGCAAATAATTATGGATCCAAAATTGTGGCTGTTACGTATTATTAGTTAGTTTCCAAAGAGGTTTTAGTGTCCTGGATGTAATGGTGTGGTCTCTCACAAAGGGTGAAGCTCACTCCTGTACAGTGGGCTAACATTTAAATCCCACATGAACCCTCAGAATAAGGCTTGAATGGTTCAGAAGCCTTGTGCTGTCTCTGTGCACTGGAGTAGATTTCACCCAGAGCGGGAAACTGATTTCAGTGTAAGGAAAAGCAATTTAGATGATATTTCTGCTCTGTTGCATGAGGAGTTACACTGCATCTTAGGGGAACATAGATCCCTGGGTTTCAATTATACTTATTGTGGGAGTGCAAAGGTGCCTGAGGTTGCATCAGTCCTCTTATGACAAGTCCCAGAATTATTAAACTCATCTCCATGAGTGACTATTAAAGAAATTTGAAGTGGCACATTACAAGATAACATACACAGACAGGCAGTAGGAGAAAAGCAGTTTGCAAAATGCCAAAGAAGACACAACCATTATTTCGGGGGGGGGGGGGTTTGCATTGTGGGGTGTTGACTTGTTTCCTTGGGAAATAGGCCACAGAGGATTTAAGCAGTGATTTAAAAACCCCAGTACATTTCAAAGAAGCTTATTTCTACAATAATCCAAAAGGTTAAGCACCAATTTTCAAGCATAGATAAGACCTCAGGGCACAAAGAGAGAAGAGATAAAGCACCAGCAATGGTAAATGGGCAAAAAACCCAGTTACCTAATTTATACTCTCCCTTGCTCCTTCTACCCTCAAAGGAATCATGCCATCATCTGGGAGTCCATTTGAAATGAGCTTCCAAGAAATGTCTGCTTGTACCTGCAGCTCTTTCCAAATACTCCCATGGCACTGGTGACCTCAGCATGAGATTTCTTTCTGGAGGTTTTGCCTTAGAACTGCACAGTCACAGCAATAACCTGACTTCACCACCATACCTGCCACCTCACACCTCCCCAAAGCAATGTTTTTAAAGAGAGCCACATCTGAGAATGACCAAGAAAACATGGTGGGATTGACCCTTGAGTTAGGTAGTCAGGGGACCAAGCCCTGGCCCCACTGAAATCCAGGGCAGTTTGAACTATGGCTGTTAATACACCTGGCAAGTCCAGGTGCTTCTAAGCACCCTTTTCTTCAGCCCAACTCCAGTTTAACCGTTTAACTGCTGATTTTCCATATTGCTCTGAGCAGCAGTAGCATTAAGATATTCCAGAGACCCTTTGAAATGACACTTGTTATACCAATTTTATCAGGCCGATTGGGGTTGTATTTTGCCTCACATACTGGACACATGAGGCAGTAGCAGCAAAACAGTTAAATAAAATGTCATGTTAAAAAACAATGTAGGATATTATTTGGTCCACACCAACCTTTTTTCCTGTGGAGCAAAAGGTGTTAATTTCCAGTGGTCCGACAGTCACATGGTTAGGTGTGCTTACACAAGAAAGCATGAAGGGCAAAGGGAAGAACAAGGTGTGCTATCATCTATCATTCATGTGCTTCATGTACTAAAAAGTCCTTTGGCACTTATTTACAAGAGCAAACCCACCCAGCAGTAAAAGTTAAAACTTAAGACCCTAGTTCAGCAAAGCTCTTAAATATGTGCTGCAGCCCATCTCTATTCAGCCAAACACTTCAGCACGTGCTCAAATCCCATTAAAGTAATTGGGCCATATGCACCTGTCTAACGTTACACACATGCCTATGTGCTTTGCTGAATCAAGATGGAGTGTTGAACAGGGACTAAGATAGGAGACTGTCATCGGCAGTTGAAGCTTTGCAACCCCCAGAAGGAATCCCTCTATTATTTCTAATCATTCCACGGCAGCTTAGTCCTTGGGAAATCTGTATGGGATTGAGACATACATTGGCTATGGAAATGGAGATACTCGATTATCTTCCACACAGAGAGACTGGCCTTGCTGCGTCATCGTTTTAAGCAGACTTGTCTCTGCTTGATTGACTCAAATGTGCTTTATTACATGATCAGCTAACCACATGGAAGGGAGTACACAAAAACCAAAGGCCAGATTTTTCAGCCGATGTAAGTGGCATACTGCCATTGACTTCAAAGGAGAGATGTCGATTGACACCACTTGCATAAATATAGGGTGCCAAATGTGCAGCAATATCCCTTTTGCTGAAGTTTCTCTAATTATTATGCTTCCACTATTTCATAATTCTGTGGCCTCTATTATGCAGGCAGTCAGACTAGATGATCCTTGTGCTCTCTTCTGCCCTTAAAATCCATTATTTCAAAAGCTGCAAGCTATCTCTTTAGTTACAAACCCTCAGCTGTTTTCTAAGTACTTGTATACGAAGAATTTCTTTGACATGGGTGTTATCTCCAGCTTCTCACAATAAGGAAGGCTCGTCCCTTTAGTGGGCTAGATGATGTTTTCAGGAAAAGGTTTCTCATCTTGCTTTTGTAAACAAATAGCAGCTCTGGCCTACCAGCTGTCATTGCCAGGGGTGCTTCCATTGTATGAAGGTTGAAGAGGGGGAATTGTTAAGTTAACTGCGAATGAAATCTGTCGGGTAGATAAATGTCTGTTTCAGTTGCACTGTTCATAGAATCATAGAATCATAGAATATCAGGGTTGGAAGGGACCCCAGAAGGTCATCTAGTCCAACCCCCTGCTCAAAGCAGGACCAAGTCCCAGTTAAATCATCCCAGCCAGGGCTTTGTCAAGCCTGACCTTAAAAACCTCTAAGGAAGGAGATTCTACCACCTCCCTAGGTAACGCATTCCAGTGTTTCACCACCCTCTTAGTGAAAAAGTTTTTCCTAATATCCAATCTAAACCTCCCCCATTGCAACTTGAGACCATTACTCCTCGTTCTGTCATCTGCTACCATTGAGAACAGTCTAGAGCCATCCTCTTTGAAACCCCCTTTCAGGTAGTTGAAAGCAGCTATCAAATCCCCCCTCATTCTTCTCTTCTGCAGACTAAACAATCCCAGCTCCCTCAGCCTCTCCTCATAAGTCATGTGCTCTAGACCCCTAATCATTTTTGTTGCCCTTCGTTGTACTCTTTCCAATTTATCCACATCCTTCCTGTAGTGTGGGGCCCAAAACTGGACACAGTACTCCAGATGAGGCCTCACCAGTGTCGAATAGAGGGGAACGATCACGTCCCTCGATCTGCTCGCTATGCCCCTACTTATACAACCCAAAATGCCATTGGCCTTCTTGGCAACAAGGGCACACTGCTGACTCATATCCAGCTTCTCGTCCACTGTCACCCCTAGGTCCTTTTCCGCAGAACTGCTGCCGAGCCATTCGGTCCCTAGTCTGTAGCGGTGCATTGGATTCTTCCATCCTAAGTGCAGGACCCTGCATTTATCCTTATTGAACCTCATTAGATTTCTTTTGGCCCAATCCTCCAATTTGTCCAATTTGTCTAGGTTCATTGGTTTCAGCCAATTTGTCTTGTTCATAGAATCATAGAATCATAGAATATCAGGGTTGGAAGGGACCCCAGAAGGTCATCTAGTCCAACCCCCTGCTCAAAGCAGGACCAAGTCCCAGTTAAATCATCCCAGCTAGGGCTTTGTCAAGCCTGACCTTAAAAACCTCTAAGGAAGGAGATTCTACCACCTCCCTAGGTAACGCATTCCAGTGTTTCACCACCCTCTTAGTGAAAAAGTTTTTCCTAATATCCAATCTAAACCTCCCCCATTGCAACTTGAGACCATTACTCCTCGTTCTGTCATCTGCTACCATTGAGAACAGTCTAGAGCCATCCTCTTTGAAACCCCCTTTCAGGTAGTTGAAAGCAGCTATCAAATCCCCCCTCATTCTTCTCTTCTGCAGACTAAACAATCCCAGCTCCCTCAGCCTCTCCTCATAAGTCATGTGCTCTAGACCCCTAATCATTTTCGTTGCCCTTCGTTGTACTCTTTCCAATTTATCCACATCCTTCCTGTAGTGTGGGGCCCAAAACTGGACACAGTACTCCAGATGAGGCCTCACCAGTGTCGAATAGAGGGGAACGATCACGTCCCTCGATCTGCTCGCTATGCCCCTACTTATACAACCCAAAATGCCATTGGCCTTCTTGGCAACAAGGGCACACTGCTGACTCATATCCAGCTTCTCGTCCACTGTCACCCCTAGGTCCTTTTCAGCAGAACTGCTGCCGAGCCATTCGGTCCCTAGTCTGTAGCGGTGCATTGGATTCTTCCATCCTAAGTGCAGGACCCTGCATTTATCCTTATTGAACCTCATTAGATTTCTTTTGGCCCAATCCTCCAATTTGTCTAGGTCCTTCTGTATCCTATCCCTCCCCTCCAGCGTATCTACCACTCCTCCCAGTTTAGTATCATCCGCAAATTTGCTGAGAGTGCAATCCACACCATCCTCCAGATCATTTATGAAGATATTGAACAAAACGGGCCCCAGGACCGACCCCTGGGGCACTCCACTTGACACCGGCTGCCAACTAGACATGGAGCCATTGATCACTACCCGTTGAGCCCGACAATCTAGCCAGCTTTCTACCCACCTTATAGTGCATTCATCCAGCCCATACTTCCTTAACTTGCTGACAAGAATGCTGTGGGAGACCGTGTCAAAAGCTTTGCTAAAGTCAAGAAACAATACATCCACTGCTTTCCCTTCATCCACAGAACCAGTAATCTCATCATAAAAGGCGATTAGATTAGTCAGGCATGACCTTCCCTTGGTGAATCCATGCTGACTGTTCCTGATCACTTTCCTCTCCTCTAAGTGCTTCAGGATTGATTCTTTGAGGACCTGCTCCATGATTTTTCCAGGGACTGAGGTGAGGCTGACCGGCCTGTAGTTCCCAGGATCCTCCTTCTTCCCTTTTTTAAAGATGGGCACTACATTAGCCTTTTTCCAGTCATCCGGGACTTCCCCCGTTCGCCACGAGTTTTCAAAGATAATGGCCAAGGGCTCTGCAATCACAGCCGCCAATTCCTTCAGCACTCTCGGATGCAATTCGTCCGGCCCCATGGACTTGTGCACGTCCAGCTTTTCTAAATAGTCCCTAACCACCTCTATCTCTACAGAGGGCTGGCCATCTCTTCCCCATTTTGTGTTGCCCATCTTTCTTGCTTCACAATCACTGAATATGTGGGGACCATGTTAATCTTAATTATAGGCTGCTTTATTCACAATTCTGATAGGGTGGAACAATTCAATTCTCTGCTTCATGTCAGGATCCTATAGCCCAGTGTCTGAACTACTTGTGTGATACCGCTCTCAGATACCATGGAGATGGGCACATTATATATCAGAGCGACAGATACTATCAGATTCCTATAGTTCTCCTAAAGGGGCACTCCTCTTATACCCTTAGGGTGAAAATCCTGACAGGCGGCCAGCACAAGGTCCTATGTGCCATTTAAGACTCACATTAGGAGTTAGAATAGGATGTAAGTGGTACACAAAACCTTACACAATCCATCTCGGGGTAAATTTCACCCATAGAGCATAATCTCTGTACAACTCCTGATATCGAATAATCCTCCTATATTTATGGCAAGACACATCGCTCCAGTAATATTGGGATGGGAAAGCATACAACACAATAGTCAGTGCAACAATTTCCAGTCCCAACATCTAACATAGATGCAATAGACAGTGAAATGTCTACGGCACAATTGAGCATTTTCACAACTATCCATATTTAAAGGCTTTGCAGACTTAATAAAATATGAAATGGCTAAGCAAACTCACATTTTATTTTACAGTTCACTTCCATTCCAGTATGGTATGATTTTTTTTTTTGTAAATAGAGCTAATTTAGACAAAATCAGTTAACTAGCCCTTTGAGTCAAGACAAGGATTAGAAAGTTGGAGCATGTTTCATGTTGCAGAGACATTTCTGTTTCTTTTCTGCAAGGTCTAGTATAAAAACAAACAAATACTCCTTGTTTCAAATCCTGTGCCAAAATCTACCTGGATTTACAACTGTGCATACCCCATTTGAAATTTTCATTGAAGAAGACAGAGGTTAAAATTTAGGGAAGAATTTGGCCCTATAAGAAAATCAAATGAGATACGCCGCTACAGGTGTGTGTCTCTCTTACTGTTACAGTGTTCACCAAACTGCTGGATATGTCTAAATCTGAGTATGGACCATTGAAGTAAATTTTCCCCATTACCTGTTTCACAGGTCAGCCTCCTCCTCCTGCTTAGTGAGCTGCCCCCGATTCTGCCCTCTGATGTCATAACTATTACTGAATGGCAGTGGAGCCAGCATATAGAGGTATAGCAAATCTGTTGGTCTTCCAATGTTATGCAGTGCTCTAAGGTTTTTTAAGGGCTAGAAAATACAAGTACAAGGGAAACCTTAGAAAACTGAAGAGTGTTGGAAACCCAGCAGACTTACCTTACCTTTACAGGCAGAACCCAGTGCAAATGAGGGATCAGACCAGGCTATGACATAACCGACACAGAGCATTCTGGGGAGAATCACCAGGTGGGAAGCTAGTGATTTAAAGTGAGCTGTATTTCACAGTTCCTTAAAACAGTATAATGGTAAATTTTAAAGGTATAATGTGGCAAAATGCCCCTTTATCTTCTTATAATGTTTAAAAGTTAACCAAGACTTTCTAGCTTACATGACAGTAGCAAACTGTCCACATATATTTGGAGTTGAATTTATCACAGTACGACTTGTGTTATTTACATTATTAATTAGTTAAAGCGTATCAACTTAATCTAAGTGACATTTTTCCTAGATAACCCCTACTGGTATATTTTAACAAGAAATTTCATGCTGGGGTTTTCAAATGTGTCTAGTGGAGTCGGGTGCTAAATTCCCATTGACTTTCAAAGGGATTTGAGTGCCTAGCTGCCCTTTGTGATTTTGAAAATCTCTTCCTTCCTGATTAAACCTTCAGCCAGTCAGAAATCAGCAGATTATTAATACATTATATATATATATATATATATATATATATATATTTATAATATAAATATATATATATATATAACTCCTGGGGGACTTCTGTGCCACTACGCTTGTGTAGAATTTATGCCCCCCGCAGATTTCTTTGCTTTCCCGCAGAAAAATTACTTTCTGACGGGGAAGCAAAGGGAAGCCAGAAGAGCGGTCATGAGACCCTACCCAGCAGTATATTTCAGGTGCCCAGGGCAGCCAGCAGAGCGGTAAATCACTGTGAGGCAAGGGGTGTGATAGGCGTGAGACTGAGGAAGACCCAGCTGGTGAGCTGCACCAGGCTTAGCTGTTATTCCCAGCTGGGCTAGGGAGGAAAGGACTTCCTCTTCCCCGCATGGCACTGGGGCCATGTCAGAGCCACCCCCTGGCTGTAGAAAGCTCTGAAAACTCTCTTACCCCATGCTTCCTGCACCCATCGCTCCTCAGCTGCACAGGGAGGGATCACTGGAGGGATCCCTGTTCACCCAACCCCCATGCATCCAGACCTCCTCATACCCAGACCCTCCCGCTGAGCCTCACTCACACACACGTGTGCGCACACACACACACACACACGCACACACAGAACCCCCCCGACGAGTCCCACTCCCCCTGCACCTGGACCACACTGACAAGCTACCTGCACCTGGATCCCCACTCTACCAAGCCCCAACAAGCTGCACCGTGACCCCCACCCCACTGAGCCACACTCCCCCAACATCAGGACCCCCCACTGAGCCTCTCACACCAAGTCCCCCTGGCGAACTCTATCCCACCCCAAACCTATACCCCCCAACACTGAGTCCCAACCACCTTCACCTAGACCCCCCTGCAGAGTCCCATTGCTGTTGCACCCAGAACCCTCCAACAAGCCCCTGTGCATCCAGATTCCCCTGCACCCAGATCCCTCACTGAGCTGCCTGCACCCAGACTGCCCCACACAGAACCCTCTCAAACCACACCTAGATCCCGCATACTAAGTCCCTCCACACTTGGATCCTGCCTTGCTGACCCTGTCTGCCCACATCCGGTGCACCTGGCAGGGAGCGACAGGGCCCTGGGGTGTTTCTGGGGCAGGCCCGGTCCTTGCGCTGTGTCAGAGATTGGTGCAGCCTCATTGCTGAGTCCATGTTGGGGGGCGGGAAGAGAGAAGCTCTGGAGAGCTCTCCCACCTCTGTGCAGCCAGTGGCCTGTGCTCCCAAATGCCATGCTGGAGCCTCCACATTTTTTGACAAATAAAATTTGCAGAATTTTAAAATATTGTACGCAGAATTTTAAACTTTTTTTGTGCAGAATGCCCTCAGCAGTAGTGTGTATGTGTATGTATATGTATTTCTAAATCTACCAACAAAACAAAAAACTCAAATGTACAAACAAGCATTGGAGACTAATGTATAGAAATCAATGACCTTTGACCTTGAAAATGACATTCTTAACAATGGGTCAAATTCTGCTTGACTTACTGATTTCCATGGCATTACTCATGTCAGTGAGGTGAGCAGAGTTTGATGCAATACATTTGGCTGCAATGTAGGAAACTCAGGTTCTGAGACAACAAAAACATTTTTCCCCAACATAATATTTTAAAACTATACATCCCAGCTTTTCTAGCATTTTATAAGACACTCAGCAGATGGGGAAACTGAGGCTGTGAATTGGAATTAATTTGCAAACTGGACACCATTAAATTAGGCTTGAATAAAGACTGGGAGTGGATGGATCATTACGCAAAGTAAAAACTATTTCCCCATGCTAATTTGCCTCCCCCCCTCAACCCCACTGTTACTCTCACCTTCTTGTCAACTGTTGGAAATGGGCCATCCTGATTATCACTGCAAAAGGTTTTTTCTCCTGCTGATAATAGCCCACCTTAATTAATTGGTCTCGTTACAGTGAGTACAGCAACACACATTTTTTCATGTTCTCTGTGTATATATATCTTCCTACTGTATTTTCCACCGCATGCATCCGATGAAGTGGATTTTAGCCCACGAAAGCGTATGCCCAAATAAATGTGTTAGTCTCTAAGGTGCCACAAGTACTCCTCAGTTTTTTTGAGGCTGTGAAGTGATTTGTGCAAGATAGAACCAGTTGCAGAACCCAGGTTTCCTGAGTCCCAGTTCAGTGCTCTGTCCACTGTCCCACAAGATAGACTGATAATCTTTCTGTGCTTCAGTTACATTAGTCATAAAATAGGAATAATAATAATTGCCTACATCACAGGGGTATCATTAGGATAAACTATCTGTAAAGCAAGTTGAGCTCTCCAGATAAAAGGCACTATAAAATGCAATGTATTAGTGATATTTATTATAATAATGATTTTTTTTTCAAACATGGCCCTATAAAAGAGTTCTTAGCACTAATTTCCCCATAAATCTATTGATTTTATTGGTGGTCCCTTGACAGTAGTTTATAGCAATCCTAATGTAGGTTCCCCCCATTGAACCTGCTCATTAAGCATCTAACTGCATTTGTGAAACAGCACTATTTGTGCAAAGCACAGTTTATTGTTAAGGGATGTTCGTAACTTTTTAGCAGGGTTACAGTTTCATTCTCTGGGACTAATGACTGTGGTATTAAATATTTATTTGGGAATGTTCACTACAACTTCATTAACACTGATACCTCCCATTTAAGGCTTTGGGTAAGGAGAAACTTCTTTCACTGTGTTTAATATTTCCATAATAAAGAATGAAATTAAATGACAGGGCAGTTTTCTGTCGATGCAGCATTAGCCTGGTCTGCCTAAGTACAAGGTTGATCAGCCAACTTTTAGGTTCATGTCAGAAGTGGCCTTTGTTTTCTTGTCCCAGAAAGCTGCTAGTGGCATGTTCTGATGATGGACTCTTTCTATCTCTCTCTCAGACAGATGTTAAGCAGAGAACTTGCACTCGATGTCTGCCATATCTAACACTGAATGGCCAAATAGCATTTGAAGCACAGACGTGCAGAAGAAATAGAGAACTGAATTATGTTTTGCTAATGTTCATTGAAATTTTTGGTTACCATAGTCTTTCTGAGATTAAAAAACACCAATAACACCCCCCTAGGTACTCACCAAGTTTTCTACAATTGTCTCGTTTAACCCCTGATTCATGGTCTCACCCTCTTTCCCAAATACATTTAACTGTAGCTAATTTGGAGGCCTCAGACCTCTGGCCTTCCGACTGATAAGAATTAGAGACCCAGCTTCTGTGTGTAAGCAAACCCCCTACCCAGAGCCCAAATAACAGATCACAAATTACCACTACTAGCTCCATTACATAACATTGTAGTAACATGCAGCAGGTATTTGCTGGTTTGGCAGACTGTAGATGCCATAGGCCATGGAGCAGGGGGTACCGGCCTGGCCACCTTTTGGCTGGGCCAAACCCGTGCGGTGCTGCAACCCCCGCCCCCATGCTCCAGGTCGCAATGCTACTCACTCAGATTTGGAAGGGGTGGGTGTAGTGGCTTATGGGTGAGGCTGCTGGTGAGGGAAGGGGGTGCCTGAGAATGAAGAGGAGGGTCAGGCGGCGTAGGGAGCAAATCTATGGGCCCCTCACTTTAAATGGTGCTGCACAGCCCTGGTGGATGCTTAAAAACTGTAACAAATATATTATCGAATTTATTATAAAACTTACCAAATAAACAGCAAGGCCTCAATCACACACTAAGCACCATGTGAGGGAAGTCCTATGCCTCACTGAGGTTCTAGCTAGGTGTGTGACAAGTCTACTTGCGAAGGTCTGATTGAAGGATCGGAGCCCAAAATCTTCTGCCAGGAGACAATTAAGATGTGCTTGGAAGGAAGGAAGGATGGATACTTATTCAAGACATTGAGACTTTAGGGGATGGAGACAACTTGAGTCATTAGACAAAAGTTTTGAAATTGTTCACTGATTTTTGTCATCTCAGTTGTTGGCTGCTCACCTCGGAACATCTAGTGAGGTGTGAAGTGCCTATAATAACTATTCAGTTGAGTCAGGAATACAAGTGCTCAGCAGCTCTGAAAACAATGCTGTTGTGTCTGAAGTTGGGCTGCTAAAACTTGAGGACATTTAAATCAGTGGGCAGTTTTTGAAAATGTCGGCCCTAAGACATCAGCCCTGCAATCTGGTTCATGGATACAGCTTTGAAGTCAATTTACATCCAATGAGCAATTGATTTCAATGGAGCTGAGATAATTTACACCACCTGAGGATCTGCCCAATCATATTTCTGCAGAAAGGTGTCTATTTTATCATTTCATTGGCATTGCTTCAGGTGAGGTAACTTCTTTTCGAATTTGGGGATCAGAAGAGTTACCGAGTGAATAGTTCTTCAGAAAAATGAAGAGAGGAGCTTTTTAAGTAAAGCACTGAGCTCTCTAAGAAGCAAGTTGAATTCCCATAAGAAACAGTTGTTTGCTGAGTGTAATTTGTGAGTTCAGGCTCATTGGAGAGAACCATCTTTGGCAGAGGAATTTAGTGCAAATTGTTCATTGAATTAACTTTGAAAACCAGATAGACTGTTTGTTTAAAAAAAAAATCATGAACTTCAATAGGATAAACAAGGAAATAGTTTGTTACCCACAAAGCCAACTTGGAAATGTGCAATGCCAGGCCAAATTCATCCTTGGGGTCCAATTCAACCCCCTGCTTTTTATTATTTAAATGTTATATGTATTGTACCAAGACAAGTGTTGTTTGAAATTGACTCTGCCTTTCAATCTTCCAAAGTGATACAGTTTTCTCTGTAGCTTCTCATACTTTAATTGTAACTCATTACAATTTGCACTGGGCATAGCACCACAAAGCCTTTTCTAAAGTGAAAAGATTTTTTTAATTCACCCTCATTGGTCGATGTGGCTTACCTCATTAGGTTTGTTTGTGTTAACATTTACATCTAAATCCAACCACCTGATCAATGGGAGTACATCTCAGATAAGCAGCAGAAATGAAAGGTTATTTCAGCTGCTATGCAGAAACATTTTATGGATGTTTCTCTGTTCCAAACAGGGAGTTTTTCCTCTTGGAAAATAGCATTCCATAGAAATTAATTAGAAATAAAAACAATAGAATTTTAGACAGAATTAAACTTTTGTTGTTGTTGTTGTTAGCTTTGTTTTTAAGTAATTGCCCTGTGGAATTCTATACCAGGGTAAAGATTTTTTATTAAACTCTACAGGAGATTCAAAAATATAAACAAAACATTATAAAATTCTATAGGAATTTTCAGTCAGGGATTGGAACATTCGGTTAGGTTGTCATCTGCATCCTGTTTATGCTTCAGCAGAAGAAATATATAATGTTTGATCCTTGTGTGGTATCGTGAACACACTTCTAAAGAATGAGATTGCAGGAAAATTTCTCTAATAGCGAAATGATGTGAAAGTCCCAAATTTCTTCATAACATTTACAAATATGTACAACACCTACAGTGCTTTGTGCTAATTCTTTTGGAATGAAGCAATTCATTTATTGTCCTTCCAGAGAGGCAATAAATGCTGTATCCTAGAAAAACTATATCAACACCTTCTCCTCAGCTCACGTGGGCTACTATTTGCTCAAATTTCCATTATATAAGGGAAGTGGGCATTGAGGAAGAGTGAGAAGGAATATCAGACTCCTGGTCTTGCTGCAGCTGCTCCCAATGTAAAGTGAAAATGAGCCTGGCCAATCTGGTTTACATCTGCTCCTCTTTGACAGTGAGTATAGGCTTCCAGAGGTCCATTGCCATCACTCCCAGAGCGGAGTTGGTGCGGGGAGGAAGGATATCTTATGATAACTAGACCTGCCTTTGTAATAGAGAAACACAGTTGTCTATGAAATAAAAATCTCAAAATTTCACCATACAAGGCTTCCAACACATATAACACTGAGGAAAACATTGCTTGGGATTAGGGCTGGTTAAAAAATTTCCATCTTAACTATTTTTGATGGAAAATTGGTTTTTTGACTAACTGAAAAATTTCAGGTTTCAGAGTAGCAGCCATGTTAGTCTGTATTCGCAAAAAGAAAAGGAGTACTTGTGGCACCTTAAAGACTAACAAATTTATTAGAGCATAAGCTTTCGTGAGCTACAGCTCACTTCATCGGATGCATTTGGTGGAAAAAACAGAGGAGAGATTTATATACACACACACAGAGAACATGAAACAATGGGTTTATCATACACACTGTAAGGAGAGTGATCACTTAAGATAAGCCATCACCAACAGCAGGGGGGGGAAGGAGGAAAACCTTTCATGGTGACAAGCAGGTAGGCTAATTCCAAAGGCTGCCACTTTCCATGGAAAATTTCAACTTTCTCCAGAAAAAAAGAACACCAAAACTCAAAAATTTTAATTGGGAAGTGCAGCCAATGTGCCGCATGGAAGGGTCCTTTGGGTGCCTTATGCCCCCATTCTTCATTATGGGCCAGACTTCCTCGCCAGACTACATGTCCCATGTTCTACCTTGGCCACATAACTACCACAGTGCTCTGTGAAAGGGTAGACCAAGTTATATCATGGGTAAGGATTCGATTTAGTCACAGAAGTGATTGATTCCATGACTTTACTGGACCTCTGTGATTTCAGCGTCAGCTGTCGGCGGTGAGGGCAGAGCCAGCACTCTGCATCCCTGCCCCACAGCTGCAGCCAGAGCTGGGGTTGTGCCCCTTCCCACCCACACCGCGGCTGCAGCCAGGACTGGAATCTAGCCTGTGCACCTGTAGCTTCAGCCAGAACCGGGACTGTGCGCCCCCCTTCCACGCCCATGGCTTTGGCAGGGGCTTTGCCCACCCTGTGGTGGTGGTGCTGGGGCTCAGTCCCTGCCCATGAGGCTCCAGCTGCCATTCCTTCCCCACCCCCCCAACCCTTTCCGCCCCCCCATAAAATCCTGAGAACTGACAACAGTGGATAACCTAACACTGGATAAGTGATCAGGAACAGTCAGCATGGATTCACAAGGGCAAGTCATACCTGACTAACCTAATTGCCTTCTATGATGAGATAACTGACTCTGAGGATGAGGGGAAAGCGGTGGACATGTTATTCCTGGACTTTAGCAAAGCTTTTGATACAGTCTCCCACAGTATTCTTGCCAGCAAATTAAAGAAGTATGAGCTGAATGAATGGACTATAAGGTGGATAGAAAGCTGGCTAGATCATTGGGCTCAATGGGTAGTGATCAATGGCTCCATGTCTAGTTGGCAGCCAAAATCGAGTGCAGTGCCCCAAGGGTCGGTCCTGGGGCCGGTTTTGTTCAACATCTTCATTAATGATCTGGAGGATGGCGTGGATTGCACCCTCAGCAAGTTTGCAGATGACACTAAACTGGGAGGAGAGGTAGATACGCTGGAGGGTAGGGATAGAATACAGAGGGACCTAGACAAATTAGAGGATTGGGCCAAAAGAAATCTGATGAGGTTGAACAAGGACAAGTTCAGAGTCCTGCACTTAGGACGGAAGAATCCCATGCACCGCTACAGACTAGGGACCAAATGGCTAGGCAGCAGTTCTGCAGAAAAGGACCCAATGGTTACAGTGGACGAGAAGCTGGATATGATCAACAGTGTGCCCTTGTTGCCAAGAATACTAATGGCATTTTGGGCTGTATAAGTAGGAGAATTGCTAGCAGATCGAGGGACTCTATCGTTCTCCTCTATTCGGCATTGGTGAGGCCTGATCTGGAGTACTGTGTCCAGTTTTGAGCCCCACACTACAGGAAGGATGTGGAAAAATTGGAAAGAGTCCAGAGGAGGGCAACAAAAATTATTAGGGGGCTGGAGCACATGACTTATGAGAAGAGGCTGAAGGAACTGGGATTATTTAGTCTGCGGAAGAGAAGAATGAGGTGGGATTTGATAGCTGCTTTCAACTACCTGAAAGGGGGTTCCAAAGAGGATGGATCTAGACTGTTCTCAGCGGTAGCAGATGACAGAATAAGGAGTAATAGTCTCAAGTTGCAGTGGGGGAGGTTTATTGTTTTGGATATTAGGAAAAACTTTTTCACTAGGAGTGTGGTGAAGCACTGGAATGGGTTACCTAGGGAGGTGGTGGAATCTCCTACTTCAAGGTTTTTAAAGTCAGGCTTGACAAGCCCTGGCTGGGATGATTTAGTGGGGGATTGGTCCTGCTTTGAGCAGGGGTTTGGACTAGATGACCTCCTGAGGTCCCTTCCAACCCTGATATTCTATGATTCTACCATGCATCAGTCTGCCCAGTTTGTTGTTCTCCTTGTCTCCCAGCACAGATAATCATTCTCTCTCTTTAAATTCATGTTTGAGAATAGGATAGAGATAAATATATAATGTACAGCAAAGCTCCTTTTGACTTCAGTAAAGCCAGTATTTTACCCTATATACAGAGGCAGCTGTTACTTGCACACTGAAAGTGTATTTGAACACCACAGATCTAGAAAACTCTTCCATAGTGAACTCTGTATAAAGAAGCTAAGGAGGAAACATGTTGATTTCTGTTGCAAATGCACAATCTCGTAACGTTAGTATTTAGTCTTTAATTAACTTTCTCTGTGCTGCTAGTACCAGAATATCAAACAGCAACTTCCAGGAAATTTTAAATGTATAAACATTTGTTCATATGAAAACTGTAGTTTGTTCATTCCAAGGAAGTTACAGTGTCATTACCTCAGGCTAAACCAAATCTTGCATTAAAGAAATGTAATACAAACATGATATTTTGTAGCAGTTTAGACTGTTCACCAACTGAACTGAAGGCAAAATACTGTAATTGCACACATGGTTATTTAGAAAGGTCTTGGCATAAAAATAATGATGTTAAATGATTAAACTAGTAAAAAGTGAGTTGTATTTATAGATGGAATCATTATGCATCAGTGAATAACAGCTAAAGTTAGAATAGTGGGACCTGCTTTGATTTGTCTCACCTTCAATCATAAGAGATACCGTGGCTATGTCCGTAACTACCAAGGCTCAGTACTATACTGAGAAATGGCATTTTATAGTCCTTTAATCTGCATTCAGATGAAAAGATACTTGCCTTATTATTTTTAATTCCTTCACAAATTTGGAAAGATATTGCTTTCATGACCTTGGTATAATTAACAGTAGCTATTTCTTGTTAATGAGCTATTACCTGCAAATCCATATAATTCTTTGGACAGGCTGACAGCATGACTAATTAACAAGGTTTGACCAATAGCTCAAATCCACTGAAAAGGATTTTCTTCTCTGACACTAAAAAGGTTCTCTGAGACTCTGTGTATAAATATATCACAAATTGTGAATGACTTCTGCAAGAAGGGTATCACAAAATCACCATGAATAGAAGTGTGTCTTTAACATTAACCTAGTATAGGGGATATTTTACACCACATTCATACTGGGATTTAAACTGTGCTCACAACAATGATGTGTATACATCCTAGGAAGTGGAAGTGCATTATCATGCCAAGTTTTGAAAACAGTGTCTTAAAAAGACTGCAGATGTAGAGGGTTGGGCGTTTCATAATCAAGGGCCTTATGGAAAGAATCCTGTAGAGAAAGGGTTGGAGCAGATGGTCCCTGCCACAGAGAGCTTACAAGCTAAGGATAAGACAAAGAATTTGCACCCTGGTTGAAAAAGAAGAGTTCCCTTTCTCTGTTACTGAAGCCCTTTGTTGCTGTCATTATATAACTGACAGCATCAGGGCTGGCCTTACCATGAGGCGAACTGAGGTGACCGCCTCAGGTGCCAGACTGTGCGGGAGAGAGGGGGCGCACCACTAGGACCCAGCTTTTCAAAGTTTTGGCCCAAGCGAGGGGGCATGGAGGTGTCATTTGAGCTCCCCGCCTCAGGTGCCAAAATGTTGTGGGATGGCCCTGGACAGCATGCATCTAAAAGTATCATGGATGCCTACAAGTCTGAATATTACTGGAACCTAGAGGGAGAGCCATACTGTTTTCATTTCCTTTGGGTCTACTGCCATATTTTATCCCTCGTTAAATCAATGATAGGTGTTTTAGTTACTCCATCTGTTCTCTGAAGTGATGCTATGTCTTCACTGCAAAAGGTTGCCTGTTTTTACATCAGAGGTAGCTTTTACCTTAATGTAGCTAGTCAAGGTCCACCCTACGATCCAACCTTAGCATTGATCTCCCTAGCTACACTGAGATAAAAAGTATAGTGCCTTGTCTCCAGTTTGATTTTATATGGAGGCAGCTAACTCGAGATAGCTATCTCAGTGTAAAAAAACACTCCTCTCTTGCAGTGAAGGCATAGCCAAAACTCTTGATTCATTAAGGTATTTAAACATATGGTAGTCTCCTTGATGTCAGTGCTTAAATTTACATACATGCTTAAGCGCTTGGTGAATTGGGGTTAAAGGTTTTGGAGAAGAGAAACAATTTGAAGATTTTCTGAAGAATTAAATCTAAAGTTAACTGGAAGTTCATGTGCTGTAATAGCTCTACATTTTTTCTGTGTTCTGACTGTCCTTGGCATTCACATCCTCAAAAGTTCTCTCATAGGCTTTTAAAATAAATAATACTGTAACCATATTTAAATTGGGTGCAGTCTTAGCAATCTAATGTCATGAAGGTTTCATTTAAAGAAGCCACATAAATTATAAGGACTATAGACATAATAAATGGTCTCTGTTTCAGCAAAGAGACTGAGGAAGAGCACTGGGACTGCATGGATTCTCCATAGATACCACTTTAACACAGCAGTGAGTCCTATGTTGCGAATGCACAGCTAAACACATAGCAGCTGTCAGACTGCAGATATAACAGCAGGAGTGTGTTTCTCTGCTGGAACCAGTCCATCTTCAGTTATTTAAGTTCTGAATATTATAAATGACATGCAGGTTTGCTTGAATACAAGTGACGGCTGTTCATTGCTGATGGAGGTAAAGGCAACAAACCTGAATTTGCTAAAGATATCCAGTAGGTAAACTGGTTTCAGAGTAGCAGCCGTGTTAGTCTGTATTCGCAAAAAGAAAAGGAGTACTTGTGGCACCTTAGAGACTAACAAATTTATTTGAGCATAAGCTTTTGTGAGCTACAGCTCACTTCATTGGATGCATTTGGTGGAAAACTGTAAACTGTATTTTCTTATTACTGTTAGGTTATCAGAATATATTGTGAAAAAAATGAACTTCCCTTGACTACAAAAGGATAACATGATTAATGTGAGATTCACCACGGACAGTCACTAGAACTCAAAGTGCACTTCTTGGCTAAACATATCATTAATCTTATCTCAAAATACTTCTCCATTAATATCAGCAGAGAGATGCTCCCACAAATTCCAAGCAATAAAAATTCAGGGAGGCAGGCACATTCTGGCTCCAGCATGGTTTTCACCTTCAGTGTCAACAGCCTACGTGGTGAATTACTGTTATTGTATTTGTAAGTAATATTCCACAGAGAATTTACAAAGCAGCACATTTTCTAAAGTTTCTGTCAAGGCTTTAGCACCCTGAATACACGTAATCTGTTTAGACCCTAAAGAACAGCACCTTCTAGTCTCATTTCCTCCTCTCCCTCTTTCTCCCCTCACCGCCACTGCCGCCACCACCCTCTGTCTCAACAGCCACTTAAAAA
The DNA here is from genome assembly GCF_009764565.3 of Dermochelys coriacea. Lineage (NCBI taxonomy): Eukaryota > Metazoa > Chordata > Testudines > Dermochelyidae > Dermochelys > Dermochelys coriacea. The sequence continues at coordinate 92,224,400 of NC_050076.1, forward strand.
CAAAATGTGCCATCCTCAGCTGAGGGGGCAGGAGGCAAAGGTGGCTCTAAGTGAAGGTTTACACATCCCCTGATCCTGGGCCAGCCAGGGGAGGGGTCAAACCAGCTTCCAGCATAAACTCGGGACTGTTTCAAATCACACCGGTAGAACAGTGCCCTGAGAACTGAGCACCTCACACTCTGGCCTCAACACCTGCTCAGCCAAAGTGCTTCCTTTCCACCTTAAGTGTCCCCCATAGAGCCCCGCAGCACGGGGGCCAGTCAAGGTTTGCCTGTTGTTCCAGAGGCACAACATGCAGCTCAGGATCTGGCTATACCAACCTAATCTATTTTACAATGTTCCCAACCAGTGATGCCAGACCATTGAGCAAGAGTGACGCCATGCTCCTGCAGTGTCCTCCCACTTTTGTTCAAGCGGAGCATAGCCCAAAGTAGGCTTTAAAAACTGTACTTTCAAAAGATGAAACCTGAGCAGCTTTTAACTAATACCAAAGTCTAAGTTGGGCCAAAAAGCTAAGGCTAATCCAGTCTCTCACTTCAGCCTGACTGTAGGAACTGTGCAATGCCACCAGCTATTACCAACATCCATTCCATCCCCAGGCAATTTCTCATCTATAACAGCCAAAGCATTGCAAAGCTCCATACATTTATATACAGTATGAAAGTAATTACAGAGACTCACATTACAAAATGCAGGGAAAGATTGTGATAAATATTTACTCTCCTTCTAAGCAACTGAAAGCACATAAAAATGCTGATTTATACACCACTGAGGATCTAGCCTTGAACCTATTTCCATACAATTAAAGATCATAATAAACTTTAGAATAATAAAGATTAAAAAATGGATAAAATGTTAGATCATTTAAAACACCCAGGAAGGTATATTTTGGGGTGGAAGAATCACTGTTCAAAGTTGATCTCAGCTGTGCAATCGCATATGTTATATAACGATCAGTTCTTCAAGTACAATTTATTGGCCAAAGAAAATCATGGACAATAAAAATATTCCACTACCAGTCACTATTTAGGGCCAGATTGTCACCCAGGCTGGGATCAAAGGATAGAAGAAGTTTCCTTACTATTTGTGCAAGCTCTCCATATCATTGCTAGCAATGGAAGGAGAGAGCAGCCTATGATGGACCACTAGCCAAGTCTTCCCCACCTACTAATGCAATGGTCAATGCAGCTGAGCCAGCATTGCAGGAGAAGCAATCTGTGACAGGTATAGGGCTGGCACAGGTTGCTGTACCTCCTCCAGAACAGATGGGGGAGTAAGGAATCAGATTGTGACTCTCTGAATCGGTATGGTTTTTGGTCTGCTTCTGGGGCAATAAACTGTGTGTTGTCCCTTGCTCACGGCTATTGGCAAATCCACAACTAAGACCTTAGTGAACACATGTTGAGGTTGTTCAGAGAGATTGCCATCATTTGAAGATCAGAGAGATGTGTTCAGTACCTAAGAATTGTCCCAAACCACTTTAGCAATCTGATTTTATATTAAACCATTGTCAAGGTCTTTCGCTTAATAACAGGATTAAAATATTCAGAGGGATCTTGTTAATTAGTTGACAGCATTGACTATAGTGGTTAAACCAGTTCCACATTAATACAGAAAAGACTCATAATAGACTTGCAGAACTGCATAGCTTTCAGCAGAACTGCTGCAAATTTAAATCAGCAGTCAAGCCCTGAAGGATTTCACTGTCACTCCAGCCATGTTTGTGAAGTGATTGTGGCTTTAATTTTTGAGTCAGCTCTCTCCAGGCTGAGAGCTGTGTGCCCTATTATTTGTTAGGGAAGCTCCATGTGTGCTGGGAAGCACATCTGTGAAGAACTTGATGTGGAAGTGAAAGAAGATGAAGGCTTTAAAAAGGCGTTAATGAGTTGAATACAGGTCAGCAATGCATTCCTGGCTCATTAAAGATATCCTCTTCTTTCCAAATAATTGCCAACTCGGGCTAACATTCTCAGAACACCACATCAAACTTGGGTGAACTGGGGAACTAGAGATCAATCAAAATGCCAGCTACTCTCTCCTCCCATGGAGAGACTGGATAAATATCCATTTTTAAGTACCTACCAAAATTTAAAATGTATGAATGTTTGCACCGTTACAGGCCTTTTTGTATCCAAACCTCTTTGTAAAGAACTTTTTTCAAAAATGTATATTTTTTAAATTAGCACACAGGGGTCTAGTTACTCAGCAGATGTCAGTCCTGGAGCTTTGCTGATTTACACCAGATGAGGATCCGGATCATTGCATTTTATATCTCTACTAAAAAAGCAGCCCTTATCATTCTATCTCTCCCCCAGGCCAGAACTGCTGAGAGAAGAAGCAAAAAAGGGATGATTTATAGATGAACCTGTTTTCATTCAAGCCTGAGGATCATTTTTGTATTTGTTCTTGTTTGTTGTTGTTAAAACCAATTCAGGGATTTCCTGTTTTGTATTTCAAAAAGCTTTGCTTCTTCTGATAAAAGGCAAAAATGACCTTTTCCCAAATCATATTAATGAGCCATAAATTAGTTGTGGGATTCCGCCCTTCCTCCCTCCGATAAATAATGAAAAAGTGAACAGTGCATTCTAACTGGAAAGTGTATTTCACAAAGTGTATGACAAAGGGTTTGCTCAGTAAAGTTAGATGATGCTTGACATAATGGGTGCTTGACATAATCTTCCCTAACACAACTCAGCTCCCTAACAAACAAACAAACAAAACAACAACCAAGATCTAAGCAATTTTCCGGATTTTACCATTGCTCTTGTTTCAGAAAGACATAGGTCATCCTGCATTGTCAAGGTGTGGGGTATAGCATGGGTGACATCCACTGGAAACAATTCTTTCTAGCAACTAGCCCAGTGAGGCAAACTCTACCATGGGAATTCTCTTCTCATGGAAGTGGTCCCATCCACTTAGGCTCACAGATTCATAGAGGTTAAGGCCCAGAGGAACCAGTAAATAATCTAGTCTGACCTCCTATATATAACAGGTCCTTAAATCTCACCCAGTTACCCAATGACTTGTGTTGGGCTAAAGCACATGTTCAAGAAAGGCACCTCATCTTGATTTGAAAACATCAAGAGATGGAGAATTCACCACTTCCTTTAATATTTTATTCCAATGGCTAAGCACCCTCACTGTTAAAAATGTGTGTCTAATTTCTAATTGGAGTTTGTCTGGCTTCAGGTTCCAGCCATTTCCTTCTCCATGAGATTAAATACCTTTAATACCTGGTATTTCCTCCCTGTGAAGGTTCTTATACACTGTAATCAAGTCACCTCTCAGTCTTCTTTTTGATCAGCTGACTGTGTTGAGCTCTTTAAGGCTCTCACTTGGAGGCATCTTCTCAGGCTCAAACCATTTCTGTGGCTCTTTTCTGTCCCCTCTTCAATGGTAGTGTCCAGAGCAGCAGCTGGAGACTCTTGATTCATTGCCTTTAATGTATAGGGGCAGGATCCAGGTTGGAAACGGCTGGATTTGGTTAAGTGAGTTAAACAACATTTATAATCTGCATATTTCCTACCTGATCTTGCACCATTGAATTCCATGGGAGCGGGATCACACCCCAGATGCAGGCACAGAGCAAAAGCTGCATGGGAGGAGGTGAAGCCTTGTTCAATACTAGGTGATGCCAAGTCGCTTCATTAAATCTGCTACAGTCAGCCAGTCCACACTGGGCATTCAAAGAAACTGCACACAGATTGCTGAAATGTAATCACTGAGTCACATCATTGAGTGCTTAATCTCTAGGAAAGTTAACTTTCTCAGCACAGGCTAGATCACATCAGTGAGAATGTTTTTGCTTGTTTATTCCCAGGTGCTGATTGTGCTTTCTGCTCCTTTTGCAAAAGGGATTGTGAACTATCTGGTGGGAGCCACTTTGATGTCCTGTCATGTTGCTTGTACTTCACATTTAAAAAATGCAAAGGCACAGCTTGCTTACTGTAGCTCAACAAAGGAGCAAATAGACGTAAATCAAAGCACTTACCAATACAACACCTACATGTGTAGGCTCCATTATTAGACAGATCTTTTCAGGGCTTCAGAAGATGGTGCCAGACAACAAAATCTGCACATGCCATAAATGGGGCTGTTTCCCTTACTTTACTTGGCAGGGATCTGTGAAATTAGCTGTTCAGCCTATGGTAGCAATACCAGCAGGAATAAGATAAAAAAGCTATGCCAGTATTTACTGACCACACAGCTGCATTCCCAGGCTGAAACACAAAGTCATTTTTTTTGACATGCCTTCTGTGACATTCAGGCTGTTGCTCCGCATCTTAATTTCCTCAGTTCCCTCTTCCCAATGTGTGATGTTCCTTTGAAATAGCTCTAATTATTCATTAGTCAGTTGCAATGTCAATGACAAAGAAATAGAAGACAGAGTTGTAGCTCCACAAAAAGAAGTCAAAAGTGAGAGAGCAGAAGTCCCTCTTGGGTTTACACTCTACAAGCCCTCTCTTCTCCAACAGGACACTAGGTTCCTCCAGCCTGCAGATCACAAGAGTGATTTTGGAAAATTAGGTGTTATGCATATTATAGGTTTCAGAGTAGCAGCCGTGTTAGTCTGTATTCGCAAAAAGAAAAGAAGTACTTGTGGCACCTTAGAGACTAACAAATTTATTAGAGCATAAGCTTTCGTGAGCTACAGCTCACTTCATCGGATGCATTTGGTGGAAAAAACAGAGGAGAGATTTATATACACACACACAGAGAACATGAAACAATGGGTTTATCATACACACTGTAAGGAGAGTGATCACTTAAGATAAGCCATCACCAACAGCAGGGGGGGGAAAGGAGGAAAACCTTTCATGGTGACAAGCAAGGTAGGCTAATTCCAGCAGTTAACAAGAATATCAGAGGAACAGTGGGGGGTGGGGTGGGAGGGAGAAATACCATGGGGAAATAGTTTTACTTTGTGTAATGACTCATCCATTCCCAGTCTCTATTCAAGCCTAAGTTAATTGTATCCAGTTTGCAAATTAATTCCAATTCAGCAGTCTCTCGTTGGAGGCTGTTTTTGAAGCTTTTTTGTTGAAGTATAGCCACTCTTAGGTCTGTGATCGAGTGACCAGAGAGATTGAAGTGTTCTCCAACTGGTTTTTGAATGTTATAATTCTTGACGTCTGATTTGTGTCCATTCATTCTTTTACGTAGGGACTGTCCAGTTTGGCCAATGTACATGGCAGAGGGGCATTGCTGGCACATGATGGCATATATCACATTGGTAGATGCGCAGGTGAACGAGCCTCTGATAGTGTGGCTGATGTGATTAGGCCCTATGATGGTATCCCCTGAATAGATATGTGGACAGAGTTGGCAACGTGCTTTGTTGCAAGGATAGGTTCCTGGGTTAGTGGTTCCAACGAGAGACTGCTGAATTGGAATTAATTTGCAAACTGGATACAATTAACTTAGTTTTACTTTGTGTAATGACTCATCCATTCCCAGTCTCTATTCAAGCCTATTTCCCCATGGTATTTCTCCCTCCCACCCCACCCCCCACTGTTCCTCTGATATTCTTGTTAACTGCTGGAATTAGCCTACCTTGCTTGTCACCATGAAAAGTTTTCCTCCTTTCCCCCCCCCTGCTGTTGGTGATGGCTTATCTTAAGTGATCACTCTCCTTACAGCGTGTATGATAAACCCATTGTTTCATGTTCTCTGTGTGTGTGTATATAAATCTCTCCTCTGTTTTTTCCACCAAATGCATCCGATGAAGTGAGCTGTAGCTCACGAAAGCTTATGCTCTAATAAATTTGTTAGTCTCTAAGGTGCCACAAGTACTCCTTTTCTTTATGCATATTATAGGGTCCCATTCCATACATCAGCATTACAATTTTTCTGGCAAATGAGGAAAGTGAAACTTTCCTGGACAGAATATAGAAGATTACAGTGCCTCAAAGACTACAGTGGTAACATCTTGCAGCCATTGGTCTATCCACAGTTTCCTTTGATCACTATTAGTGCCCTATATTTTGCTTCAGTGATATTTTCACTTCAGTGATATTTCACTTCACCTGATTTGTCACCTGCCTTTGTGGAGGCTTTGTCTATAAATCACTTATTGATTTGGAGGTAAGTGGCATTTATCACCTCAATTTTTATGTTGCGTCTCTGATATCTCCAAAAAGCCACCAGGAGGCCAGAGCACTGGAGAATCTCTTTGTTTCTGATCCTGGATGTGTTGTGGAACGCGATACTCACACAAGGTTTATAGGTTTCAGGTTTACAAAACTTCTCCCAGCCTTACCCATTTCTGGTAACTCATAGCCCACCCGTCTGTAGTGACTGGGACTGATGGTCAGGAAGAAATTTCCTGGGGTTAGTTATGAGCATTCACTATTTTTGTCTCCCTTCTCCAGGTGACTTAGAATCTTGCATTTAAAATTCAGTATCTTAGCAGGATTTAAAGGTGGATTTGATATTTATATGGATAACAAGATGACACAGGGGTGTTATAGTAAATACTAGAATTATGAATGAGAGGTTTGAAAGCAACATAAACCCTCATGCTTCAGCCTGTAAACCAAGATCAATTATTGGGGGTGAGGAGGAAATGTTCCCTGAGGGCAGGTTATCCCATAGTTGCTTATTGCAGAATTCCTTGCATCTTCCTGTGAAGCATCAGGTCACTGGACTAGGTGACCACTGGTCTGATCCAGTATGTCAATTCCTTTGTTCCTAAATTGGCACTTTTAGCTCTTCAGTGATTCAGTGCTGGGGGTTAAATTAGAAAAAATCAAATAGAGAGTCAAAACTATAAAGATTCGCCTTCTAGGCGTACAGCTTGAGGTGGCAAGTGTTAAAGCATTAAAGAGAGCTTGAATAAAAGATGACATGATGCTGTAACACAAGACTTTGAAACTTGAAAATGTTTCTAAGATTTGTATTTGTGGGGAGGCTTTTTGGAGGCAGTGTGGCATGTTTTAGCCATAGTTCTCCAAGCACCATACAATGGGGTGCATTTTACAGAGGAGGAATCTGAGGTACCATGATGTGAAGTGACCTTCCCAAGGGCACAGAACATATCAAAGGCACAATTATGGTTAGAACTTTGGTTTCTTGACTCCCAGTGCTGTTGTCTTATGGAAATTCTGCTTTGTTTATTGATGACCCCTGTCTGTGTGATGCTCGCTGTGGAGGAGGCATGGGTTAAGACAGGGCATGTGTGAGGGGAAGTTGTAGAGAGGGAATGGAAAACAGGCTCCTGGAGGTATAAAGCTGGGAGTAGAGATAGACAAGACACCTCTGTCTTTATGAGATTTGTGGGTGTACTGGAGATAGAGGTTTCTGCTCTGTTGGTCTGTCTTCACTGCAGTTAGCCCAGGCTCTTTCTTGGGTATTGCTCCTAACCCACTTCCCATTCACCACCAAAGACTCTCACCCAAATTTGGTGGTGATTTTCGATCAGGCTAGCTGGCATGGCTGGAGGTAAGGGTTAGAGCATGGGATTCACTTACACTTGGGCTGGAACCTACCACTTTGCAGTAAGGACACAGGCTAAACCATTCGGGTGCTGGTAGTCCTCCAGTGCCTTCCCACAATTCCTCCTTTGTGCCCAGAAGGACGGACAAGTTCTCCCACAATTCATTGGGGAAAAAATCATGGAGCATCTCAGCTTACTGCAGCCCAATGAACCATGTGATGTGCCCCCAGAAGTCCTAGTGACGTACACAGGGGAGTGCTACACCAGTGAGGACAGAGGAACTCGAGTATGCCTTTTTATTGTGACTGCTCACACAGAGGCAAGACTAATCCAAGGTCTCCAGCCCATGTGCCAACCACCTGGGCTAACTTGGCTGCAAAGACATACTCTGTGGGGCTTATGGAAGCTGGGCTAAGGGCAAAGATCTTATCTGTGTTGCGCCTGAGGAGAGGAATAGAATGAGGGGTTTGAGGAGGCAGGGGGAAGGGGATGAGGGAACCCTGAAACAATGCAGGTTTGACTTGTGTCTACTGTCGAGCCTATGGGGAGACCTTTCATCTCATTCCTCACTCTTGCAATATCTATTTCTGTCTATATATATATATATTACACATACACTCACACATCAATCCAGATATAAGAAACCCAAATGGAAATAATAAGCACTAAATATGATTTGGAGGTTTAGTTCTGAAATTTGTGTTCACCTGCAACTAGACAGATGTTATTTGGTTTCAAAATATTAGTGATTAAACTAGCTACTGATCTTGCTTCATCCCTCGTCCCCCCTAATGCCCCTGGGGAAAAAAAGAATGTTGATATGTTTTTATCATATTCCTAAAATCATTTTGAGGAGTCTATTCCTGGAGTAAAACTCTGACTAAATAATGAATTCTCCAAGTACCAGGTGTCCAAAGATGAGAAAAGCAGGACCACCGAAGAACTAGTCAGTGGTTGGAGGAAAGAATGTTTACCTCCTGGGACAGATGTTGCATCCACTCAGATTTTTATTTCTACAGTGCCATATCAGTGCCTCCTTTAAAACTGTAGAGTAAATGTTCTAAGCAGTGTGTGGAAGTTCAACACACACATTCCATTAAGAAATAAAGAATTTGTGAAAACAGCTCTCTTGCAATGGAGATGTACATGCACTTCCATAAGTGGACTACCCGCCAAAGATTCTAAGTGAGTTTTAAGAGGAGTTATAAGAAAGTCTCAAACATTCTAGTCATGTATATCACTCCCAAGGGGACAGTAGCATAGTTTATACGTGGTGGTCTTATTATTGTAAAGGTCAAAGGTTCATTCAAATCCAAAAAGCCCCACAAATAGGTGGGTGATCAAAAAAGTCAAATCCTTAAGCCACAAAAAGATTAGATTCAAAAATGAACAGAAATCTATCAGCAACATTTAATGCTTTGGAAACAACTTAATGGCTCAGAATTAAATTTTTCTCCTAGTGATTGATTATATCCATTTTCTCAAGATCTTTGTCTGTACAGTTTTCTAAAGCATTTGTTTCCGTTAAATTAGCATACAGTAGTTGCTGAGGCTTTGAAACTGCATGTCAATGTATCTGATATAGAACAAGAATGTAGTCTAATAATATTAACAATAATAGGCCAAATCCTCAGAGGTGAGGAACTCCTGCAACTCCCATTGGAATCAATGATAGTTGCAAGGGCTCAGCCCCTCTGAAGGTTTGACCAAGTGGCTTTGCACTTCGGTAGTGCCTTTCAGCCAAGGCTCAGCACAGAAATATATGTAAGTGTCTCAGTTAATTTAGTTCCGCAACATCTCTGTGAGATAGGGTATCATTATCTCTATTGTACAATTGGGAACACTGCTGACAGAGAAATGCCTCCGTTTCAAATATTGGTACCTACATACTAATCAAGGTGTCTTGGTTTTCAGAGGCACATGTCATGCACAGCTCCAACTGAAGACATTTTGAGTTGTGGGTTCTCATTGACTTTGCAAATGAGACCCTTATTAATGTGCCTGGCTTTGGGCATCTGAGTTGGAAATGGATAGCCTATTGGTCTGCTTGTTAGAAATACTGAGCACCCTCATCTCCCATTTTGAATTCCAGGAGAAAGTCAGTTCTCAGTATCCATAAAGATCAAGCACTATGTGACTTTCCCAAGGCCACAGAGCAAATCTGTGGCAGAGCTGTAGAACCCATAACTCTTGACATTCAATCCTGAGCTTTAGCAGCAGGATCATATTTCCTCTATGAAACAAAACAAGGCCAAATCCTGACATCCAAGACAAATTTTACTTAGTCCAACCAATGGATGTTTTCCTGAGTAAGGACTGAGTAAAATGTGAGTAAGAATCTCAAGGCACGGTCTATAATTACATTTTTTTTCTTTAGATTCATTTCCCTGAGCACATAAATTCGAAGGGGATTGTCAATAGACATGTCTGTATATCCTTATTAATCGCCTACTAATTGTTTGCGTGGCTCTATTGATCTTTAAATCACACAAAGTCACAAGCAATTTCTTAGTTCACCTCTGTGCTGTTTGTAAGCAATACCAATATAATAGCTTTGATCTTAGGTCATCTTGTTTGGAACTGACAACATTGTAAATGCCTGATGATCAATCCTTGTCCAGGATCCTTGATGTCTGTTTCATAAAGGTGAGGAAGAAGAGAGCTTTCTAATCCAGGAAGGGGTTTGTTAGCCGCCTCTGAACATGCTCCCCTTTTCCCCAGCCAGTCCCACCAAAGGTGGTCTTTCCATTTGGGTTTTCCACTGACAAAATGCCTCTGATTCTCCCTTTGCCTCCATATCCCCCTCCATGGGAAAGAGCTTTTTTTAGGCTGGGATTTTCAGGAGGACTTGAGGGCATTAGGTGCCCAATCTAATGGCCTAAAAGAACCTTATGTGATTTGCCCAAGGTCACCCAGGAAATCTAAGATGGCAATAGAAACCCGATCTCCTGATTCCTCATCCTGTTCTTTAGCCACAAGGACATTTTCCTCATCATTCAAACCCTGATGATAGGGATCTATTCCCTCTTGGTTTTATAGGATGTCATCCTTTTAAAAGTAGAACATGAGAACTTTATTAATAATTAATAACTGCACAGCTTCTCACCAGTAAAAGTAATTTTAAAGCTGTTATCTCTTCCGTAAGGCAGAATCTTCCCTTCCTGGGGCCTGATTCTGGACCCATTACTTAGGCTGAGCAGTGCTAGCTCACAAAAGCAGTACTATTGGCTTAGACGAGAGCACTCGCAGGAGTTAAGTGCTATTCCTCCAAGTGCAGATTGCAGAACTGGGCCCATAAAACCACGTGAATTGTGTACCAAATTATTTAAAGCTTTCAGTAGAAAACGTTGATATGTATTTTAGTGAAGCGGCATTAAAAAAAAGTGTAGGTTACCATTATATAGACAGTTAAAGAGAAATCCCATTGAATCTGGCAGCTCTTTTTGAGAAGTTTGTTGCAGTGGTTCTCAACCTTTTCCAGACCGGGACTACACCAGGTGGGATCGAGATGGGAAACCCTGCCCCCATTTAGCCATATAGGAAGGACAAAGTGGTCATGATACCTTGCCTAACACCTGAGTCTAAATCTCTGGCTCAGAACCTACTGTTTTGTTGCATGCTAATCATACTTATTGGGAGTGGAATCACTGGATTTTTTTGTTTGTTTGTTTCCTCTTTTTCCAACTCCAACAGTTTAAAAAAAGCATGGGTCAGGCCCCAAAACTCATAAGATTTTATTTAAAAAAAATAAATGTTGGATGCTTTTTATTTGCTTTCTGTGTTTTAAGTCTTTATGGTACACTTGACTCAAGCTTTTTTCGACAACTATAAGATCTAGAAATTTACTTTAAAAAAAAAGAAGCTTAGATTATCACCTAATCACATGCCTCCAGGAGCTGGGTCTTTTGAAAAACACCAAATATTGAGATGCACACACTAAAATCACAAGGGTTGCAACACTACTTTTCCCCCTCCTGAATCTTCCTGCAGGGATTTCCTGCTTGCCAGAGTATACAATGAAGCAAAGCAGTTATTGCACTTCTGCTCCACATTTCACCCCTGGCTCCAGATTTGTGGGTAGGATGCCTCACAAAGCCAAGATAGACCAGGTGTGTGTCTACAGTACGTGTCAGTCTTAGGGTGATTCTGGACTTTGTGTTAATCCCGATCAGTGTAACTTCCTCCCTTATTTCCTGTCTGGATGCCCTGATGCTTTGTTTTGTCCTAACAGAAAAAATTCACTAAACTTTGTGAACATGAAAGTGCTTCTAGGCTACCCTGCCTGTTCTTATTGTTAATCAGAGTCTAGGTATTCACTCGGGCATCCCTTGCTCAGCTAAAAGTCTCATTGACTTCAGAGGGAATTTTGGGAATTCCAGGAGGGCAGGATCGGACTCTTCATTTTTCAGTCTGGCTGCTTTCTCCAGACTGTTCACAGTTCTTCTGGCTCATCACTTTCTTGCAGCAAATATCAAATACCAATCTGGATTTTGACTGAGCTCATTACGATAAGTGATAGGCAGTTATGCTGGATAGCCTCCTGTTCCCTCATGTCAGGCAGAAAGCTCATCGACAGCCTGCACTTCGCTGCCACCGACTGATTGACTCGCTCTGCTGCCATTTGATTTAATTTACTCTTGTAGTTTGAATAACCTTGCTACTGCCAACTGATGTAATGTTGCCTGCCTTGCCTCATCGTACCACCTGTATTTGTCTTCCTGATCTTCCCCTCCACCCAAATCCTCTCTGTGTCTTCCCTGCCTTCCTACTCCTTCCTTCTCCCTCCTGCAGTCTCTTGTGATCTCAAGCTCCCGCCCAATAAAATAGAAATAGACCCAAGTTATCACCTGGCCTGATTGTTATAACCCTTGACCTCTCTTACCCACCCTGCATGCTTTGTTGCCGTAACTTGTCTGTTAAACTTAGGGCTCAGCACACTTGCTGGGTTCCTACCAAGCAGCTACCAATAAGCCTGCTTGAGCATAAACCACCTGTAATCCCTGCAGAGTTAGGGGGGGAGGGGTTGGGGCTTGGGGATGTGGTGGATTTAGCTCCTCTCCCAGGCAGCATCCACCATTCGGGCCCTTAGGGACCAGTTCTTCAAAGTGCTGCCCTCCTCTGGCAGATTAATTGTGAAAGGCTAGTAACGTTGCTACCCATCTGGAGTAAGTGTCTCGCTGGGGTAGCTGCCCCTGATGGAATAGCATAGCATGAAAATTTTGCACCTGTTGAGATTAAACTAGTTGCAAGCTCTTCAACATGGGATCTGGGTCTGTAAAGTGCCGTGCACCTTTATGGAAGTGCATAAGTAACAATAATGTGGAGTTGATACAGATCAAAGATTAGAGCTGGCCAAAAAAAAAGTTGACAAAACTCTTTTCCACCGAAATGTTTGACGGAAAAGAGAAACTTGCGATAGCATGGTGGTTATGACACTGGGAGGCCCAGGTTCAAGTCAAGGCCCACGTTCAAGTTCCTGCTCTGGAGCGCTCCATATCACATCAAATGAGGTAGAGCCAGGCCTTGAACTTAGGGCTCTAACATCTCAGACCACTGCCCTAACTACCAAACTACATAGTGTCAGAGGCCCATGCTCTCTCTCATTGTTTTCCAGCCAGCTCTGCTCAAGATACAAATTTTATCACCCTAAGCCATAGAAGGTCTGAAACACATCAGAGAACAGAAAGGTATAATAGACTTAAAGAAATGCCAAGAATGACAAAAACTGAAAATCATCTTCCTCTTAGCCAGTCTGCTTTTAAAGAAAGAAAGCATTCTCAAAAAGAATAAGGCTCGTTATTGGTCAGTGGCCTTTAATTTAGATTAAATACCCATAACAGGTGGAATTTTTAACTAAAAGCGCTAATAAACAGGAAGAACTAAATGTGAGGAAAATTCCCCAGACAAGAAGTGAATGGATACTAATGACTGGTACCGAAAATAGTATGTCATCTGGTGACACTGTATGTGCGCATTGGTTTCTCATTACTACAAGTCAAGTCATGTAGAACTCACAGCTTGCCCTTTACCATAATTTATATTCACTAAAGCACTAATCAGATTCATGAAAAACTGCCACAAATCCATATCTATCATGTTTTATGTCTGGATGAAGAATATGGGAATTACTTTTATTAAGTTTCATGAAATATCTGCTTTTCTACTTGAAATGATATGGTCTCTGCCAATGCTTATTCAAGATGGTTTGGGGTGGGGGAACGAGACTGGTGATGCTTGTTTTATTGGTGGGGGAGAGAAACCTTTAATCTTTTCTTTTGAAGTGGAGGAAGTGATTAGTGGTAATAAGTGCATGAGGCTCTCAGGAGTGGCCAGAGCCACTCCTAATGGGAGACTATTTTCAGCTAGGCTTCTCAAACACAGCTCCACCAGAATGAATCAATCCTGATATCAACCACCCTCGGATTAGTTCAGTTCTCTCTTGAGAGGGGACTGCTAGCTATTGTGAACTTTGCCAAATTTACAAATATCCACTAGGAACTGGACAAGGTGATATCTTCACAAGACATTATCATAGCAAGTAGTTGTGCTTCTTTTCTGACATCTATTTGCCAGCAAACTTCAGGACTGCAGATGGCTGTCTAAATGCTAAATGCTATCACTTGGTTGTTGTTGTTTTAAATAGCTATACTATGAAAATAGCTACTCCATGAAAAGATAAAGGAAACTGGCAGGTTGTTATTTGATTACTGCATTAATTTGACACTGTTTCCTTCTTTTAAAAATATGCTTCACTGTAGCTAGTGCTTAGGAAAGTTCCAAATTGATAGGCCCAGAGACTGAAGTATGGTATGAAGGTACAAAGGCATTGCATGCAAGCATCTCAGAAATATCCCTTCATTCTCCAACTCCAAACTGGACATTTCTAGGGCTGCCCTTCTATCCATTAGCTCCTCTATTCCTTATCTGAAATAGCCTGCAATTATGCCAGTTTGAGTGGGAGTTTCAATTATATTACATACCTGCCCACTAGGAATTAGTGTGAAAATGCAAATTCATTGCACACAGGCTCTCAAACAGCCATAAGAGAGCTACTCCATGGAGGAGGAGCCACCTCTGAGCATGCTCTGCTTCCTCTCCACCTCCCTTTATCTCTTGTTCTCTGATGATCTGGAAATATATTTGAACGAGCAATTTAAAGATGAAAAGCTCTGCAGGCCATTAACAATTTCCTGAACCATCCAGTCACCCAGAATTGTTTTTTTATTTCCTGGCATTGGAATAGAATGATTAAAGAGAACGTTAGAAATTGGAGAGGGTCAAAAAAGAGTTACGGGAATGACTCGAGTTATGGAAAACATGACTTACCACAAGAGACTTAAGGAGCTCAATCTATTTCGTTTATTGAGGAGAAGGCTAATAGAGGATTTCATGACAGTGTACAAGCATCTGGACAGGCAGAATCTATAAGACAGTAGAGGCCTCCTTAGGCTAGCATAATGAGAGCCAACAGCTTGAAATTCAGCTAGAAAAATTCACGTTTTTAACAATGAGGGTAATAAACTATTAGAACAGCTTACCAAGAGATGTGGTGGCTTCTCCATTGGTTGAAGTCTTGAAATCAAGACTGAATCTCTTTTAAAAGATACTCTCTAGTTCAAAGGTGAGCAAACTGTGGCCCACGGGCCACATCCAGCCCATGGGACCCTCCTGCCTGGCCCCTGAGCTCCTGGCCCAGGAGGCTCGCCCCCAGCCCCTCCCTTGCTGGTCCCCATCCCCCTCAGCCTCAGATCACTGCGCCACTGGCACAACATTCTGGGCGGCCAGGCAGCGCAGTTGCTGAGCTGCGGCCTGACCCAGTGCTCTGGGCAGCGGAGCTGTAGCGCCACCAGCCACCGGTGCTCCAGGCAGCGCGGTAAGGGGGCAGGGAGCAGGGGGATTGGATAGAGGGCAGGGGAGTTGGGGGTGGCCAGGGGGCAGGGTTGCAGATAGGGGGTGGGATAGTCAGAGGGCAGAGAACAAGGGGGTTGGATGGAGCAGGGGTCTCAGGGGGCAAGTCAGGAATGAGAGAGGGGATTGGATGGGGCGGCAGGGGGCAGTCAGGGGTGGGGGTCCAGGGGTGGTCAGGGGACAGGGAGCAGGGGTGGCAGATGGGGCAGGAGTCCCAGGGAAGTTGTCGGGGCGGGTTGGATGGGGCAGGAGTCCCATGGAGCCGTCAGGGTGTGAGAAGCGAGCGGGGAGTTGGATAGGAGGTGGGGCCGGGCCACGCCTGGCTGTTTGTGGGGAGACAGCCTCCCGTACCCGGCCCTCCATACAATTTTAGAAACGCGATGTGGCCCTCAGGCCAAAAAGTTTGCCCGTCCCAGCTCTAGTTCAATCACAAGTTGATGGGCTCAATGCAAGGATTAGTGGGTAAAATATTCTGTGTTTTATGCAGGAGACTAGAATATGTGGTTATAATGGTCCCTTCTGGTCTTAAAATCTATGAATCTCAACAGATTTTTGAGAGGACTGGGTTTGATCATGCCATAAATATAACAGTAAAAAAATCACTAAAGTACTTTAATGAATTTCATATAGTTAGTAAAACAAGTAAAGATACGAAAGTTTCAAAAAAGATACAATTTTCAACTTGAATCACCTAGGCTTACAGGAGGCCACGTCTCGGGGGTAGGTGCCTACAGTTAGAGACTATACACACATTTCCCAGACCTCTTTTTGAAATTGGTGTCTATCAAAAGCAAATGTATCTGACCATCCATTGTGCTGTCAGCACTTCTGGAAACTTCATAGTACAGTGCCACAAAACACATCTTGAAACAGAGAAATGGAAAGTGTTCAAGGAGATTCAGGTTTCCAAATACCATTGGTAGAATAGAAATATAAGTGGGTGGGATGCAAGGTATGATGATGCCTATATATTTGACATCCAGGGGAATAAAGCAAACACTTCTGATTCCTGTGTGGCTGTGTTGGAAAAGTCACAATCTCACCTTTGATTAGCAGGGACATTTGCTCCAACCCCTGCTTTATGGCAAGATGATTTAATTATCCCTATACCTTTGCTGATGGATACATATCGAGTTTCGCTTTCTAGCTGTCCAAAACCGACATTTACACAAGCACCAATGGCAGCTTGTTTGATTACTTAAACATCCTACAGATGATGCCATTTTCCATAACTTTTAGTCTAAATATTTTCTGCTCCATCTTGGCACCATTACTACTTGTTTATCCCCACCCCCACCCCCCACTGTTCCTCAGACGTTCTTGTAAACTACTGGAAATGGCCCACCTTGATTATTACTACAAAATTCACCCCCCCCCCCCGCTCTCCTGCTGGTAATAGCTCACCTTAAGTAATCACTCTCGTTACAGTGTGTATGGTAATGCCCATTGTTTCATATTCTCTATGTATATAAATCTCCCCACTGTATTTTCCACTGAATGCATCCGATGAAATGAGCTGTAGCTCACGAAAGCTTATGCTCAAATAAATTTGTTAGTTGCTAAGGTGCCACAAGTACTCCTTTTCTTTTTACTTGTTTACTGTCATTGATAAATTCGAATAATTTATCCGTGGTTTCATCAGCTCCGTCTCTGTAGTTATAGACTGGTAACATATGTCCTTGGGACTTTGGAGTCATCCTTTTCAAAACTGAAAACGTCCAGTTCTCAGAACCCTGCCCCACAGAATCTATTTTTGCCATTCTTTTACAGCCTTGTTCCTTTCCTGTGAACCCATTTCCAGTCATCATCTCCCGGAATTTTTGCTTGCGTGCAAAGCTGTGTGTGCCTATTGTGACCCTGTGACAACCCCAGGACATATTTTGACAGTAATTTGAAACATGAAGGCCTCGCATGGCAGATGCACTGACTTAGGAATGCTGCGTAAAGCAGAGACAGTACTTCCAACAAGCAAAACTAATATTTATTTTCTTTAAAAGCCATTTGTAATAACAAGTCCTTTTGAAATTTTGAGAGAGGACAAGCAATTGGCACAAAATGGCAAACTCTGCTAAAGACAACAATGCCCTAATTTGGTCCTAGTGGGTCAGGGCTGTGATTCAACACCCCACCAGTAGCCACTATCCTTTTAAAATTTAAAAAGCACTCGTACTTACAAACTGCTTGTTAAGTAAAGATCTGGTGTTCGTGGCTTGCAAGAGTTATAGATAGATTCATAGATACTAAGGTCAGAAGGGACCATTATGATCATCTAGTCTGACCTCCTGCACAACGCAGGCCACAGAATCTCACCCACCCACTTCTGCGAAAAACCCCTCACCTATGTCTGAGCTATTGAAGTCCTCAAATCGTGGTTTAAAGATTTCAAGGAGCAGAGAATCCTCCAGCAAGTGACCCGTGCCCCATGCTACAGAGGAAGGGGAAAAACCTCTAGGGCCTCTTCCAATCTGTCCTGGAGGAAAATTCCAACATAATACAGAAGGAAGCACATTTTATTTGCACGTAAAATAAAAATTCTAGGTATTGATTGCTGCGAAAGTTCTCAAGTAGCTGTTCACTGTCAAAGAGGTCTCTGTCTATTAAAAAGTTCTGTGAGTGGTAGGAAGATTTTCTGAGGAAGAACAAGGCCTTTGTGCTGTTCAGCAGCATGAGTGGCATTCTCAAATTAGCACCAACACACTACGTTCCTCTTCGGAAGATGTACTTTTGTTAGGAGGAACTCCAGTGAAAATGAAGAGCAGCAGCAGGAGTATCAGTGTGCCCCTATATTTCAGGTTTGGTAGATGAATCTAAAGAATCCTGCCAATCCTGTGAGAGTAATTTTCCTTGGTTAATTTTCTCTTCTGTGTTACTAATTTTCCTTTTTCATTATGTTTGAAATTGAGAGAGCTTTGTTCAATGTTAGTAGCCTATGGCAATGAGCTGTAGAGATGAGACTACACTGAGATACAGGGCAGGAGAAAAGAAAATGCATGAAAAATTGAAATGACAAGGTTATGTTGGTGTCTTGTAATACGGAGAAAAAAAATGTATACCCAGTATGCTTTGACAGTAGTAAGAGGAAAGGACCATACTATACAGGAAGGTCTTTAGAGACTACAGAAAAGACAGAGCTTAGCAGAGCTTGAGTCCCAATGATTTAAAACAAAAAGAAACTGAAATATTTTAATTTAAAAAGAGTGTACTTTGGAGACCAGAGGATGGTTTAATAAAAAAAAAACTTTAATTTCTCTTTTCCAGGTAGTCAGCTTAGAGACTTTGGACTTTGGAGTGTATTGTCAGCTGAGATGAGACCAATTTTGGGGTGCGATTTGCTTCCAAATTTCTGCACCCATAAAGCAAATTGCCGGTGTAAATTTATAGTCGTTCCACCTCTGTTGCCTGCAGTCTCTTAGGGGCACAGCTATTCAGCTTTGCACTTGCATAAGAGCTGTGTGAAAGAGAGACCAAGCTTCTGAGAATTTACTCCTGAAGTCTTGTCTGCTCGCACAAGTTGTGCCGCTAATTGACATAGAAGTGCTTCTCCTGGCAAAGCTTATTCTTACAGGGGAAGGAAATAAGGCGCCTTTAGGTTCACACTAGGGATTGTGCAGGTGTATAACTATATTGGTAAAAAAAACCACCCGTGACTGACATACTGGTATAAAAACTATGTATAGACCAGGCAGTGGAGAGAGAACTTTCTCGCAGCTTTCCCCTCAACAAAAGCCATCAACACAGATGAGAACAGATCCTGTCAGTTTTGAGTGTCCTCCATCATTTATTCAAGTGATGCTGCATAACTGAGTTCTGAGACACCTGAATAAGGATTGTACCTCATTACTCATCAATCTCTGGAAATACTTGAATTGTCCCTGTACCTGCCCTTCCCTCAGTAACCCAGCCTATGTGCCATAGTATGGGGAAAAAGGCCAACCTCCCTCCACAATGGGGGACAAGGAGAGACTTGGAGCTCCTCTTTTGCTCACTTAATGAATTTTATATGTGCTCAAGCACAACTCTGCTGTGAACAGAATAAGACCACAGACAGAAATAGTTCGGTCCCTCTGTACAGAGACCACACATGGTCATTTGTGTTGGCACATTTGTGTGTGCTTTTCCCCTGTAAAACTTGTCCTAACTCAGTAAAAACTGAGTGAAATTCACCCCTGTCCACCATATAATCTAAGCTGAGCCCTGAAATGGTACTTAAGTGATGGCTTTCTGCACCAGGATGAATGTCACTCTCTTCTCTTTTCTTTCAAGTTAGACTACAAAGCATCCATACACAGGCTCTGATCACCCTGCCACTTATTTAATATTACAGAAGCAAAATGCAAAGCATCCAAGCAGGGGTGAGGCCAGAATCGGCTGCTAACACCCTATACCTCCCATCAGCCTGTCTGTTAATAGCGAGGTAACAGGGGGAGACAACCCCGTTACATGTGAGCATGTTATCAAAAATAGAAACCCATTTTAAAGCAAAGTCCTATTAAGTAATGACATTCATTGGTGTAATACAATACTTTTCATTGAAGACCCCGCACTGAGAGAGCAAGCACACTGATGGACTTGTGTTTGCATTCTTCCTTGTTTTGCTTTGTTTTACTCCTTTGAAACAACCCCTTGCTGCAACCTTTCTCCTCTACCCCACTCCCTCAGCTTGTTCCAAGAGCTTTGGCCTCCGTTACAACTAACATCCATGCTACTGAAACGGAAATTCGTATATTTCAGTGTGCGGTGGGCAGACAAATCAAGAAGGAAAGCCCTTCTCATCTTGTGAATTGAAATTACCCAGTTTGATCATTACCTGGGAAGGTAACGCTGCATCATGGTCATGCACACGTTGCCTTAGGAGGTGGTCAGAACCATCATTTGTATTTTCTCAATCGTTCCACAACAGGTTCTTTGCCCACCTCCCTTCAGATATGCAGGGAAAGTTTTTCCATGTTTGCAGTAAGGATAAATTTCTAGACTTCTTCAAGTTATAAAGGGCCTCAGCAGTTGCAGTGGCAGTTCTGCCTCTGAAACATTCTGTCTGGAAGCATAACCTCTATCCACACCAATCCTGTTACGCACAACTTGCAATCCCCTCAGTAGATACAGGGCCATATGTACTGGTGCTGTTGGGGTATAAAAAAGGAGTGTCCAACCGACTCGCCTTCCTGCAAGAAAGTTGACAGAAACACCTCAGGAAAACGCAAAAAATCCCAGAGATCACCACTTCCATATCTGCATAGATATGATTTTGAAAGTGGATTTGTTTGAGGGGGACAGCCATGGGCTATCAAAGAGCCAAAGGACCTAATTTGGGTTGAGTTTGGGAATAGCAGAAGGATTCATTTTATATCTATGGCTGACCCACCCCCACAGACAAAAATGCTCAATATTCAGGACATCGAGATGCACAAAGTACCAGACCCTGCTTCATGCACAGGAGGAGACTGGTGATTATTCTGTTCTCAGGTAACAGAATCTGGGCTAGCTACACCCTAGTTAGTACAGAGAACTGTAAGTTCCACCCTCTGCATCTGCATTGGGATATTGCATCTAGTGTGAGATTCACCTCCTGGAAAAACAGGTGGGGTTTCCATTGCCATCCTTCCCTGAGGAGTCAACCCTGGCAGTTTTAGCACTTCAACAGACTTTGAGTCAGCCTCTTAATCTTAGATAGGGGCCTCATTGTGTCCTAATTAGTAGAAACTGCAGGAGAGCTGCAATGAATCGGCCTGCTGCCCTAACCACCCATTCGCTAGACAGTCCTGCCTGCATTTTGAGTGCTCCACTGTGGAAAGGATTTTTCAGGTATTTTGTAATCCACAGCTCCCTCCACACAGGTTTACTATCACAGGGGGGTTGCCTGGCATGGCTGGCACAGGCTTAATATTGAATCTTGCCCATTATCTGCAAAATTCAGCAGGAGGAAATTGATTAGAGTAAATCTAGGCTGGAATGTGGCAGATGCAACATAGAAGGCAAAACATTCCCAGCCCACAGGGAAGCCTTAGAGAAAACAAACCTTACCCAAGTAAAGGACCTTCCTGTTCTTCAGGCAGTCAGCACGGATATGGCATTTGTAGATTCAGGCTTTAGAAAATCAGATTATGGAGCAGAGATTCCAGGGAAGTCAAGTTTAGTCAGGATGATGCCAGTCACACGAGAGCAGCTGCAGAAACTCATGTCTTCCTCTGGTAGATGGTCTGCAGATCATCACAGCAAAGGAGCTCACTAAAGGTTCCACACAGCTGGTCTGACACAGGTTCTGACACACATTTTAGCTCAAACCTTCCTTGCCATCCATACAAAAAGCCCTTGGAATTGTGTCTGTATGTCCTCAGAAGGGGCTTCCTGGGGGGCATGTGTCTCGCTGGGAGCCATTAATGAGCTGGGAAATGAATTATTTTTTTCTGCCAAGAAATGAAGGAAATAGACTCAAGCCAGTTGATCCCTGGCGTGATACCCTAGCAGGTGATTTGCTGTACAGCGGGAGAATTTTACCCAACCTTTTGTACATTCAGCCTTCTACTGACCAGAAACCCATAAGCCATGTAGAGATGCCTCTCAGATTCCAAGTGCAGTGGTCATCATGCCCACAATTTCTACCTAGTGGTGTCTGCTATGCTATACGTATTCCCCTGTGTATAGCCATATAGTAATGCACTCTTGTAGCTATATACAGCTGTGGGTAAATGGTGCCTATTGTACAGGGTGCTGGAGATATTTCTGAATCTGAAAACTGTACTGTAGTGTTCTCCCCAGGAACACCACACATTGTATCAGATTTAAAATCATTCAAAGAAATGTACACAGAAGACTAGGTATACACATGCCTCGTCGTATTTCAGCTGTTCCCCACAGGGGGTTATTTCACATCCATAGATCTGACAGATGCAAATCACCATAGGTCAGTACTGCAGTCATGCCACTACAACTTTGTGTGAGTAGCCCATCACACTGTAAGATTATTACAGTTACTTGGATCTTTACTGATGCCCAGATGGCGGCAGTAGCTACCCCAAGGGACAGTAGAGGAAATCTGTAACCATTTGTGGATAATGCACTAGAAGCAGATCAAATAACAGTCTTGACAGTCAAGTGCCCATGGTCTCCTATTAGATCTCGCAGAGAGTAACTTAATTCCTTTCTCAATGCTATCACAGCTAGGAAAAGAGATAAGCATAAGGAAGGGCAAAGCTTTTCTCTCAGAGGAAGGATTTTGTAAGCTTCTACTCTACCTCCTAGTAAGATACTGTCTTGTATCCAAATAACACCACGAGTAAGGTACCACATGGGACATTTCAAGGCTCCAGAATTGTAGAACATAAAAGTCAGCTTCTCTTTGGTAGCCAGCGCGGTATGCAAAGGGCTCTTGTGGTACAGTTTTAGCTGCTGCTGGCTGCCAAGAGCATACTCGAAAAAAGTATAGTCTTAAACTGATGTCAAGGTCAGTCTGTAGGTCACTCAGGCCATGCTTAATGCTATTGATAGCCATGTTCGCGCCCTTAAGTTCTTCCCATGACTTCCTAGCCCCCTTTATTTGAGGATAATAAGCTATTGTTTTTGCACGATATAACCACATTAGGTTCAGACAATGGTCTCAGAAGATTGCTCTGTATTAACTGATAAAATAGCTTTCCCCAATGGAACAGGAGTTCATGAGGAGTTCTCCACAATGGGAAAATATTACTTCCCTTCTTACTCTGTATTTCAGATTCAAATGAGCAGTTATCTTCTTTTAAGCTTTGAGAAGGATGTGAGCCCTCTCTCCACAAATGGTTATTTTTGAAGGTCTTGTCATAGCCACATTGTCTCTGTGTATGATTCATCGGGGCCCAGATTTTTTTTTCACCATTGCAGGTGGAATGCCTAAACCACATAGAATCAAGCCTCAGAGCTAAACTAACTGTAACAGAAGTGGCTGGCTGATTACTAGCCATTGCCTGTATGCTTATGATTTTACAGCTCTAGTTTAAAAAAGAAGAACCTGGTCTCCTGTCATTGGAGTGTGCTTTTCCTCAGTACCAAAGACTCAATCTGTGAGCCCAGTTCACTACCACAGTACAGCCCATTTGTGCCACTATCCTGGTCCAAAGGGAATGTAAACTCAGCTGATCCGGTCACCTGGGAATTACCCCAATGAATTACCAATGTACCATACTCCTTCCAGACCCCAGCCCTAGGGAGCATGGCCAAGGGAAAGGACTATGATCCAAGTATTATTGCATCGCATTGTGGCGATAGGCAATTGGGCATAAATTGGAACAAGCGAGAGAGTTTTTTAACTTGGGGGGGAGGTGGGCTGAAATTGCCCCTAGTCTGCCACAGAGCCAGGGTGCTACAAAAGTGGCAGAGTTGCTTTTGTCCACTCCCTCTGCTCTGGTACTGGAAGCACAAATCCAGCTCAATGTTTTTGTTGTATTTCTCTTTCTCCTAGTTAAGGATTTCCTGATATAATTTGCAGTCCTCACGGAGGCTTCCTTCATCCTGCTTCCCTATTTACACATCAGGGGATTCATTAACCTTGGGAGATTTCCCTGTTGTGTTATTAGAAATTGCCTTTTCTTTTCATGGCCATCTGGGGAGACACATGCCTTGAATCTCATCCAAAGCACTGGGGAATGGGATAGGGTTTGCCTCACCAAAGCAGAATTGTCCTTGGGGAAGCAAAATATCCACAGGGTTGGGTTTTTTTCCATTGTCATCAGTCAATAGTGATGATACTGACAAGGGTGAGTGAGTGGACTTTTTGCTTGGGCAGGTAAATTTTCCTCTCAGCTTTGCAAGGCTGGCGAAGCCATCTCTCATGGTGGTGCAGACCTCAGGAGTTGTGAGTCACAAAGCCTTTCTGATTTGGCACCCACCAAGCAAAATTTTGGATGACTAGAGCCCTACATGCCTGAAATTACATTTAATGTGTGGCTAATGTGAGTTTTATCAACTCAGTGCAAGGCAAGAGACTCCGAGTAAACTGGAGTTCTCACAACTAATAGATTTAGCGCAATTAGACTATTGCCATCAGTAAATCACATCTGTCAAAGAAAAACCAAGGTCATTTTCAACATGACACTTACCTAAACTGATAGATTATGACTCAAGTCACTGAGCACAATGGGTTGTCAGAATATTGCCTTAGGAAGGAATCGTTTTAACCCCTGAAAGTTGTTTGAGTTTTTCTAATTTATTATGACTCTTTTAGTTTCATTCAGCTTTATTTTCCCATTAAATTCTCTCATGCCTGCTTCATTTAGATCTCGTTTTTTTGATTAAATAAATGGACCATAAAGTATTTTTCCCCCAGGTTCTGAGAATAAAAACTAAAGAACCAGAGAAAATCATTCCCTTTTACCAGATTAGCGAATGTTTTCAATGTGCTTGACCTTTTTTCAAAATGTATATCCATCTTAATACTATTTAGGTTTTATGCCATTACTTGTTTTTTTATAAGGACAAATAAAAAAATGTTTTCTTTCATTTTGACAGATTAGAAGAGATTAAACTTCACTGTAAATTGTTTACTGGATGACTGAAATACAATATTGATTCACTTGTTGGGCAAAACACAGGTTGTATTTATAGAACTCTGTTTTATATTTTTACTTTCGTTAAACGTTATCCCTAAATTCAAATAAGTAAATGGAAATTCTCTACTGGAGTGAGCTTGGTGAAAAGATCATTCTGTAACATTTTTGTTTTCTTCTTAAAAATAGATACTTTATATGTTTAATATTCACTGTGGCCCTGATTCGGCACTGCACTTAACCATGTGCTTAAGCATGCGAGTAAGCTCATCTCCATTCAGCAAACATAAGAACATCATGAGAACGGCCATACTGGGTTAGACCAATGGTCCGTCTAGCCCAGTGTCCTGTCTTCCAACGGTGGATGGTGCCAGATGCTTCAGAGGGAATGAACAGACTGGACAATTTATTGAGTGTTCAATCCCCTGTCATCCATTCCCAGCTTCTGGCATTCAGAGGTTTAGGGATACCTGGAGCGGGGGATTGAGGTCCCTGACCATCTTGGCTAATAGTCATTGATGAACCTATCATCCAGGAACTTCTCCAATCCTTTTTTTGAACCCACTTATGCTTTTGGCCTTCACAATACCAGCTGGCAATGAGTTCCACACATTCCATTGGTGTAACTCCATTGACGTCCATAGTGCTACAGTGGTTTACACCAGTTGAGGACCTGGCTCAAAAAGCAATACTCCTTATTATTAACCAGGAAAACAGGCCCTTGGCACTCAGTACATCATTTTTGGTCAAAATAAATCCACTAACACAAAGAGCAGTGAGGTTTGAATCCTCAACGAAGGGCATCTTTGCTTTTCAGCGGGAAAAGGTCTTTGGCAAAGTAGACAAAGGTAATACACTTCTGCCAGTCTGACTGAAGTAGCACAGCACAAGCTGCTCTTGCTGAAGACAATACATATGCTCTCAACCAGGGGTTTTCCTGTCTTCTTTTTTAATAGTTTCATAATAACTAGAACTGTTGGCAGCTGACTTTGAAGTGGCCTCAGTGAATGCTCTCTATTTCCTCTTATATTGCTGCTCATTTGATTCTGTATTGTAGCACTACTACAGGCCATATTCTGGCATTGAGAGGATATATAACTTGAGATTCCATCTATGTGGGATGGAGCATTCTGCTGAAGGTTCCCACAAAATCTGAAAGTCCTGTCCCAAGTTACCAGACCTTTCCCAGTGAGGCACTGGGAATTTTATCTGAATAACACTTTCCTTAACAGCTGGACATGTTACCTATGCCTGGTAAATTCTCCACCATGTCATAAACAGGTAAAAGTCACACAATAATTCATCTTAAAATTAAATTTACTACATCAAAAACAGCAAGTTTCCTGCTAATGTGTCTGTAATGAACTTCAAATAGTCTGTAACTTTTTCCTGAATGGTCGGGGGTTTGGTGGAGCTACTTGGCTGAAAGAAAAACACTAAAAGATGATTTTCTGTACCTTGTTAGAGGAAGTGACAGTCACAGCCCTGCAATCCCGATCACTTGAAATCAGCATGATGGGATTTACTTCTATTCTTATTAGGGGGAATAGGGTACAAGATTTGCTATTAATTACATTATTATTATTTTATTAATTAACATTTTAAGACATTTGTGAGAAAATTATCTGTTTGGTTGCATTATAGATACATTAGTAAAAATGAGTGATCACAGTTATTAATTTTATTATTAAAAATCACACATACCATGTAGTGATGTAAAATTATGTACCTAGGGCAAGACACGTATACATACAGTAGCAGCTTGTTTTCCTATCTTGTGCTGAAATTGAAAACTCAGGACATGAATTTTAAAGGTCCCTCTATTTCTGTGCATGAAATTTTGCTTTTTCGCCAATTGCCTTATGAGGGCTGGGCAGTGAGGGGTGGGCTGGGCTGGAGATTAAATGGAACACTGGGTCTTAGTTCTGCTGCAGAGGTTGGGTTCTGGATGGCAAAGGGGCAGACCAAGCTGGCCTCAGGCTATTGCTCAGAAAGCAATGGCTCCTCATCCTGCTGCTACTACAGCTGCTATGGTTGTGGGTCATTCAACTTAGAGGAACTCACCCTCTGGATAAAGTCCCCAAAGACTGAAGCATTCAACACAAGGCCAGAAGGAAGTCTCAAGTGACGACGATGAACTTATCTGTCTATGCATTCACCAATTGTATGAGTCGATGCATGCACTTATGCCTGTAAAGAACCTATGGTCGCTCTAAGAAGTAGGGTGGTTTGTGTGTACCCAGATCTTCAATGAAACTCCATTCCTGAGGCCAGAAAGCTCTCTCAGACCTGCCCACACACATCTGACATATGAAAGTGTAGTCTGACCAGCCCAGCATATGTTAAACTCCAAAGAGACCTGCCATATTAACCTGACATCCACACTGAACCACACGTTCACATCCACCTGAAAAGCTGTATCTTTGTCATTCCAATATGAGAGAGGGATATCCTTGTTATGGTCTTTAGATTAATAGGATAACTTTATCATTGTCTGTTTCAAAGTCAATGAGCCCCAAAAGTTGAGAGAAGTTAGTGTAATTTCTTAAGAGTGTTATGTCGTGTAGCTGGTTTCCTTAGCAATCTTGCCCATGTACTCTGTCTAGTAAAGTGAAACTTGCTAAGACAGAATAGCCATCCTATACATGTGAGTAAGATACAGAATTCGGCCCTTTGTATGATAGATTATATTTTTCTGAGACCTCCCACCCCAAAAAATCCCAACACTTATTACTGTATCTTTAATTTCCTTTGTATGAAGCCTGATCACCCTGATATAAAATGATGCCAGACAGCATCTCATTCTCCCCTTGGAAGGAAAAAAAACCCCTATCCCTAATTTATTTGCTCAAATTAATTTGTGTTATGCTGAAATGTCAGAAATAATTTTCATAGAGAAATATTAATCTTTCAAGTTCAGGTCCTACTGGAAAGCCTCGCACAAGGGTGGGCTGGCAGGGGTGTATGAAGGGCCGTTTTGGCTCTGTCCTGTTTGGCTCTGTCCCGTCAATGTGCCACTCAGCAGAAATCTGCTGGTGTAGAGGTGGAGATAGTCTGCTACTGGCATATACCAAGAGTAGATGGTTTTCCCCTTTGGATCAAGAGTGGGATCCAAAGAAGCAACGGTGACTCTGAGTCACAATTCCCTCCCTGTTCTGCTCCTGGGGCAGCTCGGCTACATGCTGCCTCTTATTCAAGGCAGATTGAAAAGTGACAGTCCAACACCAAATGGCTATGAGAAATGGGCTTTCTTACTGTGTTGATGGATCAGAGTGCAGGCCTTGAGCATGCACAATGTGAAGAGTGGAGACAATTTCATGCAGGCGACTCTGCATAATGAAGCCCTGTAAACTTTCATTCTGAACCTTTGGTTGATTCAGATTGAATGGTAGTGTCACACAGACCTCTTGTCCCTGATGAAAGGCAGGCTAGCATGACAGCTTAAATGTGCAAAAGGGACCTTTTACCTGCTATTTGACAGAAGTTATTTCACAAAGCATTTTGCCAGAGGATGGAGAAATGCATGTAATTCTTTATACATTTTGCATAAGACTGAAGTTGTTGCGCTTAACTGTAGAGGGATAAAAGGACTGGCCTGTTGTGGAGTGAAACACAGGCAGGGATGATGAAGAGAAGAAGTCTGTAACAAAAGGAAGTAAAAAGAAAAGGAGTACTTGTGGCACCTTAGAGACTAACAAATTTATTAGAGCATAAGCTTTCATGAGCCACAGCTCACTTCATTGGATGCATTTGGTGGAAAAAACAGAGGGGACATTGATATACACACACAGAGAACATGAAACAATGAGTTTATCATACACACTGTAAGGAGAGTGATCACTTAAGATAAGCCATCACCAGCAGCGGGGGTGGGGGGGGAGGAGGAAAACCTTTCATGGTGACAAGCAAGGTAGGCTATTTCCAGCAGTTAACAAGAATATCTGAGGAACAGTGGGGGGTAGGGTGGGGGGGAGAAATAACATGGGGAAATAGTTTTACTTTGTGTAATGACTCATCCATTCCCAGTCTCTATTCAAGCCTAAGTTAATTGTATCCAGTTTGCAAATTAATTCCAATTCAGCAGTCTCTCGTTGGAGACTGTTTTTGAAGCTTTTTTGTTGAAGGATAGCCACTCTTAGGTCTGTAATCGAGTGACCAGAGAGATTGAAGTGTTCTCCGACTGGTTTTTGAATGTTATAATTCTTGACGTCTGATTTGTGTCAATTTATTCTTTTACGTAGAGACTGTCCAGTTTGACCAATGTACATGGCAGAGGGTCATTGCTGGTACATGATGGCATATATCACATTGGTAGATGCGCAGGTGAACGAGCCTCTGATAGTGTGGCTGATGTGATTAGGCCCTATGATGGTGCTTCCTGAAAAAGCACAAGAACAAATCCGCACAGACACACCCCTAGAACCCCGACCTGGGGTATTCTATCTGCTACCCAAGATCCATAAACCTGGAAATCCTGGATACCCCATCATCTCAGGTATTGGCACCCTGACAGCAGGATTGTCTGGCTATGTAGACTCCCTCCTCAGGCTCTACGTTACCAGCACTCCCAGCTATCTTCGAGACACCACTGACTTCCTGAGGAAACTACAGTCCATTGGTGATCTTCCTAAAAACACCATCCTAGCCACTATGGATGTAGAAGCCTCTACACCAACATTCCACACAAAGATGGACTACAAGCCGTCAGGAACAGTATCCCCGATAATGTCACGGCTAACCTGGTGGCTGAACTTTGTGACTTTGTTCTCACCCATAAGTATTTCACATTTGGGGACAATGTATACCTTCAAATCAGCGGCACTGCGATGGGTACCCGCATGGCCCCACAGTATGCCAACATTTTTATGGCTGACTTAGAACAACGCTTCCTCAGCTCTCGTCTCCTAATGCCCCTACTCTACTTGCGCTACATTGATGACATCTTTATCATCTGGACCCATGGAAAAGAAGCCCTTGAGGAATTCCACCATGATTTCAACAATTTCCATCCCACCATCAACTTCAGCCTGGACCAGTCCACACAAGAGATCCACTTCCTGGACACTACGGTGCTAAAAAGCGATGGTCACATAAACACCACCCTATATCGGAAACCTACTGACCGCTATTCCTACCTACATGCCTCTAGCTTTCATCCAGATCATACCACTCGATTCATTGTCTACAGCCAAGCTCTGCGATATAACCGCATTTGCTCCAACCCCTCAGACAGAGACAAACACCTACAAGATCTCTATCATGCATTCCTACAACTACAGTACCCACCTGCTGAAGTGAAGAAACAGATTGACAGAGCCAGAAGATTACCCAGAAGTCACCTACTACAGGACAGGCCCAACAAAGCAAATAACAGAACGCCACTAGCCATCACCTTCAGCCCCCAACTAAAACCTCTCCAACACATCATCAAGGATCTACAACCTATCCTGAAGGACGACCCATCAATCTCACAGATCTTTGGAGACAGGCCGGTCCTTGCTTACAGACAGCCCCCCAATCTGAAGCAAATACTCACCAGCAACCATACACCACACAACAGAACCACTAACCCAGGAACCTATCCTTGCAACAAAGCCCGTTGCCAACTGTATACGCATATCTATTCAGGGGACACCATCATAGGGCCTAATCACATCAGCCACACTATCAGAGGCTCGTTCACCTGCACATCTACCAATGTGATATATGCCATCATGTGCCAGCAATGCCCCTCTGCATGTACATTGGCCAAACTGGACAGTCTCTATGTAAAAGAATAAATGGACACAAATCAGACGTCAAGAATTATAACATTCAAAAACCAGTTAGCGAACACTTCAATCTCTCTGGTCACTCGATTACAGACCTAAGAGTGGCTATCCTTCAACAAAAAAGCTTCAAAAACAGCCTCCAACGAGAGACTGCTGAATTGGAATTAATTTGCAAACTGGATACAATTAATTTAGGCTTGAATAGAGACTGGGAATGGATGAGTCATTACACAAAGTAAAACTATTTCCCCATGTTATTTCTCCCCCCCCACCCCCCACTGTTCCTCAGATATTCTTGTTAACTGCTGGAAATAGCCTACCTTGCTTGTCACCATGAAAGGTTTTCCTCCTCCCCCCCCCCCCCCCCCCCGCTGCTGGTGATGGCTTATCTTAAGTGATCACTCTCCTTACAGTGTGTATGATAAACCCATTGTTTCATGTTCTCTGTGTGTGTATATCAATGTCCCCTTTGTTTTTTCCACCAAATGCATCCGATGAAGTGAGCTGTGGCTCACGAAAGCTTATGCTCTAATAAATTTGTTAGTCTTTAAGGTGCCACAAGTACTCCTTTTCTTTTTGCGAATACAGACTAACACGGCTGCTACTCTGAAAAGGAAGTAAGCAGTTGGAAAATAATTGTCATGACAAATGTCTGTCTTTCCTCCAGCTGTCAGATCAGTTTCAAAGACACAGTCTTCTGCATGGTGTGATTAATGAGAGAAACCCCAACTTTAGTTCAAATGCTGATAGTGTGAAATGAAATCCGAGATCTGCAGCCCATAACAGTGTGTCATTCCCCTGGCAGAAAACATATCTATGTACCCTATTACTATAATTATCTGATCATAGGAGGCTCACATTAGGATGTAAGAGAGCAGGGCTTCTGTTTCAAAGGTATTAGTGACAGCTTAAAGAAAAGGAGTACTTGTGGCACCTTAGAGACTAACAAATTTATTAGAGCATAAGCTTTCGTGAGCTACAGCTCACTTCATGAGCTGTAGCTCACGAAAGCTTATGCTCTAATAAATTTGTTAGTCTCTAAGGTGCCACAAGTACTCCTTTTCTTTTTGCGAATACAGACTAACACGGCTGCTACTCTGAAACCAGTGACAGCTTAGTTATAGTCTGAAATACTAACTCTTCTTTTCCAATTCATTGTTGTATACAAAAGTTTCTGCTAGACTGATAGAATAAAACATGACAACTTGTCTCCTAGCCCTAGTGTAAATTTCCACTTCATTATTATTAATCGTATTTGTTAAGCGCCAACAACGTGATCAGGACTGTTCAAGAGACAGACACCAGGACAATTCTGGCTTCCAAGACCTTATGTAAGATGCAGTTTGCTAAGTGAAAGCATCACTGAGAAAGTGCTGAAAATGTGTCACTTGGTGACTCTGTTCACATATGGGTAGCCAGAAGCCAAGTGCTCTGAGATCTTCCCGATGACCTGGATCTGACCTGTAATTCCATATATTCTGCCTCATTGGGTTGAAGTAAAAAACGCCCCTGTTGCTGTGTTGTCAAGAGGAAGAATAAAAAGAGGTTGCAAACAGGGCTGGCCTGAAAACAAGAATTTCGGTTTTGCAGGAAAATGTGAGGTTTTGGCTCACATCGGAATGGAAAGGAG
The DNA here is from genome assembly GCF_009764565.3 of Dermochelys coriacea. Taxonomy (NCBI): domain Eukaryota; kingdom Metazoa; phylum Chordata; order Testudines; family Dermochelyidae; genus Dermochelys; species Dermochelys coriacea. The sequence goes on from NC_050076.1 coordinate 92,256,659, forward strand.
ACTTTTTGAGAGTGAGTGTGGTAAGTCCCTGCCCTCCCTGATTCAGAGCAGGTACTTCAACTTGGGTTCCTACTTCCCAGGTGAGTGCCCTCATCACCAGGCTATTGCCTATTCTTGGGTAGGATGTACTCTCTCTCTCCTCTCCCCAACCAAATTTCCATTCTGGGCCTGAGAAACCTTCCCAACAAAAGTTTTGTCAAAACCGATCTGTTTCCATAAAAAAATTTGGTTTCCATTAATCAACATTTTCCAACAAAAAAAATTTTTATCAAAAACTTCCCAAGCAGCTCTAGCTGCATGGCCTCCCCAGATGGTCATTGAACTGTAGTTCAGTCCCAAGACAGTTGTGGTCCCTGAAGGACCCCAGGTACTTAGAGCTTATGGCAGGGAATTTCAAAACTGCCTTGAAATGAGAGTTGGGTAACTAATTCACTCAGCCTCTTGAAATTCCTAGCTTGGGGTAACATTTTTGAAAGGATTAAGGGCCAGATTTTTAAAGGTATTTAGACAACTAAAGATGCAAATAGGTACTTAGTGTGATTTTCAAAAAAAACTAAGCAGCTAACACTCCTTGAAATCAGTGGGAGTTAGGCACATAGAAGCTTCTGAAAATTCCACTAGGTGGCTAAATATACTTAAAAATCTGGCCCAAAGTGACCTAGGAGCCTAACTCAAATTTTCAGAGGCACTTAGGCATGTAGGACCCTGTGTCCCACTGACTTTCAATGATACTTCAGGTCTTAAGTGACTGTAACTTTTGAACATGGGACTTAGGATCCTAGATCATTTAGGTGCTTTTTAGAAAAGTTTACCCTAGAAGATTTTGTTCTGATTGATCCATTTCCGAAGCAATTCGGGATATCTGATCACTTTTTGAAGTTTCAACTGCTTGTATACTCTAGCTTGGCTTTTCCCTTCTGGCAAGGGCCACTATCAACAAGAAAAGCCACAAGCAGTATTTCCTGTGGATCATCATTATTTCCTGTGAATTAAAAATGGATAAGGGTATTCAGAAATCTTACTTATAAGCTGTCTAATGTTATGCTGCTTTCCTAGTTGTGCTGTGAGTCTCATGCATAATATCTATTATGGAAGAGCACCGATATCTAGCAGCCAAATGTGTGAGGATGTGTCAAGACATTTAAAAAAAAAGAATAGAATGGAAGAAAAAAATCAGGAGCAGCTTCGTAAACTATAAAGGTCAAAGCAGGACAAGCATAAGAACTTTTACATTTTCTTCTCTGTATCCTGGCTTGCATTTTTTCTTATTACCAAAGAATTGCTTGAGCAAAATAATCCATATGTAAGTGAATATACAAGTTCACAAGCTAACTCATGTCATGTACAGCAATTTCTTTTTCATATCTATCAGCACAGATGCCAAACCACCATTTGTATTCAGTTCTTGAATCACTATCCAATTTTGGTGACCTTCTTGAGATTTATTTCCTTTGTAGAAGTTGGGGAATATAATAGACCAGCACCTGAAAAAAAAATTATTCTTAAATGCTGTTTAAATTACTTTAACAAAGCTGGGAGCTAGTTAGATAATTCTTTCACTCTAAAATGGCTTTATTAGAGCAATCAGTGTTTTTTTAGTAATACGATCTATTGGCTTCAATGGGAGGGTTGCCTGAGTAAAGGAGAGAAGGATTTAGCCCATAGCTAGGATTCCACTTTGTAAAATAATCAGTTAAGTGAAGGGGGGGGGGGAACCCACCTATAGTAATTAGCATGAACATTGTAAATCTTGTTATACCAAACAAAACATGGTTCCTTTGATCAGTTCACTCTGGGGAAAGCTTCTAAAAAAGAACGAGAACGTTGTTAACATGCCTCAGCTGCTAAAGATATTTACTGCAGCTGCCTCTTCCAGTACAGATTTCAGAGTAGCAGCCATGTTAGTCTGTATTCGCAAAAAAGAAAAGGAGGACTTGTGGCACCTTAGAGATTAACAAATTTATTTGAGCATAAGCTTTCGTGAGCTACAGCTCACTTCAGACTATGCTGACAGCTAGTGCCACACACTTTCAAAGAAACTGCGGAACCACCTGATCAACATCCTCTACAGTAACAGGGAAAGATTAAGAATGAGCTCTCAAAACTGCATCCGATGAAGTAAGTTGTAGCTCACGAAAGCTTGTGCTCAAATAAATTTGTTAGTCTCTAAGGTGCCACAAGTACTCTTTTTCTTTCTTCTAGTACAGGCAGAGTCTCTTGTGAAAACACCGGGAGTTTGAGCAGATCAGCCTAGATGCAATAGGCCAACATCCTGCAGGGGTGCTAAATTTCCCTCACTTTTGAGCGAGTGCAGCAATGGTGGAACAAGAGTCGTGGGTCACTTGCAGTCCCAGCAATAGGATCTTCGGAGAAGTGGAGGAAGTGGGGACCTGGAAGAGAAGCAACAGGGAGGGAATCTAGACTGTACCATCAATGGTAACAGCAGCAAGGGGGAGAATGAAAGGGTCTAAAAAATGGGTGGGTGGGTCTAATAAAGTTCTGAACTCCTTTATTTCCTGACCACAGCCACATAATAGTGGTCAGTATCTGCTGACCCCAGTGGCAGACGTTACAGGGGAAGCAGTGGGGAGAAAAAAGAAATATGAGACAGGGAGGGAAAGAAAGTATTTGGTGGGCGGCTTGGGGAAACGTTGCGGCAAGAGGAAGACGAAAAAGGGAAAAAAGAATGGAACTCAAAGGGTAAAAATAAGGGAGAAGAGAAACCTGATAACAAACCTTAAAGCTCATGAATCCAAAGGGAATTGCCAAGTGAATAAAAGATGGAAGGGGGAGATTTTGTGGAGGGATGGCAAGATGGTGAGAGACAGAACATGGGGGATAGACAGGAAGAAACAAGCCTTGGGAAAGAAACCCCTGGTGAGATGGGGAGAGAGAGAGAAGAGAAAGTTAGAAAATACTGAACAAGAGTAAAATGGCAAAGAGGCCAGCAGAAAATGATGGAATAAAGGTAGCAGAAAATAAAGAGGCAAACAAAAGAGTAGAAGGATTGGAATGAGGATGGAAAGAAGATACTGCAAAAAATAATAGTAATAATAATAACACCCCACGATGATCAAGTGCAGTAACTTTTATTTTCATTATAATTTATTCCTTTTCATGAGTTCTATGTCATAATGGGGCCTCTGGATGCCATATTAGGGTGCACGAACTGGTACTGATGTGTGCAAAATGGGCTTCTAGTTACCTAAGTGCCGAGCATCTGAGCATCTGAATCCAGGATTTGACTACCCCATTATGTGCTCGTGTGTGATCGATTATGCCCTCTATCTGTAGCGTCTCCAGCTTCCTCTGCCTATTACACGAACTATTCAGCATCTATATTCAGGGTTTATTAAACGAATCCAGAAGGTGTGAGACGTATCAATTTTTAAATCAAGCTGATGTTTATTCACCACATGGGACAAATCTCAAGAGGTGCTAAGTACCTGCATCCATGTTCCACTGGAATCAAGGAGAGCTGTAGGCGCTCAGCAGCTCTCGAGATCTGACCCATGAAATGTATGATATGAAATATGAGAATGAGGAGAACGTTTGCTGACAGTCGCAGAAGTACACAAGTCCTTTCTTTGCACAGAATCCCACTGTTTATTCAGTATCAATGAGTATGCACAGCTCAGCAGAGATTACCTACCTAAATCTTTGATTAACTGATACCTTTTAAATGCAACCTTGTAAACTCAAGAGCAAAGAGACAACCTACTTAACAAAACATTTGGCACCCTATGTATTTTTTTTCCCAGAATTTCAGAATAAGAGGGTTGGTCTTAGATTGCAAGACTGACCTCTAGTGTAAAACATCTGCTATAGTTTACTGTCATAAAATCTATGGATCTTATTCAGCAGATATTCAGCATCCACAGGTGCTGCTTGCATACGCCACCCGAGTTCCTAAAGCTCAGCACCTACAGAGCTAATTCTCCCAGGATCCTAAAAGCTCCAGTGTATTAGTATGTTCCCGGATTCTGCCTGTGACAGCCGATTGCAGGAGAATGGCTAAAAGCACGACCTTGGAAGGAACTTGGAGAAAATTGACGCTCTCTGCAAACTAGATATCAGCTTCTGCACAAAGATTGTTTTTCATGAATCAAGGTTTATGTTGCCCCTGGCATTTGTGGTATGGAGAAATTGCAAGTAGAAGCTCTGTCTCCCTTATCTCCTTGTCCAGGATTTCCTTTTGAAGTAAAGGAAGTAGGTTCTTTACTTCACTGTTCTATTCAGTTCAGCCCACTTCGGCAGATGAATATAAGAGTCTGCTCTTTGGTTAATTCCAGACATTTTTAAAGTTCATTATAGCAGCCCAGAGTTCTGGTCAGTGACAAACCAGTGACACAATGATTTGCCTTGCAAACATCACAACTGGAGATTCAGATTCAGTCCTGTAGGCAGTCTCTAGAAGACTATTAGTGAGATGGGCTAAAAAATGTCTTTCATCTCTTACCTCTAGTTATCTGTTACAGTAATGGACGTATAGTACTCAGTGGAATATCTATGTAATGTCTGCACATGAAAGTCACATGTATATTGTGTTTGATGACCTTGTAATAAAAGCATAAAGCATGCAGCTACATTCTCACAGTTTAGAGAGGAACATAAAAAACCAGAAGAGAGGTCATAAGAATGGCCGTACTGAGTCAGACCAAAGGTCTGACAGTATTCTGTCTTCTGACAGTGGCCAATGCCAGGTGCCCCAGAGGGAATGATCAGAACAGGTAATCACCAAGTGATCCATCCATTGTCTCCCATTCCCAGCTTCTGGAAAACAGAGGCTAGGGACACCATCCCTGCCTATCCTGGCTAATAGCCATTGATGGACTATCCTCCATGAATTTATCTTTTTTTAACCCTGTTATAGTCTTGGCCTTCACAACATCCTCTGGCAAGGAGTTGACTGTGCATTGTGTGGAAAAAAATACTTCCTTTTGTTTGTTTTAAGCCTGCTGCCTATTAATTTCATTTGGTGGCCCCTAGTTCTTGTGTTATGAGGAGTAAATAACTCTTCCTTATTTCCTTTCTCCACACCTGTCATGATTTCATAGACCTCCATCATATTCCCCCTTAGTCGTCTCTTTTCCAAAAAGTCCCAGTCTTATTAATCTCTCTTCATATGGCAGCCGTTCCATAGCCCTCATCATTTTTGTTGCCCTTTTCTGAACCTTTTCCAAGTCCAATATATATATATTTTTATAATCAAAAATGATACATGGATAAGATAGGAAGAGAGAACTGGGATACTCAACACAAATACACAAAAGAGAAGAGCTAGGGAATATAATGACAGCTGATTAATAATTTTGAAATGAATGAAGAGAAGGCATTATTCCCAGAACTAGGTAGGCCAAGGAGCATTGGCCTGAATCTAAATGTTAAAATAGATATGAGGGGAAAATTAAGACCAGCTGGATTGTGCAATAAATTCTGCCCTCACTGCAAGTATGGTTGAAAGTGAGATAGTAAGTGGTCCTGCAAACAGTAAGGGTCCAACTGGGTGACTACAATGTTCCTGGTTGGCCATACAGCCTGTGGTTCCTTAATAATCACAAGCACTGTGTTCTGTAATTGTACTGGGTGATATGATGTACATTCTTAGCTGATGCCTCTGGTATGTCCCATGAAACTCTAGCAAGATAAATCTGAAAGCCACTTGAATAACGTATGCCCTCTCTCTCTCTCTCCCCTGGCTTGCTGAGAGCTCTAGAGGTCACAAAATGCTGATATCTAGCCAACGTCTGAGAAGACGGATGTAGAGCTCTTTGTCAGCTGTTAGCCCAACTGCATCTTTCCCAAGAAATATAGTGCCTTTCTAGGGAGTAAGACACCTGCGCTATTGTCAATGTGAACCAGTTAAAACTTAAGCATTGATGAGGAAGGCCTGGAATGAGAGAGTGATTCTGCAGAGATGCACACATCTTCCCTTCTGCATGTGCTCAATAGCCATTATTGAGGCAATTGAGATAAAAATACCATATAAAGGCGCTAGTCAGTAGTATTAATGCCCATGAGGCCCATATATATATATATTATAAAAGCTTCAGATGCAAATCCAGATGCAGATGCAAATCCAGAAAATGAACCATGCAGAATTAACTTGACACCGCTTGTCACAAGAAGGATTTCCTTGTGAAGGAGGTATCCTGAACTGTATTCTGCAGGCCACCCTCTTCAGTCTTTTGTTTGGTAGCCAGTTTTGGCACCTGAACCCAGTTGAAACTGTTTTCCACCTTCTGAGAGGGCAGAATGCCACTAAAGCAGATGAGCAGACATGCCAGAGAGCCAGTATGTGCATCAAATTGGTATACGAGTGGTCAGATTCTTGTCCTAGAATGCAGCTAGAGCAGTCATGAATCTCTGCCCAGATTAAAGAGTTATACTATCATCAGTCCAGCCAAGTACTGACCTGACTTTGGAAGGCTTTATCTCTTTTCTTATGGCTTGGGTGGAGTGTTTTGTGCTTTAGTGTATAAGGAGAAGTGTTTCATGAGGAAGGGAGATTGAAGAATGATAGTAAGGTCTGTGCAGTCTAAGCAATTCTAGAAAGGAAGCACCTGTGGATCTTATCAGAAGTGATTTCCCCACCAAATCGAGTTTCCTGAAAAAGAGGTGCAGGTACAGAGACCAGATTATGACCTTCTACAAATATTGGGCTGATTCAGGCTCAAGAGTACCATTTTAGCTGTCTCGGGTTATTGTTTAATTGTGTACTATGCAAATATCAAAATCAGATTATTGCCAAAGGGAAAACATCCCCTGCCCAAGTATCATCATTTTTTAAAACTTATTTATTTAGAAAACAATTCTCCAGGGATAGTACATGTGCCAGGCTACATCAGAAATCCTTACCTTTCTGAAAGGTATTCTACACAAACAACAAGAGTGTCATCAACCTACATTTTCAAACTTGAGTGCCAATATTTAGATACCTAAATCCATCCATTGGCACCAACGAAATATAGCTTGCTTTCCAGCAGTTCTGAGCATCCATACATGGCCTCTATGGGGTCTAGTCTCTTTTCTCCACAGCCTCTCTACTCTCATCTTCCTAGTTATATTGGACTGAGGTAGGATTACATAGCTAGCAGGGGAAGACAGAACTCTATCACTTTAAATAAATGTCATAAGGAGTGACACAGATGGAGCACCTTTCATCCAAGGATCTCAAAGGACTTTATTAACAATATTAAGCCTCTTGACACCCTTATGAAGTAGGTATTATCTCTATTTTAGAGATGGATAAATTGAAGCACAGCAGGGGTGTGGGCTTGCCTGAGCTCATCCTGAAAATTCAGGGCAAGAACCAGAGATAGAACCCAGCTGACTACACTGATAGAACTACCCGATGTTGTAACTATTTGGGGTGGGAAATCAGAATGGGTTTGTGAGATTTGAGGGGGGAAGTTGTCATCGTTACCTTTCATTCCTTTGACCTGTCACTGTGCAGCAGAGGTGAAGTCACAGAACAAGTAAAATCTTGCGTGTACCTAAGAAGTCTGTTCAGATCCGATGGGTCCATCAAGGACGAGGTTTAAGGAGATGTGCTTTAGTGACATATGCTGCACTTAATCTGATTAAATGATGGACTGATAAAAATGTTATGTCTGATCCCAACGTGAAAATACTGACAGTATTACTCTATGGTCTGGAAACAGCTGCATTAAATTCAAGAGACATCAGAAGGCTGAAAGCAGTAGGGATGAGAGTCCTTCCGAAGATGGCATGTGTATAGTGGAATGCAAGTACAAGAATTGGGAAATCCCAGCGTTTCACACTTTTGAGTTTTTGACCAAAGGAAAATGATGACAAGGAGCCTTATTAACATTAGTGGGCTTTGGATCAGGCAATTTGGAGAGAGAAATTTAAGCCCTATCCACTGGAGGAAAAGATCACTGTAACAGGAGGCCTCACCCTTAAGGACTGGAGGCTGGGGCTAGCCAATCCTGGTTACAGCCTGAGCCACACAAGAGAGCAGGGTGATTGCCCTGTAAAGAGCAGCAGGAGGCTGCAATGAAGGAGGGGATGCTCAGGGATTAGAGACTGCTAGGAATGAGCAGGCTGTAGGGGAGAGTAGTGGGAGTTAGGACTAAGACTTCAACCAGGTAGGGCACGCCAAAACAGGGAAGGTCCCAGGCAGGAAGAAGAGACGCCTTTGTTTTGTGTAGACATTTGGATGCACTGGAAAACTTTATTTTGAATGTTTGTTGATTTAATAAAACGGGACCCAAAGAAGGATGGGAGTGGACAAAAGTGGTTGAGGTTTTTTTAGTTTATTGAACAGTCCAAGAGCGGAAACTAAGGAAGGCTGCCTGTAGCATGATGGTAGGCCACAAGGGGGGCACATGAGAGCTATCTGGCCTGGTTACAATCACTAACAGAAATTAGTCAGGAAAGACTAAATGAGTGCTCTTATGAGTGCAAATAGCAACCAGTATAAAGAGGTAGAAAATAAGCTACCTGCCAACAGATAAATCGATATGTATCAGTTGGATCCTGTGACCTACATACAGCTTTTGTTTTTGTGCACCAGTCTCCGAGCCATTCATTTAGCCATGATATTTCAGTTTTTAAAGGATCAAACTCTTTTTGCAGAGTTATTTTAAGCATCATTTGTTTGAGGCTGGGAGGGTGTAATATTCAAGACGAGATGCGATACAGAATATGCCATTTACCTTCACAATATGTCGGGCCCCCAGTAAACATGTTCAAAATCACACAGAGCAATATTCTACAGCAAACCCTTTGTCAGTCCTTAGCCAAGACATCCCATGGAATCACTTCAGTAAGGGCCGGCAGGATTTGGCTAGCTGTTTTTAGCTGGAATTCTCTTTTGAAAAATGAAATGCAAGGGGAAATGGTAAAATGTACTGAAGAATTCATATTCATTTATTGTGAAAATATGAAAATTTACAATAAGATTTGGCTATCAAAAGTTCCAGTTGCCAGCAGTTGTGCCTTATCAGCTGGGAGTTTACAACAAGCATGTCTGATTGACAGAGATGGGGAAGAAAGCAAAAGCAGAGGCTTTAATGTAACAAGGTGACCCCCGGTAAAAAAAAAGGAGAATTAATAATATCTAACAGTCTTTTCTACTCTTTCCGCACTGTGACTTAAAAGGCTCCATTAAATGTTGACTTCATTAGTAATCCCTCTAATCACTCCCCGAGTTTTAACCAAAATGTTTAATTTAAAAAAAATGTCTATCGGATTTAAATTGAACTCATTGACAATTGAGGAAATTGTAGAATCCCACAAACTCTTTGGAACTTTGATTTTTAATTAAATGATGTAAGAGAATTTTAAATGTAGTTAAAATGTTAATTCTTTTGTGTGATACCTAATGTGAATAACTACATTCAATTCTCTGGGCATTTACTTTGCAGTTATAGAAATCAGACATCTCTTCAGAATGTTTTTGTTTCTTTCATTTGATTCTGCGAGAATCTGCTGGATTAGTGAACAGAAAACATCCTGTAAGAAACTGTTCTAGCAATACTTAATGGCCAGCACAGTGTGCCAAGTAAGGGGCAAATACTGTCATTTTTGATAGACCACATCTAGCCTTTTCCTTTTTTCACATTGCTCTAATTGTCGTTTTCTATTAAAGTCAAACGTGGATTGAACACCCACATGCCAGGAATCACTTAAATTGATGTGCTTCATGACTGCTGGGCAAACAGCACAATAAGAATTTACACCTGGCATTGGCCATCTATAGATATTGCAAAATGTATATAGCTGGAGAACTAATTCTCAGTCACAACAGTTAAGGACACTTGTCAGCACCTCACAGAATTGGTTCCTATGTGAGAATGCAGATTGGCCCAGAATATTTCATAGAATCATTTCCCATGATACTGTCTTGTAGTGAGTGAGGCTGAGCAGTTCTACATTTGGATACATATTATTTGACTGCTGATTCATTGATCCTTTATGTCTCTTTGTTATGACATTAATCAGTATTGTAGGAGTGTGTGAATTAATGTAGATATATAATCTATACATCAAGCTATCAGTATATCATCGATATTTATAGATATCAATATGTTCTGTAGGTAACTACAAATAATAAACACACTAACAGTAAAGAGTGACAATTTTCATGAAACCTTGTTTAGCACACTTTCATGATACACATTCCGTTTTCCTTTCCATTTTTTCCTCTCAATGTTTTCTGGAGAAACAGTCTTTTTGTCAGACAAGATCTGCAGATTTTCTTTCCCTCACTGTACCGTAAAGTGACTCATGCTTTTGTGAGCCCAACTTGAAACAACTTAGATGGTCCTAATTTTCAGACACTGAGTATTTAGCATTTTATGGAACTCCGGCTCCTTTAAAGTTTCTCAAGTTGGGCTCTAAAAGAGTGAGGTGCCCATTATGTTTCAATGTAAAAATCCTCAACTACTAGCATGGCTGGCACAATAAGACAGTTCTTCTAAATATAATTTAGTCCATTTTCCACCTCCTGGTCTTGATCCAATTCCAGTTGAAAGTCTTTTTCATTGACATCAGCTCAAGCTCCAATTGCCCTTCTTCTTTCTTTAGAGCTCGGGACACCAGAACCTATTCAGCAACATCCGTGACATATGCACACAGAAAGAGATTCAACAGCTATATTTGCATACTCGGGGAATGGGCAAGATTCCCCAAAATTCACTGATGGTGGCTGCTATTGCTGTATCATCTACAACTACAACTGGCAGGCAAGCAACCATCTGGCCTGGCAAATCAAACACTGAATGATCCTTTTGGCTATCTAGTATAGCTAAAAGTCATGTCTCAATGAAAGCTTATCTAGAACCTGATTCGTTGGAGAGAAAAGAGAGGCAGCAGAACATCTGTGTTTTGTTTTATTTCTTTTAAAAAAAAATTTTGAGAGAATGGGAAAAGAGGCTTCTTTATTTTATTACCTGATCAGTCATTTAAGTTTTAATCATTTTTCACAAATCTGATTGATATGACCATTGCTCCTCTTGTTGCACCCTTGCCGTTACACACAACCTTTACTTCAGAGGCTTTAAATGCTTTATGAACAGTACACATGTGAAGTAGGAATTATTACACCCATTTTACAGAAGAGTAGACAGAAGCACATAGATTTAGTGACTTTCCTACTGGCTCATGATAGTGGCCAATTTTGGAATGGAACTGAGAACCTTTAGCAACTAACCCAACATGACTTCCACTATGACCATTTCTAGTAGCTGCTATCTCACTGTCCATGTGATACCATTCTGAAAAAATTTAAATGATGGATAACGTAAGAGTTTTATATCACTACTATCCACTGCACATTTTAGTTCACACGGTAATTTCCCTTCATGCCTCATGGCTATTTTTCCTTATAGTCTTTTACAAAGAACTTTATTGAAAGCTTTTAGCAATAGAATTTTCACAGTTATTTTCCTTCACTGACATCCATGCTTATTTGTCTAACCTCCTCTCTGTATGTTATCCTCAGGTAACCCACTAAGCATTGCCTGCAAAGCATTCTTTGGATTCAGTGGCGAATCAGGCCCCATGATCTACTGGATGAGAGGGGAAAAATTCATTGAAGAACTAGAAGGTCACATTAGAGAAGGGGAAATCAGGTACTGTTTGGAGTGTTTATTTTACTGTTAAGAAAATGGTATGGCCCAACAGAGAATGTTTTTAACGCCTTTTTAATTTGAACTGAAAATGATTTTCTTGTCTAAAAAGTGATGGATGGCTGTGAACCAGTGCAACATTAGCTCATTGCTTCTGATTATACTCTAAAGACAGTGTGTCTATCCATGTGTTCTGAGGATATGTCACCAAATTCCCTAGGCTACCGCTGACATGCTTCTGAATGTCCTGAGGGTTGTTTTTGGCCTTTAACTATAATGATATTGTCCACTACATTTGCCCCAAGTGGCTGCTCTTGGGAAATTAATGTTATTTTCAGTATCGATGTTAATCCTAAAGATGGATAGCCATCTGCCAGAGATTTCCACACTGTTTCTCTTCTACTTGCCCAGCCAGCATAGAGCTATGTACAGTGCACATAACTTAACCAGTGCCTTCTCTACGTGTGTATGTGTTCCTTTCTGCAGAGAAACAAATAATCGTGAGGTGTTTGTTACCCATCTTGTGCCTTTTTTGTGTCATCAGACATTCAGATTGCTGACCATTGCTTGTTGTAAAAGTTTTAATGAAAAGAATCCTTCATAATATGTGTCTCCGTTAATTTTTATGAGTCCAAATGAACCTCGTAGTTCATGGAATTTGTACTTCACTGTATTCCCTTGTCATCCCTCATTAATAATTCCCTGACTAAAAGCTTCTTGAGTAGGACCCACATCTTCCTCTATGTTTGCCCAGCTCACTGGTGCTCCCAATTCTCCTTGACAAATGATGAATAAAAGTACTAAAACAACCCAGGTTCTTTTCACATCTTCCACCTCTTACCTGTTTAAGACCCATCTTTAACTGCAAATTATCAAAGAAATCCAAAATAACTGACTCAAAATTGCCCCTTAGTCACATGTAAGATTCCTCACAAAAAGTAAGAAGGGTTTTTGTTGCACAGTTGCTGTGCTGTCTAATGACCGCCAATATAAAATTCTAGCAAACTGCCGCCTGTATTAATGATCATTTTAAAAACTCTTCATATGGAAATTCCATTATAGCAACAGAATGATTTTTATCACTCCCCTGGAACATCTCTTGATTCCAAACTCAGTCCCTAGTTCTGCCCCAAATTACATGCATGCCTCTTCCACTGACTTCTTTGAGAACTGCATAGACTGCATGGGCGTAGACTTTACCCCAGGAGTAGCAATATCTTTCAGTAGAAGTACATCGGGCTAGGTTCCCAGCCACAGTGAATCTCTGCCCAGTGCCGCAAGGGAACGTGGGAGTCAAAGTTGGCTGCCACACATCCGTTCACACTTGCCAGAGATTCCTGGAGACAAGCATGATCTGACCATGCTCCCTCCTGCTGCCCAGCATGCACTCCACTCCGGAGGGCAGGTTGGGGATGGCATTAAACTAACAGTGAGCCCTTAGCACAGATTACAATTGGTGTCTTTATCTGGTGCCTTCTCAACTTCTTTGATTGAATTGGAGGTTAAGTTGCAATTGTGTTCCGTTTCCCCATCTAATTGTTCCTCTTAACTAATTGCACATTTTCCCCCAGTTAAAATCCTTTAACTCAGTGTATAAACTGATAGCAATTCAAGTGTGTCTTCTCTTCAGTACATCTAACAGCACCATATATCCCCTCTTGCTTTTATAGACCATGGTCAGCATTAAAATCTCAGCACTTGCCAACAGCTCGAATGCTGTTATTTTAGGTGCCAGAGTTCACGCCTTTTCTTTGATTTGGAAATAACCACAGCAACCACATGATAACTGTTTGCAAAGTTGACTTTCTCATGGTGACCACTGTTGTCTACATCTCAGATTGACCATGCCCTCTTAATTCAACACTAAACACTGCTGTCATGTTAGCGCACTGCAAGCCTGCCCATATCTTCCATCCAGTCATTGTTATTGATCTTTTCCAAGATAAAAGATATGCAACTGATGCTTAGAAATTGATTAGCAATGGTAGACCCTGTCTATTTGACACTTTTCCTACCATTCTGCTGTAGATGCAGCAGCCATAGGTGTGTCCCTTTAAATGCTGAGATAAACTTGCAGTAACTGGGCATTGATACAATCGGACCAATGAGTCTCCAGGCATTTTTCTGTTGCTAAGAGTCTAAAGCTGTATCTCTACTTTATATCTCAGAGAAGGTTAGAAGTTCATCCCTTCGCTTTTCAAACTTAATCTGAGTCTTCCCTTGCTACTTCAGATATTTTCCTTTACACAAGATTTAAGCTACTCTTTTCTGTTCTGAAGAGAATTTAATATAACTGGTGAGGTCTTTTGTACACAGTCATGTGACACTCCAGAGAATCTATGATACATTTCCACCTCTAATATTAATAATTGACAGTGAAGGAAACTGTGCTTTCTTAGGAGATCACTACAATGTGTACTCAGACATATTCCTTTTGAAGTCGTATCCATGGGACTATGTGCATGTGTGATAGGTATTCAGCTTGGGTAAGGGCTGTAGAACTGGGTCTGGAGTGCTTTATCAAGGGGTTGTGAGATGGCATGACAAAGAGAGTGAGGTCTGATCACCGTGAGGTAGTGATTAGCATTGTTGGGGCAAATCAAAGGCAAGGTCTTCTTTTTCTAAGTGAGAAGGGCCCTCTCCTACCTCCCTCACTTGCCTTCCCCTTGAATTAAATTCACCAAAGGATAGAAAACTGTAGGGAAGTGGGGGGTTCAGACCTTGCCCATGTTCTTCTTGCCCAGGGGTGGGATTTCCACACAGTAATAAAAATGTCATGGAAATTGAACCAGTGCTATTAAACAAGGAATAACAGTCTTTAAGCCTGCCTGCAGAGTTGTGAATTGCATCTGATTATCAAAGGAGTTCTCAGTGAATTTCAATTCTATTCCTTTGCCACATAAGAGATATATTGTCCACTATAAATCTTACTTTACAAATCACCCTATAAATTGCTAATATTTTTGTCCTCATGCAACACCATAAAACAGTTTACAAATCCCTTATAATGCTTGTCTTGGAAAATATATTTGTCTTTTATTTTCTCCCCACAAAAAGCTTCTCAGTTTTTAAAATGGAAATAATTTAATTCCTATTCAATGCATGAAAAGATGTGAATGGGGACATTTTAAATTGAAAGCCTCATTTTCCCTCACTGATTTATCTCGCTCTCTGCTCTCTCACCCACACAAGTCAATTAACAGGTGCAAAATGCTTCAAGAATACGTGAAGCTTCTATTCCACTACGAGATGTAAGAAAGCAAAATTACTATAGCTATTTATCTAGCGGGTTAGGGTGTGGCCACACTGCAGTCACAGGATGTGTATGCAGCTCGCGTAGACATGCCTGAGCTAGCATTAATCTAGCTAGCTCAGGTACTGGAGCAGTGAACCACAGCAGCATAGGCTAGCCACTCAGGTCACTGGTTCCAGCCCAGGCAGGTTTGTACAACTTACACTGAAGTCCATGCTGTCTCAGCTTCACTGCTCCAGGACCCATTACAGTACAGACATACCCTTGAGTGCTTTATAGACAAGTAGGAAGATGATGACCCTCCCCTATATTGTATATATATGTATATAAGAGCTTCCAATCTTAAAAGACAATATACAGGCAAAGAACAGGGAATGAGGTGGGGAGTGATTCAGTGATGAAGCCCACCACAGCTTGTTAGTTCAGTTTGGAAGTGTCTACATATGTGTCCTTTCATCTACAATCTATCTTTCTTGAGGGAACAAGCAGGGTTTTTGTGCCTGTTAGAAGTAGTGGCCCAGATCCTTGGCTATTTATGAGAAGTATACATCACAGGGCGGGAGTTCGCCTACAGATGTGGCTGTAGATCACATGTTGATTAATGAAGCCCTAATCCTGCAAAGAGAGCCACCTGTATGTACACTTATGTGTCTAACATCAATGAGAGTGACTGTAGTGATCTGCATCTAAGACATTATATCTCAAGTTGCTGCATGGGAATTTGGATCCCTGGGTGATCCAATGGCAAAAATCCCACTGACTTCAATGGGACCAGGGTTTCTCCCTGTGTATGTGGATCCCTTTGCAGGTTCAGGGCCTGAGTTTGTTAAAATTCTTCTGTACTTCCCAGAAAACATGGCTTGTCCATTCACAGGATCAGTTACAAAATGCAGCCACTTAGAGATTGCACATCTTGTAATATTCTGTGTTCGTATGTAACACATTTACAGGAATTTGTCATGAGCTCTGTTCTGCGGGTAAAAAGCAAATGAAAGATCTAACCCCATTCGGAGCTTCCTGCAGTTTGCTGCCTTTAACCCAGCTCACCACAATATTTAAGTGTCTCTTCTCATTTCCATGATTAGGTCCCCTTCTACTGAGTTTATTTCTCTGCCATTTTAATTAGCAACAGGATAAGTGACAATGATTCTCAGTCCAAGTGTAAATCCTTTTTTTTAAGAGAGCTCTTTTTAGATGATTCTGCATTATTTAAGTGTAGGGGGAATGACTGGTACTTTAATTTTAAATGGCTTTGGAATAATAGTTTATTTTATCATAATTTTGAACTATCTTTATAATTGTCACTGTGTGTAAGATTTGCTCATTATAATAAATCTAAGCCTGAGAACCCCTGAAAATTCATGAAGTGCTTCTGATTAATGCCCCCAGATATCTTCTCTATTAGCTATTTTCTTCCTTCCCTGCAGCGTGATTTGTGGACCAAAATGGGGAGCATATTGTTTACCAACAGAGAAGAAAGACAGGCCAGGGGTAACTATCTCAACAGATACAAAGAATATATATAAAGAAAATGGACTTGATTAATTGGACGTGTAATGATTCAGACAGATGGAATGCAAGCAAAAATCTGAGTCTGCAGTCTGAGTGGCTTCTTTCTGTCCAGAAATTATGCAAATTCAGCTTTTCATGCAGTATTTCAGCCTTTGCAGTCTGTGCCAAAACCAGGAACTGCAGAAGTACACAAGAATTGAAGATAGTTTTGCAAAAAGAAGCAATTCAAACTTTTCCAAAATTCAAAGATATGCTAGGAGTGGGGCAGTTCTAATTCTCAACACACTTGTGCAGATACAGTGTAACTAGAGAGAATGTGTCTCCCTCCAGTATGGTTTCTGAGAGTGTGTCTCAGATTGCATAAGGTTTCTTGGTTTTAGAGGCAGAATTGAATGTGATTAACATACTGTAGACATGTGGTTAAGAGTGGCATTTGAGTCACAAGCACGATGCACACCCAGACTGTAGGGGTGGTCAGAAACAGGATGCAAATCCAAATTCTGGACTTGACCCTTGTAATAGTCAGGATCTGGATCCTGGATCTAACCACCCACAGATTTTGGGAGTGTTCAAACTCCAGATCCCGAGGTTACAGCTGAAACCATCTCTTA
Organism: Dermochelys coriacea; assembly: GCF_009764565.3. NCBI lineage: Eukaryota > Metazoa > Chordata > Testudines > Dermochelyidae > Dermochelys > Dermochelys coriacea. The sequence continues at coordinate 92,273,632 of NC_050076.1, forward strand.
CTTTCGATCAGATTTTCAAAAGTTGTCCACTCTCATTTAGACATCAAAATGTGTTGCCAGATTTCCCAAAGTGCTCTGCATGCTGACTGCATGTTTGGTGCTGAGCTCTTTTGAAGATCTGGCCATGTCACAATGGTAGCTGCCAGATACCTTTACCTTGAGAAAATTTGAACCCAGGATAGGTGCCAAGCACATGAAAATCTGGTCCTGAGCTCTTCTGAAAATCTAGCACTGAGAACAATAGGGCCCCTATCCCGACCTGTACCTGGTTGAAAATTGTCTATCTAAATTGTTTTTCAGTGGGGAGAAACAATTGGGTTTTTTAATGAAGTGAGATACTTTCCATGGAAAATTTTGTCTTTTCATTGAAAACCCCGAAATCAAAACATTTTTGTTTCAGCCAAAAGTTTTCAGATCTTGGGTTTTTTTTATGAAAAGTCAATGTTTTCCTTGGCAGGGGTGGGGAGCTTTTCCATCTGGCTCTGCAATACAAATGATAAACAAGTCAGTTGCTGTTCTTTTGGGCTTTAGTGTGTAACTTCCTTGGGGAAGGGATTCTGTTCTTTGGGGAACTTTAATTTATTTTAAGAGTGTCTATACCATTGTGATTGCAGCATATGTAGACATACCTGATCTAGCATTGATCTAGCTAGCTCAGGTAGCAAAGCAGTGAAGCCACTGCAGCATGGGCAAGCCATCCACGTTACCAGGATCCCAGGCAGGTTTGTACAGCCCATGCTTCCTTGGCTTCGCGGCTCCAGTACACCCGATCTAATTAGATTAAAGATGTGCCCTTAAGCACGCTTAGTGCACTGCATTATACACTGTGCTATAGGAAAACTGTGCTATAGTCATTATAATATTACATTATTTGTGAGTGCTGCGCAGAGTTCCTGATGCATTTTTCTCACGTATTATGCAATAATACACTAAGAGGGCTGAAGTGATTCCGTTGGCTACAGAGCTGATTATGTCGACACTGCATTTCCTGTTGTGACCTCGTTAGATGTCTTTTACAGTGCCATCATCAAAACCCATCTGGGTTTGTTTGTATTGGTTGGGTTTGATTTTTACACGTTAGCACTAGTGCAATTCCGTGAAAGGAAAGGACTCGTTATACCTCTGGCCTAAAACTCTCTTCGGCCAGTCCTGCCATCCAGTTGCCGCATAGAACTGCCCGTTCACTTCACCAAAAATTCTGCTGCTACAGGATTGCAGCAACCCAAACCCTTCCCCTTTGTGCCTTAGAAGGTGTGAAAGTCTGAGCCGTAAATCCTTGATCCTCCACATGGCGTGCCCATAAAAGGGGCAGAGCAGAATCCCACAGATCCCTGGCTTTCCACAGAGCTGCATACCTGCTTTCGTAGGTTTTCCACCAGAACACAGTACGCAATCCTGCTTCTGCAGCACATCCTCATCTTACTCTTAACTGTGGCCTCATAGCTGTCTTTCCCTCTGCATGATCCTCCCATTTCTCCTGCACCTGTTGGGGGCCCCTTCAGGTCTCTTCCATGCTGGGTAAGTGGAAGGCAACCTGTGGCTTTTTGTACACTGTGTGGCATATGTTGATCTTTTCATGGGGACCCTGTCCCCATCAGACTAAGAGGAGACATCACTCTTCCTTTCAGACTCCTCAAAGAACATCTTGGAGAGAAAGAAGTGGAATTAACATTAACCTTTGATGTTGTTGGGGAGGCAGACCTGGCTAACTACACCTGCCACGTGGAAAACCGAAATGGACGTAAGCATGCCAGTGTCCTTCTGCGTAAAAAAGGTATTTAACTCTCCCGTGACTTAGAGACTGGGGTGAGATCCTGGCTCCATTGCCATCAGTGGCAAAACTCTCCTTGACTTCAAAGGGCCAGGATTACTTCCTGTGGGCTTATTGCAGCTAAAATACGTGTGCCTTGTGACATACGTGTACCATAAAGTGTAACATTGTTTTAGAGAACTAGTGAGCTGTTCTTTAGACTAGTAATTGAGTAATATGGCCTGAGCTCCTATGAAGTCAATGAAAGGAATTCAATTTAAACCAGCTGCAAATTTGAAAACAAACACTAATATTGAAGTGCATTGTTTTCGTATCTCTCCTTTATCATATTTTCATGGATTAAACTGAGTGTTTTAAACAATACAGGTGCGTGTTGATTTATTACAGTAACGAGAAGGAAAACATTGCTACAGAGGAGGCTGTTAATCCATTACCATTGTGTTTACCTTTACCATGATATTTGCAGGATTCCCTGTGCTGAGAATGGCAAATATTGCAAGTGCCATGATATTTTTAATACCATTGGTTGTAGATGAAACATCCAAATTAGTATTATCTGTTAAGAAACTCTGTGGTTTAGAACAAGCCGTTATCTTATACGATGAAGTGAATTGTAGCTCACGAAAGCTTATGCTCAAATAAATTTGTTAGTCTCTAAGGTGCCACAAGTACTCCTTTTCTTTTTGTGAATACAGATTAACACGGCTGCTACTCTGAAACCTGTCAGAATGTAAACAGTATCTCATTAGAATCCTTCCCATGTTGTTAATTTCAACATCCTCTCTCATTTGTAATTAGGGTGACATTTAGAAGGAAAGACTCCATCAACCTTTTCCCGCTGTCTCCCCTCTGCCAGAGCCTTTCACTGACACGTAGAGCTTGCTTTTTCACTGCCGTGTATAGCTACACATACCCAACAGGTGTGGTGTAGACGTAGCCTTATGGAGATCCCCATTCAGTCTAAAGTGAAGCATTCCAACAGGTACAAAAGCTATGAAATTGTATCTATTGGAAAAGCAAAACTGAGAAGCTACAGGGAGCTCAGGAAGCAAAACTAGGAAGCCACAGGAAGCTCACAAAAGGATTAACAAATTGGGTGCATTGCTACTATTACTTTTGGTTGTAAATGCACTTACCAGAAAAGTAAAGTTATTTTTATATGTGCACCTGGAAGTTTCCATATAAAGGTTGCTAAAGCAGTGTTTTGTTTCCTTTATTGATCATTTAGGATGCACAAGAAATAGTAAGAAAATGCTAAGCATTTCAGAATGCTAGTGACGCTACATACAAAATATTGCTGAGTACAGAATTTGGAGTTGGAAAGAACCTCTTTTCAGTTATTCTATCATCTTCCCTTGCATTGTGACTGGATACATTTCATATTCTCCATAGAGTACCACCAATAGTTGAATTTCAAGTCTTGCCTTGTATATCCCAATTGGTGGTAATTCCAGAGTGACTCTTGGCAGCTTGTTCCATTGTCTAATTGTTTGCATATTTATAAAGTTCTAATATTTAACCTAAATTTCCTTGTTGTGCCCTAAACTAATCACTTTTTATCCTGTCCTAATAGCCCTTTGTCTCCATGTATGGACTTGTAAAGTACCCACAGAGCTGTGAATATTAATCCTGATGCTCCAACTATAATATTAAGGATCAAAAAGAAAGTCAAACTATAAATGCTGAATGGAGTTTCTGGATTTAGGCACTGATTCCTTAAAGGGCATGCTTAACAAGAAACTAAAGCCAAGGATCCTGTTCACGTGCTTAGATTAAACATGTGCTTAAGTCCTTTGCTGGATCGGTGTTTTAATTATCTTGCAAACAGGAAGGTTTGTTTCAAAGTATAAAACACAGCTGTCCCTAGGCATCAAGAAATATTGGTATTAATTCCACACAGTACTGTGTTTTATCTAGTTATTTAGGATTCGGTATCATCCAGAGTGGGGCAATTTTCCCTACAAACTAAACAACTACAGTTTTACATGGACAACTTTACATGGAAACCAGTCTGATTGTCCCACTTATGAAAACAAAGACATGGGTGTGTTCCTGAGCCATGAATACCAGAGGCTATTCTCTGTCACAAATTTCTTAACTGGTGTCTTTCAAAGACACTTTATTATTTGCTCTGATATATTTTAAAATGTATTTTCCACATAATCTTTGCCCTCATGCTGCCTGAGTATGCCTGTTACTTGGGAGTCCATAGGTTATGCAGTCCTCATTCATCTACCAGCAGCTTCCCTCAGTAAATAACAAGGAAATAGCTTAGAATTCCCTTTACATGAATTTAAAAACAGTTCATGGCTTTTCTGACAAAAAAAAAATCTAAGTGCACTATAAAATGTACTTCTTGGAACAGAAATAACTTGTCAGGAGCTGCTGAGTCGAATAAATCAGTGGCCCGCGTTGAAAGATGCAGTAGGCTTTTCAATGAAAGGATATACTGCAACAATATCAGCTCAACACTTAGTTTCAAGAACGTCTACTTCACATCAGACATAAAGAAAACAAATTTTGTGTTTGATTTCATCATTAGCAATGAAGGAACCTTCTGAGCTACACTGAGCTATTGGGTTTTGGGTATTTCTAATTCTCTTAGCATTTAAACCAGCTCAGTACTCCAAATAATGTACAATGGGTTAATCCTTTTTTATTATTTTAAATAAGAAATATTCTTTGCACCTTTTCCCTTTACTTTGCACCTTTTCCCTCGTATAATAGCATAAGGGCCAGATTCTGAGACTCTTCATGCTCTGTAACACCTTGCTCCACAAGTTATCCTATTGACTTTAATGGGGCTACTCAAGGAGAAAGGAACTACTCATTGTGACTTGGGCCCCAAATGAAATATATCTGAATGTATTTTTTGGGTTTTGATAGAAGTAATGGGCTAGACTGTGAACTACACCAAGACTGGAGCTCAGGGGAAAAGGTCTCTGAGTCTGGGCCAGTCAAGTACTGAAACAGCCAGCCAAAGGGACTGCTGGGCCACCCCCCATCCTACCTCTGACACACCAGTTAAGCAGAGAGGGAGAGTGGGCAGCATAGAACCAGATATTCAGGCAGGACTGAGAATGTTTACATTTAGCCTATTCTCAACGCCATATTAGCAGAAGATAGTGACAAACTGGGGCAAGTTCAGAGGAGAGGAAGAAAAATGATTAGGGAATGAGATGGGCTAATTTATGAGGAAAGATTAAAACATGTATAGCTTGGATATTTAGTAAAAAGAAAAGGAGTACTTGTGGCATCTTAGAGACTAACAAATTTGTTAGTCTCTAAGGTGCCACAAGTACTCCTTTTCTTTTTGCAAAAACAGACTAACACAGCTGCTACTCTGAAACCACTGGATATTTAGTGTAGTCTATGGGAGGTACAAGTCGGGGTAATGGAATGTAATTTAGAAAGACAAAATTTTGGATGAGTGTAGAGCTATCAGACTGTGGAGTAGTCTCCCAAGAGTACTATCTCCATTTGCAGGACTTTTAAAACGAGCACTGAGAAATGCAGAGTGACTTTTCCCATCTCGTACTTCTGTGGGACTATGGTTTCTTGCTGGAGAGATCTTGCAAATTGGAAATTGAAATTGAAAATAAGTTGAGGATATCTCTGATGGTTAATTACTGAAACATGAAGCATTGCGAAATGAAACTAAGCCCAAAATGTGCCTGCCTGGTGTTCTTTTTTCAACCTGAAGATGACATCGGTGGCATAATGGTACATTTTCTTATCATCTAAGTTTTTGTAAACTTTATGCTTCTAAACTTTATGTCTTGTATCATCCTAGTTCTTTGCTTATGTCTCTTTGAACTATATTTGTCAAAGTGGTAAATATCTGCACTGACATCTTGTGTAAAGTAATCTGGGCTGCTGATGATAGCTGTGTCAGATTGTCTTCTTGTAAGTTTTATGGGTGGATGAACTGCAAAACAAGGCTGAGTAGTTCTAGTGTCTGTTCTGTTTGAGAGGAGTCACAAAATGGGCACCTCCAGTACTACAGATTTAGTTATTGTAAGTCATCCCAACTTTTGTCATTGGTTTGTCAGTGACAGGCAGCATATCCTCGAGCACAGAGCTCCTGGGACCTGGGTTCTATTACCAGCTCGGCCACTGGCCTGGGGTTGCTTCACCTGTCTGTGCCTCAGTTTCCCCATCTGTAAATGGGGACAAAGACTCTTACCTTCCTTGTAAAGTGCTTTGAGATCCATTTATGAAATGTGCCCTTACAATTATCATCAGATTAGCATTGTCCTGGTTCAACATCAACTGTAATCTATAAATGTATACGCCATGCTCCACTTGTATGGCTCCATACCCTGGCAGTTTCACTTATACCATTTCCTGAAGATCAGCATATTTGGACTTTGTTGGACCAGAGTACTGAGATGATTAAAGAGACATGGACTCTCCACAGAAAACAATGCTGCCCATGGCCTACAGACACACACAGAAATTGTTAGGATTGGCTGTAGAGAAGAAACAAACGGTTGTTATGGCTTACAGAAAGGACTCAAATCTTGTAGGTCTCTATAGATCCATCTTAGTTATCATCAAACAATGGGGCCTTATTGTCCACAGGATTAAACTTCTGTTGGGGGGCAAGAGGGAGGGAATTATGTTTGACACTGCATATACAATAGAACATAATGGATCTTCCAGCTTTGCCCATTGAACAGCACAGAGGAAGATAAAATTAAGCACAAAAGTGAAGAGAATTATTAATCTATTTTCCAAAAAGGGAAAATCTTTATCTCAATCACTTCTCCAGTACTTTCCTGATGTCACTCTTTCATGTAAACAATCACTGTCGTTGTCACAAGGATGTTCTGTGGTTGTAAATGGCAGAAGAGATTGTTCCTGTACCTCCACAATGGGAGATGCCCAGGTGATATTGACCGATCAGACCTGTTGAAAACTTGGAATTTCTACTCCATGGGAAATTCTGATATTTCAAAATATTCTTTCATCCTGATTTGGAATAAAAAGTTAAAATTTCAAAATTTTCTGTGAAATGAAAAAAAAATTGTTTGGCAAACCTCAAAAAGACCTTATTGAAAAGCTGTATTTCAATAGGGTTACACTGCTTTGTTTTGACTTTGACTTTGTCTTATCTAATAGTATAGTATATTTATTATAGTATATCGATGAAGAAACAATAAAGTCAAAACAAAGCATTTTGTCCAAATTTTTGTCAAAAAATTATCAATGACAATATGTTCCTGTGAAACTTTTTGATTCATCAAATCAGCATTTTCCAATGGAAAGCGGTTTCATCGGAAAGTTTTCAGCCATCTCTAGTCCCTTTTAAGATAAGGCATGCACTAAGCAAAAGTTTGAGAACTCCCATCTTATGCACATTGGTGTCTTTAGTATCCATCACCTCTAAAACAAAGTGGCACTTAGCTGTGTTGTGTACATCCCTGGCTTCCCATTGGCCACTAACACTTGACATGAACATTATGTTGTGCACTCTAGGGGCTAGAACAGTTCTCAAATGAGTTAGCCAAAGTCCTGGCCTACCAGATCAAATCAAGTCACCTGTTGACTTTATAAATGTAAAAGTTTGGTTTAGTTTTCTCTGGGTAACTAGAGTCTCCGTTTTCAGAGTTGCAGCCATGTTAGTCTTTATTCGCAAAAAGAAAAGGAGTATTTGTGGCACCTTAGAGACTAACAAATTTATTTGACCGATGAAGTGAGCTGTTGCTCACGAAAGCTTATGCTCAAATAAATTTGTTAATCTCTAAGGTGCCACAAGTACTCCTTTTCTTTTTGCTAAATAACAGTGAAGTACATCTAGTAAATTACTTTTACAGACCGTGTACAGTATTTGGTGCATTGTGCCAAAACAGAAGATACAATTATCCTCTGCAAGCTATTTAGAAACTGATTAATACTCTGTGTAAATTCACTGCATAATTCCCTTGTCAAAGAGTTATGACTATAGCCTCAAATGAATTTTAGATGGCAATTGTAGACTGGCAGTAGAAGGAGTGAATAGGTAAAGTATAATAATAGCTAATGAACTGAAAATTAGGTAGACAATTTTATAATGGCAATAAAGAGAAGCTGCTCAATTGTACATGGAATTGCACACTGAATTAGTGCAATTAAAGCTTGGAAGGATCATAACCAGTCTTTCTTTTTCTGTTTATTCTAGATTTGATCTACAAAATAGAGCTTGCCGGAGGATTAGGAGCTATCCTTCTCCTGCTTATTTTGCTTGTGACTATCTATAAATGCTACAACATAGAATTAATGCTATTCTATAGACAGAATTTTGGAGGTGATGAATCTATGGATGGTAAGTAGTCTCTCAGGGAAACTGACTGTAACCCCCAAAAAGATATCGTGGGCCCAGTGCTGAGGGACCTTAATTTTAATTGAAGCCAAAAGGTGCCTAAAGTCAATTGAAATTGAAGGTATTTAGCACCTTGAAGGATAAGGCCCAAAAATCCTATTCCAAAATCCACTGAAATTAATTGGATTTCTATTGACTTCAATGAGCAGGCAATAAAGGAATTGTTCTGAAGCCTCTTCTATAAGTTTTTTTATTGAGGACAAAGTGTGAATGGATTCCTCAAAAGAATTGAGTTAGGTGAAAATCAGTTCTGACCCTTCCTCAGATTTTTAAATTCCATTCATGTTTCCCAGCACCACACCCACTAAAAACAGTCAGTAAGGCGCATATTGCGGACTGAACTATTTCTTGCTGGACCATTTCACTTTATTTGCCAATTTAAAAGAATCAGCAAAAAGCCACAGTAATTATTTCTGTTAACTAATAGGTCAATGTTATTTTCCCCCATCAAACACTAGTTGGGAGCAGGGAAATAATTTAATGCAGATATGTGGACTATTTCAGAGGACTGACTGGAATGGAAGTTTGGTGTAAAGCAGATAATTTTTAAATGCTTTCCCCCTTAGTATCTATGATAGGTGCTTAACTTGTCTGCAATGAGACTACTCATGCTCAATAAGCATGTGCTTAAGTGGTTTGCTAGAGCAGGACTTTAATTGCTAGACCCATGAGATATGATCCACCACTGCATTTTTAGCTTCAAAATCAAAGTTTTGAGATGCTGTAAAATGGGAGCAACCCAGATGTGAATCAGGTCCATATAATTTAGTACGTTAGTGTACTCTGTGTCTGCTAAAGAGCTAGAGTGGCATTTTCAAATGCTCCTAAGCCACTTGGGAGCATAAGTCCCGTGAAAGTCAATGCGCCTGAATCACAGATGCACTTTTGAAAATCCCACACCTAAAAAAATCCCTACATTCTGGAAAAGAAGAGGGGAAGGTTTTTTCCTCTTATGCAAAAATAACCAGTTTCCCTGAACTATTGCTTAGGCGCTAAACTGTGTCAGTGTCAAAATAATAATCCTTTCTATTAAACGCTCGGTGGATATGTTAAGTGAAATCCTGGCTTTTCTCAATTTTGCCATTGATTTCAATGGGGCCAGAATTTCATCTGCTGGCTTCAAGAATGTGGATGCTACTTGAGAGGCAGAGGAAAATAATTTCCCTCTTACTCTGTCTGCATTAGCAGAACTTAGAAACTATGTTTAAATATCATGACCCAAAACAAATCTCTTCCACATAGGTAGTATTCACACTGATAATCCATCAGCTAAAGAAGAAGGGCCAGGTTCTTAGGTGGTGTAAACTGGTGTAGCTCTACTGACTTTATTTCACATGAGCTATTACTTTGATTCTTCACCCCAGCTGGGGATCTAGCTCAATGTGCCAGCCTCAACTCTGAATTGCCTGGGTTCTGTTGATTTGTGTTGTCAGCATCAAGTTATTGCTATTTTTAATGTGATTTTTTGTTGCTGTTTGGCTGGTTTTCATTTAAAAAACAACCCTGTTTCCTGGAGGTTTAGAGAATGCCCCTTCTGCATACAGGTCATTGTGTGCTCCTGCTAAATTCTTAGGCACTGACTCGGGGGGGGCTCTGGGGCTGGAAAAAAAATAGTGGGTGCTCAGCTGTTTGGGGGGCCACACCGATAAGCTCCTCTCTCTCCCCACCAGCACCTCCCACCCACCGCCGATCAGCTGCTGTCAAATAACAGTGAAGTACATCTAGTAGAATTACTTTTACAGACCGTGTACCGTATTTGGTGCATTGTGCCAAAACAGAAGATACAATTAGACAACACTGAAGTGCACAGTTGGGTGCATAAGTGGGCACTGGTGCACAATCATTTAATTTGTGTGTGCAAAACCACGTGCCTAGCTTTTTAGGAAATCAGACCCCGGAAGTCCACGTGTGTTAAATACACACAGACACATGCACCTGTGTTTTCCAGGCAAAATATTTTTTCTCAATAGCAAGTTAGACTTAAAACAATGTTCAGACATTTGTTAACCTTGAGTATTAACCTGATCTACATCTTGGCTTGATTGTTTTGATTTCACTCTACTTTAGAGCCAATGACAGTGGCCATCCCCAGGGTTCGCTTTTCTACCTTGGCAAGGGCCTGAACTGTTAGCGGTGACATCTGCCTCCCCGATCACCCATTGGCTGTCCTCTGAACACCTTCTGGCAGGTTCCATTGTTGCCGGTTGTGGCAGATTTTGGAACAGTCTCCAGACCTGTCTGGTTTTAACCCTTCTGCTGCTGGTCTTCCTGACTCAGCAGTGCTGCCATCCTTGCCGTTCTAGTCATTTGCTGATATTGAGGAAATGTTAGGATATCAGTTAAACTAGATCCCATGCTGCTGGTGATTAGAGGCAGATTTGTTTCTGTTAAATGAGCCATTGAAGGTAATCACGCAAGACCTAGCTCATCATATCAAAATTTACCAGACTGTCTTAGAACCAGTAGTTCACTTGAGCACCCTGTTTTCAGCCTGAAATCAATTCCACAGCTAAGCAAATAAATGTCCACATCTTGTCTGCTTTTGCTCATGAACCATAGTAGACTAGATTTATCTAAGGAATATTAGGAAAATAGCCATCATTTACAGAGCAGCACTTAATAAATCACATTCTCATCAACTATTTATCTTCCTTTAATACAAAATATTGATGAACATTGACTCTGCTGTAAATATTTTTTCCAGTTCTTTACAGAAAATTGGTGCTTAATAATCCCACTTTCATGTACTTCGCTTTTCACTACATTAACAATTTGATTTTTCATTTTCTGTAGGAAATGACAGCTGGTAGCCATCACTAGAGACCTTTCTGTTAAAACTTGATTCTTTCACATACGTATTTTTTCACTATTTCTGAAATACTGTAGGGTTATAATAAAGGTAATGGCTATTAACTAAGACAGCATTACAAACTCCAAACATTAAAATTGATGAATTAGGCCCAAGAAACCTCTGAAATTAGCTTAAAAATCATTAGATTTTTTCTAATTAATTGGGGGGTTCTTTATATTTGCCTTTTGGTTTTTGTACTTACTCAAGTCATGTTTTCAGGCTTCTTTCCACAAACACAAAGGCTAGGAACCTTTTTCTTTTAAGTGAAAGCTCAGATTTTCCCCTAATCACATGAATCCAGGAACTCGGGGCTTTAAGAAAAATTCCAGCTATCATGAGACTCGCAATAACATTGCAAGATTTGGCTGCACTGCTAAGATCCTGTAGTGCGGTGTGGGTGAGTTGTCCCTACCTTGTTCTTGTGTGGGCGAGTAGGCCAGGCGGGGGCAAGTGGCACAATCAACCTTACCCTCTGTTTTACCCATTTTGCCAACTTAAGGGCCAGGCCAATTACACTGCTTCTTTAAAGTGCCACTTGGGGTGCAAGCCATCCCTCCACATTGATCAGCAGAGCAGGCCAGCAGCTAAGGGAGGAGCTTAAGTGAGTCAGGCAGGAAACTCTGGGAAAGTCTGGGTTTGATTAAGGCACAATAACTACTGCAGTGGTGGTGCAGCTCTGCACTTCCTCCCCACCCCACCCAACATACACCTGTACAAATCAGGCACAGTCTGGTCCTTCATTATGTATAAAGAACAAAGAAACCCAAACTGCAACATTTGGACTTTCCCAAAGTCTGCTTGGCTTTGGGACAGTCTCCAATGTACCTGTTTATCTTTTGCTGAACCATACAAAGCCATAACTTACCAGCTCAGCATGTGAAGGGAAAAGAGGAAGTCACAGATGAGTGCTATTGTCTTAAAACTTCTATAAAAAGAGTTGAATAAGATGTGGCTTATGAATACCCACCGATAAAGCCGTGTGGAGTTGAAAGATGCGTATGAAACCAGGAATAATTTACAATCTCTATTCTGCGATATGGAGTGCTTGTGTTTCACCATTAAAAGTTTTTGGCATAATGCAGTGGTTTTTAAGCTTGATACTGAACAACCAGCAAGAACATATTTTCACCAGTACTGCATTCCTTACACGTGCAAAATCCCCACTGACTTCATGATAGGAGTTATGACACACAAGGGTTTCAGAACTAGGCCACAAGACAGTTTACCTCTGCCTAGTACATTTACAAACAGATGACTGCGAATAGGCTTTTGTATTTCTACAGACAACAAGGAATACGATGCCTATCTCTCTTACACCAAATTGGATCCAGATGCATCAGACTATGATAATAACGAAGAGGAGCAGTTTGCACTTGAAATACTGCCAGATGTTCTCGAAAAACATTACGGATACAAACTCTTCATTCCAGATAGGGACCTGATCCCTAACGGGAGTAAGTACTTCTGAACTTTGGGTTTAATTCTGTCTGATGCTATCGGGAAGGCATGCTGTATGTTAAGTACTGTACAGAGATAGTTACCGTTCATTCTCTTTGCAAGATTGCTTTCAGAACCTCAAGAGTTTCCTAAAATACAGCAAGGTGTGACCTCTGGCTTAGGGTCTGATCCTGCACCAGTGAAGTCAATGGGAATTTTGCCATTTACTTCAATGGGAGCAGGATCAGAGCCTTACGAAGGGGAATTCTGCAGAACTGTAAGCCATAGTGAAAAGGCTCAATGTCAGACAAAAGTAATTGTCAGAGGCTGCTAGGAAGTGAGATCTGTACACAGCGAATTGTTATTGTATCATTTAAAATGGGATTCGCTCAATAATTATCATTCAGGCAATTACTTATTTGTCCACAGCAACCTTACAAATAAAGCATTTCCTATTGTCTACTATTTTTTTCTGATTTTACAGTGAGCAGATATTATACTTTTGTTTCCAAGTTAACAACATCCGTTGAGTCATTTTTAAGCTAGCATTTTCTCCAAGTGCTGCATTGAAAATGTGGACTGTGTGAATAATCCCACTTTTTCAAAGGGACGTGCACTGGTCAGTTATCTGATTCTGTTGCCCATTTCAGATCACTTGGTGAAGTGCAGTTATTCATTTCAGATCAATTCCACTGCAATGTCTGAATATTCCGCTGCATCTGGTGACATCTGTAACCACAGGGACACATCTGTGGCTGTGTTTTTCCTGATTGTTGTGGGACAAGTAAAAAATGACATTCTAATGTGCATAATATTCATGGATTCTGCATGCATGGTTTGTTTGCATTTATACCATGTGTTTTTGCCAAATAGTGGAGATGCTCCTGCGAGAAATCTGCTTTTGAATTTAATTTAGTTTGCAATGTCTGTATTCAGTTAGCTTCTACTAAGACATGTTAGAAAAGGGAAATCTGTACCTCTATGTATGTGTTAATGTAAAAGAAACATAAACATAAAACCCGACTATGTCTGCTCCTAAGTAGATGTACAGAAAGCCCTGCCCTACACTGAGGCAGTTATAATCAGCTGCTTTAGCAACTTGCCTGAAAAGGAATCTGATAATGTTTTCCCAGTACCACCAACTTCCACCACACACCCCAAAAATTTAGGCACCTTATTCTTCAAGTATGTGGATGAGTTGGAGGCAGGGCCACAGCTTTGCCACCTGCCCCCCTGCCTCACTCCCTCCATCCCCGTCACTAGCTAGTCAGAATGCACATTGCCTCTTTGTTACACATGGAATAAATGCTTCCCTGGCATTTCTGAAGGCATTATAGCAGTCCCTGCATTTGCAGTCTGTAAGCTATGGCTACTTACCCTGTCCCCACTGCAGTGCTCCTTTACCTCTACAAGCCATCAGATAATGTGATAGCCATCTGACCTTACACCACTGAAGAGCATTGCAGAATTGGGGGCTCAGCCCTTAGACTTTTGGTCCCTATCAGCATCAGCATATCACACTGCTTCTTAGCAGGAGTTAGAAAGGTCAAAACATTCCCTTCTCTCCCCAAAAGAAACTGTTAAATGGAATTGAAAGGGTTAAATTCCTAGGAAAGACTCTCTTCTTTCCTGGCTCAAAGTGTAAACCGGGAAGTGTACTCCTTCCTATCTGAGAAATAGTTACATTAATAGGTGAGATACTGTAGAGAGAAAACACTGAACTGTGGTTCAGATACAGTCCATGCAGCAGGGTTTGTTTGTTTTTTAATGTAGTAATAGTACAAAGTGAATTAAAGAGAGAGTTTAAATGTATCCTTTTAACGATAAACATATTGAAGGCGAAGATTTATCTGAAATGAGTCTGTTTCTCCCAGCTGCTGCAATAACCAGCATACAATTTTATTTTTGACTACCTGTCATTCAGACACTCAAAAAATACTTGTCATCATTTTGGCTTTTATTCATTTAACATCTCCTGGAATGCTCATTTTATGAACATTCACAGATGTAATATCTCTTTTCTCCTCTCCATCCTCTCTGCTTCAGCATTATGAAAGGGCTTGATTCTTTCATATAGAACCTCGAGAATGCTTAATCAAACTTAATGACGACAATGTAGAATAAAATATGTACTTGAAATTAGCATGATTTGTGTGCCTGGGATTTGTGAAAAAAAGGAACTGTATTTCTAGAGGAAAACTTGGACTTTTGTTAAAAAATATTCAGACGCACAAACATATGTCTTCCTGCATATATGTGTGGAAGATACCTACTTGGATGTTCTATTTAATATTGATCTTACATTACAAAGGGTTATCTATGGTAGATTAAAAACAGAACAGGCAGAATAGACTGCACAATTTGTTTTTTAACTAATCTCTCAGTCCAACAGACTGTTGCTTTTATCTAGTTCTTAGGTGCAGATTTCTTCAGGGAAAAAAAGGGATTTATTTTTCTAGAGAAATGCTTTCATGTACTCTATTTTGTCAGCTGATAGTGCAAATGACACTCAGTATAATGCGGCACTTTCCCACCAGATGATCTGGGGTGTTTCTTCGTATAACTTTGCGCATTTAAGATTATAAGATTCCAGTGCTATAGTCAATCGTGTATCCTTTGGAAGGCTGGTTGTTTCAGATAATCTCTGCAATTGTGAACTGCTGCCACAGGAGGGTGTCCATTATTGCTCTGACTTCCCGGCATGAATGCATACAGTTGCTCTCTGGACTGGGAAGTATCCAAGTATAGATTTGTTAAATAGTGTTCGATGGTTTATTTTGTCTCAGGGCATTTTTGAACAAACTGAAAAGCTTACCTCAGTAAAATCAAAGGGCAAGTTTGATTGTGATTAATCAAGTTGATTCTTAGCTTAGCCGCTGGGGGAAAAATAATAATAGTCTCTCTACATGGAGGTCTTTAAGAAAAGAATGGACAAACACCTGTCAGGGATGGTCTAGGTATACTTGGTCCTGCCGCAGCGCAGGGCGGTGGACTAAGGTGACCTCTCAAGGTCCCTTCCAGCTCTACATTTCTATGGTACTGTCTTTATATGCAGGATATAGAGCCAGATGGGCAAGCTACTCGGGGGGAGTGAATGGGCCATAACCTAGCCTCAGGTGCCCAGCAGAGAATTCCCCATTGGAGAGGGAACTTCCTGTTGGTACGTCTGTGCCGTATTCAAACCCTGCACTTGTGCTCCCCGCTCTTGACTCGGGGGAGGGCTGGGGACAGGAAGGGCCATACGCAGGAAGCATGAGCAGCAGCTGTTGTTGTCAAGTGGGTTCTGGCAGCACAAATCAAAAGGCATCTTCCATTTTGGAAAGTGGGAATCTGTCTTGCAGAGGCCAGATCAGACAAAGGCAGATTGCTGCTTACAGCAGGCTCTGCTTTCTGTGTTATTGACGCTTGAATAACAATAATATCATAGCAAAATACGAGTGATCTCTGCCTTACTGAGAGAAACACGGGGAGGGAGGAGGCGTAATGGAGTCTGCCTGTGTTGGGATCCCAAGAATCAAGAAGACCTATTTGTAAGTCTATTCCAATAAACTAACTGGGTGTCCCCAAACCTCTGACTTCCAGAAGCTGGAACTGGACAACAGGGGATGGATCACTCAATAATTGTCCTGTTCTGTTCATAGATTCATAGATACTAAGGTCAGAAGGGACCATTCTGATCATCTAGTCCGACCTCCTGCACAGCGCAGGCCACAGAATCTCACCCACCCATTCCTTAGAAAAACCTCATCTATGTCTGAGCTATTGAAGTCCTCAAATCATGGTTTAAAGACTTCAAGGAGCAGAGAAGCCTCCCTCATATCACCCATGCCCCATGCTACAGAGGAAGGCGAAAAACCTCCAGGGCCTCTCCAATCTGCCCTGGAGGAAAATTCCTTCCCGACCCCAAATATGGCAATCAGCTAAACCCTGAGCATATGGGCAAGATTCATCAGCCAGATACTACAGAAAATTCTTTCCTGGGTAACTCAGATTCTGTTCATTCCCTCTGAAGCACCTGGCATTGCGTGTGGTCAGAACTCCTGGCACGCTGGGATGCTAGGCCACAGCAGAGCCCCAGTCCTGGGGCCGGCAGCCCGAAGGGACCCCACATGCAGGGCAGCAGCCAGGACCCTGGGCGGAGTTTAACCATTAACAGAAACCGATAACCATCAAGCTTTTCAGTTAACCAGTTAAACTCTTACATCCCTATTCTGTGGACAGTTATGATTTTTATTAAATGCCATTTTCTAATGGAAAAATGTTCCACCAGCTCTAGCTGTCATATGGATGCAATAAAAGCAGAAATCCCAAAGTTCCTGCTCAGTGTTTTACTCAGTCCTTACTCAGAACATAGTCATTGCCTGACTAAAGGCTTAGTAACTGAACAAGGATCACAGGGTTTGGACCTGAGTGTTTAGTGGGGTAAGTTCTATGACCTAGAAAACTTCCTGTAAATCTTGTTGTTGGGTAATCAGCTTGCCCAGAGGGACTCCAAGTTCATCATAATTTGATGAAGCTGAAGAATAGTGGAGATAATACAGAAGAACCCTTCAGCCATTGCATTATACAGAAGTAGGGGATATTAAACATTGGTCACTATATATTGCAAAGAGGAGACTGATGCTGATGGAATTATAATTGTCACAGAGGAAGAAGAAAATCAGCTTTCACTTCTGGGGTCCCAGATTGGTTACAATTTGAGATGGGCCTGGACCAGAACATAGGAACATACTTCAATCCCTTTCTCTCCCCATCCCCTACCGAAACCATGGAAAAGTCTTGATCTGTATCTGAACTTCATAACCCTGGTCTTACCTCTGTGACAGGCTGGATTGGAACCCTGAATACTGACACCCTCAAATGCTGGGGTAGTATCCAAATCCAGATTGTGGATCCAAACTTCACAGCTCAGGCCCTGCTCTATGTGCAGTGCAAATTAATTTGTTGGTCCCATTCGTAGTAGATATGTGTCCACATCAGTCTGTGTAATTATGCTATAGTGTATAGTTACCACACAGTTTGACACAATATGACATGAATTGAACAAGAGATCAAGGGCTATAGTAAAAGGGCAACCTTTTGTCCTTGTCCTCCTAACAGTTGTCACACTTGTCCTCCTAACAGTTTAATAAAATCCCTTGAGATCCCAAAACCAGGATGAGCTGGTGCCATTTCATCCAGAATAATGCAATAAAGCACAATGGTAGCTAGTGGGCCCAGACTGTAGAGAGAGGATAGTTTTGGGGCTTAGACACTGAACTTGGACACTGAACTATAGCTGGCTCTGCCAACCTTCCTTTGTGACCTTGCGTAAATGATTTAATCTGACTGCCCCATCTCTATTATTAAGCCCAAGTGAAGGGAGAGAATATGTCTCTGCTCTCATCCTACTCTTCCACCAGTAGATGTTATTGCCCTGTTAATTCCCATGTCCTTTTTCCAGGGGCTTGTGCTTGACCACTGCAAATGAGGGGAGGGAGTTGGCAGGCCCCATGCTATCCCCATTTCCCATATTCTTGTCCAGGCCTAACATACAGGCTAGCCATACAAGTTTTCTCAAAATAACTATTAGGAATAGGGCTTCCAAAAACCAAATGATCTGGGAGCATATTCCTCCCTGATATAACTCTGGCCATGTACCAGGGATGATGTTTGCTTTTTATTCACTTTATTTACAGGTAGGGTGACAAAAGAGACTCCGTTCATTGAAACCAACTCAGCTGAACAATAACAAACTGAGAGCTACAGGTTAAGAAGGCAGGTCTAACATAATGGGGGATTTCCCCTCCGGCTTGTATTGTTTTATTTCATTTTTGTTCTACCACCTATTAGCAAAGGCGATTTTATAAAATGAAACTAATAAATACATTCGTAGAGATGTGTGCTGTATAAGGCAATAGATGGCTTTGGTATTTGAACTTTACGATTTCCTTTAGTGTCTGATGTGAGATCCTAAAAAAATCCTTATGTAATAATGCTACATTCAGAATACATAATACATACATTATAGTGCTACTGTATTTACTTTCCATTGTGTTTACTCTTTGCTTCTTTGCTTCTCTGTGTCAGCTCCCAGTCTAGTCTGACTCACAAATGCTAGATGGGAAATTACACAGCTTGCACGGTGAAGCTTGGTGCTCCCACTACCCTGTTTTGTGTTACCGCTTGCTCTTTTCTTTTGCTATAAAGGGGAGTCCCGATTCTGCACACCAGAGGCTAATGTGTTTTCTTTTCACCTTCTTTAACTAGCTTATCCTGCCACTAAAAGAAAAATTCCTGTGCCACTTGAATTTTGTAGGGTTTGGGTTCTTTGTTTACTTTCTCATCCTCTTCTACAGTATGGTACCCACCAGCCAAAACAGCTGACAAAATGGACCATGTGTTGCCTGAATCAGACTCATAATTAAAATGTAAAAGTTGCCTTTTGCCTATTTTGATCAATGTTAAACATTTCTCCTTCTGTTTTATTTTGTTTGATTGGCTTGGTTTGGTTGTGGGGGGGTTTGTTTTTTTTTTCATTTTTTTGTCAGTGCCCATGTTACTTTACTGCCCTTTGAGAATCTTTATGGTCACAAAATGCTGCTGATCAAAAGCAGGTTCTCTTGATCAAGACAGGAAATAGACTTTCCCCTTTGAACCTCACAACTTCTACACCCAGTCCCTCTCATTTCTAGCCAGATCCTCAACTGGTGTAAAACAGCATTGTGCTGTTGAAGTCAATGCAGCTACACTCATTTCTACCATCTGAAGATTAGTTATGCCACTCCAAGAAATTACAATTGCACTGAAGTAGTTCTACATGGTTTTGAAATTTGCAAAATGTTGTGATTATTTTTTTCTTTCCAACTGGTGGTAGAATTGGCAGAGGAGAATTCCCTACTTAAGTTTCACATCTGAAATGTTTTCTCAGAGCTCTGTTTCACAGATGGCATAAGAGCGACAGCAGAATATTCTGTGCCTGTTGCAAGAGAATCCTAGCCTGCATGTTTCACCACAAGTGGGGGCATTACAGAGAGGGTAACAATGTTGGCTTTGTTTTAGTACACATTTTCCAAATCACAAGGCAAAGTCCCCCTGTAAACATAAATGTGGTGGCCAGATCCAGTGTTAGGCTACAGCCTCTGTTCACTACCACCACAAGGGAACTGGATTCCAGCCATAACTTGACAGCAGAAAATTCTCCTGGAAGAAGAGATCTTCCTGGTGGTGTGACGTCGGTACATCCAGCTCCTGTACCAGCCACCAAACCTAGCCCCACATGGTGTGGTCAAGGGTGGGGCTGTGCTGATCCTCCACTGGTATAAAGCCCCTTAGGACCATAGCCAAGTGACATAAGTTAATGCAGCTCCAAGACTCCTTGAACTCACACAGGAATCTGGCTGGCACAGACTCAGGGAGTCACAGGCTGGAACTTGGCGTACTGCTGTGAAGATATTGGAATGATCATATATTTATGGGCCGAGCAGTTTCAAAACCTGCTTGCCTTTCTTTTGGGATGCATAGAAGGGTGCGTCTAGTTGTGTGCAAGCCATTATTCTCAACTCCATCCTCACTGCCCCAAAGCACCCCTTGTTCACTGGTCAGGTCTATCTGTGACCCAACTGCACACTTGAGGTTTGAGAAAGGACTCTGAAGGTAACCTTGTAAGGGCTAATTCTAGTCACCTGTAGAAAGAGCTCTAAATGTTGCAATGTCCACCAATTAAACTGCACACAGCAATAAAGGAGAAACACAGAGGGGTGAAGAGCTCACATGGGGAAGCCAGGGTGTCTTTTTCTCCCCAGAACACCTCTTCAGCTATAGAGGATATAAGAGCTAAGTCTGGTGAGTTTTCAACTGAATTGATATAATATTGGATTTATTGTTGCAATTAAAAATATCACTACAATTTCTTTAAGAAGATAAGTGCAATGGATTGATTTTTTTATGTGTTTTGTAACAGACATGCATAGTACCTGCATAGCCATGCATAAGTATTAAACTGGATATGTGGGACTTTCTGGTAGTGACTGAACGATATTGTATCCTATATAATAAAAATGGTCTTGTACACACCCGTAGTCTGAATTTCTTGAAGGAGGAATGAAAATGTATCAGGAAAGATGCATGATGGCTTGTTGTTTTACTGTATCTTGCAGATCCAACCTCTAATGATGAAGCTTCCCACCTAACTTCTTTCTTTTTGGGAGCAGAAAGAAAAGAAGAAAATGAAGAGTCTGAGCTGTTGATACATTGGGATAATCTCTTTCCATTGTATTGAACATTTCTACCTTTTCTTAAGTTTTGTTTCACCAGTTCTGCTGATATCTTTCCTATTGCTGCTGATTTTTTTCTCCATTTAATGCTGAATTTTCCCTTCAATAAGTAAACATTTTAGAGAGAGCAATGTTTTTTCCTTAGAAAATATCAATTTAAGAAAAAAATTCAAAGAACTGTATATGCTGCATGAGTAAACTATCATAAAACTTTAACAAAAGATTGTTGCATAAACATTTGTACTGTATGTGTATGTCTTGAAATTTTTGTTTCTCTGTAGGGTGTATAAAAATTTGCTTTTTTCATATGTGAAATAATTTTTTCTTGTTGCTAAGTGGTGAAATAAAACACTGGTAAAGGCAGATTTTATGCTAAATATACCCTGAGTCTCCTGACATGAAGATATTTTTGAATGTTTGTTGGCCTATTTTGTAGCTATCTATCTGGTGGGAAGTGGTGTCAATAAGCATGCTGTGATATTTTGCCTGGAACTAGAAAAATAAGTATTGCAGTAAAAGCTGTTGATCAATGAAGTGTACTGTAACCATTCATCCTGCTAGAGGTCAGTATGTGTAAGACAGATCCTGCCCTGTGCTGAGTAAAGGCCTGTTGTGTGCAGCTCCTGTGTCTAAGTCTTCATTTGTAACACATGCTTTCCCTCCTTTCTCAGACTGCATGCTTTTGAGTAGCATAGCTGCAAAGGACAGTTTGTGTAATAAAAAGTAAAAGTAAAGTGTTACCAGCAAAATGATATGCAACCAAAGCATTTTTTTTTCTGTTCTCACTATCTTTATCACTGTTTATTTATTTCTGGGCCTGATCTAACACCCACTGAAAGTCTTTTCATAGCTTTGAATGGGTTTTGGATCAGGACCTCTGTAAATAGATGTAAAGAGGTCCATGTCAGATTACTTTCATTGACCTCTCTCCCCCATTCTCCTTTGTTGGGCATATCAAACACACAAACTAAGATTTAACCCCCAGAGTATATTCTGGTGTGATAAATTGATCTTCTGAAACAGGAAGATGGTGAACAGCATCTCTGCTTACACCAACACCTTGCAAATGTTAGCATGCATAAATACTGTAGAATATGCATTTTCCTTGTCAATGGTAGCTCAGAAAATAAACACCTCTGAGTAATTCTACATTTGCTTATGTTTTCCATTTGTTTGGGTTTTTTTCCCCCTATCATCTAATGAAGATTCTGTTAATTATCTTGTGTACATAGAAGCATAGATTTGCAATATTAAAACACATCATTGGACCTCCAAGATTGGTATCATTGGACCACCAAGATTGTGGTCAATATGTGTAGAAGAAGGTAAGAGGTGCTATTGTTGCACCTTTCCAATAACATAATTTGTACATGTGGTGATGGAGAATTCTTTCCCAAGCACCAGTTAGCTACAATCCATACACCCTAAAGCATCCTTGCATCCTTCCATTCTTTCCACCTTGAAGCATAAGAACTGATTACCTTAGCTTGCATCCCAAGAAATTTTAGTAATGACCATAGCACGTGTTGTGAATTTTATACTTTACACAAAAGTTAAATTGATCTAGAGCTAAAACCTTTCTGTAAACGAAAAACAAATATTGTAATTTGTATGTCACTGAAATGCAGCTGAACAGTGAGGAAGTTAAATCAGTCTTAGCTATGCTATGATTAATATGTGGAAACATTAGGAGCTAGACTTTTTTCCTTTTCTAAATTTTACGTAAATAGAGAGATGTTGTATATTAATGTCCAATCATATTTTTATTGTAAAGCTCGATTAAATGGTGTGGGATCAGACCCTTAGTGAACCTTGGTATTGTAGTATACTTAATTGCAAGGCTAATGTTTTAACACAATAGACTTCTTTATTTTATTCTCTCTCTCTTTCTATAATTTGTAGCATACATTGAAGATCTCACAAGATGTGTTGAGCAAAGCAGAAGACTCATTATCGTGTTAACTCCAGACTATGTTCTCAGGAGAGGATGGAGTATTTTTGAAATGGAAAACAGACTCCATAATATGCTAGTCAGTGGAGAAATCAAAGTTATTTTGATTGAGTGTACTGACTTAAAAGGGAAAGTGAATTACCACGAAGTGGAATCTTTAAAGCACACCATTAAACTTCTCTCAGTGGTCAAGTGGAAAGGACCAAAAAGCAGCAAACTGAATTCTAAGTTTTGGAAGCGCTTAGTCTATGAAATGCCAGCAAAGAAAAAAGAGGTTTTATCTCGGCGCCAAGTCCTGGACTCTGCAGAACAGGGACTTTTTGGAGACCTCCAAACTGTTCCGTCTCTAGCTATGACAGGCACCTCTACCACTTTCATAGCATCTCAAGCAGATCTAACTGACTACCATCAAACCGATTCCATGCAAATGAGACATTATTGCAGAGGATACGAGTATGACATGTCAGCTGCAACCATGCCAATAGCTTCCATAAGTAATCACCACACCTACTGTAACATACCCTTGACACTACTAAATGGACAGCTACCTCTTAATAATACCATGAAGGATACCCAAGAATTTCACAGGAACAACCCATTGCTACCTTTATCATCCCAGGAGCTTAGCTTCACAAGTGATATTTGGTAATGAAGATGAGAACTCTTTTGAGATGCTTTCTGAGCACCATGAAGACAGATTTTTAAAGAACATTAAATTGATGCCACGGGGTGCCGAATCATATTTGAGGCAGAGGCACATTTACTCACTTTTATACCTGAACTTTTTTGTTTACATTTCCAAATTACTGACAAAGGGACCTTCTTTTGTAGTTCAATATGTAGTTCAGATAACTTAATGTACAGTTTTCTTGATTCTTTGAAAGGGGAAATATATCCTTTGATTTTAACATATATGTTTTACAGCCTGGTATGGATGGAAGTTCAATACCGTATATGATCTCTGACAACCATCTTTATGTAATGGCATTTCAACTATTTACACAGAATTTTTTAAAAAAGAAACTATAAGCTTTAGTACAGATTGCAAATTCTAAACTTAACATGCTATAAAAGAAAATATGTCTTTGTAGAGCACACTGGATGAGCCATTCTCCAAAGAAAACCTTAGGAAGCACTTCCCATAAGGTTGTCACAAGTACATTTTAGAAGATGCCCAGCTGATACAACAGTGTGGATGAAGAGCTACTAGCTTTATCAATAAAGTGCACAGTAACTGCAGAATAAATCACATCAGCATCCATTCATTTTGTTATTGAGGCATATCTTATTCCTAGCAGATGGTTAGCGGTGTGTTTTTATTAACAAATTGTTAGAATATTGTCAGCTGTTTAGGATGATTTCAAACAACTTTTCTGAGGTTTATTAGATTTCACAAATGTTACAGTTTTAAATGGAATTTTTTAAATACCTTAAGTACAAACTTCATTGTCTGTTAACAAAATCATGATTTCTTAAAATCTCCTCACGTGTTGTAAGATTTGTACTAATGGCCATGTACTTTTACATATTTTTTTCCAAAATTGAAACAGTTGCAATTTAAAATGTACACGTTACTGAGCATATTAGCAGTAGAAAATTAATACAGCAATATTCAGAGATCAAGAGCTAAATTATTCAGGTTTACTACTAGTATGACTTCAGTTGCAGTGATAATCATCTGAAATGTAGTTATGAAAGAGAATATGCTGTCTCTATATCTACCTGTCAATTTATATATCTTTTACTATGGCTCAAGCATAAGTATTTCTTTTAGCAATGCTTCTAGCGATACATTATGTAGATTGGGTTGCTTAAGCAGCTCTTAAGGTCAGTTCATGCATCTCTTTCTCATGTGAGTAGTTTATGTGTCAAATGAGAATAATGCTACTTATCCTTCTTGGTAAGCATTCTGAGCTCCAAGGATGACAATCATTCTCCAAGTCCTAAGTATCATTAATTAATTAGTTCTTAATTAGGATTTGTAAGGACTAATCGCGTGATTAAGGGTTATAGAATTGGGCCAATGGAGACAACAGCGTTTGAAGAAAAAGTTCAAGGAACCAATTCTGCAGTTCTTAGCGAGGCAGAATTCCCATTGACTTTAGTGAGAGCATGCCCAACATGAGAGTTTTGCCTCCATAAGGGCTGCAGGATCAAATCCAGAAATATGTGTATAGAAGGCAATGTTGCCCCAATTTTAATAGCTTTTTCAGTCTTGCTGCTTTTTGATTGCATAAGTTAAAGTTTGCACTCTGCACCTAGCTTCCCATGGTTCAATCCGTAAGCAAGGTATAGTAAATTCTCACATTTTGCAAATGTTTCTTAAATCATAAGTACAGTAAAATTAAAATGAATACCAACTTAAGATCTAAAGAATTAAGTATTTGCCCAAAAGGTCATAAGAATGAACTCAAATGTGCAATAATCCGTAAAGTTCTGTATTTTTCCATTGCTTCTCTCACACTATTTATCAACTTTCTCTTGCACCCCTTCACACCCGTTATGAACTGGAATATTTTCATTCTGTTCTCAATAATACAGGTTTATTTTGTTTTTCTAAACATACATGCATTTGACACTAACATTAAACGTGGAAACCTAGAAATGATAGTCATTTATTACAAATGTGAAACTATAACTTACTCTTTTGTAAAGTTAAGTTCAACATATGTAGGTATTTAATATAAATATTTTTCTATTGAGAAAGAAGGTGATTTTGCCTCCATTATAAATACATGTATTTAAAAAAAATGAAATTTACAACCTTTGCACTGTTTTATAAGTGTTACAGATTGTATTTACACTGGTTATGTTCTTTAATGCAAAGTGTAACTTAAAAAAAACTAAAACAAAATTCTGCATGAAGAGAGTTGCATATGTTTAAGTGAAAAGCTGTACTTTATTTTCATTTTCACATTATTCTAAAATCTTCTTAATTCACATAGAATGTTCAGTGAGATTTTTAAACCTACTAATTCTGTATTGAGCATGCAAACTCTGAAAACATATGCAGGTCTATCTGCCTCTTTTATTTACAATGATTAAACATGGGTATCAATTTCAGTTGCTTGGCCACAATATGTATCTCAGAGCAGTAGATACTCAACAACAAAATGCAGTCACATTTGCATTGGGGTAACATGAAAAGAACAGTTTTTCTGTCATTTTTCAGAACACATTGTGTATTTATGTATCTATATATTTTAATCCTAGATGACAAATCACACTCTGCTTTTTAATCTGAGATTTACAATTGTGTATCACATACTGCTGCAACATATACATAACTTGGAACCTACCATATCCCTCTGCTTTGAATATGGGAAAGGGGAATAGATCTTGCAAGGGATACCACTCATTTCAATTCACAATACAAAGAAATTACATGGTGGAATTCTAGTTTTTCCTTAAGTAGCAATTAAGCATCTGGATAAATTTTGTCAAAGGGTAGAATTTAGAGTTAAGTGGGACGTGAGTGGTGTGTGGACAATGTGCTGGTCCACTGTACCTGGGGTGAATTTAACCTAACGGCCCCTCTAAAACTCCCATTAACATCAGTGAGAGTCTCTCTATTGACTTCAGTGAGAAATGGATTGGGGCCAAAGTGGCTTTTGTCCTACTATGTTCCAACATAACCATGAGAACGTCATTACCTGAAATAAGGAATTGCATACAACATGTTTAGCTTTTCTTTCTTTAGAAAAAGAATATATTTGTTCTACTTGCTTAAAGAAAGAGATTTTGGCTGACAGAAAATAATTAGCAATGCAAAATGGCCATGAAGAAATGGGAATTTCAAAAGGAGGGAGGGGAATAGCAACAAACTGAGAAACGTGCAGGTTGCAGACTGCAACTGACTCTAACGATAATCAAATGTCTAAATGGTAACCACAAGGTTATTCTGGTTTGGGGTGACAGTCATCTTTTTAAAATGGCATATATAGCGTAGTAGTGTTTGAAAACTATTTTACATACATTTGTCCTATTGTGTGAAACACCTTCCAGAAAATCAAGTAGGAACAAAAAGACAATTTATAAAAATGAGATTCATAAAGCTGGAAATATAAATCTGTTCAGTCTTCTGACTAATTCTATTATAGTAAGGGAAATTCAGACAGAAGACCATTTAACTTGGACTGATGTGCCAATTCAGAGTGAGTATTCATAGATTCATAGATACTAAGGTCAGAAGGGACCACTCTGATCATCTAGTCCGACCTCCTGCACAGCGCAGGCCACAGAATGTCACCCACCACTCCTATGAAAAACCTCACCCATGTCTGAGCTATTGCAGTCCTCAAATCATGGTTCAAAACTTGTATTGACTGTTCTTGAAATTATTTGTGTAATTCCAATGAATCATACTATGTGGGGGGGGAGGGGATTATAGACCAGTGTTTCATAGAATAGAATATCAGGGTTGGAAGGGACCTCAGGAGGTCATCTAGTCCAACCCCCTTGCTCAAAGCAGGACCAATCCCCAATTTTTGCCCCAGATTCCTAAATGGCCCCCTTAAGGATTGAACTCACAACCCTGGGTTTAGCAGGCCAATGCTCAAACCACTGAGATTTCCCTCCCCCCATTAAAAGTGGGCTTGTCCTGGATTTGAACCTGGTTTGAATCTCGCACCCTAAGCAAGAATCAGACCCCTAGACCAACAAGCCAACTTCAATAGTTAATTTCCATTTCGCTGAATGAAAAGGCTGTATAATTAAATGCTGTCATCCTCTGTCTATATAAGGCTTATTTAAAGTCCATTGAAAACATTAGAAGGATTCCCATCAGCTTCACTGTGCTTTGGATCAGACTCTAAAGATCCAGGTTTACTGGAATAATACTGAAAAGAAACAAAGAGACGAATAACTATTTACTTATTAAAGTTGTCTACAATCAAACTTGGTTTTGTGTTTTGCTTTGTTTCAATTCAATGCTAACACAAACTGTGATACTTCAGGGCTCTTTAGCCTTGGGAAAGGAATTTAGTGTACCTCTTGATTATAAACAAGATAAGGACCTAGGAAAAAATAACAAATGCCTTTAAAAAATCACTACCGTATGGTTTTAAAAATGCTCCTACTCTGTTCTCACCAGAGTTTCTCCTGGTTCAGCAGTCCATCCCTATTCAGCAAAATGCTTAAACATATGCTTAAATTCCATTTACTTCAATGGAACTTAAGCATGTGCTTAAAATTAAGCACATACGTAAATGCTTTACTGAATTCACACTGGTCACTTTTTAAAAATGCCCTTTACCTGGCAATAGACCTTCTGAATAAACCCCAGTAACTAGCTTTATTGTACCATAAGGCTGAACAACCCAGAGAGAGTTTTATTGTAGGCTTTTTCATATTCTGGGATTCCTCTTCCTAATAGATGGTCTCTCTGGGCCCAATCCTCAGAAGTATTGGCGCTAAGGACACGCAGCAGCTCACAGGATTAAGTCTTCAGGAGCAGTATCCTAGCTGGGCTTTTAATTTTCCATCTTCTGAACTGATCTGAATATCTTGACAGACTCACCATTAACAGGTTCCATACTCCGGGCTGCAGAGATGAGACAGTCTTCAATGCATGCTAACCTGGGACTGAACTCTTTCCAGGAAGTCAGTAGCTGATTTGAGATTAGAGGTTTCTTCTTTGTTTACAAGGTCAGTTTGGTAAATTTTCCCAGCCACACCATGTGATGCTATGTGCAACTCCTCTGAAACTGTGCCATAGCTCACAGATGAACTCAGTACATGACAAGGATCAAACCATTGGCCATGAGGTATGCCAGTAAGGGGTGAGATAGCCCCTTACTGTTGCATAACCCAACCTTGCATCAGACCAATCTATCCCAAGGCCATTTAAGTCTGCTGTGGAGGCAATCTGCACCTAATCCATAGGCACCTGGCATGGAGCTGCTTGGTGTGGTGGACCAAAAATGTGATCTGTGTGAGCTCTCTCCCCCCCCCAGTGGCCTTTTATGCATCTTCACCAGCTTTCAAACACCTACGGGGACCATAAAGGTTACTGGAACCCTCAGGAGTAAGCACCATGCTATTCAACCCAGGCACAAGGGGGAGACGAGACTATATCAGGGTCCTTGTATTTTTGTAGTTCACATATGACATTTGACTGTTCCTAGGAGGATTACGGGGGGGGATCTGACTATAGTAGGGTGAGGCCAGGTCCTCCTACAGTCCAGGTGGCCTCATCTTCAGTTAGTATCTGGCAGACAGAAACATCTTGAAACAGGCAGATGGAAGCTCACTGTGTAGCCCATTTAGTTTCCTCAGTTATTCAGCTTAGCAGTAACCTTCCCACCTCTCTTTCCCTGATCTGCCCCAGGGTTCCAGATGCCATATACAGCAGCTAGGGCAGCAGTCTTACAAACGCTACCTGTGGGGAGGCAGCCACGCCTGCTCTCCAACCCTCAGATTAAGTGATGAGGGAGCACAGGATTCTTTAAACCCGTTAAGACTGCCAGCAGTATGGCCCTATTGCCAGCACCATGTGATGGATGCAGATGGGATCAGGATTGGGCCTATCAATCTATCTAGGATATTTATTCTGCACCTATTACCATGATGTCTTGATGATCTTACAGGCCAATGAATACCAACCTCCTGTTAGGAGCATAAGGTTAGAAGAGACCTCCTGTATCATCCCGTCCAGTCACCTGCTACCACAGATGATGCCATCATATATCCCATTCACAAACTTATCAAGCTCTATTTTAAAAGTAGGTAGATTGTTTGCCCTCATTACTCCCATTGGAAGGCTTTTTTGCCAGTATAAGCTACATCTCCACTGGGAGGGCTGGCAGGCCTAGTTCTACCAGCAAATCCTTTTCTAGTGTAGACTCCTAAGCAGCTAAGTCATTTAAGTAAATAGGAACTTAGGCTCAAAAGTCAGTTAGATGCTTTTGAAAATTTTACCCTTGGTCCAGTACTCTGACAGTCCTATCTGGGAAAGGCTGGTAC
The DNA here is from genome assembly GCF_009764565.3 of Dermochelys coriacea. Taxonomy (NCBI): domain Eukaryota; kingdom Metazoa; phylum Chordata; order Testudines; family Dermochelyidae; genus Dermochelys; species Dermochelys coriacea. The sequence goes on from NC_050076.1 coordinate 92,303,224, forward strand.
GTGCTTTATGCCATCAGCCGGAAAAATAGGTACTGAACATTATAAAATAATAATGCACACGTTGGTTTAATTGTGTAAATATTTGTGTTTAGAAGTTTATGAAAAAAATGCATGAACTGTCCCCCCAAATAAATTTTGGAAGCGTTTAACATTCAAATACTTACCTACTTTTCTGCCCTGATTAGCATAGTTAATATGAAAAACCACAAGATTTTTTAATACTTTATAGGTTATAGAAAAAAAATAAATTAGAAAACGGGAAAGTAACAGCCCACTTGTGTTCCATAAAGACAGTGTTGGTTTAATTTTCCATGTCATTGAGATGTATTTAACCTTACTTCCCTGAAGAACTGAGCTGACCTGCCTGTGATGCTAAAATAAGGATGTCTTTTTTCAATAATTAGAATAAGAAGACATTTGATCATCTTAATGGTTAACACACTAATTACCCTACATGGAGAAAATCAAAATAGGTGTTTAACAAGCACACTCTAAAGAGAAATATAGAAAATCTGTAGAAAGTGGAAAGCAAAAGCTATTGAACCTTGCCAAAACATTTGTCATTTAAATGATAAAACAGTAACCCTGCCAATAGAAGCAGAACACAAGCTGTCAGCATTTTCATTTCATTGCAATATAGCCATACAGCTATAGACCAAGCAGGGAAACAAATACATAAAAAATTCAGTTTTTCAAGATGAGCCAGATTGTTATGGCAGTTATACTGTAAACTACTCCCCTAATTCATTTTTCACCAACGCAAGATACCATGTAATTGGCTGTATTAGGTTGTAAGAGCTTTATTTTCTTCAGTACAAGCAAGAGCAAACTCCAGATAAACTCTTCTATTGGATGAGTGTTATAAGCTTCCTTAAGGCTTTAAAATGGTTTCTACTGATGGAATATTGGGTGGTGTACATGGCTGTCTGGTATTAGCATTGGCCAAAATTTTCAAATATAGGTCCCTAAAGTTAGACCCCCAAACAGGAGTAGATTGATGTGCAGAAATGCTCAATACCCATATCTGTTACTAAATCCAATGGCACTAATATTATTCAAAACCGGTGAGACTGGGTTGAGGTCAATGGGATAACTAACGTGCTTAAAGTTAAGTGTGTGCTCTAGTGCGTTGCTGGATAGGGGCCCAGAATGCTTAGCACCTTATTGGATTGTGCTCCATGTGTATTGAGTGATTTGTACAACACTCTGTGCCCTGCTCTGAAGGAAGAGTATAGCAGAGCCAAGGTGAAGATGAAAATTCTCATAGAGAGGAGCCATGGTATAGTTGATATCTGAATGCAAATGATATGGAATTCAGAACTTGACACTGCGCTTCGTGACGTGGAGGGGTGACTCTCATGCAGAAAACTCAAGGGGAGGTTGCTTTTGCTACTAAACACATTTCCATGAGAAATTCAGACTCTGATCCTGCATAGACTTGATGTAAATTAGCCTTCTCAGAGGATACTCAATAAGAATCACATCTAATGAGATGTGAAAAAGTTAACATACAATATACTATGACCAGTGTCTATGCGAATCAAATGTAACATCTGCCAAAAGCTACAAGGGAGCATAGAAAAATTAATCCCCCAACAGAAGGGATTAAAGAGAGAGACCCCAGTTTTCAAAAGTCACTTCTTACATTGTGCATAGAGAATGCAGAGCTGTCCCACAAATACTACCACCATTTAAAATCTCCAAAGCCCTTTGAGAAGAGGACCTCAAAGCTCCTTGCAACTATAAAATAAACTTGAGACCACATCACTAGGGCAAGAAAATGTTGCCATCCTCAGTTTTCATAAATGGGCAGGAACAGAAGCTAGAACTCCCAACTCCCAGGTCTGGCCTACGCTAACGCTGTAAATTGAGCTAAGTTACACTAGTTAAGTTACGTAAGTAACATAACTTAAGTTGACATACCTCAGATGGACATACAGTGGTGTCCACACTACACTATGCCAACAGGAGACGCACTCCCATCAATTTAGTGTGTCTTCATCAGACCTGCTAAATTGATGCTGCTGCATCAATCTCAGCAACGCTGATTTAGCCATGTAGTACAGACAAGGCCCCAGACTTGTTCATTAATCTCCAGCTAATCCTTCCTCGGTTACAATACCAACAAGCCCAAGTGACGTCTGAGAGCGCAAAAATGTAGGATGCGGGCTTGGAATAGAGGTGGCCACTTTCAAAGAGTGGGTCAGGATTCATTAGAAATCAATGAGATTTGGTATTTGGCTGTTAACCTACAGTACTATTAAGAAAGAAATAACCAAAGATCAGTAGATGATTATTTCCATTTATTCAGCCATTTAGACGGAGTGCAGATCCTGGAATACACTAAGGGAGAAATTTTCCCCTGTGCAGATGGAGTGGTGCACATGAGTCAACAGTGTGCCCTTGTTGCCAAGAAGGCTAACAGCATTTTGGGCTTTATAAGTAGGAGCATTGCCAGGAGATCAAGGGACATGATCATTCCCCTCTATTTGGCATTGGTGAGGTCTCATCTGGAGTACTGTGTCCAGTTCTGTACCCCACACTACAAGAAGGATGTGGAAAAACTGGAAAGAGTCCAGCGGAGGGCAACAAAAATTATTAGGGGGCTTGAGCACATGATTTATGAGGAGAGGCTGAGGGAACTGGGATTATTTAGTCTGCAGAAGAGAAGAATGGGGGGGGGGGATTTGATAGCTGCTTTCAACTACCTGAAAGGGGGTTCCAAAGAGGATAGATCTAGACTGTTCTCAGTGGTATCAGATGACAGAATAAGGAGTAATGGTCTCAAGTTGTAGTGGGGGAGATTAGGAAAAATGTTTTCACTAGGAGGGTGGTGAAGCACTGGAATGGGTTACCTAGGGAGGTGGTGGAATCTCCTTCCTGAGAGGTTTTTAAGGTTAGGCTTGACAAAGCCCTGGCTGGGATGATTTAGTCGGGGATTGGTCCTGCTTTGAGCAGGGGGTTGGACTAGATGACCTCTTGAGGTCTCTTCCAACCCTGATATTTTATGATTCTACAGGCCTTGGGCTGGGGTGAATTTCACACTGTAACAAACAAAGGTGAAAATGAGGAAGAACTCATAGGAACTCAGTCCAGCACTCACTGTCTTACTGTCTAACACTGGAGCTGAGTGTTAGAAAAGACGTTTCTTACTATTTCACTGGAAGAAGGGGGAAACCAGTGAATATTGAAGGAATTAAATGGAATAAAATTTGGCCAAGATCAAAAAAGCTCTTGCGGGGGGCGGGGCGAAACAGATAATTGGACCCGCTTGCCAATGCTCAGTCCTGTGTTCTGATCCCTACTTACTACCTTCATTGCACATTACACCACTTCCCCCACTTTGAGCACAGATACCACACAAAATAATCTGTTGTTTTACACTTAATCCAAAGTAATAGAAAATAACCTGCTGCTTTCAGGCAGCCGGTCAATTTTATTCAATAGCCCGGGCCTGGATTTGTGGCTGAGTTGTCTCTTGATCAAGAGGAAAGCTTGTGCAAGTCTGCGAGAACCACAGCAGAATTTGTGTCCTTTGCCCTGTTTTTACTACAACCATCCCATGGGACATCAGGCATATCTCTGAAAGCTAATCTTGGCACTTTCTTTTGGGATCAGGAACCGCTGCTGAGAGAGGAAAACACAGAGGTTTACTATCAGCTATGGGACATACAGTGATTTGGTTTGTACTTTGGAGGGACATAACTTGATAAGAAGATGAGAGGCTAGACTGCTTGATTGTGGTAACAGATTACTGGGGAAAGGAGAAGGCAGAACCCTGTATTGAAGGATGATTGAATCCTAGCAAATAGAAATGAGTCCAAACTGAAACAAACCTCTTGAAGCCCCTGGATTCTAGAAAAATCTGAATCTGGGCCTGAATTTCATTACTGGACCCCATCTTCATATTAAGTAGACCCAACACCTTGGCTACGAGCATGCTTAGCCTATCAAAAAATTCCAATCCAGATCAAAACTTTGGCCGGCTAAAGCCTATCTTTATTAACAGTTTTAACTTGGAAAGTGCCTGATGGCAGAGCAAAGTAAGTTCATCTTATTGCACTTTAACTTCAAAATGGACAGCTTATGACAGAGCCAGAGAGAGAGAATCTGAGCAGGAAAAGGAAAAGGCATGAATTGTAACGAATCGTCTTTACTCTCGAGACTCAGCCAGCCCAGGCACCATATACAAATAATGGGAAACAGGATGAAGAGTTAGGCATATGAGTGATTGGGTTAGGGTCAAACAAAAACAGGCAACAAAACCTACAGTCAAAATGAGCAGATGCAGACCCGATCCTGCAGTCAGATCCGCCCAGATAACACTTGCACTTTTCAATGGCTCGAGTCCCTCCACTGGGGTCTGTAGTGTAGACGAACTGGTTGGTACCCCTTTTAAATAGTTGGCAAGCCCTGCGGGCCTCCCTGTTTTTCTGGGGAAACTGTTAAAAGGGATACTATCCAATTCTTATATACTACGGTACAAACTCCATAGAGGTGTAAGTTCCACTCAGGCAGCTTCAATTGCTGTTTTAGGCCTTGATGCTGCAAATAGGCCTCGGTGATAAACATAAACAAGAGTGAACAATAATGAAAACACTCCCTTCAAAAAAATTGGGTATTGACTCCCTTCCCCTTTATCCGCATGTCATAAGCTCGTCAGGACCAGGAGTGGTTGTTTTACATGTCTCTAAAATAATTAATACACATCTATATAAATAATATAAATACTGCATCTGGCAGAAGAGGCTCAGTTACTCTATTAATAATGTATTATGCTAATGATCAGTCTAAAGTGGAGAGGAGCCAAGCGGAAGATGTGGGCTGAGGTTTTCAAAGCTGCCTAAGAGATCTGGATGGCCGATTCCAAGTAAAGGTAAAAGGAACTGTGTTTCTAATGGCTTTGAAAAGCTCGGCCATAAACATTTTAAATGGCAGGAAATAAAGATGGAGGACTACAGAATTACTGTATAGCAACTACATGCTAAAAAGTAAGGTGATGTTGTACATAGCTGAAAGCTCCAGGAGTCAACGAAATAGTGGCAAAATGTAACGAAGGCCGTGATTGCAAAATGCTGCAAATCTAACCTTTGGGTTGCAAAGCATTTTTCCTTTTTGGCAGCCAAACAAATGTTACGAAAGAATAACTTTCGGCATGCATTGTATCCGGAGGGTTAACAAACATGTATAATAACAGATGCAGAGATAGGGCTGAAACTGGCAGACTGTGCTTCCTCTATTGAATGAGTGGAGAGCTATGGAGACTCAAGGGATGATGGGAGTTGTCTGTGTTGGAGAAATAAGGTCACAGGAATTATCAGAGGGGCCTTAGGAGTGATCATAGCAACAGCACAGAAGACAGCCAGAAAAACTTCTTGACTTTAAAAAAACAGATTCTCATTATTTTACACTGACCACATTGCACTATCTTTTAATAATGAGGGGAAATAAAAGCCTAATGAAATAAGAGTGACTTGTAAGGGATTTAAAAGAACATTAAGCAGGTACTGCAGGAAAAGAAGCTATGGAGGAATAAAGCAGTGGGTCTCCCATGTGATTGTTAACAATGGGCAAATCTCAACAGGTTCACTGCAGATACATCAATCCAACAGGGGCTTGGCTCAAGGTATTGCTAACAGGATAATACAGAGCCTTTCACTCCTAAGACAGAGGTTTAAATACAGCCAAGTTCAGTAGTGGGCTGATAGCCAAAACCCGCTGCCATCTGATGGCCATTAGTGGCCTGTGTGCAGTGAGTTGTTGATCTCTGTCCAGTTCCTGGTTGTCAGGTGTGTACATTACATTTGACACCCATTTTGGTTATCTCAGCAAAAAAGATCAAGGACAGAACAGGCACAAAGACTGAACAACTGTCTCAACCTCTCATGGTGATTCCTTCCCAGACAGGGTGTGCATTTATTAGCAGGGCGGTGTCGGAGAGCTTATGCAGTCAGTACCTGTGTTGGGTCTGCAATCTGGAGAGCAGATTTCAGTTTATCCTAGCCTCCTTGATCCAGAAATTTCATTAATGTATGAGATTTCCAGTACTTGCTGATTTTAGGCAAGGTGGAGAATACTTTTCTTGTGGCATTACGGCAAAAAAATAGCTCCCATTTGGGCCATAATTAAAACAGAACTGATGTTCTGCCGCCTTAGCATGAATGAATAGGAAATTGAGCTAGGATTAATTGTGGCCTTGATAGCACTACCATTATGGCTGCGATAAATGCTGCTGTCCTTAATACAGTGCCTTTGGACTTCTTACTGTCCTGTATATTTATTGCAGACCCCACATCCCTGAATTCCTCAGTCTGTCTGCGTGCCCACGACCCTGTGCCTTAAAAAGCAGCTTTGGGTCCGTGCTGTCACCAGGATGCTTGTTCTTCCCCTCAGGCCCTGAATCTTCCCACCCCCTTCAAGAGCAGATGCGGTGAGTCTGTGACATGGTACATCAGTCAGCGGCCACTCAGTTAGCAACAAAGCAGAAGACAGAGCATGGGCGAGACTACCTCACTTTGGAAACTAATATTGTCCAGCAGCATTTGCCGCTGTCTCATCTGGGAGAACTCATTGCTGTGCTAACACGGTGCAGAGTGATGACCACACAAACTTGTGTGCACAGGGCACTGAGGCAGCTAAAGCAGCTGCGTGTCTGACATACTGAACTAAGCACCAGTTTGTCGGAGGGAAATTCATTACTATAATACCAAAATGCATCAAGCTAATATTTATCTTAATGTAATGGAGGCTACCAGGAGATGGCCCTGTGTTTTCTTTAACAAATGAAGTTGGGGAGGGGGGAAATTCTCACTATGTAATTGAGAAATAGAGAGAGAGCCTAGATGACTGGTAACTGCAGCCTGTGTAATGCTGCCTCTTCACCTACCAAAGTCAGGAAATAGAATTCTCCCTCTCAGATATTCTCTGTTCCAAACAGCCCATCGCTACAGCAGATTGACCCTGAGCTCTGTCTGCGATCACGGTGTTTTAAACTGCCATTCACGGAGGCTACCTTATTTTTCCATTGATTTCATGAGTCAAATCACATCTTTCAAAGGTTGGGTTGATCTTTCAACGGGCCTTTATGGACACCCCAGTTGATGTCAAAGAGGAGAGACTGCTTACAAGTGAGCTGTAGCTCACGAAAGCTTATGCTCTAATAAATTTGTTAGTCTCTAAGGTGCCACAAGTACTCCTTTTCTGCTTACAGAAAGCGAGCTTGAAGTGCAGAGTTTGAAAGGCTAGAAATTATTAAAAGGCCAGCTCAGCCAATGACATATACTGTAACAATTGGAATTAATGTACCATTGCACTACAATAACTTAGGAGACACTCCCAGCTATAAAGCAGCCAGTAATGGGCTCAGATGACCCCAATGATCTGAATTTGGCAGGAAGCAAATGCCAAATAGTTTTTCATATGCAAAGTAGGTAATTAAGCTTAAATGTGATCAGTGAACCAATGGCCTAAACCTTTATTAGAACTGAGCATATTTCGTTGATGTCGCTACCTCCCATACATCATAACAAGGGATCATAACTAACTCCTCAGAGGGCAGTCAGTGGATGGAGAAGAACAGGTGATAAATTTCAAGTACCTATTGAAAATCACAAATGTTCTGGTCCTTCTCCCTTCATGATACAACCACCCTATTCTGACACAATGCAACAACAACACTGCCTCTAAGGTATAATTCCTAAGAGGAATCAAAGTTGGCCAATTTGAGCTTAGTGTTCTCTTGCATACGAACAATAAAAAAAGGGCTCCTTCTGGGTTACCAGTTTTGCAGATGACAAGAGATTAATGATAACGTGAAAGAGCACGGTACACCTGAAATGATATCAACATTCTCCTCTACTTTACATCTGTATAAATCTGAAATAATGCCATTGAAATCAATGCAGTTCTTATGGATTCCACCATCTTCACTTAGAAGATTTGTCCTTGAATGTTGAAAGGAAATATAAAATAACAATCAGCTGTATCCGACTCCTCTTAGCCCAAAACTCTTTTAAAGCCTCTGTCAAGGTCAAAAACATGTCACTGAAGTTTTTCTTTTCAAAGGACTAATTCATATGACATTGAATGACAGAAACTACATTTCTTCTGTGCACTGATAGGACTTAAAGAACGTATTTCCAGACTGCTACACAGGGCTGAAATTAACAATGACAAAACTTAGTTTTACAAGGATTGATCATCAAAATACTTTACCAGGATTTTAGGGAGAAACGTGATGAAAAAGATTGAACTGTTCTTTTAAAAAAATGAAACAAAGCAAAACATGCTATTGTGCAATGCTGTACATGGGGGGGGGAAGAGATGCCTTCCTGACCCTGTCAGCAATCAGTTTACAACCCAAGGAATGAAATGTGATTACCTTTATCATAGTGTGCATCACTGGAAGAGCCCTAAGCAAATCTCCAGTGCAAAGCTACCAAAGAGTTTCCACATACCCAACATACACACACACACACACCCCTGGGTTAATATTTTATAAACACAAAAAGGAGCCAAATGGAGAAAATCAATTCACGAGTTTTAAAAAATTATATCCAGGACAAGTACTGGCCAAGTATGATCTAGTCCAGAAATCTGTCTCATTTCGATTGTAAGTGGGATATGTGGGGGGAAAATAATGGTAATACAAGGAAAAGCAGGTTCTCCAAACTCCATTAAGAATAAACAATGCTAAGGGGCATACTCAAAAAAGATAAGTGATTAATATCCTAACAGCACAGAAACAAGGACATAACAATGAACTGTTTAATACCATCACGTGCACTGGAAAAGTGGAGGTGGCCACTGGAGGGGATTAAATATGACTAAAAAAAGCACAACTATCCTAAGTACAAGAGACTCATCAAAAGAAGCCCCAAAAGAGGGGGAAGGGAGAAACACTGAATGCAGACCATTGCTACATTGTTCATGCAAATGTCAAGAGAAAACGCAAATCCATTCGCCCATACTTAAGTAAACAGTTATCTGACTGAACAGATGGACATGCCTGGACGAAAAAACAATCAATCACTGGGGGGCTAACCTAACACCAAAAAATATAATCCAGTAGAAAACAGGCAGAACTGAAAACAATCGTGCATGTGCAGTCCTCAGATGGAACATTTGCAGCCTTTGAGAGTGGATTAACGAGAGCGAGGCCCAGGCCTGGAATTGAATGGGAAAAGTCTTCTGAACAGCCAACATAGCAAAAGCTTCATGATGTAACTAAAGATTTATGGCGTAACTAAAGACGCTGTTCAACTGCATGGGCACAGGGCAAAATAAAATTAAATTTAGGATAACCAAACATATGAGTAAAGTCATCAGTATCGTGAACCAAATCACAATCATCTATTTGGTAATATAACCCTGCTGAACCCAGTTTGTCTGTCCCGGTAGACCCAAGGGAGAATAGAGGGGACCATCTTCTCACTTGCAACAAAGACTCCAGAACAAAAGTGCCTGGCTGGAGCACTGGGGTTGACCCAAGCAGCAACAGCTCACCGCTTCAGAAAATAGGCGCTAGAGATTGGGAAAAGTCACTCCAGATTGCTTGCACAGATGAGAAGCCTGAGGAGAAAGGGAGTAAAAGGCTGAAGAGAGGCAGCAGTGGAGTTTGTGGGATTTGGATGAGGAGCTGTAAGGGGAAGGAACAGAGAGCTCATCCAGAGCTCTTGTGATTTCAGGCACTGGACCAAGACTCAGGAGATCAGAGTTCATTTCCTGGTTTTCTGTCTCAGGCTGTGCCTTTAAAGGCAGGCTTTGACCGGCACAGTTCTACTCCTCTGAAGACAGGTATTCTGGGAATTGTAGTCCACCGAGGTCACGACTGCAGGCTGGAAGCAGGGCCTGCTGGGGGAAGAGAGCCAACTTATAAAAGAGCTGCCTGCTGCCTAGAAACAGGGAGGATTTAGGCAGGGTAGGGAGTTTTCCCATAGTGGCTTAGGGAACAGGCCTGGGAAAGGAGTGTAATTGACCCCACTGCAGGGTGCTGCTCTGTAGTCTGTCTTAGGTATACTGTGAGCTTGGAGGTGATAGTTGCAATTGTGCCAAACACGAGGCCCTTCCCATAAATGCTCACAGCTTTTGAGTACAATGGAGGTTTCCTTTACTAGTACGGCAAGAAAATAAAAAGTGCAAATTACCCCAGGCATGGTGCTTTAACAGTTATCCATAAATCAAACCAGCAATGCCTCACCCTCCCTTAATGGCAGGTCACACAGGATATGTTGGATAACCACACCTGTGGGGCTCTTCCGAACACTGCCTTGTAGCTGCCTGCTGCTGATACTAACTTCCTGCCAGTGACAGGCAACCGGCTGCTTCTCTGTCCAACCCTTAGTCCCACCTCTTGGGCGGCCTAGAACTATGGATCCTCTCCACAGCCAGCTTTCAGGCTAGTGCCAATGGCTTGCTGCTTCCCCCCACCTGTAGTCTCTGACTTCGGGATCTTTCCATTTCCTGTGCTGGGGAAATTATAGAGCTGTCCACTGGCTCAGGGATGGGACGGAGGGAGAGTAACAGTGCTCGGTAATGAGCCAGCAGGTTCATTATAGGAGCCTGTGGCTAGGAGCCAGGACAGGGCCAGGGAGATAAAGGATGAGGCACAAGCCAGTGAAGGAACCTGGGAGGGGATTTGTGGCGGACTGCGGGGAAGAGGTGGGAGAAGGCCTGGACAAAGATGAGCACAGCAGGCAAATGGCCCTGGGAAGCAGTGAGACAGACTGTTTGGTGTTTAAAGGTGGGCAACCTCCCATTGTATAGGACCCTATGATGGGAGCCTATAGTAGAAGGAAGGCCTGGGCTCCTCTATGGCACAGCTTTGCGGTGGTGGTAGTGGGGAAAGAACCTGCCACCAAGAGGGAGAACTTGGAAAGGAAGCTATTGCAGCCTAGGGTGGGCCAAATGTTGTTATGCCCTGAAGAAGGAAGACAGATGGACAGGCCCTGAAGGGAGGGGTGTGGCCCAGTAACCAGGCTGTGGGGAAAGCTATGGTTTTTATAAAGTAAATCCTTTGGAATTTATGTGGGACTTTTTGCTTGCCCCAGAAGGGGAGACCTTTTGCCAGATTACCCGACCCAGCTGGGAAAGAGCATTTTTGAGGGGCTGCTGAGCCAGCGGATGCATCGGAGGTAAGATACCTGTTACCTGTGCGACACTGGGCAAGTCACTTAGCTTCCCTCTGCCTCAGTTCCCCACCAGTAAAATGAGCTAGTGACACTTGCTTTCTCCCACCCTGCATCTGCCTTCCCTTTTCAGGACAGGTGCCTTGATTATACTTGGGGGCCTCTAGGCACTTTTGTAATACAGTAATAATTTCTGTAAGATCCAATCCCTGCTTCTGATGCAAGAGCCCTAAGATGTTGTTTATTGCCTGTGAGGACTATGGGAAAAATGCCAGACTGGAGTCAAAGGCAGGGGAGACTAAGAGAGAATTCCTTATGGGGAACCAGGTGATAACCTGATCCTGCTTCCACAGTAGGATGGAAATCTTGAGTGGATCCAGTTAACCTCCTGCCACAGTGTAAAATAGGTGCCACCACCTCACCTTTACAGCCTCGGTGGTTTCTGAGAGATCCGCATCCTATGCTTTGTGTGCCCTCTCCTACCCCACCACTTCAGACCCTTACCCATGTCAACAGGTCCCACCATTCACATCTGCGTGCTTAACCATGAGGTTTTTTTGTAACTGAGTTATTCTAGCCAACACATAATGTATATTGAGCATCCATATTTGAGTAAGGAGGGTCTGTTCAGTGGGGGGAGTTTGGATGGTAGGGTTTTGTTAAGTGCTAGCGTTGTTTACCCAGCCTTCTGACAGTCTTCTCCTTTCAGTTCCTTATCTCAAAGTTAGTTTAAACAAAGCCATTCAGAAGGGACTGCCCACCATATGTATTTTTACTTTCTGCTTGTGTTTGTAGTATTGGCTACTTAGATTGTAAGCATTGCTCACATTGGTCTATTTGGGTTACCCTGGGCTTTCCAAGGGGGGAAGCCTGTGCTAAGGTTATGCAGATGGTATCCCCATGTGGAAGAGTAACCCACTGGTGGCGGGGTGTTACAAGTCAGCCTTCTATGACAATTCATTTGCAAATATAACACCATTAATTTGGGCTTGAATAGGGACTGGGAGTCGCTGGCTCATTACAAAAGCAGTTTTGCCTCTCCTGGAATTGACACCTCCTTATCTATTATTGGGAGTGGACTACATCCACCCTGATTAAATTGGCCCTGTCAGCACTGGTTCTCCACTTGTGAGGTAACTCCCTTCTCTTCATGTGTCTGTATATTTATGTCTGCATCTGTAATTTTCACTCCATGCATCTGAAGAAGTGCGGTTTTTACCCATAAAATCTTATGCTCAAATAAATGTGTTAGTCTTTAAGGTGCCACTGGACTCCTTGTTGTTTTTTTAGAGGATAGATGAGTTGTACAGCCTCCAGCCACTGGGCCATGGTTCTTCAGCTCAAGGTGTAGCAGCTTATGCTTGTAGCTATGGATGCCCCTGACGAGTCAGCCAAGATAGTGGTCACCATGGAAGCACCACACATTCCTGAGAACTGGGTATCTTTTTTGATGAGATTTCCAGTTTGGTTGATAAAGGTATTAGTGTGAATGTAATGTACTTAGATTTCAGTAAAGCATTTTACTTGGTACTGCATGGCGTTTTGATTAAACAATTAGAAATATATAAAATTAGCCTAGCACACATTAAATGGATTAAAAAGCTGGCTAACTGATAGAGCTCAAAATGTAATTGTGAATGGGGAATCATCTTTGAACGGATATGTTTCTAGTGGGATTCCTCCGGGATCAGTTCTTGGTTTTATGCTGTTTAACATTTTTATTTATAACTTGGAAGACAACAAAGTCGTCACTGATAAAGTTTACAGATGACAAAATTTGGAAAAGTGGTAAATAATAAAGAGGACAGACCACTGATACTAAGCAATCGGGAGCACGCGGTAAGCTGGGTGCAAGCAAACAACATGCATTTTAATATGGCTAAATTTAAATGTATACCTCTAGGAATAAAGAATGCAGGACATACTTACATGATGGGGGAATCTATTCTAGGAAGTGGTAAGTCTGAAAAACATTTGGTGTCTTGGTGGATAAACAGCTGAACATGAGCTCCCATTGTAATGCTGTGGCCAAAAGGGCTAATGCGATCCTGGGACGTATAAACAGGGGACTCTCGAGTAGGAATAGAGAAGTTATTTTACCTCTGTATTTGGCACTGGTGTGACCACTGCTGGAATGCTGTGTCCAGTTCTGGTGTCCACAGTTCAAGAAGGATGCTGATAAATTGGAGAGAGCTCAGAGAAGAGCCATGACAATGATTAAAGGATTATAAAATCTGCTTAATAATGATTGATATCCTTGAGTCTATTTACCTTAACAAAGAGAACATTAAGAGGTGACTTGATTACGGTCTGTTAGTATCAACATGGGGAATCAAATATTTAATAGTGGGCTTTTCAATCTAGTCAAGAAAGATATAACATGATCCAATGGCTGGAAGTTGAAGCTAAACCAAATTCAGAATGGAAGTACGGTGTACACTTTTAGCAGTGAGCATAATTAACCATTGGAACAATTTACGAAGGGTCATGGTGGCAATTTTATATCAAGACTGGATGTTTTTCTAGAAGATCTGCTGTAGGAATTATTTGGGGAAAGTTCTATGGCCTATGTTGTACAGGAATTCAGACCAGATGATCACAATGGTCTCTCCTGGCCTTGGAATCTATTAACTTAAACTGGAACAGGACTAATCCTCTTGGAAAATCCACAGAAGGTTCTGGTAGACCCTTGTCACCTCCTCTATCACCCAAAGACTTCTGCCTAGATCATAGCGCCATTAAGTGTTACCAACTTTTGCACTATTTGGTCTTTTTCCTAAAGCCTTGGATCTTGAGGTCATGCTATTTCATGAGAATCTCAGCTTTCATTAAAAAGGTACTATGAAGTTTCTAGCCCTTGTGGTTGCAGAAAAAACATGAAACCTAAAGGCTCAAACATCAGGAGCCAAAAAGTAAGAACCCAAGATTTATTATCTTTAAAATATCATGATTTTAATCCAAACTCATGATTTTGGGATTACAATTTGTGATATCTTGGGCTGGCAATACTGCAAACATACAATCCGAATCAAAAGGAAAAGCTTAACCTATTCAAAACCTATTTTCTAAACAGTTCCCTGCTGCCCCCGGCCGAGATCACTTCCAATTGCAGTTCCCAGCACTCTTCACTTCACTTTAGCTACAAAAACCTATGGAGTCAATTGGACTTGTCTGATCTCTTGACCTTAAAGTATCTTTTCACAGTACAGGACCAGCTCCTAGCTTGTTTGGCAGAAATCTATAAGATCCACCATATTATTTCTAGATGTTTTCTTGTTCTTTCTTTTCACATAGAAAGAGAGCCCTGTGGGCTTTCAACTGATCATGTGAACATTTTAATTAAATATGGATAGTGATGTTTTTAAAATATAGTCCCCACAGACCCCAATATCTTTAATCAGTTGGCACTTTAATTCATATTTCAACGCATGCCACCTGCATCCAGGCTGTCCGGCAACACCATTCTCATTTTCCTATATATTACTCTAACTGGCATTCTACCTACTTGTCGCCAAATAATGAGGATAAACCCTAACAAGGCAACATCTGGATACTATGATCAGAGAGCAGATAGATGGCTACATTTTTCTGAGTTAGGTAGATGGAGTAGTGACATCTACGCATGTGACAGCTAGGATGGATGGCACTGAAATAAAGGCCTACCGATATTGCATAAGAAACAGTGATTTTTGTTATAGTAACCCAGCAACTGCATTAGTGTTTCCAAGTACTACACCCCATGCAAAATTGTCGTGAACATTTTCCAACCCAGGCACAAAATCTAAGTCCCTCCTTCCCCTAACAAAATGATAATGTAAATACTAATAATATTTTACTCACTCATGAGAAAATTCTGCTCCAGATGACTGGGTGAATACCAGTCTTCAAGGATGAGTTAAGGAGACCATGGAAACTTTAACATTATTTTTATAATTAGAAAGTTACATTAACGGCTAAAAGACCTAATTCAGATTAGGGCGAGGCATGATACAAACACATAGTAAAAAAGGGTAAAAGTTACTACCTCATAAAATGCACAAGATCTCAGATAGTTTAAATCAGCATTTGCTCCTTAAAGCAATGTAAGCCTGTTAGCTGCTTTAAGGAGGTGTCCAGGAGCTTAAGGAGTTAAAGATATTTGAGCAGTTAATGAAGCTTAAAGCAGTTAAAAATTTAAGCTGCTAGAACGAGTGGAGTTGGTTTAAATCTCCCACCCTTAGAGTTCTAAGTACAAGGACGCTGCAGGATGCCAATTCTGGGCTCTGTGGTGGCTCAGCCTTTGGACAGAGGCCACAAAGCTGGCTTGCCTGCTGCCCCAGATAGAGAGATTACCAAGGGACTGTAGACCTGGCATCATATGTGCCCAGGGCACTTTCTACTCCAATTATTCTAGGGTCATTCAAAGCACCTGTAGGTTGGACTAACCTGAGGCACCAATTTAACTTACCTGGGGAGCCAGTCTCATGAGAGGCACCTCTCAGAACTTGGGGGAGGGGGAGATTCTAAATGCAGAGATGGGAGCCATATTCCCTATGCTGCCACTTTTCTTCTCTTCTCCCTGCCTCCCGACATTGTCCTCTCCCTCTCCTAACTACAGAAGGAGCCTTCCCCCACTTCACTGGTCTTTTCAAAGCCCCCTCTAATAATAACAGGACCCCACTGACCATCTTCCCAGTACAGAGTTATTTCCTGGCTAGTTCTCTCAACCCCATAAAGCTACCTGGCCCCCTGCTGCTTCCCAGGCTGAACCAGAAGGTGGGACCAATATCATGGAAAGAAGCAGCAAAGCTGGCTGGGGAAGGTAGGGTATGACTGGTTCCATTCAGGAATCCCTGTGTCATTTCTCAGACCCCTGCCTCCTATCCCCCTTCAGATCAGACCCATCCTGGAAGCTGATGGTATTTATAATAGCAGGATTCACTGTCCATCGGCTTAAATCATCTGCAGAGTTTTCTCCACTAGAAGGAGCCGAACCTGTTTAACAATTTGATATCTTAATTCCTTTAACTCCTAGAGTGGCTTATTTGTATTTAATATCTAGCCAAATTGCTTCCTTATTACTGGTGTTTTAGCACTCATCGGTTACAAAAATAGTAGACTCATCCCATATCTACTGAAGAGCAATGGAGCTTTTTTTCTTCAAAGCACTGTAAAACCATTAAGGAATGAGTCCTCCCAACACATCTATAAGACACTGAGAATACGATCTCCATTTTACATAAGGGGAAGCTAAAGCAGAGAGATTAAGTGGCAAGGCTAAATTATTCTCTGTCTCAAAATGTGGAAGAACCTACAGGAGCCAAGAGTAGCCAGGGTGTAGCAATACCTCCTCTAGCATGCCTCCTGCATTGATGCTATCGGTCAAGGATTCCTCCTACACCAGGGTTAATTCCCTGGGGTGCACCTAGATCTGCCTCACGCTGGCATAGCCAGGGTAACGGAGCCTTGTAGCAACAATGAATCAGGTTTGGAGAGATGAAATGACTTGTCCAAGGTGATACATACTATGGCAGAGAACCCCAGTCTCTTGCATTGCAGTCCAGGGCCTTAACCCCAAAATCATCCTGTTCCCAAACGTCTGAACTCCTTTGACTAATTTAATTTTAAAATGTTTCCAATCAGAGCTGACAGCTACACTGCACAGTTTGTCAGACTGTAACCCCACCCAAGCCCTCTGCTAGCTCCATATTCACTGCAAAACCAGGTCTTTTATGAAAATGCTGGCAGGCCCTTAATTAGAGCAATGTTAATGACGATCATAGAGAGCACAATATTATGGACATAACTTCCAGCCAACCTTCAGTTATGTGCTGGTTATTCATATACAAAGATAAAGATTGTTCAGATGAGACAGGCAGGAATATAAAGGAAAAGACCATAGACTTATTCACAAGTTAGTGTCGGATGAGGCCGGTATGACTGAGGGTTTAAATGAGTTTCCCTGTGTTCTTCCCATCTAGCAATCACAAAAGAAGCAGTAGGCAACATCCCAAAGACAGGACTGCATTTCCCTTGAGGAAAAGAAAACGGTTTAAAAGGCTCAGGCTCTGCGCTGGGGCAGCTGAGTTCATTTGAAACGTTCAAAGTTGACTAAGTACTGAGATGAAAAACAACACAGGACTTTAAGGAAGTGGGATTGAGAGCAGGAAAGACTTTTCTGGGGATGTTTAATAGCTCACTTTGGCCAGCTTTTGTGCCAAAGGTCTGGATGGGAGCTAATGTACTGTAGTTCCTCTTTTTTTTTCTTTTTTTTTCTTTTTTTTTCTTTTTTTTTCTTTTTTAAGAAAAGGAGCAGCAAGGGGCCAAGGAACTATAGATATGCAATTGGGACTAGCATGAAGGCATTAAAAAAGCTTAGAAACGTTTAATTTTGTGAGGCACAGAACTGATTTATAAGGAGAGGCTCATGCCTGAGAAAATAGTTTAACTTATTGAGTACATTGCAGAATTTGTAGATGGCATTAAAAAGCAGAGATGGAACAAAACTAGGACATTTTATTTAAGTTCTCCTCATACCTTGGAAGTCATCCCTGCTTTGAAAGTTGGTTTTGCAAAATTAAAACCATCTTGGTTGGGTTTTTTTTAGAACAAAATGACATTTGTCTGACAATTCCCCTGCCTGCAATCCTTGGGTGATTCAGATATGATTTCCTTATTATCCAACCCATCACACTTCAGTGGCTGGGATAAAAGGGAACTCTGATCTGAGTCATCTGTGGTTTAGCATTTGGCTTTTTGCCAAACCAAAACCATACTTACAAGATTTTAAAAGTCCAAAACCTCAACCAGTCTGTCAAAAGTTAACATAATTTGTCTGAATTTCAGAAAAGCAATTGATGCTGTGCCGTGCAACAGATTAATTTATAATATCAGTGTGGAAGCTATGAAACTGTGATGCCTTTTGGTTTCTTTGTACTGCATTTTTAAATGTCGTCTTGTGTGCAGACACAGCAGCTGTTTCCCCCCCACCCCACCCCCACAAAGTTGCTAAGAGAGGACAAAGACACATACTGTGCTGAAATTCACCAGAATGCACATACAAACCACCAGGATCTGAGGAACGAGTGTCCCACACCATATCTGGAAAATTATCCCTTGCAAAACATATGCAACTTTGAATGGACCCCAGTAGAAGCAACTGGAGTCCACTACTTCTGCAACAGGAGACTGGGGAAGAACTGAAAAGAGAGAGAGATGTGAGCGCACACAAACTTTTTACATAACATAAGTGAGTTAAGCTTTGGTGTACCCCATCAAATCATCTTGTTATCCCTCCTGCAAATTCTTAAACCAGCACAACGACAGTGCCAGCCAGCTATGCTTGAGGCAAGAGGTTTAAAAAAAAATTTGTAAGGCCAATGAAAAATACTAAGATTGCCTCTATTAGAGTATAATTTTATAACATCCTCAATTACAGAGTGACTCAGAATGGATGGGTGAAAGGAATTAAACTAAGCAAACAAATTTAAAAAGATTAGGTAATTGAAGCTCATTGTAGAGAAGTAAAAAAGTACCATCACCAAGCTGAGAGTGCATCATTCAGTAAGCCAGAGTCCCTTAACATGGGCAATCTGTTTCATTCTTCTACTTTTAGTGTTCGCAAGGAATTTGTTCTTACTCTGTCTGTTATAAGTTGCCAAACTAAATCCGCTTTGACCCTGATGTACGGGGGAGTCAGGCAGATATATTGGTCAGTCAATAGCATTTAAACCGAACACATGTCAAGGTGCCCAATAGATAGCAGCAAGCAGCAGTAAAAAGTGATGTTGGCAATGTTGCAGGGAACCCAAAGGAAAAGGAAGAATAAAAAGGCTGTCAAATTCAAGCTAAACTAAAATATAAAGAATGAAATTCTGACCCTACTGAAGTCAATGGGAGTTTTGCCTTTGACTTCACTGGAGGCAAGATTTCACCCCAAGTTAGCAATCTCAGTTCAACTATTGCATGAAACTATCTTTGTGAATAATCCATAGAGCAAAAGGATATGGGTTAAAACACTGACTATTGAAGTCAATGGAAGTTTTAGCACTGACTTCAAGAAGACCAGGATTTCACCCATGGTTTAATTTGCTTTTGGGGCTGAACTCCAATATTATTTCCATTAATGAATCAGTGTATAGAGGGTGAATTGTATAAAGGCAGAGAATGGCTACATAGATATGAATGCCTGTATAAATCTATAGGTGCTCAGATATCAAGGTGACGGGCAAGGTATAACAACCTGAGTGAAATAGAATAGAGAGGAAAAAGAGAGGGGAAGTTTATGAAGTGGGGGAAAATGAATATGGAATACATTTTGTAGCTGTATGGGCACAGCTTTCATACCATCAGCCACATATGTGCGTAATTAATCATGTAACACATTTAATTACAAGCAAATGACTACAGCTGAGAACCCAGAAAAAGAGAGAGAAAATACCAGGGATTCCAGATGGAGAAAAATGTGACTGTTCTAGTAAAAGTATTTGCAGGGATGTTGTCTGGTATAGCAGAGAAATGTACTGGATTTAAAGGAAACAGGAAACCTCCAGTAACTAGCATTACTTGAGAAACTCAGATCTGCCGTGCTGAAACAATACTATGAAGTCATGGGTCATGCTGTAAATGGGAGGGTTATCAGCTAGTAAGGAAGGGTTTTCTCTGGCTCTTTATGTACAAATAGATCAAGACACACAAAAGCCTTGCGTAAGGCCAAAAAGAACATTCATTTCTCCTAAGAGCACCAGTGTGTAGCATTCTGACTAATTTGTGTTTTGACTGAGACCTGTATGATTAGCTTTACCATGGGAGATAAGAGGACATTGTGGCTGTGATTAAATTAAGAGGCACTTTTTCCAACTGGGCCTATCCATTCAGGAATCGTTTGGGAAGGAAGTTATTTGGTCATTTAATGTCTCATTTTGGATATCCTGCAAAACTAAACTATCATCACCGCCAGGAACTGAAAAATGAACTTTTTAAAAAGAGATTAAAACTTCCGGGTGTATTATTGAATCCTGTAGGAGACATGGTTTGGGGTTTTTTTTACTCCTTGGATGCTAAAAGTAGAGGTAGATCCAAACTCAATCCCTGGATCCAAACATCAGGGTTTTTTAGGTCCAAATATTACCTCCTGACCTAATCTTTACATTTATAAACCAAGGTTTAATAGTAGAATTCTCTGTAGTTCAGATGCTGGAAGGGATGAAAAATATTTAGCACTTAGGACCTGATCCTAAGTTCACTGAAGTTAATTGAAAGATTCCCACTGATGTCAGTGAGCTTTGGATCAGCCCTTAGATCAGGGATGGGCAAACTTTTTGGCCTGAGGGCCACATCGGGGTTGCAAAACTGTATGGAGGGCCATGTAGGGAAGGCTATGCCTCCCCAAACAGCCTGGCCCAGCCCCCCCTTGCACTTCCCGCCCCTGACTACCCCCCTCAGAACCCTCAACCCATCCAACCCCCCCCGCTCCTTGTCCCCTGACTGCCCCAACCTCTATCCACACCCTGGCCCCCTGAAAGGCTGCGCGGGACTCCCACGCTTATCCAATCCCCCCTGCTCCCTGTCGTCCCACCCCCCAGAACCTCCACCCCATCCAACCACCCCCTGCTCCCTGTCCCCTGACTGCTCCCCAGAATCCCCTGTCCCTTATCCAACCCCGTGGCCCCGGCCCCTTACCATGCCGCTCAGAGCAGCATGTCTGGCAGCCGCGCCTCCCGGCCGGAGCCGGACACGCTGGCACGCTGCCCGGCAGGAGCTTGCAGCCCCGCCGCCCAGAGCGCTGGTGGCACAGCGGCGTGGCTGCGGGGGAGGGGGAACAGCGTGGGAGGGGCCAGGGGTTAGCCTCCCCAGCTGGGAGCTCAGGGGCCAGGCAGGACGGTCCTGCGGGCCGTAATTTTCTCACCTGTGCCTTAGATGCTATGGTAATGGGTAGTGTAGAAATACCTTACTTAGACAGTAAGATAGATTCTGTGATCTCTTAGTTAAATGCTAGGTCTCAGTATCTAGGTGCACCTTGCATGAAACAAAAGAGTCTCTTTCCCCTACAGGCTACAGGACTGCCACACCATGCAAGAGAGGAGATATATTGACTGGTACAATAGTTCCCCATTCACTGCATATCCTCAAATCTAGGGATGGCTGAAGCTCTATTTCACTTTGCTCTGATCAACAAATGGTGCATGTTCAACACATTGTGTGAAGCAGTGGCTCTCAAGCTTTCCAGACTACTGTACCCCTTTCAGGAATCTGATTTGTCTTACGTACTCCCAAGTTTCACCTCACTTAAAAACTACCTGCTTACAAATCAGATATAAAAATACAAATGTCACAGCACACTATTATTGAAAAATTGTTCACTTTCTCATTTTTACGATACTATTATAAAATAAATCAATTGGAATATAAAAATTGTACTTACATTTTAGTGCAGAGGTGCCTTGAGCTCTCCTTAGCCCCTGTTAGCCCCTAGCTCCTCCCCTCCTGTCCCCACTCACCCGCAGCCATGCCGCCGGTTGGCTCCAGCTGGGCTTTGCAGCTTCCAGTCCTGCCACTCTGAGTGGCATGGTAAGGGGCCGGGGCCAGGAGGGTTGGATAAGGGGCAAGGGGTTCTGGGTAGCAGTCAGGGGACAGGGAACAGTCAGAGAGCAGGGGGCGGTTGTAGGGGGTAGGGTCCCGGGGGGCGGTTAGGGGCGGGGCGTCCCAAGAGAGGGCAATCAGGGGACAAGGAGCAGGGGGTGTTGGATAGGTTGGGAGTTCTGAGGGGGGCAGTCAGGGGACGGGAAGTAGGAGGGGGCAGATAGGGGGTGGGGGCCAGGCTGTTTGGGGAGGCACAGCCTTCCTACCCAGCTCTCCATACAGTTTTGCAACCCCAATGTCGTCCTTGGGCCAAAAAGTTTGCCCACCCCTGTTTTAGTGTATAGTGCATAGACAGTATAACCAAGTCATTGTATGAAATTTTAGTTTGTACTGACTTGCTAGTGTTTTTTATGTAGCCTGTTGTAAACTAGGCAAATAGCTAGATGAGTTGATGTACCCCTTGGAAGACCTCTGCGTACCCCCAGGGGTATGCAAACCCCTGGCTGAGAACCTCTGGGTGTGGATGACTTCAGATTGCAAGTAGCTGGAATGAAGACATTCACAGGGCACTCAGACCACACAGTTGGGCATAGACAGTGTCTGCAAATTGGCAGAGAATAGACAAAAGCTACCCATGAGAAGAAAACCATGTTATAAGTGCAAACTTAAGGGGACAACTTTATAGTTAGAGGATGATAAAAAGAAGCCTAGTAAATCAAGATCTTAGTAGCAGTGACTTTGCTCTATAGGACTTCAGAAAACCCATTAGCAGCAATAGATCATTTTTAGGACGACGTTCTAAGAGGCAACGAATCCAAGCATTGGCCCAGGAGCTCTATTGATTGATGTCAGTTGTGTTTTTTTTAATACTGTATTAGTTATTGCCATTCATTTATTCCACCGTAATTTTTTTAATAAACTTGTCCTCTTCCCCCATGTGTCTCCACCCAGGGACCTCTGCGGAGCACTGGGAGAGCTACTAAGTTCGCCGCCCTAAGTGGGCAGGCAGGATGGCCCTTACTCCCTTCACGCAAGCCAGTAAAGCTAGCCAGGCTCAGAGAAGAGCACCCACATCCCCCACTAGAAGTGTTCTGCAGGATGCAGTCACCAGAACCTCAAGGAGCCCCATTCATGTCAATGGGAATTGGGCACATAAATTTCTTTGGGTTTCTGGGCCAAGGAGCTTCTCTCCAATGCCAGGCTGTGCCTTAAAGACACACTAAAGGGTTATTTAAAATCTCTAGTTAATATTCAAAAATCATTTCCGAGTCAATTCAATAAAAGACTGTTACTTTAGAAGGAAGCTGCACTAGTCCTAATATAGACATGATGTACACTGGCAGAGTGCAGTGGGCACTAGTGTAAGCCATGTCTGCACTAGGATTTGCTCCTTTGTAGCTACACAACAGTGACTGAAATCCCAGTGTAAACAAGGCCTAAAAGAAACAAGCCAGGCAGCAGTTTTAAACACACTCTTCCTTTAGCAAGTGTCACATCTGGCAGCGATCATTATTACAATGGGCCCAAATCTGAAGTCAATGGGAGCTGTAGTAGACAATGGAGTTTGGGATTAAGCCCCTGACTTCTTGGGTACAATGGCATTTCCTTTGTTGAAACAAAAGAAGTTCCTCTTCCCCCTTTACACTTGCATTTCCCTTTTAATACAAAACATCCTTTGCATGAATATAGCTCTTTAACAGCCCTTCGTGCTCAGACCTGCAGTGGCTGCGGGAGGATTTGGTTGCAGTGGCTTGTATCTTGCTGCAGGAGAACAGAAGGCTATCCTAATATACTCCAGCCACGCAGCCAACTGTCCACAGTGGCTTTTGGGGTTTTTTCAACTGACATAATTCTAAAGGAAGTCTGTAAACTTTTTTTATTGTTAATAAGGTGAATGTATTTTCTTGATGTCTGTACTGGCAGTCTGAGGTATAACACTGAATTCACTGATCACTTGGGGGTTATTCTGACATGCCGCCTCAGGCAGAAGCAGAGCGCAAGATACAATAGCAATAACACAAGATAGCAGAGACCCTCTCTTCGGATGCTTGGTCAGGGACTGGAGCAGAAACAGCCTACAGAGTCAGCAGTGGGGACTGAGAGCACTCCTGCCAGTTCCTGTTTCTGCAGTAAAACAGACCTCAGATTGGCAATTGGAAAAAAAAAGGATTTAGAGCTTGTAAGTCTGGTTGCATACTGAAAAGTGATTATGTACAAATGGCACTTTCTTACTCAACAGATCTGCCCCCTCTATATATTCAGAGTAAGATCTGCTAGCATTCAAGATAAAAACAAGCTACCCTGTACTTCTGTGAGCCCTGCAAAGCCAACACAGCTCCGAGACAAACTATGAGCTGAGTCTGTCCTTTCTTTGGCATTATCAAGAAAATTGTTTCCTAAATTCCAAGAAGTTTTACCTGTGTAAGTATAAGGAAGGCAGTGGGCATCACTGAAAACCCAGTTCTTCTTGCAGGAACTTTACAATTGGCAAGGGATTGAAGGAAGGGGAACATGGTGAAGGCCCAATGGTAGTAGCACTGAGGGAAGACAATTCTGCCACACCCAGGAGTTCTCACAAAAATATTGCAAATAATATGAACCAGATTTTTAAACAAGTTAGGAGTACAATTACATATGCAAAATGTACATGTAGTAACATGCACACACAGTAGCTGCGGTTGTGCATGCGAATGGCATATGTGCACAGGCAATGGCCAAACACAGCTACTTGTGCGGGCAGTGACCCCATGTATATGTGCAATTGTAACAGCACATATGAATCAGATGCACTGTTATGATCCCAACTTTATTTTAACTCAAGCATTTATCTTTTTAATTTTCAACAACTAGTTCCCCTCTTGTTGTTACTTTTGTATTGTTGGTCTTTCCAACATCCTGCTGTTACAGTAACTTCACTGTGGGCTGATGAGTACCATGATGGATGGGAACCAGAGGGGGCCATGACTTTAGAGCGAACCCACTATGTCAGTGTAGTCCAGCTGATAGTTGTCTCATCTGTCAACCAGATGGTTCTGGGTTTGAGATCCAAGGTAAAACCACATAAAAGAGCCAAGCAGACAGAATAGATGCCTGACATCCTTCCATCTATAGTTTTTAAATGCAAAAACTGCCTTAAAATATACCCTCAGTCGGTAACTCAAGCCAAAAAGTCAAAGCCATTGCATAATTAAAATTTTCCTTCTGGCAAGGGTACTTAACATATTCCATGTGGGGAGCTGTGAATACGTTTACCTGTTTCATTTTACTTTCAATAGGATCAGTACAACCAAAGGTCTGTACTTAATCCTTGGCATCAATGCCAAATCTGTATGGGAACTAAGGGCGGTCTATAGGCCCTGAAAGCACACACTATATAGAAACACTCTAGATTTTAAGGACATCCACCTGCAAATCCTTACGTGGGATCCTTTGCTTTGGGATGGTAGCTTGAGAGGGTTGGTTTTTTACTTGTACATTGCAAACAAGGCTTTTTTCTGGGGTTTATGCTGTTTTTTTGTTACTTGACATTTTATACTGAATTAATTTTCAATTCCACTGTACTCAAAAATGTTGGATTTGACCATTTTATACGGAAAGCAAAACATTGATGGAATTACAGGTATTTTATATAATTCACCGGCAAAATTAGTCCAGGTTAACTGAAATTACAAGTTTGAGTGGCATTTTTATAGGGCCTAATCCTGAACCTGTGAAGTCTATTTGAGTAGGACTGAAGCCATAAAAGGTCTTGTATATTCCAAGGATTCCCAAACTTTTTCATAGTGTGGCCCACATCTTAATAGAGACCACCTCAACGCCCACTGGTGATCACATGACATACCAGGAGCAACGACAGCAATTGATCACTTGGTGAAGTGTGAGAAAGTAACTACTTTAATTTATTTTACTGCAGTTTAGCAGCTAAACACCAGGAAGGACAGCCAGCACCATGTGACCAGCCTGCTCTCCATATACTACCAGCAAATGTTGATGGACCACATTTTAAGAACCAATAGATCCCAATGGTTCCAAATTAATTAGAAGTAAGCAAGATAAAAATCATGTTTATTTGTATTGTGGTCATGCCTACGAGAGGAGAAAGATATAGTAATCAAGGTGTGAGAGGAGCAAGGGCTGGAGGCTTTTGTGTCATCAGCAGATGCTTGTCCTCACATACATAGATCAGCTCCTTGAACAAGCTTACGCACACCAAAGATCCGATTACAGCAACC
This sequence comes from Dermochelys coriacea, assembly GCF_009764565.3. NCBI lineage: Eukaryota > Metazoa > Chordata > Testudines > Dermochelyidae > Dermochelys > Dermochelys coriacea. The sequence continues at coordinate 92,329,142 of NC_050076.1, forward strand.
AACCCTAAGTCCATAACTGCCCTCCGACAGCTGGCATACAGAGGAACTGGGTGTGCAAGCTGGGGACAGCTTTGCTGTTAACATACACTGCAGTGAACTATTTTAAACAAACATTTTCAAGTCAAATGAGGCGTCAGCATTTCTTCTCAAGGAAATTGCTAAAGGACTTTATTTCAACATTCTGTCCCTCAGTGACTGGCCTTGCATCCGCAGTCATGTGCTAACAGATATTTGAAACACTGTGACTTGATTTCACATGTAAGATTATAAAATGACTATTTCAAAACTGATATGGGTATCTCAATCCAGCTAACCCCCTTTCCAGTGGACCTCTGCTCACTCCTAAGTAAAAGAGTGTGAAATTCTGGTCAAGATGTTCTGAGGATGATTTTTAAAGTTCAAGGAGTTTATCGGGCGATAAAATATATTTCCCTTGATTTGTGCCTTTAAGTATGAACCAGAAAGCCCCATGGCATGTAGATCCCTTCCATCCCACAACAATGCAGTCGTACATTATGTTCTTTCTGCATTTGTAATTACAGGGCAAAACAGATTTGTAACGGGCAGCATAGTTTGTAAGCACATGCCATCCTGAGAGCTAGCCATAACACTTTACTGCAAGCTTGCCAAATACATTTTTGCTATCCTGCCCTAAAGTGTAACTGATTCCTCTCCACTGTTATCTCACTGTTGTGCACCAGGCTGGCTTAAAGATGGGTTGGAATTCCCTTCCTTCCAGGATAAAGCATTCATTTTTGTGAAAGGAATCTTTAGGTTTATCTCAGGTTCCTGCTGCAGAATGGGAGCTCAGAAAATTGTTCCTTTCAGCATTAACTACTGGCCTGTATTGATTCATGCCTTCAAGGCTGTCTCCACAAGGAAAGAGTTTAGAAACATCTCTAACAAAAAACGAAAGCTGAAATCCTCCTTTGCATTGCTAGTTACCCCAAATCAGGGAGGTCCAGGGTTGTGGGCTTTTCAGGGCCAAAGGGCAGCTCTGTCTAATATACCCTCCTCTGCCTAGAGTGATTTCTGCTCTCCCCTCTTCCTCCACTATAACATAGAATGTATTCTCTATAACCAGGAGTGAAACCCACTGGAAGGAATTTGGGCTCTAAAATTATATGCCAACGTACTGATGTGTTTTTCTTTAAATCTCTTCCAAGTTTACTTTTCACTGAGGTTTGCTAGGTAGGCAGCTTGGGATTTCTTCTGGGGTATAACCAGTCCAGTGACCTCACTGCCTCTAGAGCAACTAACGCCGACAGCTCATAGCTGAGGCCAGACTTCTATTTCAAAAAGAGACCAAGAATTGACTGATGCCCTGGAGGATAGACTATGCTCAGCCCTAGCAGGAGTGGAGTCGCTTGTGGAGTCCCTGAACTTGCTATATCTAAGAGTGCCACTCTGTGGGGGCAAATGCCGGCATTGTGGTGTTGTGATGCCGTCGGCTGTTTCAGGACACGTGACGCTACCTTGCAGAAGGTAGAACCACCCTGCTGAAATCAGTCTGGGTGGTTTATTGATTCATAGATTTATAGTTTTTAAGGTCAGAAGGGACTATTATGATCATCTAGTCTGACCTCCGACACAGAATCTGACCCACCCACTTCTGCGAAAAACCTCTCACCTATGTCTGAGCCATTGAAGTCCTCAAATCATGGTTTAAAGACTTCAAGGAGCAGAGAATCCTCCAGCAAGTGACCCATGCCCCATGCTACAGAGGAAGGCGAAAAACCTCCAGGGCCTCTTCCAATCTGCCCTGGAGGAAAATTCCTTCCCGACCCCAAATATGGCGATCAGCTAAACCCTGAGCATATGGACAAGATTCACCAGCCAGATACTTCAGAAAATTCTTTCCTGGGTAACTCAGATCCCATCCCATCATAGGCCATTGGGCCTATTTACCATGAATATTTAAAGATCAAGCTGTTTCTTCCTGTGAACATTAGCAGGGCTAGCTCCAAATTCTCAGGGTGTCCCACAACTTCCATAGCTGCATCTGCATTCCGTACTAAGGGAACTTTCAAAAGTGTCTGCCCGTCTTTTGCTGTGGTTGCTGAGCTCTCTCTCTCTCTCTGTAAGTAAAATAAAAGCTCCCTCTCTCCCTCTCTCATTCTCTGCCATGTTGGCCTTAATATGTATTCACAGTTGGCAGGCGTTCTACCGCAATATCATCTCTTCAGGCTTGCCCGGGGAGATTGCAGCAGAAAGCAAAGCCCACGGATGGATGCCCCTTCCTCAAAGCCCACAGATGGGTGCCCCTGCCTACAAACAGATGGCCTACCCCTGCCCAGTTTGCCAGAGGGGCTTCCATGGAATCCAGGAAAGGGAGAGATGACATCACTTGCAAGCCCTATCTCCCAACCCACCTTTATTAGGTGCTGGTCATTCCCTCCAAAGGTGAATCCCTGTGCTTGTCTTCACTGCTGAGTTAAGTTTACTTATAACCTGAGGGTTGCACATCTCGAGTCCTGTCCACACACAACCCCTCCACTGGAGGGCTGTGGTGCTTCTAGCCTGGCAGGGGTACCTGCTACTGCTCCGGTGAGAGTGACTCAGCAGCTGCTTTCACCATGGCTTCTGTGCAGTTCCAGAGTTACTTCGCAATGTGGCCGCTCTCACTGGAGTGAGGCGTTAACTGGTGTTCGGTAACCCCACTGGACTCTGCAGCGAAGACACGGCCTGCTTGTGAGGAAGAGGTGTGACTCAGACTTAAGTCTCGGGAGGTACATTTACACCCCGGCAGCAGGCTAAAAATAGCAGTGTAGATGTCCTGGCTTGGGCTCCGAGACCCAACCCCACCTTGTGAGCTCCAGCCCAAAGGGGAAGGGACTGGTGTTTGTAACGCAAGCCCTGCAAGTCTGTACACCTGGGCTCTGAGATGCGCTGCCACGGGCGGGGGGGGGGGGGGGGGTTGTTTCAGTTTGTTTTGCAGTGTAGACATACCTTAGCTTTGTCAAGCTGGCGTCAATGCTAGCTCAGAAAAAGAAAGAGAGAAGATCCTACACACCCCTCCAAAGTAGCAGAAGCTGTCCAAAGAGCAGGAAGAAAGCGCTGAGGGGCGGGTATCCCTCAAACCCCAGGGGTGCTGGAACAATTTGTATTGTAGGGGGTGCTGAGAGCCAGGGAACCCAACTTTAAACCCTGAATATAATGGAAACCACTTGAAGGCAGGGGGTGCCGCAGGCCCTGTAGTTCCAGCACCTATGCCCAATACCTACCCCAGGAGACTGAATCTCTGCCAGCATGGCAAGAGGGAAAGCTCCCACCTGGAAGCTGGCGGGCTCTGGCTCGGAGCTGGAGAGCTTCTCCAGCAAACAGACACTGGCTGACTCCGGAGAACCTCAGAAGGGAAAGAAACTAAAGCAGGGCGAACAGGTGACCCGGGATCTGCTGGGTCCGGCACCTGCGGGGCCCAGCCCAACGGGCCCCCTCGTCTAATGCCTAAGTGGAGACGCTGCGGGCTCGATCCAGCTGCCGGGCTTTGCCCTGGGACGCGCTGGGCTCCGGGGTGGTTTGATGCACCGGGACCCTGCTTCTCGCTCGCTGATGGGAGCTCGGGGCCAAAGCGTGGCCGGCTCCAGCTCGTTACCTCTCCCCCCAATCAATTCCCGGCCCCTCCCGCCCCAGCCCCGCTCCGCTCCGCTCTGGCCGCAGCAGCGGCTGCATCCAAACCCCCTCGGGCACGTCACTTCCTTGCAAACTTTCCCGAGGAAATGTCTCTGCCAAAGTTGTTTTTCTTCAAAGAAGCTCGGCTCCGGGGCTGTGTCCTCGCCCTCTGACTGGGGAGGATTTCCCGGCGGTGCAGGCTGCGTGCATGTCAAGCTTCCTGTGTTTGTCACACAGACCGACAGCCAGCCCCGCAGCCATGGACGGACCGGCTGACAAGGGCTGAGCGGGGTCGGGACCGTTAGCTCTGCAAAAGTCAATCAAGAGCATCCACTCAACTCGTGCAGCGCCCCCCCACCCCCCCGCGAGAAACGCCCTGCACCCGCCGCGGCTTCTCCTGCACCGCCTCGGACTGCAGCCCGGGGAAGTTTCCCGGGACCCCGGGTCATGGCTAGGGACTACGCAGCTAAGAGCCTGGACAACATCGACCTGGCTGCGCTCCGGGTAAGCGGCACCTCTGGCTTTAGCCAGGGCTGGGACTTGCGGGGAGCGGAGCATCTGGCCGGGCTGCACCCCTCTGAGCCTGGCTGGGTTCATCTGCCCTGCCTAACCTGGCTTGATCCAACGCACGTCTGCTTTGGCTGACCCGGTCCACGCCGAGCCAGTCCTGACCCGACCTGAGCCCTGCCGGGCTGGGCTTTTCCTCCCCCCCAGCCAGCTCCATGCCCCTGCATTCATTCCTCTGTGGGCACTCGCAGAGCCAGGAGCAGACCCACGGCTTGATCGTGCCCAGTCGCCTGTTGCTTCTGGTTTCAGCTGGCTGCCTCCGGTGGGAATGTTTCCTCCTTCCCCTCTCTGGATGAGAAGCTCAAGGCTGCTTCAGTCATTCCTGGTGCTGTTGTTTTTCTGGGCAGGGTAATGGTGTGCTTCAGTGTCAGATCGGAGGTGTTCAGAAGGCGATTTTCAGCCTCTCTCTGCTGCTGCCCTTCACCCACCCAATGTGCTGTCTTCCTCTGTGTTACTCTGGCAGATCCTTGATTTCACAGCATCTGGTTTTAAGCTGTGATTGGCAAAGGATTCCCAGCCTTACAGAGTTTTAGTTTTAATTGGGAGATATTTTTTTCCCCTGATGAGTACAAGTCACTGCTGACAATTGCAAAAGAAGCAGCTAGGTGGAGTCTGTGTGGTGCATCTTTAAGGACAAAATAGCTGATACCTGACCTTTTAAAGGCTGGTCTCACTATTTAGGTTGCCTGCAAGCTGCTTAAACCTATGTAAAGATGTCCTGGGCTGTGCAAACTGTGGGCCCAGTCTTCCTTGCATGACTGACTTTTAGGGGGACTGGACTTCTTGCATGAGTAAGACAAACAGGATTTCACCCAGTCTGTGTAAATATCTCTAAAGTGCACACAAAGGGGCCCATGTTCTGATGGTGCAAATGGGTGAAACTCTATTGAAGTCAATGAAGCTATGCCCATTTCCACCAGCAAAGAATTTAGCCCCAAGTACTCACATACACACCATGTAGGACTGAATGCTCCTCAACTTACTCCTTCAATAACTGTAGTCAAGTCAACTCACAGGCATAAAATAAGTAGGATTTTAGAGTCCAGAGATGGTATTTTATTTTATTCCAATCTCATCACTTTCCCGTTCTCCTTCCCCAGTAACTAACTCCCATTGACTTCAATAAACATTACTTTAATCCCGCAAAGGTGTGGGGAGAGAGTGAGTGTGGTAAATGGGCCGCTGTGATGAAGCGAGTGTGTGTGTGTCATATTTTTGCAAGGCCAACAAAGCCGATATGAATATGGCTGATCATAAATACTAGCATTGTGCCTGCTCTTGCAACTTCCAGGGTTTTAATGTAAACCAGCTCTGTCTCCAGAAAACACAACCCTGGTCATATTTCATGCCCACAAACAGTTAATACGGTTGCAACTTAGGTGGCTAGCTTAGATTTTTAAAAAGATGAGTGGAAATATCATGCCAGTCTAGCCACAGCTATTCTTCTAATGCACTCTTCTGATCCAGGGAGGGAAAAAAACTAGTAAAACTGTGGCAAAATGCTTTCAGCCTCAAACAGGGAAACCAAAGCAAGATATTTTCTAAAAATGACTTAAAAAGAGGGTTTGGAAAACCCTGCACAGAAATCCTATGGCGGGGGTTCCAAACACAAGATGCAGGAAAAATAAAAGGCCTGCACTATCATAGGGATTGCAAGTGATGGCACAGGACCCACTGACCAGGAAAAGCCAGGAAAGCCAGAATTTAACCTGAAACATAGTGACGCTTGGACTAGAAAGACAAAGTGATGAAGTTCCGTGGATGTGTCTTATCTTGTTAAAGAAATAAGAATCCTGTGTGAGCAGGGAGGAGGATAGCTTTGTAAAGCAGCTTGCTGGCTTTCAGTGTCAAAGCCAGCAAATCTCCCACAGGGTTTTACCCCAGAGATCCTGAATACTGCAGGTCCAGACCTTAATAGGGAAACACTAAAGAGTCCCAAAGTGCGCCTTTGATCCACATATGGGACAGTATTCAGCTACCTCCACAGCATGGACCCCGCTCCCCAGATCCCAGCAGAGACTGCAATCTTGGGTCCATGCTGGAGGCAAGAGTGGAGGCAGGTGGAGGCCAGCAAATTTCCAGCCCCATGGAAATTATGAGTGGAGGGGAAAACAAATTTGATGTGGGGTCACAGGACCTATTTTGCAAAGCCCTCTCCCTGGGCCAGCCATGGCCAAAGTTATACCAGGTAGTGTGGAACTATGCTATCACATTGTTTTGAGGGAGTCAGCCAATTGAGGGCAGAACCAATGCAGAGGCACATGGCCTCCAGGCAGATGGCATTAGTTCCCTGGTTGTTAGCCCCACCCCCTCCAGTGGGATGGTATGTGGGGATCCTCACAGAGATGTCCTCCCGGGCGTCCTCCTCCCATGGGAGGGGGTGGTCTGGCCAATACATTCCAAAAGTTCAGGGATCATCTGGGTGGAGTTCTGGTGCTATTTGGCTTCCAAACCAGGTTGCCCTGGTGATCTAACAGTGTATATTTATGTTACCGACCTGCCAGGGTTGCTCGTTTCATAAGGACAACCAGAGGGCTAAAATGACTTTTGATTTTTTTGTTCTGTAAAGAGGGACAAAAAAAATCAGAGCTGCAAACTCTTTTCTCTTGCCTGGCTGCAGAATCCATGAAAAGTGTATTTCATTTGGTATCCTGTTGCATGCAGCATTTGGCATGCTATTCTATAGAGGGGTAATATGTTGCCCAGGTGGCATCCAGGTCAGCAGTCTTGCTGTTGCCTTTTGAACACTCTGAAGATGATAAAGGAAAGCAAGAAGACCGGCATATGGTACAGGGCATTGCAGTAATTAACCTCAAAGTGATGAATGTTTGGGTCAGTATTTTGGCATTGGTCAAAGGAAATGTAGCAACTTGGCAACGGGTAGGTGGTGAAGGGTTATATGGGCCACGGAGTTTTAAAATGTTTGCTGAGAGGAAGCACTACATCAAAGATGATTCCTACCTCTGAGATAATTAAGAGATTTGCCCAGTGTGAGGATTTAACCATAATGTGTCAGCTGAGGATGCAGTGCTCATGTCCAACCAGACAAGAACAGTACACGTTTGAGAAACGCTGCTATAGTGCACATTCCACAAAGGAGCTCTAATGCGGAAGAATTCCAGGGAGAGTCTCTGAACATTTGATTGGCCTACCTAGCAACCACAGCTCAGTGCTGGGGTGGTGCTTATGCAGCCCAGCTATAAGGCCCCACAAGTCTAGAACCCAGGCCTGCAGAGCTGCCAGGCATTTGGCATCTCCATGCTGCCCGTCAGCTGCTGCTGTAACCAGCTTGCTGCTCAGCTGCCCACGATCCATTGTGGGCATGGACCATGGGAAGTCCTGCCTCAAGGGGTCTGCCAGGCACCAACTTCGTGGCTCCTGATTGGCTCCCTGTTCTATATAAACCCAAAGGGTGTTCCAGGAAGTGTCCAGGCAACAGTGTGGACCTCCTATAGCTGTCAGTCCCATTTCTTGCTCCTGACTTTGACCTTGGCTTAATTTGATTTTCACCTTCTGACTAGACAATGAAACCTGACTCGGACCCTGACCCTAGGTATTGACCCTGGCCTGGAACCTGGCTGTGAACTCCTTCACTGTTCCGAGCCTCAGGTTAGCCCCTGCTTTGGACCCTTAGTCCTGACTCTGCTTTTTGGATCCTGACGCCAGCCAATGAGGGTTTTATAGTGTCCACCTAAAATTATGTTTTAGATCTATCAGCAGCAATAGGCTTATTACTGGCTCTAACATAATTGAAAGAAAGAGCACAGACCATATGTGAAATGAAGCACCATACAAGTACTCTTCTCCTGCAAAGCCTTTTATATGCTTTCCTAACTTTTTGCATATGAATAGTTCCATTTATTTTGGTATGCGTAAGAATTTGCAGAATCGATACCGAAATCAAGAAAGGATAAACTCAAACTAGCTTCTTATGTTTAATTTCTCTTCTGTTTTCAATATATTTCCTTGTGGCTTTCACCTGAGTATGTGGATAAGTGAAAAATCAGTCTGAGCTGGTTCCATCTTGTTAGTTAAATAAAACAAATCTACAGACAGTTGGAGATCTGGGAAGGACATGATTAAAAACCATCTAACCACAAAGGACTGAAGATGAGTGCGTTCAGATTTACTGGCAGGGAACACAGAGAATCTAAGCAAGATAAAAATAGATTTTCATGGCTGTAAGGGGCACTTGTGCTTTGCCACTGCCGGAGCTATTTGGCTTTGGAATAACTGCGCAGTAACGCAATTGTAGAAGTCTATGTTACATTGTTCTCATGATGAAATCTATTGTATGTCAATCAGGACACTCTGCTGACAAAAAGCCTAGTCCTGTTTCATTTATGTAGAAAACTATTGTTTATTTCAGAGGGGATTTTCCCAAGCAAAGTGTGCTGGATCAATCCCTAGGTGGACAGTTTCTGTGCAAAAAAAAAACCAACATGTTTTTTCCTCAACAAATAATCTTCAACCAGAAAAACATTTTTTCTGTGATAAATAACAGGCTTTTCCAGTCAGAGTCATAGAAACTGGACTTCTGAGTGAATGATGTGATTCTATAGCACATCCCTCAGTGGTACCCAAAGATATCAACCGACAGGATAGATAGCTAAAACAGATGGTGAGAAACGGATTCATGGAATTAATAATATTTCATATAAACTTCTCAATGATATCTTCCAAAGAAATGAGCTAGAGTGATAAATTGCTCCGCCAGCTACCAAGAAACTGGTCTCTTGAGTTCTTAATGGTTTTATATAAATCTTTCAAGTGAGTTTTAACTGAAATAATAGAGTTCTTAACATGCTGTGTTGCAGGAGTAGATGTTTACATGTCCATACTCTTCTGCAGAGTACTCTTGCTACTTGAGAAATGATACAAGATAGATCTCAATTTCATCCTTGTGGACAAGGCTGGGTTTTAATGGAGTGGATGCTAAATGAGTAGGAATTGTACTACTTTATTTCACATAGGCCCTTGATCATCTGTTACATGGAAATTGGTCATGCAATTAACAGCAATCAAGTCTGGATTCAAACCCATGATGCCGAGACTAAAAGTTCTTTATTCTCTGTGTCTTCCAGTCCACCTTTGAGAAATGAGGCAGTGTGCATTTTAGATGTAGACTTGATATTATGATTGTTTTGATAAGGATAGATCTAAATCAAACACAAATTAGTTATAGGACACGGTTAATATTTTGTAACTTTGGTGACTACTAACCTAAATATTTCATAACAGAAGAGAGATGTCCAAATTCATCCTCTAGATAGGCTCAGTGATTAGAAGTGAGACTTGGGATTTCTGGGTTCTGTTCCTGCCTCTGTTACTAAATTGTCATGTGACCATGGGCAAGTAATGTAACTTCTATGTACTTCAGTTTACCCCTCTGCATTTATCTATGATATTGGTGTATTTGAGCTTTCATTGGCTAATATTTATATAGTGTTTTTAGAGGCAAGGTTGAAAATTGTAATAGAAGTTCATCATATTTTATTAATAATGATGATTGTATTACTATTTAGTTGTTTTATTATTCTCTCTATTTGTAATATAAATTGTTACGAGACTTTTTTGCATTCTGTTCATGAACAATAGTGCTCCCTTTGAAAAGTGAGTGTGTAACTGCTTTGCCATGAATAACAGTATTTACTGTACTTTTTACAGGACCCAGCAGGGATATTTGAACTGGTGCAAGTAGTTGGAAACGGGACATATGGACAAGTCTATAAGGTTTGATGCCTTTTTAATTTACTATGTCTTTCCTGCTATAACTGTTGTCCTATAGCAAAGAGCAGGAAACGTATAAGATGTGGGACTGATTGTTACAATAATAGCTTGCTTTGTCTCTCTGCATAACGGTTTGTGCCCGTTCCTGAATAGTGGCAGCTGTGAAATTGTGTGCTTTTTCTTCCGGTGACACTTTCACGTTTTCGTGGGCAGCTTACTATGGTGGCCCTCACACTGATTTCCACTACCCTGGTCTCTCTATCTTGTCATTTTCACTCTAAAAATATTGTTCATAGACTGCTGGTACAGTGCAAATATAGTGAGAATATTTTAACATGAGAAATAACTAGTATACTGCTGGATCAGGTAGAGTGCCTTATTTGGGGGAGAGGACACAGAAAAATATTCATAAAAACACCCGTGCCCTGTAGGGCGCTGGGGCATGAGTGAATTACTTAGCCATGCTCTTCAGGAGGGCTGACAAGTATCTGACTCTTCCCGTTGCTACAGTTCATTGCTGGGGCACTAGGGCAGAACTACCAATCAGTTAGTTATGTCAACGGATAATTCACCAAGCACCACATGAACGTGCTATACAATGTTAGACAAACTATGCAATATGCAGTTTGACTTAAGATGGGAATTGGTGTCAGCTGGTCTAAAGAAGCGGATTTGGGGAAGGACTATAGAAAACAAACAGTCTTTCAGTCACAATGCCTTCTTTTGGAATGATCGGAAAAGGAGAAATAGAGCAACTATATAGAGAATTTAGATCCGTGTTTCCCACCTGGAGAAGGGAAATGGAGGAGGATGCAGGACACAAGATCAGTCCAAGGAGAGCACAGGGCAGGTGAGAGAGGCCACAGCAATGGAGAAAGCTCCTTAACCTTGGATCTCCCACAACTCCCACCAGGAACAAGCTCCTGCCGCAGTGGGTAATGTGATGGGCTACTCTTTGGAAGCCACTTCATCTATCCCTGCTCTTTGTGTGGTAATGCAGTTGGCCACCAGCCAAGGTCACGTATAGAGGACTCGGGCTCAGGCTGTATCCCACTAGTGTAGGCTTCTCGTCTTTTGCAGCACTCACTCAACTTTGAGGGCATATGTAACCCTGCTCTGTCCATCCACCAGCAGACTCTCTCACTCCAAGCAGTGTGCAGTCTTCTGGTTAGCGAGGAACAGTGAAGGGAAGCCGCAACAGAATAACAAGCTAGAAAAGGAATAAATGTGTCTATGAATACGCATGCAACGAGAAATAGAAAAAACAAGAGGAAAAGGAAGAAGGATCAAAGGCAGGAAAAGAAGGGGAAAATGGACATGGGGGGGAAGGCATCTATTATATCAGGATCTGGTAATGGAGACTTGGGTTCTGATTCAGATGATTCATCCGAATGAGGGGATCAGGTGTGGGGTTGTCCACTAGGAAGAGGCTGTGGATAGCACTTATTATTCCTCAAGATGCCCAAGATACATAATTCTCAAATGTATGTTAGTGTTGGATAAGAAACAACTGGTTCCACATTTTGGTCCCCCTTTGAGGTTTTAAAGATCCGTGGATACCTCATGGAAAAGCCTGGGACACCTTGTCTATAGAGACAGTTCTGCTGGAATACTAGTGTTTAATAGTATTGTATTATAATATTATAATAGTATAATATAATAGTATTTTTTGCCTTTCCATCCTGCATTTTTATTTGACATTTTTATCATAACTTTCCATTTGCTGCAGTGATTAAATCTCACTTGTTTGTTACAATGCAGCTCAGTGGCTGCGGCAAGGATTATGAAGTCAAAAGTAGAGAATTCAGAGTTCCAATAGGCAAATCAGAAGCCAATAAACTTTTAGGGCCTGTGAAATCAGTGGGGTTGCATGGGTTTTACGGAGGACAAATCTCCACCTGCAAAAATGAAGATTGCTGCTGCCTACTACATAATTTCCCTTCATAATATAAAATAAACCCATGTATGACAGAGAGAGAATTATTTCTATCTAGATACTCTTTCATGGATTTTTTTGTGTTGGAGTTAATCAGTTGCTCTTTAATCGCCCTAAAAACAGGAAGGAAAAACATAGTTCAGTTTATTTACTGAAAAAGAAAATGTTTTGAGAGATCATACGGTTCAGTTGAAAGTTAAAATCTAAGCGCAAAAACATGTAAAAAATGTTGATAATACTAATTAAGGGTAGTGCCTTAGGCATTTGTTCATGGGAATGAAGGAGAGCCTTGTATTTGGTGGAATGTATGGTACAAGGATGAATATGATTGGGTAACACTTCCGAGAACCAGTGACCAAAGAGTAAATGGGTCCGTTTAGATATCTGGGAATGGAAAATAATCACAGCAGCATAAGGATTTAAATAAGACCAATGTTAATAGGACAATAAAACCAACTTTGTTGTAATAATTTGTTAGGGCTTTTCAAATCTGCAGGCTAGGGTCAGATTCTGATGTAACTGAGATCAGAATCTGGCCCTTAAAGTGCTAAGATAGCAAAGCAATACCAGTTTTTTTTTAAAAGGCATGTTTGCGAGTAAACTGAACTAGAATGCTGCTTTCAATTCAGCCTATTTTGCATTGCTTAATTTTTGGCTGTCTGTGAACATTCTTACCTCTATGTTGCCTTCATATAAATATCTCTGACCACTGAATTTGGGGCCCATTGACAAAGATCTGTTTAATCAAGAAATACAAGTGGCTCTTGGCAGAAGTGTAAAGTTAAGTCATCCAGTCAAGGAACGTAAACAATATGATTTGATTTAGGTGACCAGACACAAAGCTTCCAGCGAATTCCAAATATTAAGTAATCAGTTGAATACTCAGTTTGAGCTGTCTTCACATAATCTAGTGCTCAGATGTGTTTGTAAAAGCCATTTACTGAAATATTTTGAATATTAAACAAATTTGTTAAAATACAATCTGTTTGCAGACAACATGCAAACCCAAGGGTTAAATGCATAGAATAAACAGTTTGGCCACCTGTAATGGAAATATGATTATGGTCAGAGTTATGGTATTTACATATTTTATTCTGGTGTATAATTTGTTTTTGGTCTGTAATTAGTTGGGACTGATAGAGACGGGTTAGTGGATGCTGGCATCATTTTTTAGTTTGTGATCATAAATATTTGAGTCAGAAAGTATTCCCAGCTATCCCAATACTTAATTATGTCATAGGAGCATGTATTCATTCTTCAAAGGCAGCAATATCTTCCATACATACAAAAATAGCTAAATATACACATAAACAACCTAAACCACTACTCAGGCTCAACAAACTGTATCCAAAGTAGCTAAGCAGACCAGTTGGATCTAGAAAATCAGAACTGTTATACTGTATTTTTTAAAAGCATGCAACTCTGTAAAAACAAAATTAGAGGTTCATCATTACATAGAAAAAGCTGCTTAACAGACTTTCTGAGAGGAAAAAATGATATCTATACTGGAATGTTGTAGACCCAGTTGCAGTTCTTTGCCAGTTAAAACGGAAGTTATAAAGCTGCTATAAAGCAAAGATTGTAACAGAATCACCAGTCTACATATGTAGTTGGCCCACAATAACATTAGAGCTGCACAGAACAGCTCTAATGGTAGGATCTGTATACTTTAAGAGAATAAAAGCTAGAGGAGTATGTATTCAAAGACCATATGGGGGGAATCAGGTTTGAAGATCCCAATATTGGCAACCTCAAACATTCAAAAATCATGAGTCAGACACACAAAATCATGAGTTTGGCATAGAAATAATCAGAGTTTTATAAAATGATATATTTGAGGTTCTTTTTATTTTCCTTTTTAATTTTTTTAGGCTTTGGGTTTCACATTTTCATGCTTTTATCTGCAGCCATAATGGCTAGAAACATAGATTTGGGTTTGGGTTTTTTGAATGACAGCTGAGATTCTTATGAAATCACATGACTCCATGAGCAGAGGCATTAAGAAAAAACAGATATCATGTGGCTCATGATAAAATGGTGAGAGTTGGCAAGACTGATGACGGTTAGCGAGCGGAGCAAATTTAACATCACGTAAAAAAGGTTCACCTTTAGCCTTTCATTCAACTGTGCCTCTTCGGGTTTTAAACACAAAGGGACAGATGGCATCCAGTCCCTGCACACAGGTTTGCATGGGATAGAGAAGATGTAAGGAGCTTTCCTTGTGCACGGGCTGACAGGCACAATGGAAAGCCCTGTGCTTAGAGAGTGCAGGGGGAGTGGTGCCAGTGAAGCATGCAAAGAGGAGGTGAGGTTAATGACACCTTTCCTGGTCCCATTCTGCACGAACCAACAGAGCTGGCTCCCTGTGGAGGGAATTCCATCCTGCACCCCCTTAAAGTGTGGCCGCGATTCCCTGGAGCTTTGGAAGTCATTGTCCCAGCCTGCAACGCAAAACTGCTCAGAGCTCCTCCTGGGGTTGGGTACTTTGACCACCTTCAAGTAGGGCTATGTCGGTGTGAGTCACAGATTAGCCTATAGCAGTGGTTCTCAAACTTTTGATTGAGCCCCTCTTCTTTGTGTCTGTAGTCCTTTACCCTCCCCCCCAAGCAAATATACTGCCTCTCAGCTCTGAAGGCAGCGTGGCACCAGCAGCAGCACAAAAGTAAGGGTGGCAATGTGAAAAATGATATTTGTCAATATTACTTGAAACAGCAGACTTAGCACCCCACTGCCACCCTTACTTCTGCACTGCTGCTGTCACTCGGGGCTGACAGCCAGAGCCCCGCCACCTCTAGGTGAGGGCTTGGTTGAGGGGGAAGGAGAGCCCAGGTGCCAGGACTCTGGCTGTCCTCATGGGCGGTGGGTATCATAGGCCAAGGGAGGCTATGCCTCCCCTAACCCAAGCCATGGCCTCGCCCAGGCTCCGCCCCGAGGCCCTGCCCTCACTTCCCATCTCCCCCAAAGGTGGTGGGGGTTCAGCTCAGGCCAGAGGCTGGACCTTGGATTTCGGGGCAGCCTGGGGCAGCTTGGGCCAGTGGGCGGCTCAGGCCAGCCGGTGCCCAGGGGCAGCTAAGGCTGACCCAGGGTCAGACCGGTGCTCGGGGTCAGACCAGTGCCCAAGGCAGGCCGGCTGGTGCTTGGGCCGGCCAGCGCAGCTAGGGCAGGTGGTTTGGCTGGTACTCCTTCAGCCGCAGTGGGGGGCTCTCGGGGTTCTGGCAGGCAAGGGGGGTGGGAAGGGTAGGGGTGGGGCCTCGGGTAGAAGGGGTGGGACCAGGAGCTCGCCTCCCCAAAAGGCGGGGGTTCACATGCCTTCCGGGTATGCATGAGCCCGGCCAACTGGGGCTGACAACCAGAGCTCTTTTGAAAAAAGCACACAGCTTGCACCTCCCTTGACATATTCCCGGGCCTCCTTTGGGAGGCCTGTCCCATAGTTTGAGAATTTCTGGCCTATAGTATCATAGAATTGGATTGGAAGGGACCTCAGGAGGGTCATCTAGTACAATCCCCTGCTCAAAGCATGACCAATCCCCATTTTTTCCCCAGATCCTTAAATGGCCCCCTCAAGGATTGAGCTCACAACCCTGGGTTTAGCGGCCAATGCTCAAACCACTGAGTTATCCCTCCCCCCGAAAGGTTTGGGTGGAGGATGCATGACGCAGTCCATTGGTGATATAGTCATGCCTGATATACTGACTCTTTAATTAACAAGCAAAACCACTATTTGGGTGCACTTGGCTTGATCTCCAGGGGAAATGCTGTATAGCTCCAGTGAGGGTTTGTAAAAGCTCCTGATCAATAAAGCCACCCAGATGGAGCAGAGAATGCAGCCATTTGGATGAATATGACTGCACTGCACAAGCATAAGTCTAGCCAGGGAGGAAGTGAGAGTGTTGTAGGCTGTCCGTGTGACACTCTGATTTCAGTTCCTTTTAAATCTGCAACCACATGACCTCAGGCTTTCATCTTGCAAATTTGAGCCTGGTACAGCTTGGCTGGGAGTTGACAAAGGTTTACGTAGCTGCTTCAGGACATGGTGTAGGAGAGGCAGTATGTGGCACTCTTTCCTGTGAATCAGTGCTGAGCAATATCCAGGGCATTGTATTGTTGGGGATTGTATCATGCAGAAGAGTGGTAAAGCCCAGGGTCTGGCCTCTTGTGGGTATAGAATCCCAGGTCACTCTTTGCAAGGGACTCTTAGTGTTCTGGCCCAGATTTTTAAAGCTATTTAGTTGCCACTCTGTTCAGCGTTGCACTGCCTAACTGATTTAGGAGCCAAATTCTCATTTTCAGAAGGGATTTAGGTACTTAGGAGTACTAAATCCCTCCTGAAAATGAGAATTTGGCTCCTAAATCAGTTAGGCAGTGCAATGCTGAGTGCAGCAATGCTTATATAGCTTTAAAAATCTGGGCCTTAGTATCTATCTACCTTGATTACCCTGCATGGTATCACCTGTTCTTTGCTTTCTCCCCTAAACTGTTGTATTGCTGTGAGCTGCTAAACCCTAGCCATGTTATGCCCCAGATGTGGGTCCATTTCAGTAGGGGTTTATATGTGTATCAGTTGAATTGTTTGGGATGAAACATACTGTTTATTTTATTTACTATGCCTTTAAGTCTTAGTGTCAGGCTCGTTGGTGGCTAAGTGTGCAACAGAGATCTGTGAATAGAATCTAGGTCTTCTGACTTCCCATCTGGTGCTATAAGCCACAGTGGCACTCTTCCAGCAGGTGTGACCGTGAAAAAACTGGGTAGCAGATAGGTGGGGCTCATAGAGTCGGCGTCATTTTTAAAGAGTCACTCATCTGCCCAAAACCACACTTTAATGTGTGCTCTGAAAAGTGACTGTCAATCCTACAAGCTCAACGTAGGCTCTGAGACTCAATCTGGGTTTTTTCTGTCTCACACGTCATCACCAGTATAGATGATGTAGGCCAGATTAGGCCACATCCATGCAGCCTTATTGTCTTCTGTGTGATCCCTTTGATGGGGCCTTTTGACTTTGATATTCACTTTCCTATCTTGGTCCGAAATGTTGGCTTTCTTTGTGAGAAGGCATTTGTGGAGGGCTGAGGCCAGGGGCTGGGGAGTGAATCTCTTGAGGTAGGATGATCTTGTTTTGGAATATCTGCTTGCAGGCTGGTGGTAAATTGTGGAGGGGTTGCACAGGAGCTGACTTTTATATTTCCCCATGGCTGCTCTGCCCTGAGGCCCTGCCCTCACTCCACCTCGTCCCACCACTGATCTCCCCTCACCCCCAAGGGTCCCGCCTGCCCACTGCCTGACGCTCTCTGCCCTTCCCTGGGCACCTCCAACCAGCTGCCAAACAGCTGATTGGCAGCCCTGCCGAACAGCTGATTGGCGGCCCCGCCGAACAGCTGTGGCCAGTGGGTGCTTGAGCCCCAGAGCACCCACGGATTTGGCACCTATGAAGGGTTGTCACTGTTTTGTGTTGCATTGGTGGAAAAGGATTGCGTGGTTAATAGACTACAAGGACTCCTAGACCTTAGGATGGGTGTTCTTTTTTGGCTGCTTAAATCTAAATGAGTAAATGGGTTTGTACTCTGGGCATGGTTTACGCTGCTATCACAGGCGTGACTGCAGGTCATGTAGACATTCCAAGCTAGTTTTAATTTAGCTAGCATGAGTAACAATAGTAGTGGTGCTGTGGCAACATGGGCTGCAGCACAAGCTGTACAAGCCTGCCTGGGACACTGGACTATTACCTGGCCAGCTATTACCTGGCAATGCTCCTGCTTCACTGCTATTGAAACCCGAGATGGCTATGTTAAAGCTCGCGTGGGTAACTCTACAAGTGGTGCCATCACTCTTCCCACTGCAGTGTGGACATACCCATAGTCAACAATTCCGTGGATGATGGACCTCAGCTCGCTCTCCTGTAGCTTCATTGGTTCTGCAGGACGAACGGGAGTGAAACACCAATAAAAACTTGCTACTCTGATCACGGGTGACTCTGAATACATACAAGGAGCAGGTCGTCTGAGCAAGAAAGTATTATTTTTACACTGATGCTTTTTGGAGTTGAACCATGCTTCAACATCGGCATAAGTTATGAGCTACTGTAAAAATAATGTACAGTAGCGGGCAGTGTCGTGAAACATATATGTGACTTTTTGGTTTCTCTTAAACAATTTGCAAATCTGTTAAATTTGGCATAATTAATTGTATTAGATAGCTGAATAAAATAATTCAGGCCCTTTATCTAGAAAAAATCACAAAGATACTGTACATAGTTTATTTGTCAGGGAAGAATTGGAACTGTCTGCTAAGCATCACATAGCCTTGCTAAATTATGAAGTGTGAACGCTTGTGGACTATGCTGAAAGCCTCAATTGATGGTAGTGCCTTAGGCATGTATTTGAAGGCTAAATTTAAGAAATGTTACTACTATGTTCACTGTAAGATAAAAATTGAACATGCTCAGGCACAAGGACCGGGCTAAAATCTTTCAACCGCCTGCCTCTGAGGGCTGGGTGGACGAGGCTGCCTTCCTTGGAAGAATGTTAATCCCTTATCGCTAATGAATTGCAATACTGGAGTCCCCAGAACTTGTCATAATCACAGTTCTTTTTAAAATATCAGATAGGCACAGTGTATTTTAATACCATAGTTCCTTATTTTTGGCCAATTAAGTTTTCCAGGCCAATTATAGTCATCAGGGCTCTGGGGTTTTGGCAAGGCAAATAGGGACTTCTTTTAATTTTTAGATAATGGTAAAATATAACTTCAGATCCCAGCGGCGGTTGGTCATAATATTGTTCTCTGTGTTGCCTTTCTTTGTAAAGTCTTGAGTTTTTTAAGAGTTCCATTGGCCTTGTTTGTTATCTTGTCACTTACTAGCTTTTTATATTGTAGTCCTTTGGCTAGGGTGTACAGTATGGGTACTACTGTCCTCTGTTGGATGCAGTCAGAAGTGAACAATTGTGTGTCATCAGCCCTATAGTGCTAGCAGTTAATGGAGATTATCCTTTAGTTCCAGTGGTAGGGGTGTGTGCTTTGGGAACCAGAGGATCTGAGTTCCATCTGTGCTATTGCCATGAAGTTTGAAACGCCATGATGAGCAGCTGAAGGACAACCATGAAGTCCTAATGTAGGTGGCCACAGGTTTGTTGCAGTGTCATTGTATACATAGTAGAGAATCGCAATTCTGTGTGAGAAGGAGTGTAGTATAGCACTCCAGATTTAAAACCACAGACACATGATTTTAATAAAATATGTACACTACACATACTGCTAGGCATTTCACCATCTCTGCTGTTTACCCTGTAGGCAGGTTCACATACACTCACCCTCCGCACACACAATCTTCATGAGGCATCTGCCACGTTCAGGCCTTTCATTTTCTTCCTATTTAGAAAAGAAAAAAAATATTATATAGCGGCTTCTTCATTGTACTTTGTCCAGTGAGAGAGTGTCATGGACAACGGGGGGGCTATGTGCTACTGTGTGGTTCACATGTTCCTGGGGTGGTGAGGATCCAGGGAGACTTGTAACTCTTACTTTTGTCTGCAGATCATGCCACAGTGGAAAGTGTCTTGATTAGTAATGTCCAGGTTCTACTGTATCTTTCTCATTTAGGGCAAGATTTCCCAAAGGCCCACCCTCCCTTTGGTCAGAGCAGTTTGCTCCTGCAAATCTATTGCAAACACACACCAGAGCACTTGCCAGGAGAAGTTATTAAGAGGCACAAGTAGTCTGATTTGTACTCTGAAGCTGCCCTTAGTGATTGAACCCCCAGTATTACCAACTCTCATGATTTTATTACAAGTATTGTTATATTCACTGTTTTTTCTTAAAGCTCCTGGAGTCTTGTAAGTAAGAATTTCAGCTTTCAAATAGGCAAATAGAAATAACCTAGCATTTATTATTTTTAGGCCAATTTCATGATTTTGGAGAGCCTGACTCATGGTCTTTGAAGGCTTGGGCTTGGCAATACTGGAGCCCCCATGTTGACCATCCTGCTGGGTTCCCACATCTATGAGGATGTGCAGTAAAGGCACAAGCTAAATGGGAAGGGTTTGGGGAATGCAGCAGATGTGTATCCTACAGCAGTGGATATACCATGCCCTTGATCACACCCACCTGGAAACCAAGTCCAACAGAGCCTTGTTCACTGTATTTGATGAGCTGATAGACAGCAGAAAGTGGGTAGCTTTTAGTGTGAATATGGGGGAAAGCAGAAACACCCTGCATGTACCAGTGTCTGAGTCTGAAGCCAGCAGCAGTGTTTTCCTCATATTTACTTGTTACCTATGGGGGCGGATTTTTTTTCCTCTTGGCTTTATCTCCTTAGTGACATGACAAAGCCAAATTCTATTCCGCACTTTAACTAAAAATAGTGGAGCATGCATGTGTAATTAATTAGCTAGTCATAAAGTACTGGGTATAGTCAGTAAATATTTAAGAGGGATTCTATTAAGATTCTGAAGTATACATCTAGTGTATCAAAAATAGAACAGTCCGTACATAAAAACACTCAGCGGTGGAGGTGCTTCTAATATAGTAAAGATCCTTTGACTGAACAGAGCCATACACTAAATTAAAGATGCCATTTCAACCATTAGCAGATAGTAAATCCTATCAAATAATTAGGTTTGCCATTTCCAACTTGTGTATATACTGGATCTGATTCTTCATTGCTTTTCAACTGGTGTTTGCCATTTACATCTGTAAGAGAGGGTGTAGTATGCTGCCATTCAAATCTGGTAACATTTTGCACTTGGGGAATCAGGTCTATTATTTACAATGGGCAAATGGGCAAAAAATGTATTGGTTGATTCATTGGCTACCTTTTGGACATTAGGAGAAGAGGCTGGGTAATTATCTTGGGCAAGGTTTGATCACGCAAAGTGCCGAGCACTCATCTACTGAAATCAGTGAGGCTACTCATGTGCTTACAGTTAGCATATGCTTATGTTTAAGTGCTTTGCTCTATCGGGGTCAGAGTGATCAGCACCTTGCAGGACTGGGAGGTGTGTGCTCAAACCCTTACCCGCTTATTTATATAGCGGTACTCTTGGACCAGGACCCCCATGTGTTAGGCTCTGTACACATACAGAACTGAAAGATGGTCCCTACCCCAAAGACTTCACAATCTGATCTGAGATTATACCCTTAAGAATACAGCCATAGGTTTTCCACCAGAATTGCTGCATGTTTTATTATAATGGTTATTTAGTATTTATATGGTGCTGTAGGAAGAAGCACATCATGCTATACAAGTCAGGAACTGGAAAAGAAAACTCCTGTTCCAAAGAGCTTAAAATCGAATGAAATGAGTTTGGTATGAGTAACTAACAGGGACATGGCAACTTGAAAGTAGCTAAGCCTCATGGGAATATGACAAGTGAGTTTGGTGGTCTCAACTTTGGGCCTGATTTACTACAGTATTACTCCCATTATTTAGTCAGATAACTATGGCTGCTGAGTGATATTTACTCCTCTGTCTGATGCCACTGCATGAGAACTGGTAGTAAATGCAGACAGAATTTTCAATAACAGACACTGTCTCCCTCCCGTTTTCTTGTAGTACTTTAATATTCCATTTCTTTCCTTAATCTTTTTATACAAGGCCATATAAGTGTTTAAATAACACATTCAGCTGCATCGCTGATCCTCTGTCAAACGTCTTATCCTTCCTAGAGGGTAGACAACGAAAGAGCTCGTCACCCCTTTAGTCCTGCTACCAGATTTTAGAGCAAGGATAATATCCAAGTACAGGCTGAGATAAAGAGCATTTCATTTGACAATAATAGCTGCTGTCCAAAAGTACATGTAAATTTGCAATTGACTACAGTTGAGCTACACCAAGATAAGCTGAGGAACTGGCTTGTACACTTTAAAAGTGTGGTTTTAAAAAAGCTGAGTACCACATCGTCTAGTGCTCGGCACTTCAGCTGGGCAAAATTTTTCGACCAAACTTATTTTTTGGTGAAAAATGCAGATTAGTGTCAAAGAAAATCTGTGTCACGTTTGCCCGTATTGTTTTGGTCAAGAAAACCCTCTTAAACTTAAAGGAAATTCTGAAACAAAGAATTGTTTTGAATTCAGAAATCAAAACATTTCATTTAGAAAATGCCTAAGTGAAACATTTCAATTTTTCCCTGAATATTTTTACTTTTTAAATGTTTAACAAAAAAAGCTCAAAATCAAAACAATGTTTCATACAACCTGAAATCATTTTCTAATTATTATTTTTCGGACTTGTCACTGAATCAAAAAACTCAGTTACTCACAAAGCTGTACTCACCACCTGTGCAAATTAGTCTGTCTTAGAGTCATGCTAGGTTCTTTCTGTCTCCCTCATTATCCCCATCATAAAGGTTCTGCAGGCCAAATTAGATTATTTGTCACACCTGGGATCTCCACTATCTCCTAGGTATACAATCATTGACACCTGAGCAGTCTTATACTCTTCTGTGGCTTTTCCCAATTGGAAATAATTTGAATGTCGAGAATAATTCTGTTGATGCAGGAGGTGAAAAATCAATCTGCAGCTCAGTCAGTCTTAGACTGTGTCTTCACTGGGGAGTTAACTTGAGTTATCTTCACTTGAATTACACTGGCTCTCTGATGCCTTATGCCCTGTGTTGTCATTTACCCCAGTACAAAGGGAGTGCAAAATTTTTCCAAATCAGCATTTTGCACCCATTTTGTGCAGGTGTCAATAACTGCACAAGATGCGAGGCAGTAGAGAATCAGTCCTTCCTCCCACCTTTCAAATGCATCTGTGTATTAGGGTATGTGCTGTTTAGGAAAGACAGAAACAAAGGTAAAGGTGGTGGAGTAGCATTGTATATCAATGATGAGGTAGAATGTAAAGAAATAAGATGTGATGCAATGGATAAGACAGAGTCCGTCTGGGCAAAAATTACATTGGGGAAGAAAACTAGTAGAGCCTCTCCTACGATAGTGCTTGAGGTGTGCTATAGACCTCCGGGATCTAATTTGGATATGGATAGAGCCCTTTTTAATGTCTTTAATCAAGTAAATACTAATGGAAACTGCGTGATCATGGGAGACTTTAACTTCCCAGATATAGACTGGAGGACCAGTGCTAGTAATAATAATAGGGCTCAGATTTTCCTAGATGCGATAGCTGATGGATTCCTTCATCAAGTAGTTGCTGAACTGACTAGAGGGGATGCCATTTTAGATTTAATTTTGGTGAGTAGCGAGGACCTCCTAGAAGAAATGGTTGTAGGGGACAATCTTGGCTCAAGTGATCATGAGCTAATTCAGTTCAAACTAAATGGAAGGATTAACAAAAATAAATCTGCAACTAAGGTTTTTGATTTCAAAAGGGCTGACTTTCAAAAATTAAGGAAATTAGTTAGGGAAGTGGATTGGACTGAAGAATTTATGGATCTAAAGGTAGAGGAGGCCTGGGATTACTTTAAATCAAAGCTGCAGAAGCTATCGGAAGCCTGTATCCCAAGAAAGGGGAAAAAATTCATAGGAAGGAGTTGTAGACCAAGCTGGATAAGCAAGCATCTTAGAGAGGTGATTAAGAAGAAGCAGAAAGCATACAGGGAGTGGAAGATGGGAGGGATCAGCAAGGAAAGCTACCTAATTGAGGTCAGAACATGTAGGGATAAAGTGAGACAGGCTAAAAGTCGAGTAGAGTTGGACCTTGCAAAGGGAATTAAAACCAATAGTAAAAGGTTCTATAGCCATATAAATAAGAAGAAAACTAAGAAAGAAGAAGTGGGGCCGCTTAACACTGAGGATGGAGTGGAGGTTAAAGATAAACTAGGCATGGCCCAATATCTAAACAAATACTTTGCCTCAGTCTTTAGTAAGGCTAAAGAGGATCTTAGGGTTAATGGTAGCATGACAAATGGGAATGAGGATATAGAGGTAGATATTACCATATCTGAGGTAGAAGTGAAACTGAAACAACTTAATGGGACTAAATTGGGAGGCCCAGATAATCTTCATCCAAGAATATTAAAGGAATTGGCACCTGAAATTGCAAGCCCATTAGCAAGAATTTTTAATGAATCTGTAAACTCAGGAATAGTACCGAATGATTGGAGAATTGCTAATATAGTTCCTATTTTTAAGAAAGGAAAAAAAAGTGATCCGGGTAACTACAGGCCAGTTAGTTTGACATCTGTAGTATGCAAGGTCCTGGAAAAAATTTTGAAGGAGAAATTAGTTAAGGACATTGAAGTCAATGGTAAATGGGACAAAATACAACATGGTTTTACAAAAGGTAGATCGTGCCAAACCAACCTAATCTCCTTTTTTGAAAAGGTAACAGATTTTTTAGATAAAGGAAATGCAGTGGATCTAATTTACCTAGATTTCAGTAAGGCATTTGATACCGTGCCACATGGGGAATTATTAGTTAAATTGGAGAAGATGGGGATCAATATGAACATCAAAAGGTGGATAAGGAATTGGTTAAAGGGGAGACTGCAATGGGTCCTATTGAAAGGCGAACTGTCAGGTTGGAGGGAGGTTACCAGTGGAGTTCCTCAGGGATCGGCTTTGGGACCAATCTTATTTAATCTTTTTATTACTGACCTTGGCACAAAAAGTGGGAGTGTGCTAATCAAGTTTGCAGATGATACAAAGCTGGGAGGTATTGCCAATTCGGAGAAGGATCGGGATATTATACAGGAAGATCTGGATGACCTTATAAACTGGAGTAATAGTAATAGGATGAAATTTAATAGTGAGAAGTGTAAGGTTATGCATTTAGGGATTAATAACAAGAATTTTAGTTATAAATTGGGGACGCATCAATTAGAAGTAACGGAAGAGGAGAAGGACCTTGGAGTATTGGTTGATCATAGGATGGCTATGAGCTGCCAATGTGAAATGGCTGTGAAAAAAACTAATGCGGTTTTGGGATGCATCAGGAGAGGCATTTCCAGTAGGGATAAGGAGGTTTTAGTACCGTTATACAAGGCACTGGTGAGACCTCACCTAGAATACTGTGTGCAGTTCTGGTCTCCCATGTTTAAAAAGGATGAATTCAAACTGGAGCAGGTACAGAGAAGGGCTACTAGGATGATCCGAGGAATGGAAAACTTGTCTTATGAAAGGAGACTTAAGGAGCTGGGCTTGTTTAGCCTAACTAAAAGAAGGTTGAGGGGAGATATGATTGTTCTCTATAAATATATCAGAGGGATAAATACAGGAGAGGGAGAGGAATAATTTCAGCTCAGCACCAATGTGGACACAAGAACAAATGGGTATAAACTGGCCACCAGGAAGTTTAGACTTGAAATCAGACGAAGGTTTTTAACCATCAGAGGAGTGAAGTTTTGGAATAGCCTTCCAAGGGAAGCAGTGGGGGCAAAAGATCTATCTGGTTTTAAGATTCTACTTGATAAGTTTATGGAGGAGATGGTATGATGGGATAATGGGATTTTGGTAAGTAATTGATCTTTAAATATTCAGGGTAAATAGGCCAAATCCCCTGAGATGGGATATTAGATGGATGGGATCTGAGTTACCCAGGAAAGAATTTTCTGTAGTATGTGGCTGGTGAATCTTGCCCATATGCTCAGGGTTTAGCTGATTGCCATATTTGGGGTCGGGAAGGAATTTTCCTCCAGGGCAAATTGGAGAGGCCCTGGAGGTTTTTCGCCTTCCTCTGTAGCATGGGGCATGGTTGACTTGAGGGAGGCTTCTCTGCTCCTTGAAGTCTTTAAACCATGATTTGGGGACTTCAATAGCTCAGACATGGGTGAGGTTTTTCATAGGAGTGGGTGGGTGAGATTCTGTGGCCTGCGCTGTGCAGGAGGTCAGACTAGATGATCAGAATGGTCCCTTCTGACCTTAGTATCTATGAATCTATGAATCTAGTACAGTTGCCTGCCACAGCAGGTGTTCATTGATCAGCCCTTAAGTTTTCCTAAGGTAAGAGTGACCAGCAGCATACCTGACCACACACTATGTGGCGGGGGGGCAGGTAGAGGGGCTTGACAAAGAGGCAACAATTGGCCATTTATTTGGCCACAACAATACAACGTATGTCACTAAAAATAATGTTATGAAATTGAGTATAACCACTGCACTGGGGGGAGCTTCTTCCCCAATGCCCTCCTTCGTCCCCCTGCACGGTGCCTAGATATAATGGTGTCATTTGCACAACCTAAAAAGAGGCTGAGGGAAGACGGGCTAGTGCACCCGCCAACATTCCATGACCCCATGGAGGTGTGGCTAAGCAGGCTGGGGGAGGAGCCAAGGCCCTGCCTCCTGGGGGTCTTGTAGCGCCCTAGTTCAGCTTTGGGGGCCTTGTGGCACTGTTGCTCGGGCAGTAGAGTTCTATGACCCAGCCCAGCCAGGAGAAGGAGCACAATTTGCCCCAGACTTGTGCCTCATGTTAGTTTCTAAGCAGGCAGGTGGCAGTACTCTCCCTCTCTCAGACCAGCACAGGACTCTGTTCACCTCTTCAGGCTCTACCTGGCCGGCTGGGCTGGCAAAGCAATCATTAACACTGCCCTTTGGTGGGATTTACAAAGGAATTGAGTTTGCAAGCCATTTTTAGTTGCCAGCCCTGGTTGGACACCTCAGTCAGTCAATAAAAGCAGGAGCAGGTCAGCCGCTTCTCCAGCTGTTATGAAATGTCCAGTAAGTCACTTTAAATTTGAATGTCTAGTAAATGATAACATTGAATTGGCATGTCTGGGTTTTTGGCTGTTCCCAAGCTGCTGGCCAATAATCATCTTCTTGGACTGCACAGAACTCTGAATGTGGATCTTGGGAAGAAAGCAAAAGAATAACTGATTTTCAGCTAATTTTGTTTTTAAAATGCATTTATAATCTCAAGCGTACACTGTTAACCTATCCACACATTTTATACCCTGCTTAGAATCCCACACTATTTTAAAAACCACAGTTTTTAAGGTCACTTTTCCTAATTCGCCTGTAGTTTCTTGGGTCTGATGAATGGAGTGATCCAGAGAAAACTCTAGACAGGAGATCTTATGATCTTTCTGGTCCCCTATATGGATTTTTCCCACATAGATGACAATCTGGGCTATATTGTACAGTGAAAGCAAAATGGGGTCCTGGTCCGTGATTGGGGTTCTTAGGTGTTACTGCACTATAAATAATATATTTTTGTGATTAAAATGAGGAAGTATTGTCTAATGGTTAGAACAGGGAATTGGGGCAGAGGCAATCTGAGTAATGTTCCTAGCTCTGCTGCTGAATTCCTGTCACTAAACCTATAAATTCCAGGTTTTTAGAAGAGTTCTGTTCCCCTGTAGGCCCCTAAATAAGGTTCAGATTTTCAAAAGTAACAAGCAGCCCAACAGCTCCCATCATGTTGTTTCTGGCCAGATTTTCGCATCATTCAATGTGCTGATTATTTTGAAAATCTAGTCACTTATTTTGGTACCTAAGTGGGAGTGAAGCTCTTCTAAAAATCTGGCCCTTTGTGATCCCATGTATTAAGATGGAGATAATAAATCTTTCCCATCTTCGTAAAATTCTTTGACATCCTTGCATAAAAGGAACTGGGATAAGCACAAAACATTATTATTACAGCTAGTTCAAAAAAATTTGACATAACAGTTTTCTGTAGAAAATGCAGTTTCATCAAAATCTAAATATTTTATGAAAACAGGTTGATTTTTTGATGAAATTTTTGACAGCAGAAGTCGTCAAAACAAATCATTTTGGTTTTCGCTTTTGGTTTCGTTTCAATAATGCCGAAAAGTTTCATTTTGACTTTATCATCTTGCTGCTTCAATTTGTATAGTATGATCATTTTAATTATATGCAATGTTTAAGATGATGATGTTTTGCAATAAATGTTTGTGAATCAATTTTTTTTGGAATTTCTATTCTGTGAGAGAATTCGATATTTCAGCTTTATTCCAATTCAGAACAAAAGCCCATTTCCAAATAGCAGAATTTCCCACAGAACAGAAATTCCGTTTCCTGACAATCTCTAATTATTATTATTATTCAGTTTGCTTTCCATATTTTTCCTATGATATTTCCAGTGAGTATTTCTTGTATATTTGTATGTCCCTTTTTGATAATTAAAACAAACTTTTTGGGATTAGGAAAAAGGATGAGAAGAACTTTGTCTGGTGTTCTTTTCAGAAATTAATTCCATTGAAGTTAAGGAACCTTCTGGTCTATTGAATTAAATTTTATGATGGATTCTTCCTAGCATTAAAAAAAAGTAGGGAATAAACAATTTACAAATTATTTCTGCTACGGTACGTTTGTCTACTTAAATCTCTTGTTTTAACTTTTTGCTTTAAACCTGTGAATAATTTTACTAAAATATATTATGAAAACATTATAAAATAAATATGCATTTGATTCAGATAATGGACTCTGAGATATATTATTTAAGCAGATTGTCCATGATTGTAACTTGTAACAAACCTGGAAGATAAATGAAGAAGCCTGGGAGAAAATTACATGTCTTTAGTATTGCCCCTCCCAATTTTACATGAAAGATTCATTAGAAAAGACATCCTTTCAAACATTCCACATCCACTGGCCAAATTATATCATCAGATATGGGATTACCACATATTTGTGTCTCAGGGCACCGGGGACCAAATTCTACTCTGAGGCTATAAATTCATTATTTCAGTGGAGTTGCTCCAGATTTAGACTATTGTAGCAGCCTCCAGAATTTGCCCCAATACGTGCAGTTTATACTTGCTTTACTTGACCTGCAGAACCATGCAGACAATTTTGATCCATACGTTAGATATCGGACATTGTCCATCTTCCTTTTTGACATAGTGTGATAGTTCCTGAATCACTAGACAATATTTCACCATCTGTCTCCAGAAACAGGATTGGACATGGAGAAGGAACGATGGAAAGGAGTGGTGGGTCAAGTTCCAACCTCTTGATTGTGCCTTCCTTTCTTGAGAACATCAAGAAGACTTAGCCAAACTTCTTTCAATGGGGCAGTAGCAAAACAAAGATTGGAAACTTTGGCCTCCCATCCCACAAGCTGGAGAATATAGCTGAGAATATGATTGCTTTCATCTCTTTTCATCTTCCTTCCTAACCTGTATTCTGTACCCACCCTGCAAATGACTCCGCATGAACAGAGCTTTGTGGCCCACATGGAGCCAACTGAAATCAGTGGAGCTCCGTGAGAGCATAGAGGATTTGCCCACACAGATCCACATGTGTGATCAGGTCCTTAGATTTGAACATCCTCTTGGCGTGGCCCTCTCTTTTTATGTTTGTAAAGCACTTAGTCTATTTTTGAGGCTGTTTAAATAGTAATGACAAATGTATGGACAAAGTCCTGGTTGATTTCTGTCTAAGGGCACATCTACACGGCAAAAAAATACCCGTGGCAGGCAGTCTCAGAGCCCGAGTCAGTTTACCCAGGCTCGTGTTGTGGGGCTAAAAAGAGCAGCATAGATTTTGGGGCTTCAGCTGGAGCCTGGGCTCTCGGACCCTCTCTCCTGCTAGTTTTCAGAGCCCGGTTCAGTCCAAGCCCAAGCAGCTACCCTGCTATTTTGAGCCCCACAGCACAAATTAGTTGATCTGTGCTCCGAGAGTAAATGCAGCAGGTCTTTTTTTGCTGTGTAGACATTCCCTAAGACTGTTGGTTTGTTTGTTTGAATTTCCAGATTGAAATTCTACATTATTCAAAGGCATTTTTGTACTGTACATTTGTTCAGTGCACAGGTGTGAGTGCCAGCAACCCCTTTAAAAAAATAGCTTCTGCAAAAGAGCTCGTGTCATATTTGTGGCTTTTTTGGTCAGCAGGAAATAAAAATATGAGCCATGTGAGACAGAAGTGACACACAGAGTTTGCAGAGACACCCATCACCCAAGTAGATGCACTGTGCAAAGCCTGAGCTTTGTGTGGGATACGAGCCTTTGGCCCAGTCGATGTAGATGAAAGGCTGTTTTGCTTTCTGAGCTTCTGGATTTGCTTGGTACAGCAATGTTTACATTACAGCCATGACACTCTCTAATCTTGATTTTTATTAATGGGCAACACAAGACGAGTTTTTCATTTTAGGAATATGGGCATCTTGTACAATGTTCACAGGTTTTGCTGTGAGTCAGTGTGGGCTGTCTGACACCACAAAGGGCCTTATCCCACTCTCACTAAAATCAGTAAGAAGACTTTCTTTGACTTCAGTGGGAGCAGCATTGGGCCCTAAAAAATGGGATTGTCTGTGTGACACCCAAGGTAGCCTAGACTTTGTGGAGTATAAAAGTTGGTTTTTAATGGGGAGTCTGAAAAATCAAACACTATTTTGTGTTAATTCTACCCGTACTTGCAATATAGTTTATTCTCTGTGAGATTACAAGCGCATATGCCAATAGTGGGTTTTCTTTTCTTTTTGGCTGTTTTCAGTGCCAGGCATGTAATATGACTCTTATAAGCTAGTGTTTTGTTATATAAGCCATTAATTTTTTTCGGCTAATCCTTGTGCACTGTATAAAAACCAGTAACAGTATGATTTATTAGGAGTCAGAACACACAACTGGATGTGTGGTCAACCTGCTTATTCAGATTTTATAGAAGCAAAGAGCTGATTACACTTGTTCTCCAAAGTCTACACCGGCTTGCCAGTGTCTTCCAGGTGCTGATTTTGATCTATTGAGCCACCTGTGGCTTGGGTCATGATTACCTTAGAGACTTCTGTGTGCCAATCAAGATCACCAGGGGTGTTTTTGGTAACAGTCCCTGGGGCTGAATTTTGTGGGGCTAGAGGTAGGGCCTTGCCTCTGGAATTTGATCCCTACATTGGCCTGTCAAGACGTATGCATGTTGGCCGTCAGTGTAAATTTCCTCTATTGGGATTTCCCTTCAGAAGGAAGATAGTGGGATTTACTGATCTTGTGGAGTTTCTTTTAGGTGACATGGGTCAATCAGTTGTTGCCTATGCTGTATTGTTACATTCCTCCAGAGCCTTGGCAATGGGAATCCATTTTAGAAAGGATCAAATATCTAAGATACATGATTTGATCTTTGGTGTCTTCAGCTAGCTCAGAAGCATGTGTGTGCACATCGGGCTGTTGAGTCTTCATGAAATTCTCATCCCAAATGGCCCTTTAAAACTACAGTGGAGGCGAGGTTCCGGGTTTGGCTCATCTGCATTTGTGGCTGAAAGTGAGTGAGTCAGTGATGGTCAGACGTAGTTCCTTCCCCAAAGAGCTTGCCTTTTTTGGATCTGTTTGGACTGTGCCTGGCACAGTGGGGCTCTTGGTTTGATAGCAATGCAAATAATAAACTGTGGCCAGGTTTCTCTGCCTCACTATTGTCTCCCACCCTTTGTCAGTTAGATTATAAACCCTTCAGGGAGGGGATTATCTCTTAACATGTGTCTATACGGTGCCTATCACAATGTCACCAATCTTGGTTGAGGCCTCTAGATGCTAGATTACAAACAAGAACAATAATTCATAACGGTCAGGGTAAAGAAAGCTTTAACTGCCACTATGTACACAGAGCCTGTTGTCTAGGGAAACCTCCGCTTATTGGTGCCTATTATGAGCACTAAAAAAAATAATTAAAAGGAGAAAACAAGTTTAAAAAAGTTAAAATATGTAAGGATAATTGAGAGTTCCAAAGAGCTTAGGCCAGAACCTGAGCTGGTGTAAATGGACACAGTTTCATTGACTTCAGTGGGGCTGCACCATTTATATCAGCTGAGATCCTGGCCACTCACTCTAGAATGGTTTACTTGGCTTAATGGTGCCAGTGCACAAGTAGAGCGTGTGTGTGTGTCTTTTGAAGGTTTGGCAGAAAAGAAAATGATTCTTACCTTGCTGCTTGGCAAAAACAAAAGGAAGTTTTAGCAGGTGGAAAAGCTGTTGCTTTGACACAGTACCACGTTCTCACATCTGGCTGCTGTGAAGGCCAAACCACCGGCTGCACCCAGCCCTAATTGTGGCCAGGGTTTACTGACATGATTATTGATAAGGCTCCCTTCTAATTGGAGCAGAAGATAGATGAATCTGGGGCTTCCACCCATCAGAAGCCCTGTTATTCAGTGGTAAAGCAAGTAACTGCCAGCCTGCTATACCAGTTTATTTAATGATTTGGTAGCATAGAAATAAAGGGTTGATTTTTCAAAAGTTCTTGGCATTAGCCTAACTCTGCTCTTATTGAAGTTGCTGGTACAACTCCAGGAGCGGAATCAGGCCAAAGAAGAGCACTTTTGAAAATCCCACCCAGAGTAGTTGGGCAAGCTAGTATTGACACAAGCAGAATTGACACAACCCAGGTTTGAATCCCATTCAGCATGTGCACTCCTAATGAAATTGGGTTAAAAACAGACTTCTGCTTAAACTGGGGCGATTCTGGGTGTAGACCAGACCTTTGAAAATAAACATTTGGACCCTGATTCTTCAGTGTCCAGCAACTGGTGTTGTTGCTTACACCTGGTGTAAAATGCTACCAGGTCTAAATGATAGTGCTTTACACCCACCTTGCACACTCTTTGGCTACAATAGTAAATGGCTACCAAAGGGGCAAGGCACTGGAGAATCAGGCCCTAGGGCTCAGCTTCAATGTTTCGTTTAGTAGCCATCATAATTTCCTTCTAGCCTGTATCTAGCAGCAGGCTCCTGTTAGCCATTTGGTTTCCATAACACTTTAATATATACCTATTTTTGTATAGATGCAAAGCTATACATGCTGGGCCTGAATCTCATTTATCCTGAGACTGCTTTGCGCTACACCACTCTAGGAGTATTACAGCTGCTCGCTAGAACAGAGTGGCCTCAGTGTAAATAAGATTCAGACTGTATAGGAAACAATGATTTAATTTAAACTCCCATTTATCCAAAAGTACTTTGTCTCCCCCAGCCTAACGGGGGACAATGGTATTCTTCCCCTGTGTTGCAAAAATCTATTTGTATTAAAGCAGAGTTCCCAATTCCCGTGGTTTTATCATGAGTCTCAATATATTTGATGTCTTTCTTAAAGCCTCAGCTGCTGGAGTCATGGGAATCTCGGCTTTCATGTGGAAAAACAAAGTACACATCTAGTCCTGATGGTGGTAGAGAAAAGCTTGAAAACCTGACCTAAGTGAACCCTAAACCATAAGGGAAATAAAAAGCACTCAAAATATTATCTTTAAAATCAATCTTATTGTTTCTTAGCCAGTCTCATGATTTTGAGGGGTGTGACTCAGGATTTTTGAATGTTTGTGGTTGGCAATATTTGTAAAATTTGGGCTGTCCCAACATACTTTTTTTTAACAATGGAGATTTACTTGCATGGGAAATAGTACAACAGAGACCTGAAGAAGAGCTGTGTAAGATTGAAAGCTAGTCTTTCTCTGCAACAAAAATTGGTCCAATAAAAGATATTACCTGGCCTATTTAAGCTTTGAAACGCCTAGTTAATATTAATACAATTAAGAGAAGATGTTAAAACAATGATGCCAGTTTTTAAACTTATTTTATACCCTAAGCCATCGCCCAAATCTTTGCTACACTGAATTTGTTTCCACTAAGCCTCTAATACGGCTAGGGATCTATTGGAATGTTCAAGCTGATTATTTCTTCTCTCCTTTCCCAGAAACCCCCCATCTGTTTTGCTATGGGATGCAGCTGGTTGGCTTGCCTATTGTTATTAAAACTAAAATTGGGTCAAGTTGAATCACAGGTAGAGTTTTGGTTCAGATTCAATAGAGCTGTGGTCTTATGATCTGGTCTGGTGAGATTTAAATCTCCTTCTTATTTATTATTATATATTTATGTTCCATACTACACAGGGGCCCTAGTGAGGATCAATGCCCCATTGTAATAGATGCTGTATAAATGTATAGAGAGGGTATTACTACAACTGCAGCTGGGATTTGTAATTCCTAGCTCAGGGAGATGTACACATGCTAGCTCTGAAGGAGCTGTGTTTGTGGTGGCTGGGGCTAGTTGTCCAAATACAAGCTGGTCCGAGGTCCTAGGTGCATAATTGGTCTGGCACGAGCTGCCATGCATGCCCTTGCAGCCACATTTCTGTTTTTAGCACACTAGCTTGATTGGAGCTAGCGCATGTATGTCTACCTGAACAGGGAATTACGTTTGTAGCTCCCAGTGTACCATACCCAGAGATGCAGCCCCTGCTCTGAAAAGCTTACTATGACATATCAAGGACAGCGGGGAGAGGGATACAATCAAATACATACACAGGTAGCCAATGTACTTTTGTAATTTTAAAAAATGGTTGTAAATAGGTAAAATAAGTGCCACTTAGTCGCTTCTGCTCCTCACCTCCAGCCATATTGACAGACTGATTTCTTCTAGGCATTTCGCCAGAGGTGGGACATAATGGATCTTAAAAGTACTGTAAAATCTTCTACTTAGACAGTGGTGTGGTCCATTATCTGTTAGTGGATCCCATGGCCGCAGAAATTTAACATAAAAGGTTGACAGAGAACAATGGTGACAGGATTTTGTGACAGAAGAAGTTCACTTCTATGAGCTCTTACTCCAAACCATGGCTGAAGTCTTTCAAAGAGATCCATTTGCATGGACCTTTACTCCCAGGGTACTTCAAATGGGTATAAGAGTCCACAGAGGGGGATCCCTTTGCAGGAATGCACCCATGATTTCACAATTCCAGGACCACTGAACATAGCTAGGAGAGCAAGAACAGTCTAGCAACTCGGAAGAAAGGTAAGTGTCAATAGACAGGATGTACTGAAGAGGAGTGACAGAAAATGGATTGGATACGAGCCTTGTAGGGCAAATTACACAATATTGATGAAGCCTTTGTAGGAGCTAAGTGTTCATTCTTGTCACAGGTAGGAATGCATGCAATTCATAAGCAACTCCTTCGACATTGAACAAAATTAGTCTGGGAGGATAAGAATGTTGAAAGACGACAATAGTTCAGAGCTTTAAAATCTGGTAAAGCAATTCACTGTTTAATCGTAGAAACTGATAGCCCCTTCTTTGATTAATTCATCAAGTAAAGTTAAATCTTGCTGTTTTAAAGTTGCCAGTAACTGCGGCTCCAGTCTAGCTGTAGGTCTGCAGTTCTCCAACTGTACTGTATTTAGCAATTGTTTGCAATTGTTATACAATATTTTTTCCCAAGAGTTCTCTGTTCATCTCATTAATTACTCTCTGGATGCTGATTGACTTCAGACTCTAAAATAAATGCAAAAAATTGGCATGCAGGGATTTATTAGAATAAGTCCGACCTGTAGGTTACTTGAAGAGAGAAATTTTGCCAAATAGACATCTGTCATATGAAACATTAGATTAGTTTGGACAAAATAACAGACTCTACTCAATTTAGAATTTTATTTATGAAAAATAAACTTTGAGGCACTCAAGTTTCAAAGCATAATAGAAAAAAAGTAAATTAAATAAACTGATTTGTCTTTTCCGGAAAAAAGTGATAATCCAAATAAATGTGTCGGGTGTCACGTAAGAAATCAGTTGATTAATTTTGGAAAACCCAATTCTTCAAAACATGTAATGCTGTAGACAGTGGGTGTGGGGACCCTTTGGTCAACAGATGTGTGGGCACAGGGGTCTGCTTGTGCAATGTTCATTGCAGGAACACTGCCTTACAGATTATCTCCTGCAGAGCCCAATCAGAAGACCAACATTTTGCAGTACTCATCTCACAAACTCGAATTGTGGCCATCAGATCCTTCTTCTTTGTATAGATGATAGTCAGCTAGAGCTGGCTGAGAAAATGTTGAGTTTTTTAAATTTTCAATGGAAAAATGGGACAAATTTTGTGCAAGAAGTTTGTCCCTTTTCTGAACCAGCTTCATGGCCAACTCTGATGACTTAGGGTGGAGCCACTGAGTTTGTGGGGTGACATCCTGGAAAAAACTCCCACTGACTTCATTGGGGCCAGGATTTCATCCACAGTATCCACATCAAAAGGAAAGATTTGCATGAGGCTATCTGTCAGCAAGTTAGCCACTGGAAGGAGACGTACAGGACCATGAACCAGATCCATCAAATGGTTGTCAGGAAGATTTTTGTTGTTTGTCCCACTCTGTATACCACAATTCCATGGTCTGACTTTCTGCCTCCTCTGGACAGTCAAGTTTGGTAGATAGTTGAGTTTTCCCACATTGCACCACAAACAAAAGGGTAGAGCAGCCATATTTTGGGATATGAGTGGTTGGACTTGGGCCTGCATAATGCAGCATAGAGGCTGGAGCCCTAGATTGGAACAACAATTCCTAATTTGGGGTTACAAACGTTAGTAGTTAGTAGCTAACTCAAGTTCTACTAACCCTGGGCTTACATTGCAGTGTATGAATACCATTAGGTTCTTTTGAAATTCCAATCCTATTAGTTATATAGATAAGGATATTTCTAAAAAAACATGATGTGGTTTTAACCTGAGATTGTCCCTTGTGCATTCTGAATTGTATACAACAGAAAATTCAAATAAACAACAAAATTTACAATACACACAAGAACCAGGGACCTGATCACGCTCTTAGAAAAGTCAGTGGCAAAATTACTTGAGAGGGAGCATGCGCGAGTGCACACACACAAACAGAGCACATTTATGTGTCTGATTGTATAAAAGGTTTTATTAGTATGAGGGAAGGCAACATTATTCACAGATATATTTTTTAACTTCATGGTTGTCACTGATCTGCTCAACTCAGCTTTGTGGTGAAGGTGGGCATAAAACTCAGATTCTTCTGCTCCAAAACTGCAGGCCCCTTCCCCTGAGCTAAAGGAAAATCTTCACTTCCTGTCAGTACTACAGGGCCTTTGACACACAGTTAAACAGTTCTGATTTAATCTAGAAGAGCATTGTGATGCGTGTACGCATTAGTTAGTCCATCATGTTTCTGAAGCTGGATAAAGACTGCTAAGGTCAGAGAAGAGAATTCATTGGCATGGAGACATACTTTTCTACCTCACCCCACTTTAAGTCTCTCTGTACTGGTCTCATCCTGTAAAATGAGAAGAGAAACTTCCAAAGCCTGAGTTTTTCCTAAACTGTTTATTTTTTTGTATGAATATTTTCTCTGTGCCACACAACTTTGGTTTCATAAATCACCATCGGATTCCACAGGTGCTGAGGAGCTTTGGCCTTATGCCAGGGCCTTTGAGGTCTGAGCCCTTGTAGTTTGAGAGCGAGCCCTGGTCAGAAAGTGGCCCCCTATTTCTTCCCACCCGGTTCTTTCTGGCAGTTAAATTCCAGCACTGCTGCTGACTCATGGAAGCCTGCAGACCTTCTGCCAGCAGGCACCCACAGAGGCAGAAAATCTTGGAGGCAAATAAAGCCTCCTGTGTTTGTGAAATCAGCGTTTTTTGGCATGAAAAGATAGCAGTATCCTTATATAATGGCGTTTCTGAGGTTGGAAACCCTACAATGTGTTTCAACAGATGTTAAGAGGTGTGACAAATGTTTAAACCCAAGATGAATGGTAAGACTGTTTAAACCGTTATTTATGTAAATACTGAAATTTAAGCCTAAAGAAATCAGGTTTTATGTCCCAATAAATAAAATGTGAGGAAAGGGAATAACTGAACAGCCTCCCTTTTCACACGTCTCCTTCTGCTCACTTGGGCTCTTCTCTGTGTCTGTCTATACCTAGGCCTGGAACCTCTCTTTTCTCTCGATCCTAATAATGGCTCCCATTCAGGAAGAGTGCCTAAGTACTTGCTCTGTTTTAAGCACATGCTTATATCCCCTTGAAGTAATGGCACTTAAGCACATGTTAAACACCTGTGTGTTTTTCTGAATTGGGGACAGCCAGTGCTTCAAAGAAGCCTTAGTCTTCCTGGTTAAACAATTAGGATGACTTCCTTTGGATTTCCTTCAGGACACTTGGATGTAAAGCACTCAAAGCCTGAGCCACTTCTTTAAAGTCAGCAGGAGCCTTTCCACTGACCTCAGTGGACTTGGGTCTGGCCTTAACTGAGCATAGCTGGCCTTGTGCTGCCCCAAACGTGTGCCCCGAGGTCTCTGTGGTCCACATAGACCACAAGTGCACCCAGCAGAGTGGCATTCACTGAGTTAAGCCTTATTAACTGTAGGTAGTTGAATGTGCTGCTGCTTTCTATTTCCCTCCATTTTCCACAAAGGGCTACTGCTTGTTCAAATGAGCCTTGAGAAGAGCATCCCAATTTTTTTTTCATTGATCATTACACACATTGGCTGATGGCCTCTATAGGAGTTCTGCCAGTGGAAAGTTACCCCAGTCCAAAATGTGAGAACCTGAAATGGAAGTCAAAATAAAATGACCTTTGTCCTCATTCTACATGCCTTTCACAGTGTGCTAGCACAGCTCCCATGTAGCTGACATTCCAGTAGAGGGCTCCAACGAGCATTAGGATCTCCGGGCATTTCACGGCATAGCTAATTAGCCACGGGGAGGGCAAAAGGACATTTTCTAAGGGCCCTATAACAACCACTTCGGCAGTAGCGGGTTGAACTAAAATTTTTATCGGTAGCCATCATTGCTAGCTACCTCATTTCGCATTGACTTCTCAAGCATAATCAATGAGTACATTTTTTTAAAATGTTAGCAATAATGACTGCTTGGGCCCAATTTTCAAAGTAAAAGACCTTCCTTCATTGTATGTCTAGGGTGGGATTTTCAAAAGTGTGCAGTGTTTGGCCTAATTCTACTTCCATTGAAGTTAATGGTACAAATCCCATTGACGTCGATGGGAGCAAAGAGAAGCCAACACTCCTTAAGCCTAGAAAGAAGTATTTTCTTTGTCATGAATCCTAGCTGTTTCATAGAATCATAGAAATGTAGGGCAGGAAGGGACCTCAAAGTCAAATTCATATTTTGCATTCACATTTTGCATGGGGACAGTAATCTGGTGTTCATACTAATATTGCAAAAATTTGGATATTCAAATCTGTGTTTGCGAAAAGGCTTCAGTTCGTTCTTTTTGTCGGTTTTCTCTTCCCACTGGCCTGCAGTCAAACACAGATGAACATTAAGGAAAGCATACACTTTGCATTTCCACTGGACAATGGGAGGAAATAGAAACTGTAAAAGTAAAAAAAGCTGGACACAAAAGTTTCTTCTGGTGGCTGAATGTCTCTTGGTTTTTACAGTTTATGTGGATCATGGTATAATCAATTGCAATATGGGTATAAAATTGTCTATTTCCTCCCACATCTGTTCATTCTAGTCATTTGCTCTGAAAAGGTGACATGCACACCCCAGGATTTTTATTGCATTCTAACTAATGGAAAAAGAGACATACTCTAACCTCTCCTCATGACTAACGTGCGGCTACTGTGGCCCCTTTTTGACCCAAGCAGCTAGTCAAATTTTGAACCCTGGGAATGTTCCAGTTGGAAGTAGAAATTGATGGATTCTGATATTCTTGATGCAATCTTGTTTGTTTACATGGATGTCCTGTGTCTCTGGATGCAGAAGGAACCAAGAACAAAAGAAGCAGTTTCTTAGCTTGCAGCCACAAGCCCCTTTAGGCAGCAGACCCCAAAGCTTTCTCTCTAGCTTTTCCTGGGTCACACTGTGCTCACAGGGTACTTGCATGGCTTCTTTGCTTTTTGCCTCTGCCTCTGGTTCTCTGTTTTGTCTGTTCTTCTCCATTTCTGTGTGTTCTCTCTCACACTCCTGTGCATGCACACATACCTGGTCACAATACCCAATGGAAGCCCCTGCCCACATGTTACTCGTTTCTGGGCAGGGTCTAACACTGCAATTAAACACCCACAGATAGCCCATGTCAGCTGATTTGGGCTCATGGGGCTTGAGCTGTGGGGCTGTAAAACCGCGGTGTAGACGTTTGGGCTTGGGCTGGAACCTGAGCTATGGGACCCTGCATGTATCAGCAAAAATAATAATGAGTCTTTGTGGCACCTTAGAGACTAACTTGTTTTAAGTGTGGCCCTTAACCACAACTTACAACTTGTTACAACCACAACTTAAAACTATGTTAAGTGAAGGATGTGTTCATCCATCAGTTTGAACAAGGTTTTAACACAGCCCATAACAAGGTTTTACCCAGTTCATAACACTACTTTATTATAGGGATGGGAAAGTCTCATAACTTTCGTGAGCTACAGCTCACTTCATCGGATGCATTTTCCACCAAATGCATCCGATGAAGTGAGCTGTAGCTCACGAAAGCTTATGCTGTAATAAATTTGTTAGTCTCTAAGGTGCCACAAGTACTCCTTTTCTTTTTGCGAATACAGACTAACACGGCTGCTACTCTGAAACATATAAAAATAACGTTAGGAGCCATAAAGAACATTTTTGATTATTTGCAATGCATTAATAAGCATGTTGTTCACTGGAGTTGATGGGCAGGGATAATCTTACTCTGTAGAGTCATATGTATATGGTTTTCCTGATGTGGTAGCAGCTAACACCCCTATCGGGGGAAAGATTCCTGCAGCCAGATCCATAGCTGGTATAAATGGTATACTCCATTTAAGTCAGTGGAGCAATGCCAGTTCACCCCAGCTAAGCCTGCTAGCCCTGAGTTTCTAAGGTTAGGCCAGTTGAGAGCTAGGAAGATTGTTTAGTTTGCTGAGGTGTAATAAGTTAAAGAAATTTTCTCACATTATCATCATTGCTTTCTGCTCTCATTGTTGGATATAGCCATGGTAAATGGCAGAGGCAACTCTCTAGTTATCATTGAAGGGGGATGTTTATGGAGAGCAGGGAAGGAGAAAGATTTTATGCCGAGCACTAGCACTGTGCTTGCTGTGGATTTTCGGGTGAGAGTTAGAACTCTTTGGAGTATAATAGGGATTAGGTGCCTGAGGAAATGTGATGTCTATAGGTTGAGGCGTCTAACTGGGCTACTACACCGCTTCTCAGCACTGCCTGCCACTGGGTAGCATCCATGCAGAATGGTGGCTTTGCAGATGGCAGCGTATCTTGCCCTCTTGGCATGAAAGCAGTCTAGACCAGTCTACACAAGTGGTCCATTTCCTGGACACTACTGTGCTAATAAGTGATGGTCACATAAATACCACCCTATACCGTAAACTACTGACTGCTATATTTACCTACATGCCTCCAGCTTCCATCCAGGACACACCACTCGATTCATTGTCTACAGCCAAGCTCTAAGATACAATCGCATTTGCTCCAATCCCTCAGACAGAGACAAATACCTACAAGATCTCTATCAAGCATTCTTAAAACTACAATACCCACTTGCTGAAGTGAAGAAACAGATTGACAGAGCCAGAACAGTACCCAGAAGTCACCTACTACAGGACAGGCCCAACAAAGAAAATAACAGGACACCACTAGCTGTCACCTTCAGCCCCCAACTGAAACTTCTCCAGCGCATCATCAAAGATTTACAACCTAGCCTGAAAAATGATCCCTCAATCTCACAGATCTTGGGAGAGAGACCAGTCCTTGCTTACAGACAGCCCCCAAACCTGAAGCAAATACTCACCAGCAACCTACACACCACACAACAGAAACACTAACCCAGGAACCTATCCTTACAAAAAAGCCCGATGCTAACTCTGTCCACATATTTATTCAAGTGACACCATCATAGGACCTAATCACATTAGCCACGCCATCAGGGGCTCATTCACCTTCACATCTACCAATGTTATATATGCCATCATGTGCCAGCAATGCCCCTCTGTCACGTACATTGGCCAAACCGGACAGTCTCTATGCAAAAGAATAAATGGACACAAATCTGACATCAGGAATCATAACTTCAAAAACCAGTAGGAGAACACTTCAACCTCTCTGGCCACTCAGTAAAAGACTTAAGGGTGGCAATTTTGCAACAGAAAAGCTTCAAAAACAGACTCCAAGAAGAAACTGCTGAACTTGAATTAATATGCAAACTAGATACCATTAACTTGGGTTTGAATAGAGCCTGGAAGTGTCTGGGTCATTACATATATTGAATCTATTTCCTTAAGTTAAGTATCCTCACACCTTCTTGTCAACTGTCTAAATGGGCCATCTTGATTATCACTACAAAAGTTTTTTTTCTCCTGCTGATAATAGCTCATCTTAATTAATTAGCCTCTCACAGTTTGTATGGCAACTTCCACCTTCTCTGTATGTGTGTGTGTGTGTGTGTGTGTATATATATATATATACATGAAAGCTTATGCCCTAATAAATTTGTTAGTCTCTAAGGTGCCACAAGTACTCCTATTCTTTTTTAGAAGGAAGAAGCTTTGCAGATGACAAATGGAACTGAGGGACATCCCAGAACTGAAGTGGAATAAAGCCTGTGCTGACAAGCCTGAGGAACTCTTGCCACCTCAAAGGATGGAAAAATTCCTCAGGGAACACGCAGTTTGATTTACATAATCAACATATGAGAAACAGGCAAGGCTGTGAGAGAGCTGCCACAGAGAGTTTATAGCGTCAGCCAAAGTGGGCTTTCCACAGGAATATCTCTGATTGCATGATTAAAAGAAAAGGACTGGGGCATAATCAGAATTACAAATCCATCAAGGAGTGTCCTGAATTCCTTACGGGGGGGAGGGAAGTCTTGTAATTAACTGCCAAAGAGGGATGGATTTTTCCAACCCGGCTGTCATAACTGCTGTTATAAATCATTTGCTATGGTTTATAATGGTGTAATCCTTGAGAAATTGTTCAAAACTGCAACTTGATGCTTGTTTTTAGTGCATTAACCACCCTGAGCTCTGCCTCAGACCATTAACTAACAAAAGCTAGCTATAAACTCCTAACAGCTTGTTTCTCGGCAATTATTTCTGTCCCATTTAAACAGTTTCCCTCCACCACTCTCCCCCTGCCTCCCACATCAGTGAGGCTTACGGCGCGCTGCAGTGGGCTGTCCCTCAGCCTCCCCTTCTCTGGTACCAGGCAAAAGCAGGGAGGCCTGAACTGCCTGCTTGGAAAAGCAAGGCTGGTCAGTGGGATGCAGCTCATCACCTGGATCCAAGCAGCCCCCAAATACACACACTGTGCCCTATTGCTGTTCACTTGTAGTGCCTAGAGACCCCATCAGAGATCAGGGCACCCAAACAGTCAGTCCCGAAGAACTTAGCATCACAATACCGAATATACACAGAGGAAACAGAGGAGTGAAGTGACTTGCCCAAGGTCACTCGCAGAGCCTGGACTAACCCATGGGTCTCCTGACTCCGGGCCTATTCCCTATCCCGTAGAGCGCACACTCTCTCACATGCTTTCCTGCAGCTACCAGACTAGAGGGAGAGGGGTGAGTCCCATTCTGTAGGACACACAAGGCTGTGTTGGCCATTTGCCGGGAGCCACGGGGCCACACACACAGATAAGGGCGCAAGCTTCAAAGTCCAGATGTGGGCTTTGAAGAGGGAATCTACTTGTTTAAGTTCATCAGCAATAACAGCCTGCAGTTGAGCAGGTTTACCTTCACCTTGCACTTATGAGTGGGTGGCTGCCTGTTTCCTTTTCCATGCTCTGGGGTCCCTTATACTTGGACCAGTCATTGTCCTTGAAAATGCCATGTCAGGTCAAAGTTGGCGTATGGCCCCAAGGGTATGGTGAAAGGTCAACAGTGTAACAGAAAGGCAGATTTCAGAGTAGCAGCTGTGTTAGTCTGTATTCGCAAAAAGAAAAGGAGTACTTGTGGCACCTTAGAGACTAACAAATTTATTTGAGCATAAGCTTTCATGAGCTACAGCTCACTTGAGCTGTAGCTCACGAAAGCTTATGCTCAAATAAATTTGTTAGTCTCTAAGGTGCCACAAGTACTCCAGTAAGGCAGATGTTGCTCTGCCTTTCACAGGCTCCTCTTCTTGCCTCAGTTTAGCTGGGGCAGATGGAGCGGATGGACCCAGAA
This sequence comes from Dermochelys coriacea, assembly GCF_009764565.3. Classification (NCBI taxonomy): domain Eukaryota; kingdom Metazoa; phylum Chordata; order Testudines; family Dermochelyidae; genus Dermochelys; species Dermochelys coriacea. The sequence goes on from NC_050076.1 coordinate 92,372,706, forward strand.
ACAAGGGGAAGCAAATGAGCACTTGGTCCCAAGAAGGACATGTGGGACAGGAGCTACAAGGGGCTGACTTGAGCCAAAATAAATCATCAATGAGAAAGAGAAGGTGGAAGCCAGAATCCTCATGAGCCCTTGGCTCAGATTCTCTGTTCCAAACCAGGTGGAGTTGCCCATGTGCGGAGGGACTCTCCATTTGTTTAGAGCTGGAGGAAGCAGAATAGCCACCTTCTGCACTAGCTGCCCCCCCCCAACCCTGGCACAGGATGTGTAAAGGGGCATGTTGGGATTCTGTGTGGCAAAACTGAGCTCCACTATCCCTGAGGGTTTGTGTACACTACGAAATTAGGTCGAATTTATGGAAGTCGGTTTTGTAGAAAGCGTTTTCATACAGTCGATTGTGTGTTTCCCCACACAGATGTTCTAAGTGAATGTAGTCGGCGGAGTGTGTCCACAGTACCGAGGCAACCGTCGACTTCCGGAGCGTTGCACTGTGGGTGGCTATCCCACAGTTCCCGCAGTCTCTGCCGCCCATTTGAATTCTGGGTAGGAATCCCAGTGCCTGATGGAGCTAAAACATTGTCGCTGGTGGTTCTAGGTACATATCGTCAGGCCCCCGTTCCCTCCCTCCATGAAAGCAAGGGCAGACAATCATTTTGCGCCTTTTTTCTTGAGTTACCTGAGCAGACGCCATACCAATGCAAGCATGGAGCCCACTCAGCTAACCGTCACCGTATGTCTCCTGGGTGCTGGCAGACGTGGTACTGCATTGCTACACAGCAGCAGTCTATTGCCTTTTGGCAGCAGACAGTGCAGTATGACTCGTATCTGTCGTCGACATAGTTCTGGGTGCTCTTTTAACTGGCCGCCTGGGCAAACATGGGAGTGACTCAGCCAGGTCATTTCCCTTGTTTCATCTCATGGCGATTGAGTCCTGCCGGCAGTGCACTGTCTTTTAATTTGCAGCCAGCAGAAGACGATGGCCAGTAGTCATACTGCACCGTCTTCTGCTGAGCACCCAGGAGATGACAATGGCTAGCGGTCGTACTGCACAGTCTTCTGCCAGCAAGATGTATAAAGATAGATGAAGTGGCTCAAAACAAGAAATAGACCAGATTTGTTTTGTATTCATTTTCTCCTCCCTCCCTCTGTGAAATCAACAGCCTGCTAAACCCAGTTTTGAGTTCTATTCTTAAGGTTTTGAGTTCTAACCTTGAGGGTGCCATTCAGTTTCTCGCAAAGCCACCCCCTTTGTTGATTTTAATTTCCTGTAAGCCAACTCTGTAAGCCATGTCATCAGTCACCCCTCTCTCCATCAGGGCAATGGCAGACAATCGTTCCGCGCCTTTTTTCTGTGCGGACACCATACCACGGCAAGCGTGGAGACCGCTCAGATCACTTTGGCAATTAGGAGCACATTAAACACCACACGCATTATCCAGCAGTATATGCAGTATGCAAAGCGATACCGGGCGAGTAGGCAACATCAGCGCGGTGACGAGAGTGATGAGGACATGGACACATACTTCTCTCAAAGCACGGGCCCTGGCAATGTGAGCATCATGGTGCTAATGGGGCAGGTTCATGTGGTGGAATGCTGATTCTGGGCCCGGGAAACAAGCACAGACTGGTGGGACCACATAGTGCTGCAGGTCTGGGACAATTCCCAGTGGCTGTGAAACTTTCGCATGCTTAAGGGCACTTTCATGGAACTTTGTGACTTGCTTTCCCCTGCCCTGAGGTGCAAGAATACCAAGATGAGAGCAGCCCTCACAGTTGAGAAACGAGTGGCAATAGCCCTGTGGAAGCTTGCAACGCCAGACAGCTACCGGTCAGTCAGGAATCAATCAAATCTACTGTGAGGGCTGCTGTGATGCAAGTAGCCAATGCAATCAAAGATCTGCTGATATCAAGGGTAGTGACTCTGGGAAATGTGCAGGTCATAGTGGATGGCTTTGCTGCAATGGGATTCCCTAACAGTGGTGGGGCCATAGACGGAACCCATATCCCTATCTTGGCACTGGAGCATCAAGCCGGCGAGTACATAAATCGCAAGGGGTACTTTTCAATAGTGCTGCAAGCACTGGTGGATCACAAGGGACCAACATCAACATCAACATGGGATGGCCAGGAAAGGTACATGACGCTCGCATCTTCAGGAACTCTGGTCTGTTTCAAAAGCTGCAGGAACGGACTTTCTTCCCAGACCAGAAAATAACCATTGGGGATGTTGAAATGCCTAGTTACCTTGGGGACCCAGCCTACCCCTTAATGCCATGGCTCATGAAGCCATACACAGGCAGCCTGGACAGTAATCAGGAGCTGTTCAACTACAGGCTGAGCAAATGCAGAATGGTGGTAGAATGTGCATTTGGATGTTTAAAAGCGTGCTGGCGCAGTTTACTGACTCGGTTAGACCTCAGCGAAAGCAATATTCCCACTGTTATTACTGCTTGCTGTGCGCTCCACAATATCTGTGAGAGTAAGGGGGAGACGTTTATGGTAGGGTGGGAGGTTGAGGCAAATCGCCTGGCTGCTGGTTATGCACAGCCAGACACCAGGGCGGTTAGAAGAGCACAGGAGGGTGCGGTGCACATCAGAGAAGCTTTGAAAACCAGTTTCATCACTGGCTACGGTGTGAAAGTTCTGTTTGTTTCTCCTTGATGAAACCCCCCACCACTTGGTTCACTCTACGTCCCTGTAAGCTAACCACCCTCCTCTCCTCCCTTTCGATCACCGCTTGCAGAGACAATAAAGTCATTGTTGTTTCACATTCATGCATTCTTTATTAATTCATCACACAAATAGGGGCATAATGACCAAGGTAGCCCAGGAGTGGTGGTGGAGGAGAGAAGCACCAGGAGGTGGTGGTGGAGGAGGGAAGGACAAGGCCACACAGCACTTTAAAAGTTTAAATGCTCTAAGTGCATGTAAAACTTATTGAATGCCAGCCTTCTGTTGCTTGCGCAATCCTCTGGGGTGGACTGGCTGGGTGGCCGGAGGCCCCCCCAGCGCGTTCTTGGGCGTCTGGCTGAGGAGGCTATGGAACTTGGGGAGGAGGGTGGTTGGTTACACAGGGGCTGTAGCAGCGGTCTGTGCTCCTGCTGCCTTTCCTGCAGCTCAACCATATGCTGGAGCATACTAGTTTGATCCTCCAGCAGCCTCAGCATTGAATCCTGCCTCCTCTCATCACACTGCCGCCACCTTTCAGCTACAGCCCTCTCTTCAGCCCGCCACTTACTCTTTTCAGCCCGCCACCTCTCCTCCTGGTCATTTTGTGCTTTCCTGCACTCTGACATTGTCTGCCTCCATGCATTCGTCTGTGCTCTGTCAGTGTGGGAGGACAGTATGAGCTCAGAGAACATTTCATCGCAAGTGCATTTTTTTCGCCTTCTAATCTTTGCTAGCCTCTGGGAAGGAGAAGATCCTGTGATCCTTGAAACACATGCAGCTGGTGGAAAAAAAAAGGGACAGTAGTATTTAAAAAGACACATTTTATAGAACAATGGGTACACTCTTTCACGGTAAACCTTGCTGTTAACATTACATACACAGCACATGTGCTTTCGTTCCAAGGTCACATTTTGCCTCCCCCAGCACATGGCTAGCCCCTCCCCCTCCCCGTGGCTAACAGCAGCCCAGCAGGAATGGGCATTTTCTGTTCAGCCACAGGCAAACAGCCCAGCAGGAACAGGCACTTCTGAACGTCCCCTTAAGAAAAGCACCCTATTTCAACCAGGTGACCATGAATGATATCACTCTCCTGAGGATAACAGAGAGAGATAAAGAACGGATGTTGTTTCAACGCCAGCAAACATACACAGCAATGTTTTGTTCTGCAATGATTCCCAAGTACGTGCTACTGGCCTGGAGTGGTAAAGTGTCCTACCATGGTGGATGGAATAAGGCTGCCCTCCCCACAAACCTTTTGCAAAGGCTTTGGGAATATATCCAGGAGAGCCACGAATGCCAGGGAAAATTAATCATTAAACATGCTGGCTTTTAAACCTTTTATAATATTTTAAAAGGTACACTCACCAGAGGTCTCTTCTCCACCTGGCGGGTCTGGGAGGCAGCCTTGGGTGGGTTCAGGGGGTATTGGCTCCAGGTCCAGGGTAAGAAACAGTTCCTGGCTGTCGGGAAAACCGGTTTCTCCGCTTGTTTGCTGTGAGCTATCTACAACCTCATCATCATCATCTTCCTCGTCCCCAAAACCTGCTTCCATGTTGCCTCCATCTCCATTGAAGGAGTCAAACAACATGGCTGGGGTAGTGGTGGCTGAACCCCCTAAAATGGCATGCAGCTCATCATAGAAGCAGCATGTTTTGGGCTCTGACCCGGAGCGGCAGTTCACCTCTCTGGTTTTCTGGTAGGCTTGCCTCAGCTCCTTAAGTTTCACGCAGCACTGCTTCGGGATCCTGTTATGGCCTCTGTCCTTCATGCCCTGGGAGATTTTCACAAATGTTTTGGCATTTTGAAAACTGGAACGTAGTTCTGATAGCACGGATTCCTCTCCCCCTACAGCGACCAGATCCCGTACCTCCTGTTCCGTCCATGCTGGAGCTCTTTTGCGATTCTGGGACTCCATCATGGTCACCTCTGCTGATGAGCTCTGCATGGTCACCTCTGCTGATGAGCTCTGCATGGTCATCTGCAGCTTGCCATGCTGGCCAAACAGGAAATTGAAATTCAAAAGTTCGCGGACCTTTTCCTGTCTACCTGGCCAGTGCATCTGAGTTGAGAGTGCTGTCCAGAGCGGTCACAATGGAGCACTCTGGGATAGCTCCCAGAGGCCAATACTGTCTAATTGCGTCCACAGTACCCCAAATTCGACCCAGCAAACTGATTTCAGCGCTAATCCCCTTGTCGGGGGTGGAGTAAGGAAATCAATTTTAAGAGCCCTTTAAGTCGAAAAAAAGGGCTTCGTCGTGTGGACGGGTACAGGGTTAAATTGATTTAACACTGCTAAATTCGACCTCAACACCTAGTGTAGACCAGGACTGATACACTGGCATAAGGGACCATACACTACCAACATAAGTTAGATCAGGACTTCTTCTGGGACCAGATGGCTGTGAGCATCCATCCCTGCCCTGCAAGCACAGCTCGAATAGAATTGAGAATCAGGGCCTCCACCTATAATTGCTGCATGGTCCACATAGCAAAACCATTGCTTGCTTTTAGCATCTGCTGTTTGTGGGGTGGGATGAGGACGCCCTTTAACCCTTTTCTGCTGTTGGAAGGTGTTTTCAATTTCCTTTTTTAGCTGCCCACTTCTGCTTCTCTTACTCACCATGGGACTACTCACATAAGTGAAGTGCACAGGATTTGACTCTAAATGACTGGCTTGTTAAGAGAGTGGCTGATCTTACTCAGCAATGAAACAGTCAAAACAACCGTGGGTGGCTTTAAGTAAAAAAACAAAACCAACACCTCTTAGAAAATAGATACCAGTTTTGCCAGGCTTACCAAAACACACCCTTGGGGCTGCTAGAGAAGTAGCCGTGCACAAGAGTTCCCATGCACTCTGCATAACCCCTGAAAGTTATTGATAAACAAAACACACACACACACAAAAAGGCCAAACCCCAACGTCTTTATTTGGTCTTTACTCAGGAAGGTTGCTTGAATGAGAACTTCAGAGTGGGGCTGAAGATGTTTAAAACCACTTGTTAAGCTTGCGAAGAAAAGAAATTTGCCGCAGCTGAAAAGCCAAGGGAGCAGTGATTTTACTTGTATTATCACTGCCATTCTGGCAGAAAGGCCAGTAGCCTTTTCTATACATCAAAACAACTTTAGCATGCAACCTCTGGTAAGCCTCACTGCTAACCTGCACGAGCTAACGAACAGTCTGTGAAATCCTACATGAAGGAATTTAACCGGGGTTAGACTTGCCTAAAACTTTTTTAAAGAAACATCCTTGTGGTAGCATCCTTTTAGTTGGGAGGTTCTGAGTTCAAGACTCATGCAGGGATTCTGGCTTGCAGCCAATGCTGACAGCCTGGGGACTGTTATTCATAGGATAAGGCATTGAAGAGAGCTCCCTTGGGCCCCTCTCTGGTAAGTGTCCAAATGGATGTTGATGTTCTTGTTGGATGTTTAGAATAAAATCTGGGAGAACTCTGGTGTCCTCTGTGCTGTTCCCTTTGTGTCCCATGACTGAGGCTGTGTGTGTAAGCTATTGTTGAGTGCGTCATGACTGTCATGTTGTCTCTTTAGTTGTAGAATCATAGAACTGGAAGGGACCTCCCAGTCCCCTGCACTCAAGGCAGGACTAAGTGTTATCTAGGCCATCCCTGACAGGTGTTTCTCCAAGCTGCTCTTAAAAATCCCCAATAATGGAGATTCCACCACTTCCCAAGGCAATTTATTCCACTGCTTAACCACTCTGACAGTTAGGAAGGTTTTTCTAATGTCCAACCTAAACCGCCCTTGCCACAATTTAAGCCCATTGCTTCTTGTCCTAGCCTCAGAGGTTAAGAACAATAATTTTTCTCCCTCCTCCTTGTAATAACCTTTTATGTACTTGAAAACTCTTATCATGTCCCCTCTCAGTCCTCTCTTCTCAAGACTAAACAAACCCAATTTTTTTCAGTCTTCCCTCCTAGGTCATGTTTTCTAGACCTTTAATCATTTTTGTTGCTCTTCTCTGAACTTTCTCCAGTATGTCCACATCTTTCCTGAAATGTGGCGCCCAGAACTGGACACAATACTCCAGTTGAGTCCTAATCAGTGTGGAGTAGAGTGGAAGAATTACTTCTCATGTCTTGCTTACAATACTCCTGCTAATACATCCCAGAATGTTTGCTTTTTTTTGCAACAGCATTACACTGTTGATTCTCATTTAGCTAGTGATCCACTATGACCCCCAGCTCCCTTTCCACAGTACTCCTTCCTAGGCAGTCATTTCCCATTTCGTATGTGTGCAACTGATTGTACTTTCCTAAGTGGAGTACTTTGCATTTGTCCTTATTGAATTTCATCCTGCTTACTTCAGACTTCATTTCTCCAGTTTATCCAGATCATTTTGAATTTTAATCCTATCTTCCAAAGCACTTGCAAACCCTCCCAGCTTTGTATCGTCCGCAGACTTTATAACTGTACTCTCTATGCCATTATCTAAATGATTGATGAAGATATTGAACAGAACCGAGACCCAGAACTGATCCCTGCTGGACCCCACTTGTTATGCCCTTCCAGGATGACTGTGAATCACTGATAACTACTCTCTGGGAACGATTTTCTAACCAGTTTTGCACCCACCTTATAGTAGCTCCATCATATTTGGTGGGAAAGGCCTGTTTGTGCACATACCTAGATACGGGTGGCATAGGCTTATGTGGAAAGTGTGTCACATTGTCACATGTGTAATGCCGTCCTATGTCAGGTTTATTACAGAGATTAGCATGCGCATAGGCTATGCTATGAAAGGAGCCACTTGCCTGCCACATTAAGGAACTTGGGGTGTAGACCCATTACTTATTTATTTTTGGAAAGCATGCCACATGTCACACCCACAAATCCCCATTTCACCACAAATAGCATTACAATTAGTGTCTCATAAGATGTTTCCAACCTCGTTAAAGCATTCTCTCTATGCTGCCCCTCCAGCCTTTTACATGATTGCATTCCACACAACTAATTGATACATGAGGTGTATGTTTACCTTTTCTTAAGAATTTTGTGAGGGCTGAGATTATCCCCCCCAAATCCAAACAAAAAAATCATGATAAAGCTCACAGAGAGGATAGGAACAAGAGTGAATCTGCAGGGATGGCTTAAAATTCTTCATTTATTCTCAGCTTTTCTCCTCTCTTCTTGACGTGGAGACAGATTTGACACTTCTGATTCACAATGATAAAAGTAATCTAGTACAGTCGGTTTGCATGGAGTGGAGATAATGCTGGCTGTAAAGTAACAGCTATCTTTTATACAAAGGGACAAGTTATTTGGGCTGATGTTCTGAAATTAAAGTAAAACACCAAGTCCTCCCTTTTTGTCTAGTCTGTTGAATTGTCTTTACCCCATGCAACACTATCTTGGTACTAAAAGGTTTGTGTTTATAACAAAAGGAAACCCTTTTCTTTCCCCCATCTCGATCCTCGATCTATCTGAGAGACTGCAACGATGAGACTCCTTATAAATTCTCAAAGGCAAACTAAGTGTTTCATCCTTTTGCAGTGCACACAGCTGCCCTAAAAGCTGTTATCACCTAGAGAGGTCAGCTGCCTGCTAGGTACAGTGGCTAAAGACCTGAATTTATCAGCATGTTTGATTCCAGACAGGCTTTGGGGTTAAATCGGGGTGCCAGCATGTCTAGCATTACTGTACTTTGTGGTAGGTCGTCTCACTGTATTGCCAAGACATTCAATGCCTGGAAACATTTGCAAACAATGGCCTCCAACAAAGGAACTGTGGCTGCTAAAAGGAAGCTTACTGACTGTGATTGACGTCAGCTGAAATGGACAGTAACCAAAGGCAGGCATCTGTCTGGAGTAGCACTCATCACTAGAGGACCTGTAGTCAGATACACTGATGTATGTGTCATGCATGTGTTTTGGGTGTGTCTCATTTATCTTGCTCCTAAATTCTGTGATTAAACTAGAATTATTGGATTTCTTTATTATGAGAAAAAGCTTTGCAGGCCCACAAGTGCGCCCACAAAAAGAGAGCACTCATAAATATACAAAAATTCAGCATGGTTTATCTTTTACAAAGGAGAACAGGACTGTGACATACTGCCTGATATTAAAGAATCATTTTTCTTGATGCAAAATTGCTTAGTCCCCAAAATAATTCTCATATGGAATTTTGAACATATCGGGCCTGATTTTTTTAAAAGGATCAACTCAGCTTCTAATTTTACAAGTGTAAAATTGCAGCTGCAAATCATTGTGTCCACAAATCATACCATTTCATGTTGGAATACCTGATTTCCTATGGTTTACCCTCTGCAGTTAATTGTGGGTACAAAATTGTAGACAATTATTTGCAGGAAAGAAATTGCGCTCAAAAGCTGAAGGCTATTTCTGAAAATCTGGCGCAAGGGAAACATAATTGGAATGTTTAATCTATATGATGTCGACCCATGTAATTTGATGCAATCTTCAACTACAAGATTAGTGCTGGTTAGCATGGTAATATACTGTACTTTCTGTTGCATACCTCTTCCAAGCAATGTGGCCTAGACATCTTGATGAACAGAGAAATGTAAAAGGTGCATTTTAAAGTAAGGCTATTGCTTGTCTCAATTTCTAGGTCTCAGGGTTGCACAGTTAGACATTCTCAGTATGCATTACAAAACTCAGACGGATTCTTCCATATTGACAGAGAGCATTATTCTATAAGAGCAAAACCTCCACGTGCTTTTCAAGTTGATACCTGACCCTTGTTTGCACTAAGAGTTCTAGAGGCTTATTTCACAATATAGAACCTTCGGGGGGGTCAGGAGCGGGATATATGAAGATAGTCTTTGATGACTGTGGAGAAGTTGCCAGACTGACAGCTCTGGAAACTGGAGTCCTCTGTTTATCCATGCATAGGATACAACACAGGAAGAAGCAGTGCCAGCATCCCCATTCGTTTCACCAACATGTCTCCACCCTGACATGGAGGGATGAAAAGGTCGTTTGGGCTCTATGCTCACTGAATCCTTGACATCTCCGCTGAGATTACCAAGAAATGTTGGTTTGCGGGTTGGAGACACCTGTTTCCTGGGAGCTGTACTGAGACCTACAAACTAATTCCACATTGGACACTGAAAACAGGAGTTTCATATTCTTTACCTTGTCTGCATTCAGCGTGAAATTCTCTCCTGGAGAGGGCCAGCACAAAAGACTATGTACCTATTAAACTCAGAACTTAAGCTGGGCACAGGTGATGCTAGCCCCCTGTACAGTGCTGAATTTCACCCTAATGGTTTTGCATCATGCATGTTATTTTCATTGACTTAATGCAACTGAACAAGAAAATCTTGCTATGCAAAATCACTGTATCAATGATTAATTGAATTATTTTGCTTGCAAAAATACTTTAATCCTGGCTCAATGGGAGGGGATGGACAACCTGACCTCTTGAGATCTCTTCCTGCCCTACTTTTCTATGAGTCAGTGAATACTGTACATATAGTTTACATACATGCATGTTTTACCAACAGCATGTCATTTATTTTCACAGGGCCGCCACGTTAAGACGGGACAACTAGCTGCAATCAAGGTTATGAATGTTACTGAGGTGAGTGAGCATCTGTAGAAAAAACAGTTGTCTGGATATAAGCAAAAAGGACATATAAAACAACCAGCCAGATCACTACAGAATTAGATAACTTATTGGAGAAGATGATCTGCTTGCATAAGTACTGCTTGCTGGGAACTGATTTTTTTTTTCCTAATGTGCTAAGGATGGTTGTATGCGCAAGTTTCTTTGTTTTCAATCATATTTGTACATTGATGGGCATTGCAATCAGGGCCAGTAGTTCTGTATATTTTTGCTAGTCTATAATGATGAAGAAAAGAATTTTCTTCCTGCTTATTGCTAGTTGATTATCTGTTTCCAGAGATAGCAAATAGAAGATTTCCTGTAGCTCTGTGCTGCCCCTGCTGTGTTTCATCACATCCTTTCCCCACACACACCAGCTATTCCTCTGTGCAGTACAAAAATCTAGCGCATTGTAGTCACTCTGACAGCAAGCAGGAAAGAACATGTTAGAGTTGCAAATGTTGCTTCTTCTTTTTTTTATCAGCTAGATGAGAGAAGGAGACAGTTTAATTGGCACAGTCCTTGCTCACATTTATAAAGTAGTGTCAGAGTTAAAACACAGTGTCACAGAATTTGCTAAGCATTGATTTTTTTGTTCCTCTTCTGATCAATGCAGTTGGTTTTATAGAACTGCAACTTGCCATCTCAAGACAATGTTAGCATGAAAGGCCAAAAAACTTTCCCCCCTAGAGTTTCCTGTAATTCAGTTCTTGTGTATTGGGCCTGATTCTCATTTACACTAAAAGACTTTCTACACATGAAAATTAATCCAGAGTAAGGTAGGATGTGCATTTAAAGCAGAATAGCTATATAATAATGCTTATAAATAGTGTGGACACTCTTGTTTTTGCGTATAAATGCCTTTTTCTGGTTTAGTATAATCTACTTCCAAAGTGGATTAAGATACTAAAGAAAAAGGCATTCTTATTCCGAAATAGTAGGCCTGGTCTATAGTTAAAACTTATACTGGCATAGCTATGTCAGTTATGGGTGTAGATTTTTACCAACCTAACAGAGCCTAGGGTAGACACATTTATATAGGCATCAAAGTGTTTTTGCCAATATAGTTTGTGTCTCTTGGGAAACTGATGTAAACTATGGCGACAGAAGCACTTTTTTGCTGATATAAACTGAGTCTACACTGGGGAGAAAGGAGGGTTGCTATTATTGCTAAACTGGTATCATGATGCTAGCAAAACTTTTCTAGTGTAGACAAGGCCTAAGAGTATCCTCACATGGAGTTATTGCAGTATAGCTATTTCTGGAGAGTTATTCCAGAATAACTCCATATGCAGACAAGGCCTAAATGCATTGTATGCTTTGCTGGCAGCGTACAGATACTATGGCAGTGGGTGGCAGCGTAAAACTCTAAGGCATGATCTACGCCTAAAACGTAGGTCAACCTAGCTACATCACTCAGGGCTGTGAAAAATGTCACGCCCTGAGCAATGTCATTAGGTTGACCCACCCCCCACTGCCACCCCTGAGAGAGGTGGATTTAAAACAGTGACAGAAAAAACCCTTCCGTCTCTGTAATCAGTGTCTACATTACTGTGCTACAGATGTGTAGCTTCAGCGCAGCACCTGTGCCGCTGTATAATGTAGACATATCCTAAGAAAAGGAAGACTTAAAGCAGGATTAAGTATAGTGTAACTCACACCCAATTTAAGGCCCTTTTACACTGCCAGGGTAGTACTAATGGGTCTTAGTATGAATAAAAACAGGCTTTTTATACCTTTATAAAATATACTTGTGTACATATGGAAGGTCAAACTACTAAGGTTTTGCTTTTCTGTTTGCGGAGAGGGTACATTTTTGAAATGATTGGACCAGTAAAGTGCTGGGACTTTGCTTCTGGCTCTGTGGGTACAGGCCTCGCCATCTGCCTTATGTTGTAGAAATGAGAGTCACCGAAGAGGAAAGGTTTTTGGGGAGTGGCAGAGGTTGAATTTGTGGTGGAGTGTGAACCCAAATCAGACTCCCAGATCTGAGCACCTCCAGACTTTAAGATTATCTGGGAAGGGGCTGCCAGAGACCCAGAGCTGTTCTATGGATAGCTTTTTCCTCCCACTGAACCCCAGGGATCCACAGGGGACAGGGATTGTCCCGGTGGCCTGATCCATGGGCAGGGGATAAAGACCACCACAGGGAATATCAATGAGAAAACTCAAGGCAGGGAACTTTACAAAGATCTCCTGCCTTGTGCACACAATTTGATATTCTCCATGTTTAAATAACAGAATATAGTGAGCGCTAGTACACTGTTGGAAACCAAACTTAAACGAAAGATAAGATAACGCAGAGGCCCAGATTCACATCAGTATCTGTGTGCGGTTCTGCGAGCACAAAGCAGCCATAAACTTGCTTCATTGACTCATTAATCCTGGTTTACAGCTGCTTTGCATCACCGTAGCAGCACAGAGCAGCTGCGGTGTATTGATGGTATCTGACCCACTATTTGGGGAGCTGAGCAGCGTCTTTATACGCCGAGGATTTACCAGTAACAAATCTGGTTGGTTTTGGTTTCAATCATTCCACACAAAATTGATTGTGTCTTTTTAAGAATTCTGCAGTGCTTCAAGGCAAATTCTTTAGAGCTGGTGTAACCCCTTCTGGGGTTTTCCGTGGTGCTTTCCCCTCTAAGCCTTGCTTAGTATAAGAGCTTTTATGAGTTCATAGCTTGTTGCAGTAGGACTGCAGGCAGAAGTTTTATTGATTTCAGCTGTGAAATGGTAGACCAACAAGTTTCCAGGGGTTTGGGTGACAGCCTGGTTCTCTGCCTCATGCTTCCTGCGTGACCTTGGACATGTCACTTATGTCCAGCTCCTCAAAGGTATTGAAGTGTCTAACTCCCTTTGATATCAATAGGAGTTAAATACCCTTAAGTATCTAGGCCAGGGGTTTTCAAATTGGGGGTCAGGACCCCTCAGGGGGTCATGAGGTTATTACATGGGGGGTCGTGAGCTGTCAGCCTCCACCCAAACCCCTCTTTGCCTCCAGCATTTATAATGGTGTTATATATAAAAATGTGTTTTTAATTTGTAAGGGGCTCCGCACTCAGAGGCTTGCTATGTAAAAGGGGTCACCAGTACAGAAGTTTGAGAACCACTGACTTAGGCCTTAGTCTCTCTGGGTCTTGATTTACCATCTTTAAAAAGGGGATAATAGTTCTTCCCTACCTCACAAGGATGTTGTGAGATTAAGTGAGCTGCTCATATACTACACTATTAGGGGGCCACAGAAGTATTTTAAATTGAACTACTTTCATTCTCCTAGAATTCAGTGTAATAAAAGTGGTTGCCCACTAAAGGTTCAGTGTTTCTCGCACAACATTATGGTCTAGCTGGGATTAAGTTATTTTCTGTTCCTTTGGGCTTGAAAAACTGGTTTGAAACATATTAAGTAAAGTCTAAAAAAATATCAAAGTGCATCCCCTCTAATGTGCTGAATATGCAACACATCTGAGGGCACATCTCATGGGGAGGTCGACTTGCAGTAGACAATGGGGCACATTCATAATAAAGTGATGTGAAACTTCCTAGCCCTCTGGGACAAGCCTCCATCATTCTTGTCTTTATCTTACAGCCTTTGCTTGTTCAAATAAATTTGTTAGTCTCTAAGGTGCCACAAGTCCTCCTTTTCTTTCTGAGGACTGGGCCAGCTTTAGAGCGGAGAAAATCTGTTCTCTCTCTAGCATGCGCTGCAAGATTCGGAGCTGCTTTCTTATGATAGCAGCAGGATGCTGTGGTCAGGGTGGGATCATCTGGACATCTGTCAGGAAGTGCTGCAGTGTCATGTTTCAGGGAGGGGTGTGGGAACTTTAAATGAGAACTGAGGGTAATGTGTGCTTCTGTGCCTCTTTACACAGGCTCTGCTTCCTGTTATCTGATCACGCCTAGCAAACAAAGTGTTTGCAAAGAGATCCAATTCTTGCTGAATTACTCTCCCTGTGGATCTGTGTCTACGGAGGGAGCAGGAGGCTGTCCCTGTGAATCTCTTGCTTTCAGTCTTTCCAGTTATCCAAGTGCTATTTGTTTAAATGAATAACTAATATCAGGGCCTAACAGTCATAAAGGGGTCTCCTGGCAGCGTGTGTATCAGCCTCATCTTGTTCCTCTTGAGGTTGGAGGTGTGTGCTGCTGCTACCTACCAGATAGGGCCACATTTTCAAAAATAGCCTTTGAACATGAGCCTGTAATTTTGTGCATGCAGTCAGCTGTGCCCAGAAATAACTCGGTTTGTGTGGGGAAACAGCAGTGGCGCCTGTACACTCGAGAGCGACTTTTATTTCTTTGCCAGCAACATTGACAAGCAGATTTCAACGCCCTTTGGAAATGTGGCCCATAGTAGTATTAACAAGGAGAAGATCAGGACTGGAATCATGAGCATCTGGATGGATCCAACCACTGAGGCTATTCCCCCTCCTTTTCCTTGACCCGCATCTACTGAAGGGCCTTATTGCAGCAGAGCAACGAACTGAACTAGGTCTCCCAGCTCCCAGACCAGCACCCTATGCCCAGAACCATCTACCCTCTGATCTTCCATTGACACCTCCTACCACTTTCCAGTAACCAGCTTCACACAGTATCTCAGCTCCCAAACTGAGGCAGCCCCCATTTCTGTCTTTTTACCTTTTTAAGACCTGCCCTTTGCGCAATTCATGCCTCTGTCTCTGTAGGGGCAGAATAGTTTAGATTGCAAGGCTTGTTCAGCAGTGGCTGGGTCTCAACAGAGAAGCCTGTTGTCTCATCACTAGAACATCTGAGCAGCATAACACAATATCTGAGCTTCATCAGAGACATTGGAGTCTGGCGTAAGGACATCTGAAGGCAGTGTGAGGGTGAAGGAAAATCAGGAACGGCAAGGAGGGTGATGGCAAGGATTCTGAGAAGCTAGTAAGGGCAAGAGTTGGATCTAGGGGTCGTACTAGCTGGTTATAGGAAAAACATGTACCTACTTACATACATACATACATACATATATGGCCTCCATTACACTAGTGCACTTCACAAACATACATTTATGTACATTCTCAATGCCCCAGTTAGGTAGGGAAGGATTATTATGTCCATTTTACAGATGGCAGAGAACAGCAGGGGCTGAGGTGCACCAATGCTCAACACTCCTGCAAGGGCAGGGAGTTATGTGAGATATATGCCCGGATGATCCTGGCAAGTGACTTGCACCCCATGCTGCAGAGGAAGGTGATAAAAGCCCCAAAGTCCCTGCCAATCTGACTGGGAGGAATTCCTTCCTGGCCCCGTCTTTGCCCAGGATTATTAATTCAGGCTTTGAAAATGCTTTTTGTTATATGTATGTATCTGAACAGATCATTTGAAAGGCCAGGCCGGCTTTATCCTCTGACTTCCCTCCCCACCCACCCATTTCCATCCCTACGTCAATGCTTACTAGAATCCCACAGGGAAGCAAAGCTCCTGCTCCCTGGTAGAATCCTTATGAATGCTAGGAAGGAACTTGTAATGGGAAGAAGGGCAGGACCTGCTCCCATTAAGCAACAGAGCTGGCCAATTGCTCACTCCCAGTTGATTGCGGAAGCCTTCTTCCTCTAATGCCACATGGCTCAAGATGGTGGCCAGGCATGGAGAGCGAAATATGACCTTCCAGGGTTGTGCAACACATGCTCTAGTATGTGCTGGCTGAGAGCCGCTGTGTGGAATTCTGCTTGAGTCAAATAGAATTTCTCCTGGTGACTGTCCCAGCTATGCCCAGCTCCTCTTCACTTTCTTTAATTATGCTGGATAGCACCTAAGGCACAATCAAGCCCAGTGTTCAGAGTTCTCCCTTTCCTCTTCATTGCAAATATAAGACAGATAAAGTAGTTGGGATATTGTATGCAACTTGAGAGCTATGTGTTCAGCAGAGCGGCTGTTTTAATACTTCAGAGTTGATTTTGCTTTGAGTGGAGCCATTTTACACTTCTCGTTTCCTCAAGCTTAAGACAATTATTTTTTCTGTATTTATGGTCTGGCAAAATGTCTCTTCTGGATTAATGTCATTGGGTAACCACATGGCCACCGCGTGTCTGTTGGGAACGCTTTTTGGTGTTTTATACTAGGAGATGACCCACTTCTAGGACTTCTTGAGGGGTTTTGGCTCTAGCCTATCACTCCTCCATGTGTCTCACCCCTCCCCACCCTATAGCCGGTATAGGACAATGTCACTGTTTTTGTGAAACATTCGTGCTGACAGTTAATGGAATGCTTTAATGGCAAGGCTACTGGAAAATTGTGGGAAAGGGCAGAAAAATTTCCTGTAAGTGCCAGCCATTTTTCTCTTCCATTTTTTTCATCAGCTACTAAGTGCCAGGATATTTTGCAACAAAAGGTAAACTAATTATCAGCCTTGTTTGGTTCCTTTTAGCCAATCCAGACAGACAGCTCCTCAGCACAGTGAACATGTAGCTGTGGTGTTCCAATAATGGCAAAGCGGGCAGCTAAATCCACATGCACCTAACTTGGAACCATGTACCATCTCTTGAAGATGCTAATACAGACAGCTGAGTCCATAAAGAAGTCTGCCAATCAGAGACAGAAACATTCCAGCTAGCTAGTTATAAAGGAGCCTGGATTCTTCATTGGATCAGAGATTTCTGTTCTCAAAGAAGGATAATCTCATGGAGGATGCCACTAGATGCTACCAATGACATTATTTCTAATTCATTATAGTGTTTTTATTTATTTGTGTTGCGGTAGCAACCCTGAAGTCCCATCCAGAGATCAGAACCCCATTGTGCTAGGTATTGTACAAACACAGAACAAAAGATGGCCTTTGCCCCAAAGAGTTTACAAACTAAGTATAAGACAAGAGACAACAGGTAGATACGACAGGCAAACGGGAGCACATGGGTACAATACTCCTCAGCATGATAGGCAGTGGTTTTTGCACTCCAGATGCCTGTCTGTTGTCCAGTTTTCTGTAGGCAACTCTACACTCTACTGGACTAACCCCAAGATGAGGAGAAAAGAACAGAGTTCTAATCCTGGCTTGAGAGTAGCAGCCGTGTTAGTCTGTATTCGCAAAAAGAAAAGGAGTACTTGTGGCACCTTAGAGACTAACAAATTTATTAGAGCATAAGCTTTCGTGAGCTACAGCTCACTTCATCGGATGCATTTGGTGGAAAAAACAGAGGAGAGATTTATATACACACACACAGAGAACATGAAACAATGGGTTTATCATACACACTGTAAGGAGAGTGATCACTTAAGATAAGCCATCACCAACAGCAGGGGGGGGAAAAGGAGGAAAACCTTTCATGGTGACAAGCAGGTAGGCTAATTCCAGCAGTTAACAAGCTTCAAAAACAGACTCCAACGAGAGACTGCTGAATTGGAATTAATTTGCAAACTGGATACAATTAACTTAGGCTTGAATAGAGACTGGGAATGGATGAGTCATTACACAAAGTAAAACTATTTCCCCATGGTATTTCTCCCTCCCACCCCACCCCCCACTGTTCCTCTGATATTCTTGTTAACTGCTGGAATTAGCCTACCTGCTTGTCACCATGAAAGGTTTTCCTCCTTTCCCCCCCCTGCTGTTGGTGATGGCTTATCTTAAGTGATCACTCTCCTTACAGTGTGTATGATAAACCCATTGTTTCATGTTCTCTGTGTGTGTGTATATAAATCTCTCCTCTGTTTTTTCCACCAAATGCATCCGATGAAGTGAGCTGTAGCTCACGAAAGCTTATGCTCTAATAAATTTGTTAGTCTCTAAGGTGCCACAAGTACTCCTTTTCTTTTTGCGAATCCTGGCTTGGTCTCTGAATTGCTTTGTGGCCTTGGGCAAGTCACTTCCCCTGTCTTGGTTTAAATTTCCCCAGCAGCAGTACGAGGAGGATAATCAATTCCTTGGGGGTATCAGGAGGATGAATTAGTTGATGTATGTACTATGCTTTAAAATGTGTAAAGCCCTATTTAAATATGAAATGTTAGTAGTAATATTTAGTAATATTTTATTTTGCTTAAATCTGGTTAATTTCTCCATGACTGAATGACTATATATTTAACCCACTGATGAGTGAGTTACAGTTCCCCATCTGTTCCCAGTCCACACAGGATATGGGTCTATTACAGCCGCAATTAGACAGGTGTGTCTGTTTAGCTCAAGCTGTAACAGCTCTAAACAGATTTAGGTGCCAGGTTCAATCCCTGGTGTGTCAGTCTTCATTCTTCTGTTTAAGAGCTTGCTCCTGTGATTGTAGGAGGGCCTAGCCCTCGATTTCAAAGAACAGAGAGTTATGAGAACAATACAATGATCAATACGTTATCATCTTTACTGTGTTCTGCTCTCTCTTGCCACAGAACGAGGAGGAAGAAATCAAACTGGAAATAAATATGTTAAAGAAATATTCTCATCACCGGAATATTGCGACGTATTATGGAGCATTTGTAAAGCAGAGCCCTGCAGGCCAGGATGATCAGCTCTGGGTAAGTGTTGAATCCCATCTGTGTTCATCACATTTCCCTGGGAGAGCAAATCTTCATTGGGAGCTCCAGTGTGCTTAGCCCTGAGTCTAACTCAGTGATCCAGATTTTTGCTTTGAGGACCACTTTGTAAGAGAGAGATTTTCTGCCTACCTATCTGCCCCACTTATGATTGAGAAGTGAATTGGAGAAGTCGCACAAGTGGGACATGGTACATTTTATGGTGACATGGTTCCTGTAAGACTCCTAGGTAGTCAAAACACAAAATAGTTTTGTAGATAAATCGCCTTTCTCCAAAACACAGAATTCCTTTTTTTCCCTATGAAAATATAAATTGAAAAGCCAGGTTTTCAGTTTTCCTGGTTTTGATTTCATTTGTTCCTTTTAGGTTTTCCCCCCTTTGTGCCTCCTTTTCTTGTTTTTTTTTCTCCCCCTTTTTCCAGTGGAAAAATGGAAAAAGCAAAAAGGGGAGTTAAAAATGGGGAGAAGAAGGAAAAATAAATACCAAAAACATTCGGTAAAAATATTTGTGATCATTGTTTCAAAATCAGTTCTTCTGAAAAATGTGAAATGAAAACATTTTCTGCATGTTCTTAAAATTCTCCCCGGCCCTGCAATTTTATAGCCAGCTCTAGTAAGGAAAGAGGTGCCCACAGAACTGTAATAAGTGAGGGGCATTGCTGGATTGTTTTACTCCAGCAGCAAAATGAAATGAAAATTTACTCCACTTGCAGTCCTTGGAGGTTGCGCACATTTATAGTCAAACCTAACTGTGTCAGACCAGAACTTGCACAGTGTGTTTCAAGGGGGGCTGTGATAAGGTGGTATATACTGTGTTTGCCTCTCTACAGTTGGTGATGGAATATTGTGGAGCTGGCTCTGTAACAGATTTGGTAAAGAAGACAAAAGGTAACTGTTTCAAGGAGGACTGGATTGCGTATATCTGCAGAGAGGTTCTCAGGGTGAGTCTTGCTAACAAAGTTTGCGCGTTGTCACTTGACAATGTGAAGAGTTTCCTGTAATAACTATAAGATGTGGCACCAGGGATGCTTTAGTGTCAATAAAAGAGGATGTCCCAAGTTACTTCCTGGGCCCAGTCTTCATTCTTTGCTACTTATTTCTCTGGGATAGTACAGAAACCAAACCAATTTCTAATTGTTTTTTGTGAAAGCCTACACATAGAAGCCTGGTAAAAAGGGTTACATAGCAAGCCAGGCTGAAAAGATCCAAGCCCATTAGCGAGATATTGATCTATCATCATCACCGTGGAGTTTTACCCATTTTTAAATAACAGTAAGATAAACTGCCATTCAAATGACATATGTTAAAATAATGCATTAAGGCTTCAAAGGTCTAAAGTCTTTTATTTGTAGGGAAAGAGATGGGTGGTCTATTTGATAGAACATCAGATGGCCCACTTGTATTTGGGACTGGACTGCAGATTTGAATAGATATCAAACCCATGAGTCACTGGGGGCATCTGTTCTCTTGTTGGGAATTACTCGAATGGGGTAGCTACCCTGATCACTTGGAAATTTTGTTGTCAGGGACCTCAGCTTGCTGTCATTACCATGGTCCACCACAGTCTGCATTCTGCCTCCATGTGGGGACATGAAAGGCCACATTTTCCATGGAGGCGTAAAAACCTCCCATCTGTCCATGGTAAATGGGTAACTGATGGTGAGACAGGCACGTATGCAGTTTCTCACTGTTCAAGTGCAAAGGCAGATTAATTTTTGTGGACACGTATGCTGTTTTACTTGCACAGCCATTGTATCCCCTTTAGAAAATTTGGCTTTACAAGCCCCCTTTTAATTTAAGTACTGCAACTTAAGATAATAAATACACATTAGTCTAGGACAAAAGGGAATGACTATACCCATCTCCCTATGAAAACTGACGAAGAGCATGTGTGGCGAGTGACCTGTCGATATGTGGGGCGAGGAAATTGTGGTAGAACTTTGGATTTTGTCAGACGCTGTTTGTGTTTCTAGTCACTCATATTAGAGAGGGCAAACATTTTTGGTGGACTTTTTGCTTCTCGTCTGCATCAGTTCAATATATTCCATTATTTCTAGCCTACTTTAACGAATGTTTTGAAACTAAAATAGTCTCGAATGGAGATGTGATCACCAGTCACTGAAGTCTGCGGGAATCTGGCTCAGTACAGGATTTAATCCATTGTGACCAGTCTTTTGTTCTCTGCGACCAGTCTTTTGTTCTCTGCGTGCTATGCAAACACTTTGCTGTTCACACCCCAGTTTCCTCTTTAGTGTGCCTTTAACAAATACTGTAAATGGGCATCCCTCTGATTCTGAAATTGCAGTATGCAATTTTGGGGCCTCTTTCTCCTCTTACTTGTCATCAGAGATGGTCTCCTGCTGTCAGACTTGTGGGGGTGAGAAGAAAATCAAACCCATTGTTACTTTCTTCTCTTATTGCTAAAATGGTGTCAATGAATGTGTTGCTGCCAATCACAGTTAAAGAATTTTAGATTGGTAAATTTTAGTCCCTTTTCTCCATTAATATAGCCAGAAGAAAGCAAAAGAACTTCATGGGACAAAAATTCCAAAGTGATGAAACTGATAGAAAAAAGCTAGAACCATGTGGTTTTCTTGCAGGGTTTGGCACATCTTCATATTAATCACGTTATCCACCGAGATATTAAAGGACAGAACGTTCTCTTAACAGAAAATGCAGAAGTAAAACTAGGTAAGTTTCTCTCAATTTTTCTAGAAACCTGTGAGTGAAAGATATGCTGAGGTTTCCATGTTAACATGAAAAGGATATCTAATAACTCAAGAGTGAAAAATATATTAAATATAGTTGTAAAGACTTACATTTATATGGTGCCTTTCATACAGAAGGATCCCAAAGGTCTTTATAGGTTTTGTGCATGGGAATTGCTCTCCTCATCTGAAATCAACCATCCCAATAGAGTCACACTTAGAACCTGTTTAATAGCCCACAGCAACACTACATTACGCATAAGTACTAAATTCAGAATGTAGAAAAGTATCCTAGTCCTGTCCTTTCTGCCTATCTGCTACTGGACCAGCTTCTCTTGGTGAGAGAGACAAGCTTTTGAGCTTACACAGAGCTCTTCTTTGGCCAAAACAGTTTAGAAAAATCAGTTTTGAGCAATAAATTCCACTATGCCGTTTTTCTTCTAGAAGTGGGTTATTAGATTTTAATGAAACTCATAGTCAGTGCTGAGGCTCTGACATACACTTCGCCCTGTGTAAAAGTCACCATGAAAAGGTAGTTATGTACCAAGAGTTTCCACCCAAGAGTATTTGAGAGCCCTCTCATTTCCTCTTCCAAGTGGTATGTCGCGGTGTGCAGACTATTGACAATTTTTAGCTCTGTGAAAGCCAACAATGTCAATAGCTCAAAAGCAAATGTGGACAGTTAGGAGTTTGTTTTTTTGAAAGGCCATCACAGGGAATATCAGGCAATTTTTAAAGAGAGTGTATCAAGAACGGTGCTTTTCTCATGTAGGATTTTTCTTTTGTTCTGTCTGTTTCATTGTTTCAGAAGTTCAAAAATAAAATAAAAATTATTCTGTGTAGATACTGGGTGAGATCCTCAGTAAATGTAAATCAGCATAGCTCTGACTCCTGGTGGAGATCTGATCTATGTGGTGAAATCCTAGCTCCACTGAAGTTAGCGGGAGTTTTGCCACTGACTTCAGTGGAGGCAGGATTTCACCCAGAGTCTTTTTTTTTTCCATTTTGCAAATGCTCCTGCTGTACTTCTTGAAATTAGCAAGGCCTTTTTTTGTTTTGTTTTTGTTTTGTTTGCTGCCTTGTTTTGCTGCTAACAGCATAAGGGATGTCTTTCGCCTATTAAAAAAATAAAGCGAGTGCTCCATATTTTATTTGAGCAGACAGTAATGAAACATTTCTATAAAGTACCAAAGTAAAACTAAAATATTTCCAGAGAAATTTAGCTAGGGCATGTCTAAAAACCAAGAAGCTGGAAAACTCAGACTTCAGAGATCCAATATCATTCAACCTTGTTAATGGGCTTTATATAAAAGACTAACATTTCACATTCAAAATACAGAACTCTTTGATGAATAGACACCCACCCATTATTAGATAAGCTTACACAATTTAGTGCTACAATAATTTCATGTTGCTGTATGGTTTTATGAGGTCTGTTTATCAATAGATATACCAGAAGTGGCATGCAAATAATTTGCCTCGTTGGAGTCAAGCATGAAAATCTGCTCATTGGTGCCATGGGTGTAATAGGGTTGTACCCTGCCTAATCTCTTTTTTCTCTGCCGCTTACACTAATTGGATACTACTGTAGCTACTTTCTGAGTAACACTCAACTTTATTTATATCCTTTTCCCAGTTGATCAGATATTGTGCAGAGGTGTTTTTTTTTAATGAGTACAAACACATAGTTACTGAATGTTGGTCCTATTTATCATCTGAGCAATGATGTTTGACAATACAGCTAAAAAATCAGGTTGTGATGCCACTGCCCATCTGCACAGCACAATTTATTCCTCTTAATGCACGTCACAGATGGATAAAATAGTGCACTTCTCCAACATATTCTGAGATAGGAGTGCAACAAAAAAAAGGTCTGAGAAACCATTCAGAACAAAGCAATCCATTTCCTCGCTAATGTGTTGACCCTATCCAACGTTAACCACCAGCCGTAATACTAGAAATCTCCCAGTCACACCCGAACACTTATTTGTAGGTTTTCGTTTTAGATTAAAATATCATTTGAAAATCTTTACCCATACCCCAAAGTAGTGCTTAATCCAAGTATATATTATATATTCCATAGTATCCTATTATAAAGCACTTTGAGACCAATGAAAAGCACTTTGTAAGTTAGGTATTTTTATTTATCATAGGAGTACATCCCTACAGTAGCCATTCTGCCAAGCTTAGCATGGATCATGTTAATTTTAAATTTTCCTTTTGGACTGTCTGGTATAAATAGCTAGGCTCCACTGGAAACTCTGTATTATAAGAGCTCAAACCTGCTGTGCATTGCAACCTTAGAGTTTGCTTTCCAAGCAGAGGTAATAACGTATCAAACATTTTGTCCTATGACTTCAGCACTTGGCTCATTACTTTACGCTTGCTTAACTCTGCAGTGGATTTTGGGGTAAGCGCTCAACTGGATAGGACGATTGGGAGAAGAAATACATTCATCGGAACTCCCTATTGGATGGCGCCCGAGGTCATAGCTTGCGAGGAGAACCAAGACTCAACATACGATTACAGAGTGAGTGTTGTTAGGAATTTAGAATCAATAGTAAAGTAAACAAGTTTTTGCTATTGACATCTTTTCAAGTAGTTAACCGAAAGAATTGAAAAAAGGCGTCGCCCTCCCTTAAAACCACAGTAATGCAAAGAGCTGTATTTTTAATATGTGGTTTGTGACCAAAAAAAAAAGAGAAAATAAATTCATATTGAAACTTTGTGAACCGTTAACATACAAAATGAAATACAAATATGTTTAGAATGAAACGTACGAAAGTATCGCTTATTCTCTGAAAACAAGACCCAATATCTGGAGATAGCTAGGGTGAAAAGGCCTGAAAAGGGTGGTTTAGGAGCAGTGTGTCGTTAACACAGCTTCTTTCCTCTGTGATAGACAATTATTTTCCCTTATGCTTATTGCACAGTCCTCGGGGTAATTTTACAATAATATCACATGTATAATTATTAGCTTAGAACAACAAAAAAGATCCAGAAAAGATCACTAACCATTCACCACAGTCATGCTCTCAGGAGGAAAAAGTCTATACGACTATATGTGTCTTGTCCTTATGACTATATCCGGACTGTTTTCTTGGTGAGACACTCTCTCAACTCATTCATGGCACTGTACAACCATGAACCAAATATCCTCCTCACTGACCCCAAAGAGAGAGAGTATGTGTTACTCTTCCGAGGCCGTCTGGACACACTGCAATTTGGATACCATATAATGGCTATCAAAAAATTCTCTGGCTGTCCCCCTTACTATTATAATATGCTGATTTGGCTCTAAAGAGGCACATGATACTGTTTGTCAGCCTCTGGTTGAATTGCTTGCACCACTGTCATCATTTACATATCTGCACATACCACATAGGACAATTTCCAAAGAATGCTTTCTGAATGACTGCTCTCTCCAAGTCCTTGTGTTGGGTTGGTTGCCTTCTTTTGTGTATCTTGTCCTTATAACAACTTTGTAACACAAGGATCATCAAAATTACATCTGTTATTCCAGCTGTGGCATATTCAGAGCTCATATTATTACCTCTATTTTCTACTGAGTCAAAGGGCATGATTCTGATTTATACTGCTTTGCCACTGTTGAAAAATGGTCTTTCACCCATTTAAAGGCATCTTAACATAAGAGAAAATCAGGTACAAAGACTATTCTTTGCCTTTTGTTCATACTTTATAAACCTTATGCCAAAGACTCAAGAAGTTTATCCGTTAGCTCCCATCTGTACCCCCAGTTTTATTCCTATTTAGCGCATTTTCTAGTGATGACTGAAGGGTATCCCCAGTTTGTGTGGTTTCCCTGTGTTGAATAACTTATGCCCACATTGCTGTAGCTCCAGTCAGATTCCACAGACTATAGTCCAAAGCTGATCAGCCGGGGGTTTCCAAAGTGCTGATTCAGAGACAGTGTTGTTATTCAGAAGCCTGGACTGGGGCAAGTATTTATAAACATTGCTGATATGCTGAGTGAAAAGCAGGAAGCTGTTCTGCTGTGCCCATGACTTCTCATGGGTCCTGCTTTTAAAAAATAAAAAAAATCCCTCCAAAAAATGCAGTTCTTCTTATCTCACTAGCCTGGTTTCTCCGTACACCCCTAAGCATCAGTCCAAGGTTATCTGAAGCTTGCGTGCATGTCCCATCATCATCAGAGTCTAACTGTAGTACAGTGGGTGGCCCATTTGTTTATCACTTTTTCTGAAAGACCTCCCTTTTCTTGCTTTCAGTCATTAGTTAAATGACACAACCTGATCCTAAACCCTCTCCAGCTCCCACTGAAATCCAGGGTCCTCCTCAGGATCAGGACCACAGACTGCAATGCAAGCTGTTTCCAGCCTTGTAAAGCGCTGTGGGTTGGCTTGGCACTGTATACATTGTGAAGGTGTCATCTTAGGGCCAGGTCAGACATAAGTAGCTGTTTATTAAGGACTTTTGTGTCAAGTCTCCAAGGATTTGCCATCTGCCAGTATTTTGTCTGATTTTCTGAGTAACAAAAAGTGCTATGAGATTTCAGGGTATCCCTTTTCTTTTACATAATAATCATAGAGATCTCCCATAAGTTTATTTGGATAAATATATCTGCCTAGGTGCATATGTCCACAAAAAGAGAGAAGTGTTGCACACCACTAAGCAAGTGGAAGCCTGGTTACATTCTTAAAGTCAATAGTATTACTCCTGATTTACACCTTTGTGATCAGAATCTGGCCATTTGGGTTTCTGATGCCATATAATATTCATAGAGGAGACTCCAGTCTGACCTAACTGAACTAAGTTAATATATCTATATAAATCTGAATACATAGTTCTGCTTTTTTCCCACTGGCTAGTAACTTGTCCATGGATTGAAATACTTTCCATGGGCCTGACTGCCATCTCCCTTCAACCAGTGTAGGAAAGCAGTGGGGTCTCATCTGTACACCTCCTCTGTAACAGAGGAGAGAATCTGGGCCATGGCTTCAAATGGGCCTTTCTATATTCTGGAACTTTTGTTTTAAAGATGAAAGGTCTATTTCAGGGCTGGCTATTTCAATGATGAATCAGCTGTTCCAAGTTGCTTGGGAAATGGAAAGCTGGCCATTAGCACATTTCCAACAGGCTCAGCTGGGAACGGGCGGGAGCAGAATGGATGTCGCTCACAAGAAAAGACCCTTCCATGGAACTCTAGGCAAGCGTTATGGTTTTTTTAACCCTACATACTACAAGTTATATTATTCACGGTTTCTTTTCCTACAGAGTGACTTGTGGTCTCTGGGAATCACAGCTATAGAAATGGCAGAAGGAGCTCCTCGTAAGTGATTGGATATAGTTCTTTGTTAAATAGTTAGCCTAAATTTCATGGACACGTTCTGTCCTGCTAGGTTAGTTTATCTCATGCTTGTCTAGGGCGTGTTCAGCTCTGACTGCCTCTTTTCAAATAATTCGTTATTTGACTCTTTTCCTATCTGTGCTCCTTTGCTCACTCTTTTTTCTTTTGATTCTCTCCTTCTGTTTCTTCACTCCTTGCCTGCCTTTGAGAAGATAGGGAAGCCATGTGTTGTCTTCTAGAGCTGAGGTTAGTAGTGTCACTTCATTGATCATTATATGTGGATATAGATGAGCAAGAGCGATTAAAGCTTCAGTGTAAATGTGGGACAGTTTCAGTTCTGGGGCTTCTCCAGAGAAAAGCATCCCTTGAAAATGATCCCCCTTCCTGTTGTGGCACGAATCTTCACCCTGTAATTCCAGATGGATTATTCCTCCAGGAGATTGGAACAGTGTCAAGAAAGAGCTATTCACCTTCACAATATGTCAGTGGGCTAATCTACCTCTTTGGCCTTCCCATCAAGGAAACCAGTTCTCCACTGCGCTGCACCCCATGCAGTCATGCAGAGTGAAAATGCTACTGAGGCGAAACACGATCAAATCTGAATGGGAGCGTTTCACTCCCGCTTTGCACTGTTGTAAGTGGCTGTACGAGGTGCAGCGTAATGGAG
Organism: Dermochelys coriacea; assembly: GCF_009764565.3. Lineage (NCBI taxonomy): Eukaryota > Metazoa > Chordata > Testudines > Dermochelyidae > Dermochelys > Dermochelys coriacea. The sequence goes on from NC_050076.1 coordinate 92,400,130, forward strand.
AATGGGGCCCCCTAGAGAAAGAAAATTGGTCTGAATTAATGCATTGCTCACTCCTGAGTTTCACAATGATTACATCAATTCCCCCCTCAAAGCAATTTTGGAGATCTGTGGAGTGAGACCCCTCCCCACACAGAACAGCAAAAATACTTCAGCCACACTTCAGTCACAGTCCTGATTTGCTTCTGTCATCTCCCCTCTCCTGCAATTTTCTTGCTCCTCCAGACACTCTCCTACAGCCACATGGCACCACAATTCTGTCAACATGCTTCTGGCCTTAAATTTTCTTTTTCTTTTTCTTTTCAGTATTATCTATCAAAGTCAGATACTCCTGATATAAGATACAAGTGCAGAATGTAATTTAGATACAGGGTCCTGGTTATCTAGCATTGCGGCAGCCTATTATCCTTGTGCAATAGGGTAGGTTTGTGCCTAAGAGCACAAGGCATGTGGGATGTTCCGCAGCATAATGGTGTGAAGACACAATAGGGGTGTTTGGTAATCCTGAACCTGCTGGAGGGGATCCTATTTATAGCCTAGGACCTGGCCCATGCTAGAGGGCATCTGGGATGTGTTTATCAACCAGTCAAGATACAAGTCAGGACAAATTGAGTTCTAAAGCATTTTCACCAATCATGCTCCAGGCTAGCTAGAGCTTAGTTTTGAGGCACAAGTCTTAGAGGATATTTTTTTATGTAACAAACATTCTTGCTTCACACCATATTTCAGTTGTATTTATTTATTGTATTTTCACACTGGCTAATGCTAGTAGGCAAATTTTAGGGATGATGCAATAGTGTATTTATTATTTCTATTGAGATAGCACCTAGAAGGTACACCGAGGTAGCACCCAGGTGTAGACCAGACTCCGTTGTGTTAGGTGCTGTACAAACACACAACAGTCCCTGCCCCAAAGATCTTCCGATCCAAGTATGAGACAAGAGACAATAGGTGGATACAGACAAACAGATGTCAGAACACCAGGAAACAATGAGACAATGGAGCCTGATTCTTCTCGCTCACCTGTTCCGCACTAGTGTGGTTCCATTGCCTTTAATAGGCTACATCTACATTACGAGCTAGGGTTGTCTTTCCCCCACTCATGTATCCATACACACATTAGCTCTCCTCAAGCTAGCGGGAGTGTCAATAGCAGTGCAGCTGCAGTAGCATGGTTAGCGGCAGCTGAGGTATGGCTTAGTCATGCCAGCTATGTACCCACCCGCTACTGGCTGGTTTGTACTTGGCATGGCTAAGCCATGCTGCTGCTGCTGCCCATCCCCTGCTATTTATGTTCTCCCTGGCTCTGCAAGAGCGAGCGTGAGTAAGTGTCCACGAGCAGGGGAATCGCACCTCCAACTTGTAGAGCAGATGTAGCCATAGAGTTACTTCTGATTTACACCCAGGTCACTGAGATTATCAGGCCTGATAGTCCCCATCCATGTCATTCAGCCTGCAGTAGCATTTTGGAGGGGCAACCGTCCATCAACATTTCTACTCCACACCCAGCAAACGTGACACGTTGGGAATGGTCAGTGAAATGTAGGGGGTGGACTTTCTGGGTCAGGACAGTATTTACTTTTTAGTGTTGTTTTCAGCGTTGACTTTCTACAACAAAACCAGGAGTGGGTGTAGATAGAAAAAAAACAGTGTATCAAACACAGTGATGGAATCTGTTTAGAAAACACTGATTGGTCTAATAAGTGGGCACAGAGTCCTTAAATACAGTGTAGCCAAAACATGTTCTTCGCCATATGTCCAGCTCCAGTGGAGCAACGTACCAGTTCCCATTCCAGGTTTTTCTATTCCTTCTTTTTCCCTTATGCCACGTGCTTTAGAACGAGGAGTTTTGTTAACATCGAGCTTATTGTTTATCTCAGCTGTAAACCAGGCATATTAAAATAGATCAACATTTTGATCCAGAGTTTGACTTTCACATGTAGGTGTAAATGTCCTTTCATTGCTATGAAAATGTTCTTGTTTTATAATCCAGTCAAGCATTCTTTAGCCTTTATTTTGAACAGAGATATAGAGCCTTAAAAGTCTGAAGGGCTGCATTGATCATTTCAATGGAGTCCTTCCTTTTACTGAATCCTTGCATCTCAGCTATAGCAATGTGCAATCCGGCCCACTCAGAGCTCTTCTGTGCTGCAAAGCTTTTCCTCCTCGGGGCAGTGAATTCCACTGAATAGCATTGAACTCCTATGAAGGACCCGTCGTCCATTCTTTAGAACAGGAGGAATTTTAAAGGGCTGCTACTTCTCATATCAGAAAGAGCTATTCCATGCCCCCACATCACCCTCGGTATGTCAAAGAGATCAAAGGACAGGGGAAACCCGGCACTGCTTTAGTGTACTTTTTAATAGCTTGTGTTTTCCTTTGCAGCCCTGTGTGATATGCATCCCATGAGAGCTCTCTTTCTCATTCCACGAAACCCTCCCCCAAAACTGAAATCCAGAAAATGGTAAAGATATTTTTAAAATATATTTTAGCAGCCTCAGGCTTCTGTGGGTTTTTGATGCCTGAAGCTCAGATACTGTGATCTTATCAACTCTTACAAATGAGATCTTGTCTATGCTGGTATTTCTGCTACTGTTATAATCCCCTCTGCTGCTGATAGGTTTCAGAGTAGCAGCCGTGTTAGTCTGTATCCGCAAAAAGAAAAGGAGGACTTGTGGCACCTTAGAGACTAACAAATTTATTTGAGCATAAGCTTTTGTGAGCTACAGCTCACTTCATCGGATACTGAATGCATCCGATGAAGTGAGCTGTAGCTCACGAAAGCTTACGCTCAAATAAATTTGTTAGTCTCTAAGGTGTCACAAGTCCTCCTTTTCTTTCTGCTACTGATGTGAGTTCCAAGTATAAACACAATTCCTGTTTGTGAAGCATGATCTGCACTGGGGCAGATTACCCCAATTTGAAACCCTGCTACGCTGCCCCAGTACAAATTGCACTGCCTTGGTGTAAACTGTGCCTACACTAGGAACTTGCACTGGTGGATGAAATTCCAATGTAGACATGGCTTACGTGAGGTTGCTTTGTTCAGTATTTATCAGGAGACCTCCAAGGAAAACCCAATGTGCTGCAGGCAGTAGTGTTGGTAGGCCAGAAGGTGGCACTGTATCCAGATACATCAGGAATGAACACATTCCCTAGCATGAATTTAGGGAGAATTGTGTTTGTCTTTCAGATGAGACATAAAATTGTGGTCTTTGCCATGTATGGTCATTATGGACTTTTTGTAAGTGTAGTGGTGATAGTCTTATTATTATAGTAAAAAATCCAATTTAGGTAATTACTACCAATTAAATTTCCCCTACTATTTCAACTGGGCACAGGAGGTGAAATTCTGCCCTTGGTTACATTGGTTTAAATTCAACGTAATGTCACAGTGAGCAGAATTTGTCCTAGAATTCTTCCTTGCTCTGTGTCCTAAACTTTCATGTAGTGATGTGATATACTGATAAAACTCCTGCTGTATTTCACCCCAGAGGAGGCTGTGCTTTAGTGCTGGCCAAAGCAAATTTTGCAAATACAGTGTCTTGGGATCCTGCAGGGTAAAATGTGCTATGTAAATTTAAGCGGAATTTTATTTTCCTCTGATTTTGGTTGTTGTTTTTTTTCCCGGCAGGTCCAAGAAATTTCTTAATTTTGTTGAAAGTTGCCTAGTTAAAAATTACTTGCATCGTCCATCCACTGAAACTTTGCTTAAACATTCCTTTATCCGAGACATGCAGAATGAACGGCAAGTGCGCATCATGCTGAAAGACCACCTGGACAGGACTAGGAAGAAAAAGGGAGAGAAAGGTAAGGTTAAAAATAATGCAAACATAGGCCCTCATCCTGCACAGAGCCTTACAAAAGGCAGTGGAGCTTTGTACAGACACAGTGAAATTCTGGCCCCACTGAAGACAATGAGAGTCTTGCAAGTTGCAAGTGACTACAGTGATGGCAGGATTTCACCCACAGTGTGTGTCTGCATGGAGCTGATTGCAGGGGACCTGAGGATGGAATCTTAAGAAGGGTTCAGCACTTGTAGCTGGGCCCAGATTTTCAAGAGAAATCAGCTCCCAAGAAACCACCTGGATAAATGTCCAGATTTTCAAAGGAGTTCAATGCATTAAGCACTGAGTTCTTTTGAAAATCAGGATGTAAATGTCTCTATAAGAGCTGCCAGGAGCTGAGCTCTTTTGAAAATCTGGGCCCCAAGTGACTAAATCACACAGAAGAGATCAATAAATCCATTTCCTTGTTTTACTCCTACCTAGGCTTTCAACCTACTGATTTGTTCAAAAACAAGAATCTGAGTTTGTAACAACTAAAACAAACTCTAACTTTGTTCTCCAAAGCAAAATTTAGAAAAGAATCTGTTTTGGACTAAATGATTGATTTTTGAATAAATGACCATATATTACATGATATCAGCCATGCAGCATAGAAAGTGAGAGCCACGGAGCCACTCAACATCTCCACCTCTCTTTCTTCATCTGTATATTTTATACCTCACAAGGGCTTTGTGAAGATTAGTTGAATATTAGAGCCTGATTGTAAAGTGTAATGAAGATTTAAAGTACTGTATAAAGTCTAAGTATTGGTTTGACACAATGAGATTTTTTTCAGAGTAGCAGCCGTGTTAGTCTGTATTCGCAAAAAGAAAAGGAGTACTTGTGGCACCTTAGAGACTAACAAATTTATTAGAGCATAAGCTTTCGTGAGCTACAGCTCACTTCATCGGATGCATTCCGATGAAGTGAGCTGTAGCTCACGAAAGCTTATGCTCTAATAAATTTGTTAATCTCTAATGAGATTTTTGTATCTGAAATGAAACTACTGCTGCAAGGTGTAATTTACGTACTGAAATAATAATAATACTACATTCTATAGCAACTGTCATCTGCGGATCTCAAAGCATTTTGAACAGTAGCAAACATGAGTAGGAAAACAACTTATTAAAAGGTTACACATTTGACACTTGTGCAAAAGCTAATGGTAATAATTAAATAAATGATAGAAAATTACATGGGGGCGGAATTCCTACTGTTAGTCAAAGCTCACCTGAAGGTGAGCAATGTTGTAGAATTACTATTCATTATACACTTCAGTGACTTTAAAAAAAAGTTTCAGACACCCACTTTCACATTGTGCCCAGCTGGAAATAAAGATGCTAATCATGTTTGGATGAAATTAAAACTTCAAAGATCTGCCTTCATGATAAAAGTTGGAAAGAACTTCAGAGTTACAACTTTGCTTCTTTATGAGCTGTTTATACTAACGCTCAAATTAACCAGTTAACAAGGTGTTTCTCTTTTGTACTTAATTAGTTTTATTAATTTTCATATGAATTTAGGTCTGGATTGACTGAAGGCCTCTGTTCATCCACAAAACAGGCATAGCATGGCAGGCAATGGCAGGGCAAGCTCCCTAACACCCTCCCACCAATGTACCTCAAATCCCACCCTTCTGCAGATATTGCCACCGTTTTTTGGCTTCTTCTGATTGGTTACAATGTGGACGCCTGCTTACTGAAAAGTAGACTAGATCCATGAAACCCATTTCATGTAGACCACTCAATGGGAACAACCTTTTAGACTGCGATTTTCAAAGGGCTCTAAAGGAGTTAGTTTCCCAACTCTGATTGATTTTCCCAGATCACCTGAGCTGGGTTTGAATGAGTGACCTAACGTTGAAAACCATCCATAATCTCCTGAACCATCTACTCCTTCCATAAGGGTTCCATTAATGACTAGCTGAAGATGTCTCTTTCTTTTCCTTCTTCTATTACACTTTTAAGACTCTTCAAATCTGATACATAAAGGGCCCTGATCCAAAGTCCATTGAAGTCAAAACAAGCCTCTCATTGGTTTCAGTGGGTTCTGAATCGGACCCTATAGTCATTTGCTGTGATTTTGTAGAACCATTACTTAGGTTAGATACTCCTTATCTGGGTTTGTATTGTTTTCTTTTTTAGACGAAACGGAGTATGAGTATACTGGAAGTGAGGAAGAAGATGATGAACTGGATGAAGATGAAGGAGAACCAAGGTTAATTTTATTAGCTGTGTGTAATATTGGACTAACCAAAGCATTTTCATCAAAGGCACCTCTCCTCAGCTAAATGGGTTTTCTTACCATATTCTAACCCCCTAATGCTCTGTGGTACCTGGTTAGCCATAACTGATTTGTAGCTGTTGCATCTAAATGTTGAGTGTAAGGTATCTGCAATATGTTGTTTTCATAATTCCCCAGCAATGGGGAGGGAATGTCACAAACAAAGAAGCAGATAATCAGCTTCAGCCTGGATTTTTTAGTGTAGTAAATACTGAAGCATGACCAGCCTACAGAGAATGATTCAGTGGAGATTTATTCAAACATTTACATTTGTTAGCACAGGCAGCATGCCATTTCCCAGCAACATTTTGTACTTGCTCTGCAGCTTTAACGTTATGGTGAGTCTTATAGAAACTTCTCTTTTGTTTCAGTTCCATAGTTAATATCCCTGGTGAATCAACGCTCCGTCGTGAATTTCTGAGGCTGCAGCAGGAGAATAAAAATCGGTCTGACCCTCATCGACAGCAGCAGTTCCAGCAGCAGCAGCTAAAGGACCAGGAGAAATACAAAAAGCAGCTGCAGGCAGAGCGGCAGAAACGAATCGAGCAAGAAAAAGAGCGGAGGAAGAGGCTGGAGGATGTAGGAAATGGCTTGTATTTGTAATCCACGTATATCAATCAGTGACCAACAAAATTATGCCAATTTCAAGAATAGGTTTTAAAAGAAAAAGAGGCCTTGTTAAATTCTTGTCACCAGCTGGTTTGGAATCTTTAACCCTGGTAGAATTTTGTGGCTTCTGACCACTGAGATTAATTAGTTTTTTGAAAAGGTTCTACCCACTTCCTGCTAACTCCCTGCCCATGTGGTCTGGGAAGTCGATGTGTAACCACACTTACCTCAGTGTGGTTGGACCCCAGGAATGGGTAGGCAAAACAGAGGTGGAATTCTTATTCCCTTGCCCTTGTGCATAGTCCAAGTTCAAGTCTACACTTGTGAGTCCAAACTACACTGGTACCTGTGATAGGATTGCACTCTGCTTTTGTGGTGCTACATTGCAGTGGCTAAATCAGAGTCATGTCTTTTCATGGCCTCTGAAGCCATTATAGGACAGTTAAGATGATGCTTTTGAAACACCAATCTGCTCCAACAAAATCTAGGCACTCCAGATAACTCTTCCCTATCAAAATGCCATGTACTGAAATAAGGAATTCTACGATTGAGGCTTGTTTGACCCATCAGCAATGGTTAAATCCTGGTCCCATTACTATCAATGGCAAAACTGCCATTGACTTCAGTGTGGCCAGGATATAATCCCAGAAGCTTTATAGTTATTTTAATAGCAAACACAACCATCCACTTCTGTTGGGTCATACTAGAATACATAACACCACTGATTATACTCCAGGAATAGGGTTTTTTGACCTTCTGTGTTGAGAATGTCTCATAATTATGAATAAAAAGTGTATAGCTAATTGCATCTTTTACTAATAATCTTTAAGCAAAGAAGTAAAATTTAAAATGAACAATGCTATTCCCTGGCACTTATTCAGCATCAGAAGAGAGAAGAAGAGCTCCGGAAGCAGCAAGAATGTGAGCAGAGATGGCCAGAAATTAAGGCAGTTCAGCGCAGAAATGAAAAGTGTGAAGATGACAAGAGATTTGTTGACGAGGAAATGTGCAAAGTGGACGGACAGAGGAAATCAGAAAGGAAGCAGGTATAACTCTAGGACTTACCGATGCAATTCACAGCTCCTTGTTTCTGTGGCTGAAGTCTAAGTTAATTAATGGAGTCTCGTTCTTATAAGTCGGGGACCATATAGAGGGGCTTTTTTCATTTATTTACTGGTTCTTTTCCTCACCTTAACAGCCCATGGCAACTCTGCCCCACTCTGCTTGTGTTGTATTGAGTCATCTCCATTCCTCCAGCAATGCTAGATTTCTTCTCCCCTAAGTTTTGCACTTATTTCCATGCTGCTCCTTAACATATAGAACTTCCTTACACAACTGGTCTGTAAAACCACAACCCTCTTCTCCTTCAGCTCACGCCTTCAGGCCTACTTTGCCACGGTGCATGTTGAAAATTACTAAGAATGGCCCCATAGAGACTGTGCACTGGCCTGGAATGACTCGAGCACAGCACCCTCCTACCCCCAGCTCCCACGTACCTTTCATGCTGGGGAAGGTCAAGAGAGGGTGGTATACATCTGAGGACCGCTCTACATAAAAGGATGTACCTGCCCCCACTGTGAAAGCTTTCCAGCTTCTGTGTGAGCAGTGCCAATCTGGCCATTTCTTTATCTGCATTTCCTGTTGATTTAGACTGGATTATATTTCACAGTAAAGTCAGAACATTTGAAAATCTTAACGCGTATAGTAGGGTACTGTCAGAAAGCATCAGATCTGGGATATTTCTTCTGTTCCTTGAAAGTAAAGTAGAAAGTGATGATTACGTAAAACAGTCAAAGGGTGGAAATGGAATACAATGCAGATCCATCTGATCCCTCTGAGCACAACGTACATGAGATGGACTTGGGGCATCTGTCTTCTGTTTCCTATTTCATCTTGTCCTCCTGGAAAAGGTCCAGGAAACACCTCCCCACACACTTTCTGAATAAGTTAGTGAACTTGTATACCCAAGAAACCATATGATGTATGGTACACAATTAAAATTAAAATAATCCAAGTCAATTACTTTTGACTTGATTGAAAAATATAGTAATCCTGTATGCTTCCCACAAACATCAGCCCATCTTTAAAGTAAATCCCCAGCTCCTTTATTTTCCTTTTGAATATAACCAACCCCACTTTCTCCCTCACAAAATGAAGTTGAAATGGAAATATTTTCACCACCTAGATCTTGTAACAGATGCAAAGTCTAGCATTTTGGCCACAGTGTTTTCACTGTGTTTTACCAGGTGAATTGCTTATATGGAATTGGAAACATGGAACCCTTCCAAACTATAATGTTCAATAAAGCCACTGGCTTTTGGAAAAGTCATAAGAGTATTAGAAAGGCACCAATGAAAAATATTAAGAGAACACTTCGGAGCTGGCAAAGGGGCTTTTTTGTTATTATTTTAGGCTATACTTCTTTTAAATGCAAATTCAGGAAGTTTTGGTTCACAAGAGCCAAGATTCTAGCCATTTTCAAAGGGGACATAAGAGAGTTGGGTACCCGACTCCTACTGAAATACAGCTCATATGAGCCCCTTTAAGAATTCCAATAGGAATGTTTAAAAAGTGAAAATGTTAATATCGACTTGTTTTTAGAAAAAGATGGAAGAAGTGCAACACAATAAGAAGTTACATCGGACTCTTCCCAAAGATCAGACCCAACTGCTGTCTCTTCAGCACGACCACAAGCAAAAGAAGAAAGAGCTTCCAAAGAGCTCGAGTTCAGCATCACAGCCTCCGCCAAGCAGTACAAGCAAAGAGGTACCCACATAACAGATTGTTACAGTTACATTTTGTGATGTGCAGGTAACTCAGATGAGGAGAATTGACTGGTCTTTTGGATAAACCTTAACCCAAATCTGGGCAAAGGTGTGTATCTTCCCAGGCACTATGTATCGCAGTGAAGCCTAATTGGCTACCACCTCTCCATAGAGTACAGGTTTTGTCTCCATTACTTCAACTCCAAATCAAAGTGGATTTGATGAAGGAGAGAAAAAAAGTGAGATCCTTCCACACAGTCAGTTTGGCCACATTCTGCAACGGCATGTAACCAATCTACTTTCTCTCTCTGTCATGTCCTTGCCTTCCAACTAGGGATGAACGAAACTTGTGGCGTATGAGATTTGGTGAACCTCTGAGACTGATTTTAGGTTTGCAAAACTAGTTCGTGTTTCAGAGTAGCAGCCGTGTTAGTCTGTATCCACAAAAAGAAAAGGGGTACTTGTAGCAAGTACATGAAGAAGATGTTCATGCATCCGATGAAGTGAGCTGTAGCTCATGAAAGCTTATGCTCAAATCAATTTGTTAGTCTCTAAGGTGCCACAAGTCCTCCTTTTCTTTTTGCGAAAACTAGTTCAGATTCACAAACTTTTTTTCCTCTGTAATTTAAACCCAAGCACAGGTCTCTAGATTCCTGTTGCCCATGAACAAGCAATGTGACATCCTTTGCCACTCACTGTACTTAAAGATCTTTAGTTAGTTATTTGCAGTGTTGTAGACATGTTGATCCCAGAATATTAGAGACACAACGTGGGTGAGGTAATGTCTTTTATTGGGCCTACTTCTGTTAGAGAGACAAGCTTTCGAGCTACACAGAGCTCTTCCAGACCTGAAAAAGAGGTGTGTAGCTCAAAATCTTGTCTATTTCACCAACAGAAGTGGACCCAAAAAAGATAGTACCCTCTACCACTTTGTCTCTTTACCTAATAAGTTAAGATTTGATGGATAACGCATGACCATGTAGTCAGTGACTTACTTTAGACAGTGCTTCAGTTCTTTTTGCTGATTCAATCATTTTGCCCACAAAATGGATTCGTTATATGTGTATCCTACTGACTCTTTGTATCATGTCATCTTGTCATGGAGCCAAAGCTCCTTTGCTTCCCTTATTATATATATAATATCCCATAATTTTTAGCCCCTTTTCTCTTTTTTAAACTTCCCAGCTAGGAGCTCAATCTGACAGCCAGTGGAACTACCACGTGATTAAAGTTAAGCATGTACTGAAGTGCTTTGCTGGATTGGGAGCAGTTTGCTAGCATCTTGCAGAATCATGCCCCACACGTTTACTGTGTATGTGTAAAGTATGGAGCATGAACAGTCTGGGTTATATTTCTAGTAAAGCACCTTCCAAAATACCTGAGTAAAGGCTTTGTGAAAAAACTGTGTGTGTGTGTGTGTGTGTGAGAGAGAGAGAGAGAGAGAGAGAGAGAGAGAGAGTGTGTGCAAGGAAAGCAGAATGCTGATAAGCATACTTTGCTTCAGTATCTAAACGAGTGAATTCTGACGTTATCAGTGTATGAGCTTTAGATTGAGATCTGCAGATGTTCACTAGATGGAATTTCCTCTGTTGATAATAAATTAAATGAACTATTTTGCTAGACTTTTGAAATGATACATTTTAATACTGCAACAAAACCAAGCAATGATATGAAATCAGTTTAGGGAAACAAAATGCCTAAGCGTGTAATTACAGTAGCTGTTTGTGAAAACAGAAGAATGCATAATTCTGTTTGAAGTGCAACTTAGCTATCAAAAACAAATGTCTCCTCTCCAAGAGGTTTATTGCATTAAGTAAGTAAATAAATAATTTAGTGACATCTGAATTAGCTTTTTTGGAAGTCAATGTTTGTTTTGGAAACCTAGCCAAGGCTGTGTCAGCAGGTTGGGCCCACAGAGAGAGAAGCAAGCTATTTACTAAATATGTACGTACAAGAGTCAATGAAAATGTTGTGTTTCTGCTAAACTTTCTTGGGGGTGGGGAAAGAAATGCATCTCTGTTGAGCCTATTTCACTTTCTTTTTGCGACAGCCAAGGGGAAAATCTACAGCAAAATGTCAACTCAAATATTCATCTGGTTTTGGCATATATTCCATAAATGACCTCTTTGTACTTGAATAAAATGTATTGTAGAATTTAGTTCATATGGTTCCTGTTAAATTTTAAGCTAAATATTGAATCCTGACATTATCAGTTGTGCGTAGCTGGATTCATCTGGAAATATGCGGCACTGAAGAAAAAAGATAAGGGAAATCAGATAAATATGCAATTTCTTCACCAGTACTAATTTTCTCTTGTGTTCACTGTACCATACTGCAGCCATTTATTTATCTATTTTTGACAATAGATTATATTTAATCACATGTTTACATCACTATTTTTCTGAAAACGTGTTGGAAAAGAATTACAGGATCTCCTAGCTAAATAAAAATCAGTGCCACTGATCAGTGGCAAAATATTTTTTTTTGTCAAATTTTGGAAAAAAGCCAGTTGCTTTTCAGTTCAACTTTTGTATGTCATCTTTTAAAAAAATTCAAAATGTTTTGACCCTCTCTAAAAATTAGGTCTCATCGAACTTATCAATTGTATCGATCTTTCTCCTGCTTTCTTATCCAAAGAGCTGCTAACTTCTGCACTACAAAAAACATGAATTTACTCCCTCTTCCAGAGCTTGTTCTGCAGAAATCGAATTTACATTCATTAGTACTTTTATGAGACTTGGTTAAATGACTGTTGACAGACATTCATGCCCAAGCCTCAGTGGCTCTACAGCTGAGTTGAGAGAATTAAAAAATTGTTCTTCATGACCACGGAAGCTACTCTTGAGAATTCATTCGCTTAGCTATAAAAAGGGGTGATTGTCTTAGAATCAGTTAATGGTCACGACTAAATTACAGCGCAAGACAATATACTTTGGGTCTGTCTGCAGCTGGGTGTAATCCTGCCTGTATGTGTGCTAGAGGAGGCTTAAGAGCCTGGCTCACTAGACAGGGTAAAGAGGGCCCAGGCTGGTGGAACAGATGGGCTCAGTGGTATCCCAGTACATCAGGTGGCACCTTAAAGGGGGGCAACCCGTCACAGTCCAAAGTACTTTAATATTTTCATTTTTCCTTGCTAGTGACTGGGGCGGGGGGCACTTGTCTTTTATTGAGAGAAGATACAAAGGGTGAAAACCTAGCCCCACTGCAGTCAATGGGAGTGATGCCATTGGCATCAGTGGAGCCAGAATTTCACCCAAAGTTCTTGGTATACTTTGGGAGTTTTTTTAATGAAGTGCCTTTTCCAGGACAGATCTGTGAAACTAGTGGAATCATTCTCCATCACAAGTCATCAGCAGGTTCCTAGAATATGTTCCCAACAGTGTTAATGCCCTTCCTAACATAGGCATAAGCACCCACATACAGTGATAGGTGCATTAAAAAAACTGTCTACATAAAATAAAATATTTAGATACTGATAGCTAGGAATGAGTTAGCATTAATCTCTGGGTAGCTCTGTAAAACTGTTCCTATCCTTCTAAATCAGACAAAAAGCGAAAGGTTTACACTAAAGAATTAGTAAACAGGAATTAGTCCTGTTGAGTAAAACCAGAAAGAGCTGTAGGGTCAAAACTGTGGGAAAGCAATTTTGTAGTGAGCAGGGCCTTTGGAAATGAAAGGATCTTTGTACAGTTTAGGGCATTTTCAGATGCCAAATTTACGTGGTGTGGTTAATAGTCCAAACAATATAAAATGCTATAACATATTTTAATGCAGAAAACCACCTAGATTCATAGATTCATAGATACTAAGGTCAGAAGGGACCATTCTGATCATCTAGTCCGACCTCCTGCACAACGCAGGCCACAGAATCTCACCCACCCACTCCTACGAAAAACCTCACCTATGTCTGAGCTATTGAAGTCCTCAAATCATGGTTTAAAGACTTCAAGAAGCAGAGAAGCCTCCCTCATATCACCCATGCCCCATGCTGCAGAGGAAGGCGAAAAACCTCCAGGGCCTCTCCAATCTGCCCTGGAGGAAAATTCCTTCCCGACCCCAAATATGGCGATCAGCTAAACCCTGAGCATATGGGCAAGATGCACCAGCCAGATACTACAGAAAATTCTTTCCTGGGTAACTCAGATCCCATCCATCTAATATCCCATCTCAGGGGATTAGTCCTATTTACCCTGAATATTTAAAGATTACCTGTAAGTAATAAGAAAAGCAGTACTTGTGGCACCTTGCATCTGATGAAGTGAGCTGTAGCTCATGAAAGCTTATGCTCAAATAAATTTGTTAGTCTCTAAGGTGCCACAAGTCCTCCTTTTCTTTTTGCGAATACAGACTAACACGGCTGCTACTCTGAAACCTGTAAGTAATGTCTGCTTTATCGGGTCAGGTGACTATACACCAGGAGCAGAAGGAACGGGTGCAGCAGACCACACATTGCGGGGGAAGAGGGAGGAGGAAATTCAATGTAGATTTTAAAATTCTGTTGAAGACATAAGGAAAGGTCCCTCTCCTCCTATGAGATCTTAACTAATAATACATTGGGTGGCATGAAAGAAAACAAAATTGCAATCCAAGCACCTCACAGATGTGGCTTTTACTTGGCAATATCATGCTGCAGTGAGTTTTATTGCGGATTGGAAGCTTCTTGCCAAAGGTGAGGTTCAAATTAGGGAGAATGTATAGGTATTGATCCTTCACTTGGATCCACATGGGCCGATCTTACACCCACATGGAGTCCTATCAAAGTGGGTGTGCACGGACTTCAGAGTGCACCTACAGGGACCTGATGGCAGGATTGAGGCTGTCGTCTGCAATGGGTCTGATTTTATTTCTTGTTTTCAGGCCGAGGACAGAAAGAAGAAAAATGATGGGATACAGACTCATCTCAACTGGGCAGCAGTTCTTGGACATGAAGCCACGCCACATACTAGACTAGGTTCTGGCAGTAGTTCTAGTCCTTGCACCCCAGCTTTGCAAAGAGCAGTGCTAGCACAGGTAAAGTATCATTATTCCATATGCAGTATGTAAAATATGGGGTGAAATCATGGCCTCACTTAAGTTAATTGCAGTCTCGGCAGAGGAGGTAAAAGAGGCCTTCCTCCCTCTGACCCCTTGGCACAGCTGACTAAGGGCTGTGACAATCTAGCCCTAAGAATTTGTTGATACCATCCTTTCCTGTTGAATTATAAATGGGATTATATGCAGGCATTGCAGATTAGGGCTAGATAACAGTTAATTTCAGATATGTTGATGCCTGACAGCACAGAGTCTCTGATGTCACACTTAGGCTATGTCTACACTAGAAACTTCAAAGCGCTGCCACGGGAGTAATTCCACAGCAGCGCTTTGAAGTGTGAGTGTGGTCACGCTCCTGGTAATCCACCTCCACGAGGGGATAGCTCTGAGCATTGGGAGCCTGTCTACACTAGTGCATTAAAGCGCTCAGACTTGCTGTGCTCAGGGGGGTGATTTTTGACCCCCCTGAGCCAGCAAGTTAGAGTGCTATAAAATGTAAGTGTAGCCAAGCCCTTACATGTGTCACAAAAAGCCTGAACCAACTATGCTGCTTTAATTCCTATGGAAGGATTTTATTCTGTATTATTTACATAGTACCAGAAAGGTACACGACACTTTACAGGATAAGTGAAAAAGGCGGGGAATATCTGAAGGCTTTGACACTGGCAAAATTGGTGCCAACCTTGTTAAAAATTCTGAAAGCACACGGAGGTGGAATGAGGAATAGTTATCAAAGTAGGGTCAGATTTTGCTCCCATGCGGCACCTGGAAGATCTGTGGAGGTCCTTTTGCTGAGTTTCCTCTGTGTTCTTCCATCATTGGCCGAAGATTTGCCTCACCCTGGAAGAAGTAGGGGATTTGACCTACAAGCCCTTATAAATCCCCTCAAATCTCCAGGGAGCCACCTGGGACACCAGCTATCTCCACTGAAGCCTTACCCCTCACACCTCGGGGATAGTTAGTCTAGTTCCATTCACTGGGACACCACACATGCATACAGGTTCTTCCCAGGCCCAGAACCCTGGTTCTACAGGGCACCAAGAAGCTGCCACTTTCCTCTACTGCAGAGGGTTTTCACAATTTCCAGAATCATTTTTTGACCCTCAGAACCGTGAAAGTCTTCTCAAATTAAGATGTGGACCACACACCTCTTGTTTTCTATTGCTGTTGCTGTCATCTGCTGTTTCTGCTTCAGGCCCCAGCTTTCCTGAACTAATACTGCTGTTTTTGGAGAGGCATCTCTTTTGTGTTTGTGTGTGTGCGGTTATGGGTTTTTCTTAAAGTGTGAGACCAACTTAGGCACAATTCATTCTCTTTTCCCTCCCCTCTCAGGTTGTATTCCACGCTCTACTTCATTTTGCTTGGCCAGGAACCATTGCTGTAACTTTTTCATGATGTTTTTGATTTTTCCTTCCTTGTTCACTTGACACTCATCCATATACCTATTTTTTATTCCTATCCTTACAGCTTCTGCCCCATGTGAGTTGCCCAAATCTCTGCTATTAGACTCTGGTTACTAATGTAACTGTCCTAAAACTGGAAGTTGGCTTAAAGATTCCTGTATCAAAGGCAGAAATTATATCTAGACATAGTTTCCAAAAAGCATGTTTGGAAACATACTGTGTAAGAATCCTTCTCTTGAAATAGCCACATGAGAAACGTTTAGTTTTGCAGTTAGTCTCAAGAAGAAAATGAGTTTTGTGTTTTCATTCCTTTTGTGAATCATATGAATGTACATACTGTAACTTAGCATTTTTGGGCAAGGTGGAATGAACCAATGCATTCTTGCCATGTGTGCTTATGGTGCAAGATGGCTCAGAGACCAGTCAGTCATCTGCAGCTTACAAGACTCAGAGACAAAGATTGGTAAAACTAAGTATAGAGGGGTAGAGTTCATTTGTTTCTCAAAATATAATACCATTGACTTAAAAGTAAACTGTAAAACTAATACGAAAACTAAATGAATCCCAGATGTGTGTGTTGAAGTACCACTATCCAGGCTTTGAAAGGTCAGAATAGGGGCTGTATGTTGTCATAGTTCATACTCCGTAAGATCAAGTGACACTTAATGGTTTGCTGAACCTAAATCTGAATGATTAAAAAAGAAATCTCATCACAGCCACTAAGATGCAGAGAGCCTGATTTGGAAGTGCCTTGCACCTTGTGTAGTCCTCTTCACCCAGGCAATGGGGGTGCAAAACATTGCCAGATCCTAATGGTTACATTTTCCACCCACTCTTCACTCACTTTGCATATGATAAGGTGCAAAGCTGTGGTGAATCAAGCCCCATGGTTATCTGTGATGCATTCTGGGTTATCTTCAGAATTACATGGTTCCTGAGACTTATTTTTACAAAATCACATATTTCCCCTCTCACTGTTTCCCACAGCCAGGTTAATGGAAAATGTAGCGCACAAATCTGTGATGAACTCAATTTTCATTGGCTTTGTGGTTCACCTGTAAGGATTTGTTGGATATATTTTCTCAGTTGTATACATTAAAATTTATAGAACATTATTAATGTCCTACTTTTTTGCTAAATTAGAACCAGAAAGCTGGCTATATTAAAATAATCAGCTGTGCATTAAATTATGAATTGATCCAAGCTCTGCAACAAATTAATTTAAAAAAAAATCCCCTTCTTTATGCCATCCTATGACAACATGTGAACAGCATCCAGGAATGCCTGTGGATGCATGCCAAAATGATATTTGGGGTGTCCTCACAAAGCAATCCAGTGTGTCTTGTACTCCCCCTCTGGAATCTTTTTCAAACAAGCATGGCCTTACTGCTGTGTGTTGTGTCCTCTTCTGTCATAATTCCCAGGCAGAAAAGAGCCCATTACCTCAACTCAGGTTTCAGAGTAGCAGCCGTGTTAGTCTGTATTCGCAAAAAGAAAAGGAGTACTTGTGGCACCTTAGAGACTAACAAATTTATTTGAGCATAAGCTTTCGTGAGCTGCATCCGATGAAGTGAGCTGTTGCTCATGAAAGCTTATGCTCAAATAAATTTGTTAGTCTCTAAGGTGCCACAAGTACTCCTTTTCTTTTTACCTCAACTCAGTTAGATTCCATTCTTTGGTCCCAGGGCATCTTTATGAAACCCTCGTGGATTAGGAGTGGGTGGGATGCCCTCACTTGTGCTTATAATAAAAACACTATGAGATTGAGCTCTATTTAATTCAAAATCATCAACAGAGCTTTCCCTGTAAAAATGATTCGTTTAGACAAACACAAGGAGATGCAGTTATCTCCAATACCCCGGGGTTCCACTGCTTTTGATTTACAGGGTGTAATTCTGGCTCCAGAGAAGTCAATGGCAAAACTCCCTTAGACTTCAGTGGGGCCAGAGTTTCACTCATAAGTGGGACCTGAATGCTATGTTAGCCTTGGGCTGGCTATCTGCACAGGAATAGACTTCACCCGTAGAGCACCTGGTTGGATTTGTCCAGTCACTGGGGCCCTGATTCAGCAAAGCAGTTAGGCATGTGCCTAATTTTAAGCATAGGAGTAGTCCCCTTGACATCAACAGAACTGCTCGCATGCTTAAATTTATGCACACACTTAAGTGCTTTGTTGCATCAGGGCCTAGAAGAAGATGGAGAAACATATTCCTGTGTATTGATAACATACTTCCTATAAAACCCATACCTATCCCCAGGTTAAGCCACTTGAGGGAACACCTTGCAGCCACAAATAGTTTTGGTTAAATAAAAACTATTATTAGTGACAATCATGTTGGGCAAAAATGTTATTTTTTTTAGAACACAAACTGGAAAAATAGACCATTAAATGTTCTAAATGCTGATAAAGCTGTTTGCTCTAAAGAGTGTCAACCTAACATATCTTCCCAAAACTGAGCTAAAGCACCTTGAATCTCTAAGCAGATGAAATAGATAAAACTGTGTCCTGCATCTGGTTTTCCCATCCCAGCCTGGAAAGTATAAACTGGGATTTGCTTATTTTTCTTTTCTTTTATACTTTGTTCCTTTCAATACTTATTAAGAAATCTTAATGAGGACCTATTGTTCCCATAAAGTAATTAGTCCAGGATGGGTTGTAAAGACTTAAGAATCATAATACGTTATGTTTCTGAAATTCGGTGCCTTGTTCTTAGTTATTTGTTTTACTTGTATTTTATATAAATTACAGTATTGAAAATTAATGAAATATTAAGTAAACAATGATCACCTGATTATAGTATCTTTCTACTGAGCATTTTAAACATTTTTACTGATTTCAGTTAATGAATCAGTAAAATACCACTCTGAGGTATTGTATAGGGATCTGAGTTACTATAGAAAATTCTTTCCTGGGTATCTGGCTGGTGAATCTTGCCCATATGCTCAGGGTTTAGCTGATTGCCATATTTGGGGTCGGGAAGGAATTTTCCTCCAGGGCAGATTGGAGAGGCCCTGGAGGTTTTTCGCCTTCCTCTGTAGCATGGGGCATGGTTGACTTGAGGGAGGTTTCTCTGCTCCTTGAAGTCTTTGAACCATGATTTAAGGACTTCAATAGCTCAGACATGGGTGAGGTTTTTCATAGGAGTGGGTGGGTGAGATTCTGTGGCCTGCGCTGTGCAGGAGGTCGGACTAGATGATCAGAATGGTCCCTTCTGACCTTAGTATCTATGAATCTATAGAAAAAATGTGTAAAGAAACTTCAGTCATCATTGAACTGCAGCTACCTCTGGAATGAACCACAGCAGCTGTTTAACTGAGCATAGCGACACAAGGTAGCAATTTGGGACAGGAAGTTCCCACTGAATGCACAGAGGGATTTTAAGCAGGCAACATGTAATTTGGTTTGGACACAGGTTTAGTACCTTTATTCTTATTAAACATTGCAATGGTATCTTTAAGGACTGGAAGTGATCCTGGTTTTATGGTGCTTTTGAAAGGAGGTACCTTGAAAGCAGGCAGCAAGATGTTAGCATGCTTGGGCATTGCTTCAGTCCTGATTCAGAGGGAAGAATGTCAACTAATGAATAACTAATACCACTTCCTGCAGTACCTAGATGTTCTCTGGAGTGCTCCTGCCATGTTAGCATGTGAGATCTGACAGGATAACAACATGAGAGATTATAGCTGCAGACATCTCTCTGATATTACTAGCAACGCCAACTGGATTGCCACATAGAAATTCCTCTGGATGGACCCAGCTCACACAACATCATTGCCATATAGTCTCCCTTATTCTTTTCTTGAATCCAAGAAGCTTGCTCGTTTCAGAGACGATCATCACAGTTGACTTTTTTGGCTTCTTTCACCCCATTGGATGTTACACTGCGGAGCTAGATTAATAGTTTTTATAGAACTCAAAAGGATTTTATTTCTTAGCCAGAAACCCTAAGTAGCAAATGCTGGGTATTTGGTTCTTTTGAAAGTTTGAGTTTTTAAGTTTTTAAACATTCTTTCATTTGGAATGAAGAGCACATGTGAGAATATTTTCCTGCCAGTTCAGGCCAGCTGATGGTTAAATACAACAACCTGCTTTTATCAGGGTGCTTTTTTAAACAGACATGGGCCCAAATTGACACCCCTTGATTTGATTATCCCTGAGCTTCGGTGAAATTTTTGTTTCAAATGTGATTCAGGGCTTGGTCTTGTCTTTAATTTATACAGCTCTTGGGAAAAACTGTTAGTTACATTTTGGGAAACCCATTTGCAATACTTAACTCTGAAAATAGGAGTATTTGACTGCTTTGTATGCAACATGCATACTTGAAATTAATTCTTGCATGAAATGTTCATTTTGAAATCTGTTTGATTTGCAGCATATGGTTTATACGATCCAGTTAAGCAGTTGGCCATGTACTACTAATGAAATATTAGCTTTTATGGGTTGGGGGTTTTTTTAGGACGAATGTGAAGTATAAGAAATTTTTACTGGCAATATATTTTATGGTACCGATTATCCCCCCCACACACACACACACATCCTGAAAATAAATAAATTCCTTTAAGGTGAAGATAAATGAGACTGTATTCATGTGCCAGTGGTCCTTATTTAATGCAATATTTCTGCTTTGCCAAATACCTGGCTATACCAATAGTGTGGTGGTGGTGGTAGTGTTTGTAGAGCGATTCTGGCTGGGGGGTAAAGTTTGACATAAACTTCATTTGTTTGAAGAGTGAAAACCTCCGGACCAGTAGAGACGTATACCACAGCAGTTCACTGTCAGACATGGTGATAACACCAGTGAGCCCAGGACAGGATGATGTATTCTGGAGTGTTTGTCAAAATGAAGAGCAGCCTCCAAAGGTACTGGAAACTGAACGGGTATATGTTCCAGCTGGCCATTATTAATAGTGCCTAATTCAGCTTCACTGAAGTCAGTGGGATTCATTCCATTGACTTGCTTCATTAAGCATTGAATAAGGTCCTTTACCACCATACATACTACCAGAACTTACACATATGCCTTGATACTGATGGGCACATGACAGATAGATCTGCATCAAGGGGAGAATTAGACTCCTGCTGGGGGTCCCCCCCCATCTCACTATCCATTTCTTAATCTACAATTAATTTATAGTTGATAGGAATGGCTATTGCAGATTAAACCCAACACATTGATGAAGGGGTTATGTGTGAAATCTTGGCAAAACTCCATTGACTTCAATGAAGCCAGGATTTCACCCTGTAATTCTGTCAGTCCCTGTGTTAGAATAGGCTGATAGGATATTAGTAAAATCGCCCAGGAGTTCAAAATTTGTTATGTGGCCGAAGAGATTTTGTTAATCTGGAAAGGATAATGTAAAAACATGGATTTGGGTAAATATAATAATATCTGGCCTAAGTGAGTGAGTGCTATGTATGTCAGTACATGTAATATATGTGTGTGGTCTGTGTATGTATAGACACTTATTTAGCTAGACCAACTATTTGGTTTCTTTCCTCCCTGACCGCTTCCCTCTGCCCCGGGTTTTGAAGAATCTAGTTACACTGCAGAGCTAGATTATCAGTTCACATAATTCAAAGGATTTTTTGTTTCTTTTTTAGCCAAAACTCCTATGTACAAGTGCTGGGTATTTGCGTATATATGTTCTACTGCCTCCTGGGTGGGTGTGTTTTTTGTAGCAATTTAAGGTAATTCTCCCTGTAGGCTGGTAGTCCCTGGACAGGAACAACATTTATGTGACCAGAACTGTATTTCCCCCATTCACTACAAAAACTGACCCAACAATAATGTAGTTTCCAATAAAAAGACATTCCCAGAATGTCCCACTGGAGCATTTTTCTTCTGTGTGTTTTAGTCTGTCTTGTATTTATGCAGGGCATACATTGGGATTATTAACTGAGTATATGATATCAGAGTAGCAAACTGAAACATGTGGTTAAATCTTTAAGGTTCCAGAAAGAACAACCTCTAAATTTTACAGCAGGGATCATCTTGGCCGTCAAAGATGTCCTTCAAGGTAAGCTTCTCAGTGTTTTGTGCTTAAACTAATGTTGATTTATTACCAACAGGAAAACTGAAGCCAGCTCATTAAAATCAAAGCCATAACTTCAGGAACTCCACTGTCAATGTCGGTTCATACTTCATTTAATGGCAGTTACAGTTATTCCCTCTTTTGAGCCAACTTACCCACAAAGTACCCAGCCAAATGTTCTGACCTTGAACCTTAAAGAAGCTTCTAAACCCACTCACATTTCTCCTCTTAACAGTTTACATGTGTGATTTTGAACCCAGATAAAATCTGCTTGTGTCTCCGCTTCTCTTTTTGTGTCAGCATAATTTTAATCTCATCATATTATCAGTCCCTAATTACACTGATAATATGCAAGGGCCTGATCCTGCAAATTCGTATGCAGGGCATAGTGCTGACTGCTCTGAGTTCTCTCATTTGGTCCAATAGTTTGAGCACAATGAATACAACTCAGTGGGCCTGACTCTCCATTGCCCTGGATATGGTGCCATCATTCACACCAGCGCAAAAGTGGGTGTAAAACCCTTCCGTGCAGCTTTACTAGCACCCACTTGGCACTGGTGTAAATTACTGCTTGAGGAACCGGCTAATGGAGAATCAGACTCGTGTGTCACACTGTAGGCAGGGGATAGAGGTCGGTGGGTTTTGGCACTGATGCTCCCAGTTTCTGTCTCTGCCTCTGCATATATGCAACTTAGCCGTGACTTGTGGTGTTTCTGCCAATAGCCTCATTACTAAGTATGCTCTCTTTAAGAATTATAGGATGCAATGCAAAAAGGAGATAGGGACTAGTAGTTAAATCACAGTGTTTGGAGTCAGGAATTCCACAGTCTTCATTTTGACCTTAGGCAAGTCCCTTTATCTTCCTGTGTATTCAGTTCTCTGTTTGTAAATGGAGGTAATAATACCTACCTCCCGGGGGGGTGTTCTGAGGCTGGATTCAGTAACATCTGTAAGTGCTCTGAGGCCCAGGAACAGAAATGCAAAATATTTGGATATGATTTTTGTCTTTGTGTTTAGTAACATGCAGCAGTCATCCCCGGGGGGACATGCTCTGAAACTAAACAGCAGCAGCAGCTCTCCTGGCAGCAAGCAATGGGAGATGGGATCTCATCTCAGCAAAAGATCAACCTCAGGTGATTCTTAGGTCAATGATTTATCAATCAAAATGTGTAATGTTCCTATGCCTTGAAATCTGGTACATGCTGAGTCCAAGATGTCAAAATCTTGCATACAAATTTATATTTGTATTCACTGCATGTCTTTTAGTGACATGATTTTGACTTCTTTCTGGATTGTATGGTCTGTGTTCCAAGCACCGAGTTAAAATAAAAGGAGTACTTGTGGCACCTTAGAGACTAACAAATTTATTTGAGCATAAGCTTTCGTGAGCTACAGCTCACTTTATCGGATGAGCTTATGCTCAAATAAATTTGTTAGTCTCTAAGGTGCCACAAGTACTCCTTTTCTTTTTGCTAATACAGACTAACACGGCTGCTACTCTGAAACCTGTCATTATGCAAGGAGTTAAAATAGAAACTGTTCCTTTTTTGAGTGCAAAACTGACTGTGAGCATGTTCCCAGATGGAAAATGTAATAAACTGTCTCAATTAGGATGTGGAAAACAAAATCAGTGTCTTTTTATTCACTAGCACTGTTGAAAGTCAATAGATCTGGTGTTATGGGTACATTGGCCTAACGCTATAATAATGGTAACTCACCGGAGCTTTTCTTCATGACCTTTACTACTTTATTGGATTGCTAGCTAATGAGATGATACAGTTTAGCAGCTGTTATGCATTAACATTTCTGCACTTTATTATTGTTTTGGCTGGGGAAGACATGAGATTCCCCATTCAGCCTCTTATGAAACATTCCTTTGGTATATTATAATTTATTGAAAAATATAGTGAAACTTTTAAAAGGGGCCAAAAGCAAATTATTAGATGGAGACAACCACATGTAGAGTAACCAAAACATGCGGTGGGTTCTAAGCTTTGCATCGTACTTGTGGATGAAGACCTGCATAGCTCGCTTGGGTTATGCTAGTCCGTGCAAATGTGTGGCGATACAAACTCAGATTCCTCTTAAATATGTGGCTTGAAGCACCAGCAGGCAGGGACACTGAAGAAGAAGTAGGCAGCCTTATTCCTCTCTAGTTACTCCTAAATATATTATGTCATTTGTTGTAGCCATATTGGTCCAAGGATATTATAATTCTTAGAATTAAATGTATTTTTAAATAAGAGCAGGTGGGTGAAGTAATACCTTTTATTAAACCAACTTCTGTTGGTGAAAAAGACATGCTTTTGAGCTATAGAGAGCTCTTCTTCAGGTAGCTTGAAAGCGTGTCTCTCTCTCACCAACAGAAGTTGGGCCAATAAAAGATATTACCTCACCCACCTTGTCTTGTTTAAAAATACATTTAATTATAAGAATCTCATCGCCTTGAAGTCAGAGTACCAGTTACATATATTAAGCCTGGTTGGCCATTGCTTGTGCAGCTCTCTGCAAAATGGTAGCATTTGACTCCCACTTTGCACTATGTAAATGACTACTAAGGCAGGGGGAAATCGTTGGTGTTTCCATTGGTGTTAAGGCTGATATCATGGCAATGAGCGTCTTAGAAATTCATTTCATAATAATATGGAATTTAAAGAAAAAATTATTTTTAAAGTGATGTTCATGTTAATTTACAAACACTTGACAAATGAAGGCCAAATTGCATATTTATTGCAGTCACACATTCAAGCAAACTTTGCTTTAAATAGCCATAGGATGTAGGAAACTTTGCTTCAAGAAAAATCCAAACCACGCTTTCAAATTATTCGACCTTGTTTTTCTTTTGCTTTTATGTCATTTTACATTTAAATAATAGTTTAGCAATAGTTTAGTAATAACCATGCAGCAACCCAGCGCCACTTTACAGTCACTGTCTGATAGGTAACACCTGTGCTATTCTGGTAAGGGGAAATGAAAACCTCACTGGCCATGGAAAGAATTGAAAAGCTCCCCAGTGGTTTAAACTGTCTCCTTGGGTTCTTAAGTGTAATTGAATGACAGCTAGTTCTGATATGTGGTAGTCAGGAAAAAGTTTTATTTTCTCAAAGCCAAAGGAACAGTGAATTAGATGTTTAAATACATTTAAACTAATATAGCAGCCTAGTTGCTTTAAACACTCAGTGATTAGTAATGAGTTCTGAATCAAAACAGCTTTAGAAAATGCTTAAATCCATATAGTGATTGTAATAAAATTATGTAAATACACAAATAATTGCCTGTATTATTGAGTCCTAATCTGGCCAGATTCAGCCATCTTTACTCTCACTGAGCAATATCTTGCTCTGCAAGTAGTCCCGCTGATAGCAATTGGACAAGTTATGTAGTAAATTACTAAGCAACAAACTGAGTTGTGAGCTGCCTTGCATGCCGGTGCGGAGTAAGCAGCAATAAGGTGCCCACATACTTCCTTTCATGGGCCAATTGCATCATTAGACCATATGTGGAGGAGGACAGCAGCGATCCTGGACAATTCTGCCCTTCCTGTGTAACTGCTTGGGAAGTATCCAGTCATGGATGGGGAAAGGCCAGAGCCTTGGCTACTTCCTCCCCTTCTCCCCCCCTCCCCCCACACACATACACCATGTGTCAGACAGCACAGCTAAGCCAGCAATCTGTGCCAGGAGAAGTGCTGACATGGCTTATTACTGCCAAAGAATAAAGAGAAGCAAGACCTGAACAGTGACTTTCCAAGGGGAACTCTTCCAGCACTAGCCAAGGAGGAGGGGGGATTCCCCTCTGCTTTTCGCAGAGGGAGCAGTGCAGTTTTACACACCCTAACTCTGACTGCTATGGCACCTTCGCTTTCAGTGTAAACTTACCCTGGCTTCCACAGGGCACTGAATGCAGAGAGAGATGAGCGCTCTGAATTTTGGACCGTGGCAAAATGTCATAAGATATTCTAAAAATGCGGGGCTCGACTCCCTCTTACACATGGGAGCAGAGCCATTGATGTTAGCGGGACTGTTGACGGGCGTAGGGAATATTTACCCAAAGGCTGGGTTACAGGATTGGCCCCTCTATGCTGTTTCGGCTCAACAATCATATGAAGTGCTCAGAAAAACATGCATGTGTGGTTTGGGGCCTCAGGGTTTCCATCCTCTGCTTTGGCCTGCAATGAGTGGCATGCGGCTAGGTGGCACCCACTGCTGTGGAATGTGCCGAGCAATCACTGATGTGATGAGCTGTTTAAGAGGGGTTAGGCTGACCCGTCGGTCCCAACCCTGGCACATCCACTTTCCCCACTCTTCTCGTTCAGAGAGCTGCTGCTTTTCCACGGTACGCAGCGCTTGTGCGAGCCAATTGGCTTCCACTCTGCCAGCCTCACCCTAGGCAGCAGAAATGCATCGGGACTTCCACAGCCATGCAGGGCTGCTGGCGGCGGTGGGGGAGGGAGGGGGCGGCTCACCCTAAACAATCAAAGGAAGGCTTCCATTTCCATAAAAGAGAAAACGATACAATGCAAGCATAGGAGGCCTGTGTGTGTGTTGAGGGATTGTCCTGTTGTTGTATGTGCCATGTGTTTAATGCTTCTCTCTACAACTCTCCTTTTGGGGAATCAAGGCTCGTCTAAGGCAGAGAGCCCAGTGTCCCAGAACAACCCGCAACAGTGCAAGAAGTCTGAAAATGCTCCTCACCCGGCCCAGTTTTCAGTAGGTTCTTTTACTGCCAGCACTGTTTTGGTTTCGGTCACACTTTCTAGTAAGGCTACATTTATAAACAGTATAAATGTTTTAACTGACGTTTTAATTAATGGTTAACCAGTTGTTATAGAGTCCAAGTCAACAGGCTGCTCATAGGCAGAGCATATAACCCCCACTGTAGCACAATCTAGTGCTGTCCTTATAACCCTCTGATCACCTACCACTTATGACTGTAACATGCTTAATAATGTATTAACCCTTCAGGAGCTGTGTATAAATGTGCCTTTAATATAAAGTGTGACCTCTGTTTCTTGGGGTTTTTTTTTAATTAGTTCAGCCTTGTAAAGTTGGGTGTTTGCCCATCGGTTCAGTTAACTGGAGCTAACATGCCCTGAGCAAGAGATCATACATGGAATGTTTGGTATTTTAAAAGTTGCAGGGAAGGGCCTAGATGGCTTGGAGGAATGCATAGCCAGAGATTGGGTCAAATCTAGAGCAAACCTGTGTCAGCTAGCTGTTTGGCGGTCTGCATAAGACAGGTTTGGAGGAGAGGAAGAATGGTCCAGGGCTTAGGGAAAAAGCCTGGGACATCAGAGAACCAGGTTTGCATCCTTTTGTGGCCTTGAGTAAGTCACATATTCATTCTGTCTCAGCTTCCCATCCTTAAGAAGGGAGATAGTAGCACTTCCCTATCTCACAGGGATGTATTAAGACAAATACATTAAAGATTGAGTGGTGCTCAGGTACTGCGGTAATGGGCGCTATAGAAGTATCATTGGTAGATAAATGATGGTTTCACTTTATTTCCCAGTAGACTTGTATCCACATTATCAAAACCACCATCACAATTAGTACCGGGTCCACTTTAGCAGACTCAGTAGAGGCCAAGTCCAATTTATTTCCAGTTTAGGGCTAAATTATGGCATTTACCCACTGGCCCAAGTAGGCAGCTGGGCTGAGGCTCCTTGAAGCACAATCCCTCCCCAAACAGCCTGGGGAAATGTGTATATAACATGAAAGTGAGAGGTTTGTTTTTTCTGTGTATAATACCTCTCCACACAAGCATTTTCTACACAGATATTAAAGCCCATCCCTTAAATATCATTGAGATTTAACCTAACCTTGGCCCCAAAATTCAAAAGTAACATTTTTAAAGAGCCAAGATTGGATGAAAGGTGCTTATATTACTAGTGAACATTCACCCTGCTAAATTGTGGTTAGATGTTTGAGCCTAAAATTAACAGCTTGGTTAAAATTAACCAGACGCCATTGCTAGAGTAATTCAGTCATTTTAGTTTAGCTCATTATTCTTTGTGTACTACCTGGCTCCAGTGTTGGGCGTTGCAGAAGTGTTATCTGCCTAATAAAGAGTTTTAGTTAAAAGTTGCAGTAACCATTTACCAACTAGAAATGGAATAAGATGGCTGCTTGCTCATGTCGTTTTGCAGTGGATTCTTAAATGGGAAAATGCAATCGAGTTTTCTTTATTCAGAGTCCAGCCTTCTTCGCCAAAGGGAAAGACGGTGCCAACATATTCTCCACAGTAGCAGAATATTCATCATCCAGTGATGAACTGCTCAGCAGCGATGATGATGATATGATTCACACAAGGTTAGCTTTTTTCTTTTGTTACTAATTTGTTAACTCTCAAAGGACAAGTTGGTGTAAATGAGCCCAGCTGTATTGACATAAGAGCCACCCCTTTACACCAACCGACAATGTGGCCAGTATTATTTTGATTTTGCAACATTACAGTGATCAGATGGTGTATCTCCAATTTGCATGCTTTTTATCAAGCTGATCTCAAAGTTTTTTATTCTCCTTTAGCTTTCCCGTTCTCTATTGCAGTTTTTGTGAGTGAGATCTGAAATGCCTACCAGGCATTTAAAAGGCATATTTTCCTGAGAAATAATTGCTTGTGCATTGCTATTACCATTTGTTACCAGTTGTTTTCAGAATGCACATCTATTCTTTCCTCCATATACTCCTGATTTGTGTTTTACCGTTTTCAAAGCACAGGGGGGGAAATGTTGAAAACTCTCGAGCTTGTTAGTTTTTGTTTTATATAAGGCCTTATTTTTCTTGAGTGCCTCTCTTCCAGACTTCCCTTTGTGATCTGAAAAAGGACGTTTTTATCAATTGTAGGTGAGAGTTCATTGTAAACTTCAGATAATCCAAAAAAAGTATTGCTTCACTGTATAACATTAAACCTATTACTTGATTTTCAGAGTTTTGTGGCCCTCTCATGCAAAATTAATTCTGAAGTTTCTCATCACTGTCCTTTTAACTCCACATAATTCTCTTCTAAATCTGAGAATTGCAGGGCCTTTTGTAAAAGGGAATTCACATTATGACCCCCATGAGGTTTGCCTTTAGATACATGGAGTCATGTCTAGAAGTTTTGTGCCATCAAAAGTATCATCTCACCTCTCAGTTAATAACCCAATCTCAGTTGAGCACCATTTCAATTAAATGATAGCTCTGCAGGGAAATATATCCTGCTTAATGCTAATTGGATACAGGAGACCCTAGTGGTCAAAGTGAAATCTGCAGCGAGTAATGACTCTTTTCAGGACCTGGATAAAAGTTCCATTTTAACTTCCACAGGAGTTAAGAATTTAAAAACTTTTTTTTTCCCACTAAGTACGTGGTCCAAAGCCCAATTAAGTTAATTGGCTTGCATGGGCTTTAGATGAGACACCTATGGCCAGGTTCTAACTGGCCATTGAAAATAAGCATATTTCCTTATTCCCAGTCAGGGGTGAAAGTAAATTAGAGGACTTACTGGTATGCCGGAGTCCTGAGCAGGGGGCGTGGCCTCAACCGGAAGAGGCAGGCCTTAAATCCCCAGGCCCTTTAAATCTTGATTTAAAGGGCCAGGGCTCCAGCTGCGGTAGTGGAGGCTGGGAGCCTGGGGCCCTTTAAATCACCCCCGAGCTACCAACTGCAGAGGCGGCTGGGAGCCCCGGGGTTTGGGGGCGATTTAAAGGGCCCAGGGCTCCAGCTGCCGCTACTGCAGTGGAGCCCCAGGCCCTTTAAATCACTGAGGAGCCCTGGGGGCTCCCGGCTGCCACCACTGGAGCTCCGGGGCCCTTTAAATCCCCACCAGAGCCCTGCCGCCACTACCCCAGGGCTCAGGCAGCAGGGCTCAGGCAGGGATTTAAAGGGCCCCGGGGCAGTAGCAGCTGCTGGAGCTCCGGGGCCCTTTAAATTCCTGCCAGAGCCCCGCCACCACTACACCAGGGCTTTAAATTGCCCTCTGGGAAAGCCAGTCCGGCTTACCGGTACACCGTACGGGGCGTACCAGTTTACTTTCACCTCTGTTCCCAGTAGAACTACAAAGCAGCTTTGGTATCTGCTCGTATTCGGGCTGAGAACAGATGAAAGAGAGAGAAAGCCACATCTTGCATAATCTGTCCTCTCTTGGAGTGCATAAATTGCCAGGGAGCTGAAGGCTATGTCCACATTGCAGTTGCAGTATAGCCACATATGAAGAAAGTGTCTTGTCCCCTTGGCCAAACCCCATTCATTGCTGCTGATGTGGAGGATCTGAGGAGCAATCTCTGGGCGTGTTTTCAGGGGAACCAGGACAGGGGCTGTCTTTTGCCATGGGCTGTTCAGCAGAAATGGTTTGAGTGCTATTTGCTGCTCTGCTTATGTACCAGATAAGTCAGAATTTTCTTTTAATAAAAGACTTTCATGCATGTGGGCTGCATGTGTTAAACTATCCATATGCCTGTAAATTGTATGTGCCAGTGTACTGCATTTATGCATATTAATACCACTCCAGTGAGAATACATCTCCTGGGAGACTTCACAATGTTCAAATAACTCCATTTCCCCCTAAATCAGAGGATTTCTTATGGCTCATTTTTATAGATCAGTTTCACATCTCAGCTCTGAACTTACACACAAAATTCATACTCGCCCCACCCCTGGATTTGTATGGCTCTCTTTGGTCACAGTTAATAAAAGTGGATTTCAGTTTTCCTTCAGGGCAAGTCCTACTCACCTTCCTCATAAAAGCAGTCCCTCCTCTGTCATGTCATGCTTCCTTCCAATTTTATTACGTTTGCAATTGTTTAATTTAATCCCTTCTTCAGAAGCAAATCATTGCTCTTCTTCATGCTCTGTTCCTCTGAAAACAATAGCCCCTTGCACTGCACTGGCTCCATTGTTATTGCCTTTGCTTACAGAAGACAACTGGGACCGATTGTGATACAGCCCCAGTAGTACAATAGAGGTTTTCACACCAGGCTCCAGAATCAATTAATAGAAAATGTGGGGGGGGGCAGAAAATAAAAATAAACCTCAATGAAAAGGCACTTGCGTATATCACACACAAAATATACAAATACTAGTTCAGTCCTCCAATGGTGTTAATTCAATACTGATCCTCAACTATCCTGCTGAGGATCTGCCCCTCAGAACGTACCTTTGTTTGTCATGGAGTGAGCGGAAGCCCGGAAGTCAGGAGATTTGGGATCTGTTGCCATGTCTGCCACTAACTCACAATGTGACCTTGGGCATGTCACTCACACCTTTCTGTGCTTCAGTTTTCTCATGTATAAAGTGTTGATGACAATAGTTTATGTACTTTTGTACAATGCTTTGAAACTCCACTGTGCTGTGCCAGCACTAAAGAGAATGAAAGCTCCCATGTGTTTCAAGCAGAGCCGGATCAGGCTCATGGATTCTGTCTCCACTTGATAGGAGGAACCCTATGCACTTGTACTCTTCCATGCCCATCATATTAAGAAAAACTGCACAGTTTGACTTGTATTAGAGCAGAGTGTCATCATTGTTGTCATCATCTCCACCCCAGTCCACGCTCCGCCCTTTCCTTACAGCACAATGATGGCTGGGAAATTCTTGTTGAGGGTCACCTGAAGGAGATGCCAAGGGCACCTTTCCCTTCTCATCCAATCCCAGGCTAACTTTGAGTCTGGCCATGTGATTGGCTGCCCTGGAGGCCCTAATGGGACATCTGATTGGCATGGAGGGTGGAACTAACCTTTCCTTCTGTAGGCTGCTGCTGGGGAAGGTGTGGAGCCAGTTCCTGCAGCTGTAACAATTATTTCCCACCCTACTAATGTGCTGAGGGAGGAGTTGAGTGTGTTATAGGGTTTAATACATGGACATGTTACGCATATTTTGTCTAATATATTTCCATTTTCTTTTCCGTTGGGGCAAACTCAGATAGCATTTGCATACCTTTTTGTGATTAGCATTGTTGCTACTCTTGGTATAGAGAAAGTAAATAAGGAAGTGCTATTTATTCCTTCTCATAGTACAAGAATAAGGGGCCACCTAATGAAATTAATAGGTATCAGGTTTAAAACAAATACAAGAAAGTATTTTTTCACGCAACACACTGTCAATCTCTGGAACTCCTTGCCAGAGGGTGTTGTGAAGGCCAGTACTATAACAGGGTCCAAAAGGGAGCTAGATAGATTCATGAAAGATAGGTCCATCAATTTCTATTAGCAAGGATGGTCAGGGATGGTGTCCCTAGTCTCTGTTTGCCCGAAGCTGGGAATGGGTGACAGGGCATAGATCACTTGATGATAACCTGTCTGTTCATTCCCTTTTGGTCACCTGCCATTGGCCACTGTCAGAGGACAGGATACTGGTCTTGATGGACCTTTGATTTGACCCAGTATGGCCGTTCTTATGTTATTATGTTCTTTGGGGCCTCATGAGGTTCTTCCTGGCCATTTGGGCCAAAATTGAGGGGAGGGAGGTAGTTTTAAACTCCCAGATTATCATTTGGAATTCAAGGTTAATTGTTGCCAGGGGACATTAACATCCACTAGTAGAGGCTCGCAGGGATAGGCTAAGTGACTGCTGTGTATGGAGGCACAGGTTTAAGGCTTGTACTCCAGGCCTTGTGTCTAGGCCTAGACGGGATGGAAGTTTTCATAATTGCTAGGGGCCTTCTCTGTGGCTTTTAGGTCAGTAAACTGAAGTTGAATGAAAGGGTAGCATATGGGGGGATGGTTGGCCATGGCCAACTTTGCTGTACAAATACACATTTTCCCCATTTGTTTCTTTATTGTTGTTTTTTATTTATTTAATAATAATAATTACAGCTTTTGGACAAAAATTCACTAATGTGGGACATACTTTCTTTGGGGGGCAGGGGCGTGGGCAAAGTACATAGTCACGCCTGTCTGATGTGACTACTCCATGCAGCAAATATATATTGCCTAATTGAAGTGGTGTCTGAAAAAATTATATTGGAGTCACTGGGGAAAGTATAAAGTAATCACTTGGTATTTGGGTGGTAGAGGGGTTTCTAGTGCAAGTCGTCCGTAGTGCCAGTTTCAGCATAAAGTCTATGTAGATTTGTGTGCAAGCTAATCAACTTGCTCCCGTACAAAAATAACCAAGTGTACTAGCTACTTCAGTGGCGTTAGTTGGTTTTAGAATGTGTGTGTTTTGTTTTCACCTGGATTTGGTCTGCTCATTAATTGGAGTTTGTTACCAGGCAACTGCTAAATAATGGAATGGCAGATTTCTCAAGGACAGGAGTTCCAGATGGAATTGAACTGAAACCCCAAAGCATCGTAATAGAACAGAAGGTAATTTGGCCATTTGAAGGTGGGGGCGGAGGGAAGGTGTGCGAAGTCAAATTGCCTATCATTGCTAATGTACATGATAAACATCATTTCTATTTCTTCTGAACAGCACTGAGGTCATTTTACTGTGAAGTTTTGATCTGCAATTTCAAATTACAGCTACAAACCCTTAAGCGATTTTTAAGCCATTTCAGGTTTTGTGCCTCCTATAATTCCGCTTATTATTACAAAATTGTGCCTCCTTATTTGTCTTTCTCTCTTACTGAGTAGAAGAGTTTCTTGAATCAACAGATTTGTTAAAGGACCTACATAACACAATACTATCAATCATCATAATACAGAATTAGGGTCCAGATTTTTGACCCTCTTTATAATGTTTATAACTTAGGGAGAAATATCCTCTCACTTTTTAAATCATTACCCAGTGAAAAATATCTTCATTCCTAGGAATTTAAGAAATCATAAAGGACTCCCACAAAACCAGTATATTGTGCTCTCTTACTCCATCTGCTGGCTCAGCTCCACCTGCATAATCTAGCAAACTGTGTTCCCAGAGCAGATGATATTGCTGGTACACGAAAAAAGAAAGCAAACAAAATAGAACCATTCACTCCATTACTGCCTTGAAAACACCAAGCTGGAGTAATAATAAAAATACTTTGCTCTTGTAGAGCACCTATTATTCACAGGCCTTGAAGCACTGACAAACATTAATGAATTTATTCTCATTTCAAGGATGGAGAAGCTGAGTCACAAAGAGATTGAGTGACTGCCCTCAGTCATACAGGCAAAGTGTGGCAGAGCCAGCAATAGTGCTCAGGTTCCCAGGCCCCAACCCTGGCTTCTGAGCCTCAGTCACGATAGCATCCTTCCTCTCTTGGGAAGGAATCAAATGTTGGTTCCCCAACTGAAAAAGCAGCAAAGAGCTTAATCATCTTTATAGTTAGAAAGTTTTTCCTAGTATCTAACCTAAATCTCCCTTGCTGCAGATTAAGCCCATTACTTCTTGTGCTACCTTCAGTGGCCACGGAGAACAGTTGATCACCATCCTTTTTATAACAGCCCTTAACATATTGGAAGACTATCAGGTGCCCCCATCAGTCATCTTTTTTCAAGGTTAAACATGCTCAGGTTTTTTAAAAAAATTTTCCTTAGGTCAGGTTTTCCAAACCTTTTGTCATTTTTGTTGCTCTCCTCTAGACTCTCTCCAATTTGTCCACATCTTTCCTAAAGTGTGGTGCCCAGAAATGGACACAGTCCTCCCGCTGAGGCCTCCCCAGTGCCCTGTAGAGTGAGACAATTACCTCGCATGTCTTACATACAACATTCCTGTTAATACACCCCGGGATATTAGCCTAATGGCAAGTTTAAAAAAAAGTAGAATAAAAAATGCTTCCCTTTAATTTCCAATTCATTATTTGTCTTTTAAAAGACAAACAGCTTAGATTTAGAATTCACTGCTTGTCTTCAAATACATTGGCCAGCATTCACAAAGGCTTAGTTTACTTCACTAGGTTGTTTATCAGCCAGCAAACCATATAGACTACTGCTTCTGATTCAGCCAATGTTACTTTTTTTCCTTTAGTATAATTCAATAGGAAATTTCTAATGTAAAACTTAGCATCCCATTGCTTTCCTACATCCCAGCACTGGGGGTCCTCAAATACTATCCTTCCCCTTCATCCTCCAGATCCTTCTGCAGTCCACTCACCTTCTAGAACATATATCAGTGCCTCAATGACCCTTTACAAATCCCATCTCAAGGTCCATCTCTTTCTCCCTTGCCAATGGCTCCTAACCCTGCTTTCCCTATGTTCAGTCATTTTCCCTGAAACTTGGGCCATTGTACCCAGAGCCCTCTGCCCTACCACATCTATAGATGCTACTTGTGTGATGTCTTATAAACCCACTGAACTGACCGGTATTTATCTATCCAGATGTCTGTGACCCTACTAAGGAAGGCTGCAGTATAAAAATGCACGGCATTGATAAGAGTGAGATTCTTAGTCTTCCCAGTCTTTTCACTGTCCCTTTACAGAATGCGATTATTCTGTAATAAAAGCTTACGGCTACAGTAAGTGAAAGTTTTAATGACAAGGACAATAATGAGGGTATGGTCTGAGAACAGGGCTGGGATCAAGGAACTCATGAGTTCTGACCCAGCTCAGACGCTGACTCTACCTGTGGTCGAGGGGCAAATCATTTTGTTTCTGTGCCTCATTTTTTCTACCCGGATGACAGTACATCCTTACCTACCACTTGGGGATGTGAAGATTTACTAATTAACTAATGAAGGCTATTTTGTAAATCAGGCGCATTACTGATATTGTATAAATGCTTGCCATAGATCAGCATGTCAGTGCACTGTCATTTGAATTTAATATTTTTGTCGCTTGACATTTATGCCATAAGCTGATTTTCTTTACCTGATGTACCACATAGAGTACTGTGCGTCCCCTCACCGTGCCCCACCAGTACTTTCTGTCCTACCTCGCTAGGGTTACGCGATGAAACAAAAGTATGTTGTGGTGAATTTAACTTCCCAATCTGTTTTCATGTGCAGAATCATATTACAGAGAAACAAAGTTGTAGCACCCAGGAAGGACTCTGGAGCATACACAACCAGAACTATCTCCTGCCAGATCTCCTACAGCAAAGCCAAATTTCAGACTCCTCGGCGAACCAGCAAAAAGTTACCCAGAATAGTCAAGGACCTCAGAACAAATCTGTAAATAATAAGGTATAGCTTCAAACTGTGTTCATTAGATTCACTGCAATAGCACTTCCCTCCATTCCTTCCTTTTCCCCAGCATAGGGGCCAAAGGGTGAAGGGCTTTTAATCCCATGGATCAAATCTCGTCAAGAGAAGAGATCTTTGATCCCCTTGCTTCTCAAAGAGGCTTGAACCAGGGGCCAGTAGAAAGTCTTGGGTGCCCTAACCCAATTCCTACTTCCTCTCTTGTTTCTCCATCCGTACTCCTCTATGTCCCCCTTACTCTTTACTCCCTCCTTTTCCCCCTACCCAAACATTAGTATACTTCCCCTGAACTCCATTAGTATACGTCTTCTCTTTTCCCATGGTGCTAATGCTCTTAGATTGCTGCCTTCAGCCCTGTTCTAGGGTGCTACCTTAGCTACACATCCTCTTTCTGCTTTGCTGATGGTGCAAATCAGCAACATCAAAGGAACATCTCCAGCACTGCCAGGTGAGGGATAACATTAAAGGTGAAAATAAGTCATAACTCTCTCAAGAGACAGGTCTTTAAAACAGCCCTGGGTTGCTGCAACAGCATCCTCCTGGCTGCAGAGAGGTTTGAATAATGTCCTACTTCAAATCAGACAGCAGGGAGTGATCTAAACGCAAAGTGTCTGTTATTCTCTCTCTTCCTCTAGGGACCAATTAGTTCACTGCTATGCTGTCTTGTCATGACTCTTTGCTCAGGCTTCCTTCATTGTAGTTCAATTTGTACCACAAACTTGCGCTTCAGAATTGTTGTTCATATCTAATTATGTCATGTACAGTTTCATATAAACCTCAGAGAGCTTTCCAGATACCAACAGTGCTACGCAATATCTGTTCCCTGCCATCAATTTCTGAAGTGAAAACCGACCTTATTTTCATTGTAGACATCAAGTGCTGAAAGTACACCCTCAAAGGGAAGTTCATCATCTACAACATCCTTTACTTCGTTCATAGATCCTAGACTACTACAAATCTCACCTCCCAGCAGTCCAGCAGGGCCTACTTGTAGCTCTCGTGAGTATACTTGCTCTTATCATAAAATGCATCATGCCTGGCTCTTTTGCAAAAAGCACCTGGCTTAATTCTTGGAAATTAAGATTGGAATTTTCTGGTGACTTTTTGAAACTCTAAATCCATGTTAATAGTGTTGGATTTCATTGCACTGCTTCTGCCCAGGCTCCTGATGAAGTGTGCATTATTCTGTTCTTATGTGAGCCCAATGCATATTCATGAATACATCAGAAACTGTGCAGACATATGGTTCTACCTCATGCTACGTTAAGTTTTTCAGAAACTATTCCCTGGGTGTTGAAACATGCAGCTCTCTGGGCTTGCTTTCAAATTGCAATAAACAAGTCATGTGTGGGGTGTGACCAAACACTTACATCTTTGATGACTCCTTGTGTCTTTTCTTCCAGCGTCTAGCCCCAAACCAGAGCCTATTAGGAGAGGGAATGCAAGGAAAGGCTCTGTTGTCAATGTCAACCCCACAAATATCCGGCCACAGAGTGACAGTCCAGAAATTCGCAAATACAAGAAGAAATTTAATTCAGAGATCCTGTGTGCTGCTCTGTGGGGTAAGCTTAGAAATAAAGAGGCATCTGTCTAGTTAGAAAACATGGACAGCATGTTTCTAACAGCATAGGCTATGCTGAGATTTTGCATTTGTATTGCACGTCATCGCAAAGTGATTCATTAACTATTTACCTACAGCGGTACTTAAATGAAGCCACCTTAGAGGTGGAAGGTGACAGCCAGATGCATCTCCGTTGCAGAACATTCTGTGCAACAGAGTAGGAAGACATTTTGGTGAAGGCACTAAATTAAAATCTTTCTCACTGAAAGAGCCAAGAGATCATCATGCCCTTCCAGAGCATCAGGACCTGGGTTTTGAAGGCCTTGCCAGAACATTTCCCACACAGTAAACCGCACAATATTTTATGAATCTTCCTTAGCTGAATGAAGTGCTGAATTGACTGTGCCAAGCTTTACCAAATTATCCTTCAGGTTCTGGGAAGTGGAAATAATGCCACACCTGAAGCTGAATGGGTTAAGCCAGTGGCTCTCAAGCTTTCCAGACTACTGTACCCCTTTCAGGAGTCTGATTTGTCTTGCGTACCCCCAAGTTTTCCTCCTTAAAAACTACCTACTTTCAAAATCAGACATAAAAATACAAAAGTGTCACAGCACACTATTACTGAAAAATTGCTGACTTTCTCTTTCTTTCCATATAATTATAAAATAAATCAATTGGAATATAAATATTGTACTTACATTTCAGTGCAGAGTACATAGAACAGTTTAAACAAGTCATTGTCTGAAATATTAGTTTGTACTGACTTTGCAAATGCTTTTTATGTAGCCTGTTGTAAAACTAGGCAAATATCTAAATCAGTTGATGTACTTCCTGGAAGACCCCAGGGACATGTGTACCTCTGGTTGAGAACCACTGGGTTAAGCCATCCCCTCACATACGCTATATATTCCATAGAGCAGTGGTTCTCAAACTTTTTTTTTTGTGGATCACTTGAAAATTGCCAACTTAATGCTCTTTCTAAATGTTGTTTTTACCGCTAGGTAACTATTGTAAGGCGCTTTGGATAAAAGTGCTACATAAAAAAACGTAATAATAATTAACTTTTTTGGTTCTATAAATAAAAGCACACAACTAATTTTTTAATACCAGTAGTCTTACCTTTCTAATGCAATGGATGTGCCCTCACTCCCCTGCCACGGCAAGCTGGGGCTGGGAAGGAGGGGGTCTCTCCCTCTCTCCCCCATTGCAGCAGCCCCCAAGATGGAGCTGGGAAGAGGGGAGGTCTCTCCCTCTCTCCCCCGCCATGGCAGCCCCTGAGCTGGAGCTGGGCAGGAGGGGGTCTCTCCCCCACCACAGCAGCCACAGGCCTCTTTCTCTGGCCGCTGCAGCCCTGAACGTCCTAAATTCCCCCCACACTCTCCTCTCACCCCACTGCCTCCTCCCACCTACCCCCTATTCCCTCCCCAAGGGCACCACCTCACCTTACATGTGCGTCTTCTCCAGGGTCCAGGCATCTAATTAGTGGAGCCACGCCTGCGTGACTCCACTAATTAGGTGGGTGGCCCGTCATTCTCTTGTGTGTGGCCGCCCAGGTGCGCACCTTAGAGGGAACTGTCTGTGGACCACCTGAATGGAGCTTGGTCCACGGACCACAGTTTGAGAACCTCTGCCATAGAGTCTTTCTATGGAAATCTTCTCTAGAAGCTAAAACAGATCAAGACATCAATTCTATCAGAGGCTGAACTCCCTCGACACCTACAGATTTCTCAAGAGGTACTCAGCACCTTGCAGGATCAGCCACTACAGAGAGAACCCAGTGGGTATAAATCAGCACAGATTTATTGACTCCAGGGGAGCTACTCCACTTTAGCTCAGTTGTGGACAGGGCCCGCATTTCCTAGTGCCTTCGCTCTGAAATGGTTTTAATCATCCATCTGTTTTAGGACAAGAAAGAAGATGAGCTCTGTGGAGCTGACACAATATTTATCTCCAGTCAGCTTGAGTCTCGCATGAAAAACAAAATAAATGAATGAAATAGGGGAAATGTTATCCAAAGGAAATGCGGATTTCCCATTTACAGCTTCAGTTTTGTTTAAGGCATGTTTAAAGGAGGCCAAGATTTTAAATTAAGAACAGAACATCGTAGCAAAGTCTGTAATTACATGTACACTGAGGTTGAACAATGCCAGGTCCTCATCGGAGCATTGCCAGTAAAAACGATGGTTTTGTGCAGTGTGATACCTTATGCTGTTTTATTTCCACTACAACATACTAATTAGGAACCTTTCCAATCGCTCCAGCCAAACTGAATCCCCATCCAATGGGTGTCAGTTCATGTCAGCAGCCCATTGGAGCCTTCACTTCGCTGGGAATAATTAGATTTCAGATGGATTCACTCCATTAATTTGGCATTCAAAAGCGCCTTTATGAAACACGGAAAATTTCACTCCTGAACAGTCCACTTCCTAGCATCATTTGTTCCTTTTCTAGTGTGCCCTGTGCTTGAGACTGTTACTCCTCATTGAATTTGGGGTTGGAGTTGGTTCATAGATTTTTAAGGTCAGAAGGCACCATTATATTGTCTAGTCTGACCTCCTGCATAATGCAGGAGCATTAGTGGAGTTGGAGGTTTTGCAATATTGATAGTCTGCTTTTGGGATCACAAACCAGTTTGAGTTCACAAAGCAGTTTAAATCCACATTGACTTCAGGGGGACTATTCATGCTTAAAATTACATGTGCACTTAAGTACTTAGCTGGATTGGGATTTTATTGCATTGTGAAGTGGTGAGAATTTTGTAATTCACTTTTCACGAGGTCATCTGGATAGCGCCAGAGAAGATATCAGAGATAGTTAAGAGAAGGAAGGCCAAAGCAGAGTCAGTTATAGATAAGCAATTAATGCTGAAATATGCTATGCCTCAGTAGACAATTGACAGTGGTTTTTATGTACTAACAGGGGTAAATTTACTGGTGGGGACGGAGAATGGGTTATGGCTGCTGGACCGAAGTGGACAAGGAAGGGTTTACTCACTGATCACAAGGAGAAGATTCCAGCAAATGGATGTTCTGGAAGGACTCAATGTGCTAATCACCATATCAGGTTTGTTCAGTGTCTAAAAGTATCTGACCCACTTTATAAATTATAAAGAAGAATTAGGTTATGAATTAGGTTATAGACTTTCCTCTTGTAGGACAAAGCAGGACAATTATTTTTGCTAATAGGAAAGCACTCTTTGGATCTCCAATATTTGCATCCTCCTTCCAGATTCATCTGTGACTTGGGATATGCCATTACATGCTTAATGTGTAAAATGGTTTGTGGGATATAAAAATGTGTTGAATGCTTAAAACATCATTCCATTGCTGCTAAGGAAGTCTGTGTTTGGTTAATTGTTCATATAACATGTGAGCATCGCTCTAAGCACATTTCCATCCAAAACATTGTTAAATCACATCAATGTATGGCTGGCAAGAGGGCAAATAAATCATGTGGGGTCCTACCCTGCAGGTGCTGAGGGCCTCAGCTCCCATTGGCTGCCATGGCAGCTGAGGATGCTCAGCACCTCACAGGATCAAGCCCTTGATGGGAAGATTGGAATGGCTTCTATTTATACACAGGTTGGACACGGTGCATTTGGCATAACTGAAGCCTGTGCTTCCCAGATACACTCGTTCCGACTTTCCACGTGACGCAGCATCCCTTTTGAGACTCTCTCTTGAATCTAGATTGCTATTTGCCTTATATAAGTCTAAAAACAAAATTAAAAAGACTTCTTGAGATAAGGAATTACAAAATAATGCCCCTCCCTCTGGTCATAGGGTTCACTCACTGCTGGAGTGAGGTGGAGGTGGCGCCTCCTCCTGGTGGCTCTGGGGATTAGCTCTTGCCAGGCGCTGCCCTCCTCTGGCCGTGTCGCTACCCATCATCTCTTTTACTCTGAGGCACCTCTTATTCCCAGAGCTGCAGCTTCCTGTTTGTGGCTTGGCCCTCCAGCCAGGTCACTAAGTTCTCCCCTTCCAGGGAAATGAAAGTCCTTCCAGACCAGCTGGCTGGCTCGTGTCGCCAACGTACTGCGCCACTTCCCAGTGGCTAGCAGGGAACCCAGACCCACCCACCCCACTGGGTTCCAGGCCAGGGATCCTATGATAAGCAGCCAAGGTCTGTACTGTCCTACCCTTTGCTGCCGTTTCCCTGGGCTTCGTCCTCCTTATCTGGCTTCCCCTTCTTTCTGGGTTTTCCAGTCCAGCCTCCCTCCTCCCAGGTAGTGATTGTAGACTACTTCCTTCCAGCCCCTTGCTGCTGTCAGCTTCTGGGCTTTATACAGCCCCCTCCTGATCCTGCCCAGCTGAGACCATTTCCAATTAGTGGCCTGCTGCCTATCTTCTTCTTCAGGTGCAGCCTGGGCAGTTAATTGGCCTGCCTAGCCCTTTAACCTCTCCAGGGCTTGTGTAGGGTGGGCACCGCATCACACCCTCCAACAGGAATCAAAAGAAAATAGGTGCCTACAATGAAGGCTGACAATTAATTGGAACTGATGAAACTCCCCCATCCAGAATGGCTTTTCCAGATAATATCTGTAATCCTCTCTTCAGACTGATGTCAGATGTTCTAATCTCCCATCAGGCTTGGGTCTAGGGGCAGCCATTCTGTGGGTGTAGGAAAAACCTTTGTGTGAAGTCTGAAGACTGGGAAAAGAGAAAAAAATAAATACAGGTGTTCAAGAGCCACAATACAATCGGTGTATCAGTGCCATGGCAGACATCGGCACTACATGGTGTCTCCTCTTCTGCACTGCTGGCCTCATGTCTCACGTGACTTCGCTGAAATGACACAAGTCTCTTCGCACTCTGAGTCATAACAATCACCAAGGCTGAATTCAAGAGATTTGTACTGCTCGGAAGTAAAATGTGATACCTCTTTTTCTGATCCGTGCGTGTCAGGCAAAAAGAATAAGCTGAGGGTGTATTATTTATCCTGGCTGAGAAACAAGATTCTGCGCAATGATCCAGAGGTGGAGAAGCGGCAAGGCTGGGTGTCCGTGGGAGACCTGGAAGGCTGCGTGCACTACAAAGTCGGTGAGTCTTGTT
This sequence comes from Dermochelys coriacea, assembly GCF_009764565.3. Lineage (NCBI taxonomy): Eukaryota > Metazoa > Chordata > Testudines > Dermochelyidae > Dermochelys > Dermochelys coriacea. The sequence continues at coordinate 92,442,729 of NC_050076.1, forward strand.
CATAGGCAGCCCTACGCAGTCCTCCTTTCCTATCTGATCACACGTATTGGCCACATTTTCCTTCACCCTTATTGAAAAATTATACCGGGGCTTGGTCATTTCTTCAAACCTGCGTGCAGTACATCACGGATGCCCCCCTCCCTTTAATTCCACATTGCTCCTCCCTTTGCAGCCGTTGCCAAGAGGGTATACTACTCTTTGCTACAAGGGCTGGCTGAACTGAAAGGCAGGATGCTTCTGTCGCTCAGCCAGTGCTTTCAGCATTCCGGGGTTGGCTGGCATCCTCATTGTTAGTGACATTTTTCACCTGCGTCATACCAGTCTCCTCTTCTGGCCCTGAGTACCTGCACAGTATCGGTATCAATGGGATGCCTGCAGGTAATTGATCAGGATGGGTGTACCACAATTCGTCCCTGTCTCTATATTGTATAAGCCCTAAATATACATATCAAAGTTATACTTAAGTATGCAGTAAAATGCATTTGTGACCAGAGCTGAAATATCATCTGGCTCTTATTCGGCTTCTGCATTGAGCACTTTTGAAGATGAACACCAGTATATGTGACAGTCATTATTACTTTAGCACTTAAGATATTTCAGTGATGCATGCTGTAGCAGAACATAAAATAGATTTGACTGTATTAAAAGATGCTATATTACAGTTGTGTTTTCCCAAACAATATAGCAAACTAATGTGTGGGTGGATGGGTGGTTGGGATGGGGAGGTCTTTGCCTTATATTCGGTTTTATTGCTTTGCTTGAACAACACAGTGCTTTAAAAATTGGCATAGTTTGGAATGAAATCAGAGACAGAAAGCTAAATAGATCTGCGTGAACCTATAGTTATTTTCTTTGTAATTATAGTGCAACTGCATTTATTTTCAACTCTAATGGCTCATTTTTAGGTTTTATAAAGAAAAGTATACATAAATGTAAATGTACACTTGTTTGCAGCTTCTGGGAGGATGGGCATGAGATAGAAAATAACTTAAGTAGTTTGACAAAATGGTCATAGAAAAGACTCTCAGGGAGCCAGAAAAACTCTAACTTCTAGAGAACCCCCTGCAAACCTCAGACAAAAAGCCTCCCTGAACCTTGACATTTCCAGGTTTCAGAGTAGCAGCCGTGTTAGTCTGTATTCACATCGTATTCTTCATCGGATGCAGTGAGCTGTAGCTCACGAAAGCTTATGCTCTAATAAATTTGTTAGTCTCTAAGGTGCCACAAGTACTCCTTTTCTTTTTGACATTTCCAGTTTACCAAAATGTGGTCATGTCTACAGGAGTTGTGCGGATGCCCTTGGACTTTGCAGACAGCATCCACTTTAAACTGACTTCTCAACTTTGACCTTCAGCAAAATGCAATATATTCCTCTCTCTCCACAGTCAGCTAAACAGGGATTGTCTCTGATGCTTTGCTGCTTTGGGCAAGCAGCAGCTGCTATTTCACTGTTTGCAAATCCTTGTGTATTTTAACCTTTGTCCTTACGGGCACTTTTCCCGTAATCAAGAAAAGGCTGTTTTTTATTTTCTCTGCCTAGGTTGGCCTTTCTCATCAGTTTTCCATCCTCGTCCAGCCTCGCCCCTTCACCGAGCTGCCGTTATGTGTTGTGCCAGTGTGAAATGGTCCCGTTTGAGTGGCGTGTGCTGAGCATACCCTTACTCCCCCAGAAATGATTCTTACCTAACTTGTGTAACACCTGCATCTCTTTTAGAGAACCTGACTGTACTTTGCCACACAGACACTGAATGTAAAACAAGGCAGAAAGAAATGTGTAGGAAAGCAATACCCTTGTGGCCTGTTCTATTTCTGAGGGAAATGCTCATGTCTGGCAGAATTAAAATAAAACAGACCAAAAAAACCTTAATTTTCAGTGCCCGGCTCTGCGTTTACTGTTCATAAACCCAACGTGAGTTTAACCAGCTCAAAGAAACTGCTCCTCTCTGAAATGCTTATTCAGCTTGACACATGGGGAGGCCACTGTGCCCATATGCTTGGGGATTTAATTGCCACCATGCACGCTGAGAAGAGAATAAAGCCTTTAGAGCACCACGAAGGAGCTCAGCAAACCGCTGGCCCTCCTTTTGTAGCCTAGAAGATATCACAACGTGCACTTGATAGCATCGCTAAGTAATGCTGACGGGGGTCTGTTGTTTGACAGCAAATCCTTTCAAAAAGCAATTGTCTATGGAAAAGTTTGCACAGCTGTTTGTCTGATGATTTCCCCAGCCTCTAGCAGCGATTTGAGGCCATCTCGCTGGATAGAAGCAATAGTAGATGATCGAGACCATTATGCAGGCTTTTTGTTATTCGTTTGTACAGCGCCTCGCATGATGGGCCTGGGACCTCCATGCACGCCTGCAGTACCCACACAAAACCAGATAAATAAGAAACAGAACCAAAAGAGTATGGAAGTCGGGATGGTGTCTTATGGCCATTGCCATAAAGCCATGATAGAGCCCTTAGCCTCTCTGAGACTGGGAATAATAGACTTGCTTAGTTGATAGGGGTGGTGTGCAGACTAATTCATTAATTTTTTTTATACTGCTTTGAGAGCTGTACAACAAAGGTGCTCTTTAACAGCCCAGCTCAGTGCCTATTGAAGGTAATGGAATGACTCCAATAATGGGCATTGGATCAGGCACTCAGTACAAGGTATCAGTATTGTAATTGTCAAGCATTCATGCCAGAAATCTGACTGTAGAATTTCTTGTCCAACCCAGGAACAGAAAATTATCCTCTGACCTATATACGTTCAGACTAAAAGCTTTGACATCCCATCACCGAATACTATTAATGAACTGCTTGCAAACACTGTACAGATCTTTCTGTGCCTCAGTTTAAAATCTTTAAAATACCACCTTTGTAAAGAATTTTGAGCAGTAGATAATGGTATAGGCCCAAGTTTAGACTTCAATAAAATAATAATTTTGCATTGCTTGCTTCCTTCCTCTCTCGGGTCTATATAGTGACCAGACAAGCCCCAATCTTGTATAAATTTATGCATGTGAGTAACTTAATCACACACAAAAGTGCTTTCAGAAACAGGGCCTTAGATCAAGTGTTTTTAGGGCACTGACCTGTCTTGATTGTATGTAAGGTAGCTAGCATACATTTGGGTGATAAATAAATAATAAATATTAATAATAACTATAAGCATTGGCTGTGTTACTGAAAGTCATTGAACTGAAGGTTTAAAGGAAAGGAGAGATTATTTACAAGTTGTTGTTAAATATCAAGGACCAACTTCTAATACCATTACTCAGTGAACAACACCTTACTCCAAAAATAGTCCCATTGAAATTATTGGGTGCAATTAAGGGCATCAGAATCTGAACTTGAAGTATTCTTGATTTGTATGGGCCATCTGAAACTGAAATAATTGTTCCTTTTGTATTGTAGTGAAATATGAGAGAATCAAATTTCTTGTTATTGCTTTGAAAAGCTCCGTGGAGGTGTATGCTTGGGCTCCAAAGCCCTATCACAAATTTATGGCTTTTAAGGTAAGATAGGCCTCATCTCACTTTAAAGGTATCATTAGCACCCTCACTGTTTTATCCCCCACCGACTGCTCCAGATTTTGTTGTTTTGTGTAACATTTATTTTTAATTTAGGAGTAAATGAGTAAACTTTTTTTTTAATTTAGATCATTTTGCTCACCATGCAAATGCCACATGTCAAATTGTCTCTTAAACATTGCTGATGTGCTTTTACTAATTGTTTGCAACATCTTGTCTAAAATATGTGTTTGGACACATGAGCAAATGAACTGCCCCAAAAGTAAGGGGGGAAAATTCAAAAGAGTTGGCTTTTCAAAAATGCTCAGCGTTGGTCTAATACCCTATAAAAATCTATGGGGGTTTGGGCACCTAAAGGAGTTAGGAACCTTATGCAAGTCATTAGGAATTGGATAACTCACTCCCTTAGGATTCTTTAATCCTTAAATCCCAGCCCTTGAGGTCAATAAGAAAGCCCCCATTGACTTTAGTGGGAGCAGAATATAGCCAGCACTGAGCACTTCTGGAGATGTCAGTCAAAATTAATCAAATTTAGCACAGAAATGTGATTGATGGCCATCGTGCTCAGCTGTATAATTCAGCTTCTAAGTTACAAAATCAGTAAGGTACTGTCAACAAAATTTAATTTCAAGTATGAGGAAAGAAACACCTAAACCTTTCCTTGAAATCAAGATAATTGTGACAGAGACTGAACAAACTTTTGGGTTTCATCCAAAATAAACAGTAGAAAGTTGACTGGAGCAGAAGTTTACTCTGAGAAAGGAAATCACAAACTCAGATCTTTGATAAACAGAGAAATGAAATAAGAATGCTGAAGTACTAGAAAAGAGCCTGGCTCAGATAAGGGACCAAATTTTGTTTGATTTATTCAGCAGTTCATAGACTTAAGTGGTCCTAATCACCTGAGTTAGGTAAACAGATACTAGCTGTAAGGCCAAATTCTGCCCTCAGATATAGAATCATTGGGATTACAGTTGTAATTGAGAAGAGAATTTGACCCTGTTTCTGATGTAGGGATGTATTTTTAGGAAACTGCCTCTTTACAAGATACGTTAGAAGCAGTAATTCCTTTGTCTTCAATATCTAACTCATATATCATTGAATGTACTAATTTACAATAAACTAGAGTCAAGATATAAAGTGCTGCCTGTGAATATATTTACAGCTCCAATATCTTTTGAGGGTTTGGTATGTTTATCCTCACACCTTCCTTTGCTATTCTTTTACACTTCTCAGTAACTTGCACCTTTGAGTTGAAAAAGGAAGATAATAAGATTCCGTTGTAACACAGGAACAGGGACGCTGATGTAAATGTGACATATAATAGCCATCCAGTTTTTGAGTTCTAGTAAATATTGAAAAAGGTTCATATTTGTAAATGTGAAAAAAACAAACCCAGAAACCGGCGGCTCAGGTAGCAGTTCCAATATTCATAATGTGTTTATAATTTTATCTGACTTTTCTCTTCTTTCCAGTCATTCACTTCACTTCATCACAAACCACTGTCAGTTGACCTGACAGTTGAAAATGGACAAAGATTAAAAGTGATCTATGGCTCACAAGTGGGATTTCACGCTATCGATGTGGACTCTGGGTCTGTTTATGACCTGTACTTGCCAACTCATGTAAGATATTACTTCCTAAAGCTGAAATAATAATTGAGTTGTTTCCTTATTTATTCCTCATGGCTATAGGTTAATAGTGACTAGATCAGTGGTTTGGATCTAGGTTATCTTCTAAGAACTTGTATAATTTAGGCTAGCCAACAAAATGTTCATGTTCAAACACTTTAGAGACACCCCGTGCTCACAGTAGGTCTCTATGCAGTGACAGTGCTGTGCAGGATTGGGGTCTAACTACAAAATGAGCCTAAGCAAATCCCCTGAACTTTAGGGAGATCTGATTCCAGATCTAAACTTTATCGTCTGTGCTCCGAACTTTTTACATGTAATCCACCCCCCACCCTGCATCTTCCAACACAGAGAAACCCACTCCTATGGCGTCTTACCTCTGGAAACCCAGCTGAAGACCAGCCCAACTCCTAGGCACCCAAACAAGCAGTGCCCACCAAACTATATGCCTGTGCAGTCATTCTAGTAGTTACAGTGATGTTAATTTTGTAAACACATTTGCATTAAAATGTAACTTATGTAGATATCTAGTTGTTGAAAACAATTATTTCTATTGATCCAGTTGCTAAAGACCCATGTTATTTTTATACGTAGCATAAAGTGGTTTCTTTCATCTAAAAGCTAATCGCTTCTTTGATTATGGCACCATTCAAAGTTCACACTAGTTTATAAGTCTAACCAGGATTGCCTGCCCACTCCATGTGTAATTTGGTTGCTAAGCATGGCAAATGATTTCTTGTCAAAGAGATAATTAGCACAATAGATAAAAGGCAAGGGACAAGGTGAACCCTTTTAAATGATTTAGTTTTGCCACACACTCCAGATATAATGATGTACATCAGGAAAGATATTTCCCAGGTGAACGCCCTGAATATGGGGCACCTGTAGAAGAGCTGTGACTCCCTTTGTGTGCACTCTTCCACCGTAAGTCAGCATGTGCTAAAAATACTTTTTCTCTTAGGAGTCTTGGATCAGAAATAAATGTGCTGCTACAGTGGGCTGTATCGTTATTTTAGGGACTGTCTCATAGATGATGATTATCACAAGCTGGTTTTCAGTGTTGGCAGCCCAGACTTACTTTAATCTAACAGACTGAGTTGAGACACGCTTGCTTTCTGTACCCTCTTTTCCCTGTTCCCTCTCTCTCTCGTCTGCTTCAGTTGCTCATGAGAATATCAAGGCAACGCATTAAAATTGCTCTCCGACTCTGGATACCTGTTTTAGTGTTACGGATAGTAGTTGCGGAGGCACGGACTCAAGTGGTTGGCCTGAGTGTATTCAGTTCGGCAAGTACAGTTTCTGTGCTTCTTTTCTGTTTATTGTGCCATTACCATGTGCATACATGTATTGGGCTGAAAAAGAAAAGATATGTGGGTTTGCTTGTGAAAAATGACCCTCCACTTGTCTGTCTCTTCCTGTGGAAATGCTGATTGGAAGGATATTTCATTGTTTATGTAAAGTGAAAAGATTCTGTTAGTGTTTTAGAAATGCTTAGTTATTGTTTTGTTTTTTGTCTGAAAGTACTTTCCATAAAAACCCACCTCCATAGCTATATGCTTCTTATAAATCGTTTCTCACTTGGGAAGTGTGTTGGCTGGTGTGAGAGAGATTCTGGGTCCTGTTCTGCTGTTGGACTATTTTATTGCATGCAATGCATTGTTCCTGTGGCATGGGTGTAAAATGTAAACCCAATAGTATTTAAAGCAGCACTTTCTTTGTTTAAGGACACTGTATGTGAAGCAGGGAAAGACCTTGCAGAGATGTTCACATTTAGAAAGCTCAGGTGATTCTTTCAAACTACCGTAAATATTGTCATCAAAAGTGCTAATGAATCATTGTTATAGCTCATGAGTTATGCTTGGTCTGTATCACAGAAAATGGAAGCGTTGGGTTCCTAGAATAGGGAAGTTGAGTAAGTTGTCTTCCATCCTCTTCTAAAATCATCTTTGAATTAAAGTATGGCTCACGCTCCTTCTGTCACTTTATATACCAGCATTTCATGAACAAGCCAATAAATCTCATTGTATATCAGATGCTCCTTGGCTTCTTTATACCAAGTAATACTTGTAAATATAAAGTGAAAAATTGAACAGTGACTTCTATACAAACCTAGTATAATAATATCTAAAGGGGGAAATATAATAGCCCTTTTCAGCTAGCAAAATATATAGCCCATCATAAACCAGGTATTTACTTTCTGTGAGTGGTGAGTAGGTGGTTTTTTTGCTCTGCCAAGCTATTCAGATTGATATAGTCACTAAAATTGCAGTCCATTTTCTGATATAAATCTTAATAAAATACAATTTCAGATCCAGGGGACTATTCACCCACATGCCATTATTATCCTCCCTAATACCAATGGAACAGAACTTCTACTCACCTATGAAGATGAAGGAGTCTACCTTGATATATATGGGCACTTCACAAAGGAAACTGTTTTACAGTGGGGAGAAATGCCAGCATCTGTAGGTAAGTATGATAAAACAGCACTGTGTTGAATGTAAGATTCTGTTGTATGAAGTCTGAGTTCGTTATTAGGTTTGTGTCTACCTGAAAGGGGTTGTGTGGCACATTAAGCCATTTCTGGTTAAAACAGATTTCTAATGAGCAGATAAATGTATGTGCATTTCTGTACATTCTTGAGCCAATCAATGATTATAAAAGGGTCTCTGCATTTGTTTGTATTCATTTCATGGTATTTATGCCACAAAGGGTTTACTGCACAGTCAGAATTTGTATAATAGGATGCAGGTCTTCCAATAGGTATTTCTTGTGTCTGGTAATCATTTTAGTGGGTTACAAAGGAATGAAAAAGTGCAGCTGTTTTCGACTTTGAATCTTTCATATCCACGGTATTTTGTATAGAAATTCATAATATGTAGAAAGTACAGTAATTTAATGGGTCTATAAACATAACATCCTATCAGATTGTCCTTTATTTTTATCATCATCTATTCAGAGTACAACAGATTAGATATAGCCTTAGATGGGTTGTCAGGCTATCCATGTTTTTCATCCAGCCTCACAAATGCTAAAAAGGGGGGTCTGATTATTTTTCATCAGGATGGTTTTTTTCTCTTAGGTTTCCAATTGTTAACATTGTAACTAAGAACAAAGAAAACCCACCTCTAGCAGGTTTTTGCATTTGTAAATTTCACCTGATTGGCTTTTTATTTCTGTGAATTCTTATTTTTCTTCGTCTTTTTTTTTTAAGTCACAAGCAAATCATAGCAAAAATTGACTTAATTTGTTTCTCAATACTGGTGTAAATCTGGAGTCACTCCATTAAATTGGTAGAATTACATCGGAGGCCCATCTTTTCTAGAGGGCTTCCAGCCACCCTTGAGAGTGTGAGACCCACCTCTGCCTTGAACTCAGATGCCTACATGGTACCATATTCATTTTGCTGCCACCATAACTCTGAGCAGCAAAGCCACTTTAGGAATCATTTTAGGAATAAGTTCACTTTTGTACATATTAAAGGCAGGTCTACACTAAAAAGTTGGGTCAACCCAGCTACATTGCTCCAGGGGTGTGAAAAATCCACCTAGTTAAGCCAATCTGACCCTGGTGTAGACAGTGCTAGAGGGATGGAAGAATTCTTCTGTCGATTTGGCTACCACCTCTCGGCGAGAAGAATTAACTACAGTGACCAGAGAACCCCTCGCTCTGCTGTAGTAAGTGTCTACACTGCAGCTGCAGCATTTCTAGTGAAGGCATAGCTTCAGGCTTGGTCTACATTTATATCTGCATAGCCATGTCGGTCAGGGGTATGAAAAAACCACATGCCTGAACAACATAACTAGTCCAACAACCCCCATAACCACTACCACCCCCAGCATAGACACCGCTATAGCAACAGAGTAGATACTGTACGTTCCTTCTCCTCTGACAAATAGTGTCCTCTTCACTTTCCAACCCAAATATTAAGCTGTAGGGTAAAATTAAAACACGTCCAGTACATCCGCCTCAATGCTGTATTAATGTTTAACGCCGTAGGATACACTGAGCCTCTACATCCCACATTCCAACGTTAGTATGAAACAATCACTGGTAAGAGAACCATTACCCAGTATGGTTAGGAAAATAAAAGTTCTATCTGTGAGTATTGAATCTAATTGGAAGCTGGATTGCAAAATGAAGACAGCAGCATGCAGGAGATGTGATACTATGGAAAGTACATTCCTTTAGCCTAAATAGGAACTGCATGCTCTCAAGAAGGGCGTAACATTACAGTTTAAAAAGCAATCTTAATGTTTCCTCCAAAGTAACATTGGTGCATATAAGATCAGCTTAAATATTTAAGCTCTCTTCTCTTCTTCCTATAAATGCACTCCATTGGTTTGCACTCATTTTTCCCCCTTTGGGAAGCAACAAAATTTTAAAACTGGCTTCATTTACCATCCTGTGGTGTCAAACATTTCCCTGGATCTTGTCTCTAATGATTTTTAAAGCATGGATGAACTTGTAGCTATTATGAGATTGTCTGGTTGTATTATTTGAATGTGCGCTAAGTGCCAACAGTGTTTGGCTCTCTATAGTCCTTGTCCCAATGTGCTTCCTTTTAGAAGATGAACAAAGATCAGACAAAATTACAGAGGGAGCCCCAGAGGTAGATATACAAGGTGATATATAAGGAACTAAGTGTTTTGTTACCTTTAGCTTCAGAAAAGTAGTTGCTGTAAGGTTTTCATATATGCCAACTCTTACGATATGCTCTGAAATGTGGAGTTTGTGATTTTGGGCATCAATAGTCGTCTACAAGCATATTCCCGTTTAATACAGAGTCAGCTGGAGATTTTCAAAGGCACAAAGAACAGTCAATGGCAGTTGTGTGCCTAAATACCCATTGTGCCTTTGCAAATCCCCCTCCCTCATTGCCTAAAGCGCTGAGACAGCGAACCCACAGAAACGTGTTGGTGGCTTGTAAAGATCTACTGTGTACTGGGCATACATGGGGACTATGCTGCTTTGTCACAGGTTGGGATTTCAAGGCAGATCCCCCAAGAGTGTGAACTGAAGTCAGCGAAGCTAAACAGATTTACACCAGCTTCATGCTAGTGAAATGGCCCGTGGCAGCTGACATTTCTTCAGGATGCTCTGCTGTGCACTAGAGCAGGGGCGCGCTGTCTTTTTCTTCATGTGGATAGCATTGTAAGAGAAAGATTGCCCGGTGGCTATTCCCCTTCCCATTCAGGATCGCACAACCACCTCCCCTCCCTTTCACAATCACACAGCATCCTTTGAGTGTCCACAGGAACCACTTACATGCAAAAAGTGACAGCAGGAAAGTATCTGAATGGATTTTTAACTTCTTTTAATGGAGTTTAACAGCCAGGAACAGCAAGGAAAACACAGCTCTGAGGGACTAACCAGCTTTCCACAGACCACCACCAAGGGCTATGCAGACAAACAGGGCAGTTTATCCTTGGAAGGAAGGCACTCTTTCTCTCTTCCCCTCCCGCTAGCCAGGGCTCAGCCATTGGCCTCCAAACAGACCTTCCAGTCAACCTTAGGCCACCACATTTCCAATATTACTATTACTTCACTGTCTGCAGTGCTCTTGACTATCCCAGCCCAGGGCTTCTTGGAGAAGATATTGTCAATCATAACAAGTTTGACAGGGGTCTTGTCACGTGGCACCAGATGTTCCACTTGTGATTGGAGTCAGAGTTCATTTAGAGGCAAACTGACCCAAGCCCTTGACTTTCAGCTCAAACCAAATCCTAAACTTTGGGGGCTTCGAAGAGCCCCATTTTATTTTAAGCATGCATTTCGCACCAATGTTCACTCATACTCTTGCTCCTCTGAATTTCTTGGCTCAGGCCAAAAGCGTTGAAATATTACGAGCGAAGCTCTGGTCACCACATTTCTTGCTTGGCCAAACCTAAGAAGAACTTGCAAGTTTCACTAGAGATCCTGTTCCCTTGAAATTTCCACACTTAACCAAGTTTTGACAACTATCTGTATGAACTGTACTGACAATTTTCCTATTATGAATTTTGATCTTGTTTTTTCAGAGGTGAAAGGCTTGTGTGTTAACTCAGGGTTCTAGCTAGCTGCCACTAGCTTGATTCTTAATATATGGTCTATTCTTTAACAAAATTATTTTGGATAGTAAACTTCCCTGGTCTATTAGAATATCTTAAGTGATTGAGAGAGGTGGCAAATGCTTGCAATATAATTGATGGCTCTAGGGCAGGAAAACTAAAAATAGCAGCCTCTTGTAGTCTTTAGGGTGGGACCTGTGTGGCCAGTCCATTAATCAGAAATTGGAATGAGGACACTGAAATCCAGTGGGAAATTAAAATTGTAGAGCTACTCTATCTATATTTAATTGGTGAGATATTTCAGATATGTAGGGCTACATACAAATAGAGAGAGCATGTTTTCTTTATATAACACAAGATTTTTAAAAAGGTATAGGAAACATCCAGTTAATAAGATGGGGGGTACTTTTGTCCTTTCATATTCGTAAAAATTATTAAAAGCATGATTTTGGGAGTGGTTTGGATGTCTTTTACTAGGAAGCAGAAAGGATGTTGATGCAGAGAAATGGAGCACTCTAGCCAAAGCATCTTATAATGACATTGCTATGTCAACACACTTTATTGGTTCATGAAATAATTGCAGCCCAGTTCAAGCAAAGAAGTAGTCTGCTCATATCAGAATGATTCTTATTGTCCTTAAAAAAACTACAGCTTGGACCTTATTTACAGCTGTTCCTGTACCCTTGGTGCAGCCACAAAATTCCCTGGGTTTTATTTATATACACTCAACTATTGATTGAGGAATGAGCAGGTACTATAAGCCTAGAAGCTTGGAACATAGACACATAGATATTTACGCGTTTTTAAAAGTCTTATTTAAAACACACTAAGTTGGGTGTAACTTTGTTTTGGTAGGGACATGCTGCATGTCAGAGCATGCGCACCATAACCTGTGTAGTGCAACCTAACCAGGACAAGAGCATGCTCACATGAACAATGTGGGACAGATGGGAGTTTGTGATGAAGCTACAAAAGCTTTTTCTCTAGATAATTTCACAGCACCAGCATTCTAGTCTAATGAAAGAACATTTCATCGTTAGGATGAAGAGCCTGTTCTGCATGTTGGATATCTAGAGCATAAATAATGTGTTTTCACCTTGGAAATGCCAATGTACACTAACTTCATGGCTTTCCTTGAATCGGCCGAATTTGAACTCCCATTGGAGTGAACTCCTTGAGCACTGTGCTAACTTCTATGCTATTTGCCAGGTGTTAAGGGAATATTATGGCAGGCTTCCACTGTGCTGTACAAATGACCCTTCTTTGAGTATATGCTGCATTTCCAAAAGGAAATAATGAGTTCACAGGGAAACAGCCAGTAACCAGAAAATTGCTCAGTTGTGATTTAATAACAGTATTATACTGTCTTTCCTCTGGCACCAGAGGCAGAACTTGTCACCCTTGCTTGCAGTGGGTTTAGCTTTTTAATTTATGTATTTCTAAATTTTGTCGTCAGATACATGCATGCCATTATCCTTGTATCTGAAGACAGAATTTGGGACACAGTAATAAATTGAAAAGGAGTACTTGTGGCACCTTAGAGACTAACAAATTTATTAGAGCATAAGCTTTCGTGAGCTACAGCTCACTTCATCGGATGCATTTGGTGGAAAAAACAGAGGAGAGATTTATATAAATCTCTCCTCTGTTTTTTCCACCAAATGCATCCGATGAAGTGAGCTGTAGCTCACGAAAGCTTATGCTCTAATAAATTTGTTAGTCTCTAAGGTGCCACAAGTACTCCTTTTCTTTTTGCGAATACAGACTAACACGGCTGCTACTCTGAAACCAGTAATAAATTGGTGGCTGATAAATGGATGGCATGTGAGTCTAAAACATATCCAGCTGTATCATTTGTAGCCTTTTAAATGTGAAAGGCAGTGTCCTATGCCCCAGTAGGGCAAATTCTTTCCCATCCGAAATGCAGAGTCCTAGAAATATGTCTGCTTAAGGAAACCTTGGCGGTCCAGCGATTAACTTAGAAGACACAAACAAAATGTAAACTCAGTTCTCTTCAAGGTTAACTCTGTTTATGCATGTTTGTATGTATGTAAATAGACATGGAAGAATTAGATTTTTATCTATAAATGTTGGTGAACATCGATTTCACCTTCACAAACTGACCAAAAAAAATATTCCCATTGATGATCATTGAAATGTCTAGATATGCAAAGTAAGAAAAATGCTGCCTGACAACTTATTTGAGTTTGATTTAAGGATATTTATTTTGACATGTGATGGTGACAATTTATGTTTTAACTACTGTAAAGCTTTAACTTTTGAATCTCAATGTTTACTGTCAGTAAATAATTCTTGTCTAACCCTCCCATAATTTCCACAGCTGTGAACATTTAAATCGACAAAAACTGAAAAAATGGCTTAAAATAAGCATCAATATTATCCATCAAAAATGTATTTAAGAAAAGTCAAATTCTACCAAGCTTCTATATAAAAAACACCAGATCCAGTGTCCCCAGTGGGGCTACTTGAGCAAGTAAAGGTTTTGCAGAATCGAGTCAGGAGGCAACATATTTAGTTAGTGTTTTTCTTAAACAATGTGAGCAAAGCCCCAAGGGAAGGATTGGACATGTCACCAAAATCCCAAGAGAACCACACAGCCATTCTTGAAGGAGTTAGCTATATTGTGCACAGTCTTTTTGTATGTTATTGTGCTGAGCATGATAAATTAGGCCAGCAAAACACAAATTAGAGACCTTTCTAAAGTGTGATTGTACCTCCAGCCTTTAATCAATGACGTATAGTAGCAAACCAGGGTACCCTGATGTAGCTGCAGTTTTAAAGAAATTCCTTTAAAAATGTAACATTTATGTTGCGACTGTCCTATAATCACGTACAGTAACACCACATGATAGCATCTCACACAGTGAGAGAAGACCATGTAAGATACCTCCGTATTTTAAATTGATTTAGAAAAAGACATTCTGGATAACTAAAACCACAGAGCTGGATTGTCCTCCCTGCCACATGTGTGGAGGGAACCCTTGGTGAATTGAGCACCCCGCTTCCAAATGGAATGAGGATGCCCCTTCCATTCCACTCCCCGACTGGGCAATGTCCCTGTCCACGTAGCCCAGAATTCACAGAGAGAGGGACCCTGTTCGGAGTAGCAAAGCCAGGGGCATGCAAATCATCCCCTGCTAGCTCCAGGGAAATTAATCTCTAAAGGAAATACATGCTGAGGCTATATTATGTTTCCACAAACTCCAGCTAGGGTCTTGGGGGTAACCATTGTCAGAAGTAGGCACTGTTACTTGGGAGGTGGGACCAGAGCCTATGCAGAGGCACTGGTATCCTATGAATCTCTTGGAATTTGCCACATTTGGGGTGAAACCTGTGGCATTTTCCATGGGGGGCAAACCTCGCACCCTTGACAGGTGATGAGATCTGGCAAGGGGTTCCCCGCAGAGATTTCCTCCCAGCTAGCCTGTTCCCAGGGCTTTCCCACTGTAGGGGTTGAGCTGAGCCAATATGCAGCGGGCCTTATAACAGTTCAGTATCTTTCCAGTTTATTTCTGGTCCTGCCCTCCATAATTCATTTAAGCATACGTGGAAGGGAAGTCCCATAGTGCATGAAAGTTTGAGCATCCTGTGGGTTGTGAAGGTCATTCTATCAAGAGTAGAATTTAATTCTAATATACTACAGTATGCCCTTAATTATTGATTTGTATCTCACCATCAAGTTAATTACCTGGTGCTTTTCATTCATGATAAAATATTAGAGTCCTGTTATTTAAAAAGTCCAGGACCTGTTGTTGAATGCATAAGGGAGCCAACTTCCAATCTACCTTACTCCACTCCCAGCCCCTTTCTGATGGTACTTTAAAATGAACCAGTGAAATCCATGGAACATCGGACCTATTTGGTGCTTCAGTCAGTGAAACGGATGAATGCTTGCCAGACAGAGGTTGAGTGCAGGGCAGCATTCACCTTCTTGGCCCCCAATGCAGTGACCTGGTCAGGTAAAAGAGGGTGTGACAGAGTATCACGAGCCCCCAGTCAGTTATCGATGACTGTTGGAAATGTACAGCTGGTGTCAACTGTCCCCTCTGGTTTGGTGCTACACAGATCATTTCCAGTTGCAAGCTGAGTTAAAGTTTTTCCTTTGTGCTGTTTTTAACTTTTCCACCAAATCTCCGTTGAAACATGAAGGGCCTGGTGAAATGCTTGATACTGAAATATGCTACTTGGCTTCACACCTACCTTTTATCCCCAATGTCAATAGATACAACAAAGATTTAGGGTGAAACCCAGGTCATATTGAAGTCAGTAGGGGTTAGATCCTCAAATGGAAATTAGGTCTTTCAGGATGTGGACCTAGGAGGTTTGCCATTTACTTCACTGGGGCCAAATTCAACAAAATCCTCCGTAGCAACACTTATTTATTTTACATATATTGCCTAATTATAGGGTGACCAGATGTCCCGATTTTGTAGGGACAGTCCCGATGTTTGGGTTTTTTTCTTATATAGGCTCCTATTACCCTCCCACGCTCTGTCCAGATTTTTCACATTTGCTGTCTGGTCACCCTACCTAATTACCATGGCACAAGTGATTATAGTAATCTAAGTGCCATGTAATTTGGGTATATAACAGTATTTTTAAAATCACACAGTACAAGTATTACTGCCCCATCCTTCCAAAAAAATACCCTGTTCACTTGTTTAACATACTTGTAGAAGTCCAAAACTGCTCTGACTTTTTTTTAATGAAGTTTAGTTACAGCTAAGATCTTTTGTAATTAGAGTGAATGACCAATATATTCAGAGGCAGATTCTGATCTCATTCACAGCAGTGTATATTCAGAGAAACTACAGTAGTGGTGGGGGGTCAGTGGAGTTACTTCAGATGTATGTCGATGTAACTGAAGTCAGAATCTGGTGCTCAACTATAAAGTGGCTATTACATACATAGTTACTTTCCATAGCTTTCTAGCATGTATTTTGAATATCCCTAATACACATTAGGCTGAAGTGCTGTTTAACCAGAGGAGAGGCTCTAATCTTTTGGGTGAACTCAAGTGGTTGGGGGAGGGGGATAACTATTAAAAACCTATAGGTATTATTGATTGCAGAGTGAATTTCTTGCCTTGTTATTCCACAACACTCTGCTCTTTTTTTCAAAGTGTAGCAGCAATAAAGGGCAGTGGAATGGCAGGAGTGGGGCTAGAACTGTGTAAAGACACTGACCAACTAAAGACAGAGGGTAAAGCAGATGCAAATTCTGCTGAAGCTCAAAGGTTGTAGAGCAGCCACAGAGCAGCTGTATAGGCTGCTGTTTCTTGCCCTGCTGTTGTGTTCAGTGGAAGACTCTATATGGCCAACAAATGCCCTGCACGGGTCACCGTTGCAAAGCCTGATTATTCAGGCTTTGCACTTGAGACCAGGATTTAACGCTTTGAATGGTATTTGTTGTACAGTATTTCAGTGTACGGTTTGTTTGGGTGTATGGGATTTCCTTCTCTGAACAGATACAATCTAAATGGATTCCACTGGATATTTAAATATTGCGTGTCTGGATTTGGTTCAGTTACACAATCTTTATGTTATTGGGGTGGGGACATGGAGCTGTCAACTTACTACTAGTAGATGAACATTTCAGGCTCCCTTGTGTTTTTCTAATTATCAAATCTGACTTTTTTGTTTAGCTTATCTGCAGTCTAACCAGGTCATGGGTTGGGGAGAGAAGGCTATCGAACTGCGTTCTGTGGAAACAGGAAATTTGGAAGGTGTATTTATGCATAAGAAAGCACAGAAGCTAAAATTTCTGTGTGAAAGAAATGACAAGGTACACACGTGACTCAACTATTGTGATTTAACAAATATGGTTTAACAGTTGAATACAAAAAAAGTTGAGGCCATTTAATTTTTATTTAGCATTTTATTATAATGCATAGTACTTACCGCTCAATTAAAAGCAGACTTTGGCACTGATCCCACAAACTACGCTCTGTGGGAGGAATCCTGCACCTTTGCAGAGCCCCACTGAAGACAGCCAGATCCCAGCCACCTCTTCCACCTGCTTTGTGCTGCAGATGGAAAATCAGTTTAACCAACCTGTTGGCGAATCCCCAAGTGGTCTAACTTCAGCATAGAGAATATGTTGGGGGTGTGGCTAGCATGCAGCTGCACTCCCGTAATCTCTGGCTACAAAAGTCTCTTAAGAACTGTTGCAACCAGGTATGATTTAGAGTAGCCTTGAGTGAAGTATCACATAGCAATATTTGAGATGCCACCAGTATGAGTGCATTTTGTCACATATGTATTGTAATGATTTGTAAATATTCACTGTGGCTTGTTCTAGTGCACTGGTGTATTTAGAATACTGAAACCAGAAACTGTTTAGTTTACCTAATTATTTGAAAATAGGCTCTGATTTCTTTTCTGGTAGAAAATGTATACACTATAACTTATTGCCAGAATGTATACTTGAGAGCATTAACACTTCATTTTTCTAAGAAAGTGTTACCAAGGGGATTAAAATTGAATTGTGATTTATATGTCATAGTGTTCTGGATTGTATTTATCTCTGCTTTCAAATATGTTTAAAATATTCTCATACATGTAAACTGACAGCGGTCTATTCTTTTTCCTTTTCAAGGTATTCTTTGCATCTGTACAATCTGGAGGCAGCAGTCAAATTTACTTTATGACACTTGGACAAAACATCCTATTCAACTGGTAAATCCCATCAGACTGAAGGATGTTTTGAAGGTTCCCAGTAGATACAGGCAGTGTAAAATGCTGGAAGGTTATACACTTAAATTTGCACTTTTTACGTACAATAATCTGGTCATTATTAACTTATCAAAATTCATATTCCTAAAGTTGTGGAAGAATTCCATTCTCTTGTCAAACTATTGCAAATATGTTTAGTTCTATCTTTTAAAAATATGGTGCAAACCAAGACTGAATGCACAATGTAGCAAAGAGCAACTGTCATGGAAAATGTAGCCAATATAACAGGTTGCTTGTACTCTGAAAAGCGTACAATTTCTTTTGCACAAATATTGTAATTGTATTATTTTGAACTTGAGTCTTTCTCTATGGACAGCAATATCTATATGTAGATTTATAGTATAAAGTACATACATATGTTATGAGCTGGAATTCCTCTGATTTTGAATTATTTTTGCTTGTTTCACTTTTTTCTTTTAACGGCTTCACCCAAAGGCAATTGTCCAAGTCTGAAAACCAGTGAAACAGAACTATTCACAAGGGGTTAATGCAGACGTGGACAGTTAGGGATTGATTTGCCTTGAGAAGCATGGGTGAGCTTGTAGAGTCAGCTACTGTATACATAGGCACCTGTGAAGTAACAGAGTTTACAAAACGCATAAGTCTGACTCCTTGAATGCCTCTGGACAAGATTGAGCCCTTAGACACAGTTACTGTAGAATGTATTTGTAAACATATTTTAAATAGCAATTTGTTTGAACATATATACACGAAGCATTATGGGCCTGATCATGTAGGTTTTACTCATACAAGTAGCCCTGACTCATGTAAGTTAATTTCAATGAGACAATCCATGTATAAAAGGGTGTAAGATCAGGGACTCTGTCTCTGCAAAAAGAAAAGGAGTACTTGTGGCACCTTAGAGACTAACAAATTTATTAGAGCATAAGCTTTCGTGAGCTACAGCTCACTTCATCGGATGCATTTGATGAAGTGAGCTGTAGCTCACGAAAGCTTATGCTCTAATAAATTTGTTAGTCTCTAAGGTGCCACAAGTACTCCTTTTCTTTTTGCGAATACAGACTAACACGGCTGCTACTCTGAAATCTGTCTCTGCATGATTCCTCATTCCTACTGATTCAACAACAGGCTTATATTTGTTGGCTTGTAAATACGCTCTTTCCAAAATGGATGGCATGGTTAACAAAAGTATTCTTACTACAGCTATAAAAATATCCAGAGAACTAATTAATTATAAATAGAAATAAAAAAGACTTTATTTCAGGCGCTCTTTCTATTCTAGTTACTTCAAAATAAATCTACGGCCCCTAGTGGCATTCATTTCTATCATAAAACACTGTTCTCAGGGGCTTAATATTAGAGACATGCTAGGGTTAAACATTAAGGTTTAAATGTACAGTCATTACTTAGCTAATGTTTGTGCAGTGCTTTGAAAATGTCAAGCGCTATATAAATGTAAAGTGCTAAGTATGGCTATATATAATAATAAACTCAATACACAAGATCTCAGTCTAGACCAAACTGTATGTAAAAAGAAAAAGAAAATCATTAGCTACAGTATTTAAAAACTATTACCATTTTTAACTTGAAATGTGTGAGACTGGAAGGGGAAGTGGCATTGCAATATCTGATCTTCTACCTCTATGATGATTGAAAATTGACCAAATGAAAGTTGTTAGCAACCGATGGCTCTTCCGCACCCTATGTGCAATGAAGTTAGTGGTCCCGGTGACAGGTATTCACGTAGCAAAACCACCACCATAATATGCACCTTGTTATGTACTCTCAGCAGAGAGGTCTAGAACTAGATTGGCCTGGATGCTGATCAGCACTTTCACCCACTGCTGGTGATCCCTCGAAGGCTGAGGCATGCAGGCAGGATAGTGCTGGTGGTGTGTGCACTTCTGCTGTCCATGTTCTTTGGCTGACTGGAGGACGGCAATTTCCATGGCTGTCAATCCAGCTCATTTCGTAAGGATTCGTAAGGATCTGCTCAGACTGTATAGTGGAGTTTTAAACATTAAATATTCACATCTCAAATAGGTAGGTATTGATTTACAAGAGTTCAAAATCAAGGCCATGTCAAAGTTGGGAGGGCATCTGCACACCAAATGGCCAATTGTGCACCCAAATTTAGGCTCTGATCCACAGTGAGTTGGGACTGCTGTGCCCAGGTACAGCTGCATTTAAATCAACGGGTCTCTGTGTGGGCACAGCACTCCACCTGTCTGCTGTCAATTGCAGGATTGAGGCCATAATAATTGCATGAGCAAAATAGCAACAACAACAACAACGTCATGTGGTCCTGGGCTTCTATGCCACTGAACATTGAACTCTTTTTGCTCAGCTTTCAAAAAAAGAAAAGAAACAAAAAAAGAAAAAGCTGCAAGTTAAAATAAATATATATATATACATGCTAATAGATCAGGAATAAGTCAAAAATGTAATTTACTTTTTATTTCTTTTAAAAAGCTGAAATACCGTGAAAAGAGGACATCTTTCATCATGTATCCCATGGGTGTGCAAAACCTGTTATTAAAATGCTCTTTCTCTAGCACAAATCAGTGATCCTGGCTGCCCTGTATACTTCAAAATGTGTGCTTATCATATCGGCCTCTGCATTACATGAGGCGTGTGATTTCAGAACATCTTGGTGCCAAGAGTTAGGAGGCAGGTTTTCCTGACACCAGGCACTAATTCAAAAGAGTTTAGCACATAACACTGGGATGTTGGAACAGCCCATACTATGAGATTAAAGAAGCAAATGTGATTAAACTTTTTTCGCATGTATTGTAACAGAAAAATGTGATAGTGAGTTGACCTACTGTAAAACTGTTTAGAGCCATACCAAAAAAAAAGCTGATCTTTTGAGAGAGAGAGAGAGAGAGAGAGAGAGCCCATAGCTGTACTGAGTGTTTAATCTCACATTTTGTCTCTACTCCATTAGTTCAAATTCTTCTATATGTGGTGGAAGACATTAACAGCCAGGTTCTCCTCTCTGAGTTGCACCCATGTCAATATGGAGAAAATCTTGCCCTAGGAGAGAAACATTTTTAAGGCATTTAGAAGTGGTATTCCAATTAATAATGAGAGCTGGGCGTAGCATGAAGAAAATGTAGGTGTAAGAGGTCAATCAAGACTAAAGAAAAGATTAGAGTGGCTGAAGAGGACAGAGAGTGAAGATGTCCAGAGCCTTAATTGAAGAATGAAGAAGGGAAAGTATCTGAAGAAAGTGAATAGAAGTAGCTGAAGAGAGGAAATAGAAGATGTCCAGAAAAGTGGCTAAAATATGAAGGTTTGGAGAGGTTTGAGTTAGTTAAGGATAGGAGAGTAGAGTGTCTAATGATCAAGAGATATCCACAGTGGTTGGAAGGGTTTATTTAGAGGGATATGCTGAAAAACTGCTGAAGCTCAAAGCAAATAAGGTTTAGGAGATTGGAGAGAAAAGTTTGAGACTCAAAGTAATTTTTAATGCCATGAATGTAACTATGCAGAATAAATCTAATTGTCAGACTCACTTTGTTCGGAGTTCTGTTTTTTCTCCAACTTCATTTAGTCATTTGCTTTATTTTATTAATTGTATTCTTAAAAGCAAGGAAGTGAGCTGTTAGATTGTTTCTTTTGTGTAATCATTTTGTTATGAATAAAATACTGTACGGGGAGATAGCCAACACATTAAGCTGTGCAATTTAGTTGTGCCATCCATTTTCTTATGACACGTAGGATTGCCAATATTCATATTTGCATACAGAAGTCTGAGCTAATATGCCATCAAGGCACTATTTTATGTGACTATAGTGTATACATTTTAGAAATTTTAAGCCATATTCTTCAATTTACATCCTGACTCATGACTTTAAAAACTGGGAACAACCAGCTGACTATGTACTGTACATTGTGTATGTGGGTTTTTTTCTTTTCATTGTTATCTTATGTTCAAATTGTACATTTGAAAAAGCAATAATAAAACAGTACACAGAAAAACAAAACAAATGTGACTGTGAAGTTGTTATATTGATGTAGACTGATATTAAAACATACTGAAGTATTTCCTTCAATCTCTTTATATATATAAACCTCTACAAAGATCCAGATCTATGTGTCTATATCTGCCTACAGAGATAAAGTGAAATCTGTATTTTACATTTTGCTTACAATGGAAAAAGGTGTTTGGGCAATGAAGTGCGAGCCTAGACTACACAGAATTTTGGTAACAGTGACACTTTGCACATTGCTATGTGCCACTAATCAGCTATACAAACTCGCTCTCAAACCTCAGAAAAGATGGAACTAGAGTTTCCCTCCAGACAATGGTTCAGCATGGAAACATTAATACTGTACAAAAATTGGTTTCTGCTTTTATGGGTGGCTAGAATTATTAATGCCAATGTATCCGTCTTCACCACATTTCTTTGAGATACTTTCTTTCTGCCTTCTCTGTTACATCCTGTAAAATTCATTGTCACACATTACAGTACAGTTCATGATAACCTGCTATGACAATACCACTTAAATGCTGAAGGGCATAAAGGTGAAATCCTGATCCCCCTCCCCTTGAAGTCAATGGAGTCATGATTTTACCTTAAGTGTAAAAACAAAGGCAATTGGCCTTTCATCGAGCTTTGTCCTCCTATTTTGACTGTGCTTCTCCGACTAGCACAGCACGTGCCTTCTTGTGTTTTTTGAGTAGGGACTGCACCATAAACATCTGTCAACCCATCTGTTTGCAGATAGCCATAAGAAATCAAAAACTACCCTTGCCACTCACCCTCTATTTACTGCACAGAACACTGTTTCCAGGCAGTGTCTCATGCAGCTTATAAACACAGTGGGGCTGAGTCTCCAACCCAATTGATTTAAATGGAGTTACACTTGAATTACCGCAGCATAAGTGAAAGTAGAATCAGGCTGAGTGTCCATACAATTCTACTTGTGGGCTGACTGAATTCAGAGACAATAATTTATTCTCTGTGCTTTTTGTTTGTTTGCTCCACAAAATTAGAAATGGTTTTAGCATGAATTGGGAGGTAAGAAATCTGTTTTCTAGTCCTAGCTTTGCCACTGACTGGTTGTCACCTTGGTCAACTCATTTCACCCAATTATAAAATGGGTGCAGTGATATACACCTACCTCACTGATGGGTTATGAGATGTAATTAACTCTGGGAAAGTACTCTGAGGGCTTGTATACACAGTAGGATAATGAGGGGGATAATTTCTAAACCGCGCTAAGGGCACATTCATTGGTCTATGTGGCCCCTGCTGGTGTGCTCTAACATAGTGCTGTTTGAAACAGTACTATGTAAAATGCACTTGGGAACGTTTAGTGTGCACCAGTAGGTCTACATGGTCCAATTAACATTCAAAATGCTAGTGCACTTTAGAAATCACATTCCTATGGAAAGAAGTGGAAAGAGATAGGAGTGGGAGAAGGACAGGGTGGAGGGGATGGGATAGAAAGGGTTATGCTTGAAGGGGTATGAGCAGAAGAATCTATGCCCACTAAAGTACTATCCCTCCAAAGCCTAGTATGGAACCCAAGATTCCTGAGTCTCCCCATTGCTTTGCTGTCATCAAGCATCTGTGAAACCCACGCTAATGCTGGTACATGACAACCTGCTACTGCTATCAGTTACTTCATTAATTCAAGTCAAGTGGCAGAAGTCCATGTGGTAGATCTAATGATTCCAATCCTGCTGGCAACCTATGAGGATGTAAATATGATGCCTTATGAAAGAATTAGATTTTTCAGTTTGCTTTTTAAAAAACCTAGCAATTTACGTATACAAAATCTATGTTACAAAAACTTCATTAGGGTTGAAAAATCAAGCACTCAGGTTAGGAAATTTCAGTATCACAGTTTAAAGGTAACTATACCTGTATTGCCCCCCATGATCCCCTCCAGGAGTGCCAGACAGGGCTCAGGTCTCCAGCCATCACCTGAATCTTGGCAGAGATCCTTGTCCCTTTCCCTTCTGAGTGGGGGGGGTTAAGGCTGAACAGGTCCCTGCCAGGTCCTGTACTAAACATGCCAGGAGTCAGCCATCAGTCTTATGGGCGCCTAATAGGCCAAAGTCCTTCAGCAGGATTGGGGCCCCCTTGGACAAAGTTCGTGTCCATTTGATGAGAATGACCCTATGTCAGTTTTAAATCAGCCTCTTTATACCAAAAGCCCTTTCTTTGTTTGTCACTGTAAAACCCAGTTTGAACTAGAAAGTGCAAATCTCTCCAGGGTGTTGTACCTGTCTAGAGCTGTTCAGTCTCACTGACTCGCTTAATCACCCCTGCTGTTTTTATTTCCTAGAGGAGCTGTGCTAAGCCTCCCACATGGAATAAACAAGTCAGAAATTTAATACAATGGTCCCAAAAGATATTGCACAGGGTTGTAATATATCTGCCCAAGCCAGAATTAATGTGGTCTGTGCAGCCATCTCTACAGCAGCCACCAAGCCAGAAGACGCAAAAGTTAGCGTTCGGGCATCTCCCCCTCCTCCTGCTGCCATCTCCTTCCAGGGATATGTTTTCTGTGCTGTGCCTCTTGAATCTGGCCTCAATCTCTAACAGCAGCAGCAAAATGTAATCACGTCACTCCCGATCTCCTTTAACATGGGAAAGTATATGATGTCTGCAGTACTCCATCAATAACTTCTGCCAGTTGCTCAGCCAACCCTGCTAGCTTTATCCATTAACCTGCTTGCACTGTGCAACACCTTCATCTATGATGCCTACTTCAAAGAAGCTAGGTCTCTTGGATCAGCTCTTCTCTCTCATATAGAGAAACCCTTGGAAAGAGGTGAAGCAGGGGAAGGAAAAACCACATGATATTTTCTCTTGCAGTGTTTTCCACAGATCATTCTGCTGAGAGTGAAGGGGTGATGCCCATGTCCAGAACAAAGAGGGGATTCTGTCCCCAGAACCTGCAAATCCCATCATACACACAGAGTGTCCTCTGTGCCTCCACTGATTCTAAAGCCCTCCAACCCCGCTCCCTCCATTGTCAATGGAACTTCCCTGCTAGGGTTTTTGTCCATCTGCCGCTGCCCTGGGTAGTTCCCCATGGCACGGACTAAGTGATTTACATATATTTACAAAAAATATGCCTTTGCAAACCAACCAGTGCAAATTCAAAGTGAAAACATTTGTTTTTCATCTCAAAACTGGAGCATGCAAAGTACAAAAACCACAGGGAATGATTTATCATTCCTCTTTAATGCATAACAATTTGCTAAACAATATAGGTACAGATAAATACATATATTTTGTAAATTGCACAGTATATAGAACACACTGAGTATAGCTTACAACTAGTTGTAGCATCTATGTTCAGTGGAACCTAAATGGAACTTGGCATTTTAATTTTAATCTGTTTTATAATGGGCGGGGGAGTAGTTCTATGGTGCTAAATTGTTCTGCAATGAGATTTTCTATAAGAAGCATCATACAATCCAGTTTACAAGTTCAGGTTCTGTGCTTTTACAACTGTATTTAAGTTAAGTTTGCAAACAAACTCCACAAAGAAACTGGAGATATACAGGTATCGTCTTTAATTTATGCTATAGAGAAGCAGGAACAATATATCTTTAAATCCTTAGACCTCTCTGAAGACAGTCACCAAAATGACTATGAAAGGGTTCTGGCTGTCTGATGCATATTTTAAACCTCAGAGAGGTGTGATTTATGAAAAAGCATGTTTTCACCAGAAAATTCAAGAATGAGGGGAAAACGTTGAATGTTTTCTAAAAGCTCAGCATACGTTAGTTGAAAACTGTGTTTTTAGGAATGCAAAATACAGAAATATTAGGCACGGCCTCATTGTTGGGTTAACAGAGGAAAAACCTTTCACAGCACCTGCAACTGAAGGGAGATTTAACTCTATAGCCACAGCAGCAAAACAGCCTGAACTGGTGAAACAGCAAAACCAAGAGAAACTTGACAAACCTGAAACTAGCTTAGAAACTAGTAAACAGACACTTTAATGCTAAAAGTCATTATCATAAAATCACTGAGGCAAGGAGAGGGACAAATTCCAGCCTATGTGCACAAAATGTGGAAAAAGTCATAGCCCAAGAAATGATGCATGTCTGGCCAAAGGTGCACAGTATTATACATGCATGAAATATGGGCATTTTGCAGCTGTTTGCTGCACTAAAGCAGTCAGGGAGTTGACTCATATTATAAGCAATCAAGAGCCATTGTTTCTGGGATCTATTGCTTCTGATGACACAGAATCTCCCTAGAGAATAAAACTGAATATTCATGGAAAGACTATACACTTTAAAACGGATTCAGACACTGATATCACAGGCACCTCAGAAGGGACTTACAATCACCTCCAATTCCTCCCAGAGCTGAGGTCACCTGACAGCTCTATCCCTAGAGATATTCTGAATTGCATAGGCCAGTTCACCACAGAAACAACTTACAAAGACAAAAGCTATGCATTCAGAGTGCATGTGATCAAAGATTCAAAGACCAACAAACTCCTCAGCCACAGTGTGGCAGCCATGACGGGCCTAGTGAGAAAGGTGGAAGAACTCGATGGAGGAGTTGATGATAGTGAGCATTTGAAAGGAGATCAAGTACAAATCAACTTAAGAGACAATGCTGAACCATACAGTGTTCAAACACTCCTACTAGAGAGATCTTGAAGAGATTAGCTGCAGATTTATGCAAATTCAGAGGACATGATTACCCTGTCATCATGGACTATTTTCCAGGTAGAAGTAATGTACTTGAAAGACATAACATGTCACAGTGTTATCAACAAACTTAAATGCACTTTTGCTCACTTCAGTATACCAGAACTTCTAGTGATGGACAACAGACCACAACTCACTGCAGCAGAATTTAAGTCATTCCAAACAATATATATATTTGATTTTGTTCACATTATTAACATCCCACATTACCCACAAGCAAAAGAAGAGACTGAGAGAGCTATACAGATGTCTCAGAAAATCCTACAAGACCCATTCCTTGTTCTTCTGACTTACAAATCAACACCAGTAGGAACTATTGGATATAGTCCAGCACAGCTCCTGATGGGAAGACAACTAAGAACTATTGTTTGAACTTGGGAAAAGAATCTATCTCCAAAGTGGCTAGACACGAAGAGAGTAGCCAATCGGATAAAAGGGTTAAAAAAGCTTATGAACACTTTTTTTACAAAAGATGTCACGCAGTTAGAGAACTGACAGGTCTAGAACCTGATGACTGTGTTCATGTCAAATTAGATGGAGAAAAAGGATGGATAACTGCAGCTGTTGTAAAGAAAAAGAATTCAGATCACCTGTGACAGAAACCAACAGTGGACAGTTCAACAGAAACTACAGTTTGTTCCTCAGAAAGAACAATCAACAGAGTAAATTCTAGAAATGGCAGATACAGAACAGGAAAAAGAAGACTCAAGGGTTCCAAACCAGCCACAGTCAGACGTTGCAACAAATGGACAGACTGATGACCAAGTTGTTACAAGTTTGGGTAGAGTAATTAGAAAACCAGTATGATTCACAGACACTTAACAGAATGAGATATATTGAACTTCAAAGACAGCATGATAGTGTACATTTTGTAAATGGTAAGGATGTATAACTTAAAGTGAAAAGGAGTACTTGTGGCACCTTAGAGTCTAACAAAAGGTGCTACAAGTACTCCTTTTCTTTTTGCGAATACAGACTAACAGGGCTGCTACTCTGAAACCGGTCATAACTTAAAGTGGTAGATGTAATGGAATGCTAAACTGTATTATATTATTCAGCCACTGGGTGGCACTGTATGCAAAATACAGAGTTACAAACACGTCGGGAATGGAGGTTGTCATAACTCTAAACAAAACGTTATGGTGGTTCTTTCAAAAGTTTACAGCTGAACACTGATAATACAGTTTTGAAACTTTACTATGCAAAAGAAAAATGATGCTTTATTTTTTAGTAGTTTAAGTTTAACACAGTACTGTAGTTTATTTGCCTTTTTTTTTCCCCCCAGTCTCTGCTGCTGCCTGATTGTGTATTTCTGGTTCAAAATGCGGTGTGTGGTTGACTGGTCAGTTCATAGCTCTGATGTTTGTAACTTTGAGATTCTACTGTACCTTATTTAAACTAACCTCAACTGTACCTGGTGTGTAGGAGCAAGCTCTGTGACCAGTCCATATCTAGTACAGAAGTATGTGACAAAGGGGACTTGAAGCCGAAAGTAGCTTCCCCCGGTTCAGTTCTGAAACTGGCATGTCAGTCAGACCTCTGTGCCCAGAAACAGCAGCTGGTGAGAAAGGAGCCCTTCAGGAGCCAGCCAATGGGAGAAGTGCCCCTCCTGCGAAAACATACAACATGTAGATTCTTCCAGAATTAGAAATTGTGAATTCTGCCTTCATGGCTAGTTTTCTTTAGGTACTTTCATTGTGTGGAGGCTACATTCTCGTAGTGGACTGTATTTTTGTGCCATATCCTGATACATAGAGTGATGTAAATGCTAAGGAAAGATGTGCACATAACACTTGGCATTGCCATAAACAAGACACCCTGCAGGACAACTGCTTATCTCCATAAGCACAGAAAGTATGTAATTGCAGGCAATCTGGGAATGACCTGGAGATGTTCTTGTTATAACTGGTGAGCCATTTTCTAGTTGAAAATTAAAGAAGCAAACTTCTGGGAAAGATTTGGCTTTATTGCTTGTGAGGTGAAATCCTTATCTACAAATGTAATGAAAAGGCTCTTTAGAACAGATACTGTTTCATCAGTCACATCAGTATAAAGATGTGCTTAATAAATGCTTTTGCAATCTAGTTTAAGTGTAAATACACAGAACGTCTGATCTTGTTTTTAAACTCTCTAAGGAACGTATTAGACATAATCACAGAAATCATTGATAGAAAAGACTTATTAGGACTAGTCCAAGGGAAATGCAGTTTTGATCTCTTTCACATGGCCCCAACCAAAAGGCTTCCACTATTTCCCCAAGATGAATACTCTACTATCGCACAGGCAACAGGCAGATATATTTAACCATTCTCAAATCGTGGTTCACTGTCCCGATGTTGAAGCATGTTAATCTTCAAGCAGTCATGCCTTGAGCAGCAGTTACAGCCAGAGGAGCTAGTTGTTATCCAGGGCTCAGTTGTAATTTGCCACTTTTAGCCACTTTGTGCTGCAGCTTTATGTGATATGTGTTAGGTTTCTTTGGTGCAAATTCATCTGTGATCAGAACTGCAGATGGCACCAAAACAGAAGGAATAGCAAATACGCAGAGACTGCATAGTGACCATGTGAGATTAGAACAGTAAAAGTTGCAAGCAATATGGGGAAATTTTATACTAAAAATTCACTACAACCAGTAACGTCCTTTGCCCCAGGAAAGGAAATAAACAGCACAGATACAAAATGGGGAGACCTAATGAAGCTATTGTAAGTGCAAGTTTGAGAAGCATATTTTCCTCAATTACTGAATCATGCTGACTAGTATTGTCTAAGTTCTCTGTTTGTCATATCCACCTATTGCCTCTTGTCTTATACTTTGCGTGTAAGGTCTTTGGGAAAGGAACTATCTTTCTGATGTAATTTGTACAGTATCGAGTAAAGTGAACCATGACTGGGCCACCCAAGTGCAACCGCTATACAAACCAATAGTAATAATAATAGTAGAAGTTCTATACAACATAGGTTCCCTTACTTCTCTCATCACTGTAGTCTCTGAGCACCTTCCAGTAGTGCATTAAATGGTGCGATAAAAATTGTCATATGTGGTTCATTCAGTCATCCTCAGCAGGAGACCCATGTGTGCAGTGAAATATACCCTTAGTTTTTGTTGATGGTGTGTGTTTTTTTAAATGTACACACCGCTTCGTGGTTATGACCTTGCAGGCAAGGTCAAAGAAATGCACCTTGCACTTGGGACAGAAGATGATGAGGTTTGTGATGCTCCTGATTTCCTGGGGAAATTCATTCCCCAATCTCAGACAGCTCGCACTCCCCAGAAAGTTCTGTCTCTCTCACTGATGAGTTTCAGAGTAGCAGCCGTGTTAGTCTGTATTCGCAAAAAGAAAAGGAGTACTTGTGGCACCTTAGAGACTAACAAATTTATTAGAGCATAAGCTTTCGTGAGCTACAGCTCACTTCATCGGATGCATTTGGTGTCTCTCCTCTGTTTTTTCCACCAAATGCATCCGATGAAGTGAGCTGTAGCTCACGAAAGCTTATGCTCTAATAAATTTGTTAGTCTCCAAGGTGCCACAAGTCCTCCTTTTCTTTTCACAGATGAGTGTTATCCGTATTGTAGAGAGTCCTATTGTGCCAGAGGAGCAGTTGTCAATCGTGGTCTTCATCCCCGAGTTTTAGGCTCTTTTACATATCCTGGGCCCATGCCAGGGAGTGCCTGGAAAATAAGGACCCAACCCTTGAACGTGACTTAATGCGCTATGGAAAGCCAGGTTTCATGTGCCCCACTAGCCCATGTCACAAAGGAGACACGCTAAATGACTTCCCTTTGCCATACCCTGTCACCCCGTTTCTCCTACTTGCCCCTGCTTCCCTTTCCAAACCTGCCAGATCCTCAGCCTCTTCCCCAGTACCAAGATCCTCTCTCCACCCCTACTCCCACACCAGATCCTCCCACTCCTCCACTTCCCAGAACCTCCCCCTGCCCCACCATCCTTCCTTCCCCCGACCAGAACTGCCCCGCCCCCTCCCGAGCCGCCTGCAGCGCGCTCTCCCCTCCGTATCTCCCGGCGCAGCCGTTGGACTCTTCGAATGGAGCGCGCGGGCCCTGCGGCCGCCTCCGGGAACCGCCCCCTCGCGCGGGCAACATGGCGGCCCCCGGGCGCGCCCAGTGACAGGCGGAGGGAGCCCAAGCGGGCCGCTGCCCGGGGGCTCCGAGGTGCCCAGCGCCATGGAGGACGCGGCCGTGGGGCCCCGCGCTGAGGAGGGGGCTGGCCCAAGCCCCGCCTCCTGGCTCCAGCGGCTCTGCCACGAGGTGCTCCGCTCCTCCCAGCTGAGCGTGTCCCTGGCCGAGGCCCCGCCGGTGGCCGTGGTGGCGGTGGAGCGCTACATGGCGGAGAGCCCGCCGCCGCCGCCGCCGCCGCCCAGCAGCAGCGCCTTGCCCAAGCCGCCCGCCCCGGCCTATTGCTACGACGTGACCCTGGCGGACGGCAGCCGGCGGGAGAAGTGCTACCTGGCGCCGCCGCTGAACGCCCTGGTGCAGAGGAGCGCGCTGCGCGCCGGCGGCCGGCTGCGCCTCAGCCGCTGCTCCTACCTGTACGACGAGAAGAAGCTGAGCTCGGGCTTCCTGTGCCTCGAGCGGCTGGACGTGCTGCGGGACCCGTCGGACCTGGCCCCCGGGGGCCGCGAGCCCGGCGCGCAGCGGCGCCTGCCCCTCAAGGGCGGGAGGAGCCATTACCTGCCCCTGTGGAACAACGAAGACCCCTACGGGGACATCTGGCTGGCGAGCCGGCCGCCGGAGCGCGTCGATATCGATGGTGAGGGGGCGGGGGAGGGGGAGGGGGGGGGTCGATGCAGGGAAACGCGGGGGGGGGAGGGGCGTCGATGCAGGGAAACGCGGGGGGCGGGGGGGGGGGGGCTTGTTGGCCGTGTCAGGCCTGCAGGCGCCTGGGAACTCAGCGGCCCCTTGGCCCAAGCCCTGCTGTGGTGGGGATGGTGCGGGTCGCGCCGTCAGCGTGGGGCCCCAGGGCTTCTCGCGGCACAATGGTGGGTGGCCTCAGCGGGGTGGCCGCACGGCCACTTCCCCCCCGCCCCAAAATACTTTTTTCGCTGTAGGAAAAACAAATATATCTGCGCGCACAGATCTCCAAATCGTTGCAATGTACTTGTATGGGGGGTTGGGGGGGTTTGACCGCCTCAAGGATGAGGAAAAAAATACATAATGCGGTGAAAAGTGACGTTTGCATGTTTGTTAATATCACCTTTCACAGCAAGCTCCAGGATAAATTAAGCCCTGGTGGGAGGGGGAATCAGCTGCGGCGGGGGGGGGGGGGGATGGATGCAGGACCAGGAAGGTAGCGGGATCCAGGGGCAATGCGGTGAGGGGGTTGGATGCGGGGCCAGGTGAGGCAGCAGGGGTGAGGGAGTGGGTGGTGAGTCCCACGACCCGCCCCAGGGATCGGTGGCCATGCAGCTGGGGGTCAGTGCTCGCAGCCAGAGCCCAGGGGTAGGAGCTGCACAGCCAGGAGAGTGGGAGTCGGAACCTGCTGTTGTGTGCCCGGAGCTGGGGCTCGGCACCCAGGGCCAGCACCTGCCGGAGCCCAGGTCAGCACCTGCTGCTGCATGGCCAGGGCTGGGGATCGGCATCCAGGGCCAGCTCCCACCAGAGCCCATTCATGGCACTCACAGAAGGGGCTGGGGGACTGGGACCAGTGGACCAAGGCCGGAGCTATCGGTGGGCATCCAGGGCTTGGAGTCAAAGCCTGCCAACACGCAGCCAGCAGTCGGTGCCCACCACCAGGGATCTGTACCCAGGGCCTGCGTCCACTAAAGCCCAGGATTGGCATCCACTGCTGCACAGCCAGGGCCAGGGGTCAGTGACCAGGGCCAGCTCCTGTGATCAGCAGCCAGGGGCTACTGGGACTGGCACCAGGAGTTGGCGATCGCTGACGGGGATTGACACACAGGACCAGCACCCGCCAGAGCCCAAGGTCAGTGCCCACTGTTGCATACCTGGGGCTAGGGGTTGGCGTCGAGGGCTGGAGCTAGAGGTCAGCAGCCAGGGCTGGGGATCAGAACATGCAGCCAGGGGTTGGTGCCACACGGCCAGAGCCAGGGATCAGCGCCTGCTGCCACATAGCCAGGGATTGGAGCCTAAAGCCCTGTGGGCCTGGCCACAGGCCGGGGCCAGGTGACTAAAGCTAGGGGTCAGCGCCCAAAACGTCACTGCTGGAGCCGGGTGTTGGCTCTCAAAGCCCCGTGGTTGAAGCCCTGGTCCACACAGCCAGGCTTCCTAAGTTCCACTACCTGAGCCTGCCGCCCAACCACCAGGATTGAAGCCTGACCCCCAATTGTGCCCCCATGCCTTAGGTCGAGAACTCATCTTGCTTCTTCAGCATTGTGCCCCACCTGTCTCCAGAGGTGGTGCAGCGTGGCGCATCCAGGAGCAACAGGAAGGGCGGGGGAGGGGATAATGCTTCACTCCCCCTCCTCCATCACATCCTGGTGGTCTGTGGCTGCACAAAAAGCCCCTGGTGGCCGCATTTGTGAAACATTGCTAGAGTTATCAGAGTTCAGGTTCCCAAAAAGAGGACACTGGGGGCAAGGGAGGAGCTAGAGGGATGGTAAAGTTGGGTACCGCAGCAGGGATACTTGCTGGAAGTGGAGTGTGGCATCGCTCCCTGGCAGGGTGGCTGATACGCCGCAGCAACAGCTGTGGTCTCCCCCAGGGCTGAGATCCACAGCTGGGGCTTGCAGGCGAATGGACTAATCAGCCAGATTCAGGGGTGGGACCAATCAGGGCTCTTTCTGAGCTACAGCTTGTCTGCTCTGTAAAAAACCTAGGGGGAAGCCTGTTAATCCTCTCTATCCCTTTATAGAGAAAGGAGGCTCAAAAAAGAGGCTTTGTCCGGGAAAACCCAGACAAGTGGTAACCCTAAGCATGGCTATGCTGAGCCAAACCAACCATCTGTCTAGCCCCGTAGCTCATCTCTGACAGTGAGCAGTCCCAGCTTCTGGCAGAGGTTTAGGGACACCCAGAGTGTGGGGCTGAATCCCTGACCATCTTGGTTAATAGCCACTGATGGAGCTAGTCTCTATGAACTTATCTAATTTTTTTTGGAATCCAGCTATACTTTTGTCCCTCACAACATCCCCTGGCAATGATTCCACATGTTGTCTTGTGTGAAGAAGTACTTTTTAGTTTATTTTAAACATTCTGATATGGTCAAAGCCCTTCATTTCACGGTTATCATTTGAATTATATTATAAGTGATGAGTCATGTTCCCTTTCATGATCACTAAGGCCAGGTCTATGCAACAGATTTTTGCTGGCTGTGTCCACTCTGCGTAAAGAGATGTGATCACTGACCAAGGTAGGTGTACCACCAGAAGTCCTTGGTGTAGATGCATCTCTACTGGCAAAGCTGTGCTTTTACCACTGTAGCTTGTTTTGCCTCTGGGCTGGTTACTATACTGGAATAAAATCCAGTTATGCCGGTAGAGGTGCATCCACAGTAGGAGTGCTCTGCCACTGTAGTCTACCAATATTCCTATAGCGGCAAAACAAGCCTACCGTAGACATTGTTTAAATTGTGAGGTAATTAGCCAATAAACATTAGTAAACATTAAACAATTAGTAAACAGTAAACATTCTAAATATTTTAAAAACATGTTAAATTAAAAAACAGCTGTGTTAGAAGTATTTTCTCAAAATACAGGTCTTAAGTAGGGGCCTAATTTCAGATTTGAAGTGAAATCTGAGTAGAAACGTAGTTCCATTCCTGCACTAACAGGCCCCTGCAAACACACACGAGCCCGACAAAAGTGAACAATGCTCTGTTTAGGTGCAGGAGTCTGCCCATGCACAACTCGCTGCAAGATTGAGGGCCCTAGTTCACTGAAATCTGTATTTCATAAAAGCTTCCCACTGTTTTTTTGTTTTTTTTTACTTGCATGATAAAAATGTAGTAGTCGTACTTTCAACATATATGCCGCTGCTGTTTTTGGAAGAAGAAGAAAAAGTTCAGTACTTTGTACAGATGACTAAGAACTGAGTTTGTTTATATAGCATTATCAAACACTTTTAATTTTTATGAGAAATATTATAAAATACATAAGAAATCCTCAAAAAGAAAAGGAGTACTTGTGGCACCTTAGAGACTAACATTTATGCGAACATAAGCTTTCGTGAGCTACAGCTCACTTCATCAGATGCAAGCTCACGAAAGCTTATGCTCAAATAAATTTGTTAGTCTCTAAGATGCCACAAGTGCTCCTGTTCTTTTTGCAGATACAGACTAACACGGCTGCTACTCTGAAACCTGTCATATGAAATCCTGTCTGCCTTAATACATTTCTATAATCTGCTGATACAAATCAGGCAGCAGCACATATACCACCAAAGAGGTTTATTCAAATTCAAGCATGTGGACTCTTTTATCACTTGATTTTTATTTTTTTTTTTCCTGCTTTCTGCTTTTTCACTAGTATCCAAATTAACTTCTCTTGGTCATCTGGAAATGAACTGGAGGAGCAGAATACACTTCAGTCCATTGCTTGTGAGAATCTTGCATAAGGCTAGACTAAGGTACTATGGGAAACCTGACAAAAAACTGGATATACCGTATCAGGTAGGGGGAAAAAATCCAACTTGTCTGAGTAGTTCTGAGGTGTGCAGATACTTCTTATTTCCATACAGTAAGGGTACAGCCAAGGGTCCTACAGTAAGCAACAAATAAACCCTTAATAAATTGTTACAATTGTAAAAGCTTATCCATTTAAAAGTATGAAAATGATAAATCCCATGTGTGTATATGTGACTGAGCCCTGTTACTATAGAGCTTCATGGTGTTAGAATAGTGTCGGTGTTGTTTTTTTATTTGTTTGTCTTTATCTCAAACTGAATTTTTCTTGATAACTATATCATAAAGAATCAGAGTTAATGGTTGTAGTTAGGGCTGTTGATTAATGGCAGTTAACTCACACGATTAACTCAAATATTAATCACAATTTAAAAAATTCATCGCGAGTAATCACACTTATAACCGTAGAGTAGCAATTGAAATTTATTAAATATTTTGGATGTTTTTCTACATTTTCAAATATATTGATTTCTTTTATAACACGGACTACAAAGTATATAGTGCTCACTTTATATTATTTTTATTACAAATATTTGCACTGTAAAAATAAAAAGTAGTATTTTTCAATTCACATTATCCAAGAACGATCTCTTTATCGTGAAAGTGTAACTTACAGATGTAGATTTGTTTGTTTTTTGAGTGCAGTTATGGAACAATGTAAAACTTTAGAGCCTACAAGTCCACTCAGTCCCTCTTCTTGTTCAGCCAATCGCTAAGACAAACAAGTTTGTTTACATTTATGGGAGATACTGCTGCCTGCTTCTTATTTACAGTGTCACCTGAAAGTGAGAACAGGCATTCGCATGGCACTTCTGTAGCCGGCCTTGCCAGGTATTTACGTGCCAGATATGCTAAACATTTGTATGCCCCTTCATGCTTCGGCCACCGTTCCAGAGGACGTGCTTCCATGCTGCTGATGCTCAGATTTAAAAAAAAAAAAGTGTTAATTAAATTTGTGACTGAACTCCTTGAGGGAGAATTGTATGTCTCCTGTTCTGTTTTACCCACAATCTGCCATATATTTCATGTTATAGCAGTCTCGGATGATGACCCAGCACATGTTTGTTTTAAGAACACTTCAGCTGCAGATTTGACAAAACACAAAGAAGGTACCAATGTGAAATTTCTAAAAATAGCTACAGCACTCGATCCAAGGTTTAAGACTCTGAAGTGCTGTCCAAAATTTGAGAGGATCGAGGTGTGGAGCATGCTTTCAGAAGTATTAAAAGAGCAACGCTCTGATGCGAAAACTACAGAACCCGAACCACCAAAAAAAGAAAATCAACCTTCTGCTGGTGGCATCTGACTCAGATGATGAGAATGAACGTGCATTGGTCCACTCTGCTTTGGATTGTTATCGAGCAGAACCCATCATCAGCATGGACGCATGTCCCCTGGAATGGTGGTTGAAGCATGAAGGGACATATGAATCTTTAGCATGCAAATATCTTGTGACGCCAGCTACAACAATGCATGCGAACGCCGGTTCTCACTTTCAGGTGACATTGTAAACAAGAAGCAGGCAGCTTTATCTCCTGCAAAATGGAAACAAACTTGTTTGTCTGAGTGATTGGCTGAAGTAGGACTGAGTGGACGTGTAGGCTCTAAAGTTTTACATTGTTTTATTTTTGAATGCAGTTATTTTTTTTGTACATAATTCTACATTTGTAAGTTCAACTTTCATGATAAAGAGATTGCACTACTTGTATTAGGTGAATTGAAAAATACAAATTCTTTTTTTACAGTACAAATATTTGTAATAAAAAAGTCAGCACTGTACACTTTGTATTCTGTATTGTAATTGAAATCAATATATTTGAAAATGTAGAAAAACATCTAAAATATTTAAATAAATGGTATTCTATTGTTGTTAGTGCGATTAATTTTTTTAATCTCTGGCCAGCCTTAGTTGTAATGTTTGCAAATTTTTACATGTGTACATTTTTCTTAGAATGTACATGTATTTAAACATCATGTACATTACTTTATTTGGTTATTGCTTCCAAACGGTTAGGTGCTTTTATATTGTAATATTAGTTTTTCAGGTGTTTGTTTTTATCATAGAAATCTTGACTTTAAGTTTTAAGGATTGTTTTGGAAGAGCATGAATTAGGCCTGCATGGATACTTTCAAATGAGCATCAGTACATAACATTTTGTCTGATGACGGGTCTCTACACTCCTATTGTTCTAAGCTGTTGTTCCCCCACGCAGATGAAAAATAAGTCTGGATCTCTTGTTGGTGCTGTATTTCAGCAGACCCCGGACAGGTGGTGCTCTTAAACTGCTCAGGAACAAGGGTGGAACATCAGTCACAGTCCATGGTATGAACTATGGGATCAGTACCTAGAGTTGATTCAAGTGGAGGAGTCAATGGAAGATGAGGAAGAGGAAAGATCCAGCACCACTGGCTCATTACATCTTTTTTTTATTAATGTTCTGCATTTAGGCCATAATGCACTGAAGTCCCCACATAGTATGAAATGTTGTGTGCCTAAAGCTACATGTATTGAATTATTTTTAACACACAAAGATTTGTGCATTATTCTGCATGGAACAAAAATATTCTGGAACATCATAACTTGCCCCAAAGAACTTGCAATCTGAGGACAGACAGACAAGTAATACACAGGTCAGGGAAAGGAAGCCAGAAAAGGAATATTCTGTGCTTATCAACACGATTCACTATAGGCAGAATGGCAGAAATAGATTTTTAAGAGGGACTTAAAGGTAGAATGTAGGGGCCTTGCAGGTGAGTTCATGGACAGCCATGCGTAGTGGATTGTGTAGAAGAAAGCATAATGGTGATTGTTGGTGGCTAACAAGTGGATACAGGTGGAAAAGAGGTTTGTTCCACTGAGTTGCTGCATTCTGCAAGTATCCTGGAAGATCTGAGAGGCATTATGTGGATTGGGTCACCTGCACAAACATGGTCCTTGGACAGGGTTTTATCTGGGTAGAGGAGTGGCAGTGAGGAATCATTCAACGTATGCATTTTTTTGTATGTGTTGAAGTGCATTTGTAGACTTTGCCTAGAAAGGTTTTCCAGCTCTAACCTGCTGGCATGCAAAGTTTTCCCAGTTTGGCATATGAAGATTTCCCTGTGAAAAGGGTTCACGTAAAGTTTTCTGTCAGAATATTTTGTTCACAAAATTTCCACATAAGGGGACTCTTACACAATTTTATATATTAGCTTTGATGACAAAATACCCCTCTGCTAGTAATATATTTTTTTCTTGAAAACTAGCCCACACACAGTATTATGACCCATGCTGTTTAGCAAATGATTCCTGAGTTATAACTTGACAGTTTTTAATAGAGGTTCTTCATACAGGCATTTTGAAGTGTTATCTTCTTTAAAAAACCTATTTTAAAAAAAACTTCTGGGTTTCTCCCCCTCCCCCCCCCCATTTGAGGGGTTACCTTAACATTGTGAGAAATGTGAACATTTTCATTATAGGAGGTGGGGAAGGAGAGTGAGGGAGGCTCAAAATTACCCTTCTAATAGAGCTCTGGAGGGAGAACCATTCTGCTAATTATGATGTATTATTATGTATTTATTTGAAAAAACTGGTGAAGATCCCACATTAGTAGCATACTGTGAGTTTGACCCTGCAAAGACTAAACATGCAACTATCTTTATGAATGTGAGTACTCCCACTGATGTCAATAGGGACTACTCATGTGCAGGATCTTTGCAGGATTGAGATCAACAGAGAAGTGAGATTCCCTGATGAGCTACTAATACAGTTCTCGCTTGGTTGCTTCATCTCTTTTCCTATAGTCCTACATCTCTGGCCTATAATATTTCCTCAAGGTTTATATTGTGAAACTGATTCATGGCATTTAGAAATGCTGAACAGGAGCAGCTACATAATTGAGAGTGCAAGAATCCTATATTTTCCTGCATCACAGTCCCATGTTTGAATTTAAGCTTATGGAGCATACCATGGCTTCAAGTTTATAATGAGTATCAAAACTAGTAGGGACATTACTGTTAATTGGGCAGGCATTTTAATAGTTATCCAAAAAGAAAAAAATTTGTTATCTGTGTAGGTAAAGGTCAAACACATGTTTGCTTTTTCTTTTCTAGGCTTATTTTGAAGTTGCTGATAGTTCAGGGATGATGTCGATGGTTTTGTGGAATTCTTTATGTCCTGAGTGGTATAACAGTATGAAGATTGGTACAGTACTTCTGCTTGAACAGTATGGTATCAAAACCAGTTATCCATTTAAAACACAGCCAACACCAGGGGATTCGCAGATGAAGAGATTTACTACAATTGGTTAAGTATTCCAGAAATCTGATTCCAAGTATTGCTGTTAAAAAGTTAGAAAATACCATTTCAGCTGACCAGTTACAAGAGCTACAGTGAAATTACGTGGTCTTTCAATAGATTTACCTTCAGTTCCCATTCAAAGGCAGGTGAAATACACAATCCATTTTTGGGATGGTGTTAGTGTGGTCAGTGAGAGCAGTGGGTCTTGGAGCTTCACCCACTTGAGATGAATGAGGTAATGCATACCTCTCACAGCTGTTATTTCAGGTTGTCTGCACCCTGGGGTAGATATTCCTGCTTTGGTTACAGCTGGGTCATGTTGACAAGCTTTTTTCCCTCCACAACCATTAGATGAAAAACTATCATTTTTTTGTAAATGAAAGCTGAGTCTGATATGATCACATAATTCCAAGTGTTGGGGCCCCGGGTACAGGGCTCTAGTGCCTGTCTTAATTTGGCCTTGCTTTCACATTAGTGTTGCAAACAAATATAATTAATGTACTATTTACATCCTCATCCGGATCATTCAAGGTAGGATCTAAGAGCCACATCCTGTAACAATCCATACCGGTGCCCATGTGGCACCCCACTGAAGTAAAAGTTTGGTGCTTTATGATCTCATTTTGCATTAATGATCGCTACCAGGTGCACTAAACAATAGTATCATGGTCCTTGATGTACTGATTCCTCAACACAGAGGAAAGAGGCTTCCTTTCTGCTGTTGGAGGGTGTGACAGAGCCAAGGCAGCCCTAATACAGAAACGCTAATGCCTTATTGCAAGACAATGGCCTCCCCATAACAGGCCTTGTCACCAACACTTCTTTCTCCCTGAATATGGACTCCCCTTCCTTACGTACTCATATTCTGAATTAAACAGCAATCAGAAAAGCCATTTCTTTGACACACACAAAAATACATATCTTTGGGGGTTGGTGTATACATCTCATTTTCTTCTTAGTGATGACAGTTTTGCTAATGTAGTCACTACAGTGCATGAAAATAAACAATGTGTTGCACTGCTCAGTCATGTGTTCTGTCTTATGCATTTTTCTTTAAACCCTGTACTTAGCATCTGAAGTGTTTATGATGAGTTGGCAGGAGAGAGAAATGTTTTGCCAGGCAGGGAGACTTGGGGGGGAAGACAGAAATGAAAACTGTTAATGCTTACAAGCCAGCGTAACAGTAATTTATAATTGCCACAGGCCTGCCTGCAGTAAAGAGGCACTGTCAGATATGCTAGACTGAGACTCCTTTTTGTATAAACAAAAATCACTCAAATTTTTAACACTTATGGAAATCTTCAGTTTGGTGTCACCATGCCATTTATTGGGGTATCAGTGGTGATGAGATTAAAAACAATTTGGGAAGTAAGGCTACATATAATAAAGGCTAATAATTGCACAATGCAAGAATAAGAATCGTAACTCAATAATGAAGTGTCATGGGGCATCTGCAGACTATAGATGTAGTTTGTTTTTTAAAAAAAAAAAAAATTTCTCTTATCCAAAATGTGTACGTTATTCTGTGTTTTTCAATTTTTGGCAAAAAGCTCAAATATTTTTCCCTGGCATGTATTTAACAAAAAAAAAAATTACAGATCGATGGATGAGCTATATTCATGGATCTTGTAAAAAGACAGAGTAGTGTTGTAGACTGCAAGAATATAGAAAAATTCTGTAGGACAACAGATACCCATTTTATATAACTATTTCAGCATGCACTTGCTCTGTATTTTCAGAATGACATTAAAAGTGAGATGTTGGTTCAGTAAATTGTCTCAGAAGGTATAAAAAAAATAAAATGTATAAACAAAGGCTTGATTTAAATACTTTGTCAGCCACAAATTCTGCTATAGGATATTTATTTTAGAACATGCACATACTGTGAGTGCCCTTCCGATAGTTAATTGAAACGCAATAATAGACAGTTACATTGAACTGCTAAAATCACTGACCATTGAAATAATGCACTTTTAGTCCATTATATCCCATCTTATAAATAACCAAATATTCTCTCCTATCCTCATTCTCAGATTCCCAAAAATGAGTCTATGTGTCTGAAAGATTAAAAAAGCCAGCTTTTGTCCGACCATGGGGAAAAATGCATCCCATAGTTGAGGGACCTTCTCAGAGAATATCTCAATAACAACTTTCTATATTCTATCAAGTGAGCGCTAGCTTGTGTTCCTCTGCTGGTTGCAATTGTGGTAGTATAGAAGGAGGACTGTGGTGATTTCTCAGGACCCAAACCATTTAGGGCTTTAAATGTTAAAACCAGCACCTTGAATTCCACCCAGTAGCCCAGAGGCAGTGTGTGTATCTTAGTTCACTGAATTTATGTGGTCCTAATGAACATAGCTCAGTGTGCTTAGCAACAATCTTCAGCGTCTGAATGGTCATAAGGTATAGAGTATATTACAGTAATCTCAAAGTGACAAAGACAGGGATGATGCAGCAAGGGCCACTGAAACAGATGATCATACCACACCAGATGCGTTCTCCAAAACTACTGCCTTTTCAGCTCAGGATATAACAATACTTCTAAATTGCAGACCTGAATTGTTGTTAATAACCTCCTGCCATAAATTTATGGAGCTCACATAAATATATAATAGTTTGGGTTGCTTCCAAGAATCTAGTAATTCTCTATCTTATCTGGATTAAGCTTCAGCCAAGGAGTCCTCACCCAAGCCCAAATCTCTGGCATACGCTATCAGTCACTGTACTGCACCTGCCGAATTGCTTGTAATGGAAATATACAACAGAATTTCTTGATCATAATCGCTTGGAGTCAAATCAGAACTTCCACCACTGGCACTTCAGCTGTCTTCCCCCCCTATTTCATCCTTTACAAGTGTTCTGTGAATTCTGGTGATCTTTGACAGTGTTTAAAAACCTGTCGATAGTGGTTGACAAAAGGTTTTTAAAATATCCAACTGGATCATCAACAGACTACCCCAGGAACTGGACAATCCAGCAAGGTTCTTCGTATAATTTGTTACAACCTTTTATGACATCCTTACATTCCTCACTTTATCCATGTAAAAGTGGCAAAGAGTCCTGTGGCACCTTAGACTAACAGACATATGGGAGCATAAGCTTTCATGGGTGAATTTCGTGGTATTCACCCACAAAAGCTTATGCTCCAATACATCTGTTAGTCTAGAAGGTGCCACAGGACTCTTTGCCGCTTTTACAGATCCAGACTAACACGGCTACCTTTCTGATCCTTTTATCCATGTAGTGACCTAAAATCAGAGAGACAAATTTTATTCGTACTTGCAAAAGCAGTGGGCCAAAGTAAGAGTGTTTCATTTATTCAACAAAAATATCACTTATTCAGACCTAAAGAAGGCCTCCTTGTGGCTTGAAAGCTTGTCTCTCACCAGCAAAAGTTGGTCCAATAAAAGATATTACCTCACCCACCTTGTCTCTCCACTTATTCAGAAACTTAAAGTAAAGGTTTCCTTTGAATACATTTTTATGCTTAAAATGCTATTGTTTTTCCCCAGAAATTAGCCTGAATGTTCGAGATCCTCCAACTAAAATTAACATTATTCCAGAAAAAATGGTTAAACCGGAGTGGAGATTACCTGAAGTTAGATATCGGTTTGTCACAAGGTAAAATAAAGGTTTGTGTTCTGTTATGTGTGGGCTAATGTTTTGCTAATTTTTATTGAATTTTAAATGGGAATATTACAGGAAAACATCCATTATACCTTGTTATGTCTTCCCTACTTTTCTGCTCTAGGCACTATTTAGGAATTTTCAGAGTGATTTAAATTTCAGGTCTTTAAGAATTATCAACCATTTCTCTTTAAT
This sequence comes from Dermochelys coriacea, assembly GCF_009764565.3. Taxonomy (NCBI): domain Eukaryota; kingdom Metazoa; phylum Chordata; order Testudines; family Dermochelyidae; genus Dermochelys; species Dermochelys coriacea. The sequence continues at coordinate 92,486,037 of NC_050076.1, forward strand.
TTTGTTTTTAGGTCAGAACTGGAGAACTTACCGAACAATCATTCCTGTGATATTATTGGTCTTGTAATATTTGTAGGAAGGGCTGAAAGAACAAGAAAGAGAGGTTTTTATAAAAATTCTTTTCAACATTTATCAAATTATTACAATTTGATGGAATATTATTTAATTTAAAAAAAATTTTGTCTGTGCAGAATATAGTGAAGATTTTTGGATACATCGCTGGGTACATGTTGTTGATGGGACGTCAGACCAACCATTCATACTGGAATTGTTTGCCACTTCTCAGCCGGATGTATTTGAACACATTCACCCAAGTATTTATCGTACAATAGTCTGACTATTTTATTATTTACTTGTTTATTTCCGTTTATAATATTTTTCTCTCTAGGCATCTTTGCCATGAATTCAAATTATCACTAAAACTTCTCATCCCAACTCAGAAAATAAATGAGCAGTAATAAAAACAGACCCAAACAATGCCTACCTCAGCAAAAGATGGTAGCCCTCATCATAGCAGACCTTCCCCAATAACCCAGGTAAATAGATGGGCCTTACTGCATGCCCTAAAATTGAGCTGATCTGGCCTATTTTGAACCAAGTTTGAGTGAATTCCAATTTTGAAGCCCCTTGCAGAGAACACCCAGTTGGTAACCTCCTTTCTCAGCTCTCATGACTCCCCAACTGTAACTGCGACAGTATAGTACAGGGAAGGGGCAGCCTCTCAGGTAGGCAAGTACTAAGCTGTGTAGATCTTTACAGGTAAAAACTAACTCAAACTCCACCCAGAAACCAACAGGGATCCCGTGTAGATCACAGAGCACTCATGAGGTGTTCTCGGCATGCCGCACAGGTTAATAAAATTGCTGGATTGTGCATAATCTTCAGTTTCTGGATGAAGCCCAATGTACAAGACATTACGATCTTGAGGTGACTGAGGCACGTATGATGGTATCAGCATCTGCATCCAAAGGAATTGGTCGCAACCTCCTGGCCAGATGGAGGTGGAAAAAGACCTTCCTAGAAACTGCTGCTTTATGAGTTGCTAACAAATGCTGTACATCAGATTGTACTCTCCATATTGTAACTTTTAATATCAAATATGCAGGTGTGCACCCTCAGTTCAACGGGCCATATATTCTAGTTGCTATCAGCATCTCCATCACCTCAGTTTTATCTGCATTTCTCTTCTCATCCATGACCCAATTTCACTTAAATTCTGGCATTTGTCAGAATAGGCTGGGTTCATTTAGAGAGAGAGAGAGTGCTGAGTATCGGGTTGCGTGCATTTCGTGCCGCTTTGCTAACCCTCCCCCAAGGGACTTATGTACAGATTGAATGGGAGGGGAGTCATGTTGAAACTCTGTGGAAATGGACGTTTGAGCATACTTAGGGATGATGAGCAATTTCCTAAAACCACCATCTGGGATCTCTCAGCAAGGAAGGAACAGCCCTGTTCACTCAGGGTACTTGGGCCTGATCCAATGCCCAATTACATCATTGGGAGACTTCCTTGACTTAATTGGGCTTTGGAACAGACCCCTAATCACTAGGAAATAGTGCCTTAGTATTTAAGGATAATGCTCTGCTCTTTCTCTCTCTCTCTTTAATTCTAAATGTTTTTAAACCAATACACATTAAGGCCTGACTTTTCAGTGATGTTGAACACCTATAAATCCCATTGAAGTGAACAGGTGGTGCAGATGCTCAGCACCTCTGAAAATCAGCTATCTAGATGCATAAATATGGATTTGTGTGCCAAACTTTAGTTTGAAAACTTTGATGTACTTTTACTGAAGTATTAGACTGGTAATAGATACAGAGCATTTTCATCTTTGAGTCACTAGTTCGTGTATAGAGGTGGCTGGGAAGGACTGTTAATTGGTTTGTGTGAAATGAGTTGGTGGCTTTAATTCAGTTGCTGGCAGATAAGTGTCCACACCAAACACAAAAAAACCACAATCACAGTTGGTATCCAGATTAGCTGCATCAACAAAGTCCAAGGATTGAATGAACATTAGGTGATAACTATGCATTCACCCCAACACATTTTTTTCCATGCCAAGGAAGAAACACATTTGTAGGGCAGCATGGGAAAGCTTGCTCATATTGGTTCTGTGGATACAGGGCTTTTATTTATTTAAGATTGTATTGGCTTACCTGATATCTTTCTTTTTCCAGTTGCTTAGTCAAGATTTTTCAGACACAATCCTCGTCTCTCATTTCTTCATTAAAGACTGCAAACTGTATATTTTTTCAGGGAGTGATGCTATTTCTATTTAGACCATTGATTTTCAGAAGAAATTTTTTTCTCTAGTGTTTGGTACTTGATTTGTTTCTTCCGCTTTGAATGCAGCTGAAATTGACATAACTTTTTGTTAGACTATATCATCTTAACTAGCACTTTCTTTCCTATGGCAAAAGTGATTAGTATGTATCACAGAAACATCTGTGATGAGATCACACTTCCAGCCACAATACCACAAAATCTTAAGAATATATGGCGGTTACAGGTGGGGGGGAGAGGGAGAAATTAACTACTATTTCTTGTACTCTGTGTTTTTTGGTTAAGGGGAAATGAGTTTGGAGGGGGAGGACATTCTGTGATGAAGTTTAGGGGAAAAAAAGCTGGAATGGTACCACAATTAAGCCCCTTTTAACTATCATAGTTGTATGGCCTCTTTTGCAGAATACTTGAAATATCAAAGTTGAGGAAATCAAATGTAGAATTGTATACCACCATAGTTGCTGTTTTTAATTATTAACACTGACAGATTCCGTTGTGTCACATAATGAAGAATTAGGTGGTAGGGCAGGCTGGAAGACAAGAAATTCTGTTCTAATGTGGATCAAAAACGAGACCTTTCAAAAAAAAAAAATATGAAAAAACATGAGCAAGTCTGATCCAAGAATAGCCAGTAGCCTGGTGCTTAAAGCACTCCATCTGGGATGTGGGCGACCCAGGTTCAAGGTTTGAACCTGGGTCGCCCACATCCCAGGGAAGTGCCTGAACCCCTGGTCAATAATCAGAGTCTCTCTCTCTCTCTCTCTCTCTCTCTGGCCTTATTAGGATTTAATTACTTATACAAAGTGGAACAGTAGCTCCAACATATATGAGAGAGAGAGAGAAACTACTCTGGCACATAGGAAAGCTTTTTTATGCATAGTTTTAATCTGAATGCAAATCTTCATGAGACAAAACATCTGTGATGTTCAAATTGTGAAATATTAACTTAATTGTAGCATGGTTTGCCAAGGCCTGAATCCTGCCAATACTTGCACAAATGTTTAACTTCCATTGAAATGTATTGCTTTGTTTAACAGCTATGAATCCAGTTCCATCCCCAAATTGTGAGCTCTGACAACAAAAAAGAGTGAAGGGTTGACCACATGGTTAAGTTTTTGCAGGATCAAGAGTTAAGATACCTTTTTTTTTTTTTTTTAAGTGCACATTTAAAACTATTTTTGTATGGGACAGCTTTGGAATCTTGATATACCAGAAAAAACTGAAATGATTTTTTCTCTCTAGTGACCTATTTGGTGTGCACACAGATGAGAGTGGTGCGGGATATCACTGAGAATACTCCCAGAACACTTTATCTTACAACTTCAAATGAGAGTCAGATGTTTATTACAGGTAAATAAAATATTATTTTTAAATTAATTTTACATGACAAGTACTGCAGGTTGTATATTCCTTGGTAAATGAGGTATTTCAGCTTGAAGATGTCCGTAGTATTTTTAGATACAGAGCAAAAACAATTAGCTTTTAAAGCAGATTTCAGCATCACACTGTAGCATACCTTGCATTGCTTCCTTCATTCAGAGATGTTATTTTACCAAAGCGCCACTTCTTAAATCCTCTGGAGATTCAATAAATTGTATTTTTCCATTTAATAACTTCAGGTTCCTTTTTTCCTCTCTCTCTTCCCCCCCCCCCCCACTCCCACTCCCACTCCCAAACAAAATACCCTCATATTTAATTCCTATTGGCCTGATTTATAAACTTGAGACCAGTCCAGTTTCAGCATTCATAAATTGGCCTGTCCAGAAAGTGGTTAGGTTTCCTTCCTGTCTACAAGAGATGTGCACAAGAAGACAAAAGAAGGAAGAAGGAAAGTGAAATTATTGAGTAAAACTTTTAAAACTTCATTGAGCTGATGTCAGATGGATTCTAAACAAGCCAAAATGAGAATATATGAGCTAACTGATATTGAAAGGCAGATCAGGACAGTTATGAGCTGAAAATATTGAGATTGTTACAAAAGTTACAACACTTCAGTATGGTAACCGAAAGATGTAAGGTGTCTTCCCCTGCTAAATCAGTATATTTTAAGAAATTATAATAATATATCCAGCGTTTGTGCTATTGTTGGGTTGGTCCATATGAAGACTCGTTAATTGCTTCATTATAGACTATTTTAAGAACTTGATACTCCTACATCATATGCAACAAGGAACCTTTATAAAAACTCTAATTCCATCAATTGCTTTTTTCGTAGATTCCAGTGTTCCATTCTATTGCAAAAAGGTCCTGTATAACTTTTAATCTTAAATTCAGCCCCAGTAAACATTCTTCCCCAGACATATCCTTGTTTTACTATCCAGTTTGTTTTCTACAGTATGCCTGATATGTCAGCCCAGACAATGAGTACTGAGTCCCTTTATAGACAGATGGAAACAAGAAAATGCACTTTTATGTCATTATTTATAAAAATATCTGGATGCCTCAACACACTCAGTTGGGTCTGCAGAGGAGCTTCTGATTGGCTGAATCAGGATTAGCCACAAATCTTCCTCTTGGCAGAGGTATCTAGTTCTAGATTTTAGTGCTCCCAAATGAAGGACTTCTGATTTTTAGTGTCCTCCTCACTTGCTTCCAGTATGTTAGCTATTCCGCTTTATATCCACCTGGCTCCTAAATCAGAGCCTCAGCTAACATCTCAAAATTATCAGCTGAGACTGTTTTCAGCTCAGCAGCCTCTAAATTGGTCTATCTTGCTGCAGACACAATGGTAACAGGAGAATAGGGTCTTCTCTGTTGAGGAAAAGGTAACTTCTTGGTGTGAAATGCTGCTTCTTGCTCATCTTTTTTACACTGTTGTGTGGGACAGAATATAACTAGCTAGTTCTAAAAAGAGTGTTTAACTGTTTTACTACCCAAATGTTAGCATTTAGGAGTTTGGGTGTTTAAATCCAAGTGCCATATAAGGGTCCCATTACACTTTGTTCATAAAGCCACTATGGACTGCTAGAAGGGACATTGTTTTAGCATCTCTGACTTGGCTTTTTGTGTATATTGCTGTATAGTGTTCAAATGTAGTAATTTATAAAAACAAAAAAACAATGATTTAATCTATTTGATCCTTTTATTTCAATACCCGAACCTTTTGTTTTAACAGGGTGGCACAAAGGCCAACCATATACCAGAGATGCCAAAGTGAAAAACTTTATCCAGTGGATTAAAACTCAAAGTGAAGCTGATCAAATGAAGAAAACTGTAATTGGTGGATACTGTCCTTTCCCACCAGCAGCAAATACTTTTTTGAAGTATTGTAAAAATAATAAAGGTATCCTGCACCATATCTAATATCCCCATTACGTGTGCCTCATTCTATCTGAGATGTCATCACAAGTGTTCAAAATTAGCAACTCTGATTGCTTTACACCTGGATTATATCAATGGTTAAATACCGGAATGTCCTTCAAGGAAAAATCATTATGTAGCTGCTGAAGATAGACTCTGAACCAAGGCCTCAGCTGGTATAAATTGTCATAGCTCTATTGATGGCAGTGAAGTTTTGACAGTTTACATCAGCAGAGAATCTGCCACTCTGAATTTATACTCAACAGATGTTCTGTTCTGTACCAACATCTGCTTCGGCTACATCTTCAAACAGCTTGAAAGTCAGTGTCATATTGAAGTACATAAGATTTGATAATGATAAAGAACTTCAGCAGTAGTATATTGAGCAGAGTCTTGAATAAATATGATAATTCAGTATTAACGCTGAGCTTGCTGAAAAGCTTTGCTCCCCAAATATTTTGAAAATGAGAGATGAGAAAACAGGAGGATTTAATTACTGAGAAGTTCAATTTTAAGACAATAATCTAAATTTAGCAATAAGGTCTTTCCAATTATTTTTTATGAATCCAACATTGATACTTTTTAGTAGTTTTCTATTTGTTTAAAACTGTTAAGTTTGTGGGAATTGCTCTTTTGCAGTTGAATCAGTTTTGAAAGCCATAAGCGAAATGGAGAGGGAGATTGAAGACCTGCACTACAGGGAGCACAAGCGCTTTGCTGTTCAGGGGATTATTAGTGCTATAAGATATGTCAGCTATGCAGCTGAAGATGCCTCAGGAGTGGAACAAATTCAGGTACAGTGCTTGAGGATTAATAGTATAGCACTTAAGATTCTGTGATCATAATTACAATTGAGATCTCTTGCATTTGAATTCATAACCCACATATATTGTCTCTTGATTGACTGAATTTACCATTCTGAGCGCAAGAGAAGCTTGAAAGTCATAGTTTAACTTTTTAAAACTTAATGATTTACTTATTTTCTGAGTGTTACAGTCCTCAATAAAAGTACCTGCTGCATAAAAGTTACTGATTTAAAAACTAATTAAATAGCATAGTTAAAGTAAATTAGGGACTGGGAGTACTGGCTGTCAATATAACCTGTCACTTATGCTCAGATAAATTTGTTAGTCTCTAAGGTGCCACAAGTACTCCCTTTTTTTTTTTTTTTTGCGAATACAGGCTAACACGGCTGCTACTCTGAAACCTTTCTAGACAGAGGTGTTTTCTTTATTTCTTTAAACTTGATTAGAGAGGATTTTCTATAAAGCAAATCTGCTAGACACTATGATGGCGATACAAGATTTGAGTCTAGGGTATCCAATTCCTCATAAAGTTATTGGAGGAAAACCAACTAGAGATCAATCTGATACCTTTTTGCAATTGAAGTTGAAATAGCTTTAATTGTTTAACTGTTGTTACAGGAAGATAGAGTCCAGTCAGTATCTCAAACAACTATAAAAAACACTGGTATGTCTAAAGATTGTGTTACGAAAGGGAAAAAGCGAAGCCATCGAAATAAAGAAGCTAACTCCCTACTTGATTCCCAATGCACTTCCCTGGAACAACAGCAGCATCCACGTATGTTAACCAGAAAGAGTCGAATCAAGAGAAAGATCGAACACTGTACAGAGGTTGAAAAGTAAGCCTTTTGAATAAAGTGTGGTTATATTAATTGTTCCATTTCACTGATCTACTATAGATATATAGAGTAAGATTTTTAAAAGCTATCTAAGTGAGTTAGGAGTACAAGTCCCATTGAAAGGCAACTGACTGAAACTATAAGCAGCCCAATTAAAAATGGTAATCCTTGTTCCTTATAGACCCAGTTTTGCTCCCATTAGTCAATGAAAGCAGGATTGAGGAAAACACCTTACTGACTAGAATTTTGTAAGCCAGGGAAATGATTCTGCAGAAAATCATCCTCATTACCTCTTACTATATTCTTGCAGCTATTATATTAATTCTCAGTCATCTGAACCACTGGTTCTGAGTTTATTTTCTCCAAAAACATAAATTTCATTGGATTGCCATTCTTGATTAAATACTTGTGACATTATCCAGGGTACAATCTGTAGAGCCCTCCACGGATACAAGTTGATATCCGTGGATGCGGACAGAAATCGGTATCTGCTGAACCACAGGGTTCTCCTGGGAACCGCAGCGACGAAAGGAGCAGAACGTGGGGCCACCACTTCCAGGAGCCAGCGCCCCGCTCCCGCACAGCTGTACAGACCTCAGACAGGAGACGCAGTCATGCAAACAGCTGGGTGGAAGGGACGGGGGCGGGGTTGAGGGAGATACAGCTGTACAGGAGGAGCAGTCAGTGTGGGGCACTGGCTCCTGGGAGTGGTGGCCCCATGTTCTGCTCCTTTTGCCGCTCTGGTTCCCAGGAGACCTCTGCGGTTCAGCAGATACCGATTTCTATCCGCAGATATCCGCATCCATAGATATCAATTTGTATCCGTGCAAGACTCTAACAATCTGGACTGTTGAACAGCTGTGTCCCCTCAATTCTCCAACCTGGGGTGCCTTTCACACTGTTAAAGTTCACCACTCAAAGAGCAACCACTCCTAGTCTGCTCTCACAAAGCCTCCAGAATGTAAATTACTCCCAGCTATACTGAATGAGTGCTATGGCCAGCCACTCTTGAATAACACTGCAGAGTAACACCAGCAAATTCCCAGTCCCAGACCTTCCCCCAGAAACGTGAATATTGTACTGCCCAGCCCAAATCCTGTGCACAAATCCTGTTATCTCAAATGGTGTTCCCAAATACTTCAGTCCAAGCACAGAGGTTTAGATAAAACAAGTTTATTAACTACAGAAAGATAGATTTTAAGTGATTACAAGTAGTGAGGCATAAAAGTCAGAATTGGTTACAAAGAAATAAAAGGAAAAACACACCTAATACCTAATTTAACAAGCTAAGTGAATTCAAAGCAAAAGTCTTTTTCTCACCACATGCTTCAGCAGGATCCCTCCTTCAGTCCTAAGCTGTTTCTTTGTTCTTCAGATGACATGGCTGCCATGGATTGAGAGAGAGGGAGGAATAAGTTGGGGCATCTGTCCCCCATTTTTATACTACTTTGAGTATTATCTCCAACTGGGGTTCAGAAAATGTGTTGGGATGGGAACCTTCAGCTGTTTCTTTGCCAAGATGTAAATTTCTCCCTCACACCCTTTTCCCTGCCAAAGAATGGTCACTTAACCAGATGATGGGTCATTTGATTTTTGTTGATTTTTCTGGCTCAGGCATCAGTTTGCCTTTTGTCCCTAAGGAACTGGTTTGTGGCTGCTTTTCTAAACTTGGAACATGTCTCAGTATGTCATACAGTAGAATTTTATAACTTTACATACAATGTTGCCACACTCGTTTTACCAGGACAAAAATGATCAGCAAATTTTGAATTTTAAAAGATGCCTCATAAGGCATACTTTGTACAGAATTTATCATAGTCTTCTAAAAGGGGTGAGCATACGGGTACAGACTGTCACAATACTCGAGCATGCAGACTTGGAAGAAACTCTCACAGCTCTAAATTTCTGCACCATTGGACCTAGCAAGTGGCATCATGAATGCTTTAAGAATTTTCAGACATGTGGCATTCCACTTGCCCTGATCAAAACAATCAAATGGACCACAGTGCTTTTTATATCCAGGGAGAAGCAGGATCATACATATTGTGTTCAGAAACAAACTCTGGTGTGAGAAGAGTCCCCACAGGAGACATTCCTGGGGATTACCAACCTGTCAGGAAAAGCAAATGCCAAATCATAAAAAGATTAAGCCCGTGCATTAAAGGGCAAACGCGGGTTGTGTTGATCAACTAGTAGTGATCAAATCTTTCTGGAGTTGAGTGACAGTCAAGCTAGATCTCTTTAGAGCAGGGGTCGCCAAACTTTTTGAATCGCGCACCCCAGGGCCAGCTCTGGGGAAGCAAAAAAAAAAAAAAAAGCTGCCGCTGAAGACGGAGTGGGGAGAGCCGAGCTGCCACCAGCATGCCAGCGGCGCTCCTCCTGCTGCACACCCCCATGGATGGTCTTGCGCACCCCACTTTGGAGCCCACTGCTTTAGAGCATAATACTGATGTTCTGAACAAACATTTCTGTGTTTGTGATGAGAGGATTATGTGGCCTTCCAACCAGTACCTATGATATCAGGGGTCCTGGCTAGGCTTAGCAGAAATGAATGTCTGCAGTAGCTACTGCTATGAGCTGGCAAACATGCCTCCGCGGGTAGTTGTGATGGCACACTCAACCAGGGCACAAGCGTCATCAGCGGCCTTCCTGGCACAAGAGACCTGTAAGACCACCACCTGGTCGTCTGTCCGCACGTTCGTGTCTCATTATGCACTTACCCAGCAAGCTCCAGATGACGCTGGCTTGGCACAGCAGTGCTGCAAGCTGCACAACAGTGAACTCCAAGCTCACTGCCATGGACACTGCTTGTGAGTCACCATGAATGGAATCAACATGAGCTAGGGCTCGAAGAAGAAGAAAAAACTATTACCTACCTTTTCGTAACTGTTGTTCTTCGAGCTGTGTTGCTCATGTTCATTCCATTACCCGCCTTCCTGCCCCTCTGTCGGAGTTGCCAGCAAGAAGGAACTGAGAGGGCTTAGGGCCACCAGCACCTGATATACCAACGCATGAGTGCGGCATTCAAGAGGGTGCCACAGCCAACCCTACGAATACCACAAAGGCAAAAATCTCCAATGACCGTGGAGGTGTGCACACCTAGAATGGAGTGAACATGAGCAACACATCTTGAAGAACAACAGTTATGAAAAGGCAGGGAACCATTTTTTCCATGGCTGCATTCCAATTTATCTTTGTAATTGAAAATGAAACTGTCAGAGTTACTTTCTTCCCAAAAATATGCTAAAGAAAGAAGGCAACCAGGATACAGCAGCTGTAGCTTTTTGCCTGCACAATTAACTAGCTATTGTTATAACTGCTCAATTTGCACCTTTGAGACTGAGTTCTTGTGCGTCCAGAGTTAGAAACCAGGATGAGATCTCTCTAATACTTGGCCCACAGAGTGAAGATGTTGTGTTTTATTAAACACCTTTTTTCCTTTTTCTAAACTCCTTAATGAAAGTAAAGCTGAGAAGATTAATGTATACTCTCTTCCACTCTTAAATAGCATTAAAGAGTATTCAAAATATTAGTTGTACAAAATTTTGAGTGTTTAAGCCTCAGTCTAAAATGTTTAAAGCCTCAAAAGGTAAGGAAATATTAATGACTGAAATGGATCATACAGTAGGTCCCCAATAAATAAGAACAAAGGAGTGTATCCATATGTTCTCTTTAATAGCTGTTCCTATTGATTTATAGATATTTGTAACTTCGAAATTCTTTGCCTTCTTGGGATCATTTAATTTTGGGATTCTTTATGTTAAAACCACTGTATAGCCTCATAGGTAGGTATGGTCTTTACATAGCAAATAGAGTCTTTTTTTGTAAGTTATCTACATTCATTATGATAGGTTTCAGAGTAGCAGTCGTGTTAGTTTGTATTTGCAAAAAGAACAGGAGGACTTGTGGCACCTTAGAGACTAACAAATTTATTTGAGCATAAGCTTTTGTGAGCTACAGCTCACTTCATCGGATGCATTCAGTGGGGAGAGTTATATACACAGAGAACATGAAACAATGAGTGTTACCATGCACAGTGTAAGGAGAGTGATCACTTAAGATGAGCTATTACCAGCAGGAGAGTTGGTGGGGGGGGGGAGAAAACCTTCTGTAGTGATGATCAAGGTGGGCCATTTCCAGCAGTTGACAAGATCCTCTGATTTGAGAGTAGCAGCCGTGTTAGTCTGTATTTGCAAAAAGAAAAGGAGTACGGGTGGCACCTTAGAGACTAACAAATTTATTAGAGCATAAGCTTTCGTGAGCTACAGCTCACTTCATCGGATGCAAGATCTTCTGAGGAATGGTGGGGGGGAAATAGTTTTACTTGTGTAATGACCCATCTGCTCCCAGTCTTTATTCAAGCTTAAGTTAGTTGTATCCAGTTTGCAAATTAATTCCAATTCAACAGTCTCTCATTGGAGTCTGTTTTTGAAGTTTTTTTGTTGAAGAATTGCCACTTTTAGGTCTGTAATCGGGTGACCAGAGAGATTTGAAGTGTTCTCCGACTGGTTTTTGAATGTTATAATTCTTGACGTCTGATTTGTGTCCATTTATTCTTTTACGTAGAGACTGTCCAGTTTGACCAATGTACATGGCAGAGGGGCATTGCTGGCACATGATGGCATATATCACATTGGTAGATGTGCAGGTGAACAAGCCTCTGATAGTGTGGCTGATGTGATTAGGCCCTATGATGGTGTCCCCTGAATAGATATGTAGACACGGTTGGCAACGGGCTTTGTTGCAAGGATAGGTTCCTGGGTTAGTGATTCTGTTGTGTGGTGTGTGGTTGCTGGTGAGTATTTGCTTCAGGTTGAGGGGCTGTCTGTAAGCAAGGACTGGCCTGTCTCCCAAGATCTGTGAGAGTGATGGGTCGTCCTTCAGGATAGGTTGTAGATCCTTGATGATGTGTTGGAGAGGTTTTAGTTGGGGGCTGAAGGTGATGGCTAGTGGCGTTCTGTTATTTTCTTTGTTGGGCTTGTCCTGTAGTAGGTGTACTCTTCTGGCTCTGTCAATCTGTTTCTTCACTTCAGCAGGTGGGTATTGTAGTATTAAGAACGCTTGATAGAAATCTTGTAGGTGTTTGTCTCTGTCTGAGGGGTTGGAGCAAATGCGGTTGTATCGTAGAGCTTGGCTGTAGACAATGGATCGTGTGGTGTGATCTGGGTGAAAGCTGGAGGCATGTAGGTAGGAATAGCGGTCAGTAGGTTTCCGGTGTAGGGTGGTGGTTATGTGACCATCACTTATTAGCACCGTAGTGTCCAGGAAGTGGATCTCTTGTGTGGACTGGTCTAGGCTGAGGTTGATGGTGGGATGAAAATTGTTTAAATCATGGTGGAATTCCTCAAGGGCTTCTTTTCCATGGGTCCAGATGATGATGATGATGATGATTATGATTATGTTTGGCTAGATAACAAGTATAGAGGGAGAAAGCAAGGGAGAAAGGAAAACACAGAACTAAGAGCTACGATTAGTATGGTGGTACAATATGTATCCTTGAGTTCTAGGATTTTTTTTTTTCCAGGGGAGGAGAAGTGTTTAAGGGAAATTAGAGGATGGTTGTTGGAGAATTAGTTTAGTTTTCACAACTAAGTGAAATTATAATTTAAAAAAATCCAGATCACTTTATTGGACTGATTGTCAGGCAGGATAACGTGTAAAATTTTACACAGTGTTTATTTGGAGCCTTGTGATTTGCCGTTTTAGATTCTAAAGTGATGTTCCGGCTCCACGTTTTCATTGCTGCTTTGTGCCTTCAACCACTGATGTGTGCTTTGGAGCCTTTCTAGAATTAGTATAGAAACCTGTTTATGGGCTGTACATGGTTCTCAACCCATTTACTGTTGTGGGCTGCATATGCAGCTCTTTGTGTTATGTGGGCTGCATCCACACAATATACATACTACCTGTATGGCCCTGAGAATGTTACGTGGGCCACAGCTATGTGCTGTGATCTGAACTGCTGTGAGAACTGCTGATCTATGACATTGAGCTCTGTTTCTGCCAGGTCTACACGTCGTTTTCAGCAAGTTTCCACTAGAGGGCGAGAGTGCTGTTTTTAACGTAAAACATTTTTCTGTAGATTTCACTGATTCACATGGCAAGAAATGCATTTAGCCTTGAACTTTGAGAAGGTTTATGCTGAGCAAAATGATTCTAGTTATCTCAAATGTTAATTTCTGTAGTTCAGTGTCAGAGTGATCCTTATCAATAAAAAGAACTCTTATCACGGTCTGGAGTTTGTGCTTTAGAAGTTACAGGTTTTTTATAACATAGTCACCAAACACACATTTAATTTTATCTTAAGCTTGAAAACCTCAGAATTAATTATAATTTTTCCTTTATAGCTTGCATGAATTTCAGCAAGAAGATTCTGTTCTGAAACAAAATATCTTGACTGAGCCTGACACTTCACAACCCGATAGAGGTATGTGGCTAAATATTTTGTTCAGCTATGATCATTCCAGTATTTTACAAAAGGTGTAGATCTAGACTCTCTCCACTCAGGCCCAAAGTAGGGGGACAAAGGTGGTAGTATACCACCTTTACATCCCCTGTCCCAACCATCCTTGAGCTGGTTCAGCCCTCAATACAATGTAGAGAAGCTCCAGGGCTGTTCTTATTTGCATCAAGCTGCAACAGCCTCTAAGGAACTATTCTGGCAACTAGGTATCAGCACTTTTTCCCCCGACACATGCTGGGGTGGCTGTATGGGTGGTAGAACGCAACTGTATTGCTCTATGCCACTGTGTAAGAGGAATCCTTAATGTCTCTGTAGCTGGCTTTGAGTCCGTGTTGCATCTCTGGAGCAGGGCAGAGGACCTCGTCTCTATTTTCGTTGTTGGTGTTGCAGTAGTGGTCCAAATGTGGTAGTGTTTCCAAAGGAAAATTTTCCCAGATGATGAGTACATTCTAAAAAAAGTCACATTGTGTGGAAAGGTAGTAACATACAAGCAAGTAATCATGGTGATGAGTTACACATCTTATTAGCTACATCTTTGGACTTTTTTTTTTTTTTTAAGTTAAACACATTAGAATTTCCCTGTCTTGTTCTTCCTCTATATTTGAAAGTTAAATCCAGATGTTTTAAACAGATATTATCTCAAATTCTATCTGTTCCCAGTGTGGGCTTCATTTGTAAGTTTACTATCAATACATGTAAACTCTATCTTATTCCATGCGGAATCTGCGTTATTTTAATTGTTTAAGTGGGAGCTCACACAATCATATGTTCATGATGGCGTTTATATATATTAGACTGGCAAAGAAAGTGTGGTGTCTGCTTCAGAGAGCTCTCTTCAGCCAGCTGGGCTTCAAATACTTACTTTGTTTTCTTTTAAATACCATAATTCTCTTAAACATGGATTTCAGCATCTCACTTTTCAGTAGCAAAAGGCTGTAACTTCTGCTGTCCTGTCCGAATTTCACATCTGTTTGTGTTGATTCAAATATAAGTGTACAAATAGGACATGCAAATTACAGCCCCAAGATATAAAGAGAGGAAAGTAAGAGAAAGCATGATTGAAGTTTGAGAAGGAGAGAGATATTTAATCCTGGCATTTATATCCTAGCAATTTTTAACCTTAATACCAAAAATCCTTCAAATAAGTTCTTCACACTTATTCTAGAGGATGGTAGTTACAGTATTTTTCTTTCTTCTCTTAATGTAATTATACAGAATATCCCAGTAAAATTTCTTTTCAGCCAGCTATCTTTCTAACCAGATGTGGATGTTTAGTTGCTCAAAATTAAAAATGGCAATAGCATGAAATTTAACACTTGGTCAACTGTACCACTGATGTAAGGCAGCGCTACCAAAGAGTTGGAGTTCTAACAGCCAGCATTGTTATGGAATGCCTAATAATGTACACTTTTCCAATATTAATATAACATGCTGCTTATAAATTTAAAAGATTAAAAGCAACTGTTACATAATCAAGCAGCTAAATTTTTTCTGTTAGTTTTTTGAGATGTCATTGTTTTCCATTTCATTTGACTCATCTATATTGAATAGAAATCTCCCCCTGTCTAATGCATGACAACTTTAATCATCCATATAGTAAACTGAGAGAGTGTTTATGAATGGGGGAGGATGGTGGTTGTAAACTTACTATACACACCAGTTTTGTAAGATAAATCCTGCTCCATGCTCTGCACAAGGATTCTCCAGATAGCACTCAAATGCTATTGCAGCTTCTTAGGCCCACCAGTTTTCCTTACTTTTCACTATAATTCCTTGTGTCTCATCCAATGCAGTAATGCTCATGTACTCTGCTTGTTTAATGTTCTTCCACTTGGGTGTTGCCATTTCTAGTTTAGCCATATACACCCTAGTGTTTTCAGTTCTTTGGGACAGCTAAATCTCCGTTGTAATAACTACTGTAGTGCTTTCTGCGAAGCAGTGAAGAAATATGCACACACATTTCATGAGACTAAATTGGAAATAGCAATAAAAGTTTTCATAGTATAGTATCAGGATGGGGACACTGTTTGTGGGAGGGCAAGACAAAATGGGGATAACTGGGGGAAAAAAATAGGTTGGGTACATTTCAGAATGGGCCTTGTGGTAAGCTCACAGAATGGGGATTTGCCTACAAAATTGGAAAAAATGGTTTATTTGAAGTTTTTTCAGTTCTTACTTCACAGGTTACATATAATGGTAGACATAGGAACTTACAGTTAGCTATATAACTGGGACTCTGCACAATATACATTATAAGGCAGGGGTTCTCAAACTGGGGGTTGAGACCCATCATGGAGTCGTAAGGTTATTACCTGGGGTGTTGCAAGCTGTTAGCCTCTACCCCTATTCCTGCTTTGCCTCCAGCATTTTTAATGATTTTAAAAATGTTAGGGGGTCGCACTCAAAGGCTTGCTTGTGATGGGGTCACCCCTGAACAAAAGTTTGAGAACCACTGTTACAAGGTACAGCCAGTAGTCTTCATTGCATGAATATACATTGTACAGAAGATGGTAAAGTATATCATCATAAAGTACCTGTTTCCTTTTTATACTTCCCAAGTGTTGGTAAAACAAAGTGACTGGGGAGGTGACTGATCCTTACTCACCCAAAAGCAAGCAATGAATGGCACCTTCCAACCAATAATTATTTTGATGAATCCGGTCTTCAAACTGTAGCTGGAAACAACATACAGTATTTACTAACAGTCCAGCCTTAGCTTAATTCTTTATTCATTCTTCATTTTGATTTATCCACCTATATTTTCACGTTTGACTTAAGTATTAATCTATGAAATTTTTGCTTTTCCTAATACATTAGGGAGGTGGTATGGTTCTGTCTATGCATATTGATCAACTAAATGTTTAATGTATTTATAATAGCAGACAAAGAGGGAGTGAGTGATGCACCTGAAATAGAAGAGATGGGAAGAACTTCTCATGATTCATGGCAAAGTGATCTCTGGGTAATGGTGAAAGACAACTTAATAGATCACTTGCATTACAGCACTGTTTTCCCAGAAAGCATCCCACGTAAATTTGATTATATGCACAAAGAATTCCTTATACAGCAATACAATCTACATCCAGCTGTGCACAAGCCAAAAGAATACATAACAAATAAAGAAATTCATGAATTTAAAAGTGCCAGTGGCCCTGGGCACTATGAAGTGACTATACTGGGTAAGTGACAATTAATACTTTAATTTTTTTTTAGAAAGAAATCCTAGCAATGTAAGGTTTGTTAGAATTCTCAGTGTTTAACAAAGAACTGTTTAACTTTCTATGAAGCTGAATGGATACTTTAGTATAATTTGGGCATTATGCTAAGTTGCTAAGTAAAAAAAACTCATTCATTTTTTAAATATACGATCTTGTTAAATGTACAAACTGATTTTTTTTAAAGGATAATATTAAGGAGGCACCACTCCAAATTCCATAGTTAAGTCTGAGTTGAGTTTTACACTAAAAGCAGGTAGTCTCCAGACTTACATTTTGAGTACAGCATTAATTTTCTGATGATTTTCAAATTTCCATGTAATTTGAGTTAAGACCTATTTTAAAGAAAGTTAAAATTTGGTTTTGAATGTTTCTTTACTTATAACAAAAACAAACTGTTCAATATATCAGTTTGAAAAACAGCATTAAATTTTTGTGGAAAATATCCTTCCTGGCCCCATTCCCACCTCCCCTTCCACCCCCCCCTTTTTTTTAGCTTAAATTGAGAATTTGAAAGTTGCTTTCTAGCTGTACTTTCTAGCAGTTAAAATTCACTTTAATCTAGTTTCTCGGCTACATTTGAAGAGACTGGGTTGTAATTAAGCTATTAAAATTTTATTTATATGTAACTGTTAGGATTGTAGACAAGCATTGTTCAGTAGGTCAGATCATTCTTAAGTGGAGCTATTTTGACAACAGCAATAACCAATCTCCATCCTTTTTCTCCAGCTATTTTATATGCTGGAGATCTGTTTGTTGAAATGAGTCAGTGGTATAAAGGGAACTGTATGTATGTTTCAAGAGTACTACTTCAGCTTGATCTATAACTGGATTGGTTCCAACTGCAGAGTGGATTTGATTTGAAATCCATGATTTAAATCACTAGTCAGGAAGACACAATTTAATCATGGATTTCTACATAAAAGTGCATTTTTTGTTGGTTGTTATAACCTTAATACATATTCTTCACAACTTGGAGATAGATGTAGGTTTCATTTTTAGAAGGTACACACTATACATTTTTAAGTGATTTATTTTGAAAACTTTTCAGATTAGTTTTACAGCTATATCAGAAAATAAATGATTGGTTATTTCATTTACCAAAGGTAATTGAGGTAGATAGTTCACCTCCTAGTGACTTCATAAATATCTCAAATTCAGCAAGTTAATATTTGGAGGATTTTCTTGCCATGCTGTATTAGGAGGAGAACATCACCAGACAGACGTTTAAATTGTTTTATTTAACTAAAACAGCAACATTATGTATTCTGGATTTTTTTTTTCTTCAACAGCAAACATATAATATTGTAACAAAACAAGCATATGAATTTTTGAATCAGGTTTGTTTTTGTTAAAATTGTTTAACTAAAATAGTTAAATGAAATGTTAAAAAAAAAAATTAAATAGACTATGTCAGCCAGGTCAACATGAGAAACTTAAAATATTGGCTTCTGCAGCTAACTCAGTCATCTTCACTTTCATTTTCCTGTTTATTCATAATCTGGAAAAGAAAAACAAGCTTTCCTGCTTTTTCAGGTCCCAAACGATTTCTCAATTTGGAATGAATTAGTCCAAAGGAAGAAAATATTTTTTCTACACCGGCAAAAGAAGCTACTGCTGTTAAAAGTGAGATTATCACTTCAACAGTCTCTGAATTCAAGTGCTTAAGTGACTTCCACCAGTTCACTGGTGTAACTTTCTTTAAAACATCATCAGCAAACATATACTTCTTGAATGATTCACCCTTAGCTCTGAAGTTTATTATGGTTGGCATTATGGACGGATGATTGCTGGATGTCCATGTCATAGCCAACTCCTCTCCTTCAGCACCTAAGATTTGATCCTGGTACCGAATATTGAGAATATTTGCAAGAAAATGAGCTGGAGATAGTGCTTGTCCCATTCATTTTTTAATGCTTGGAATTTAACTCTGTCATTGCATATTTCTCTCTTTAAGATCTCACTCCGTTCCTTCCAAATTTCAACAGCATCAGCACTAAAACAGCTATTTCCCTGCATTTTGTTCAAGGCTACAGAAATAGGCTTCAGGGTACTCAGCATGTGTTCAATATTTCTCTTAAGCCCAGTGTTGAGAACTCTGACATCTATTTTTTCACGATTTTGTTCACAACCTGTCATCAGATTAGGCCAGGTCTTGATATAATGCTCAAAACAGTTCACTACTGAGTTGCATCGTACATCTTGTGGGAAAGTTAACTTGGTTCCTCCCACTTCTTTCAAAGCAGCTGCTGCAAAGTGGTTGTTATGGAAGTATTTTGCAATTTCAACATTAGCCTTTTATTTCTGGAACACTGACGTCTTTTGCTAGGAGATGCATCAAATGAGCACTGCAACTGTATATTATTAGCTTGGGACTCTCTCTTCTAAATAATTGCTTCTCATCTTGGATACATTTGCAGCATTGTCTGTGACCAAGCTGCGTACTAGACATTTGAATTTTTTTCAGTTTGTTATAGCTTTTTGTAAATATTCTGCTGTGTGCGCATTTCCTGATGTATCAATTTGTTCTGTAAAGAAGACCTTCCCTTCTTCTGTTGTCACACAAGCACATGCAACAGGATCATTGTGGACATTGCTCTACCCATCAAGACTCAAGTTAACAATTTTACGCTCTAGATCGTTTGTTCACTGCTCAATTTCTCTTTCATATCCTTTATCCAGCAATTTGCCTGCAACATCTGCTCTGTTGGATGGACTGTATTCTGGTCTTAATGACTGAACCATGTTAATGAAGTGTGGGTTCTCAATCGTACAGAAAGGAGAGTTTGTTACATAAACAAACTGGGCAATTTTTTCATCAATGACCTCTTTTTGTAATCTGCTAGTTCTTATCACAAACTTTTCTATGGTTGTTTCTGGATGATGGAGATTTTTTTTTTCTTTTTGCTTCGAATGATATACTGAGGCTGTGTGACATACATGATATGACTGAAACAGTATCATTGGCAGATAACTCTGAAACTATAGAAAATGATGATGGTCTTGAAGGTGGATAGTCTTCAGAATCCTGTATGTTGAGGATGGATTCTCCTAAACAAAATAAGTCAAGGCAGTTGTTTAATTATTATTACCATACCGCTCATTTAGTATTACTTATTGCATTCACTGACAGTACTACTTTAAAGGTGAAATTTTAAAAGGAAGATCTGCCAATTTCAGCTGTTTATTTTTTTATCACAGCTGCATCTAAAATGATAGTACCATAGAGTAACAACTATAGATTATATACAACTATATTTTTTGCTCAAACATGAGAATTCGAGAACAGTCTAGAAGGAAGACAGGCAGTCCTTAAGAAAGAAGTATGAAATAAAAGTTTACCAACCTGAAGATCCTGCATGTTCAGACATGTTCCTTTCATCATCTTCAATGCACCTTCCTCCTGAGAAGGAACACTTCTCATGATGTTGTTTCATTTGGGCAACCAGGCCTTGCATTTCTTTGTTGCACTGTTTGCATTTTGCACGCATGCCTATCTTACTTAAGTTAGAGGAACTTCATTAAAATATTCCCAAACTAGGTCTCTCTTATGGCCTGCTGCCATTGTAGGTTTTCCCTTCTAGAGAGAATGGTATGGTAGATCTCAAATCAATGAAGGCTACACTCAGAAAGACCTCAAGACTTCTGGAATATGCTGCTCAAACAGTTTAACTTTTGTTTCTACTGCCTGTCCCTCCCTTCTCACATTTATCTCCAGACTTCTTCTCCTTGTCCAGAACTATTCCGCCCCTAGCAATCTTATATTCATTGAACTTTTTGAAACTTTGCACTTTTAGAAAGAGGTAAGGGATTGACTCTGTGTACACAAATTTGCAGGACAGTAGAGTTGAGGTCTGTTATTTCTCACCTCTGTATATTTATTTATTTAAAACATTTTTGCTGTTAACAAGCATGTTATCTCTGGAGATACAAATCCTCAGTTAGAGAACTGCAAAACTAAGCATCTCTAATGGTATCTTCTAAACTGAGCACTGAGTCCCATTGTGTAGATAGAAAGAGTAACCTAAATAATCTATACAGACCCCATAAGATTGGGTCCCTAATCCATGAACTATTGGAACTCATTTACAAAACTTTTGCTTAAATATTACGTAAATATATTGTCTCATACTCTAGAATTAGTATTCATAATCCCTATTTCATGATGAGCTATCTATGAGCTATAATGACAGGTTTCAGAGTAGCAGCCGTGTTAGTCTGTATTCGCAAAAAGAAAAGGAGTACTTGCGGCACCTTAGAGACTAACAAATATATTAGAGCATAAGCTTTCGTGAGCTACAGCTCACTTCATCGGATGCATTTGGTGGAAAAACGCATTTTTTTCCACCAAATGCATCCGATGAAGTGAGCTGTAGCTCACGAAAGCTTATGCTCTAATAAATTTGTTAGTTTCTAAGGTGCCACAAGTACTCCTTTTCTTTTTATGAGCTATAATATATCTTTAGATAGATTTTTCCTTCAAAAAGCATTTTATCAAAAAAAATCCAACTTTTGTGATTTTTTTTTTTAAATCATTGATTTTTATCCACCCTGTCCAACTGTCATTGCTCTTAATCATGGCTGCATGCTAGTAAATTAAGCTACTTTGTGCTGCTTCAGAGTAGCACAAAGCAGCCAAAGTATACTAGTGAATTGGTCTTGAATCTTTTAAAATTAAATATTTAAATCCATATCTTCAGTTCATTAATAGTATCATGATGTTACTGTTGTCTTTGCATTTATTCCATGTTCATGTATTACAATTATAATAATTGAACAAGGAAATTTCCAGGTGAAATCTGTTAAGATGGATTTTAGGCTGAGTATGTATCAGTAACTTAATAGTGCAAAACATAATAGGTTTTGGGGTTACTACAAGCATTACAAACCTAGGAAATTCAGGTAAGGTTACATTTTAAAAGAAATCCAAACACGTTATGGGCAAGATATGTACAATTAAGGCACCTAAACAACTTAACTCTCTGTCCTGTAGAGACACCATGGGAACAGAGAGGAAAACCTTTTTAAAAATTGGTTTCATGTACTGAAACTACAAATACTATAAAATCCCTTTATCATAAAAATATGGTTATTGCATGATGTCAGTTCAAATATATATAATATTAGTATGCATGTGTAAGTGTACATATTTTCTGTTGAAACTTAGTTTATCTGAGATTGTTTAGCACATAATGGGAACAGAGGGGTATGGGTGAATATCTTATGACAACTTGCATATGTTCAGATTGGAATAGCTGGGTTTAAATGCGGTAATTAGTAAAAGAATTATTGAAGAGAAATAAACAGTGTGCATTAAACTGTTACAAACCGAAGGTGAAATACTTTCTCTCTTAACAGGGATAAACCATGATGTGGCTATAGATGTTGCATTCCCACCTATATTTTGTCCTGAAGATCCTCATTTATTTCAAATAGAGGATATTCAGAATGATATGTTGTTATCCTGTATGAGCTGCATCTCTGTGTGTCAGCAGGACACCACTAGCAGTGAAAAGCTTTATGACACGTTTCCACTTTCAAGTAAGAATTGCTGCTATTGGTATTACTCATGTATCATTTTCTTCTTTTATCTCTGAATATAAGCATTAATATTGTATACAGGTCCCTATTTGTAAGTCAGGCATTAGGCACCCTTTCTCATAGGATACATGTGTGCTTTCATTAACACCTTTACTAGATACTGTAGACATGAGTTCTGTCTTTCAGGCCAGTCTTCATTAGGCCTACCTTTCTGCACCCATAAATTAGCAGGTGTAAATAAGAATGCTGCAAAGTTGGATATGTAAGTACCTGCTACGCACACATTGAGTCACTTCTGGATTACCTGTATTGTGCCCGTAGTTATTTGCTTGCACAAAATTGTACTAGCAGAAAGACCAGGTTTTTTTAATATTTGGCCCAGAATCTGGTCCATAAATGAAACACTACAGCTTTCAATCATTCATTCCTATTTCACTGATGGCATTTCAAGGAGCCAGCACTCAGCTAGTGCAACTTGCAACAAGTAAAAGCTGAAGTTTTTGTGTACTGTTAATTGTCTTTTAAATTATAGTTCCATGTAATGGCTGCCCACAAAAAATGTTAGAGGGAGTTAATGTTTGTACCATACTTCAAATGTGTAAAGTGCTATGTAAATGCTGGAAATTATCTATCAGAAATAGAAATACTTGACTTTAATTAAGTCCATCTTTTTGCTTGCCCCATACCAAACTGCTTGAATAGTAAATTTTTCTTTACATGGACTAGCATGTAAATTGTCCTAGTTCTTCTTCGAAAGCTTGCTCATATCCATTCCATATTAGGTGTGTGTGCTCGCCACATGCACCGGTGCCGGAAGCTTTTCCCTCAGCAGTATCCGTAGGGGACCGGCTCTGGCATCCTCTGGAGTGGCACCAGCATGGCGTGGTATAAGGGGTGCTGCCGGCTCCTCCCACCCTCAGTTCCTTCTTGCCGCCAGTGATGGTGCTGGAACCTCTGCTACTTCGGCTTGAGCAGCACCTCCCAAAGTACCCCAGTTGCGCTCTCGGCTCTTGAGAACTAGCATTCTCTAGAGTTGTTGCGTTCTCGGTCCTAGCGAACTTTGAAAACCTGTAATATAGTTGTACATAGTTAGTAGCTCTTAGTTACCCTTAGTAGTAGTTCTCAACTCTTCGTTAGTCCCAAATGGGACTCAGCCGGGGGACGGGGCATGCCCCAGGTTTTAAGCCCTGCATTTGCTGCAAATGGCCTATGCCAGTCAGTAATCCACATACCAGCTGCCAAAGGCCTGGTCTACACTGTGGGGGGGGGGGGTCGATCTAAGTTACACAACTTCAGCTACATGAATAACATAACTGAAGTCAACGTGCTTAGATCGACTTAAAATAGTGTCTTCACAGTGGTGAGTCGACTGCTGCCGCTTCGTGCGCAGTGCTCCACAGGCCGGCATCGGTCCCCCTCCACGGCTCCAGTGAAGAAGCCGAAAAAGACTGAGGGTAAGATCTCCTACCTCCCGAAAGGGAAAGGAGAGGGCTGGGGGCAAGCCACGACCTGTGCCAGTCAGCTCCGTGCCCCATTGGGAACTTGGGCCCCAGCTCAGGTCAAGCTGTGCAGCCCATCCCATACTTCACCTGTAACCCCGGATAGCGGTGTGGACCCAGGCCAACTTCAGGCGCTGTCGATGCCTGCGGCTTAGGAGATCCTGACCCCCCAATGGTACCCCAGTCTCGGGGAAAATCCGTGTTGGGACCTATACGTGTGTCTCCACCTCGGCAGCACTATTCCCCAACAAGAAGGACGTCCTGCCATCACTCACCTGCCCGAAGCCGTCACACCTCAGGTCTAGAGAGGCAGGCTCAGCTGAGCCCTCTTCAATCCCAGCACCGGGGACACCGATCAAGGGATATCTTTGGCAGCCTTCCTGGCACACATCCCTATCCAGAACATCTGTAGAGCCGCAAAGTGGTCCTCTGTCCACACATTTACTGCTCATTATGCCATCACTCAGCAGGCCAGACACGACGCTGGGTTTGGCAGAGCTGTGTTGCAATCTACACATCCATGAACTCCTACCCACCTCCAGGGGTTACTTCTTTGGAGTCGCACATAACATGGAATGGACGTGAGCAAGCACGCGAAGAAGAAAAGACAGTTACTTTTCTGTAACTGGTGTTCTCCAAGAGGTGTTGCTCATGTCCATTCCACAGCCTGGCCTCCTTCCCCACTGTCGGTGTTTCTGGCAAGAAGGAACTGAGGGTGTGGGGAGCCGGCAGCACCCCTTATACCACACCATGTGGGTGCCACTCCAGAGGGCATCAGAGCCAGTCCCCTACGGATACTGTAGAGGGAAGAACTGCCGGCACCGGCGCATGTGGCAAGCACACACACCTATATGGAATGGGCATGAGCAACACCTCTTGAAGAACACCAGTTACAGAAAAGATAACTGTCTTTTATCCTAGTGAACATGTACAGCACACTGCATGTAAAACAAAATGCTAGTTAAATATTTGTTTTGCTACACCCACACATGAACTATCTGTGTTTGGCTTCTAGATGAAACTGTAAAAGCAGCTGTTGACCTAGACAGACAACATGTCATCTGTATCCTGGACATCTGTCGTTTAGGTGAAGATAAAGTGGAAGTTTTTCTGAACAAAATTTATAAGATAATGGAGACTGATGTGGTGAACCTTGTGTAATTTAATAGCTTGTTTTATTGATGTTATCCATGTATATTTGGAGGGGAGGGGAAAAAAACTTTTGTAACTTATACCCTCTGCATATTGCCACTTTCTAGAGCGTATAGAGCCAAGCATATCCAGTGTTATGAAGTGTTTTGACAGAGCAATTGTAATGGTAGTCAATACAATTGAGAAGGAAGGTTCATTACCTTTATATCTGAAGGCTTTGGAACAGAGTATTATAAATATGGCCGAGTGCTCATTATTTTTATACCTCTATTGCTTTAGTGTAATGCATTGAGTGCTGCAGGCAGCTCCCAAGTGTTAGGTGTTTTGTACGTGTTCCATCATTAAGCAAAGAGACTGTATGGGGAGTGGAATGTACAGCCAAATTCTGTCCCGTCAGTGAGAGTTGCCTGCATATATGCATGGGAAGAATTTGGCTGTAAGTCACTTGTGTGACTGTCTCTCTAGATGCTAGTAACCTAAAATTATTGCCATCTGACAGCTCGTCAGGATGTTCATGTGAAATAAAATGGTGGTCTCAATCCAGTTTCTAGAGAAAATATGGCTGCATCACAGAAACTTGCCACCTCATTAGTTCCCTTGTTTGTAGTTTCAGTAGAGCCAAAAGACTTAATTTCAATAGATTGAGAACTATCCTCTGCTTTATAGAAGGGTCCCTCTGAGCAGTTTGAGAGATGCATTGGCTGTTGGTGAGGAAAAGTTTGCCCAGCCAGTGGCATACTGTGAATGGAAGCCACATAAGGTTCTCTGAATGGAACCCTTCAGTTTTAAGTGCTTTCAGTTCTGCTCCATAACATTAAATTAATTAAAAAACCAAGGCACTTCTCTGCATTATTTGTGTTAGATTTTCTAGAAGCATTATTGGATACAGGGCCAAAGTTTGTGTGTTGTCTGGTCACTTAGAATGTCATTCTGTGCTTCTGCATAGATATCCAGTAAAGTTTTGGTGTGTCTCACAATTTTTAACATTTTACTAGTAGAAGAATATTAATGTAAATGTCCTGATAAGTGAAAGTTAATACCGTAAAACATTTGTCCTTTATATCTTTCTGTACTGTATTTTGTATTTAAATGTATGATATGGTATAGGCTCCAGAGTCTAATAAGAGAGTCTGGCACCCGTACTTGCTATTCCAAATTGAGCCATGCTGACTATGCCAGCAGATATTTTAAAGTAGATATACCTCAGGTAGAAGCTTAATTTTAAGGAAACCAGCATTTCAAGATAAAATGTGTAAGGTAATTATGTTTTTATAATAGAAATGACACAGACACTTGTACAGAGTTACCATATATTATTATTTGTCCTAGTCGCTCAGCCCTCTTCCTTTCGTTTTGTTTTTCATTGCTCCCATTTCATGTAGTAAAACCCAGCAATGGCTCTGCCTGCTTTACCTCCCTGCATAGCAGTGTATACTTAACATTGTTGTTATCCCTTGATGCTTGCTGTCTTAAATCTTAACAGCAAATTCAGAATTATGTAGACTCGGGTCTTTAAAGTATATCCCATTTTATTTTATATCTGTGCTATTTGAAATGTATCAAAAGACAACTCAAAAAAGTATATAATGTGTATATACTGGCAAAAATGGGTAAATTCCATTCTTTGCAAAGAATCCATTCACTCTTTTGTTTCATGAAGTATAGCTAACTGTAAGATTAAAAATGCTAAGAAACTATGTTGATAAACATCATAACATTTTGTTATGCCTCTCATTCTCAAGAACAGGGCTTTATAAAATCTTTTCATACTAAAGGGCTCACTCATCCACCACTGGAATACAGCCATTGCAGAGGTGTATTGTTACCAGAGCCTTGTGTATTCCCTAATCCTGGAATTCACACCCTGTCAAAGTATTGTACTCCAGAATCTTAGCTCTTATTTTCTTTTTATAAATGTTTCTACCCATCGTAGTTTCAAAGAAAACCATAGAAAGGACAGTTGAGTGTAAACCAGTGCAGTGATGTTTGCCTGAATATACAGAGAGCCTGAAACAATAACTCTACGGGTGTAAACTGCTCAGATTTGTCTGTGTGTGGTTAACTCTGAAACTTAGGTACAGTCTGTGGGATATTGAAAATGAGGACAGCTTAAATAAAAGAAATAACAAATAATACAAAGACTTCTGTTCTTATTTCATTTTTATGTATAATTGAATGAAACAATCTGTTTTTTAAATGTATCTGAAGCTGTTGCAGAACTTCAAGAATTTCCACCAGAGTGCTGCATAATCCAATGATCTTGCAGCAGAATTTTAAGTCTAGCTTGACTCAAAGTATGCAAGGCATCCTGTATTGCAGCCATTCTGGGCCTGCAACACTAAACTTTTTTTTTTTTTTTTTTTTTGCAATGAGTTCCAGTGGCTTCATCTGTTTTCCTCTGGTTTCATTGCCTTCATTTTCCAATAGACCACCCTTCGAAGAAAGCACTTTTAAAATCGTTTATACATGCATTTTCCCATGATGGAGGCAGTCCCCATTGGAGAGCAGAGGGTGGGATATATACATAACTGCTTGTTGTAATTCATATGATTTGGGTGGGTGGGTGGCATTGATTCTGCCCACACCCCCATTATACATGCAGTACTTCTCCATCCCCTGTTGGCTTCAAAGGGAGTTAGGTAGATTTATCTGAGGTCAGAATTGGCAGGTGAATACTCCCTGAGATTGGAACTGGAAAATGGGAACTTTGACTAGCCATAGTACTTAGGGACAAACCCAGGAGCACACCACATAGGAAAGTGGAGTCTGATATGATAAAAAAGCAAGACACACAAAAAATTATAAGGTATGACAAGAATGTGAGAGAGAAATTGTGGTTTAAAGGAGGAATAAGTGATTTTTAAAAATTGGTTCCAGTACATCTACATTAGTTATCTGCACTGCTACAACTAAATGGACTCCCCCCCCCCATTTTTTTTTAAATCAATCCAGTTTTACTAGTGTCAGCTTTTTAATATAGACAAGCCCTGTATCTTGGACAGGCTAAGGAGAAAGGGAGAAATGCAAGACTAAGGCTACGTCTACCCTTGCACTTTTGTCAGTATAATTAATGTCACTCGGGTGTGAAAAAACCACCCCTCTTAGCGACATAATTTTCACTGACAGAAGTACTGGTGTGGACAGCACTACATTGGCAGGAGAGCTCTCTCCTGTCCTCATAGAACAGCTACATGAGCTCACTAGTGTAGACCTGGCCTTAGAATTAATCCAAGATTAACCTATCTCACTTAATTCTTCCACTATATAGGATTAGAAAAGTTATGCAGACCCTTTCTTTGTTAACTCTTATTTTTAATGAGAGTCTGATTGTTTTGAAACGAGGTCACTCAGTTATATCCTTGAAAGGAAAAACATTTTCTGACCCCGGCAAGAAGCATTTCAGACTAAATAGGAGCCAATCCTGGATGTGAATGTGGCCTGTATGAATTAAACTCTCCTCTAGCTACTGCTCAGGGGATGATGCAGCCACCTACAAAGTGCCACCAAGATACAGTTGGAAGCTGTAGAGAAACGAAAAAAGCTGATGGACCATAAGGAGTGGCAGGAATATGGGGCCAAAGTTTACATTTCCAGGCACTCATAGTAACAGTAACCAGGTGTGGGGATTTTTTCCCTGGATAAGCCAGTTGTAATAGAGCTGACTCACTGAGGACTTATATTTCTGTGGGTGGTATCAGTTACCTACTTTTATCTGAAATTTCAAACTCCTTAGGGAAGCGATGGACTAACAGTGGTCATTGTTAGTTGAAAATATCTATAGACCTCTTAAATTGTATGTTTCAATTAATAAGCAATGAAGGAGAAGAATAAATCCAGCTATTCCTGCCTCCTGGTTGTTGCTATTTTATTCAGAGCTGCAGAGACTGTTCCAGCCTATGTGAAACTATTCTATTTCAACACTACTAGCAACAGCACTGTGATCAAGCAATGTGAATGTGGCGAGTTTGGAGTAAACTCTCCTCTGGGTATGGCTTCAGGGCTGGTGGGCATTCCTAAGTCTGCTAACCTTCAAGCCTGTGATTCTAACACGGAGTTCACTGTCACAGAAGCGCCATGGATTGCACTGATTGAAAGAGGCAATTGCAGTTTTTCAGAAAAGATTAAACTGGCAGCCAAAAAGGGTGCTGAAGCTGTTGTGATCTACAATACCCCAGAGGGTGGCACTTATCCCATCCGTATGGCACACTCTGGTGAGTACTACAATCAACTCTGGGAGCCTGCTAATTTCTGTCCAGTTCAATATACCATTTCCACTGAAGGCACCCTGACATGTTGAAAGTATTTCATGTGTTTATCTTCTGTTCTTGTGTTGGTTGCTGTTTTTATGGAGAAGTTTTTGGGACGCAATCCCTGCAAGTCCTTACTTGCAAAACTTAGCCTTTCTTATTTACCAAACGAGTCCCATTAAGTAGTAAGGGTTTGTGGCACCAGGACTTTTGCATTTTGATAGATTTCACTCAATTTGTATGGATTAACAGTATGATCCAAAGCCACCCTACTCTTGGGGGAATTCTGCACCATTGCACATGCACAGAATTTGTCCCCTGCAGATTTCTTCGCTTCCTGACAGAAAAATGACTTTCTGACAGGGAAGCAAAGGGAAGCCACAAGAACAGTCATGCAACCCTCCCCAGCAGTATGTTTTGGGTGCCCAGGGCAGCCAGCAGAGAAGTAAATCACTGTGGGGTAGGAGGCGGGACTGGGAAAGACCTGGCTGGTGGCTTCTACCCTGCGCCAAGCTCAGCTGCTAGTACCAGCTGGGCTGGAGAGGAGAGGGCTACTTCTTCATTTGCATGGCATCTACGGCCAGGTCAGACCCATCCCCCAGATTTCTCCTCTGGCTGTAGGAAGCTCTGCAAACTCCCCCCCCCCCGCCCTTGCTTCCTGCACCCATTGCTCCTCAGCTGCAGAGGGAGGGATCTCTGTATAGGGAGCTGCTCTCCCATCCATCCAACCCCCATGCATCCAGACCTCCTCATACTCGCACCGAGCCTCACTGCCCCTGCAATGAGAACCCCACACGATGAACCCCACTCCCCCTGCATCTGGACCACTCTGATGAGCCACTTCACCCAGATTCCCCACTGAGTCTCCTGCACCCAGATTGCCCCACACAGAACCCTCTCAGCCCATACCTGGATCCCCCCCATTAAGCCTCTCCACACTTGGATCCTGCCTTGCTGAGCCTGCCTCCTCACACAGAGGGGCAGGGCCCTGGGGTATTTCTGGGGCAGGCTGGGTCCTTGTACTGTGTCAGGGTTGGGTGCAGCCTCACCACTGAGTCTATGTCCCCTGGGAGAGGGGGAGAGCTACACAGTGATCTCTCACCTCTGTGCAGCCAGTGGTCTGTGCTCCCCATGCCATGCTGGAGCCTCCACATTTATTTGGCAAATAAAAGTTGCAGAATTTTTAAATTGTGTACAGAATTTTTATTTTTTGCGTGCAGAATGCCCTCAGGAGTACCACCTGGATCAAATGGGAGCCTTTCCATTGATTTCAGAAAGATTTGCATCAGGTCCTGTTTGTGTCTAGATTTTGTTGTCAGACACTTTTATAGATGGGATGTTTTGATTATTCACATTAATTAGATTATGTACTACTTCAGTTAAATTGTTTCTAAGGTGTCGCTTACACTACAAACTTATGTCAGTATTATTATGTCTCTCAGAGGTATGGAAAATCCACACTCCTGAGCGACATAGTTATGCTGACCTAACCCCCAGGGTAGACATCACTATGTCAATGGGAGGGCTTCTCCTGTTGACATAGCTAACACCTGTTGGGGAGGTGGAATACTTACACCTATGAGAGAAGTGCTCTCTTTGGCATAAGTATTGTATTGTCATACAATAGAAGATTAATTGTATATGATGAAAGCAAATTACATAATATATATTTATAATACAGTATATAATTCCCTTACATGCTGCTAATATGATGGATAGTGTTTACAGTTAGAATTTAAAATATTTAACCTAACGTGAAAATATGGTCAATTAACTGAAGACTTTCTTTTGTATTGTTAGGGGAAAGTGATTTATCTAAACAATCTAGAAAAACCGGCTGGTATTGATATAAAGCATCTCGTATAGCTTTTTGTGTTTGTTTGGAGATAGACAAGTCAACAATCTGTAAGAAAAATATATTGTGTTTAGTGGTAGATAAAGGTCTTCCGCTCAATTTCTAATGGAACAATAGAGACCCCAAGAGGCCAAATGATCTAATTCATCTGAAGTGAAATCAAGAGCTAGATTTGCCAGCCAGAATCTCTGAAGCACTCTCTGGCCTGGTCTACACTAGGGTGGGGGGTGGCTAGCTAAACCCGTCTAAGTTACGCAACTTCAGCTACGAAAATAGCGTAGCTGAAGTCTATGTACTTTGAGCTAAGACACTGCGGTAGGTCAACTGCCAACGTTCCCCTGTCAACTCCGTATATGCTTCTCGTGCCGGTGTACCAGAATCGATGGGAGAGCGCTCGGCGGTCGATTTATCGTGTCTTCACTAGATGCGATAAATTGACCCCCGCTGGATCGATCGCTCCAGAGGTAAGAATAGATGTGCCCTTTGAGTGGCGTTTCCATTTAAGTCTATGGAGAGGTCTGAGCATGGAGCATTTCCTGGAGACAGTCCTCATTCGTATACAGTACTAGTGCGGAGGTCACAAACAGCACTCTGAGCAAGAAAAAAGGAGCTGAAGTAAGATGAAGCAGAAAGCAGATCCTATTTTCATTCAAATATTTCTGGTAGTTTAAAAAAAGATAAAAATACATTATAAAAAACAAAACAGGAGCAGAACTCTGAATAATAATCTCTCTGAGATCCACACAGCCCTTGGACTTCATTGCAGTTACTTTTCCAGAAGACAAGTTCTGATTTTTTTTTTTTAGCATTTCTTTTCAATGAAACATAAAAAGAATGTACTTGGTGGTGATAATGAAGGTTTATAAATCAATGTGATTTTCAAATTTAACATTAAATACAGCAAGGGCTAAGTACAATAACATCAGCTTAGGATTCAGAGTAGCAGCCATGTTAGTCTGTATCTGCAAAAAGAAAAGGAGTACTTGTGGCACCTTAGAGACTAACAAATTTATTAGAGCATAAGCTTTCGGGAGCTACAGCTCACTTCATCGGATGCATAGAATGGAACATATAGTTAGATAGATAGATACACATACAGATAAGTTGCAAGTTACCATACAAACTGTGAAAGGCTAGTTAAGATGAGCTATTTTCAGCAGGAGAAAAAAAGCTTTTGTAGTGATAACCAAGTTGGCCCATTTAGACAGTTGATAAGAAGGTGTGAGGATACTTAGCTTAAGGAAATAGATTCAATATGTGTAATGACCCAGCCACTCCCAGTCTTTATTCAAATCCAAGTTAATGGTATCTAGTTTGCTTATTAATTCAAGCTCAGCAGTTTCTTCTTGGAGTCTGTTTTTGAAGCTTTTCTGTTGCAAAATTTCCACCCTTAAATCTTTTACTGAGTGGCCACAGAGCTCACGAAAGCTTATGCTCAAATAAATTTGTTAGTCTCTAAGGTGCCACAAGTACTCCTTTTCTTTTTGCAGATACAGACTAATACAGCTGCTACTCTGAAACCTGAGAATAATTGTTTATTAGAATTACTAAGCTCATTTATTTATTAGGCCTCTGTTGCTGGTTTAGAGTTCCTCCTCCTCTTACATCCTACTGACTTTTCCATTAAGTTAATGGAATTTATGGTAGAATACATCTCCTGTGCTAGAGAAAGTGCCACAGTGTTTGTATGGTCTGCTGAGTGACCCACTAACTGAAACGGGTATCAGTAAAATTCTGCCCCTTGTAAAGCACTTTGAATATTTTAAATATAATATTTAAATTGGTGGGGAGGGGAAGGGGTTCCCCTCTCTGATCCATTGCCAGCTCCTTGTCAATTTCATTTGTCAGTGGGCATTAACACCAGGGTGACAGGGTAGAGCACATAGATGTAAAGTGAAGCCAGTACAGTCGCTGCTGTTAAGAAGGAAAAGCTTAGTAACACAGACAATGAGAGCGCATTTTTGCTGTCCCCAGTCTGATTACCAGACTCACTAATTGTAAAGCAGGAAGTGTTAATAATAGTATAGTCTTGAAATCCTGCACGCAAATTTTGTATGTGATTTGTGTAAAATTATACTAACATTCAGTTACACAGGGACTGAGCCCTTGCTTAGAAAGGTATGTGTAGGATCTCTCTCTTCAGCACAATCCATTGAATATATTATCTTCTGTAATAATTTTCAAAAATGGCTCCCTTTAGGTTCTTAAATCCATACTCGGGCACCTAGAGCTCAAAGCTCAAAATCAATTAGGTGCCAAAGCCATCACCAGCAGGAGGAGGGGGAAAGAGGAAAACCTTTCATGGTGACAAGCAAGGTGGGCCATTTCCAGCAGTTAACAAGAACGTCTGAGGAACAGTGGGGGGTGGGGTGGGGGGGAGAAATAACAAGGGGAAATATTTTACTTTGTGTAATGACTCATCCACTCCCAGTCTCTATTCAAGCCTAAGTTAATTGTATCCAGTTTGCAAATTAATTCCAATTCAGCAATCTCTCGCTGGAGTCTGTTTACATTCTTGTTAACTGCTGGAAATGTCCCCCCCACCTCTGCTGCTGATGGCTCATCTTAGGTGATCACTCTCCTTACAGTGTGTATGATAAAACCCATTGTTACATGTTCTCTGTGTGTGTGTAAATCTCCCCACTGTATTTTCCACCGAATGCATCCGATGAAGTGAGCTGTAGCTCACGAAAGCTTATGCTCAGATAAATTTGTTAGTCTCTAAGGTGCCACAAGTCCTCCTTTTCTTTTTGCGAATACAGACTAACACGGCTGCTGCTCTGAAACCTGTATATGTTGCAACATGCATTGATTATTTGAGCTTTCATCAGAGTAACAGCCAATTGCTGTATTATTGTTTTGAACAGCTGCAGTTTGAACAGCTCGCCCTCTAAGGGTATACAACATTCAGCCGATGGATTTACATTTTCATTAAATCCTGTTTCAATGCAACCACCCATTTTACAAACAAGGGGCTAAATTCATCCCTGAGGTCAACAAAGTCATAACATGGATGAAATTTGTCCCCCTTGTCAGTGAAAATGGCATAAGTGGCCTCGTTTACAATGAAACAGCTGCTTTTTTCCATGTGGACAGCATCTCAAAGGACACAACTCATTTTCATAATCAGAGTCAAGAACTGGTACGGCCACATGGCAAAGCACCAAGCTAACAAGAGACCTGTGTGTTGAGAGTTTATCCCCAGATGGTCCAGAAGAGGGGCTAGCACCTGTTTCCCATGCTGTAGCATGTAGTGTTGAAGCTGTGTTGGACCCAGGATATTAGAGAGACAAAGTGGGTGAGGTAATATCTTTTATTGGACCAGCTGTACAGAACTCTTCTTTAGGTCTGGAAAACTAAGGCTATCGCTACACTAGACAGCTTACACTAGTGCAGCTGCACCAGGGGCTGTAAGCTCTCCGTGTAATCACTCTAAGCCGATAGGAGAGCTCTCTCCTGTCAACTTAATTACTCCAGCCCTCCCCTTCCTCCACCATGAGAGGCAGTAGGTGTGAATTAACCAACCTCCTGAGCTTCTCCTGCAAACATAGCACTGTCCTCTTCCAATAGCGGCCAGTGCCAGGTGCCCCAGAGGGAATAAACAGAACAGGTAATCACCATATGATCAATCCCCTGTTGCTCAATCCCAGCTTTTGGCAAATGGAGGCTAGGGACAGCATCCCTGCCCATCCTGGCTAATAGCCATTAATGGACCTATCCTCCATTAACTTATCTAGTCTTTTCATTGACTTCGCTAGGCTTTATAGCAGACCGTTACTGCACAGCTCCATTAATTCCAGGACTGGAGCAGACCGACTTGCAAAAATGAACTCTAAGTAGTGTAGTATTTATTAGGGTTGTCGATTAATCGTAGTTAACTCAAAAAAAACAATCATGATAAATCTCCGTTTTAATCACACAGTTAAACAATAGAATACCAATTGAAATTTATTAAATATTTTTGGATGTTTTTCTACATTTTCAAAAATATATTGATTTCTATTACAACACACAATACAAAGTGTACAATGCTCACTCTATATTTATTTGATTACAAATATTTGCACTGTTAAAAACAAAAATCGTATTTTTCAATTCACCTCATACAAGTACTGTAGTGCAATCTCTATCGTGAAAGTGTAACTTATTTTTTGTTACATAACCGCACTCAAAAACAAAACAATGTAAAACTTTAGGGTGTACAAGTCCACTCAGTTCTACTACTTGTTCAGCAAATCAACCTTCTGCTGGTGGCATCTAACTCAAATGATGAAAATGAACATGCGTCGGTCCGCTCTGCTTTGGATCATTATCTAGCAGAACCCGTCATCCCCAATGGACGCATGTTCCCTGGAATGGTGGTTGAAGCATGAAGGGACATATGAATCTTTAGCGCATTTGGCATGTAAATATCTTGTGATGCTACAGTAGCGCATGCGAACGCCTGTTCTCACTTTCAGGTGACATTGTAAACAAGAAGCAGGCAGCATTATCTCCTGCAAATTATAACCAAACTTGTTTGTCTGAGTGATTGGTTGAAGTAGGACTGAGTGGATGTGTAGGCTCTAAAGTTTTACATTGTTTTATTTTTAATGTAGTTTTTTTTTTTTTTACATAATCCTACATTTTTTAAGTTCAATTTTCATGATAAAGAGATTGCACTACAGTACTTGTATTAGGTGAATTGAAAAATACAATTCTTTTGGTTTTTTACAGTACAAATATTTGTAATCAGAAATAAATAGAGTGAGCACTGTGCACTTTGTATTCTGTGTTGTAATTGAAATCAGTATATTTGAAAATGTAAAAAAAAAATCCAAAATTTAAATAAATGGTATTCTGTTATTGATTAACATAGCAGATAATTGTGATTAATTTTTTTTAATTATCCTTTTATGTGTTGTGACAAAGCTCTGTCCTTGCCTCCGTGGGTCCCGCATTTCCTGGCGGATTTCGTTAGCCTCAGAGGCTCACTGTGACCCTCCACGTAACCCTTCTTTCTCTAGAGACAAAGGTCATAGTCTACTGAGCTATTTGCATGACAAGCCAGCAAGGGCGGTGAGGAGAAGTTATTCTTCCTTGCACGGTCTCTGTCTCCCAGTCTCAGTAATTAATCAGGGGGCAAAGGGCGCGGGGGGGGGGAGCCCAGGCCCACCCTCTACTCCAGGCTCCAATCCAGGGACCCTAATAGTATCAGCTATGGTAGCTGACCTTTTAGAAGCATGACATGTACAATTCCCTGGGCTACTTCCCCCATAGTAGCCCTTCCTAGTGCCTGATATGGTGTGTACTACTCAGCCTCTCCAACAGCGCAACTTCCTCCCACAGCTCCTGACATGCACCCCCACCTGACTGACTGGGAGGCTTTTAACTAGTTTCAGCCAGCCCCTGATTGACTTCAGGTGTCCCAATCAACCTAGCCTTCTCCCTGCCTTCTGGAAAGTTCTTAATTGGCCCCAGGTGTCTTAATTGACCTGGAGCAGCTGCCATTTCATTTATCCTGGTACCAGGGATTTGTTTAGCCTGGAACGAATCTCTCTCTCTCCCTCTCCCTCCCACGGCTCTCCCATAGCCTTCTAGCTTGGAGGGAGGTGGGAAGCTGCTACTAGGCCCTATGCTCTCCCTGCTGCTCCAGCTGCTCCCCTGGCTGGGCCAGACACCCCCCATTCTCTGCTACTTGGCTGCTGGAACCCCCACTCTTGGGTGCTGCTACTGCTCCAACTGCAGCCCTGGGGTGGGGAGGGGGCTGCTAGCCCACTCCCCAGAGAGGGGGAGTGAGGGACCCCAGCCACTGTTGTTGTGGATACCACCACCAGCACCACCACCTGAGAGGGGTCCATTCTGCCTGCCTGGACAACCAACTGGAGTTCCTGGAGCTGCTGCTGCTGCAGAGGCCGCGGCCTGGAGCTGCTGAAGCCCGAGGAGGAGAAGAAGAGGATCATCTGCCAGTGGGGCAGCACCTAGAGACTTTGCAGACCACCGTGGAGGGGGCCCTAAGACTGAGTAATTTTCAAACTGTGCTCTTGTGGTGGGGGTTTTGACTGTGTTTGTAGGGACACCGGGGGTGTGGTGTGGAGCTGCCCCCCGATCCATCTGTGTGTCCCCCCCAACCGCCACCACTATTACTACCACCGCTGCCCCCTCCACCACCCCCACTGGCTGTATACCATCTGCCTCAGCTCCTGCCTCTGGACTCAGCTGCTTGCTTGGCTTGCCACGCCCTATTTCCACCCTTTGGGCCAGAAGCAGCAGCCAGCTAAAAAAGACTTGTGCAAGTGCACATGGGCACATGTGCCCCCCCCAGACTGCCTACCCCCCAGCTTTGCCCTTTACTACCTGCCCCATTTGCCACTTACTTTGCCTCCTCTTTTGCTCCAGCCCCCCTTACTAGCTTCAGTTTGTTTGCCTGCCCCGCCCATTTCCTTCTGCAGCCTTTGTTTGTTTGCCCCGCCCCAGCCTCTGAAGCTAGCCCCTTGGTTTCCCTGTTCTACCCCCAGACCGCTTAGCCCCTTGCTCCGTGTGCCCATGCCCCTCCCATGCGCTTGTGCAACTCCCCATTTCAGTTGCAACCCTCTTCACTGCACCTTCAATGTTGTTGAATCCCCCCCCATAGTGCACCAAGAGGAGCCGGAATTCCACCTTGTGTCGGTGACTGACCCCTAACCACTGATTGCCCCCCGTCCAGCCCACTCCTTTTGGCGCCCTCCTCCCCTGCCTGCAGCCTAGCGGGGAGGAGTGGTCGACCTGTTTCCCCTCTCCCCTCCTCCTTTTGGTGTCCCCCCTTTCCTCCTTGCTCATGATGGCGGGGGATGAGACGGGTGAGACCCCTCCAGCAGCCCAAGCTCCCCCTCCCCCGCCTACCCCTCCGTCACCCCCTCAAGCTTCTACCTCCGCTGCCAAACCATCTGCCATCGCCCCCGCTGGGGCACCAGCAGCGACGGGCACCGGGGTGACCTCCACTGCTACCACATCTCTCCCCCCCTCAGATTTGGGGGGAGTCCCCCCAGCCGGCGGGAAGGGCCAGGGGAAGAAGAAGGGGAAGGGCCCCGCTAAAAAGACCAGGCCCTCCATGGCAGGGGCTGTCCCCGATGCCCCGGCCCCATCTCCAGCTGAGGCGCCCCTCCCTGCTGTTCCCTCCACCAGCTCTGCAGGTGTCCCTCCCCCAGCCCCGAGAGCATACGCCCAGGTGGTGGCAGCCCCCCCGCCTGCCGCTACATCACTTCTCCAGCCCCCCGCCTCCGCTACCATCTATAGCGGCCGGGGCCCCTTTCCCACCATGACCAGGAAGCACGGTGTCCGTTGCCTCCTGGTGCCCGCCTCACCCCACGTGGAGACCTATGTGCGGGCGTTGGCGAGGGTGGTGGGGCCCACGGCCATTGTGGCGGCCTCCAAAATGTATGGCAAGGTCGTCTTCTTCCTAGCATCGGAGGCCGCTGCCCAGGAGGCGGTGGAGAAGGGCCTGGCGGTGGGGGGCGTGTTCGTCCCTTTAGAGCCGCTAGAGGACCTGGGCGTCCGCCTGGTCCTGACCTCCGTCCCTCCCTTTCTCCCCAATGCCGCCCTGTTACCCGCCCTTTCTACCCTGGGGAAGCCCATCTCTGTCATCAGCCCTCTCCCGTTGGGCTGCAAAGACCCCGCCCTCCGTCACGTCCTCTCCTTCCGCCGGCAAGTGCAGCTTCAACTGCTGCCGGCGGCGCGCGACGGAGAGGCACTGGAGGGGTCCTTCCTAGTCCCCTACCAGGGGACCCCTTACAGGGTTCATTATTCCACGGGGGAGGCCCGGTGCTACCTCTGCCGGGCGACGGGGCACGTCCGGAGGGACTGCCCCCTGGCCCGGGAAGGAGGGGCATCCAGGACACCCGAGCCCCGGCAGGACACCGGCCCCGTCATCGCCGACGCCCCTGGCTGCCCGGCACCCGAAACGGCCCCTCCTCCTTCCCAGTCCACCATTGCTCCCGCTCGGGCCCAAGGGGTACCTCCCCCACTATGCCCAAACGAGCGGGAGAACCCCGCCCCCGCTGTTTGCAATCTGGCGGAGTCTGTGGAGGAGGGTGCGGCAAGGACACCGCCAAGCATGGGAGAGGGCCCGCCCCAAGGGGAATCTTCCCTCCCTTGTGCTGCCCCACCGTTACCCCCTCGAGTCCCTGAGCCATCGCCTCTGCCCCCTGCCACAACCCCTGCTAGCCAGCCCCCGGATGATGCCATGGAGGGCTGGGCCCTAGTCCAGGGGAAGCGGGGCAAGCGGAAGGCTCGAGCTCCGCTCCTCCCATCTGACGCGGAGGCCCCTCGGAAGACCAGGAAGGGGGGCACCGATGCCGAGCCTTCCGCTCTACCCACGGGTGTGTTCCACCCACTAGAACCGGCTGGGGAAGACGTGGCAGCACTGGAAGACGGTATCTCCCCTCCACGGGAGTCCCTCCCCTCCAAGACCCCCGAGGCACCATTTGAAACCCCAGTGTGCCCCGAAGTAACCGTCGCGTCAGGTACCGGCGGGGAGAATCCTGGGGTAGCGGAAAACAATTTCCGCTCTATATATGAGGAGATCGAGGCCCTGGGTCTGACCCCGGTCACCCAAGGGGAGGACGATCCTATGCCAGCGGGCCTCGATCTGGGCGACTTCTTTCCAGCCCCCTTTTCCCCATACTCCCTCCCCGTAACCGTTGCTTCTGCTCCCACCTCCGAGGAGCCCCTGG
The DNA here is from genome assembly GCF_009764565.3 of Dermochelys coriacea. NCBI lineage: Eukaryota > Metazoa > Chordata > Testudines > Dermochelyidae > Dermochelys > Dermochelys coriacea. The sequence goes on from NC_050076.1 coordinate 92,525,925, forward strand.
ACTCCTCCATCAACCCGGCTGCAGAGGGCACCCTGCTGAGAGCCACCGAGCCAGTTGAGGTGACGGCCAGTGCCACGCGGCTGGAACCAGAGCCACCAGGGGCATCCCTCGCTGGTGAGGAGCATTCGACCTCCTTTCCGGGAGAGGACCCTACAGAAGAAAGTCCACCTCCTGATGCCGTGGCTGCCAAATCCACCAGACAGCTTGCGCCCGGCATCGGTGAGAGCCCTCTCCCGACCCAGAATCTCATCTCTACCCCTGCCCCTGCCCTTCTCCCGAGATATTATTGCCACCCCTGGGACAGTCTCCTTCCCCTTTCCAACAGATGACTCCCAGGGAATGGCCTTTGTGTTTGCCCGTCCCGACCCACCAGGGGCTGCTATCCTCCCTCCGCCGCCCCCTATCGCCCCAGCATTCAGGTCAACCCATCAAGAGCCCCGTCGGGGGTCCGCACCCTGTCTGCCCGTCCCGCTGGGCCAGGGGGCTGTACCAAGGGCCCCATCGGGAAGCAACCAGACCGTAACCCCAGCCCCCCATGCGCTGCGAGAGGAGTTGCGGGAGTTCCTAGAAGACGTCCGTGGCTCCCGCAACAAAGTCCAGCTTGCCCTCCAGCGATGGGGGGACTTTAATCAAATCCTCCGGGCCGCAAGGGCCCTCATGGGGGAGGGGAAAAGGACCGGGAGACAGGGCGCCGCGGCCTACCAGCGGGTCCGCCACTTCCGTGACTCCTTACTCACCTACGGGGTGGGTCACGGACTGCTACGCGGCCCGCCGGGAGCCACGAGCATCCCTGCCGGCGAGGATCCCCCCCAGCCCTCCTCATGGCACCCTTTACCATCGCAACATTGAACACCCGTGGCTGTAAGATGGGTCTCCGCAGGTCCCAGGTGCTCTCCTTCCTTCGAGAGGGGAGGTACTCTTTGGTTTTCCTGCAGGAGACCCATACGGATCCGACCGCCGAAGACAACTGGCGGCTGGATTGGGGAGACAGGGTCTACTTTAGCCACCTCACAGTTCATACGGGTGGAGTGGCGACCCTGTTCTCCCCCGACCTACGACCCGAGGTGCTGGGGGTCGCCGAGGCTGTGCCGGGTCGCCTGCTGCACCTCCGGGTCCAAATGGAGGGGCTCGTAGTCAACTTCGTAAACATCTATGCCCCAGCAGCGAGCCCAGAGCGGCTGCAATTCTATCAGCAGGCATCCGCCTTCCTCGGCACCTTGGATCCTCAGGAGTGCCTGGTCCTGGGAGGGGACTTTAACATCACCCTTGAGGAACGGGACCGCTCGGGAACCGAGCAGAGCCCGGCCGCCGTGGCCGTCCTCCAGGAGATAGTCGAACACCACTCCCTGGTGGACGTCTGGCGCGACCACCACCCGGATGACACTTCCACGTTCACCTTTGTCCGGGTGGAGGCCCATCGGTCGCGCCACTCCCGGTTGGACCGCATTTATTTATCACGCTTTCATCTTTCACGAGCCCACTCCTCCAGCATCCGGCCGGCCCCATTTTCTGACCATCACATAGCCACCGTGACAGCCTCCCTCTGCGCGGAGAGGCCGGGGCCGGCCTATTGGCATTTTAACAACAGCTTGCTGGAGGATGCGGGCTTCGTGGCGTCCTTCCGGGAGTTCTGGCTGGCCTGGCGAGGGCAGCGGCGTGCCTTTCCCTCGGCACGGCGGTGGTGGGACGTAGGAAAGGTGCGCGCCCGGCTCTTCTGCCGTGACTACACCCGGGGCACCAGCCGACGGAGGGATGCAGCGATAGAGCAGTTGGAACGGGAGGTCTTAGAGCTGGAGAGGCGTCTGGCCGCCAGCCCCGAGGATCCACCCCTCTGCGGAGCGTGCCGGAAGAAGCGGGAGGAGCTCCGGAGCCTCGAGGACCATCGGGCCCGGGGTGCCTTTGTTCGATCCCGCATCCGTCTCCTTCGGGAGATGGATTGCGGCTCCCGCTTCTTCTACGCCCTGGAAAAAAAGAGGGGGGCTAAGAAACATATCATCTGCCTACTGACTGAGGATGGCACCCCCCTCACGGATCCGGTGGAGATGTGCGAGAGGGCGAGAGCCTTCTACGCAAGCCTTTTCTCCCCGGAGCCGACCGATCCTAACGCTTGCAGAGTGCTGTGGGAGGAGCTCCCGACGGTCAGCGTGGGCGACCGAGACCGGCTAGAGCTGCCCCTCACTCTGGCCGAGTTCTCGGAAGCCCTCCGTCGCATGCCCACCAATAAATCTCCGGGCATGGACGGGCTGACCGTGGAGTTCTACCGCGTGTTCTGGGACGTCCTGGGCCCAGACCTAGTCACCGTCTGGGCCGAGTCTTTGCAGAGCGGGGTCCTCCCTCTTTCGTGCAGGCGAGCCGTGCTCGCCTTATTGCCGAAGAAGGGGGACCTCCGCGATTTACGAAATTGGCGTCCCGTCTCGCTCCTCAGCACGGACTACAAAATCGTGGCAAAAGCCATCTCCCTGAGGCTAGGGTCCGTGCTGGCGGACGTGGTCCACCCAGACCAGACCTACACCGTCCCGGGCCGCAGTATCTTCGACAACCTATATCTGGTCCGGGACCTATTGGAACTTGGGTGTAGGGATGGTCTGTCGTTCGCCCTCCTGTCCTTAGATCAAGAGAAGGCGTTCGACAGGATGGATCACGGGTATCTCCTGAGCACTCTGCAGGCATTTGGCTTCGGACCCAGGTTTGTGAACTTTCTCCGGGTGCTGTACGCTTCCGCAGAGTGTCTGGTAAGACTCAACTGGACCCTGACCGAACCGGTCAACTTCGGGCGAGGAGTACGGCAGGGGTGCCCCCTCTCAGGCCAGCTCTACGCTCTGGCGATCGAGCCCTTCCTCTGTCTCCTCCGAAGGAGGTTGACAGGGTTGGTGCTGAGGGAGCCGGAGCTGCGGCTGGTCCTGTCGGCGTACGCTGATGACGTGCTCCTCATGGTCCAGGACCCGGGCGACTTGGTGCGAGTGGAGGCTTGCCAGGCCATCTATTCAGCAGCCTCCTCTGCGCGGGTCAACTGGGTCAAGAGCTCTGGCTTGGTGGTAGGGGACTGGCGGCAGGCGAGCCCCCGCCCACCCGCGCTTCAAGCCATCCGGTGGAGCACGGGTCCGCTGCTCTATCTGGGCGTTTACCTTTCTGCCACGCATCCCTCTCCGCCGGAGAACTGGCAGAATTTAGAGGGCGGGGTGATAGAGCGGCTCCGGAAATGGACAGGACTGCTCCGGTGCCTCTCCCTTCGAGGGAGAGCGTTAGTGCTTAATCAACTAGTCCTGTCCATGCTTTGGTACCGGCTCAACACCCTGGTCCCAGCCCCGGCTTTCCTGACCAACCTGCGGACATCGATTCTGGAGTTCTTTTGGTCAGGACTGCACTGGGTCCCTGCAGGGGTTCTCCATCTACCTGTGGAGGAGGGAGGGCAGGGCCTCAAATGTCTGCTTACTCAGGTCCATGTCTTCCGCCTCCAGACCCTGCAGAGGCTCCTTTATGGTGCAGGTAGTCCGGCGTGGAGCATACTGGCGCACGCCTTCCTGCGCCGCTTCCGAGGGCTCCAATACGACCGACAGCTCCTTTATCTCCATCCGAGAGGTCTTCCGCGAGACCTCTCCGGGCTGCCGGTCTTCTACCAGGACCTCCTCCGGACCTGGAAACTCTTTACAACGAGCAGGTCCGTGGCGGCCACCGAGGGGGCAGATCTCCTCGCGGAGCCCCTGCTACACAACCCCCAGCTCCGTTTGCAGGTGGCGGAGTCCCGCTCGGTGCGCCAGAGGTTGGTCCTGGCAGAGGTCACAAGAGTCGGAGACCTCCTGGACTATGACCGGGGAGACTGGCTGGATCCCCTAACCTTCGCTCAGCGCATGGGGCTTTCCGGACCTTGTACTACCCGGCGCATACTTCAGGAGGTGATGGCCGCTTTGCCACCCGCTGCTCGGGTTTATCTCGACCGGGTCCTACACGAGGGCACGCCCCACCCACCCACTACCCCAGGCCCGCCGGACCTTTTAATTGGACCCCTGCCCCGTGGACCCAACCGATCCCTTCACCCCTTCACTAGAAGCCAGCTGCACGAGATGCAGCCGGTCTGTTTTCAAACCGCGCCAAGAAAACATCTCTACACGCTTGTGCTTCACACCCTTCACGGCGGCACCCTCGTGTCCCGCCCCGATACAAAATGGCGGGACCTCCTGCCACCTTTGGAGGGTGAAGAGCCCCGGTGGGCCAGCCTATATTCCATCTTAGTCCCAAAGCCCGCCGGGGATGTCAGTTGGCGGCTCCTTCATGGAGCCGTGAGCACGGGCGTGTACTTGGCGCGGTTCACCACAATCCCAGACACCTGCCCCTTTTGCGGCGTGAGGGATACCCTGGCACATGTCTACTTGGAGTGTGCCAGGCTGCAGCCCCTATTCCGGCTCCTCACCAATATCTTATTAAGTTTTTGGTTGCACTTCTCCCCTCACCTTCTCATTTATGCACTCCCTATCCGTGGCCCCACAAAGTCCCGGGATCTCCTGGTCAACCTCCTCCTGGCCCTAGCTAAAATGGTCATCTACAAAACCAGAGTGAGGAGGTTGGCCGATGGAGTCTCCTGTGACTGTAGGGCCTATTTCCGATCCTCGGTCCGTTCACGTATCCGGGCAGAGTTCCTCTGGGCGGCGTCCTCTGACTCCCTTGACGCCTTTGAGGAGCAGTGGGCGCTGTCCGGGGTTCTCTGCTCGGTGTCCCCGTCCGGTTCCCTTCTTTTGACCCTTTGACCGCACTCCTGTCCCTGTTATTTTATTAGTTGTCCCCCGGAATTTTTTGGGTATCTAGGTCCTGTGGATCCCCCTTTTAGGCTGGGGGGGACCCTTTAGCAGTGGACGGGCTTCGCCCGCCCACTTCCCGGATCCCAATAAGACTACTCTTCCATAGCCCCCAGCTTTGTGTGCAGGTGGCGGAGTCCCCCGTGGTGTGCCAGAGGTTGGTCCTGGCAAAAGTCACCAGAGTTGGAGACCTCCTGGACTATGACCAGGGAGACTGGCTGGATCCCCTGACACTCCCTCAGTGCATGGGGCTCTCCAGATCTTGTACTCCCCTGCGCGTACTTCAGGAGGTGAGGGCCGCTTTGCCACCCGCTGTTTGGGTTTTCCTCGACTGGGTCCTAAGAGAGGGCGTGCCCTGCCCACCCTCCACGCCAGGCCCTCCAGACCTTTTCATCGGGCCCCTGCTCTGTGGACCTGACCGACCCCCCAGACCCCTTCACCGTGAGCCGGCTACACAAGCCGCAGCCGGTCCGTTTTCAGACCGCGTCAAGGAAACATCTATACACGCTCGTGCTCCACACCCTTCACATCCTCACCCTCGCGTCCCGCCCTGACACAAAGTGGCGGGACCTCCTGCCACCCTTAGAGGGTGAGGAGCTCCGGTGGACCGGCCTCTATTCCACCTTGGTCCCGAGACCTGCCGGGGATATCAGTTGGTGGCTCCTGCACGGGGCCGTGAGCACTGGTGTATACTTGGCGCAGTTCACCCCAATCCTGGACACCTGCCCCTTTTGCGGCGTGAGGGAAACCCTGGCGCATGTCTACCTAGAATGCACCAGGCTGCAGCCCCTATTCTGGCTCCTCATGAATATTTTGTTAAGATTTTGGTTGCACTTTTCCCCTCACCTTCTTATCTATGCACTCCCTGTCTGTGGCCCCACCAAGTCACGGGAGCTCCTGGTCAATCTCCTCCTGGCCCTAGCTAAAGCGGCCATCTATAAAACCAGGGTGAGAAGGTTGGCCGATGGAGTCTCCTGTGACTGTGGGGCCTATTTCCGATCCTTCGTCCATTCACGCCTCTGGGCAGAGTTCCTCTGGGTGGTGTCCGCTGACTCCCTTGACACCTTCAAGGAGCAGTGGGCGCTGTCCGGGGTTCTCTGCTCGGTGTCCCCATCCGGTTCCCTTCATTTGACCCTTTAACTGCACCCCTGTCCCTGTTGTTCATTAGTTGTCCCCTGTAATTATTTGGCTTTCCAGGTCCTGTGGACCCCCCTCTTAGGCTGGGGGGGATCCTTTAGCAGTGGACGGGCTTCGCCCGCCCACTTCCTGGATCCCAATACGACTACTCTTCCATAGCCATCTGGCCTTGCCCCGTCACATAACCCATTCAGCAGTTGTATTCTTCTATCTCAGTTGTACAAAGGTCCCTAAAGAAAGGTTCTATTAAAGTTTCTAGAATCCAGGTCAGGTTGGCGTTTGGAAAATCTGGCTATACACACTCGAACATTGCAAATTGGGCCTGTCACTGTTTGAAATAACATTCCTCCGTAAGTCAGCAAAAATGTATAACTAAATCATTTAGTCTGAAACGGGTCTTTGATTTAGACAGCTCCAGAGCATTATCAAAGAGAGAGAATGCTGTTTAAGCATGGCTGTGTGCCACAGCCAGCTGATTGTGTTCCATGATGCTGACAATGTCCTCTGTTTGAAAGAGGATGCCTTCCATAAACAATTCAGTGACATTTCCTCTCTGTGTGCAGCAGCCCATATGCTGTTCCAGAACGTGGTCATTTGCCATTGGAAACGGTCATGGTTCCTACTTTAGCGATGGGTTGGTTTCGCACATACTTCTTATGCAACTGATAAATATACATTTTTATTTATTTGTGTTTATTAACTGCACCTGTTTAAAAGTGTAGGTGGTGGACAATGTTGCTACCTACATCAGAATTTCAATAAACTTAGAATGTATGTTCCTGCAGGGGATATAAATGTAAATCTGGGCAAAGGAAAATAAGGTCCGTCTGTCCCATCCCCCCCCCCCCCCCCAAGAGCATTTCCCATCCCTGCTTTCTCCAACTTCTCCATCCTCTCCAGGTAATCATAGAATCATAGAATATCAGGGTTGGAAGGGACCCCAGAAGGTCATCTAGTCCAACCCCCTGCTCAAAGCAGGACCAAGTCCCAGTTAAATCATCCCAGCCAGGGCTTTGTCAAGCCTGACCTTAAAAACCTCTAAGGAAGGAGATTCTACCACCTCCCTAGGTAACGCATTCCAGTGTTTCACCACCCTCTTAGTGAAAAAGTTTTTCCTAATATCCAATCTAACCTCCCCCATTGCAACTTGAGACCATTACTCCTCGTTCTGTCATCTGCTACCATTGAGAACAGTCTAGAGCCATCCTCTTTGAAACCCCCTTTCAGGTAGTTGAAAGCAGCTATCAAATCCCCCCTCATTCTTCTCTTCTGCAGACTAAACAATCCCAGCTCCCTCAGCCTCTCCTCATAAGTCATGTGCTCTAGACCCCTAATCATTTTCGTTGCCCTTCGTTGTACTCTTTCCAATTTATCCACATCCTTCCTGTAGTGTGGGGCCCAAAACTGGACACAGTACTCCAGATGAGGCCTCACCAGTGTCGAATAGAGGGGAACGATCACGTCCCTCGATCTGCTCGCTATGCCCCTACTTATACATCCCAAAATGCCATTGGCCTTCTTGGCAACAAGGGCACACTGCTGACTCATATCCAGCTTCTCGTCCACTGTCACCCCTAGGTCCTTTTCCGCAGAACTGCTGCCGAGCCATTCGGTCCCTAGTCTGTAGCGGTGCATTGGATTCTTCCATCCTAAGTGCAGGACCCTGCACTTATCCTTATTGAACCTCATTAGATTTCTTTTGGCCCAATCCTCCAATTTGTCTAGGTCCTTCTGTATCCTATCCCTCCCCTCCAGCGTATCTACCACTCCTCCCAGTTTAGTATCATCCGCAAATTTGCTGAGAGTGCAATCCACACCATCCTCCAGATCATTTATGAAGATATTGAACAAAACGGGCCCCAGGACCGACCCCTGTGGCACTCCACTTGACACCGGCTGCCAACTAGACATGGAGCCATTGATCACTACCCGTTGAGCCCGACAATCTAGCCAGCTTTCTACCCACCTTATAGTGCATTCATCCAGCCCATACTTCCTTAACTTGCTGACAAGAATGCTGTGGGAGACCGTGTCAAAAGCTTTGCTAAAGTCAAGAAACAATACATCCACTGCTTTCCCTTCATCCACAGAACCAGTAATCTCATCATAAAAGGCGATTAGATTAGTCAGGCATGACCTTCCCTTGGTGAATCCATGCTGACTGTTCCTGATCACTTTCCTCTCCTCTAAGTGCTTCAGGATTGATTCTTTGAGGACCTGCTCCATGATTTTTCCAGGGACTGAGGTGAGGCTGACCGGCCTGTAGTTCCCAGGATCCTCCTTCTTCCCTTTTTTAAAGATGGGCACTACATTAGCCTTTTTCCAGTCATCCGGGACTTCCCCCGTTCGCCACGAGTTTTCAAAGATAATGGCCAAGGGCTCTGCAATCACAGCCGCCAATTCCTTCAGCACTCTCGGATGCAATTCGTCCGGCCCCATGGACTTGTGCACGTCCAGCTTTTCTAAATAGTCCCTAACCACCTCTATCTCTACAGAGGGCTGGCCATCTCTTCCCCATTTTGTGTTGCCCAGCACAGCAGTCTGGGAGCTGACCTTGTTAGTGAAAACAGAAGCAAAAAAAGCATTGAGTACATTAGCTTTTTCCACATCCTCTGTCACTAGCTTGCCTCCCTCATTCAGTAAGGGGCCCACACTTTCCTTTAACTAATCCTTTAACCGGTCACTTGCTCCCACCACCACTGCCATTGAGATATGCTGGTACAATAGGTATATCTTGCAATGTGTCACCTGATCTTTGGGTCTGGTGGGCCAAAGAGAAAAACAGGTTTCCACGTTAACGACTCTGGGACCAGTGAAATCCTAGTCCTATTGAAGTCAATGGCAAAATGCCATTTGACTTCAGAGGGACCAGAATTTCACCCTCTGGCACCAACCACATCCCATTTATGCCAGGGAAGTGGGCTGTTAGCTTGAGCACCTGAGCTTCTGTGGTCATATGTTTCAAAACACCTGCTTTCAGAATGAAAGTTCCCTTTTTCAGCTTTTAGCGTTTTATATAAAAAAATCTCAGGACTGCACTAGTGCTGAGCTACACTCATTTAAGTCCCTACAGGTTTTCTATTGAAATCAATTGTGATTTCACAAGGCGTGAGGCAGTGCTGAGTTAAGTCCATTTTGTATCGTGGTAGTATTGAAATATCCGCACTGAGACCGGAATTTGGCTATGCATATAGCTCCAGCTGCTGGTCCAGCAGCTCGTGTATGGATGTGTCTGAATTGGCCCCAAAAGTGATGCCATTTAGTATCTTATTCATTTGTTCTCAAACCTCATTCATTTTTTCCAAAGGGCCCCCATATGCAGTATTTTCTGCTCATGAGGACACAATCAGATTTTCAGTCACTTGGTGCCCTTTAACTGCTGAACTCAGTGTCACAGATGCATTATATGGAAATTCTAGATCCCAGACTGGGCAGGAACTTGCACAATCTGTTACTAAAGAGGGAAGTAAACTGCACTGATTCAATCCCAATGAATGGAAACTCCCCTACCACTGAGGAAAGACCCCAGTGAATCAATGGGCTTACGCCTGATCCTGTGTAGTGCTGAGTGTCCCCAGATCTCAGAGAAGTTGAGAAGGATGGAGGGCACTTGGTATGTTGCATGATCTGGCCCTCTTTAGCCACGTCTTTATAAGAGCTCCTATATGATTAGTTAGTTTGTGTTGCATATGTTTTCCTAGCTAGAGGCAGCTTATAAATGGTGTCACGGATTCAGCTTTCCGTTTAATTCAATTGCTTCTCCCAGTCACTCTGTGGATCTTTTTATTGACCCCTTCCTTTGAGATTAAGTGGCAGATAATGTAATCCCTTGAGGTCACACATTTTGTAGACGGGAGAAAGCATGCTGGAGAAGTCGCATCCATTTATGACTGTAATGATCTCATACTGCCCATATGTCAGGGTGACAGAACGTTTAAAACATATTGCCTGGCCTGTAGCAGGCACGTCGAGTGCCAAACTCCCTTGATATCTTAAGCCAAAACTACAGCTAAAAACAATGCTTGCTTTACTGGCACCTAGGACGCTTGTGGAAATCTCATTGTCTTGTGGCAAGAGCTGAGCAAAACTAATTGGTTACAACTTGCAGGGGGATCTGATGCACTTTTTTCCATCCCAGTTGATGTAGAATTTCAACCTCATTTCCAAGTTATTTGAGTTTCAAACAAATGCTAAAGCAGTGAAAGTCAGCTGGTTTCTGTGTGAACTTGTAAGCCAGGATGTCCCTTTCCCCCAAATCTCCCAGCACCTCGGGGACTTTTCTTCTGGGCAAAAAAGAGGGACAAGCAAGATGCACTGCAACCTCTACCTCATCTTCCCTGATGTCTTCAGGCCTGACCAGCTGGCCTACATGTGTCACTTAGGACAACAGTCTAGTCCATTCTCCCATCTTAAATCTTGTTTGAGGGTTGTTACAAGATATGGCCCCCTCTCCAGCTTAATGCATAAAAATCATCTTCAGCAGAGCAAGCTGCCTGCCCATCCCCATTCAGCAGCAGCAGACTCCAAAACCAAAATTCTGGTCCTGCTGCTGCTAACAGGATTTGGTGACACCCCAAAATGCACTAGGGTAATGGAAAACCTAAGCTAGGGTCCTGCAGGCAGGACAAATGTGGAATCTTGGCCTGCCTTTTATTCGTATAGGATGGTAGGAAGCTGATTAAATAACTGCACAGCTGCGGGTGAAAGTATGGAATTGCTGTGGCATTACTGATTCTCTCTGACTCCTTGTGAAATTGTTGCAGCTATTCTGCCATGCCGTGTTCCAGTTTTAGACAATGGGAGAAAATTCCCCCACCTCCACGTTGGTGCAACTCTTATTGTCTGTTAGAAGGAGTCTTTTGCAGTGTTTGTTCCTAGATGTTTATCTCATTTCTTCAGTCCTGGGTTTCATTTATGATTATAATTTTGATCACTGTGTGGGTTTTTGGGTTTTTTTTTTTTCATTTTTAAAAGTTATTCAGTGGAGAGGGGCTAAGTTTGCAAGGAACGGATCCAGAGCTGCTTGGTTCAGATGCAATGACACTTAACCCTCAAACTGGGCTCATAAAATTTTGGCCTAAAGAAGCACAGCATGAATGGGGTGGATTCAGATCTGGGTATTTGACTCTGAAATGCACTGAAGTTTGAAGAGGTTTAGAACTAGATTTAAGGTTTTTGGTCTATCTAGGATCTATTGATAAGAACATGAAGGTGGTCCATAGTAAGGCTTTTTACAACACAAACTACAGGTTTTCAAATGATGACATAGTCAAATCCATACAACAAATATGAGGAAGAATTCACCAAAATAGGCTGTCCTGACATTAGCGTCATCACTATTTGGCAAGCACATATTACATGTTGGAAAAAAAAGAGCTTAAATTTTACTTCAGTAAGATAATGCTTCAGATAAAGAGTGTGGATGAAATCCTAGCCAGTGGCAAAACTCCCCTTGACTTCACTGCAGCCAGGATTTCACTTTGTTTAACAGAAAGTCAAAGCACACTTTATAAAACCTTCTCAATGACTTACTCCAAGAAAAAAAAAAGGGGGGGGGGAGAGGAAAGTTACACAGACTAAATCCTTAACTTAATAAATCTTACAAAGAAGTCAAACAAATACAGAGCTAGGACAAAAGCCCTTCTATAGCACACTCAACCAGCTTTAAACCAATGTCAGAGAGAGATCTGGAGAATGAATGGACTTCTGAATGCTACCAGTACTTGCTTGCCACATGATTTTTGCTTATGCAATGGTAAAATGGGATACTGCATTTTTACAGTGCCTTGCCTCTAAGCAGCTCAAAGGCTTTTTCAACAAATCATCACAACTATCCTGCCATGAAGGTATTAGCTTACCCCTGTATGTAAGTATTACTGGACCTGTTTTACAGATGTGTAAACTGTGGCACCAAAAGGTTATGATTCTTGTCCGAGGTCACAGTCAGGAGTTCCAATCCACTACTCTAACTACTAGACAAGCTCCCTCTAACATGTAAAATGGTTCTTTCTGGGGAAAGGGAAAAAATATCAAAGAACTCCTTTATAGTACTGAAGAGGTCTCAGCTACTGCTTTGGGCAATTATCCTTTTTATTGGTTGTGGATAGATGGTAACTGGGCTGACAGTCAATGTAGAGGCTGTTTTCCTAGGTTACAAAAGGGGAGTGTGTGGTAGTGGCAGGGGGGGTCACACCTTAGTAAGATTTCAGATCTGTTTATTAATGCATCATCATGGAAGGAGAATTAATTCAGCATGAAATGAGAACAGGAAGGTTTCTAACATTTAGGCATGTAACATTTTTGTAAAGTTATCAATTTAAATTGTGCATTATGTTTTTAAAATTTTAACTGCTAGAAATATGTCCGTTTGTGCTCTGATACTGTTTTCCTTGCACACGCAAATGATGGTGAAAGACTTGATTCGCCACTCTGTTACACCAGTATCTTGGAGTAGAGAATCAGCCCTGTAGGAGTTTTGGCTGTACAAGGAATGCAGAATCAGGCTTCTGGTGGGTAGCAATGTTGACTCTCTAAGTTCCAAGCAGTGCTGAGATCCTCCAACAAATACTACTTAGGACTGAATGTTATCAGCTTCAATGTTCCTTCCCCCTTTTCCAGCGCAAATGATCACTAAGCTGAAATATGTTCCCCACACAATATGAACAAAGTTTCTATTTGTGCTTAGCCTTTGCTTACTCTGCCCTTTTGAAGTCAGGGGAATGTTGCCTGAGCAGAGAGCGAATCACTTGGCCCCAAGTAAAATAAATGTTTGTGAAATGTCTGTAATTGTAGCCATAAAAGACTGTTTTAGAGAGCATATGTTGCAGAGCTCAAGTAACAGTGCTGTACCTCAAGCCTGTGCTAGTTGGTAAAGCAGGTGGACTTCTGTCCCATGTTCATACACTCCTTACTCTGTTGAGATTACCAATTGTACTGTGGATATTTGGCCACCAGGAGCCAGACTGAGACCATAAACTCATTTCACATAAGTTGCCAAAGAACCATAACTTTGTTTATTACCAACCTGAGCTAGTTTTCAACTGGTGACCTACAAGTAAAGGGTGCAATAGCCAACTGTCAGTTTCTAAAGCCGTACAGTCCCTGTGAAAGATTCCATCCAAACTTCCTGCTGTATTTCACAAGAACGTTGTTCACACAAAATAACAACACTGACTAAAATAACATTAAAAGTTGGATTTAATCAATCTTCTGGTCCCACAATCACATTTTTAGAATCATATTAAAAATTGATGTAAGGGGTGCTTTTAGGACAACTTAATGTGGACCAAAAGATCAGATCCAAACTCCCCAGACCAAGTTTTTTAGCTGGTTCCTATCATTATGAAATACCCAAATCTGATTATTCCCAAAACTTGAAAAAAGTCTGGATCTCTGTTAATGTTCTTTCGTAAGGATTTGCTCAGTGAGCTTCGAATGTTCCTTGATCTTTAGGACAATATTCAGCTTCTCTATATAGACATATTACAGGTCTTCAGTACCTACTCTGTTCACTACCCTTTCACCACCAACAACGAAAAAGATCTTCTAGTCTCACTATGGGTCTAAACCAAACCAAGCCAGCCAGCCACACTGATCTGTGGCAAAGCCAGTGAACAATGTCACTTGCAATCATATACATAAATAAGGATGCTCTAGGTCATAGACTCATTTGATTGGCAGAAATATGTGTCAGTCAGAAGTGACCAGGGTATTTTTGCGCATTGAGTCATATTTTCTGTTTTTTTAACTGCAGGTTTCCCTTCATTCTGACCCGCCTAGTATCCTTGCATCAAAATATTGTAAAAATCTGTAAATATTCATTTTTTTTAAATCACATGTAGCATACAAACTGCTGAATTCCTTACCAGGAGACAAGTATAACTGTGTTAGGATTTAGCCCACAATTCTGCAAACACTTAGAATAAAACGAGTAGTGTAACTGGGGTAAATTCTGGCCCAATTGAATTCAATGGTAAAACTCAAAGGAGCCAGGATTCAATCCATTGACTTCCCTGAGACTATTTATGTGCTTAAAGTTAAGCATGTAGATAAGCATAAGCATGTGCATATACATTTGCTGGATTAGGAGAAAAATCCTGCTGTACTTTCAAGAATCACAGTATCAGCAAGGTGAAAAGGTATGGTAAAGAGTTTTGTTTTAAAGGGACACCATTAACTTAAAAATTACCCTTCTATCTCTGTTTTCTTTACCTGCTGTTGTAATATTAAGATCACTACGAGTGGAACAGATCAGAGAAAGGGGAGCAAGGGTGAATTCTCTCTATACTTTTCAGTTTGTTTGCTTTGTGTATTTGACAGCACTTTTTGTCGAGTGAATTTCACTATTTCTGCTGTATGGCCAATCAGTTTCCCTTATTGCTTGTGTGAGTATTTTGCATAGAACTAGGGAAGAAAAAAACATTTTTGAAAATAGAAAAATGCTATTGTAAAACCACCCAAAGTGTAAGGGGATTCAGAGACAGACGTAGTACCTTTGTGTTCTTTTTAACTCTCATTTTTTGGGAGGAGGGGGAAGGAGTTAACTGAGTAGCTTTCAATTTGACAGTGCCCCTTTAAGCCAATTTCACAAGGTTCAGAGAAGAGGCTAAGCATTATTTCACTATATCTTACTCCTGGTCCTGGAGTACTGAATACGGCAAATAAATTAGAGCACCATAGAAATATTGAGAACATTGGAGTGGTTCCTGGATGGAAATGATCAGCTTTCATGCTAGGATGAAACAAGACAAGTATGCTGTATCCTGGGAAAGGTGGGCCAATTTGTTCAGTCAGTCATTAAAGGAAAGAAACAAGAGCTGTGTGTGTCACAAGCTTCATGTTAATTTAGTAATAAGAGATTGTTTGCATTATGATTATGTTACAGCTTCTGTTAATTAGGAACTACAGATTTAAAATTTACTAGACATTGCATAAGGTACATGCAATATATATTTTAAATTCTGTAGTATGTCCTTCTGAATCTTACTTTCTCAGCTGACAACATTTCTGATTTTTTCCCTGATGCCATGGAACAACAGGCATGAGTCTTCACTGCCTGACAGTTTGGGTGTTTTTGAAAATCCCACCCAATGTTGGCCAAACTCTGCTCCTACTGAATCTACCCTTTATGTAGTTACTCACATCTGTGTAAAGTGGTAATAAAACACTCCCAAACTCAGGGCCTGATCCCGCAAACTTGAACATGGGTATCTTCACTCATGTGAGTAATTCCACTGAATCCATTGGGACAATTCACATGGTAAAATTACTCATATGTGATTGCAGGATTTTCACCCATTTTGCAGGGTGTAAATGATTCTACAAGGTGGAAGGCAGTGGAAAAACAGGCCCAAAGAGCCCTTTCCTGGCTCATTAGAATTAATGAGAGTTTTGTTATCAGCTGCAGTAGGTTCAGGATCAGCCCAAACACTATAATTAAAGAACAAATATAATACACTCTTCCACATTTGAAAGATTTCCTATGTGATCATCTTTGAAGAAATGTCTGTTCATTCTTATTTAGTGTGTGTGTTATCTTTATCAAATATGTGCCTCTCACCAAGTCTTTGGACACATGTTCTCTGTATATGAACAATAATTTCCAAGGTAAGGCCCTGATCCTGCAAACTAATCTGCCTGGGGGGATCTTTGTGCATGTGAAGGCCCATTAACTTCAGTGAGGCTTCATGAAGGCACAGGGGTCCATCTGCTTGGAGCAGTTTGCAGGATCCAGGCCTAACATATTGACAGTTATCAATAAAAATGAATCCCCTCCGCCCTCACCTCACCTCTCCAGTCCCTTTAAGACTTAATTCTGCAAGTTGCTTAGCCCATCAGTGGGACTCTTTAAGATCTCAACCCTTCACACACTTTGGTACATGGGGCCAGTGGAACAACTCAGGTGCTTGAATACATGTGTAAATCTGAGGATTGGGGCCCAGATGACTATGAACTGGCAGAATACGGCCCCTATATAACAAAACCAGAAAGTAATATACTACTACAGAGAAACAAACAAAAGGCACATGAATTTGCATGGCAATTTATGTGCCATATAAATCAAATAAAAATAATGTAGGAACTAACAGTACATGAATATTTAGTTAAAGTGATGGTTTTCTATAAAATATTAAGACAGAGCACAATAGGCAGTGAGTGGACATTGTTTACACAGTGCAAATACATAATTAATATTAGGGAGCATTTATATGGCACTTTACATTTATCAAGTGCTCTGCAAACAGCTCAGTAATGCGAAGCAGAGTGAGCATGTGGATAAACACTGTGTGCCTGGTGGCAGCAATGACAATGTAGAATGATCTGGCACTGTTCCACAGCACAGGTTAAGATGGTTGGGGAATCCCCCAAGAGAACAACCCCTGTGGATGTTCCCTGTATGCTGCTGGATCCCTGATGGGGGCAGTGGGGAAGAAGTCTCATGGGGAAAGGTACCTGCTTTTTGGGGGGGGGGTTCCATGCTAGAAAAGGGTCTCAGTGCTGCTGCCTCCCAACCTGCAGCGAGGTGTCTGTTGGGGGAGGGGCAGTGTAGTGCCCCCCAGCAAGAGAGAGGGTGCCTGTGGTGGAGGGGTCCAAGTACTGCCTCCCCACTCCCTTACGATGGGGGAATGTACGGGGAGGAGGGATCCCAGTGCAGCCCCCTCGCCAGAAGAGGGTGTCTGTGACCCAGGGTCCTTGGTGCAGCCCCTACCACCCCAGGATGAGGGGGGTGTCTGTGGCCGAGGGGTATCAGTACACCCCCCCCCGCCAATGATGGGATATCTGTGGTTGAGGGGTATCGGTACAGCCCACCAACGATGGGGTATTTGTGGCAGAGGGTATCAGTGTAGCCACTCCCAGCGATAGGGTTTCTGGCGGGAGGGGTATTGGCACAGTCTCTCTTGCCTCCCCCCCACCGATGATGGGGTGTCTGTGGCAAAGGGGATCAGTGCAGCCCCCTGATGATGGGGTGTCGGTGGCGGAGGGGTATCACTGTAGCCCCCTCCCCCCCGGTGTCTGTGGCAGAGGGGTATCACTGTAGCCCCCCGGTAATGAGTGTTGGTGGCGGAGGGGTATCAGTGCGGCCCCCCCCGGGGGTGATGGGCTGTGGGTGGCGGAGGGGTATCAGTGCGGCCCCCCCGGGGGTGATGGGGTGTCGGTGGCGGAGGGGTATCAGTGCAACCCCCCCCGGTGATGGGGTGACGGTGGCGGAGGGGTATCAGTGCAACCCCCCCCGGTGATGGGGTGACGGTGGCGGAGGGGTATCAGTGCACCCCCCCGGGGGTGATGGGCTGTGGGTGGCGGAGGGGTATCAGTGCGGCCCCCCCGGGGGTGATGGGCTGTGGGAGGCGGAGGGGTATCAGTGCGGTCCCCCCCGGTGATGGGGTGTCGGTGGCGGAAGGGTATCAGTTTGCCCCCCCGGGGGTGATAGGCTGTGGGTGGCGGAGGGGTATCAGTGCAGCCCCCCCCGGTGATGGGGCGACGGTGGCGGAGGGCTATGAGTGCACCCCCCCCGGAGGTGATGGGCTGTGGGAGGCGGAGGGATATCAGTGCGGCCCCCCCCCCCGGTGATGGGGTGACGGTGGCGGAGGGCTATCAGTGCACCCCCCCGGGGGTGATGGGGCGTTTGGCGGCGGAGGGGTACGTTCCACGCACTCCCCGGCCAGCGGCCGAGCTCCTTCTCCCTCCGTCCCCGCGGGGGCGGACGCGGGCGGGGCGGGGCGGGGCGGGCCCGGCGGCGGTGAGGGGCTGAGGTGCTGGGCGCGCAGCGGCTCAGGAGCTGCGGCGCGAGGCCGTGCGGGTGGCATGCTGTCCTCGGCCGCGCTGCTGGCGCTGGGCGCGCTGCTGTGGCTGGGCCCGCAGCCCCTGGGCCGGGCGGCCGCCGCCCAGGCCGTGTGGAGCGCCTGGCTGAACGTGTCGTGGCGGGAGCCCGGCGGCGGGGGGAACCGCAGCGGCTGGAACGCGAGCGAGAGCGGCTTCTTCGGGCAGGACTCGCCGCTGCAGCGGGCGGCCGGGCTCCTGGTGCAGCCCGACGGGGCCGACGGCCTCCACGCCTGCAGCCCGCTCACCAACTTCAGCGAGGCGGGCGCCGGCCAGGCCTGGCTCGCGCTCATCCAGCGCGGCGGCGGCTGCACCTTCGCTGACAAGATCCGCCTGGCCGCCGAGCGGGGCGCGGCGGGGGCCGTGATCTACAACTACCGGGGCACGGGCCGCGAGGTGCTGCCTATGTCGCACCCGGGTGAGTGACGCGCGGGCTGGGGAAGGGGCCTCCCGGCGCGGCCCTCGGTGACTGCGGGGGAGCGTCCCCGCCAGGCGCGCTGCGCCCCCCCCCCCCCGCCGTCCCTTCTAGCGCGCTCTGGCTCCCTGTCCCCTGGGCTGGGCTCTGCTCCCCGGGCTTCCTTCTCGCATGGCAACGGTGCTGCTGGGGCAAGCCCGGCTCGAGACTTCCCCCTCTGGAGACAGGCCTCCCGCTTCGCGAGGCAGGGCTCGGCCTCCAGGGGTGAGGGTCGGTGCTGCGTTCTGGGACTCACGCCGAGCACCCGAAGGGGGCGTGGGGCGCTGTGCAAGCGCGCGGGGGGGGGGGGGGGGCCGTGCAAGCTGAACGCAGGTGGCTAAGCGGGCAGCAAAGCCGCTGCTGCTTGCTGTAATAATGAATGAGCCGCTGGCCGCCTAGAGTGAGCGGTCTTCAGCGGAGCTCGGCTCTTTCGCCCCCTCCCCGAGAGCGAGCTCTTCAGGAGCTTCGCTAAGGTCTGAACCGAGGGCGTTTGCCATATGCTAATGGGAAGGAGAATCCGCTCGGCGGCCGCGCGTGCAGGGAGTCCAAAGGGCACCAGGTGGTCGTTCGAGTGGATTCCAAGGCTTGGGAGCATGGGGAGCCGGGGTGGAGGTTGGGAGAACTTGGGAGGCAAGTAGGAGCGTGACCTTGATGTAGAAAGGCTAAGAGTCATCGCAGAGGAGGACTTGTGGCACCTTAGAGACTAACCAATTTATTAGAGCATGAGCTTTAGTGAGCTACAGCTCACTGCATCCGATGAAGTGAGCTGTAGCTCCCGAAAGCTTATGCTCTAATAAATTGGTTAGTCTCTAAGGTGCCACAAGTCCTCCTTTTCTTTTTTGCGAATACAGACTAACACGGCTGCTGCTCTGAAAGCAGTCCTCGCAGAGACTCTTTCAGGGTAGCAGCCGTGTTAGTCTGTATCCGCAAAAAGAAAAGGAGGACTTGTGGCACCTTAGAGACTAACCAATTTATCTGAGCATAAGCTTTCGTGAGCTACAGCATTCTGCATCCGATGAAGTGAGCTGCAGCTCGCGAAAGCTTATGCTCAAATAAATTGGTTAGTCTCTCAGGTGCCACAAGAACTCCTTTTCTTATTTCAGAGACTAAAATAGGGTGGACAGGAAGGCTGTCTTGGCAGCTGTGGCTTGGACTGAAAGTGGAATTTTTGAGTGGGACAAGCCAGACATATGGGGGGATGGACTACTGTCCCAGCAATAAGATAGAATGGAAGAGTTTTGGGGGACAACTTCCTAGGAGTAGGAATTCTGAGGGTTGGATTCGGGGCGGGGGGCAGAGCTGGGGTAGAATAATGATGGTCAGGTGTTGCCAAGACTGCAAGCATGGGGGAATGGTGGTGGTGCCATAAGGGGAAAAGGAGGAAGCTGGAAGGAGGGTTAATGAACATTCTAGCTCTTGATTTTGAAAATGATTTTCTGAATACAAATTGCTGCAGTCCTGAGTCTCCAGATGGCTCCAGTGCTTACTGCTCAGAACTTCCCAAACTTGTAGCAGAGTGAAAAGCTGTCCCTGGCTAACACTTGGTTTTCAGCAGGGTGTTGGCCAGGGACTGATGGCATCTTTAGTCTGGTTAGTTTAGTCCCCTCGAGTGATTTTGATTTACTTCAAAAGACAGTAAGTCCTCATGCTGACATGTCTGTTACTCTTTCCTGAACTCATACTAATTTATCGGCCTAAACATAGCTTGCTGTTCAAGGCATTTTGTTGAATTTCTAATTTAATACATAAGTTTTAAATACCTGAGCAGGTTGCTGCTGAGTTCTCTGGGCTGGGAGAGCTGTGCACTGTCATATGGCAGCATGTGTTCAGACTTATGGACTGGGGGTGGGAATTGTTTAGTTCTTTTTGCTCCTAATCTAGTTAAATGTGCTTAGTCTGCTTTTCAGTCTTTCTACCTAAGGAGAAAGAGAGAGGCTGATTTCTCCTCCAGACATTTCTATTTTTAGTCACAGTTTTCCCTGCATCCCACACAACAATCAATTCTGAATGGAATTAGTGTGGGTCCCACCCTTTGATCTTCATGTAAAATCATTTTATGCCTCACAACTTGTCCCTTGCCAGGTTGAGTTGTGTTTCCAGTACAAGTATCAAGCCTTTTTAAAGCAAATTTACCTTCTGCAGAAGTTGATGACTTAGGTTCCCTTCACTTGCCACAGAAAGCTTCCTATTTTCCACTGGTGAATGGGGGGTTTTCCCCCCAAACTCCTCATTTTTCAAATGAAGACTTAACAGTTTGATCATCATGGTAGTACAGTCAAGCTGATATTTCATGGGAAGATAACTTAAGTTTGAGCACCAGAGTGGACATTAAGACTCTAGTAATGGAAAAAGTAGACACTTCAAAGGAAGTTCTTTTAAGAACCTAATATTGTAAAGTTTCAGAGCAGCAGCCGTGTTAGTCTGTATTCGCAAAAAGAGAAGGAGTACTTGTGACACCTTAGAGACTAACATATTTATTTGAGCATAAGCTTTTGTGAGCTACAGCTCGCTTCGTCGGATGCAGAATGCTGTAGCTCACGAAAGCTTATGCTCAAATAAATTTGTTAGTCTCTAAGGTGCCACAAGTACTCCTTTTCTTTTTGTTAATATTGTAAAGCGTTAACCTAGCAAACTGAAACAAAAACAGGGTGGTTTAAAACAAGGCCTGAGAAAGACCTGGTGAAAATGGGGAAAGATTATTTCTTCACTCTTTAAGTGTTAAGGATAAATGGCATTTGTGTGGCTTTTTCCTGTGTATTTTTCACAAAGCACTCTTGAGGTTTCAGTCTTCTAAGTTCCTGGACTTAGAGAAGATAAATACAGTCATTCTGCTTTTTATCCTCTGTGATCTATAGATGAAGTTGGGGGGTGTGAAGAATGTGCACGCATGTGCAGGTAGCAATTTAAATCAACAAATACACTGGTGACCCAGGGTTTTCCAAAAGTCCTCTTAAGAATCTTTATTGTACACCCAGAATCCACATAAACATCTATGAGATGAAGAGTTAAATGCAGGATGGTCCCATGGGCCGGATGTGGCCCACGGGCTGTAGTTTGCCCACTTCTGGTGTAAAGACTAATGTGGCCCAAACAGACGTGCTAGAGCATGGGCTTAAGTAAGGCAATGTTCTTAAGACTGGGAATAAACAAGAGTAGCAGTCATTAACAGATCACCCTTAGTTTGGCATCTACTTGTATCTGTAGCAAGATGTATTAAGTGAAGGTAGTGAAGAATGTTTAACATGAACTTACAATAAAATTTAGTGGCAGGTGAGGATGAAAGTGAAATAAGGAGAACTGTCTGCTATTCGATCACTGCACATGTAACCTTACAACAAAACATGGACTTTGTGCACTTTCTAGTTCTTGAAATGAAACGTCCCAACAATGTGTCTGGGTTCTGACCTGAGGGGATTGGTCATTAGATTTGAAAAGAGAACTTTGGTTCTTCAGTACCTGCACCTTGAACGTTGTTCACCTAGATCACTGAACAGCCATCAGAGAGCAGCTACTTTTGATCACGGCTGACCTCTTAAACCAGTGTCCCAGGGATAGGAGCATCTCCTTACTAAACTGTTTAACCAGCCAGTCTCCTCCATGCCAGATTTTTCTTAAAATCCCAGTAGATGGAGACTTGGTTAGCTTAATTGAACAAGCTGCTGTTCTCCATGGTGTGTGCTGTGCTTGAAAGATCTTCTCCCTCCCCTTTGCCCCTAGGGTGTAGTTTTGAGTTTTAGGCCCAGGGACTCATGCCACAATTGTTCAAGGTGGTGATCCAGCATGATTCATTATGTGCCCTGGGGTATATTGCAACTTGCAAGCCCAAGCATGGACAAAAAATAGAACAGGCAGTTCTAAACCAGTTGATTCCAGTCTTTTTGTCTGAAGCTGTCCCTCTGTAGTAATTGCCTTATGGTACCTCATGAATCCTTGCACTGTGCCATGACAATTGCTGCACCTAATCTGTGGTGCTGCCATTCTCTCTTCTTGTGTTTTGTCTGACTGTTTTGTCTCCTAGTTCTCACTGTTTCTACTTCATTACCTTTCCTGAGTCTTCTGATCTCTTTAAATTTGTTAGTCTCTAAGGTGCCACAAGTACTCCTTTTCTGATCTCTTCTCTCTCCCTACCCTCCAGTGATCTCCTCTGCTTTTTCTGTTATCAGTCTTCCAACTGCTGTATTTCCTGTGTCTCTGCCCCTGACAGTGCTGGCCTTTCTCTTCTCTTCCCAATTACCCTGCTTGCTGGGGACAGTGAATGTTTGTCTGTTCCCCAGCAGAGGGTAGGAATGTGGAGGAAGTGGTGCATGGAGCTCTGGTGATTCTGTCTGGTTCAGTGAAACTTTGTTGACAAGGCAACAGAAGAAGCAGTGTCCTCTGCAAAGAGGGAAGGGGATGGCAATGTATCACTGTTTGTTCTTTGAGGACAGAATAGCAGAAAAGTAAAGAGGAAGTGAAGTTAAGACATTAAAATGCAGTTCTTTTTTTTTAAGAAAAGAAGAGGAGAAATATGTATTTTAATAGTTCTTACCCCTGTATGTAGTCAGTCCTGTCTGCTGACTTGGGGGACAAATCTGCAACTGTTAGCGGTTTACAGCAGTACACAGAAGGAACTAGATTTTGTTCCTTCTACTGCATCACTAACAGAATAATTTGAG
The DNA here is from genome assembly GCF_009764565.3 of Dermochelys coriacea. NCBI lineage: Eukaryota > Metazoa > Chordata > Testudines > Dermochelyidae > Dermochelys > Dermochelys coriacea. The sequence continues at coordinate 92,548,778 of NC_050076.1, forward strand.
CTCAGTCAGCTATCTGTCCATGTCTACTAATGATCCTATGGGCACAATCTGACCCATAGAATCTTTATTACAGGTGGTGATGCTTGGGAAGAAAAGAAACCAGTTCGACTCTTATTCCAGGCCCAACTTCTGGGTCTGACAGTTGGAAAAAACGCTTGTAAATGAAGCGAGTATATTTCATATGGAATTACTGCCAACCTGAAATGGACCCAGTAATGCCATATCTAGAATTACACTTGGAGCAAGAAGGTGGACTGAAACAGGGAAGGAAAAACATGTACAGAAATAGCTTACTCACGAAGTCCTAGGATTTTTACCTCATAATTTCCCACCTTGTGTATCACTGGTGTGACTCCCTTAAGAGGGAGTAACAATGGGAATCCTAGTGTAGAGATTACCAGGATTTTGCTCATTGTCATCTGGGGCTTCTCCAAAGGCCAACTTTGTGTAAGTAAACTTTCAGCTCATTTTTTGTTGAAACCTAAATAAATAGTAAATTGGAGAAGTGCAGCTCCATGATATTTGAAACTAAAAGCTCACATATTCTGATTTGATTCTAAATTTATTGTAGGCATGCATGGAACAGTGACTGAAATAACTTAATCTGCCTTTGCTAGCATGAAATAGACTATTGCAGACAGCGCTTCTGGGAAGACATTGGTTCAGGGCACTAATGCAGCCACACTGAGGGAGAATTGGAGCAGGTGGGGGGAATAGATTTCAGCTGAGGAACTGATGGTAAAAACAGGTGGGTCTGAAGTTAACTATTGTTGCTGACTCAAGAATATGCAAACCGTCTTCCTGTCCGCTAAGAGGTTATGGATGGAAGCTTTCATTTACTGTCAGACAAAGAACAAAAGCCCTCTTGGATGGACTTGCACATGAGTAATGTAAAATACATTGACTCTTCTCTCCTTCACAGGATCTCTGCTGCCACGAAACTTTCCAACTCCTGATATAGGCTTATTTTCTAGACGTGCAATAAACTGTATTTTTTCCCATTGATTATCAAACTTATCTTTTGAGGTAGCATTCTTATTTAGAGGCTCAAATGTTACTAGTACATCTTAGTAACTTTTTTATTTTTAGTCATTTCACTTTGAGGCTTGCATTATTTAATTACTGTGCACACATTGAGAGGGCTAGATTAATTCTGTTTTGTTTGCATCAGTCCAATATCTAGAAATTAATGGTACATCAGTTTGTCAAAATTACCATTAAAAACACACACAATACAAAAATAGCCAAATCAGATATATCCTACCTAATACCTCCTAGTATCTAAAATGTCAAGGATTTAATGGAGTCTGTCATATTTATTTAGTAACTTTGTAAGTATTGTCTCTTATCAACAAGTAAACGTCAGTTTTAATTATACTCATTTCATGATGATGGTAACTTCCTGTAGCAGGCTGAACATGGTTTCAAAGTATAATATTATGGGCTGGTAATTGCTGACCTCTGTAACATATATTGGCCTTCAAAAGCAAACATATGATTGGGGAAAGATTGAAACCGAGCAAGACCAAAGTACATAAAATGAGTTCAGTTAATTTTAAAGGGGTCTTTAATAGACTTGAGCGAACCAGAATGTTAAGTGGTTTTCCTGTCAGGGTACATTAATAGCTGTGGAAATTCCTTAAGTGTTAAGAGTAATATGTCTTGAAGATCTGCAAAGAAAGTACAATGTGATCTTTTTTATTTTTAACTTCCTTCTTCCAATGCTCGGATCATGACTGTTGGCCTTGAATGATGGATCATCTGGCTTTGTGAGTGCTATACCTGAGGGGGCCTGAGCAGACATTGGCTAAAAAATAACCAACAAATGTATCAAGGAAAGAATGCTAGCCAAGCACGGGTGTTGCTGTCATGAAGCGCAAAAGTCAAGAGGCACAGTTTTTAGGGTATCCTATATTAACAAACTAGGATTAAAAAGGACCTGAGAGCCTAAACTTGTATGAATATATGAAAAAGAAGCTGGTGAGGTTAAAACCTTTAATGCCAGTAGTAAAACTTATACTGAAGGGATTAATTGCCACAAGCAAAAACAGCATACCATCTCTTAAGTTACTAGAGGAAGCAGTAGTCAGCAAGAAGACTAGCTGTGTCCTGTTCAGGCTTGTTATGAAGCATGTTTTTTAGAAACAAGCAGTAAAGGAAACTAAACTCTAAAAGAGAGAAGGATTGAGATCTGTGGTAAGTATTGATTGGTATATCCTAAAGTAGCCTGTTTTTTTAACACTTTGTGAATGGTAAATAAACAATCCTTTGCTCCTTTTGAAAGAGAGCAGAATCATAGAAATGTAAGGCTGGAAGGGACCTCAAGATGTCATCTGGTCAACCCACCATGCTGAGGCAGGACCAAGTATAATTATGCCATCCTTGACTGGTGTTAGTCTAAGCTGTTACTAAAAACCTCCAATGACAGGGATTCCACAACCTTCCTTGAAATCCTGTTCAGTAATAACTTATCTTTATAGTTAGTCTTTCCTAGTATCTAACCTAAATCTCCCTTGCTTCAGAGTAAGCTGATTACTTCTTGTCCTACCGTCAGTGAACGTGGAGAACAATTGATTGCCATCCTCTTTATAATAGCCTTAACATATTGAAGACTATCGGGTCCCCCCTCAATCCTCTTTCTCAAGACTAAACATATCCAGATTTTTCACCTTTCCTCATAGGTCAGGTTTTCTAAATCTTTTATCATTTTTGTTGCTCTCCTCTGGATTCTCTCCACTTTGTCCACATATTTCCTAAATTGTGGTGCCCAAAACCACACAGTATTCCAGCTGAGGCCTCATCAAGACCAAGCCTTACCTTCCATGTCTTACATATGACAGTCCTGTTAATACACACCCAAATTATACTGGTCTTTCTTGCAGCTGCATCACACTGTTGATTCATAGCCAATTTGTGATCCACTGTACCTTGCAGATCCTTTTCAGCACTACCACTGCCTAGCCAGTTATTCCCCATCTTTGTAGTTGTGCATTTGATTTTTAAATGTAGTACTTCTCGCTTGTCTTTATTTCATCTTGCTGATTTCATACAGTTTCTCCAATTTGTCAAGGTTATTTAGAATTCTTATCCTGTCCTCCAGAGTGCTAGCTATCCCTCCCAGCTTTCATCCACAGATTTTATAAACGTACTCTGCTCCACTATCTAAGACGCTAATGAAAATGTAGAACGGTACTGGACCCAGGACTGATGCCTGTAGGACCTCACTAGATCCATCCTCCCCATCTGATAGCAAACCATTGATAACTACTCTTCAAGTACAGTCTTTCAAGCAGTTATGCACCCACATTAGGAATACCCTAGAGACTTGGAAAATGGAGTTGTCTGTCAATGTCAAATGTGACTACCCTCATCTGCCTCAGCCATGGCTTGGTGTGGTTTCTTTGCATGGCTCTGTGCTTATACCAGACACAGCTGATTCAGAAAGAACACAACTGGATCCAGAACTGAGTTCTTCTCTGCACCACGTAAAAGCCTACTTGTGAAAGTTTTCACTTATCTTGAGCTTGTAACTTCTTGTGTCCACAGATAGCTGTCATATAAATATTAATTACAATGTCTGAGCCAAGTACAGTATAAGGTGGCTTCTCCACAGCATGGATGAGCCAAAACGTTGCAGCTGCAGTAGGTTCTCAGCTGTCTGTTCCAGTGCAGTGCCTTGTGTTTGGGGAAATTTCCCCAAGGAGTCTGTACCCAGCACAGTTGATGGATATTATTATAGCATGAGTTTTCAGACTCTTTGAATGCACTGGTACTGCCCAAAGTGTGGTTATGGTGGTTTAGCTGTACTAAAGCAGTTATGTCAAACACGGTTGCTCTTTGGATTTACTAAACTGTTGCAATGACAAGTGATGAAATAAAAAATGTAACAAAGTCACAGATACTCTAAGTATTTACTAACCTAGTGGTAGGGTATATTGGTCTTTCGCCAACTGCATCACATTGTTGGCTCATACCTTGCAAATCCTACGTAGCCTAACAGATTGATAACACTGCATATAGTTTTGAACATGCCAGCAAACGTTGTTTGACTGTAGTAAGAGACTTGGGAAGCCATTCCAGTAGTGTATCTTTCAGTTGAACCTGCATATTGTCTAGGTGCTGTAGGATGTAGAGAAACTCACTGTGACAAAGCAAACTGTCTCTGGCTAATAACTCCTGGAGGAGTAAGCCAGAGGAGATTCAAGAGAATTCAGTTACTGTACTGATTGATTAGAAAACAATGAAAGTGATTTGTTGTTTGTAGTGGAATTTTTAATTGCATCTCTGAAGAGGTATACAAGAAACAATTTGGCTTATTTCTGTGAGTCCTAGATAATATTTAGGTTGAATGAAAGCTTGATCCAATAACTGAATTATACGTAGCTCATCACAATGTTGGAAGAAATATTGGTGGTGGTGAACTTAATCTCATTTGAACAGAATAAATAGTATATTCACTAACTGAGTAGTTTTGGCTTTGTAGAAGAGCTATCAGAAGGGAGTATTGAACAGGCTCCATGAACTTTATAAGTTTCTCCAGAGGATTTTTTAAAATTCTGTTCACTAGACAGGAAAGGCAATGCTTTAACCTTGTAAATTTCACTGAAGAAAAGGCAATGAGCTGTCTATAGAACACCCTGTCTTCAGACTTTGAAATCTCCAGCTAAAATATTATTCTTACAATGCAGTAAAGGATGACGTTTTAAACATTAGTAAAGTTAGGCCCTGGCTCTTCGTGTCAAACTATAGTAACGTTTGTATTAACATACCATTGAGAGACGAGATATTTTTGTTAATTGTGAGATTCATCTCACAAGTGATCACTTATAGTTCAGTTTAATCAAATCTGAGAAATACTGTTGGAGACTATATGGAAAATCACAGAACATGACGTATCCCCTTCTCTCTCCTCTCCAGCACTTGTGGAAATGACTTTCCCTAACTATTGTAAATCAATGTATTGGTGGGCTATGAAGGTAACCTAGCAGAATAATCTTTCTAGGCAAACAAGGGTGGCGGCAGTAGCAGCAACAGCAAATATGTATAATATATGCTCCAGCCAAGTTAGAAGTTTTGTTTTGTACCCATTGAAATCTCTAGGATTAAAATGCAGGACTTAAACGCCTTATTGTGTATGCCATTCCTACAGAATGCTGACTCAAAAACAAAAAGATCCCTCACTAAGCCAGTTCAGTTGCACTTTGAGTGCTCACTGGATTGTCCCTTGTGCAGCTTCTGAAATGAGCTGAAGCACTTTTTAGGCTTTGCCTCTGTGCTTTTTAACTGCAGTGTCTTCCTAGAGAGAATTTGGAATTTAAATAAGGGGACAAAATCTATATCTCTGGGCTTGATGCAGAAATTGCTGAGTGAGGTTCTATGGCTTTTGTGCAGGAGATTTGACTAGATCATGATAATCCCTTCTGGCATTTATCTATGAATCTATAAGGCACAGAGGAAGAAGGATATCAAGGCAATTAATTCAATTTGCTGGAGTTTTTGAATCTGCATTGAGGGATGTGGGGCTCTGTCTAGGATCCTAGTTGAGTAAAAATCTAGATAAAGCTGCAGCCAAAAGCATTTTAATGCCATTGTATTTTCCTTTCCTTTTTACACATTTCTTCTATTGGCTGACACCTGACCCTTTATTGTGGCAGCCGTTCTTGTTTTACTGGAAAGTATTGCTTCTGGTAGGATGACTGTCCAGTCTCCAACTCTGGCTTTTCTTTACACTTCTGTTCAGTCTGTACCCCTACTTCAAAGCACAGAAATTGTCTGAGTGAAATCAACTTGTACTCAGAGTTTGCTATTTTACTTCTGGCAAAGAAGTACACCTCTCACAATTAATACTATACCATTGTTGGAGGGGGTTGCTTCCTGTTCCCAGATGGTGATCAATTTCTATTCTAGGTCATCCAGCTGATGTTCACTCTTCTGTTCTCCCTCTGTGTAATTCAGAAAGTGACTTAAAATGAGATGGTGACCCCTGCATTCTGAGCAAGTACTACATCTAAGATGTGCTATACTTTAACAAGGGTTGTGGTTGATTAGCCATCACTGGAAATGTTGTTTGATCTAGATTGTCTTTCTATAAGAGATGCTGTAGTTCAAACAAGAATTAATTCAGGGAAGCCTGTGGGCTGTGTTATGCAGGAGGTCAGAGCAGATAATCTTAGTGGTCATCCTGTCTTTATAATCTATAGAGCAGGACTACTGATATTTGCATGTCTTTGCTTGGTGGGGAGACTAGGACTTCAATCAGATCGCTGTTGATATCAGTTCTTTAATTTCTGATGTTTTTCTTGCTGCTGCTATTAGTGGCAATGCTGTCATCAGAAAAGTTACCTGAGTGCTACATGTCATGCAGTCATTCTGTACTGTTCCCTTTTTCTTCCCTTTTCATGCTTGCAAGTAATGATTAATGCATAGAAAGAATGGTGGAGGTGGGGGGTTAATATTTAAGCAGTTTGGTGTGACACCTCTGCGGTTGCAAGGGCACTTTTCTGTTATAGAAAAGTATAATATCTTCTCCTTCCCACACACCTGGAGTGGAGGATTTCACTAGCAACTGACCATTGAATAGTACTGCTTCTCTCTTTTTACTTGAGTGTTTCACTTCTGAGGGGTACCTTCATCTTTAAAGGGAAACTAACTTGACATATGTTTCCTTTTTAAAGGTTTCAGTTAATGCAGCTTGCTCTTGAGACCACCTGCTAGCCTTTGTTTTTTTTTTTTTTTTTTTTTAAATAACTGCATCTCTCCATTAAATATCTTTCTGTCCCTGATATATGAAGACTTGTAGGATCAGGGAACCAGACTATGCAAAGTGCCATTTACTGCACAAAGTTAACTGAAAATGGGGTGGTTTTTTCCCCTTATATTTCAATTATAGTCATCTTAGGTGGCATGTGAGCAGGGAAATACTTTTCACAAAGTGGTTTGTTTAAAACCTGGACACTATTCTAGGAGTGGGGTTCTTGGCATACTTCCAGATTGTGGCACATTTTGATCCATTTCCTTGCATCACCAACATCATAGCTTTTATCTGACAGCACTCACATCTGAAATGGTGTCACTGTCTCACCTTAGTCTGACTAAACGAGGAAAACGTACATGTTTCCCATTCCTCAGGCTCTCATCCTTGTAACAGGATGAGGGGCATCATGAAGAGTTCCTTCATTAAGCAGCTTCTGCTTCAGAAGATGTGTGAATTGGAGGCAAGTGTGTGCAGAGGTGAAATAATGTATGGCATTCTGAGTAACTTGGATACCTTGCCAAAAAAGTTTTGCCTGTCACAAGGAGATTCATGACCTGTAAAACTTAAGTTTCTGTGTCTGTTTACAGCACCAGATTTGAACACAAGATAAATCAGCGACACTGACAAGATGGTGCCTGTTTCTCCTGTACTACTGGATACCTTTCTTTCTGCTAAAACTAACATTACAGACTGATTCTAGATTTCCTGATGTGGTTCATTCTAGTTTTCATCAACAAGAATCCAGTATGGCTCTTATTATTTTGACCTGGCAAGAATATATAGGAGCAGCATTTGGGACTGATGTAATGACTTGCATTTTAGAACTGTGGGATAATATAACAAACCCTTTTTGCACGCCTGGACAGCCAGGTGTGGTGGTATGATAGGGAATTGCCAGTAGATTTAGCTGACTCTGCTGTGTAATTTATGATGTCTCTTCCTTGTAAGTGCAGAAAACGTTGTTTTGGCCTCTAGTGCTGTCTGGTTATACTGTTGGGTTTTAATCCAATAAAAATCAACCATATAATAGACTAAAGTAATCTGTCAAAATAGTGGCTTTTCTGTCTTGGGAAAACAGCACATACAGGGCACCTGCATTAGGAGCTGCACTGGTCAAGCTACATCAGGTAGATAAGGGGCAGTCAGTTTTTTTTTGTCAGGATCCACAAGGTCAAAGTATATTCAGGGTCTAGACTCTGGAGAAAATAGTTTTGAAAGAATCAATAATGGTAATAAGTAAATAAAGATTTTTGGGGTCTGTTCAAAAGTGTCTGGCAGTCCAGATTTGGCCTGGGGCCTGCCTGTTGGTATCCCAGCTTAGACTAAATTTCAAACTTAGTGATTTCAAGAGTAAGATTTAACAAGGTCACTACGTGCTTGAGGTGAGGAGGACTAGTATTACTTTGGCTAAGACCTGCTGTATTGTGCACATGTGCTGTGCTGTCATCCTTGTTTACATTTTGGTGTTTTCCCATTTTGTTGCATTCTGTAGTGTTCCTGAGCAGATTGGTTACGTGTCTTGTGGACTGAAAATGCAGTGTTGAGGTCTTGTAAGCCTGTGTACACTAGGGACATGGATGAGACCATCACACTTTTGACCTCATGCCAAAAACTTTATAAAGCGATGTCATACAGTGACTTAGCAGTAAGAGGTTCTGCTTAAACAATAGCAAAGATCTCAAACTGCACTGACAACTGTGTTGACTTTTCCATTTGCATGTGACACAACTTCGTTCTAGAATGAAAAAAATTCTTTTGTTCATTTCCTTACCTTGCCTTCAGTGCAGCAGAGAATTTCAGACATGCAGCTTGGGTGATAGAAAAAGCTCGGCTGGAGGGTTGGGGTAACAGCTTTATGACTGGTTTCAGAGTAGCAGCCGTGTTAGTCTGTATTCGCAAAAAGAAAAGGAGTACTTGTGGCACCTTAGAGACTAACAAATTTATTAGAGCATAAGCTTTCGATGAAGTGAGCTGTAGCTCACGAAAGCTTATGCTCTAATAAATTTGTTAGTCTCTAAGGTGCCACAAGTACTCCTTTTCTTTTAGCTTTATGATTGAGAGTTTCATTGGCATACTAGCACTGCGTGAAATAATGGGTTGTTGTCTTAGTAGGTTAGGTGGGTTTCCTGTGTAGCTATATTCTCTGAATATCTCTAATTTAATCTTAGCCTATATTTCTAGATTAGAAGTCCCTCTTTCTGCCAGTAATCATGCTACAGTACTTAATCTACTGTTGCAAAACACTTGCTGGCTCAAATAAATACATTCTTGAAAACATTACAGTCCACTTCTGAAGGCTCTCAGAACTGTGACAGTTGAGTCATTTGATTGGTCCTCTTCCAAACTGGCTGCATTTAATTCACTTCACAAAAAGGAGACCTTTTATTATTAAATTCTTTACATTCTGCAGGTCTTAGCTTGTTTGAACTCCAAGACACACTCTCACTACAGGATTAAAAGCTTCTTTCAGGCATTAGCTATTAGTATTCTGGTAGTGCCTGAGACATTGTACATGTACAGGAAGATGACTTTCCTAAATATCTCTAAGCTAATAGTTTCTCTGACGCTTTTTACTAAAGTGTGGTACTTGAGACTTGAACTGTGCAAATGCTTAACTTGTTAGTTCTGTTGCTGAATATATACAAGTATTTAAAGGGAGTTCAGACCCAGCTGGAATTAGTACAGGAGAGTTTCATACCAGATTAGCATTTTAATCAATATGAATATGTATATTAACAATGAGAGCTACATCAAAAATATTTTGATGTTTTGAGGATTCCATCAAATGTCTGACTTCTCACCATATGGTTAGGGCAAAAGCAAAACTTACTTTTTCCCTTTGAGGATGCAGAAACAATGTTATGAAGCACTTACACTACAAAGTGACAGCAACTTATTTGTGTTAATCATGTGGTTCAAGGAAAAGGGGTCTTCTGACACTATATGGTTACTAAAAAGAAAAGGAGTACTTGTGGCTACAGCTCACGAAAGCTTATGCTCTAATAAATTTGTTAGTCTCTAAGGTGCCACAAGTACTCCTTTTCTTTTTGCGAATACAGACTAACACGGCTGCTACTCTGAAACCTATATGATTACTGAAACCAGTAGTTATCAATAGAAGATTTGGCTGTCAGATGACAATTTCATTTGTGAAGTATTTCAAAACTTTGTCTTCATTTCATTGGAATAAAACCCCAAAATTTCAAAATTCTCCAAAAAAAAAAAAAAACTTTTAAAAGCTGCATTTTGGGTAAATCAGAGTGTTTTTGATTTTGATTTATCAAAATTCTCCGTGTAGTGGTGGTGTAGCCATGTTGGTCCCAAGATATTAGAGACAAGGTGGGTGAAGTAATATTTTTATTGGACCAACTTCTGTTGGTGAGAGAGACAAGCTTTTGAGTTTACACAGAGCTCTCTGTGTAAACTCAAAAGCTTGTCTTTCACCAACAGAAGTTGGTCTAATAAGATATTACCTCACCCACCTTGTCTCTCTATCAAAATACTATAAGTCAAAACAAATTAGCTTTACAAAGTCAACATGTTTAATTTCAAAATGCCTCCCTCTTAAAGGACTCATTAACTGCAAGTTAATTATTCACCAAGTCCTTTAATTTTAATGTCACAGATAAGAGACTTCAGTATCATCCCCTGAGTATTCAGATGCATTTTGCAGTGTTATCCATGAGTATTGCATAACAAGGAGTGCCAGCCAAATCTTAGCCTTTTCATTTCTCCTCAAAGATGTTGAGTTGGATGGGTAACTTTGTCCTGGGAAGCAGTGACTCTGAACAAGATTTGGGGGTGGTGGCAAATCACTTGAATGTGAACTCTCAGTGCAATGCTGTGGCAAATAGGGCCAATGAAATCTTTAGATGCATAAACAAAGAAATCTTGAGTAGAAGTAGCGCTGTTGTTTTACTTTTGTATTTGGCACTGGTGTGGCTGCTGCTGGAATATTGCATCCAGTTCTGGTGTCATTAGTTCTAGAAGAATTGTTCATCGGAGAGGGTGCAGAGAAGAGCCATGAGAATGGTTAAAGGATCAGAAAACATGCTTTTATAGTGATTTTGAGTTTCTTGGGTTAGCCTTTGGCAAATTGTTCCAATTGTTATGGTGGATACTCCATTGCTGGCAATTTTTAAATCAAGATTGGATGTTTTTCTAAAAGAGATGCTTTAGGAATTATTTTGGGGAAGTTTTATGGCCTGTCAGGTTCCATCTGGCCTTAGAATCTATGATGTTCTCATTATATTAGGAACACATACTAATGCTAATGATTCCATGGTTAGCCTTAGAAATACAAGGTCCGATCGTTGTTCAGTGACTGTATGTTTTCAAATTTAATTTCTAGATCTTAATGCATTTCTTAAATGCAGTAAAGTTACTAACCTATTATGCTGCTACCAAAAATAGTGTGTAACTCTGAAGTAGGAATGTTGATTAGCTGTTCCTGAGAGGTTAATAGGTGGGTATCTTCCCTCTTCTTACCCCCCCCCCATGGAAAAACTTCATGTATAAGCAGTGCTGCGATTTGTATGTATTAATGAATGCATGAAGAGTAAAAACATACCATTTCAGTAAAGGTTTTCTGAAAGGAAAACTGAAGTGAATGTTTCAGATAGCAGATATTTGCTAGAGAATATATTGACTTTTCACGTCATTAGGGAAACATTTATCTCTGACAATTCTCTGGGAGTTAAATTTTTCTAATACTTGTCATGAAGCTCCATTGAATTGTGTTACATAATGTACTGAAGTTACCCATATGAATGAATGTTATAGGAACGCTGTTTGAGAGCTAAATGGTGATGATTAGATCTTATTTCAGCATCCTACAGCAAAAGGAATAGACCTGAAAATGCAACAACAAACTTGATTTTTAACTATTTACAATCATGTAAGGAAGATGTTACATACATGAAGCTTTTCAGTTATGAGGAGAACAAGAAAGTCTTGTTACCTGCTGTTAAATTGGGTGCATAGTCTGGAGGTGGAAATGTGCTGGATTCAACCTGTAGAAGCCTGCACTAGAGTGTGGCAAAACTTCAGCACAGAAACTTCAGCATGGAAAGTACACGGCTATAGCAACTCCCTCTTTTCTCTTGACGAAAAATATGCCTAGCAAAGCAGAAAGTATCTCAAAGGGATAGTCATTACAAAAGCAAGACTGAGTGAAGTTTAAACAGAATAACAACATACAGAAAAGCTGTGTTATTGAGCACTTTACCAATTGGAAAGCTCTAGAAACCAGCATTTTGGGGTCTGGAGCCAGGCAGCGCACACCTCAGGTCGCTCCCTGCAAGTGGCAACATGTCCCTCCCGCTCCTAGGAGGAAGAATGGCCATGGGGGCTCAGTGCGCTGCCACGGGCTCCATGCACTGCTCCTGGCCTGAGCATTGGCTCCACAGCTCCCATTGGCCAGGCACCAGGGCCAATGGGAGCTGTGGGGGTGAGGCCTGGAGGTGGAAGCCGTGTGCAGAGCCACCTGGCCATGCCTCTACCTAGGAGCAGCAGGGACATGTCGCTGCTTGCAGAGCACTGCCCGGATCAGGCATCCTGCGCTTTCTCTCATGCCCCAATGCTCAGCCCCAAGCCCCCTCCCACATCCAAACTCCCTCCCTCAATTGGTAAGTGTAAATCAATTTATTCCAAAACCACCTGTACTGACACCTCAACCTGGGACAGTCCCTCATATTTGTCACCTAAAAAAGAATGGTTCGTGTGTGGCCATCACATTTTTTTCAGTGAAAACCAATGCAGAAAATTCATTTAGCTTCTCTACAATGACCTTGTCTTCCTTGAGTGTTCCCTAAGCACCTCGATTGTCCAGAGGCCACACTGATTGTTTTGCAGGCTTCCTGCTTTTGATGTACTTAAAATAATTTGCTGTTAGTTTGAGTCTTTTGCTCGCTGCTTTTCAGATTCTTTTTTGGCTTGCCTAATTATACTTTACTTGCCAGAGTTTATGCTCCTTTCTATTTTCCTTAGTTGAATTTGACTTCTAATTTTTTAAGGATGCCTTTTTGCTTCTTACTGCTGCTTTTACTCTGTTTAGCCATGGTGGCATTTTTTGGTCCTCTTACAGTTCATTTTAATTTGGGGTATACATTTAATTTGAGCCTCTTATGTTTTTTAAAAGTTTCCATGCAGCTGGCAGGCATTTCACTCTTGACTGTTCCTTTTAATTTCCATTTAATTAGCTTCCTCATTTTTGTGTAGGTCCTTTCTGAAGTGTAATGCTACTGTGGTCATCTTCTTTGATATTCACACACCCTCCCAGCCCCAAGGATGTTAAATTTAATTATATTATGGTTACTGTAACCGAGCGGTTCAGCTGTTTTTTGCTTGTTGGACCAGATCACATGCTCCACTTAAGACTAAATCAAGAATTGCCTCTCCCTTTGTAGGTTTCAGGACTAGCTGTTCCAAGAAGCAGTTATTAATGGTGTCTAGAAACTTTTATTTCTGCATTCCGTCCTGAGATTACATGTACCCGGTCAATATGGGGATAGTTGAAATCCCCCATTATTATGGAGCTTTCTATTTTTATAGCCTCTCTAATTTCCCTGAGCATTTCACAATCACCATCCTGGTCATGTGGTCAGTAGTCTATTCCTACTGCTCTGTTCTTATTATTCAAGCATAGAATTTGTCCATAGAGATTCTATGGTAGTTTGATTTAACATTTTTAATATATTAGATTCTGTTTTGTTTCATGTATAGTGCTACTCCTCCACCAGCATAACCTATTCTGTCCATTCCTATATATTGTGTACCCTGTTATGCGTCCCATTGATTGTCGTCATTCCATCAAGTTTCTGTCATGGCTGTTATGTCAATATCCTCATTTAATATCAGGCACTCAGATTCGCCCATCTTGGTATTTTGACTTCGAGCATTTGTATACAGCACTTATAAAATTTGTCACTTTTTGGTTGTCTGCCTTCATGTAATGTAATTGATCAGGGACTCTCTTTTTCATTTAACTGTTTCTCTTCGGTTCCTACCTATACTTTATCAATTTTTATCCTCACCTTTTGTCTAGGATATAGAGAATCCTGGTTAATAGATCCTCCCCTATGGGATATCTCTATCAAACCATGTGAGACTAAGTTTTGGTCCTTATTTGCCTAACTCTGAACAGCTTTCTGTGTTGATTTGTTTTTGTCATAGCCTGTTACTCATTCTCTCTGTAGCTGAACTTAGGAAAGCTGCAATCCTTTTTTTTGAGGGACTTGACCTGTACTTAATCACTATCTACTTGTAACACTTAATTAAAACTCACGGTATATTAGACACTGAGTCAGTTTGGGGTGACTTAATATGTAACCAACCATGGTGCATAGTTCTCATTATAGAACATTTTTTGAATAAAAAATCAGTTTAGCAGTGCGGGAGATGGTAGATCAGGGGTCGGCAGCCTATGGCATGCATGCCAAAGACCGTATGCGAGCTGATTTTTAATGGCACGCTGCTGCCTGCTGGGTCCCAGCCGCCAGCCCCACTCAGCTGGCTGCTGAACCCAGGCCAGGACCCTGGCAGGCAGCAGCATGCGATTAAAAATCCTGCCAGCCCCGGCCCGCTCTTCTCTGCCCCCCACGGGGGCAAGGTGAAGAAGCTTGGTCCTTCCAGCTGCTTCTGCAGGGCAGGCAAGCTCCTTCTCTCCCACCTCTTCCCCCAGTGTGCTGGGTTCCTGCCCCTCCTCCCTCTCCCTCCCTGGCGCTGATCAGCTGATGGCCCTTGCAAGGGATGGGGAGAAGTGGAGCTGCAGTGTACGCACTGCTCCGGGGAGGAGGTGGAGAAAAGGTGAGGACAGGGTCTTGGGGAAGGGGGGTGGAATCAGGGCATATCCCCTCCAGCCCCCTGCCGGGAGCCGCTCTGGGCCAGGGTCTGGGAGCAACCCCAGGACCCTAGCCCTCACACCCAGCTCCCTGCCCTGAGCCCTGCACCCCCCCCCACGACCCCAGCCCTGATTTCAGCACCCCCACACATACCCAGCCCCCCCACACCCCATGCCCTGACTCCTGCATCCTCCTCACATGCTCCAGCCCTCTGCCCTGACTCCTGTGCCCCCCATGCCCTGACTCTTGCACCCTCCACATTCCCACCCCCACCCTGAGCACCAAACGGGAGCTCCTGCAACCCCCACACATTCCTACTTGCACCCCTCACACCAAATGGGAGCTGCCCAGGTAAGCACTCCACACCCAAACTTCCTGCCCCAACCCTGAGCCTCCTCCCTCATTCTAGCTCCTGGCCAGACCCTACACCCCAACCCCCAGCCTGCTCCTTTACCCCCAGCCTTGTGCTCAGTGCACTCCCACCCTCAGCTCAGTGCAGAGAGAGAGGAAGAGAATGGGCTAGAAGCATGGAGAAGGTAGGGCTGGGATCCCAGACCAGCAGCGGGCTGAGTGGGGCCGGCAGCTGGGACCCTGGCTGGCAGGAGCCGGCGGACGGAACCCCAGACTGGCAGCGGACTGAGTGGAAGTGGGCTGCGGTGTTCAGCCCCCTGCTGGTCTGGGGTTTTGGCTGCTGGCCCCGCTTAGCCCACTGCCAGTTTGGGCTTCTGGCTGCTGGCCCCTTGCCAGCCAGGGTCCTGGCCTCAGGCCCTGCTCAGCCTGCTGCTGGCCCTAGGTGAACAGAACCCCAGGCTGGCAGCAGGCTGAGTGGGCCAGCGGCGTAAGATCAGCATTTTAATTTAATTTTTAAATGAAGCTTCTTAAACATTTTGAAAACCTTGTTTACTTTACATATGACAATAGTTTAGTTATATAATGTATAGATTTATAGAGAGACTTTCTAAAAAACGTTAAAATGTATTACTGGCATGCAAAACCTTAAATTAAATGAAGACTTGGCACACCACTTCTGAAAGGTTGCCAACCTCTGTGCTAGATAGAGTCAATGCTGAATATATTTAGTAGTTTGGAGCAAAAGCAATATATCAGTTGCAGTGCAGTGAGTGCCTTGACTACTGAGAGAGCACCTTTTATTAAATTTCTGTCATAAGAAAATGAGAATCAGCAAAGTTTGTGGGAGGTTCATTAAATGGTAGTCTCCTACAACTGTAATAAAAGTGGGTGATCAGAAGACTAACTAAATATGGCACCTTCTTAACCACTCATGCTCCATGAGTACATTCTGAGTCGTATCTACTTACTTTACTGACACAAATGTTTAATAGCACTGCAGAACCAACACAGCTCTGTCATGACTCTTTTGTAGCTGATGTTTAAAGTAGTTTTTACCTGGATTTATTCATGGTGTGGAGGGGCGGACTGATTGAGCTGGGTAAAGTTTAAGATTTGCTGCTTGTCCCACATTTGCTTCACTCCTCCTTTTAGGAATTCATTTACATTATAAAAAAGTTGGGGTACCATTCAGGTACTTCTGGCTGTTCTTGGCATTCCTAGTCACTTGCAGTGAAGGAGATTCTGTTCTGGCTCGTACCTACTAACCAGACTTGTAGAAAAGGAACTTCAACCATTACATCAGAAACGCATGTTAATTGACTTGTTGTGATGGGTAAACTAGGAAACACAGCCTGGCATTAAAATTCCAGGTTGATTCTGCAACACTGATGCTTCTACATGTCTTGTTACTTGTAAATTGCAAACACTTGATATGGTAGTCACTGGCTACATTTACACTGTGACCTAGGCTTGTGATTCCTCTGCTGGTGTGCACGTATTGGTGCTAGCTCTCATCAAGCTACTGTTAGTATGAATAGCAGTGTAGCCGTGGTAGCATGGGTAGCACAACAGAGGCATGCCTAGTACGTACCCACTGGTTTCCAGGGGGTCTTTACTCTACATGCCTCCACTACCGCTACCTGTGCTGCCGCTACCTGTGCTGTTTATATTCTCACTAGCTCGATAAGAGCTAGCACCAGTATGTGTATACCAGTGGGGGAGTCGCACCATAGTTCATAGTGTAGACGTAGCCATTGAGACAAACTTGGAAACCATTAGCAACAGTTATCTTTCAGAGGAGACCTGGGTGGAGTCGCATACTTCATGCTAAATTTCCTGTTTAAAATATAGAATCCAAGTCTCTTTTGTTTAACAGATTATTTTGTGTCTGAATAAATCTTGTTCAGTAGGATTGCCAAATTTAGGAAAGAGGTGTAAGAAAAGCAGCATCAGAACAAGGAAATCAACAAGCTCTTAGAATGGTACTTTATGAAATGCCATGTTCATGATTGAGCTTTTAAACCACCACACACACACACACACACACACACACACACACAAACTTTAGTCCTTCAGAAATAGGTAGCTATCATAGTGACTCCCTGGGATGTAAGCCAAGATTTTACTGATGTGTTTCCAAGGTACATATCAAAATGCACCCTTCCGTAGTACACAGCGTTGTTCCAGGTGTATAACAGTAATTTAAACATTCCATGTCCGAAAGGTGCCTTATGTAATGATTATTTGAAATGACTTGTTTACCTAGTTTGTGGGTAACAAGTGGATATCTTGAAACGCTAACCTATCTGTTAGTGTTCCTTCCCCACTCTGAACTTTAGGGTACAGATATGGGGACCCGCATGAAAGACCCCCTAAGCTTATTTTTACCAGCTTAGGTTAAAAACTTTCCCAAGGCACAAATTTTTCCTTGTCCTTGAATGTATTGCTGCCACCACCAAGTGAGTTAGACAAAGATTCAGGAAAAGGACCACTTGGAGTTCCTGTTTCCCCAAAATATTACCCCAAGCCCCTTCACCCCCTTTCCTGGGAAGGCTTGAGAATAATATACCAATCAAATAAATAAGTAAACAAGGTGAGCACAGACCAGACCCTTGGGCTTTTAGGACACTATAAAAGCCCATCAGATTCTTAAAAAGAGAACTTTATAATAAAGAAAAAAGTAAAAGAAGCACCTCTGTAAAATCAGGATGGATGGTAATTTTACAGGGTAATAAAATTTAAAACACAGAGGATTCCCCTCTAGATAAACCTTTAACGTTACAAAAAACAGGAATAAACTTTCCTCTTAGCATAGGGAAAATTTACAAGCTAAAACAAAAGATAATTTAACGCATTTCCTTGCTATTACTTACAATTTGTAATCTTAGATGATTATTTTAGGTTGAGTTTTAAGAGATGTTTTTTTCCTGCCCTGGTCTTGTTCTGTCCCAGAGAGAACAACAAAGAACACAAACAAAACCTCCCCCACAAATTTAAAAGGATCTTCTTCCTTTATTGGTCCTTTTGGTCAGGTGCCAGTGAGGTTATTTGAGCTTTTTAACCCCTTATAGGTAAAGGAGGAATTTTATGCTACCTGTAGCTGTATGTTTATAACACTGTCTATGAAGATAAAGTTTAAAATGTAACATGAAACAACTGCTAGCTAACAGGTCAAGTGTAGAAATGTGCAGTTGGAGACTGCCATTCTACTCTTTTTAGTATCTGAGCTAAAGCAACACAAAAACCACTGTTGAAATAATTGACTCAATCACTTCTGCTATACAATAATTTTGAAACTGAAAACAGCTTCCTCTTCTCTTTACAGGGGCAGGAGACATTGTTGCAATTATGATCAGCAATCTGAAAGGCCTGGACATCTTACGCCGGATTGAGAAGGGCTTTCAAGTGACTATGGTTATTGAAGTAGGGAAAAAGCATGCACCTTGGATGAATCACTATTCAATCTTTTTTGTCTCAGTGTCGTTTTTCATTGTCACAGCAGCAACTGTGGGCTACTTCATTTTTTATTCTGCTCGAAGATTCAGGGTTGCAAGAGCTCAGAACAGGAGAGAGGTTAGTTTCTCCCATATATTTGACACTTGCTTATTTATGTTGTACATTGCATATTGTATTGGGAGATGGTGGTGGTCGTAGCTCTACTTGCAGAGTCTTTCCATTGCATCTTTCCACTGGCCTGGGGAATTCTGGGACTACATCTGTCATGCAAAATAAGGCTTGAACCCCGGGTCCTGGCTTTATTTGGGCTTGAACCGTCCACGCTTGTGGGGTCTTAAGGTCTGGGTCCAAGCCCAACAGATGTGTAGATGGAAGGGGAGTTTTGGGCTTACGCTGCAGTGCAGACATACCCTTGGAAGCTATGCATTGTGATAACTTTCTACGTTACTTTCACAGAAACAAACTCCCTCTTCATAATGGTCCTATTGCAGTTAACATGAAACTTGGTAGCGATGATTCCAGACCTGTGGGCACGACACTCTTCTTTTTTCCAGTCGGTTATGCTATCGTTGACCCCTCCAGCTGAACCAGTGCTGGTTCCCTTCCCTTCAAACATTTGTGAAATCTTGAGACTTGGGTTTTTTATAGAATTCCATACTCCCGATAAACTGTCTGAATTCATGCAAGTAGTGGAAGGCTCAGTCTTCTGTTGATGTATTTATTTTAACCCATGATCACCTAATATGCTATTATAATACAGACTTCAGTGTATCAAAAGCTTCTAGTTCTAATAGGTTGGCTTCTCAATGAACATAAAACCAACTGTCATCTGCTTCAGTTGTGGAAAAATAGAATAAAGTTTCTTAATTCGTAAACTGTTAATAGGATGTTAATAGGCATCAGTTTTCTCACCACTGGAAGCAACTGAACATTCATATTAAAATTCATAGATGTAGTGATGTGCTTTTCTGTTCTTGTGTTGTTACTGTGTAGCTTAGGTATACAGTAGAACCTTTCAACTTGCACAAAAACTATAGCTTTTCCCTACCTCAGATTTAGTAGTAGATGCGATAGTTACTCGGCAAAATGACACTACAGAATACTTCATGAAGCTTGTACAAAATGTGTGCTATAAAGAAGCAAAGTACAGTTGCTGTGTATGTTTGTGTTCATTTGTTTGCAAAATCCAGTAACTTGTAATGAGCCTCCCCCGTCACTAGTGCATACTAGTAATGGTCTACTATAGTAAGTTCACCATGGCTTTAAGTAAAACTTCTTACTGCTGCTCCAGGGGTGTGCCAGAAGATATAGAGACACTTGAAACAGCAGATTCTTTTTCTCTAAAAGCTTAGTCTTGCAAGTTCTACAGTGCTCCTTGAGAGGATTATAAAACACTGAATGGACAAATGCAGAAGTTATTTTAAATGCATTGCTTAAGGTCACTTTTGTGCTTCCTTAGGTGGGACTTCCCGGTCTGAGGATATTGTGTCTTTAAAATGCCAAATATTATATTCCCAAAACTCTCCTCCCAAGGAATTACAAAAAGCCAATTTTGATTATCTGGAACACTTAACAAAACATCTGCTCCAACTGCTTGTTTTGTACAGCAGCTATAATAAACATTATCCCTAGAGCTGTGACCTAATAATAATGCTGATGATAGATCAGGTGATAACTTTTGGCTATTAGCATTTCCTGTCTCCTAGTTTTGTGGTAAAAGACACAACCCTAGATGCATTCAAGAGTCTTCAAAGCCAGGTGCACACAGGAGTTTGCTATTAGGATTTTTAGCAGAGAAGAAAATTGCTTTAGAAACTGAACATTAATAAGACACTCATTCCTCAGCAGAGGAAATTACTGAATTTCAACTTTTGATGTCAAAAGCAGCACTGGTGTGATGTTGACATATTATAAAACTGAAATCTTCAATTTTAAAGCCCCAGCAGGGATTTACATGGAAACTTGTTGACTAATTAGTAACTCTTTATCAACTATGCGGTAATTTATGGTTAGCTAATATAATTAATACAAATTATGTCTCCAGTTTGACTGCATTACAGTTGATAGTCTAGTCACAAAGAGCTCCCAAAATCTTGGGGACAAATCTATGATGGGCCTTAATTTGGTATGAGAATCTAATCCTATCGTTTCTTCTCCCCATGGAAAGCTTAGGCCAATGGCTATAGTCACTAGTGGGCAGAAGGGCTGAGTTTTCCGAACATGCCATTGAACAGCCATTTCTATATGGTCCTTATTTTATCATTCAGGAGCCTACCAGAACATGTGATCCTCTCTGGTGATTTTGCTCTCTCTCCAGATTTCTTTCCAGGACTTCTGGTAAAGCCCCAGTCTTCTGGAGCTTTGAAAAGAGGATCTGATGAACAGTTCCCTCCCCCATAATGCAGTAAAGAGACACTCAAAATACGAGGTGGCTTTTTGATTGTCTCAGAGCAAATCACAGATTTGGTGCTTGGATACTTGTGATTGATAAAACAACCTGCCCTTCATCTAAGATGATTTCACTGATAACCCTCCCACATAATCCCCTAAGTAAGCTTGTTCATCCAGTCCATGAACTGGACTGCTTGAAACAAACTGCCATAGCTCAAAATTCAAAAAAGAAACCTGAGAATACCATAACTGTGTCACTGTAGTAGCAAACATAGTCATAACTTGAAAACCTAGTGAGTAGGTAAACTGACTCACTAGGAATGTAGCCCAACTCCAGTTAACCTACATTATGATCTCCATTCCTGGTAGGCTATAAGGTTAGAGAGATAGACATAAAAATGTTTCTTGTGAATCTAGCCAGAACTGCTGAACATCAGTTATAGCATGATTACTGTAGAATTTTAGCTCAGTTAAGTTTTCAATATGTATTTTGAGAACCTCTTGTTTGTAAGTTTGAGCTCTTTACTTATGGATATTAATTCTAATAGAGTACCTCCAAGCCTCATGGCTATAGGGAATGTCAGGGAATCTACTGCTTCCGTGAGGCACTAGGTGAAAATACAGCAGATAGGGTTCAGGCACAACATCTGTGAAATGTGCTAGACCACCTGTTTTACTCATACTAGACATTTGTCTTAATCTTTTACATAAGACTGGCCATACTGTTTCAGACCAGTGTTACATCTAACCCGGCCAATATCTTGTCTTCAAACAGTAGCCAATGCCTGATGTTTCAAAGGGAATGAACAGAACAGGGCAATCACTTGATCCATCCTTGTCATCCTGTCCCAGCTTCGGGCAGTCAAAGGCCCATGAACACCCAGAGCATGAGATTGCGTCCCCGACCAGCTTAGCTAATAACCATTGATGGACGATCCTCCATGAACTTATCTAAGTTGTTTTTGAACCCAGTTATACTTTTGGCCTTCACAATACCCTTTGGGGAATAAACTTGCTTTTAGTTGAATTCTTTAGCCCTTGTATGCCATCTGTAAATCTCTCCATTATCAAGCCCTTTTAAAAGATAGTTGAAAGCAAGATGAGGGAGCTGTAGGGGAATACTCTGAAGCTATTATATGCATCCTTTTGAAGTTGCTGAATTAGAAGATTGAACAAGTTTCTACCTGTTGGATGTAATACATGGTCAGTTCAGTTTGGCAGCTGAATTACATAAGTACTGCTTACTCTTTCTACTAACCTGCACAAATCATGTACAGCTAATTTAGATTCAAGCTGAAAATTAGCATTGGGAGGAACCAGCATATCACTTGTAAGGTAGCTTCAACTGATCTGTTCAATATAAGGAGCTGAATTTACCTTCAAATCCAGAGATTTCAGATTGTCATTTCTCTACCATATGCCAGCAAAGGGTAATTATCTTGTAAAACATGCCAAAACCCAGAGGGGCAGTTAGACGTATTCTCTTTTTTTCCTCCCAAATCATGATTACTTGAAGCTTTAGCATAACTAGTGGTTAGATACAAAAGTGGTATCATGAGGCAGATCTCTGTTCAATTAACATAGGTTGGCAAAGCATGTTTTTTAAAAAGAAAATCAAAACCCAAAACAACCCTCGTTTATTATTGTTTGGTGCGTGCCCAAGAATGTTCTTGCTGAATGGCTTTAGTATGTAAATACAAAATCCAGGAATGGGGTTAGTTTTGTTTAAGTTTTTATTAGCCCTTGAAAATACTAAACATTAGCTGAACAGTACAAATAAAAACGTGCTTACTGGACGTGGAGTTCTAGCAATGATTTAAATGCTTCCAAAACTTTGACTTACATTATTCACTGGACTCAGCCTTGGAAATGTCATGGCTTTTCTTTATACGAGCTGTGGTAGGAACTGCTCAATACTCTAGGTGAATATGTGTTTAGGAGATTAAATATTACAAACTTCAACTTTCCCAGCAGTGGTCAATAACTCCCAAACCAAAATGGAAGATTTTTGATTACTGGAAAGACAGTTTCTTATACCAACTTCAAATAGCAGCTCCTAGTCATTTTGAAGATGGTAAACAGTCTTTGCCTTCAATATTGTTGCACCATTTGATCTACGTTCTTGCTGGACTCTAGTCTTTATTCCAATATCTGCTTAAGCAGAAAAGCTGAATTGTATGCAAGGGTTTGAGAGAAGGTCTTTTAAGAACTGGAATGAATTTGTATATTGGACAGATGGATGAAGGCATTCTAACATCTTGTGCTAAGCAAGTGTGCTTTCAAACCTTGAAACGAGAAGTTCCCCCAAGCAAATGGCAAAGGATATAATTTTAAGTTAGCATAGACTTATCCAAACTGACCTAGCAATGTAGGGAAGCACCCATGAACTTATTTGAATAGTCGGTTTAATAAACTGTTTCATTATTTGTCTGATGATGCTTTTTGACTATGTGGTTAGATTATACTTAATACTCTTCTATAATTCTAGTTCTCTGGAACTGGTCTGTGCTGGCCTCTGCTCTTTCCACACACTCTGATCTTGACTTCTGTTTTCTATCCACCATAGAACCTGTTTTATAGTACTTAGTTATCAGAACATCGTTTGGTGGAAAAGCAGGGTTTGGCTGTCTGCCCAGTGAATCAGTATTTATTAAATGACAGTCTAAAAATACCTTCAGGTCCATCTTGCAAGTTTGTAATAAAACTGAAAAAAGAGAGGTTTTGTTTACTGACTTCAGCTGTGTAGTTTATTTAAATCTAAATAGGAACCTAGTTGTTGCAAACTGATATCTTAATGTTATATATGCTAACCTTAATGTTTAGAGAGAGAGAGAGGTCTGATTCTTTCTTTTTCTTTCTTCTGTGCAGTAGCAGAGGTCCATCTTTGTGTCGCTGCGATCTTTACTCTTATGCAAGTAAATACATCAGTTTAACAGAATAAGCAGATAAACTAAGTGACTGTAGAAAGCTGGATAGCAAAGAAAAGACTAGAAAGACATTGCAATCTCTCGTGAACCACATGATTCCCTCACCCTGCAGAGTCTTTTTCTGCTCTTTCAAGAGGTTTATAGTTAATGCGGGGGGTGGGGGGGGATGTTAAAAGGCTACCTTTAAAAACAAAACTTGACAACTTCTGTTATCTGAAAATTGGAGAAATAGACTTTTAAGAGAGGATTTGATTCTCATTTATGCCAAGGAGACTCTACAGCACTCTGACAGAGTAAAAGGGGTCTTAAATATAAATGAGAATTGGGCCCAGTGAGTGTGCAGAAGGAATAATCTGCCTGATGAGCAAATCCTTAATGCTTATAATAAGCAAGGATGGCATTTCTGGATGTTACCACTTCCAACAATTGAAGAGGGCTGCTTACACTTAGAATTGTATGAAGCAATAGTAAATTAATCTTGTCAAAGGCAAATGGAATGAAACAAAGACCCATGAGGGAAGTCCCAGTTCTAATTAGCAGGATGCTGACCAATGTAGGACATTAACATTTTCAAAATCTAGTCCATTCTAATTTAGTTACTGGCACCAGGAAATAACTAGTGATAGTACTTCACCATAATTGGTTCAAAGTTTAAACTTAAATGCCGTCATACAAATTACAAATGCCTCAGAAGTGACCCACTTAATGTGATATAGGAAGCAAGGTGAACTGCATCAGGGCAATGCCCAAGTTCATGGGAACAATAATTAAACCTCTGCGCCTCAGGGTACTGGAGCTTGGCGTGTCATGCAGATGTTGGTCTCTGGATTATAGGAGGAACATAAGGAGTATCGGACTTGTATGAAGCTCCTTCATCTTCAAGCACTGGTGGTGATCCTCTCAGAGGAAGAGCAGGGAAAGGAACTTGACAGCATCAGTGCTACCTTCCAGAATGGAGGGACAGAAATAAAAGCCGCTCTGTCTCCTCCCCTCTCTTCCTTCCATCTGGGTCTGACTCCTGTTTAGACCGGGCAATGGCAAATCCATAATCTTGCAGACTGTGGCATATTCTTAACTCCAAATTGTCCAAACGTGAATGGAAGCCAGGACAGACTCATCCTGTCTCTGGCTCCTTCTTGTTCTCTCCCATCCCAGATAAAAATTCATTTACCTTCATGAAAATATTTTTTGCTGAAGCTTAACAGTCAATTTAAGCCCTTAAAACTTGTTCATAAACTTTGTCTTTTCTTGACCTGCTGCTCACAAACCGGGTAGAATTAGTGGGGGAAGCAAAAGTGGATGGGAATCTGGGAGGCAGTGACCATGAGTTGGTTGAGTTCAGGATCCTGACGCAGGGAAGAAAGGTAAGCAGCAGGATACGGACCCTGGACTTCAGGAAAGCAGACTTTGACTCCCTCAGGGAACAGATGGCCAGGATCCCCTGGGGGACTAACATGAAAGGGAAGGGAGTCCAGGAGAGCTGGCTGTATTTCAAGGAATCCCTGTTGAGGTTACAGGGACAAACCATCCCGATGAGTCGAAAGAATAGTAAATATGGCAGGCGACCAGCTTGGCTTAATGGTGAAATCCTAGCGGATCTTAAACATAAAAAAGAAGCTTACAAGAAGTGGAAGCTTGGACATATGACCAGGGAAGAGTATAAAAATATTGCTCGGGCATGTAGGAAAGATATCAGGAGGGCCAAATCGCACCTGGAGCTGCAGCTAGCAAGAGATGTCAAGAGTAACAAGAAGGGTTTCTTCAGGTATGTTGGCAACAAGAAGAAAGCCAAGGAAAGTGTGGGCCCCTTACTGAATGAGGGAGGCAAGCTAGTGACAGAGGATGTGGAAAAAGCTAATGTACTCAATGCTTTTTTTGCCTCTGTTTTCACTAACAAGGTCAGCTCCCAGACTGCTGTGCTGGGCAACACAAAATGGGGAAGAGATGGCCAGCCCTCTGTAGAGATAGAGGTGGTTAGGGACTATTTAGAAAAGCTGGACGTGCACAAGTCCATGGGGCCGGACGAATTGCATCCGAGAGTGCTGAAGGAATTGGCGGCTGTGATTGCAGAGCCCTTGGCCATTATCTTTGAAAACTCGTGGCGAACGGGGGAAGTCCCGGATGACTGGAAAAAGGCTAATGTAGTGCCCATCTTTAAAAAAGGGAAGAAGGAGGATCCTGGGAACTACAGGCCGGTCAGCCTCACCTCAGTCCCTGGAAAAATCATGGAGCAGGTCCTCAAAGAATCAATCCTGAAGCACTTAGAGGAGAGGAAAGTGATCAGGAACAGTCAGCATGGATTCACCAAGGGAAGGTCATGCCTGACTAATCTAATCGCCTTTTATGATGAGATTACTGGTTCTGTGGATGAAGGGAAAGCAGTGGATGTATTGTTTCTTGACTTTAGCAAAGCTTTTGACACGGTCTCCCACAGCATTCTTGTCAGCAAGTTAAGGAAGTATGGGCTGGATGAATGCACTATAAGGTGGGTAGAAAGCTGGCTAGATTGTCGGGCTCAACGGGTAGTGATCAATGGCTCCATGTCTAGTTGGCAGCCGGTGTCAAGTGGAGTGCCCCAGGGGTCGGTCCTGGGGCCCGTTTTGTTCAATATCTTCATAAATGATCTGGAGGATGGTGTGGATTGCACTCTCAGCAAATTTGCGGATGATACTAAACTGGGAGGAGTGGTAGATACGCTGGAGGGGAGGGATAGGATACAGAAGGACCTAGACAAATTGGAGGATTGGGCCAAAAGAAATCTAATGAGGTTCAATAAGGATAAGTGCAGGGTCCTGCACTTAGGATGGAAGAATCCAATGCACCGCTACAGACTAGGGACCGAATGGCTCGGCAGCAGTTCTGCGGAAAAGGACCTAGGGGTGACAGTGGACGAGAAGCTGGATATGAGTCAGCAGTGTGCCCTTGTTGCCAAGAAGGCCAATGGCATTTTGGGTTGTATAAGTAGGGGCATAGCGAGCAGATCGAGGGACGTGATCGTTCCCCTCTATTCGACACTGGTGAGGCCTCATCTGGAGTACTGTGTCCAGTTTTGGGCCCCACACTACAGGAAGGATGTGGATAAATTGGAAAGAGTACAACGAAGGGCAACAAAAATGATTAGGGGTCTAGAGCACATGACTTATGAGGAGAGGCTGAGGGAGCTGGGATTGTTTAGTCTGCAGAAGAGAAGAATGAGGGGGGATTTGATAGCTGCTTTCAACTACCTGAAAGGGGGTTTCAAAGAGGATGGCTCTAGACTGTTCTCAATGGTAGCAGATGACAGAACGAGGAGTAATGGTCTCAAGTTGCAATGGGGGAGGTTTAGATTGGATATTAGGAAAAACTTTTTCACTAAGAGGGTGGTGAAACACTGGAATGCGTTACCTAGGGAGGTGGTAGAATCTCCTTCCTTAGAGGTTTTTATGGTCAGGCTTGACAAAGCCCTAGCTGGGATGATTTAACTGGGACTTGGTCCTGCTTTGAGCAGGGGGTTGGACTAGATGACCTTCTGGGGTCCCTTCCAACCCTGATATTCTATGATTCTATGTCTTAAATTAAATTTTCACATAAAAATACCTTTTTAAAAAAAAATTAGGCAAGCACTGAGGTTAGGAAAAGATCATTAAGGTTGCCTGTGCAACCGTAATTTAACCCCCTTGTATCTGCACTATGATGCAGCCTTGAAATACATGACTGCATGCTCTTCCACACAACCACTGCCTCCATCATTGTGTAGAATAGGTGGTGCTCCCTGAATAAGCAGCTATTCAGTATTTTATCTTCATTGACCAATGTGTGGCCCATAACTTACTCTTTCACAGAAAAAGCAAAAGGCCCTGACTTCAGGGCAACCACAATACGAAATTTCAAGTCCCTTCTCCAACCATGGAGTTATAGGAGCTGCTTAACAAAATGCTGTTAATTTAACATAGGGAAAAATGTTTTGCCCTAACGTTATTCTAAGAAATGGCAGAATAGTTCTTCCTGAAATTTTCAAAAATTAGCCTGAAGCAGACACTTGGTGTGTAGGCTGTAAGTTCTCACACCATGTTAAGCTTGGTGACAAAGTTATTCAGTTAAAAGAAGGAACTCACAATGGAAAACCTTGGGCAGTCTTAATCTTAGATAATTCTATTTGCACTGCCTCTTATGCCGACAATATGAAAACTTCAAGGCTGTATGTGAGGTAGATTTCATTTCAAACTCAAATACTGTAACTGCAGACAGTGACTCAATTCTGGTTCTCCAAAGGCTACAGAAGTTCAGGACTCTTGTGTAACAGAACAATTTCTAGACTATTTCCTGCTCTTTCACAAACTCTTAAATAATTACAACAGGGCAGCAGGTTTAAAACAAACAAAATATTTTTTTCACACAACGCACACTCAACCTGTGGAAGTCCTTGCCAGAGGATATTGTGAAGGCCAAGTCTATAATATCTAGTTCTTTTTTTGAGCCCTAAGTTCATGGAGAATAGATCCATCAATGGCTATTAGCCAGGATGGACAGGGATGATGTCCCTAGCCTCTGTTTGCCAGAAGCTGGGAATGGGTGATTACCTGTTCTGTTCATTCCCTCTGAGGCATTGGTCACTATCAGAAGACCGGATACTGGGCTAGATGGACCTTTGGTCTGACCCAGTATGGCCGTTCTTATGAAAGAACCAGGGTACAGCAGGAGTGTCTGTCCTACAGGATCTTAGCAGAGAGAATGTGTACTGAAGCTTGGTCAGAAGTGGACACTCCTTAGAAAAGTGTCTACACTAGAAGGTAAACTAGCTTAATGGAAGGGGGTGTCTGAAGTAATTCACTGGTGCAGTTCTCGGCACTGGTGCAGCTTCATTGTGCACAGCTGACAGCACAATTGGAAATATTTTTGACTATTGTCAGAGTAAGGGACTGTGGAGTTTCTAAATTGAAAGTCTGCCGATGAACTACTGTTTAGGAATTGTGGCATAGATACCAGGTCTAAGCTGGAAACTTTGACATTGATACCAGGTCTAAACTACAAATTGTCTGCAACATGTGTGGCTGTTGTTTTTATCAACTTCTTTCCAGATTAAGCCTCTAAACCGCTTCTTTCTCTGATATCTTTCTCTGGTTGATCAACAGTCCATGGGCAGGGTCTGTCTTAATGGGAGCACTGAAATTACTGCACCTAGTGGTGAAGCATCCGAGGCAGGGCTTAGAGCTGGAGATCCAGGCAGGAAAATGGAGGCACAGAATCTAGATGCAAGTTCCTAAGCAGGAACTCTCGAGAACATGGTCATTACTTAGTGGTTTAGCTGCCTACATATGCTCGCTGTTCCTGTTAATGTTAATGTTAGAGTTGACTCTTAGTGTAGTTTGTGAGCAGTAGTTTAACAAACATTATTGCTTAGACAAACGCAAAACATTTTGTTTGAAAATGACTGATAAAGCCAATCAAAACTCATGTAATGTGCCTACCCTGACATGAACCGTGTGAATTTTACATAGTCTTTTTTTTTTTTTTTTCAGTTGTCATGATTCAGAGAACTATAAACTGGATAATATGCTATTCTGGCCAATAGATAATAGACAGTATTGATATTGCTGTATACTTATATCTTCTATTGATTGTACCATACTCCATATGAAAATGCTGTGGCGGTGTCATTCTTGGGGCTCTTCATCTATTTGTTAGTCATACAGACTAGTTCATAAGACCAAAACAGAGACTGCTTCCACATGGTCTCTGACAGGCTGGATCACAGAAACCCCCTGGGGGCTGCCACCTGATATGCCAAGACTGCTCCTGCTCCTGCTCCTGCTTCGTCGGATGCATCCGATGAAGTGAGCTGTAGCTCACGAAAGCTTATGCTCAAATAAATTTGTTAATCTCTAAGGTGCCACAAGTACTCCTGTTCTTTTTGTGGATACAGACTAACATGGCTGCTAGTCTGAAACCTGTCTTTTGCATGAAATATATTTTAGTTATATTCACGCTCATCAGCATACTCATAAAATCATACAGAGTGCAACGTCACAGTCTCAACCTCAGAAACATCTTAAAATTGTATCTGATTTTGTTCTGCCTAATGTTTTAGGAATTAATCTTCATTCAAATGGAAACAGCAAAGTGGCATCATCTGGGGGTTCTAATTCAACCAACAAAAAAAACTTTAAATTAATTTGTGGTTGTTTTTGAGGTTTTTTGTTTTAAAGAACAAAATTTAAATTGACTTGTCTGTCTGTTCTAGCTGAGTTCATGGCCTCTGTGTATGTTATGAAAGTTGCATCTTGCTGTAGAATTGTACTAAGCTTCTACCCCCTTTCTGTTGCAAAGTTAACTTTGAAAATGGGACTGGAATGCAAACTGATGCCCTGTTGCCTTCCTGAGTTGTCAACTCTGATGCATGAACTGCCCATATTTATATAAATTGTTTGCTTCATGTGAAACCTGAAGACGACACTTTTTTTAAAATTTGTTGACTTGTTCACTACTGATAACTTTAGCATAAAGAGACTGTTTATGGGCTCGTATTACAGCTGCAAATTGTGTCTGTTCTCTAAGGCTATGTCTACACTAGTGCTTTTGTCAATATAACTTGTTGCTCAGGGATGTGGAAATAAAACCCTCTGAGCGATATAAGTTACACCGACAAGCAGTGGCGTGGACAGCGCATGTCAGTGGGAGACGCTGTTCTGCTCGTTGGAGGTGGTCTAATGTCGACAGGAGTGCCCCCATCAGTGTGGAGCAGCTACACAAATGCATCAGCACATGTGCAACGCTAGTGTAGACATGGCCTAAGTGTCAAAAACGGCAAGTGCCCCTCCATTCATCTGTCAAACTCAAGCGACTTCTTTCCTCCTCCTGACTTTCTACAATAGTTATGTATTGTCAGTACCAAAATCTTAGTTATGTTAAGAACTGAAAATGTAGGAAAGGGATAAAATTTCAAAACTAATGGCCCAGACTCTGTACTGATTGTGTTTACATTCATACATTGATTAAACTCAACATTTTAACTTGTAGCAGAATATCTAGTTTGATCTGAACTTTGATCCACCTTGCCTGGGCTACAGAGATCCTTATCATTGCTGCACTGAGGTGTTGCAGCACTGTAGCTGGCTCTGCCTGCTATGACTTCATGTCCTGAAGCAGTAGTTACTTGCATAGTAGGGAAAGGTTCATCATGTTACTGAAGATAAAACTTTTGTGATATTTTAAGCAGAAATACTGGCTTTCATGCTCATTGAACCCTCCACGGTACCAGCTGGTTAACAGTAGCTGTTAGGCAAGCTAAAGATTCCACTTTTTGGCCATTTGTGTATACCTCTGTCTCTTGGCAGCCTGACAAAATCAGATAAGTTGATTGACAAGGTGGGCGAGGAGGGGGAATGCAGTCCCGCTTCTTTGCTGGCATTATAGCTACCTTGTAAGTCTTCTAGGACTAGTCTTTGATAGTACAGTCTACGGATTTTACCTAATCTGTCCACAGGCTTAGATTAAAACCTAGCTTTCACAAAAATGCAAATATTACATTTGCTAACATGGGTCAGTCGCCAGATAAAATTGTTTGAATTGTTCTCAGTGTACAGTTACAGCTGGTGCTAGGAAGCTCTAGGCTCCTGAGTGGTTTATATACCTTGTGAAATGAACTCATTTCAAAGGTTTGGTTCAGAGGGCGTGTTGAGAGTAGTTGAAGAGCTGACTGGTTAAGGACCTTGCTTTTATCAAGATAGGTGCTAGGAAGTCACAATACAAATTCACAGCAATTGGCTATATTAACTCCCTGTGATTGAGTTCCCTCTTCTGGATTGAGTTAATTGGAAGGTTTAGGTTGACACTGCTAGATCTGATGTAATTTTAATCAAGATACGATTGTGTGTGTTTACAAACCTGAAAATCCTTGGTTTTGTGTATTCTCAATGAAAAGCCTTTTAAAAAACATTTGGGGAAAGCATGTAGTATGTACCTTAAAAGCACAATTGCATAAAGTATCAAACTTAAGCTTCAACTGTTTTTTCTGCTTAATGTTTTTGATGCATAAATAGGCAAACTTCCCTCTTCAAAAGCCATATTGAATATCTATGGATTATAGAGAAAGACCTGGTTATATTAGGGTTTTTCAGTCATTATTTATAGGAAAATTAATACTGTAGTTTAATCAACACTTTTTTTTTTTTTGTTACAGAGACAATTAAAAGCAGATGCCAAAAAAGCTATTGGACAGCTACAACTGCGCACATTAAAACAGGGGGACAAGGTATAATTGACCAAATTAATTTCCTTACATTCTTTTGAAATGTAATCTGACACTGCGTTGTCCAAACTTTCATCCTCTTGCTTTTAATAATGTTGGCTGTGTAAATATCCTAAAATCTTCCTGCCTTAAGTCAAGTGAAACAGAGTGCAAACTCAAATCAGTTTTGAGATTAAGCCTTCCAAAGGGCATATAATTTGCAAAACTGTAGCCTATAGCAAAATCCGCTCCATTCTCACTGTGAAATTTTGGCAGATGTAACTGATGCAATAATGTCAATGTCACAGAAAGGAGTTTGCAGGGGTAACTTGAGTCAGATGCTTCATTTTAAAAGGTTGGAGTTTTTTACTTTTGCCAAATGCTCCTGATCTTTGGGCATTAGTGCAGACAATTAAGTTTTAGTTCAGTGTGGGTTTTTTTGTTTTGGTTTAAGATTCAGAAGTCATTCTTTAGTGGAACTGAGAGCATCTACACTGCACCGCAGTGTGAGCTATTGGGGTGTGGGGTGCAAATTCTAGAGCACACCGAAGTGTTGCACTTAAACTGCCCTGTATGGACATTGCTGGAGCAAACTAAAAGGTACCTCAATTTGCATTAATTTAGTCCTGTTTAAAACATAGTCCTCTTTCAAACAGGACTACGTTAACGCAAACACTGGACACCTGAAGTGCAACACTTCGGAGCGTTCTGCAATTCACGCTCCCGTAGTCTTCTTTGCATTGCAGTGTAGCCGTACCCTTACTTCCTTTTGGCTTTTCTAAAGTTTAAAACACCCATCCACTGATTAAACAAGATATTTTGTTGTTGATTAAGTCATGGGTTCGCATTTTAATGCCTCAGTTTAACTATCAAACCTACTGAGTTGGTAATTAATCATTTGTATTTGAAACCTGTTCTAGTTTACTCTGGCTAGAATACTTCAGCTTGAGATTCATTTCAGAATAAATCTGTGTGCAACTCTCAATCATGAATCTGTCTCAGGATAACTAATGACTTATGCTCTTCATTTAGGAAATTGGTCCTGATGGCGATAGCTGTGCAGTATGCATTGAAGTATACAAACCAAATGATGTAGTGCGTATTTTAACTTGCAAGTAGGTTATCTTCTGCTAAATTGCCATGTATATTTTAAATGCTAAAGTATACTTCCCAAAACCTTTGTTAAAAGACAGTAAAGGATGCAAGGGGGTCTAATCTTACTACAGCTGTTGCCCCACCAAAATAGCCTTTAAACCTCACTGTCAGGTTCTCAGATAAACATTAGAAATTGTGGAAATGTGCAATAAAGGTTGCTTATTGACATGTAATAACTTTCAGTGAGGATGAATGGAATATTAAGGTTGAAGAATTTTACCACATAGCTTGTGTGAAGGACTTCCTAGTCTTTTTAAACCTCAAATTGGCATAACACTTCTATGCTACTGTATAAAACTGCATGGTCCCAAACTCCTCGGTCTTATGGCTTGACTCCTTTTCCGAGGTTCTGCCTACCTGCATCTCCCACTAGTTTTGCTGGGATTTGGGGATACTTGGCACCTCTGAAAACCAGGCTGTCAAAGTATAAATGAACAAAGCTTTTTGCTGAGATTTATGGTTTCTCATGGGCAGCACTTTTGAGTGTAATCTGTATTTGCAACACATTTTTCCTCTGCAGTTTATGATTAAAACTAGTTATGGAATAGCTGCCACTTCCTCCACTCTCAAGATAAGGTGATGACCAAACTAAAATAAGATCTCAGCAGAAAATATTTATCAGTATCTCCTATGTCCCCTGCATATCCTAGTCGTCTTTGCCCTACAGAAGCTCAGTGTTGAAGTACTAGTACTTTCTTTGGCTTCATTATGCCTGTTGGTATTTCACAACGCCACTTCAGTGTGTGCTACTTGCATTCTCTATAATTAAAACTGATTTATAACATCCCCCCCCCGTCTTCCCTTTCTCATAACTTGCCTAAACCTCTCATTTTGGGAAGGGTTGGCCAAAATAGCCCAGCTCTCTGAGTTAAAGCTAAAATTAGTGTTCTAATAACTAAACTAGTTGAATCTGGAAGCTTTTCTGGGTTTGTACAGCTCTTGATCTACAGGTTAAAGTAAGGTTTGAAAAAAAAAATCTGAATTCAACATAGGCATCCTGAACTTGGTTCACTTTAGCAATTGAACTTTGAAAACTTTGGAACAAGAGAGATCAGGCTAAATGCTCAAAATGGAGTTTGCTTTCAAAAGCTGGAAACATAATTCTTGTGTAAGAAGCGTGCAAAAATAGCATTCATCCAATGTTTAGGTTGAGAAATAAGTTCTGAAGGTAGGACAAATCCAAAGTTATGGTTGATCTCTCATCAACAATAGGAAGATAGCCACATTGAAGAGACAGTGTTATGTAACTGTCAAATATATAATCTAATACAAGCTGGAATCTTGTATATAATCTTATATAAGTGAGTATTTGTGTAAGCACTCTATGCCCTACTACCATGTAACAGGAGCTCTACGTTAAGACTTGATGACGCCAAGAAGTTGACAAAAGCAATTATCAGCTCATCTCCCTTGTCCAGTGCTGAGCACAGTGCAGCTGTTAGCAAAAGCAAGCATGTCTCAGGAACACTTAACATTTTCATTAGTACTAAATGTGTTAGCAGTTAAATAGCTTTCAGCAGCTGTCCAAAGGACCTCCTGCTGACAGTGGTATTTAACAGTGGATCAACTTCCCAGAGTAAAAAGGCATCTAGTCAGGGGTTTAGACGCATCTAAGTTGAGCAAGCTCAGATATGTCTAGTCAAGCTGCAGTTGCACCTTATGATTGCACTGTACAATACTCTTAGAGACTGTCCCTTTTCCTTACCTAGTTCCACTCCAGACTGAAGGTTGAAAGGACAACTAATTTAATCACTTATAGCTAGACTACAGTTGATATGAAATCGTACATATATTTTTCTTATCTCCCATCCCCCCTCTCCTTACCCAGATCCATCAACAATTCAGTATGCATGTGGTAGGCACTTATGTGCATGCCTGTGTACTACAGTAGAACCTCAGTTATGAACCCCTCAGGAATGAAGGTTGTTCATAACTCTGAACAAAACGCTATGGTGGTGGTTTGAAAAGTTTACAACTAAACATAGACTTAGTAAAGTTTCAAAGATGTATTATGTAGAAGAGAAATGCTGCTTTTAACAATCTTAATTTCAATGAAACAAATACAGAAACAGTGTTCTTAATTTGTCAAATCTTTTCTTAAACTTTCCCTCTATTTTTTTAGTAGTTTTGGTTTAATACAGTACTGTACTTATTTTTTTTTCTTTGCTCTCCGATTGCATACTTCTGGTTTTAAGTGAAGTTTGGTTGACTGATCAGTTCATGACTCTGAGGTTCTACTGTATGTATTCCTTGTGTATGCACCCACTTTATGTACTGGTATGTCTGTGCAGCCAGTGTGTACTGACAGTAAGCACATGGGGATGTGGATGAGGGCATGATAGTAACTGAGGTTTTTTAGATTTCACAACAAGTCGGGGGGAGGGGTTTGTTATGTATAGACTTTGTTGTTAACTTGGCTTATATAAATTCAAGGTTTATCCACTTGGGGAAATTAGTGCTCACACACAAGTTTTAAGAAAGGGGGTGATACAGCTAACATGCTGACTTGCTCTAGTAAGGTGTGGTTTTGTTTGTTTTTAAACAGAGGAACTCACGAAAGCACCAGCCATAGCAATTACAGGCTCAAACAGTTATATATTAGACATAAGAAACAATTGGTTCAAATAACTACTTATGTAACTTGAAGCAACACAAGGCATATGTAATACCTCTCATGTCTTGGAAGAGTTAATTTTTTCCTTAACTAGTCTTAATATCTGTTAATATGTAAGCATTCCTTTTCCAAACCTCTGGGAAACAATCTTCAAAAGGCATATTTTGAACTTGAATAAACAGAACCACAAATTACTCTATAGTGATTGATGGAGCTGTTTAACTATCTATTTTGGACATGCACTCTACTTAAGCTTTACTGAAAGCTATGTTGCCTGTTAGCTCTCTTGTAACACTCCATTAATTTATTCTCTTTATAGTCTAGGTCTTATCCATTCAATATAGTATTATCTCTTCATAGTTGCACCTTAAAAATATAAAGGCTCCTAAACTTTCTAAGGATATTACTGTTCAGAATTAGAATGTCACCTTTAAATCTTCCCTTACCTGTAGTTGTGTAACTAAAGTAAGCAGCAACAAATGTAAGTCTATCTTAAACATTTGCAGTGTGTTATGGGGGACTAAAAGTCTATGATATTGAACAGATGCTATGAGAGAGCCATTGGGATATTCAATAATGTTGGGTTGACTAAAATAATTAGTTCTATGATGACCAAATGGTGTTAAGACTGAAATAGTGATGATTGACTTTTTTCCTACCAGCCATCTTTTCCACAAGACTTGTATTGATCCCTGGTTATTAGAACACAGGACATGCCCTATGTGCAAATTGGACATACTCAAAGCTTTGGGAATTGAGGTAAGTTAGTGTTCTTTCCTAGTGACAAATGACTTCAGAAATGTTAAAGTGCTAGTATAATGAATCAGCTGACTTTAGCTTCTCCTAGAATGTAGAGAATAAGCTCTGAGACTTTCTGAATATCTCCTATAGTACGATACTCTGTGTGGCACTAAAAACAGTAAAGACTAATCTCTTGGTGAAAACTGCTGCTGACTTGGCATGTCTTAGTAGCTGCTCGTTGACTATTTAAAATGTAGATTATAAGTGTCATAAAAGAGTTAGTAGCTGCTTTTAACAGCAAACTTATTTGGGTGGGTCTTATAGCAGGCCAGGATAGCAGATATGTGCATTTGAGAGTTGCAACTCTTCTTGCAATAAATTAGTTATGTTACTGGGGTTGGCCTGCGTTTTTTTGGCAGATTCAGGTAATTACCACTTTTCCTCCATATCTCCACCCCTGCAGCTATTTAATTAAATCCCCAGGAGTCTTTAGATGACAAGAAGGCTGGCAGAGATCACTCTCCTCCCTTCAGCAGATGGCTTCTAATAACATACTTTTAAGGAGCTTGTGTTTATCAGAGACTCAGTTTATTATTAGGCACCTCTGACCCAGGGAAGTGTCAGAGTGAGAGACTGTTGAGAAATCAACTGTACTATATTGTGAGTTTTGGAGGAAGGGGGAATGGAGAGTGCAGAGAACAGGAATACACAAGGTAATAACAGGTTTCAGAGTAGCAGCCGTGTTAGTCTGTATTCGCAAAAAGAAAAGGAGTACTTGTGGCACCTTAGAGACTAACAAATTTATTAGAGCATAAGCTTTCGTGAGCTACAGCTCACCGATGAAGTGAGCTGTAGCTCACGAAAGCTTATGCTCTAATAAATTTGTTAGTCTCTAAGGTGCCACAAGTACTCCTTTTCTTTTTACAAGGTAATAAGTATATGACCCTCTTCCAGTTTGCTTCACTAGATCATGTCAGGTTAGCTTTCTCCTCTGCTGGGTGTGTAGAAAAAATTTAACTTGTCCTTTCAGAACTAGCACCAGGGTTTGCAGTACTGGCCCTGAAAGGAGCCCCTGTGAAAGGTGGTTCTTTCGAACGGATTGTTGCTTAGCCCATGGGCCTGTGTTCCATATTTTATCTCCTTTTAGTTTCACTGTGCACTACTCAGGAGGGTTGCTACAAGAAGGTAGCAGGCACGTTGCCCCACTCATCCTGTAGACACAAAGTTTAATATGACAGCTGTGTTGGGCAGGCTACAGCTTCATAGATAAAGTGGACAATTAGAGTTGCACCTTATTTTAAATCATTTAACTTTAAAAAGGTGGATCTAGAAGATGGAGCAGAGTCTTTCCAGACCATGGTGTCCAATGAAGCATCAAATAGAGCTTCACTTAATGAAGAGGATAATCGTAGTGAGACTGCATCATCTGGATATGCTTCAGTGCAAGGAACAGATGAGCCGACTCTAGAGGAACATGCATCTTCAGAGCGTAAGTATTCAGTGATCCCTGTCTCTGTCAATAATTTTTTATACAAATTCCATTAGCCCCTCATTGCATGTTCTCATGCTGCAGGACAACCTCAATTTTGTTTTGGTATGGCAATTTATGTTGCCCCTGCTCAGAAGCAGAGTGCATTCAGGCCAATCAAATTCTAGTGAAGGCTAGTAGTCAAAGGCTATTGTCTAGTAAAAAAATCTTCCTAGAAAAAGAAGTCTGATAGGAATATAGGTCTTGTGAGTGTTGAAAAAGGCCCTTAACCAGTAAAACAAAAGGTAGGACTCCATTCTTGAGGCAGAAGTTGAAGTTAAGGGAAACGCCAGTGGATTCAACGTGAACTTCTGCCTAGATCCATTCCCAAGGTGCCATCTCACCAAAGTCAGCTGGGCAGTATAACTGGCCATTCGTATAAGCTGGAAGTTCGTATAAGGGAAACCTATCAGCTCCCCTTCCTGAATGCTCTGTGCAGCAAAGGTTAAGAAACCATGCACTGAGTGGGATCCGAAATATTAGATGTGTATTAACTCTGGGAAGGAGCTTGACAAGTTTTAGTATTAACATTTGAACTGAATATATAACTTGTATGAAAATCTGTTCATGGCCACAAAGTTTAATGGTGTTTGGTTGAATTAAGCCCAGGACTCTTATGAAGAAGAAAATCTTAATTTACCATTGGTATCAATCAGGTTTTCTGCTTTCTAACATTTGTGCTGCATTAAGAGAGCGAGGAGAAGCTAGTCTTTTTTATGATCCTAACGAGGAACAGGTCAAAGAAAAGAGAATGTAAGTTTAACTAGTAAACTATGGATTTCAGCAATCCAAAGGAATTTCTTAGATTGGCCCATGTTACAAGGGCAGTGAGACCTTTCCATGTCAAATATAGTTTCTACAATATCACTATATTAATCTACATTCTTGAAATTTTGCACTAGTTATGGAACACTTATGAATAGTGTAATACTCTAAATGATGCGGTGCAGTATGATTAGAAATGGTAAATATTGTACTGAATTTCAGATTTCCCAAACTTGAATAGAAAACAAAAAACATGACTTTATAAATATCCTTTGAAATATTTATAGTCTCTTCTACAAATTAATAACATACTTTCTCCTATCAGAAATAAGCTATTGCTCTCTTGTCTTTAAACTAGAACAGATATAAAAAATGTAGCGAAATTGCTCTGTACTTGTATCCTTTGTGATTTTGTTAGTTTAATCTTCCTATTAAATTTAAGTTCCCCAAATGGCTCAGTATTTTTGCTGTTGCTTTATCTGGGCTCTTCCCACCTGAAAAACTATTTTTTTTTTTTCCCAGTGGACTCCAGAATGATGAAGGCAACAAGCAGAGCGCTTTTTTGTGGGTGTAATAGGAAATGGTTCAAATGAATAATTAGACACAAACAATAGGAAAGCATGGTATTTGCTGCCACCTGTTGGGTGTCTTGCCCTGGAAAATGCAGGTAGAATTGTTCAGACAAGAGCTAGTGTGCTCTGCTCAAACTAGACAAGTGGATCTTTTCTTTTATTCAGAATTCTTGAAGGCTACATTTTTTACATCCCCCCCAAACATATGCCACTTCAGTGTATTTACATAAATGATTGAAATAGCTTAACTCTTCTTGCCACTTAATATTTATTTGCATTTCTTCCCAGCACTTGTATGCATTTATATTCCCTTTCTTTTGTTTTAAGTTTGTGTATTGTAACTAGCATGAGGCTACAATACCTGATAAATTTTGTTAAGCTTCTTTCTGTCTTCACCCTCTTATCCAGGATCTGCCACACAACTATAACCTGACGTTCTACCCCATATTGGGTGTATTCAATGAGATGTTAACACAAAAGTGTAGTTGGCATTACCCTTTATTTCCAAAGGTGCCAACGGTGAAGTAGTGGGGAGAGGGCGACAAATAGCAGCCCAGAAGGGTCTGTACAGCATGTAGGGGTACAGAGCAACATTTCAATTGCAACATGTTAGCATATAGCAAGTAGGTCTGTTTGTGTAGAGAGCATGATGCTCGGAAGAGGAAAAGTTAGTGTGTGTTGTATACTTTAGGATAATTAAGTGACCCAAAAGCTAATTGTTTTTTCTTTTGTTTCATTCTAAAAGATGACAATCTGCATCTCGTAAACAATGAGTCCCAGTCTCCAGCAGTGGAGGTCCTTCCTCACCTTGACAACCCAAGCTTTGAAGCAGATGAAACCCGAGTTCAAGAAATCAAATCCTAAAAATTTGTCAAGCAATGCGGAATCTGAACCCGTTGTAACAAACTGCCAGTTGTGGTCATATGTACGTCAAACAGTATAACAAAAGAACTACTCTGTAGCAGCAATGTTGCATTGGAAATATTGGGATGAAATGAATTTTTTTAATAGATCACAATTACATGGTTTGAAAACTTAACCTTCTGCTAATTTAAACCTTTTTATCTTCCGTTGGAATTTAGTTTAAGTATTCTTCAGATAAAACTGTCTCAAAAGAACGTATGAAGAAAATCATCTGATTTTAACATTGAACCAAACCTTCCTAACCCAGCCAGTCTTGTGCGGTGACATTTCCATTCAGCCTGCGAAAACATATGCTGCTTTTTTAAATATTGTACTAAGCGGATTCTCCTGTAGTAGCTGTCTCTGTTGGGAATTTTTTGATTTGGAGCTTATAGATTTAGTATAAAGATGGATTTCTATTACAACCAAATCAATTTTGATCTGGATTTATAGATACTTAATTGTTTTATGTAAAGCAATATTCATGTTAAATGTCACTGCTCCAAATTAGTAGGACAGAATTACAAACTAAATGCCTATCAACCTTCCCCTGCCCCCCAAATATTTTTGTGGAATATTAAACCTATTTCAGATGAGGTAAAGGTTCTAATCAGTCATATAATGCAACATATATTCCTAAAACCTATTTGAATGGTTTAAATAACAGGTCAAGTCTAACATGCAAAATATTATAAAGGGAACAATTCCAGAAGTGCTGTATTTTGGGGGGGGGGGTGGAACCTCTTCACTTTCTCAAACTTCTTGTAACTTTTAAATGGAGTCTGAAGGCTATCATATGGCTCAGGGGTTGTCTAAATAGCTGCAACACCAGCAGTGTTTGCTAGTCCACACTTTGTGGGAGTCTGAAATGCTGAATACTGTCAACTGAGGGTGAAGGTCTACAAACACGGTAAGGCAACAGGTGATAAAGAATGCTACTGAGTATTGGGTGGTGCATAGTTTAGCAAACTGGATAAAATTGCAATGACTCACCTGATGTCCTGTAAATGTAGCTATAAATTACGGCTGATAATTTTCTAATATTTGGGGGAAGTGGAACACAAGGGTGCCTTAGTACAAAGTCTAGAGCCTCATCCACCAAAGTTAACTAAGTACATCTATAAATGCACTTTATTTTTATTTTGTGTCTTTATTCTTTATTCTGTGGTTTTGTTCCTAATACTAATGCTAACAGAATTTAGTCTAAAGAACAGCAATAATGAACTACTGTTTGAATCTCTTGGGAGAAAACAATGCATTTTCTTACTTCTGTGTAGTATGATTAAAAATGTTGTAAATATTTCATGATTTGTACTGAATTTCTTTGAATATGAAAATGTAAATAAAACTATATTCAGATTGCCTGTCTGATATTTGTTTGTACATAACCACTTATTACTAAATTCCTCCTCTGGGTGGAAACTTAGCCAGCTATTTCAATGCTTCTCATTCTTTTTTCCATCCACAATTGCAAAACTGTTGGGGTTTTTTCCCCTCATGTCCCTATCTGAGAAGAATGGTGTTTCAAAGACCAAAACCATTAATAAATATCAGATACTAATGCATACTACCTAACACCCATAACATAGTAGGTAGTACTGTTCTGACATGTTTACTGTTTGCACTGAAGTAGTGCTGACGGCCTAAACCCATTATAAACCTTTCTACAAGTACAGTAAATGATAGTCTCTGCTTTCAATTTAAGAGACAAACCACAACTGGTGCTTGGAACAAGCTGGAAGAGTTCGGGGTGGAGAAAGAGGGTGGGGGTATGATGCATTGCATAGGCTAGCTGTATATCTAATTCATAGGCTAGCTATAACAATTCTCTCAACAGCCTAGCGGCTGTCTGTTTTCCATATGCACCACAGCAGAGGAGTTTTAAGAAGGGAGTTGATGGAGGGTGAAGTGGCTTTAAGGATTTTTGACAAGCTTGCTTACAGAAGGAGTGGCATAGGAGAAACACACAATCAAGGTTGGTATTTCAAGAGCAAAAACAAAGGTTGATGCGATAACCTAAAAAGGGATTGGTAGAGCTCTAACTTCAATTGTAGATTATATGCAAATGTAGCAACCATGCTATTTTTGAGAACTGGTATGTTAACTTGGTGATTTGCACACTTTATCAATGTTTTAAATTGATATTGAACACCTTGAAATATAGTGGCTGAAGTGTTACAAAATTCCATGTGGCTGTTCAATGGTACATATAACTTTAAGAACTATTGTACCTCTTAAAATAACAAAGTATTAAGATGATAAACACACACCCAATCAGTATACGTGTCACACTTCCT
The DNA here is from genome assembly GCF_009764565.3 of Dermochelys coriacea. Taxonomy (NCBI): domain Eukaryota; kingdom Metazoa; phylum Chordata; order Testudines; family Dermochelyidae; genus Dermochelys; species Dermochelys coriacea. The sequence continues at coordinate 92,591,279 of NC_050076.1, forward strand.
AGAAAGTCCATTATTAGGTAACCCAGCTTGCTTTTGCAAGAATTACTAACTAATCTGCAAGCTCCAGAAGAATGGTTCCCAATTTTTTTTTTTTTTGGCAGATCACTTAAATTGCTGAGGGTCTCAGTGGACCACTTAATGATTTTTCCAAATGTTGCTTGTATTGTTAGCTAACTGTTTTGAAACACTTTGGATAAAAGCGCTGTAGAACAAAAACAACATTTTTTTGTTCTACAAATAAAAGCAAACCGCTCATATTTTAATATCACTAGTCTTAACTTTCTAATGCAATGGATGTACCCTCTCTCCTCCACTGCAGCAGCCCCCGAGCTGAGGCTGGGAAGGACAACCCTCTCCCTGGCAGCCGCAGCCCTGGAGCTGGAGAAAGTTGCCTCTTTCTCTGCTGACGCAGCCCTGCATGTCCCAAATTCTTCCCACCCCTTGTCACCCACTGCCCCCTCCCATCTACCTCAGATTCCCCCCTCCCCGCCAAGGCCACCACCTCACCTTACATGTGCGTCTTCTCCAGGGTCCAGGCACCTAATTAGCGGAGCCACGCCTGCGCAACTCCACTAATTATGTAGATGGCCCTTAATTATTTTGTTCGTGGCCACCCAGGCTTACACCTTAGAGGGAACTATCCGCGGACCACCTGAATGGAGCTCGCGGACTGCAGGTTGAGAACCCCTGCTCTAGAAAACACTAATCATCTTGTTTGCTCAACCTGTGAATGAAGTTGAGTGGAATCAGATTCTGCATGCTGATCCACTGTCTCCGCTAACTGGGTCTCCACTGGTAATGGAGGATTGGAAGGTGACAAGCATAGAGAGCGGGCAGCCTGATGCGAGTCAATATGATGTGGATTTTGGTCATGAGAGGGAGTTGTGCAAGCTGAAACAAATGCAGCAGAGGATAATGACAGCTCTGCTGTCCAAGGGCTCTGTCATCCTCCCTGTTATGGCAGTAGCTAAACTTCCACTGGCTACAATTAAACAGAAGCAAGATCTGGTCCAAACTGACTCCTCAAACTACAGGAAGTCTAGCTGATAGTAATGTATTTTACAATTCCTATTTCTGCTCCTGCCTCTTGTAACTGGGTTTCTCCATATGAACATAGAGTGCTAAAGCCTGTTTAACATTCTGCAGTTCTCTGAAGTGCAATAATTACGTCTTTCTCTTTCTGCTCGTAATATAAAAGGCAGAGTCTGGACCATAGGGGCATATAGGTGGGGCAAATATTCTGCTATGCATCTCCCCATTGTCAGTGTGCATGAAAATAATGTTGAATTGATTTTCCGGAGATTGTAAGCTCTCGGGTAGGGATGGTGTGCCTTATGTTTTGCAAAGTGTCTAGCATACATAAGGCATGACATTGGGGTGTGGGCAGAGGAGAATGGACCAGTTGAAAGATCTAGATTAAGGGGAATAAAGATAGTATGCATGTATACATGGTGGCTGCAAAATTTATTCTGTTGAGAAACAGCCTGTGGTCAGGTTTCAGAGTAGCAGCCGTGTTAGTCTGTATCTGCAAAAAGAAAAGGACTTGTGGCACCTTAGAGACTAACAAATTTATTAGAGTATAAGCTTTTGTGAGCTACAGCTCACTTCATCGGATGCATTCAGTGGAAAATAGAGTGGGGAGATTTATATACACAGAGAACATGAAACAATGGGTGTTACTATGCACACTGTAAGGAGAGTGATCAGGTATTACCAGCGGGGTGGTGGGTGGAAACCTTTTGTAGTGATAATCAAGGTGGGCCATTTCCAGCAGTTGACAAGAACGTCTTAGGAATGGGGGTGGAGGAGGAATGGGGAAATAGTTTTACTTGTGTAATGACCCATCTGCTCCCAGTCTTTATTCAAGCTTAAGTTAATTGTATCCAGTTTGCAAATTAATTCCAATTCAACAGTCTCTCATTGGAGTCTGTTTTTGAAGATTTTTTTGTTGAAGAATTGCCACTTTTAGGTCTGTAATCAAGTGACCAGAGAGATTGTAGTGTTCTCCGACTGGTTTTTTGAATGTTATAATTCTTGATGTCTGATTTTGTCCATTTATTCTTTTACATAGAGACTGTCCAGTTTGACCAATGTACATGGCAGAGGGGCATTGCTGGCACATGATGGCATATATCACATTGGTAGATGTGCAGGTGAACGAGCCTCTGAGAGTGTGGCTGATGTGATTAGGCCCTATGATGGTGTCCCCTGAATAGATGTGTGGACTACATTTGGCAACGGGCTTTGTTGCAAGGATAGGTTCCTGGGTTAATGGTTCTGTTGTGTGGTGTGTGGTTGCTGGTGAGTATTTGCTTCAGGTTGGGGGGCTGTCTGTAAGCAAGGACTGGCCTGTCTCCCAAGATCTGTGAGAGTGATGGGTCATCCTTCAGGATAAGTTGTAGATCCTTGATGATGCGTTGGAGAGGTTTTAGTTGGGGGCTGAAGGTGACGGCTGGTGGCGTTCCTACTGTAATACATATGCACACGAGAGCAGTTAAACTTGTGCAAGCTTACTTTCCCCCTCTCTCTCCTCCTCCCAACCCCATTTCCTCCCTTTGCTTAATAGGCTAGTTTTAATATCGCATTGGCTAAAGTCCATTTGTAAATACTCTAGCTCTGCACATTTCTTGTTAAACGCATGCACAATGTTTACATCCTTAAATATTTCCATATGCCCAACAATCTGTAAATTACTAACTTGTGTGTTTTTGAGAAACAATAGTCTCTCTCTGTTTTCTTTCACTTTGCCTGGAGTCCAGAGGAGCTCAACAAAAAATGAGAGAGGGTTTAGAAAGCCCAACCTCAGAGGAAAGGTTAATAAAAAAACGAACAAACAAAAAAAAAAACTTGAACTTGTTTAGTCTTGAGAAAAGAAGCCTGAGGGAAAGGGAGTGGGGACCAATAACAATCTTCAAATAGCTTAAGGTCAGTTATAAAGAGGATGGTGATCAAGTGTTCTCCATGTTCACTGAAGGTTGGACAAGAACTAATTTTCATAAACTGTAGCAATGGTGACTTAGGTAAAAGATTAGGGGGAAAAAGACTTTTTAAGAATAAAAACAAGCTTCCAAGGGAGGCAGTGGAATTTCCATCACTGGAGAGTTTTAGGAACAGGTTAGACAAACACCTTCTCAGGGGTGGTCTACCTATACTTGGTCCTCACTCCAAGCGCAGTGGAGTGACTAGATGTTCTTTTGGGGGGGAGGGCCCTTTCAGCCCTCCATTCCTGTGATTCTAACACTACCAGCATCATAGTCCATGTATTTTTATTATTCATAAGGCTTTGCATTTTTTTCCTTTCTCGTTAGTTAACTGACCCGACCTGTGACATTATGAAATTGTGCAACTCTGATTTACACACCCTTATGCATTTTGAACTGCCCACTTTGTATTTACATAAATATTCTTTGGCATTATGGAGGTATGTAATTTACAGGCAGCGATAGGAGTGGCCCTCTAGGCAAGCTAGAAATAGGAAACTGCCCAGGGCTAGGGTTGGTCCTTTGTTTATTAATCAAAAAGGTTAACAATGTGCCTGAGGTTTGGTCCTCTGCTGCCAGAGAACAATAACTGACACACAATCCTAAAACCCTGTGGGCTTCTGTCTTATTTTGCAGTTCATTTGTTCTCATTGTACATAGTGCATGTGCCATTAAAATCTTTGCAAATACAGAGTTCAGGGAATACTGTGGTACTTGCAAATGGTAATGGCAGTAATGACTTTAATGACTACCATAGAAGCATTGAGGTTGCCATTGGGAAATCTGGATATCTCCATTTTTATTCTGCTCACCGAGACAAAGCAGAGCAGATTAGGTTCACTCATGCTCCTGTGGTTCCACTCCCTGAAGAAATTCTGCTCAAGAGGCTTGAGTCAGAGACATGTTTGAGTTCTTTTCAAGAAATCATGCTGGAAAGATTTCTACTCAACAAGATGTGGCAAAGTAGGTCAATGATGTGAACTGTCATGTGTGTGTTTGTGTGTGTAACCTAAGACTTTTCAACAGTGAGATTTTGAGCACTGTATTGTTTCTAAATATCATCTAAGGCAGAGGTTCTCAAACTGTGGTCTGTGGACCACCAGTGATCCACAAGCTCCATTCAAGTAGTCCGCGGGTAGATCCCTCTAAGGTGAGCGTCTGGGCGGCTCACATAACACATTGAAGGGCCACCCACCTAATTAGTGGAGCCGTGCAGGTGCGGCTCCACTAATTAGGTGCCTGGATCCTGGAGAAGACACACATGTAAGGTGGTGGTTATGGGGGGAATAGGGGGTAGGTGGGAGTGGGGGATTTGGGATGTGCAGGGCTGTGGTAGCTAGAGAAAGAGGCAACTTTCCCCAGCTCTAGGGTTATGGCTGCTGGGGAGAGACGGCCCTCCTTCAAGCCTCAGCTCTGTTGCTGCTGTGGCGGGGGAGAGACCTTCCTCCTTCCTAGCCCCAGCTCGGGGGCTGCTGCGGCAGGGGAGAGAGGGAGACCCCCCCTCCTTCCCAGCCCCAGCTCGGGGGCTGCTGCAGTGTGGGAGAGAGGGCACATCCATCGCATTAGAAAAGTAAGACTACTGGTATTAAAATATGAGTTGTGTGCTTTTATTTGTAGAACCAAAAAAGGTTGGTTATCAAGGTTTTTTTTATATATAGTGCTTTAATCCAAAGCGCTTTACAATAGTTAGCTAACGGTACAAACAACATTTGGAAAGATCATCAAGTTGTCCACTGAGACCCTCAGCAATTTTCAAGTGGTCCATGAAAAAGAAAAGTTTGAGAATCACTGATCTAAGGTCCTGCTTATGTTAAAGAAACTTTCCTTAGTGTAACTGTAACAATGTAAAAAGAAAAGGAGTACTTGTGGCACCTTAGAGACTAAGAAATTTATTAGAGCATAAGCTTTCGTGAGCTACAGCTCACTTCATCGGATGCATCCGATGAAGAGAGCTGTAGCTCACGAAAGCTTATGCTCTAATAAATTTCTTAGTCTCTAAGGTGCCACAAGTACTCCTTTTCTTTTTGCGAATACAGACTAACACGGCTGCTACTCTGAAACCTGTAACAATGTAGTTATCAGAGTGTGAATTTTCTAGATATACACAGGACCCATGCTGAGGGATGGCAAAATTGTAAAAGCAGTTTGGGCCAAAGAAACAATAGCTGAAGGATTCTTCTTCTTAGATCAGAGTTTTCCTGTGCAGCATGAGAGGGATCTGTGGCATCACAGAACTGAGGTAGAAAGGGGTGTCTGCAGCTTCAACTCGACCCCAACCACTCCAAAATGAAGTTTACAGGGCCAAACCTCAGCTGTGAACATTGGTGTAGCTCCACTGAAGTCAGCAGAGCTGTGCTGATTTACATTAGCTGAGGAGTTGGCCCTATTCTTTCCTTCCTGGTTAAATGCGGGCTGTCCTCATATAGAGATAGATGCTGATCTGCTTGCAAGGCACTCACTGAGAGGTGCAATGGTCAGCAGCATCACTGCTGTTTCCATGAGCCCTTGCTCATGTTAAAATAAATGAGCATTTACTGGCTTCCGTTCACTGATGTAAGACTGGCCCTTTAGAGGGCACGTAAGGCTGGGGCTTAGTGTTCTCAGAAGTGTTTAAATCCACTTTAAGATCATACTATCTTAGGTCTGCCCTACCGTGCTAAAATTGTGACTTTACTTCAAAAATGATGTCCTTTGTGTCATGCCACTTGTGCAAACTGTTATACAGAGAGACGCCAGAACCAAAATATGTCAATGATCACCGGATCACAGTTATGGAAAGGGGATAACTCACTATTGCTACAGAACCATTATTTCACTGAAACAAATGTTCTGCTGCCTCACATCAAGCTTTATCTCTTTCTATGGAATGCATTGATTAAAATGCATAACCAGCCTTCATAAAGATCTAAGAAAATGAAACAGTGAGAGAAAATTTAAATCTCTATAAATTAACGTACCAAAGAACAGCTGTGTGTGTTTTAAGTCACTAGTTCATAATTCACTTCCAAGTGAATGTGAAAGAAATAATAGACATTGAACAACACAATAAATCTAGCTAGGGATGAACAACAGTTTCTGCTTTTTGTAAAAATATTATTTTTTTTAAATAGCTGATTAGCAATATCTAGCCTAAGTAACTGAGGACCAGAATGCCAGGTGCTTGTAACCACCATTGCACTTTATTAGAGCCCTTTAAGAGGTCACAGACTAGAGTGTTATTTACATACTAACAGGTTTCAGAGTAGCAGCCGTGTTAGTCTGTATTCGCAAAAAGAAAAGGAGTACTTGTGGCACCTTAGAGACTAACAAATTTATTAGAGCATAAGCTTTCGTGAGCTACAGCTCACTTCATCGGATGCAACGGATGCATCCGATGAAGTGAGCTGTAGCTCACGAAAGCTTATGCTCTAATAAATTTCTTAGTCTCTAAGGTGCCACAAGTACTCCTTTTCTATTTACATACTAGTTACAGTCACTAGCCAGCTTCCCTGCTTATTTCTAGGGATGTACAGTATACTTATCATTTATATATATACTTATCATCATTATCATCATTCCACCCCAATCCTACCTTCCTTCAGCTCCAGTGCATCCTGGCTGCTTATATAGTCCCAGCTCTGGGATGGGGGGGAGATATTTACTTTAATCCAATTAGCCCCTCATCTGTATCTCTACTCAGTTAATTAGCCATCTCTGCCCATTGACCATCATTCAATCAGGTCCCAACTAATGTATACTGTTGGGGATTTTAAAAGCCAGGTGCACCAAGTCAGCTCCTGATTCAACACACACTGTCACACTCCAGGAAATGGTCCATAACATCCTTGAGGGCCTAATCATGCTCCATGAGATCCTCAAATTGTTCTCTTCAAGCATGGTTGTCCTGGAGTTTCTTACAGTGATGTAGCTACACTGCTATAGTTGCCCTAGTGCAGCCCCGCTATGGTAGACATGATGCACTCGTTTAAAAAATACTTTACACCCACACAGTTTACCCCAGTTCAAGCCCTTGATAAGAGTTAAACCTGATTCCTTTCCAAATTCTGCATCTACACTGATCCCCTGAGCTTCAGTCATCTGTGCTTGGACAAGCAGCTAGGGCTGGGCAAACACTGCCAGATGTTTTCTGTGAATGTTTGTTTGATGTTTGCTTTGACTGTGTTTGTGCTCACATATGTTCTAGTGACTGAGTTTACTGGCAGGAGTGTTCTTGGACAGGACGACACTTAATAAGTTGCATACTGGAGTGTATTTGCCTAAACTGATTTCTGAATACATAATAATGAATATTCACACTGAAAACTGGATTTGAAGAGTTACACTCATCAGATCAGAGAATGAAATCACATGCAGTACCATGTGACCTGCACCACCAATCGGAACTGCTCACTAACAAACCACAGCCCAAGAGGTCTTTGGTGAATAATTCTGAATAAACAATACGTGAGGGAAACTGAGCTGTTCACAGACAATTCACAAAGAGACAAAATTTGTCATAAATTATTTATTGCCATAAGCAATGTGGAAAGCACCTTCTTTTGTACCTATCATATATTAATCCTAAATAAAGAGACACTGCTCATGCATAGAACACACAACTGATGATGCATTACTGTTCCACCAACAAATTTCAGTGACTGGAGCAGCAATTTCATTTAAAACAAAACAAACAAATCTGAAACACCCAAGACTGTGTGATCTAGTGATTAGAGCAGGAAGTCAGGAGTCCATTCCCAACTGTGAAAGATTTTTGTGTGTGGAAAATCACTTATTCATTCTGTGCCTCAGTTTACCTGTCTGTAAGATGGGGAAAGTAGTATCTACCTACTCACAGAGATGTTGTGAGGCTTAATTAAATAATCTTACAGCTGGTCGAAAATATGTCACCAGACAATTTTGTCCCATCTGGCTGATGTTTGAAATGTAATTAACCAAAATGTCTAAATTAATTTTTACCAGCTCTATAGCTACTCAAAAAACAGAATATTTTCACAAAAAATCAGTTTTTTTAATTGAAATGTTCATATATGGACTGACCTTTTCATTGGCATTCAAAATTTAAATGAAAAAAAGTATCAATTTAAAAAAATTATTTAAAGTTTATAAAACATTTTGAGTGAAACCATGGCCGCATTAAAGTCAATAGAAGTTTTGCCATTGACTTTGATAAGCCCCAGATTTCACTATTTGGGATCCTCGGACAGAAGGTGTTAAATAAGTGTAAAGAACTGTTATTATTATTATATAAACACACACATTCGCCCCTTTTGTTTGGTGTTTCTTCTCCTTTTTAAAAAATTTTCTAACTACTCTCCCTCCTCTCTCTTCTTCCTATCTGATTTATTGTTTTAGGTAGATCTGCTATGCTGACCTTCAGGTACAGCAATTTCTACTGCCTATAAGATCATCTTGATAGAGGTCTGTATAAATCAGGCACTGATACGATTATGTAAGCACATTACAAGTATGACCATTTCCCATATGTATTCTTCATGGCTGACACTCCTATGTATATATTCTGAAAAAAGTAAAAAAATTTGAATGACAGATTATGTGAATTATAAAGGTTTATTTCTGGGTCCCTTTGGCTATTTTATTTGAATTTTCAACCCACCCCCAAAGAAACCTTTCTGCATTAGTTAGCCCACTTTTTAAATTAAATGTAAACTACATTTAAAGAGCGGTCCAAACCATCCCCTACTCCTAAAAATCTATTGTTGCTGATACTGATGTGCAATCTGTTATGTTGCAGCCAGCTTCCTTCATAAAAGAGGGGAGGGGAGAGATTTTCCCCTCCCATGCCCCCCAAACAGTGACCCAGATTAGTGTCTTTTTTTAAATATACTGTGCTGCAGCTTTAAGGCACCTGGTGTGGGTAAGAATGCAAGGCTTTCACATGGTTGATGTTAAACAGGCAAGGAGCAGCATGGCCTAGTGTCTAGAGCACTGAACTGGGACACAGGAGACATGGATTCTATTTGTGGTTCTGCTAATAGCCTGCTGGGTGACCCTGGGAAAGTCACATTCCTTCTCTGTGCCCCAGTTTCCCCATCCGTACAATGGGGATACTGACCTCCTTTGTGAATTGCTCGAAAATCACAGAAGATTAGGGTTGGAAGAGACCGCAGGAGGTCATCTAGTCCAACCCCCTGCTCAAAGCAGGACTTTGAGCAGCAACTAAATCATCCCAGCCAGGGCGTTGCGTGTGTTGTGGTAGGGACAGGCAGAGAGAGAGAGAGAGTGTGTGTGTGTGTGCTGGGGTGTCAGGGACAGGCTGTGTGTGTGTGTGTGTGTGTGTGGAGGTGTCAGGGACAGGAGGGGTGTGTGTGTTGGGTGTCAGGGACAGGCTGGGTGTGTGTGTTGGGGTGTCAGGGACAGGAGGGGCGTGTGTGTGGAGGTGTCAGGGACAGGCTGCGGGTGTGTGTGTGTTGGGGGGTCAGGGACAGGCTGGGTGTGTGTGTGTGTTGGGATGTCAGGGACAGGAGGGGTGTGTGTGGAGGCGTCAGGGACAGGCTGGGTGTGTGTGTGTGTGTGTGTTGGGGTGTCAGGGACAGGAGGGGTGTGTGTATGTGGAGGTGTCAGGGACAGGCTGGGGGTGTGTGTGTGTGTGTTGGGGTGTCAGGGACAGGAGGGTTGTGTGTGTGTAGGTGTCAGGGACAGGCTGGGGGTGTGTGTGTGTTGGGGTGTCAGGGACAGGCTGTGTGTGTGTGTGTGTAGGTGTCAGGGACAGGCTGGGTGTGTGTGTGTGTGTTGGGGTGTCAGGGACAGGCTGGGTGTGTGTGTGTGTGGGTGTGTGTGTGTAGGTGTCAGGGACAGGCTGTGTGTGTGTAGGTGTCAGGGCAGGCTGGGTGTGTGTGTGTGTCTGTAGGTGTCAGGCACAGGCTGGGGGTGTGTGTGTGTATGGGTGTGTGTGTGTGTAGCTGTCAGGGACAGGCTGGGGGTGTGGGTGTGTGGGGGTGTGTGTGTGTAGGTGTCAGGGACAGGCTGGGTGTGTGTGTGTGTTGGGGTGTCAGGGACAGGCTGTGTGTGTGTGTGTTGGGGTGTCAGGACAGGAGGGGTGTGTGTGTGGAGGTGTAAGGGACAGGCTGGGGGTGTGTGTGTGTTGGGGTGTCAGGGACAGGCTGGGTGTGTGTGTGGGTGTGTGTGTGTGTAGGTGTCAGGGACAGGCTGGGTGTGTGTGTGTGTGTGTGTGTGTGTGTAGGTGTCAGAGCAGGCTGGGGGTGGGGGTGTGTGTGTGTAAGTGTCAAGGAAAGGCTGGGGGTGGGTGTGTGTCTGTGTAGGTGTCAGGGACAGGCTGAAGGTGTGTGTGTGTGTGTGTGTGTAGGTGTCAGGGACAGGCTGGTGGTGTGTGTGTGTGTAGGTGTCAGGGACAGGCTGGGTGTGTGTGTGGTGGGTGTCTGTGTGTGTAGGTATCAGGGACAGGCTGGGGGTGTGTGTGTGTGTGTGTGTAGGTGTCAGGGACAGGCTGTGTGTGTGTGTGTGTGTGTAGGTGTCAGGGAAGGCTGGGGGAGTGTGGGTTTGTGGGTGTGTGTGTGTGTAGGTGTCAGGACAGGCTGGGGTGTGTGTGTGTGTGTGTGTGTGTGTGTGTGTAGGTGTCAGGGACAGGCAGGGTGTGGGTGTGTGTGTGTAGGTGTGAGGGACAGGCTGTGTGTGTGTGTGTGTGTGTGTAGGTGTCAGGGACAGGCTGGGTGTGTGTGTGTGTGTGTGTGTGGGTGTGTGTAGGTGTGAGGGACAGGCTGTGTGTGTGTGTGTGTGTGTGTGTAGGTGTCAGGGATAGGCTGGTTGTGTGTGTGTGTGTGTGTAGGTGTGAGGGACAGGCTGGGGTGTGTGTGTGTGTAGGTATGAGGGACAGGCTGGGTGTGTGTGTGTGTGTGTAGGTGTGAGGGACAGGCTGTGTGTGTGTGTGTGTGTGTGTAGGTGTGAGGGACAGGCTGTGTGTGTGTGTGTGTGTGTGTTGGTGTAGGTGTCAGGGACAGGCTGTGTGTGTGTTGTGTGTGTGTAGGTGTCAGGGACAGGCTGGGGGTGTGTGTGTGGGTGTGTATAGGTGTCAGGGACAGGCTGGGTGTGTGGGTGTGGGTGTGGGTGTGTAGGTGTCAGGGACAGGCTCGGTGTGTGTGTGTGGGTGTCAGGGACAGGCTGGGGGTATGTGTGTGTGGGTGTGTGTGTGTAGGTGTCAGGGACAGGCTGTGTGTGTGTGTGTGTGTGTGTGTGTGTGTGTAGGTGTGAGGAACAAGCTGGGGGTGTGTGCGTGTGGGTGTCTGTGTGTGCAGGTGTCAGGGACAGGCTGGGGGTGTGTGTGGGTGTGTGTGCGTGTAGGTGTCAGGGACAGGCTGGGGGTATGTGTGTGTGTGTGTGTGTGTGTAGGTGTCAGGGACAGGCTGTGTGTGTGTGTGTGTGTGTGTGTAGTGTGAGGAACAGGCTGGGGGTGTGTGCGTGTGGGTGTGTGTGTGTGCAGGTGTCAGGGACAGGCTGGGGGTGTGTGTGGGTGTGTGTGTGTGTAGGTGTCAGGGACAGGCTGTGTGTGTGTGTGTGTGTGTGTGTGTAGGTGTGAGGGACAGGCTGGGTGTGTGTGTGTGTGTGTGTGTAGGGGTGAGGGACAGGCTGGGTGTGTGTGTGTGGGTGTGTGTGTGTGTAGGTGTCAGGGACAGGCTGGGGGTGTGTGTGTGTGGGTGTGTGTGTGTAGGTGTGAGGGACAGGCTGGGTGTGTGTGTGTGTGTGTGTGTAGGGGTGAGGGACAGGCTGGGTGTGTGTGTGTGGGTGTGTGTGTGTGTAGGTGTCAGGGACAGGCTGGGTGTGTGTGGGGGTGTGTGTCTGTGTGTGTGTAGGTGTCAGGGACAGGCTGGGTGTGTGTGTGTGTGGTGTGTGTAGGTGTGAGAGACAGGCTGGATGTGGGGGTGTGTGTGTGTAGGTGTCAGGGACAGGCTGGGTGTGTGTGTGTGTGTAGGTGTGAGGGACAGGCTGGGTGTGTGAGTGTGTGTAGGTGTCAGGGACAGGCTGGGTGTGTTTCTCTGTGGGTGTGTGTGTGTGTAGGTGTGAGAGACAGGCTGTGTGTGTGTGTGTGTGTAGGTGTGAGCGACAGGCTGGGTGTGTGTGTGTGTGTGGGTGTAGGTGTGAGGGACAGGGTGTGTGTGTGTGGGTGTGTGTGTTTGTAGTTGTGAGGGACAGGCTGGGTGTGTGTGTGTGTGTGTGTGTAGGTGTGAGGGACAAACTGGGTGTGTGTGTGTGTGTGTAGGTGTGAGGGACAGGCTGTGTGTGTGTGTGTGTGTTGTGTAGGTGTGAGGGACAGGCTGCGTGTGTGTGTGTGTGTTGTGTAGGTGTGAGGGACAGGCTGCGTGTGTGTGTGTGTGTGTGTGTGTGTGTGTAGGTGTCAGGGACAGGCCGGGTGTGTGTGTGTGTGTCTGTGTGTAGGTGTGAGAGATAGACTGGGTGTGTGTGTGTGTGTGTGTGCAGGTGTGAGGACAAGCTGTGTGTGTGTGTGTGTGTAGGTGTGAGGGACAGGCTGGGTGTGTGTGTGTGTGTGTGTGTGTGTGTAGGTGTGAGGGACAGGCTGGGTGTGTGTGTGTGGGGGTGTGTGTGTAGGTGCGAGGGACAGGCTGCGGGTGTGTGTGTGGGTGTGTGTGTGTGTAGGTGTGAGGGACAGGCTGGGTGTGTGTGTGTGTAGGTGTCAGGGACAGGCTTGGGTGTGTGTGTGGGGGTGTGTGTGTAGGTGTGAGGGACAGGCTGGGTGTGTGTGTGTGTGTGTAGGTGTGAGGGACAGGCTGGGATTGTGTGTGTTTGGGTGTGTGTGTGTGTAGGTGAGAGGGACAGGCTGGGTGTGTGTGTGTGTGTGTGTGTGTGTAGGTGTGAGGGACAGGCTGGGGGTGTGTGTGTGTAGGTGTCAGGGACAGGCTGGATGTGTGTGTGTGTGGGTGTGTGTAGGTGTGAGGGACAGGCTGTGTGTGTGTGTGTGTAGGTGTGAGGGACAGGCTGGGGGGGTGTGGGTGTGTGTGTGGGTGTGTGTAGGTGTGAGGGACAGGCTGTGTGTGTGTGTGTGTGTAGGTGTGAGGGACAGGCTGGGTGTGTGTGTGTGGGTGTGTGGGTGTGTAGGTGTGAGGGACAGGCTGGGTGTGTGTGTGTGTGGGTGTGTGTGTGTAGGTGTCAGGGACAGGCTGGGGGTGTGTGGGTGTGTGTAGGTGTGAGGGACAGGCTGGGTGTGTGTGTGTGTGTAGGTCTCAGGGACAGGCTGGGGGTGTGTGTGTGTGTGTAGCTGTGAGGGACAGGCTGGGTGTGTGTGTGTGTGTGTGTGTAGGTGTCAGGGACAGGATGTGTGTGTGTGTGGGGGGGGTGTGTGTGTGTAGGTGTCAGGGACAGGGTGGGGGTGTGTGAGTGGGGGTGTGTGTGTGTAGATGTGAGGGAGAGGCTGGGGTGGGTGTGTGTGGGTTTGGGTGTGTGTAGGTGTGAGGGACAGGCTGTGTGTGTGTGTGTGTGTGTGTGTAGGTGTGAGGAACAGGCTGTGTGTGTGTGTGTGGGTGTGTGTGTGTGCAGGTGTCAGGGACAGGCTGGGGGTGTGTGTGGGCGTCTGTGTGTGTAGGTGTCAGGACAGGCTGTGTGTGTGTGTGGGTGTGTGTGTGTGTGTTTAGGTGTCAGGGAGAGGCTGGGTGTGTGTGTGGGTGTGTGTGTGGTGTGTGTGTAGGTCTCAGGGAGAGGCTGGGGGTGTGTGTGTGGGTATCTGTGTGTGTAGGTGTCAGGGACAGGCTGGGTGTGTGTGCGTGTGCGGGTGTGTGTGTAGGTGTCAGGGACAGGCTGGGGTGTGGGGGGTGTGTGTGTGTAGGTGTGAGGGACAGGCTGTGTGTGTGGTGTGTAGGTGTGAGGGACAGGCTGGGGGTGTGTGTGTGGGTGTGTGTGTCTGTAGGTATCAGGGACAGGCTGGGTGTGTGTGTGTGTGTGTGTGTGTGTGTGTGTAGGTGGCAGGGACAGGCTGGGTGTGAGTGTGTGTGTGTGTGTAGGTGTCAGGGACAGGCTGGGTGTGGGGGTGTGTGTGTGTAGGTGTGAGGGACAGGCTGTGTGTGTGTGTGTGTAGGTGTGAGGGACAGGCTGGGTGTGTGTGTGTTGGTGTGTGTGTCTGTAGGTATTAGGGACAGGCTGGGTGTGTGTGTGTGTGGGTGTGTGTGTGTGTAGGTGTCAGAGACAGGATGGGTGTGTGTGTGTGTGGGTGTAGGTGTGAGGGGCAGGCTGGGTGTGTGTGTGTGTGTGTGTAGGTGTGAAGGGCAAGCTGGGTGTGTGTGTGTGTGTGTGTGTGTAGGTGTGAGGGGCAGCCTGGGGGTGTGTGTGTGTAGGTGTGAGGGGCAGGCTGGGTGTGTGTGTGTGTGTGTAGGTGTGAGGGGCAGGCTGGGTGTGTGTGTGTGTGTGTGTGTAGGTGTGAGGTGCAGGCTGGGTGTGTGTGTTGTGTGTGTAGGTGTGAGGGGCAGGCTGGGGGTGTGTGTGTGTGTGTGTAGGTGTGAGGGGCAGGCTGGGTGTGTGTGTGTGTGTGTGTGTGTAGGTGTGAGGGGAGGCTGGGTGTGTGTGTGTGTGTGTGTGTAGGTGTGAGGGACAGGCTGGTGTGTGTGTGTGTGTGTGTGTGTGTAGGTGTGTGGGGGCAGGCTGGGTGTGTGTGTGTGTGTGTGTAGGTGTGAGGGGCAGGCTGGGGGTGTGTGTGTGGGTGTGTGTAGGTGTGAGGGGCAGGCTGGGGTGTGTGTGTGTGTGTGTAGGTGTGAGGGGCAGGCTGTGTGTGTGTGTAGGTGTGAGGGGCAGGCTGTGTGTGTGTGTGTGTGTGTGTGTGTGTAGGTGTGAGGGGCAGGCTGGGTGTGTGTGTGTGTGTGTGTAGGTGTGAGGGGCAGGCTGGGGGGGTGTGTGTTTGTGTGTAGTGTGAGGGACAGGCTGTGTGTGTGTGTGTGTATAGGTGTGAGGGGCAGGCTGGGTCTGTGTGTGTGTGTGTGTAGGTGTGAGGGGCAGCCTGGGTGTGTGTGTGTGTGTGTGTGTGTAGGTGTGAGGGGCAGGCTGGGGGTGTGGGTGTGGGGTGTGTGTAGGTGTGAGGGGCAGGCTGGGGGTGTGTGTGTGTGTGAGTAGGTGTGAGGGGCAGGCTGGGTGTGTGTGTGTGTGTGTGTAGGTGTGAGGGGCAGGCTGGGTGTGTGTGTGTGTGTGTGTGTAGGTGTGAGGGGCAGGCTGGGGGTTGTGTGTGTGTGTGTAGGTGTGAGGGGCAGGCTGGGTGTTGTGTGTGTGTGTGTGGTAGGTGAGGGGCAGGCTGGGTGTGTGTGTGTGTAGGTGTGAGGTGCAGGCTGGGTGTGTGTGTGTGTGTGTGTGTGTGTAGGTGTGAGGGGCAGGCTGGGTGTGTGTGTGTGTGTGTGTGTAGGTGTGAGGGACAGGCTGGGTGTGTGTGTGTGTGTGTGTAGGTGTGAGGGACAGGCTGGGTGTGTGTGTGTGTGTGTGTAGGTGTGAGGGACAGGCTGGGTGTGTGTGTGTGTGTGTGTGTAGGTGTGAGGGGCAGGCTGGGGGTGTGTGTGTGTGTGTGTGTAGGTGTGAGGGGCAGGCTGGGGTGTGTGTGTGGGTGTGTGTAGGTGTGAGGGGCAGGCTGGGGGTGTGTGTGGGTGTGTGTGTGTGTGTGTAGGTGTGAGGGACAGGCTGGGTGTTTGTGTGTGTGGGTGTGTGTGTGTAGGTGTCAGGGACAGGCTGGGTGTGTGTGGGTGTGTGTAGGTGTGAGGGACAGGCTGTGTGTGTGTGTGTGTGTGTGTGTGTAGGTGTCAGGGACAGGCTGGGGGTGTGTTTGTGTGGGTGTGTGAGTGTGTAGGTGTGAGAGACAGGCTTGCTCTGTGTGTGTGTGGGGGTGTGTGTGTGTAGGTGTGAGGGACAGGCTGGGTCTGTGTGTGTGTGGGGTGTGTGTAGGTGTGAGGGACAGGGTGGGGGTGTGTCTGTGTGGGGTGTGTGTGTTTGTAGTTGTGAGGGATAGGCTGGGTGTGTGTGTTGTGTAGGTGTGAGGGACAGGCTGGGTGTGTGTGTATGTGTGAGGAACAGGCTGGGTGTGTGTGTGTGTGTGGGTGTGTGTGTGTGCAGGTGTCAGGGACAGGCTGGGTGTGTGTGTGTGTGGGTGTAGGTGTGAGGGGCAGGCTGGGTGTGTGTGTGTGTGTGTGTGTAGGTGTGAAGGGCAGGCTGGGTGTGTGTGTGTGTGTTTGTGTGTAGGTGTGAGGGGCAGCCTGGGGGGTGTGTGTGTGTAGGTGTGAGGGGCAGGCTGCGGGTGTGGGTGTATGTGTAGGTGTGAGGGGCAGGCTGTGTGTGTGTGTGTGTGTGTAGGTGTGAGGGGCAGGCTGGGTGTGTGTGTGTGTAGGTGTGAGGGGTAGGCTGGGTGTGTGTGTGTGTGTGTGTGTAGGTGTGAGATGCAGGCTGGGTGTGTGGTGTGTGTGTGTGTAGGTGTGAGGGGCAGGCTGTGTGTGTGTGTGTGGGTGTGTGTGTGTGCAGGTGTCAGGGACAGGCTGGGGGTGTGTGTGGGCGTCTGTGTGTGTAGGTGTCAGGGACAGGCTGTGTGTGTGTGTGGGTGTGTGTGTGTGTGTTTAGGTGTCAGGGAGAGGCTGGGTGTGTGTGTGGGTGTGTGTGTGTGTGTGTGTAGGTCTCAGGGAGAGGCTGGGGGTGTGTGTGTGGGTATCTGTGTGTGTAGGTGTCAGGGACAGGCTGGGTGTGTGTGCGTGTGCGGGTGTGTGTGTAGGTGTCAGGGACAGGCTGGGGTGTGGGGGTGTGTGTGTGTAGGTGTGAGGGACAGGCTGTGTGTGTGTGTGTGTAGGTGTGAGGGACAGGCTGGGGGTGTGTGTGTGGGTGTGTGTGTCTGTAGGTATCAGGGACAGGCTGGGGTGTGTGTTGTGTGTGTGTGTGTGTGTAGGTGGCAGGGACAGGCTGGGTGTGAGTGTGTGTGTGTGTGTAGGTGTCAGGGACAGGCTGGGGTGGGGAGTGTGTGTGTGTAGTGTGAGGGACAGGCTGTGTGTGTGTTG